>NC_140593.1:1146126836-1147566836 GCF_964204655.1 Triturus cristatus | reverse complement strand
TATGACTTTGGCCGTGTGGGTATGCCTGGGCGGTAAATTCCGTTCCGCTCGCGGAATTTGCGGAATTTCGGTAATTTCGCGTTCCGCGGAGAACGCGAAAATGCCCAAATTTCTGCTTTCCGCGACTTCGCGAAATTTTTTCATGCTCGCGTTCTCAAAATGCGTGTTCGCGAGATATTTCTCCCCGAGCACACAAACAGCAACTGTGAACAGGAAAAAAGCATCGCGAACAAGCAATTCCGCGTGTTCGCGGAATTTCTGCATGTTCGCGGAGATTTTTACCGTTTCGCGGAGATTTGCGTAACGCGATTACGCAAATTCCGCCCACCCCTACGTGTGGGCTGCCACGCCACCACCCCGCTTCCACACTGCCAAAATCAAGCACCCACCAGACTATGAGTTTTCTACTGGTCTGGTAGGCGGTTTTTTGGCGGTGCTGCCATTGAGCCTTAGAAAGGCAGAGCAGAGGAACTGCCAAATCCGGCTCCTGCATGGCATGGATTGTGAAGTCCATTCCGTACAGGAACAGGGGGTGCATGCACACAGGGGCACACAATGTGCCTCCTGCATGCATCCCAGGCCTTGAAGCAACAGGGGGCCTTGCAGTGCCCTCCTTTTGTCCACACCGCCAAACTTTTCATGGTGGGCTCGCCGCCATGAAAACTGTGGCGGTGATGAAACTCATATGTTTGGCAGTGCCACAGCAGCACCTCCAGCATATTGCGAGCCTTAGACCGCTATAAAACCTCCAGGGATTACGGATCCCTGACGGTAGCAGCGGTCCCATGGCGGTCCGACAACCTAACTCGAAATATGGAGGTCTGACCGCCGATGCGGCTTTAGCCACACTGGCACTGTGGGTTCAGCGGGCCGCCAAACTCATAATCTGCCCCTAAAACTTTAGACTAATCCAGGGCAGTAGATTAAATTATGAGTGTTTTTATTAGTTATAACATTGGTTAGGGGAATGTAAAACTATATACATGCACATAGCCCTTAGAAATATTGTGCACTGGAAGCCACCATAAGAGAAAATAAGTATTGGCACAGACAATACGCCTCCCACTTTTCTACCTATTGCCTTTGCCAATGGTTTTTAAGAATTGTGCGTGGTACTTGGCAAAGAGAATAGTTTTTGCTAATCATGTCCGAAAGGGCCCCCCAGAAAAGGAATGATGGCGTGTATGTGTGCATGCACGTGTACACATCATTACTGTGGTGGTTAATCATGATAACCTATGAGCGCAAGCATCACCATGCAGGCATGTATAAGGCATGATGGGGCCTCTCAGAGCCAAACGGCAGCTGCCTAGACCTCCAACCAAACTGGAAAAAAGCATGGGGGTGGTAAGCAATGGAGGAGTAAGTGAGTAGAGCGAGTTGGAGAGGAATAAAGAAAGCCGGTTGAAATGGGAAGTGGGCGGGGGCAATGAGGGCGGTTGAGTCAGGGTTGTGCAATGAAATTAAAATAAAATACTACAACTCTGGAGGGGGGAAGCATGAGCAACAAGGAGCACTCAGGCAGGTGGGTATTTGAAGACAGGAAGTAACACACGAGGGAGAGAGCAAAAGAACACATGCACTGCCATGGAGTGCTGCAAGAATGAGAAAAACTGGAAGGATACAAATCCTCCAGACAAAAGGATGGTAAAGAAGCTGTGCTCCAGGGTAGGGCCAACACAAGAAGGGTAAGTAAAGCCATTACAAAAGAAGCAAAGATGCAATGGAATGAGAATGATATATATTGTTTTCTTTCTTAGTAGCATTATCAAATGGTACAGTATCTGGTCCAACTCAGGCACAAATTTTACGAGAGACATCATGAGCAATTGCCTAGAACTTGACCAGTACGAAAACATCCCCAGGTTTACGTATATAAACTGTCTCTTGAAAGTAGTGAAAGAAAATTGTAGTATTCAGGTCCCTGCGGGCGTCCTACAATTCATTAAGAAAGAGTTAAGAACTGTCTTTATAGGAACCAGGGAGCCCACAGAGATTCAAGTGAAAGAACTAAGGTGACAGTGGAAAGTTACTGCAAGAGACACAAGGTTATCTGACTATCATGACTAATAACCAGGACAGATTTTATTTGACCAGACTACGCTTCCACCTACTCCACCATATTGCTACATTTCCTAGATCAATGGCATGGTCTTAAAATTTGCCCAAGTGCCCATCCGATGGAAAAGCTGGTCAATCCACTGTGCACTTTATGCTGTTCTATACATTTTATAAAGACATCAGATTAAGAGTACTCCACCCTTATTTCTATCCCAGGGTCTCATCTATAATCAGATGGTCTTTGATATTCTTAGGTAATTGCCAGATGTTCACACATGTCACGCCATTGCAACCTATATTATGAACGCAATCAGGAGACACAAACCATTAGGGCACCAAGATAGGCTGTGTTATGAGGCAGTTTACATATTGGGCCCAGACCTTTCTGCCTACTTCCTTAGACAAACTAACACGTAAGGCCCCGTATGCGGCTATAAATCAAATACTGGCTTTACAATAACCTCTTTTTTAGCTGGAGGGTTTTTAATTATTTCTCTCTGCTGTGCCTTCAATGATTATTTATGTAAGAGGTTTAGATTGATTATATCATTTTAATTTTGTTGCACTCTAACAATTATATTACCATACATGGGCTCATATGGAGTGTGTAGTATTTCTCACGCCTACAAATTTCATATGGTGTCAGATGTGCGATTTTTTAAAGCAATCGATATATATATATGTTTTGTATAATTTTATGTCGCTTTTGTTCCATATTGTGTTTTACGATATTGTAATATGTTACTCTGGCTACAGGCGAGAGTTTTAAATGTATGCATTTGGCTTGTTGTGCTTTTATGGATTTCTTGCTAAAATACGAATAAAGTTTGATTTGATTTTGAGAATGATCATTAAAGCTGTGCTAGGGTCCAAGAGATCTTTCAACAACAGACAGCAAAAATCTGTCTGCAGATGAAACTTACAAATGTGCATTCCTTTTGCCGTGAGATAAAATTGCCAGATTCTCATCCAGGGAGGGGCATTTGAGTAGTGATATGAGGGAATGTATAGTTAAAGAACCTTGGTCCAATAATCAATATGTAGGAGTTCTTGTTTGGGCTGGGTCAATGGCAGCACTGACGATTTACAATTTGAAACCTTCCAAATGTTTTCAAAAGGAAGCATTCCCCACCACTGGAGAAGGCAGGTTAATTTTGGCCAGAAGGGTAATCAATATGTTTCAATCTGTATGAATTTCCCATTTATCAAGAGATCTACAAGTCCCTCGTCAATCTAAAAAGAATTGGCTAAAAGCAAAAGTGTATTTTTTGGTCTTGGAAAGCAGACATTGTCAAGTCAAACAATCTTTATTTCGGCCAGGCCATAAAAGAACACACATAAAAACAGTATGTAAAAAAGATCAAGATAAAATACCAAAAATACGTAAAAGATCCGGCAGAAAATACATTGTAATAAAAGGGCAAGTATTAAATATATTTCTCAAACATTGAAATTCACAACAAGCCTCAAGTGGACACCTTTTTTCTGTATTAGTCTCAACATAGGAATCAGATCAGGTACCTTGAAACTGTGAAACCAATACACTGCCTTGTGTCTCTTCTAGCTACTTTGAAAGCAGTTCTGTAATTACTCGAACCCAACTTACGACAAACTTACAAAGTCCACTTCTTCCTATGTCCATGGTAGTCTGGGCATATTAAAACTACATGTTCAGCCACTTCATAACAACTGTACTTCCTGGTACTGAAGGGAGCTAATTTGTGTGTGGGCGTACTCCTTGTTATAGGGCAGGATGTCTCAGAGATGCCTGACTGACAGTGACATTAGCCTATGGCTGAACTAGCCTGACCTATTGCTCCATGATGTATGCTTTTTTTGGGTGAAATAAAAATGTGAATGACACAATAATAGCTCAAAAAATGAAGATACGCCCAATAAGTAAGAATGTAATACACATAATTTTAGTAAAATCAAAAAGGTCTTGGCTACAAAATCCTTATAGAAAATTAGATTGTTTAAGTTATGGCTGAGAGATTCCTGAGTGACATGCATGTTGTACATGTGTAACTACAAAACAAAACAGCAATACAGTTAATTAACAAAGAACGCAAACTTTCCATCCTACAAGAAAATGTAATTAGTAAAATGCAACAAAAATGAAAATAATCAATTTATGAGAACAAATGTTTTAGCAAAACGTAAAGCATTATATTAAAAACAATGCAAAGTGATAAAGAAATATCAATCTCTGGGATGTGGTGGGCTGGGATGAACACAGACCATTTTATGCAACTCATGATGGACTCCTGATGGATAAAAGTCAGAGGTTCATCCCAATCAAACGCTTGCCTTCATAGTTCAAATATTTTTGGGAGTTGCAAATTTTGAGACAAACAAGCCTGAAAGGTGCAACCAGGAGTGGTCAAGGGGTGGCCTGTAACTTGACGACAAAATGTCCAAAAAGGATAACAGTGTATTTGTTTTTGAAACTGGAAGTATAAAACAAGCCTTAAGCTGTTTCTTTTGGTAAACGTTGATGATTTTAGAAAATATGCATTTTAAAAGGAACCATTTTGCTCATTTGCAGAAGCCCTACAAAACGTTCTATGAAATTTTCTTGATAAGATTTCATAAATTGACATTTTTCATGACTGGTCCTTGATTCATTGTTTCTAGAGCAAGGGGCTCCCCACAGCTCAAGTTTAGGTCTACAACAAAATGTCTAGTTCCAACTGGTTTCTGTAAGTTCTCTACAGAAGCAAGTAGCTTCTTTATTGTGCATGGGACCCTGTATACTTCTAGGTATGCATGGGTACTGTTACAGAAGAATGAAGGAGAAAGGTCCATTTGTAACTTGTCCACTGATTTTCATCGGGGCAAACCACAGCCTTCCTTGTACAATTTTGAATGTATGATCCAATTTTAGCTCTTTCATGCTCTCTTTGGCCAAGTCACTGAAAGTGCACAGGCACATTCCAAATGTGTTTACATCTAATATTCAGGGACAGTGATGTGTGTTTCCAATATTGTAACTCAGCAGCAGATCACTAATATTACAGGAAATAATCTCTGTGACACCCTCCCATTTTTCATACATGAGGTCCTGTTTTGATCTAAAATAAACTTTTATATGGATACTACATCGAACATAAACACAACATTTCTCTGCAGAGTGTCTGTAATGAACCAGCAATAAAAGTAAATTAAAAGAAAACAGTACTTAAAAATCAGTTAACAAATTATTCATGGTCATCAGGGCAAGACTTTGCAGAACAGAGCTGGCTCTATATGGGGCCCCCTCTGAATGGCTGGGGCCCTGGGCCAGAGCCCACAATGCCCATGCCTTAAAACGTCTCTGTGACAAAGCACTCTGGTTCTCTGCAGCAGCAGGCAAATGTGTATATTTTCTATTCCTTTCATCTATTGGAAGTTACTCAACCATGACAAATTACAAATGAAAACCAGTCTAGGATTGATGATTACCTCTAAGAAATTCAAAATAAAATTCCAGATTTCCCCCTTAGATCAGTATGAGCTAGATTGCCTTCCAGGGTAGGCTTTCCTGCAAAATCTGCCCTATTGTTAATCTGTGTCAAAGATTGGATGCTGAGATGGTCTGTTAAGTCACCTCCTGCATTGCCACAGGTAAGGGTGACTCCTCCAGTAGATACAGGGCTACCTTGCATAGAAAAGTATATGAGAAAGATGTCAAGTGACTCCTATAAAGCAAATGTGTGCACATCAATCATTAACATAAACATATTTTAGCTTTTTCTTTCAGTTTTAAAAAACTTTTTGCATTTTCCCTGTGGTTTATCAAAAGGAGATCTCCACCCCCATGGCATATTTCTCCCTATGGAAACCAACAGGAGAAAGTTAAAAGGTTTATTAAACTTGAAAAAAATAGTAAAAACATTTTTATGTTAAATGTGAAGGTTACTGATTTAATATTTATTGTAATGTAGAACAGATCTGTCAAAAGGATACTGCATTATTAAGTTCATTTTGAATTAAATATTGAAATAATTTAAACAAATAAAATTAAATGAATGCTGTTGTTTAAGCTACTATTAAAAAATTCTACCAACATTTAAAAAAACTATATTTTTAGTATGCAATCATAGTTATTGAAAGTGAATTACATAATTAGTTATTATTTAATTTAATTTGTTTTTTAATTTATTTTATTACGTTTTACAGAGTGTAACATAATACAACAAAAACAAAATGGTTGGCCTTGAATAAAAAAACAAATTGTACATTATAGCCCGAAGTGGGTCAGATATCAGGATTAATTGCACTTTGTTGTACATTATAAACCTATGCATAGTGTAACATTAAAGTATACAATGAAGATCGCATGATACCCATGATGCAGAGCATATAGTTGTCAGAAAAGCTAAGTACCCATTTACAAGAAGGAGGTGCTAACCATTGGGAGATGGGTTCCCCATCACGCCGGTACTATACATGTAGGGAAGGGGGTGGGGAGGAAAAAGGGAAGAGGGAAGGAGGCCGAGCAGTGTGTGCAATTCAGTTGGGGTCAAATTTGCGTGCTGGATTCGCTTAGCGATGTGCATTAGTCCGGAGAGTGGTTTCCACTTCATAATAGAACCAACTGTAAGTATGATCTCAGCGGCTGTCAAATGTTTTTAGGTCTAGATGCAGGCGCCTGGAGAGAGGCATTGATATCACTTGTATTATCGCAGTTTACGAAGACTTGCATCCAGTGTTTAACTGTGGGGTGGGATGTGGCTCCCCAATGCATAGATACCTGGCGTTTGGCTAATAATAGTGCGATGGCAGTGGTGTATTGCCGAATTCCCATTGGTAGTGGTTGGACGTATCCCAAGAGGGCTGTAAGCGGAGTGGGTTCCACCTTAGCCTCCACCGTCCGTGACAAGAAATGAAACACTTCCTCCCAGTATGCTAGTATAGGTGCACAGTTCCACACTAAGTGGATGAAGTCCGCATGCTCAGCTGCACATTTAGGGCAGGTAAGGGGTTTGGTAGGGTCAAATTCAAATAAGGGGGTCATTATGATGGTAGATGGACTTCAGTCCATCCGCCATCGTCCTGGGGATTGGGACCGGCCGCCTATAATGCGGCGGTCCCGCAAGTGGAATTACAATATGGCCGCCACCATGGCCGCCACATATGGCATGTTTAACATTGCGGCGGGTGCTGCTTGCTGTAGCACCTGCTGAAATGTTAAAAATGCACTGTTTGTATCTCCCTGCAATACGTGGCAGGCACCATGTGGTGCCGCCACATGGTGCAGGGAAATGTAGGGGGGCCCCTTAAGTGCCCTCCAAGTGCACAAACAATCAGCCCCTGCACAAGGGGGGCCCGCATCAGGCCCCCAAAGTTAATCCCCACCAACCTTCCAATGGCGGAAGAACCGCCATGGAAAGACTGGCATGATGCAGCATCCTAATGTGGCAGACGGTGCCTGCTAGGCACTACCAGTATTCTAGGGATGCGCGGCGGGTCCGACAGACAATCGTAACAATTGCCTCTGTCAGACCCATGGCGGACAGGCTTTCCGTCGGCCAGCCGCCATCCTTATCTGGTGGGCGGGGAATGGCCTTACGATGGCGGTTCACCACCATCTTAACCAGGCCCTAAGTGTGGGGTGGAATATGAGCGATTTAAGTATTTAGTTCAAGAACATTTTATTAAGAAGCATAAAGGTGTCCATAAAAAATACATAACATTTACCTCATATCAACATATCCAGATAAGCATATTCTAAAATACATAAACCAATAATTGGATGACAATGAATGAGAGATTAATAATGCATATAAAATCGGAGTATAGAAAACATTTGGAACAATTAGGGGATCAGGGGGGTTTGAGAAATTCTTGTTGTGATGGTTGCATTTGAGAAAACCTCTTAGCATTCATATCAAGAAATTGTGTGACAGGGGACCATAAAGCCAAACGCTTTGTTGCCAAATGTGCAGGATAAACAAAAGCCGTATCTAGTCTATGATTATGACAAACAGCGTACCACCATGCCCTGTAAGAGATTTTTGTAGAATCCTTTCAATTGATAGTAATTTGTTGAAAAGCGACTGCAATTAACAAATTGATGATTTTTACATTAGACATCATGTTTTCCCAGACAGGAGAAAGACTGCCTAAGAAGACATTAGTAAAGGAGAAAGAAAATGTAGTGCCAAAAATTAGATTGATTTGAGTCCAAACTTGTTTCCAAAAATCACCTACATTTGTATAAGAAAATAACATGTGGGATAGATCTGCATTTGGGGAAGAGCATGTCCAACATGCATCCGATACATCTGAAAAACTTTTATGTAAGGCATGCAGTGATAATAAGAGCCTGTTATATATAAAAAACAATGTTTGCGTGGTATTGGCAGCTCTAGAAGATTTACGCAGCTTAATCCATATGTTCTTCCAGAAAGGAATTTGCCACGAGGTTTGAAAATCATATTCCCATGCTTCCTCTATTTTAGATTTCTGCCTGAGTATGTGAGTATCTTGCAAAAAGCTACATATGATAGAGGCTTTAGGAGTATTCTTTAACATGGTGTGAAATTGTGAAAGGGAATCAGGACTGTTGGAAAGAACAGGTGCATCGGATAACTGGGTGTAAGCATTCATCACAGCTTCCTTTAAAAGGTTATATTTTGTAATGAATGAGGGAGGCAAGTTAAATAGTTGGCTAAGTGAGGGAAAAGATAAAAAGACGGAGTGAGAAAATAATTGGTGAACCCAAAGTAATCCTCTCTGTCTCCAGGTCTTCCAATAAAAGGTTCTGTTATGAATGAGAAGATTTTTATTATGCCAAATGGTTGAGTTGAGGAAGGAATCCTTAGCGTGTTGAGCAGGGGGATGCAGTAAATGGAGAAGTTTAGAAGTCAATTTGATTATGGGATAGAAATAGACTGCGGTTGACGCGAGAAGGAAAGGTATTCCTGAAAAGAAAAGGGAGATATAAAAAGACGTTCAATTGAAGTCCATTGAGGACAATCATCCGTGGACTCAAGCAACCAGAAAGATGCCTGACGTAAAAGAAATGCTTGGTGATACGTTCGGAAATCCGGAAAATTAACTCCACCTTTATCTTTGGAACAAATTAACCGTTGCAAGGACATTCTGGGCTTTTTATTGTTCCATAAAAAGGAAACTAGTATAGAGTTAATCTTATTAAGAAATTTAACAGGAATTGGAACCGGTATGTTGGATATGGTATATAAGACTATAGGTGACAGCATCATTTTAATTGTATCTAAAAGTCCCCACCAGGATAAGTAAAGGGGATGCCATTTAGTGGTCAGATCTGAAAGCTTTTGAGTGCACTTACTCATACACAATGCTACTGTGTCAGAAATATTAGGTGTGATATACAATCCTAAGTACTTAATATGATTGGGGCTCCATGTGAAATTGGAATCACTAAAATCCGGCTTGAAAGTATATTTGGTTAGGGGTAAAATTTTGCACTTGTCATTATTTAACTTATATCCAGAGATAAGGGAATATGCTTGAACTTCAGCTAGAAAGGCAGAGAGCGACTCGTTTGGATTAGAAACAAAAAGCAAAATATCATCAGCATAAACTGCAAGTTTAATATGAAAATTAAACGTTTGGAAGCCGTGTAAATTTGGGTTATGGCGTAATTTGGAAAGGAAAGGTTCTAAAGCGAGATTGAACAAGAAAGGGGATAGGGGGCATCTTTGACGAACTCCTCTACCTAAGTCAAAGAAGGAGGAAATCAGACCATTAGCACATACTGCAGCACGAGGGTTGGAGTAAAGAAGAGAAACCAAAGAAATAAATTTAGGACCAAAGCCAAACCAATTAAGAGTGTAAAACAAGTAAGTCCACTCAACCCTGTCAAACGCTTTCTCCGCATCTAGTGCTATTGCTGCCAGGGAGTGCGTAAAACGAGATGATTTAGACAAAATGTTAAAAAGAAGGCGGGTGTTATCTGTAATAAAACGTCCCTTAACAAAGCCAGACTGCTCCTTTCCCAACAAATTTGGTAAATGAGTATCGAATCTAATAGCTAAAGCTTTTGAATTTTTTTTATAATCAATGTTAACTAGGGAAATGGGCCTATAATTTTTATATAATTTAGAATCCTTACCTTCCTCGGGGATGAGACAAATATGTGCTTCAGAGAAGGAACCAGAGGATTTTTTGGAAGAGCTAAAAGACTCTGTTAAAAGGTACAATTTGGGCAGAAGGATCTTGGAAAAGTGGAGGTAAAATTCAACGGTAAAGCCATCCGGGCCAGGCGCCTTATCTTTTTTAAGGTGTTGAAGTGCAGATGTCAATTCTTGTTGTGTAATGTCCGACTCCAAAGGGAACAGATCCAGAGAAGAGGGGTCTGGTCTTGGTATAGTAGAAAAGAAGTGTGAAAGGGAATCAGTGGTGGGTTGCGTTTCAGATGAATATAAAGATTTATAAAAACGGGAGAATTCGTTTAAGATTTCCACATCTTTAAATTTTAAATTTGAATTAATATCATAGATCGAATCAATGTTCAATTTGTTTTGCCTGATTTTTAAGTAATTAGCCAATATTTTCCCAGCCTTGTTTTTGCCTCCATAGAACTTTGCACTGGATTTCAACAAGTACAAGGAAGCATCGTCAGTCGACTTTTTGTTGAACTGCAATTTAGCGTTTATAAGAGCTGTTAAGCAATCCTTCGAGTGTGATGTGTAATACGAGTGTTCTAGCTTTTTGATATCTTGAAGAAGATTCTTAGTATGGAAACGGGCAGATCTTCGTTTCTTAGCAACAAAACTTATAATAAAGTCTCTTGCCGAAGCTTTAAACGTATCCCATATGTTTGAAAACGGTAAGCAATCAGTGTGATTGAGTTGTAAATAGTCATTAAAAAAAACAATGAAGGAAGCAGTAAACTCTGGGTTTAAGAGAAGCACTTTATTAAAGCGCCATCTTCTAGGGGTTAAGGATTTGGGTAAAATATCGATGCCAATCAAAACGGGAGCATGGTCTGAGAGTAAAATAGGGCCAATTTCTGCATGTATAAGCGTTTGCGAGATGTTATGGGAGACAAAAATATAGTCAATCCTAGATTGGGTGTGGTGAGTAGGAGAGTAGAAAGTGTATTCTCCAGTAGTAGGATTGCATAAACGCCACGCATCTAGAAGCTTGTGTTGGCTGAACAAAAGACTTATGCTGTTTAGTAGGAACAAAAGGGAATCTGGAATTTCTGTCAACAAATGGGTCAAAAACCTGATTACAATCGCCAGCCAATATAAAATTATCTTCCATAGCGTGTGTAATCTGTCTGGCCAATGTGGACCAAAAGGAGGACTCACCTGAGGTAGGGGAGTAGACATTAAGAAGAGACACTGGGACCCCTTTTAACAACAATTTGACAAGCAACCATCTACCATCACGATCAGATTCTTGCGACAATAGTGAGATTGGAAGTGATTTGCGGCAGAGTATCGTTACTCCATTACGCTTCCCATCCCCTGGAGATGAGAAAGCTTCCCCACCCACCCTCTTTTCAGTTTTGATGACTCGATGTCCATTAAATGAGTCTCTTGCAAGAACACCAAGTCAGCATTCAATTTAGCTAAATGAGTGAGGACTCTCTGCCTTTTGATGGGAGAATTCAGACCCCTAACGTTCCATGAAATAAATCTTAATGACATAAGTAAGCTAAAGAATAATAATCCAAACCTGTGAGACGCACAGCCAGTTTGCTAAAACAACAATGTATATAAATGAGTGAGAATAAAAAGAACTGGAGAAAAGAGAGAAATTCAAATAAGAGACAAAAAGGATAATCAGAAAGCATGGATATTGAAGAAAAAAGGAAAACCTGGAGAAAGTAGAAGAGATTTTTTATGAGGAGAGGAAGCTGAAACATGAGACTGGAAAGAGAAGATATTAGAAAAATGGGCAAAGGTGAGCAGGAAAAAAAATAAGACTTAATAGGAATAGATAGGACACCAAATGCGAGAAGATGGGGAAATGGAAATACTAGACAAAAAACGAAAGACAAAACAAAAGACATACCTACACTTAGGGAACGAGAGGATGGGGGAAGGTGGAACAGCATGATACAGATGGGCCGTCCAGCGAAGGCCAAACCGGATCCATGAAAGAACACGCCATAACATAAACACAACTGTGGAAGAAAAGATATAAGAATGATAAATAGAGAAACAGTGAAAATTAAGAAACCAGTTAGCCATCCCTAAAATAAGAGTGAAATACGTAATTATTTAAATGTATAACAACATAGCTCCTGCAATCAACAAGAGAAAAAACAAAATAAATAAAAGAGAGCCGCCTAAACAAGAAATTTCAAACTAATCAAGTTCCATGTGAGGAGGAAGGTCTCGAAGAATCCATTAAGTCTATCTTGTGTGCATTAATGAAATTTTGCAGATGCACTGGATCATCGTAGGAAGTGGTTCTGTTATTGTAGGTGACTTTGAACAGACAAGGATGGTATAGACCATATCTAGCACCCATATTTCGAAGGATCGGTCTCATGTCCAGGAAGGCCTTGCGTCTTGACGCGGTAGCTCTCGAATAGTCCTGCACAAAGAATAATGTAGCTCCAGACCAGGAAAACTTCTGACGAGCTTTGGCAGCAGCTAGAACTTTTAACAAATCTGTGGACTCCAAAAAGTAGAGAATGACACCTCTCGGTTTCTGTGAGGACGCGGTTGTAGAGGCAACACGACCCAACCTGTGAGCTCGTTGTATGTTCAGCGTGGTATCCTCTGGTAAATGGAGAACTTTTGGGAGAAAGGACTTGAAGAAAGCGACAGGGTCTGTACCTTCGACCCCCTCTGCCAGATTATAAATACGCATGTTGTTTCTTCTATTTCGATTTTCAAGATCCTCAACTTGTTTATGTAGTGTGGATACCTGAGATTGTAACGAAGTAACACATTAAGTAGTGTCCTGAAAAGAGGAGACATTCTGTTCCACTACTGTAAGCCTGGCGTCCAATTGTGACCAATTGTCCGATAGAATTTGTAATTTGGTATTGGTTTCCTCCATAAACGGCCTGAGGGCTCGTATTTCCTGTAACAACAGTTCCATGGAAACCGGAGAATTCGGTTTGGGTGGTGAAGCGGGATCTTTTTTTAAACGCTTCGCATTAACCTTTCCTGCGGCTGACTGTGCAGGTTCCATACTTGCATTACACGAGTCAATTTTAAGGAGTCCTGAAGTATCCAAATGAGAAAGTTCTGAAAAAACTTTTGAATTTTTAATAAAGATGCGTTTAGGTTTTGAAGAAGCAGAGGGGGTACCTTTTGTTCGTCCCATAAATCCGTGTTGGTAAAAATACAGGACACAGACCTAAACCTCAGGAAATATAGAGTAGCCGTGAGGTGAACAATGAAAGAAAAAAATAATAATAATAATAATAATCAATAGGGCCTGGTATTCATCCAAAGTCTATTTAGTCACCAACGCTGGATAATAGTTTGAATTCTTGAGAAGACGGTATGAGGCGTTTAATATGAGAGGAGGAAAGGTCCGCAGTGCCTTATTAGGCAATTATTAAGCTGGAAAGTCACTAGTTAGGAAAAAGATGTTGATTTTCCGAAAAGAAAATGGAAGCAGCCTTTGAAATTAGCAGGGCTCCCTTGGCATTATAAGAGCAATTGCAGGAGGGATGAAAAGAAAGGCAAAATGGCGGCTATAACCACATCACCACAGCGCCTACAGGAGGCGGGGTGAGACTGGGTTACTGCACCACCAATTGCCACCACATGAGGAGAAAATGGCCAGATTGAAGTGCAGGGAGGCAAAAATGTACAATAATGAACATTAGCACTGGAAGTACAAGTTCTGTCACACCGCAGTAAAAAAACAAAATGGCGGCCGGCATAGCGTGACCCCACCGGTGCGCTCAAACTGAAGAAAAAATGGTGCAAAAGTTACCAGGAGAGCGTCCAGTGCTGTAACATCCCTGCGAGCATCCGTTCACCCGCACAACATTCCAAAGACTGGCCAAATTGAAGTGGTTTAGGCGATGTTCTCCCACTCCGGTCCGGGAGCTTCACCACGGCGCCGCCATCCCTGCCGGGCTCCAAGCCACGCCCGATTTAAGTATTTAAAATGTAAAAGTTTGTGTTGATGATTATTTGAGGCTAATCTGGTTTGTTCGCAACAGTAGAACCAAGTCTTGTCCAGTAAGGGGGTACCCAAGTCTCTCTCCCAGGCCGCTCTGGCCCTCTGTCAGTAACAGGTTTCATATTGGACGCTGTGTGGTAAAGTCTGGATACAAAATGTGTTCCGTCAGGAGCCGTAATTACCAATATTAGTGGGTGGAATTTAGGCGGTTCTAGAGGAGCATTGTGAATTTTGGCTCGTATCATGCTGTGTATCCTATCCAGTACAAATCTATTCATTTGCGTGCCATCGTGGCCTTCTACATAGAACACGACCAAGCGCAATCCTGCGTCATCAAACATGTCTCCTATTTTATGCATATGGCAACCGGATAGGGTTTTCTTGGTGAGTGTTTGAGTTGTAACAGGTAACTCTTGATTGTCCACTATTGGAATGTGTGGAGAGTATATCTGCTCAAAATCAAGGTATCTTTGGAGCTAATTCCATGCCCAGCACGTGGTTGCGATCGTTTGGATGTCCAGGATATTGCTGGGTAATCCACGTGGTAAAAGTGTATCCAGTGAATGAATGAATGAATATTACATTTATAAAGCGCTAACTTAGCCCAAGGGCGTCAAGGCGCTACAGAGGACTGATGCACAACCGAATAAAATGCTCATACTGAGGTCTGTGTAAAAAGTCAGGTTTTCAAGGCTTTACGGAACAAAGAATCTGACCCAAGACCAGATAGATCATCAGGGAGAGAGTTCCACAACCTAGCAGTGGCGGTGGAAAAAGCCCTGCTTCCCCATCTAACCTTTTTATACCTGGGAACTACCAGCAAATTCTAGCGGGCGGACCTGAATTGCTTGGTAGGGGTATAGCTCTGGAACATTGCTCTAATGTCCTCAGGGCCTAGACCGTAGTAGGCATTATGGGTCAGGCCTAGAGTCTTGAAGAGAGTTCTTCTATCCAGAGGTAGCCAGTGCAGTGAAGTGAGGGAGGCCGAAACTGAGTGGTACTTTGGCAAATCTATCACCAGCCTCGCTGCAGCATTCTGTACTAACTGTAGCCGTTGCAGCAAGCCTTTGTTAATGCCCAGATAGAGGGCATTACAATAATCAAGTCTGGACATTATCAATGTAATCACTGCCTGCTTTCATGATGCAAAAGAGAGGAACTGGGAGATTTTCCTAAGCAGCCTGATTAATCCAAAACAAGTGGACACTGTTCTACTAATCTGAAGGTTTAGAGACAAAGAAGTGTCCACTATAACCCCCAGATTGTTCCCATGAGGTATAGGGGATGGGCAGCTGCCCAGAGTATCAGGCCACCAATCATTCGACCAGATGTCATGTTGTTTGCCAAAAATCATGATCTCGGTCTTTTCTCCATTCAGTTTGAGGTAGTTTTCCACCATCCAGGATGAGACTGCTTTCATGCAATTTTTGAAATTTGCGGCAGATTCCCTAATCTTGTTAGTAATGGACACCTTGATTTGTGTGTCATCAGCGTAAGACAGCACCTGAAATCCAAAGGATCTCACAACATTGGCCAATGGGGCAACGTAGATATTAAAAAGTGTTGGGCTTAAGGAGGAGCCCCGTGGAACTCCACATATCAACGGGTTAGAAGCCGAGTAATATTGGCCCATTTTCACTATCTGTGCCCGTTCACTAAGGAAGGAAGCAAGAAGCTCAAGGGCCGTGCCCCCAATCCCTATCTCCCTGAGGCACTTCACCAGCCTCAAAGGGGACAGGGTATCAAAAGCTGCGGTGAGGTCACGAAGGACCAGCAGGGTAGTATGCCCTGCGTCAACCCGGACCCGAATGTTATCAAAAACCGCTGTTAACGCTGACTCAGTGCTGTGATGGCTTCTAAAGCCATGCTGCGAGCCATCAAGCAACTGGTGGTCCAATAGATAGGAGCTAAGGTGTGAGTTCAGGTACCTTTCCATGATCTTGGCTGGGACCGGTAGCAGAGAAATGGGGCGATAGTTTTTTAATTCCGTAGGATCCAGAGAAGGCTTTTTTAAAAGCGGTTTGACCACAGCGGTTTTCCAAGAGGTGGGATAGTGCCCCTCAGAAATAGCCATATTCCGTACTGAGGTAAGGTGGACAATGACCTCCCTCCCTATTTTTAAGACCTTTAGGGGGCAAGCATCCAGGGGGGACCCAGAGGTGACTCCTTCTAACAGGTGGTCTGTCATTTCAAATGAAATGCAAGGGAAGGTAAGTAGCATCGGTTCATCTTCCATGGTTTCTTTAACATTAGAGTCGAAATTAGGAAGACCAGGGGCCATATGTATCAAAATCCTCTTTTGCGATTCTCAAATAGCGATTTTTTGCGAATTGCTATTTGAGAATCGCAAAATACTATGTATGTAGGATTTGCAATAAAATTTGCGAATCCTACATATTCCTTAATTGCGAATCCCAAATTGCAATTCGCAATTAGGGAATACCTCCCCATTCATTCCTATGGGCCTAGAGGCCCATAGGAATGAATTGGAAGAGATTCTCAATTTGTTATTAGCAATTAGAGAATCGCAAATTGAGAATGCAATTTCAAGGGTGCAAGGGTGTCAAAAGGACACCCTGGTGCACCCATGAAATAAGCACGGGTGCACATGTGGCGCACATACATGCCCTAAGGGCATGTATGTGCTTCACATTGCATTTTGAAAAATGCAAAAAAGTGAATTTTTCAAACAAATCGCAAATTGCCACCAACTTGAAGTTGGTGGTAAATTGCGATTCCTTATGGCCAAATTTCACTTTTTTGGTGCTTCTTACATTGCATTTAAGGAATCGCAAAATTTGCGATTCCTTATTCTGCACGCAGATTTGCCTTCATACATGCCACTTAGCAAAATTGCGATCGCGAATTTCAGCGTTTGCGATCACAATTTTGCTTGATACATATGGCCCCAGAGGTAGCAATTTCAGCATTATAGACCTCCAAAGTGGAATAAGGGTGAATTTGTGAGCTCTTGGGCTTAAGGAATTAGAGTCACGCGTCATAATGGTACCAATGGTAGTTAAATGGGCTTGTGCTATTAAAAAATAAAGGTGGAAGTCTGGGACTCCAAAACTTCATAGGGTTAGGTTAGGGTACTCCAACTAATTCTTGGGTGTTTACCCGCCCATATGAGACTAGTGAGTGCACTGCAAAGGCTGACGAAGAATGCGCAGATTAGTGCGGTTGGAATGTTTAAAAAAAGATGTGAAAAACGGGGTAGGACTACCATTTTTATTATTGTAATCCTACTGGCCATGGATAGAGGTAGTTTTATCCATTTGTCAATTAACATAGTTAATTTATCTATAGCAGGGCCATAGTTCAGACTCATTACCTCAGAACTCTGATGATGCAGATCAACACAGGTATATGGGGAGGGTCTATACACCATTGGAAGGGAAAGTCCAGTGGGGTCTGGAGTGTGGCTCTGTTAATGGAAAGATCTCAGACTTAGTTCAGTTATCGCAAGGCCCGACAGAGCCCCAAAGCAGATCACCTCCCTCGTTTAATTACATTTTAATAAAAATAAATGTTACATTAATGCTTAATTTAAAATAGGTTATTAAAATATTTTATAACAATAAACATGTTATATGTTAGATAATTATTAACATTAAACTAAATGTATATACATTATTAAATGGTTTAAAAAAACATAATTTAATTGAATTTAACATTATTTCTTAAGGGCTTGCATGTTAACTCCTTTACTCCATTGAATTGTAAGGAAGTGTCTTGCCGAACCAGTGGTTGGCCATGTGTGGTGCTGGACATGCTCTAGACAAGAGTGCATTTACTACTGTTTTGGGTCATTTTTGGCTGTGAAGTTTGTGAATAGCAATGGGCTTAGTCTTTTGTAGGTGGGTGCATGTTCCTCCCAATACCACTTCTTAACCCTCCATTAACACCTCCTTACTCCCTAAAACACACCTATTTTGCAGTAATATGCCCTATTTTTCAACTACTCCTCCGGTGCCTTTTACATTTACTACTAAGGGGTCGATTACGATGGAGTTCGGAACGGCTCCGAACGGGATTCGGATTTGGCAAATCCAATTCAGAACCTATGTTTCTGACCGAATCGTATACATATCAGAGCGACCGATTGTGATGCACGCAAACTGTTCAGGCTGTCCGAATTGGTTCCGATCGGCATTCGGACAGACCAAGTCATTCGGAGCCAAATCGTACAGCTCTATGGACACTGTTTCCGACCGAGCGATTACGATGTCCGAATCTGACAGCCGTTCCGAATCGGTTTGTCCGACACAAAACGGCTGTCGGAATTTGACTTTGGGGGCCTGTAGCAGGCCCCACTTCACCCGTGAGCCTCCAGTTGGGGCTCGTTGGGGTATCCATGGGACCCCTCTTTACAACCATGCACAGTGTGGCAGGCACCATGGGATACCTGCCACAGGGTGCAAGGTTTTCCCCACCCACCCCTTTTTCAATGGTAGCCTGTGTTCTCCTTCGGAACATAGGATCCCATTAAAGTCAATGTGTATCAGATCAAACGATGTTCGGAAGCATCGTAATCGGTCGGTCAGACTCGCAGAACCCGATTCGGTCAGAAACGATTCTAAAACCGATTCAGTCGGAAGAGTTTTCGAATGACATCGTAATCGCCCCCTAAGTAGTAAAGTTACATGTATGAGTGCAGAGGAGTAGTCAGAAAATTTACCCCCTCCAGAAAATACCCACCCCACTTAAACTACAGCTCTGATGGCATCCAACAGGTAAAGCAAGTGAGCCGAAGCCTCCCTAGAAGAGTATCTTTTTAATCTAAGCATCTATCCATTCATGCTTTTACCCTTCCATCTACTATTTCACCTTTTCTTCTGCCATCCACTCTTTCTTTCACCCAACACCCATCCTTTCCCTATTCCATCCATCCATCAACTCTGCCATCCATCAATCTATTCTGGCATCCATCCATCCACTGTCATCCACCCTCCACCCACCCATCCATCCAACCATCCTCCCATTCCTCCATCTCCTCTGCATCCATTTATCCACTCTGCCATCCATTTATCTTGCCATCCCTCATATATCCACCCACTCTGTCATCCATTCACTCAGCCTTTCGCCCTCTGATCCACCCATCCTTTTACTATGTTATCCTTTCACCTGTCCATCCACCTATTGACCTCTTTTTTTTTGCTTGGCTACTGATATTTCTACACCGTTCTCTGTACCAAGTGTCTTCGCTATATCAAGAATCTAAAGATCTCATCTAAATCGAACACATTATTGTTAATAGGTTCCAATGTTTAATTTGTAAAAGAATGGGTGTCTGTGCTCAGTGTTCTGCTCAGAAAACCATGGCTGGGGCAGTTAAATGTCACTGCGCCAAATACCAGGGCTGTGTAACTTTGAATCCACCGAATGCCTCTCAAATCCACCACCAGACACTCCTTGTCCTTTTATCACACTCGTGCAGGTACCCGAGTTCTCCCTTTGTGGTGGGCTTTCCATCTTGTGTGGTTTTCCCTCTTTTGCTCTCGGTTAATACCAAAAAATAAGTGCTAGTCCCTAAAATTGAGTGCCGGTGGCCCCCACCGGCTCAAATTAAGCACTGATAGGTTGTTCCTGCACACCCAAAGGGATTGTTATCTTACTCTGTTTATTGCAAAAACTATTAGGCAAAGTTCCCAGACTTGCAGATTCAAGAGTGCTTTTGCAGTTTTGCACTAATAATGCTTTTTAATAGGAATGTAACTGTAAAGAGGCAGACTAAACACCTTCATTAATTGGGAAGAGCTGTGTCTCTTTTAAATTTGTTTCCCTTTCATTTTCTGATAGCGTTAATTTAAAGATATAAACAAATTAGGTGAAACGAAATATAGAGGCCCTAGGTCACAGCATGCCAGTGCTTGTTAAAAAAGTGGAGCAAAAGATTTTTGCTGGAGCGCCGCGTCCTGCTGCCGAATGATTTCCTTGCTACATACCTAGTTTGTTTACTTTTGATTCCACCTCAGGCCTCTTTCTTCCCCACCATACACTTCCAGTCCCTTTTCCTCACTCTTGCCTCTTTCTTCCCCACCATACACTTCCTGTCCCTTTACCTCACGCTTGCCTCTTTCTTCCCCACCATACACTTTCTATCCCTTTACCTCACTTTTGCCTCTTTCTTTCCCACCATAAACTTCCAGTCCCTTTTCCTCACTCTTGCCTCTTTCTTCCCCACCATACACTTCCTGTCCCTTTACCTCACGCTTGCCTCTTTCTTCCCCACCATACACTTTCTATCCCTTTACCTCACTTTTGCCTCTTTCTTTCCCACCATACACTTCCTCTCCCTTTACCTCACTCCTGCCAATTGTTCCTCATCTTTCTTTTCTCCCTGTGTCCTCCTTCTTTCTTCCTTTGCTGCATTTATCTTTCTAGTTCTGTGTCAAAGTCTAATGATGAAAAATACACCCCAGACTCTTAAAAATGTGGCACTGCCAACATCTTGATTTGTCTGGGCTCCTGCTTGTTTGTGAGTTGAAGTCAGAAATGACGTGCATGTGGCTCTTCCCCATCAGTAATGACACATGTAAACCACTGTTACTGGATTGCTACCACAAATAATTTCACTTCGATGACATTAAGGCCCTCTATTATGAGTTTGGCAGTCTGCGGACCAGCAGCCTAGTGGGGGCGTGGCGATGGTGGTCTCCCAAACCGCCCTATTATGATATGATATGGGTGGTGGGACCACCACAGCCCTACCGCTGTCGCCAGGAAACCGCCATTCCCTGGTGTTGTTACGGTAGTCAGGAGGCAGTAATATGCTTGGTGGTACCACCGTGGTCTCACCAAGCATATTACAAGTTTCTTCTCTGCTACTTTTTTCATGGCGGTTTCACTGCCTTGAAAACCGTGGCTGAGAAGAAACAAAGGGGGCCCTACAAGTCCCCGGGGTGCCTTATGCCATGTGAATGCACACACGGGGCACAACATGTGCCTCCCTGTGTGCATGCACACCAGTTACTGCACGCTATGGACTTTTCAGTCCATGCCATTCAGTAACTGTTTTTGACGTTCCCATTGCGGTGCCCATTTTCAGGGCACCGCCATGAGAACGTCAAAAACAAAGCCCGCCAGACAGGAGGAAATTCCTAATCTGGCAGGCGGTCTGACCACGGCTTTGGCGGTGCCACGGCAGGGCAGACCAGGGCCAGACTGGCCGTAGCGGGCACCGGGCAATCTCCCGGTGGGCCGCATGGGTGGGAGCTGGTTTTGGGCCCCTGGGGGCTGTTTTTGTCACAGAGTCGTTTTTGCTACCTAGCTGTAAAATCGGCCCTGTAACAAAATCGGCCGAAAACCGGCCCTGGCAAAGAGCTTGGTGGCAACCCCAATCCCCCGGGGTGGGGGGGCCGGCCGAGCACTTTGCCAGGGCTGGTTTTGGTTCCCAGTCTGGCCCTGGAGCAGACCCAGCGTCGCACCGCCAAAGTCGTAATCGGGCCCTAAGAGGATGCTGTTCAAGCACTTCTATTCATAAATTAATTACACGTGATGTGTGCCAGCAACTCCAGCCTAAAGTTGCACCCTGAACAGAGTGGCATCTGTGCACACCTCCTTCTTATTATCAAAGTTCCTTTGCAGATTGTCAGTATGCTGGGTACAGAGAAAAGGAGGTGTTAAATCATATGTGTATTCAAGAGGATTCCAGTATATACCTCTCAGAAGATAAATCAACCAAGCAACGGAAGAGTAGGTAAGCCTAGGCTACCAGACACTCACTCAAAGTCTATCTCTTGGAAGGTAAGCCAAGCAAGCACAAACAGAGTAGATAATTCTACAATACCAGCCAATTGCCGAAAAACTATCTCTTGGAAGGTAAGCCAACCAAGCACAGAAACAGTAGATAAGCATGCAAGACCAGCCAAAAACTATCTCTTAGAAGGTAAGCCAACCAGGCACAGAAACAGTAGATAACCTTTGTAGGTCTGCTAGATGGAAGATGGTTTCATATTGGACGCTGTGTGGTAAAGTCTGGATACAAAATGTGTTCCGTCAGGAGCCGTAATTACCAATATTAGTGGGTGGAATTTAGGCGGTTCTAGAGGAGCATTGTGAATTTTGGCTCGTATCATGCTGTGTATCCTATCCAGTACAAATCTATTCATTTGCGTGCCATCGTGGCCTTCTACATAGAACACGACCAAGCGCAATCCTGCGTCATCAAACATGTCTCCTATTTTATGCATATGGCAACCGGATAGGGTTTTCTTGGTGAGTGTTTGAGTTGTAACAGGTAACTCTTGATTGTCCACTATTGGAATGTGTGGAGAGTATATCTGCTCAAAATCAAGGTATCTTTGGAGCTAATTCCATGCCCAGCACGTGGTTGCGATCGTTTGGATGTCCAGGATATTGCTGGGTAATCCACGTGGTAAAAGTGTATCCAGTGAATGAATGAATGAATATTACATTTATAAAGCGCTAACTTAGCCCAAGGGCGTCAAGGCGCTACAGAGGACTGATGCACAACCGAATAAAATGCTCATACTGAGGTCTGTGTAAAAAGTCAGGTTTTCAAGGCTTTACGGAACAAAGAATCTGACCCAAGACCAGATAGATCATCAGGGAGAGAGTTCCACAACCTAGCAGTGGCGGTGGAAAAAGCCCTGCTTCCCCATCTAACCTTTTTATACCTGGGAACTACCAGCAAATTCTAGCGGGCGGACCTGAATTGCTTGGTAGGGGTATAGCTCTGGAACATTGCTCTAATGGCCTCAGGGCCTAGACCGTAGTAGGCATTATGGGTCAGGCCTAGAGTCTTGAAGAGAGTTCTTCTATCCAGAGGTAGCCAGTGCAGTGAAGTGAGGGAGGCCGAAACTGAGTGGTACTTTGGCAAATCTATCACCAGCCTCGCTGCAGCATTCTGTACTAACTGTAGCCGTTGCAGCAAGCCTTTGTTAATGCCCAGATAGAGGGCATTACAATAATCAAGTCTGGACATTATCAATGTAATCACTGCCTGCTTTCATGATGCAAAAGAGAGGAACTGGGAGATTTTCCTAAGCAGCCTGATTAATCCAAAACAAGTGGACACTGTTCTACTAATCTGAAGGTTTAGAGACAAAGAAGTGTCCACTATAACCCCCAGATTGTTCCCATGAGGTATAGGGGATGGGCAGCTGCCCAGAGTATCAGGCCACCAATCATTCGACCAGATGTCATGTTGTTTGCCAAAAATCATGATCTCGGTCTTTTCTCCATTCAGTTTGAGGTAGTTTTCCACCATCCAGGATGAGACTGCTTTCATGCAATTTTTGAAATTTGCGGCAGATTCCCTAATCTTGTTAGTAATGGACACCTTGATTTGTGTGTCATCAGCGTAAGACAGCACCTGAAATCCAAAGGATCTCACAACATTGGCCAATGGGGCAACGTAGATATTAAAAAGTGTTGGGCTTAAGGAGGAGCCCCGTGGAACTCCACATATCAACGGGTTAGAAGCCGAGTAATATTGGCCCATTTTCACTATCTGTGCCCGTTCACTAAGGAAGGAAGCAAGAAGCTCAAGGGCCGTGCCCCCAATCCCTATCTCCCTGAGGCACTTCACCAGCCTCAAAGGGGACAGGGTATCAAAAGCTGCGGTGAGGTCACGAAGGACCAGCAGGGTAGTATGCCCTGCGTCAACCCGGACCCGAATGTTATCAAAAACCGCTGTTAACGCTGACTCAGTGCTGTGATGGCTTCTAAAGCCATGCTGCGAGCCATCAAGCAACTGGTGGTCCAATAGATAGGAGCTAAGGTGTGAGTTCAGGTACCTTTCCATGATCTTGGCTGGGACCGGTAGCAGAGAAATGGGGCGATAGTTTTTTAATTCCGTAGGATCCAGAGAAGGCTTTTTTAAAAGCGGTTTGACCACAGCGGTTTTCCAAGAGGTGGGATAGTGCCCCTCAGAAATAGCCATATTCCGTACTGAGGTAAGGTGGACAATGACCTCCCTCCCTATTTTTAAGACCTTTAGGGGGCAAGCATCCAGGGGGGACCCAGAGGTGACTCCTTCTAACAGGTGGTCTGTCATTTCAAATGAAATGCAAGGGAAGGTAAGTAGCATCGGTTCATCTTCCATGGTTTCTTTAACATTAGAGTCGAAATTAGGAAGACCAGGGGCCATATGTATCAAAATCCTCTTTTGCGATTCTCAAATAGCGATTTTTTGCGAATTGCTATTTGAGAATCGCAAAATACTATGTATGTAGGATTTGCAATAAAATTTGCGAATCCTACATATTCCTTAATTGCGAATCCCAAATTGCAATTCGCAATTAGGGAATACCTCCCCATTCATTCCTATGGGCCTAGAGGCCCATAGGAATGAATTGGAAGAGATTCTCAATTTGTTATTAGCAATTAGAGAATCGCAAATTGAGAATGCAATTTCAAGGGTGCAAGGGTGTCAAAAGGACACCCTGGTGCACCCATGAAATAAGCACGGGTGCACATGTGGCGCACATACATGCCCTAAGGGCATGTATGTGCTTCACATTGCATTTTGAAAAATGCAAAAAAGTGAATTTTTCAAAGAAATCGCAAATTGCCACCAACTTGAAGTTGGTGGTAAATTGCGATTCCTTATGGCCAAATTTCACTTTTTTGGTGCTTCTTACATTGCATTTAAGGAATCGCAAAATTTGCGATTCCTTATTCTGCACGCAGATTTGCCTTCACACATGCCACTTAGCAAAATTGCGATCGCGAATTTCAGCGTTTGCGATCACAATTTTGCTTGATACATATGGCCCCAGAGGTAGCAATTTCAGCATTATAGACCTCCAAAGTGGAATAAGGGTGAATTTGTGAGCTCTTGGGCTTAAGGAATTAGAGTCACGCGTCATAATGGTACCAATGGTAGTTAAATGGGCTTGTGCTATTAAAAAATAAAGGTGGAAGTCTGGGACTCCAAAACTTCATAGGGTAAGGTTAGGGTACTCCAACTAATTCTTGGGTGTTTACCCGCCCATATGAGACTAGTGAGTGCACTGCAAAGGCTGACGAAGAATGCGCAGATTAGTGCGGTTGGAATGTTTAAAAAAAGATGTGAAAAACGGGGAAGGACTACCATTTTTATTATTGTAATCCTACTGGCCATGGATAGAGGTAGTTTTATCCATTTGTCAATTAACATAGTTAATTTATCTATAGCAGGGCCATAGTTCAGACTCATTACCTCAGAACTCTGATGATGCAGATCAACACAGGTATATGGGGAGGGTCTATACACCATTGGAAGGGAAAGTCCAGTGGGGTCTGGAGTGTGGCTCTGTTAATGGAAAGATCTCAGACTTAGTTCAGTTATCGCAAGGCCCGACAGAGCCCCAAAGCAGATCACCTCCCTCGTTTAATTACATTTTAATAAAAATAAATGTTACATTAATGCTTAATTTAAAATAGGTTATTAAAATATTTTATAACAATAAACATGTTATATGTTAGATAATTATTAACATTAAACTAAATGTATATACATTATTAAATGGTTTAAAAAAACATAATTTAATTGAATTTAACATTATTTCTTAAGGGCTTGCATGTTAACTCCTTTACTCCATTGAATTGTAAGGAAGTGTCTTGCCGAACCAGTGGTTGGCCATGTGTGGTGCTGGACATGCTCTAGACAAGAGTACATTTACTACTGTTTTGGGTCATTTTTGGCTGTGAAGTTTGTGAATAGCAATGGGCTTAGTCTTTTGTAGGTGGGTGCATGTTCCTCCCAATACCACTTCTTAACCCTCCATTAACACCTCCTTACTCCCTAAAACACACCTATTTTGCAGTAATATGCCCTATTTTTCAACTACTCCTCCGGTGCCTTTTACATTTACTACTAAGGGGTCGATTACGATGGAGTTCGGAACGGCTCCGAACGGGATTCGGATTTGGCAAATCCAATTCAGAACCTATGTTTCTGACCGAATCGTATACATATCAGAGCGACCGATTGTGATGCACGCAAACTGTTCAGGCTGTCCGAATTGGTTCCGATCGGCATTCGGACAGACCAAGTCATTCGGAGCCAAATCGTACAGCTCTATGGACACTGTTTCCGACCGAGCGATTACGATGTCCGAATCTGACAGCCGTTCCGAATCGGTTTGTCCGACACAAAACGGCTGTCGGAATTTGACTTTGGGGGCCTGTAGCAGGCCCCACTTCACCCGTGAGCCTCCAGTTGGGGCTCGTTGGGGTATCCATGGGACCCCTCTTTACAACCATGCACAGTGTGGCAGGCACCATGGGATACCTGCCACAGGGTGCAAGGTTTTCCCCACCCACCCCTTTTTCAATGGTAGCCTGTGTTCTCCTTCGGAACATAGGATCCCATTAAAGTCAATGTGTATCAGATCAAACGATGTTCGGAAGCATCGTAATCGGTCGGTCAGACTCGCAGAACCCGATTCGGTCAGAAACGATTCTAAAACCGATTCAGTCGGAAGAGTTTTCGAATGACATCGTAATCGCCCCCTAAGTAGTAAAGTTACATGTATGAGTGCAGAGGAGTAGTCAGAAAATTTACCCCCTCCAGAAAATACCCACCCCACTTAAACTACAGCTCTGATGGCATCCAACAGGTAAAGCAAGTGAGCCGAAGCCTCCCTAGAAGAGTATCTTTTTAATCTAAGCATCTATCCATTCATGCTTTTACCCTTCCATCTACTATTTCACCTTTTCTTCTGCCATCCACTCTTTCTTTCACCCAACACCCATCCTTTCCCTATTCCATCCATCCATCAACTCTGCCATCCATCAATCTATTCTGGCATCCATCCATCCACTGTCATCCACCCTCCACCCACCCATCCATCCAACCATCCTCCCATTCCTCCATCTCCTCTGCATCCATTTATCCACTCTGCCATCCATTTATCTTGCCATCCCTCATATATCCACCCACTCTGTCATCCATTCACTCAGCCTTTCGCCCTCTGATCCACCCATCCTTTTACTATGTTATCCTTTCACCTGTCCATCCACCTATTGACCTCTTTTTTTTTGCTTGGCTACTGATATTTCTACACCGTTCTCTGTACCAAGTGTCTTCGCTATATCAAGAATCTAAAGATCTCATCTAAATCGAACACATTATTGTTAATAGGTTCCAATGTTTAATTTGTAAAAGAATGGGTGTCTGTGCTCAGTGTTCTGCTCAGAAAACCATGGCTGGGGCAGTTAAATGTCACTGCGCCAAATACCAGGGCTGTGTAACTTTGAATCCACCGAATGCCTCTCAAATCCACCACCAGACACTCCTTGTCCTTTTATCACACTCGTGCAGGTACCCGAGTTCTCCCTTTGTGGTGGGCTTTCCATCTTGTGTGGTTTTCCCTCTTTTGCTCTCGGTTAATACCAAAAAATAAGTGCTAGTCCCTAAAATTGAGTGCCGGTGGCCCCCACCGGCTCAAATTAAGCACTGATAGGTTGTTCCTGCACACCCAAAGGGATTGTTATCTTACTCTGTTTATTGCAAAAACTATTAGGCAAAGTTCCCAGACTTGCAGATTCAAGAGTGCTTTTGCAGTTTTGCACTAATAATGCTTTTTAATAGGAATGTAACTGTAAAGAGGCAGACTAAACACCTTCATTAATTGGGAAGAGCTGTGTCTCTTTTAAATTTGTTTCCCTTTCATTTTCTGATAGCGTTAATTTAAAGATATAAACAAATTAGGTGAAACGAAATATAGAGGCCCTAGGTCACAGCATGCCAGTGCTTGTTAAAAAAGTGGAGCAAAAGATTTTTGCTGGAGCGCCGCGTCCTGCTGCCGAATGATTTCCTTGCTACATACCTAGTTTGTTTACTTTTGATTCCACCTCAGGCCTCTTTCTTCCCCACCATACACTTCCAGTCCCTTTTCCTCACTCTTGCCTCTTTCTTCCCCACCATACACTTCCTGTCCCTTTACCTCACGCTTGCCTCTTTCTTCCCCACCATACACTTTCTATCCCTTTACCTCACTTTTGCCTCTTTCTTTCCCACCATAAACTTCCAGTCCCTTTTCCTCACTCTTGCCTCTTTCTTCCCCACCATACACTTCCTGTCCCTTTACCTCACGCTTGCCTCTTTCTTCCCCACCATACACTTTCTATCCCTTTACCTCACTTTTGCCTCTTTCTTTCCCACCATACACTTCCTCTCCCTTTACCTCACTCCTGCCAATTGTTCCTCATCTTTCTTTTCTCCCTGTGTCCTCCTTCTTTCTTCCTTTGCTGCATTTATCTTTCTAGTTCTGTGTCAAAGTCTAATGATGAAAAATACACCCCAGACTCTTAAAAATGTGGCACTGCCAACATCTTGATTTGTCTGGGCTCCTGCTTGTTTGTGAGTTGAAGTCAGAAATGACGTGCATGTGGCTCTTCCCCATCAGTAATGACACATGTAAACCACTGTTACTGGATTGCTACCACAAATAATTTCACTTCGATGACATTAAGGCCCTCTATTATGAGTTTGGCAGTCTGCGGACCAGCAGCCTAGTGGGGGCGTGGCGATGGTGGTCTCCCAAACCGCCCTATTATGATATGATATGGGTGGTGGGACCACCACAGCCCTACCGCTGTCGCCAGGAAACCGCCATTCCCTGGTGTTGTTACGGTAGTCAGGAGGCAGTAATATGCTTGGTGGTACCACCGTGGTCTCACCAAGCATATTACAAGTTTCTTCTCTGCTACTTTTTTCATGGCGGTTTCACTGCCTTGAAAACCGTGGCTGAGAAGAAACAAAGGGGGCCCTACAAGTCCCCGGGGTGCCTTATGCCATGTGAATGCACACACGGGGCACAACATGTGCCTCCCTGTGTGCATGCACACCAGTTACTGCACGCTATGGACTTTTCAGTCCATGCCATTCAGTAACTGTTTTTGACGTTCCCATTGCGGTGCCCATTTTCAGGGCACCGCCATGAGAACGTCAAAAACAAAGCCCGCCAGACAGGAGGAAATTCCTAATCTGGCAGGCGGTCTGACCACGGCTTTGGCGGTGCCACGGCAGGGCAGACCAGGGCCAGACTGGCCGTAGCGGGCACCGGGCAATCTCCCGGTGGGCCGCATGGGTGGGAGCTGGTTTTGGGCCCCTGGGGGCTGTTTTTGTCACAGAGTCGTTTTTGCTACCTAGCTGTAAAATCGGCCCTGTAACAAAATCGGCCGAAAACCGGCCCTGGCAAAGAGCTTGGTGGCAACCCCAATCCCCCGGGGTGGGGGGGCCGGCCGAGCACTTTGCCAGGGCTGGTTTTGGTTCCCAGTCTGGCCCTGGTGCAGACCCAGCGTCGCACCGCCAAAGTCGTAATCGGGCCCTAAGAGGATGCTGTTCAAGCACTTCTATTCATAAATTAATTACACGTGATGTGTGCCAGCAACTCCAGCCTAAAGTTGCACCCTGAACAGAGTGGCATCTGTGCACACCTCCTTCTTATTATCAAAGTTCCTTTGCAGATTGTCAGTATGCTGGGTACAGAGAAAAGGAGGTGTTAAATCATATGTGTATTCAAGAGGATTCCAGTATATACCTCTCAGAAGATAAATCAACCAAGCAACGGAAGAGTAGGTAAGCCTAGGCTACCAGACACTCACTCAAAGTCTATCTCTTGGAAGGTAAGCCAAGCAAGCACAAACAGAGTAGATAATTCTACAATACCAGCCAATTGCCGAAAAACTATCTCTTGGAAGGTAAGCCAACCAAGCACAGAAACAGTAGATAAGCATGCAAGACCAGCCAAAAACTATCTCTTAGAAGGTAAGCCAACCAGGCACAGAAACAGTAGATAACCTTTGTAGGTCTGCTAGATGGAAGAAATAAAAGTCTTAGGGGCTTATTCTCAAGGAGATATCACTGAGTTATCGGCACTTTATCGCAGCCAAATTGGCTATAAATTTATCGCCCCATTCACAAGCTGGGGGAAACAGCCGATATCATCAGTTTTCCGGCGATAGCATCCTCAAAAAACATCGCCACAGATGACCCCGGCAACTATCGCTAATAAGATGCAGAGTAGGCGTTCCCGAGGAAAAATCAGCGTCAACACCATACCTCAACATTCTCAACGACCAGCATGATCTGCGATAAGATCACAAAACAGGCGATAAGGCGCGTTAGCAGCAGGAAATTAACACCTGCTCTGACCTGGTGCAAAGTCGGACTACAACCGGCACCAGAAAAGGGAGCCCAGACCACAGCCACACCTGAAGAACAACACATGCCATGGATCCACTGATCATGCAGTTCGGAGCCCCAACAGGGCCACAACACCCTCTGCCACCACACCCTGGACATCCCCCCGACCCTCCCACCCCCTCCCAGACCAACACTGAGGCAGCGCAGACAAAGACAGCGACCTCCTGAAAACGCACCAACCTCACAGACCCAACACCAGGGAATGTCATTGCCCACCACAGGCTCAAAAGGACAACCATCCCACGCATCCAGACCACCATTGCCCAAAAGCTGACGGTACCAACACAGCGGACAACCAACATCCTACCTCAGACAAAGCTGCTAGCTGTGCAGCATCTGTTGGCCTCTGGGACATTCCAAACAACAACTGCCAGAGTCGGCGGAGTCTCACAGCCAGCCCAATCCAAGTTCCCCACAACTGTTTTGGATGCCATCATCAGCTTGGTAACACACTACCTATCCTTCCCCCACACTGCACAGGAACAGCTGGAGACCAAGCAAGGCGTCTACGCCATACCTGGATTCCCGCACATGTCAGGGGGCAATTGACTGCATACATGTCCTACTTGTGCCCCCTGGCAACACTGCACACAATATCTGCTAACGAAAGCACACGTATTCCATCAATGTGCAGGCAATAGAGGACCACCGGGGAATCTACACCAATGTCGACGCCAACCACCCAGGCAGAGTGCATGAGTCCTACATCTCTTGAAAGTCCATCATCAACCGGCGCTTCCAGGCTGGCACCTACGGAAATGTGCTGCTCGTTGGCAAGTACCAAATGAACACACCACAGCTCAACTCCACAATCATGCAACTCACAACACTGGGAATGCACCCGTCACAAACTCACATACAACATGCCAAACAACATGCCCACCAACCAGACACGACAGCACAACTTACTGTGGCAACCTGGGCCTGCCATGCATATAAGCCATCAACAGCATGGCACCTCAGCCACACGATAGCAGATTGTGGGAAGAGGTGGAGACCAGGCATATGCGAAGGAGGCAAGTGACCGATGAATGAGAATGTACACAATGCCAAGTGTGGCGTGGAAGCAATGGCCAGAATGCAGTATGCAGACCACACACATATCCATGTCGACATACACCGCTGTTGTTTGGAGTGTAGTGGACAGTGGATGCAACCATGCCACCCCAGCCAGTGGGGAAGATCCCGGAAATGTAGTTTGTTACGTCCCCCCCTGAAAGCATGAGCGGAGTGGGCTAGCCCAGCATGCGCCAGACCAGCGTATGGGTGTGAATTAAAAGCACATAGCTCTGGGCGTGGATCTCTTCCAGAGTGCCCAAAGTGTCTGCCAGTGCGGCATCCCTCACCCCGCCATGAGGCCGACGCAGTCGCAGTGAGCGGTGTTGCCTGCGATCCTGTGCGCCTGCTGCACCCCAGGTTTCTGGTCCCCGTACCAGTCCTGCCAGGCCCTGCACACCCAGACCTCAATGCACGCCTGCCGACACCGGCGTGTGTCGAAGAAGGCTCACCACATGTCGGTGCAAGCTCCAAGCCCGAGTGTTGTGAACCTGGCAGCCTCTTCAGACCATCAAGGCCTCAGCGACACAGGCCCGCAGTACTCCCTTCTCGTTGACGTACTCCACCGGTATACACAGCAGACTAGTAGGTCACACATTTGGAACTGAGTCTTGATTAAACTATGGCAGAGAACATTAATTATGGCTGCTTTTATCTCACTATACTCCATTCGATGTGGTGCCACCAAGTCTGTCTATAGCATTCCAACCACACGTTTCAGTGTGCCTACGCGGTCTACTGCCCTCGGGCCACACTGCGCTGGAGTAGGTCACACATTTGGAATTGAGTCTTGATTTTTCAGTGGCAGAGTACATATCATTGCACGCAAGTGGATGTCTAAGAGGATGACGCATTTCAGTCAGGAGGAAAAAAGGATCATCGATACAGTGGTGATCGAACACTGCCTACAACTGCCCTGGTGTCACTAACTCTGTGCATCGCAAGCCAACAACACTTGACTGTGGGCCCCTGCTGACCGCTGCCTCCGGCCTACACTGCGGTCGAGTAGGTCACACATTTGGGACTGAGTCTTGATTATACAATGTTCGAGTACACACATTAAGGCAGAGTTTAAATCACTATACTCCCTTCGATGTGGTGACACAAAGTCTGTGCATAGCATCCCAACCACACGTGTCTGTGGGCCCTTGATGACTACGTCTTCGGCCTACACTGCGGTCCAGCAGGCCTCATGCCAACCCAATCCAGTCCGTACCGGGCAGGACACGTGATCGTCGCTGACTGAACACCCGCTCAGCTCTGGTGCTTTTACCTCTGTCAACCACAAGTCACCCCAAATGCCGTGTCAACATCATATGTTAGAGTTCCAGGAGGAGCTCGCTAAACTGCTTTTGTCCCGCGCTGACCGCTGCCTCGGGTCTACACTGAGGTCGAGTAGGTCACACAATTCGAACTCAGTCTTGATTTGTTTATAGCAGACTTGATATCATTGTACAGGCCTCATTGCAGACTGCATACCCTTTCAGCTCCAGTGCCACTAAGTCTGTTCCCCGAGATCCATGGACACATTCTGATTGGACTTTGGTGACGACTGAGTCCATGGACATGGGGTTGTCATCACCATCATGTTGGTGATACTGACTTGGTGGCAAAAATTAGGCAGTAGCATTCCACTCCTCAATTTTCTGCTTCTGGACGGCTTCTACCCTCTGCATCATGCCCCGAGGACATCTTCCACTGTCCCCCGCAAACCTCCACCACATTCACCTCGGACATCGATGAGGACCCGCTCAGCTCGCCTGGCCCATCTCACTGCACCGCAAGTCACCGTCCCGTGGCGGTGTGCCAGTGCCTGCCGCAGTGCATCCGGGGCCACTAACTCTGTGCAGCTCAAGCCAGGGACCCTGGCTCTTGAGATATTGGATGGCCTCTGAGACGATGGCCTTGGGGTCATCAACACCATGTGTATGTCGCCCTGCGCTGTCCGTTGCCTACGGCCCCAGCTGCGTTACACTAGGGCTTACACATCAAATCAAGTCCTGACCGGCCCAGACGACGTATCACCGCAGGAGGCACATGCCACCAACGCCAGGGCCACCTCCAACCCCCAACTGTAAGAGTTGAAACAGTCATACTGGCAGACTACCGGAGTTGCTCACACCTCACCTGTGGTGGATGCCATCATCTGCCTGATACCCTGCTCGGCACTCCAGGTGCCCCAACCTCAGTGCACTGCAACTTACAAACACTTCTGTTTGGATATTGGGTGACCTCTGTACTTGTTCCAGCTACTTCCATGATGCTCCGCATTTGTCTCTGTTATGCTGGTTGTTGGACTTGGCCATTTTCGCAGGGTCATCCCTGAAATTTTTGCCTTCCTCCTATATTTTTTCTGACCTGTTGTTGGCTGTTTTATGACTCTGTGCACTTTACCACTGCTGATCAGTGCTAAAGTGCATATGCTCTCCCTATTGTGTAAATATATGTATGAATTAGTGATTCTATGATTGGTTGGTTTGGTTTACCTGTCAGACCCTAGTACAGTGCACCAGGAGTGCCCAGGTGTTTGTAAATCCAAATGCTGCTGGTGGGCTTGCAGCACTGGTTGTGCCACCCACAGAAGCTGGGATGGCATGGTGAGCAAAAGAATGATGGATTTAACCCAGATCTCTTGACTGGGGGTGAATGTTTTGATTTGTTCTGCATTCCGTCCATCAATTGTGTGTCTTTTGCTTTCTCGCCCTAAGTGCGTCAGGTATGCTCAGACGTGAGTCCTGGGCTCACTGTGCCACTGGAATCAAGCTATCCTGGCTGAAGAGGGGTGAAACCCCGAAACCGGTCCTAGGATGCTTGTTTCCGGACAAGGGAGGACCTGGCTTGGCAGTTCGGGCTGGACTGTTCCCATGAGGCACAGGGTCAAGACTGATTTGCATATAGCCAGGTCTAAACTGGGGTGGCATGGTGAGCAAAAGAATGGCGGATTTAACCCAGATCTCTTGACTGGGGGTGAATGTTTTGATTTGTTCTGCGCTCCGTCCATCTGTGTCTTTTGCTTTCTCACCCACAGAAGCATCCTGTAAAAGTGTGTCTAAGGCCTGCCATTGCAGAGCCTGCATGCAGTCTGGTACTGTCATGCTGACTGGGCAAGTGCACCCACTTGCCAGTCCCTAAACCTTCCCTTTTCTTCATATCAGACACCCCTATGGTAGGCCCAAGGGCAGGGTGCATTGTAAGTATAAGGTAGGACATGTCCTGATGTGTGTGGCATGTCCTGATAGTGAATTACAGCCATTTTCGTTTTTCACTATTGCAAGGCTACCTGTTCTCCATAGGCCAGAATGGGCAGTTTGGTTATTCCATTTTATAATCCTAAACTGACTCAGGGAACATGGTAGAAATTCGAATTTAGTAGGCCTGAACTCAGAATGATAAAATACATCTTTTAGTGAAGGTGGTTTTAACATTCTGTGTTTGAAAATACCACTTTTAGAAAGTAGGTATTTTCTTGCCTTTCCATTCAAACCTGCCTCTGCTAGGCAGTGTATTCCCTGTCTGGAGTTTGAGTGACAGGGCTGGGGAATTCCAGGATACAGGGTGAGTCCACCCAGTGGTGAATAGAGAGATCTGCATCTAGATGGGAGGGAGGAGTTGCACCTGGGAGCTGAATAGGACAGTGCCTGCCCCCCACAGTGCTGGCTCCACCCCCTGTGGTGCATCTGATGTTTCTGCCCTGCACTGTGAAAGGAGAGAAGGAATCATGTCAACAAAGTGCTCCAGGGCTTTGCTTTCCCTCCACAATGCTGGCTCCACCTCCTGTGGGGCGTCTGATGTTTCTGCCCTGCACTGTGAAAGGAAAGAAGGAGTCATGTAAACAGAGTGCTCCAGAACTGGATTGGACTGGGCAAAGGCCCCTCTGCCCTCAGAGGATAAAGGATTTTGGGGTATAAATATTGGGACCCTGATCCCAAGAAATTAGATCACTTTGGGAAAACAAGAAGAACCATTGCTGAGGAAGGAACCAGAAGAAGCTGAGGAGGAAACTATCCCTGAACCCGGGGAATTGGCCTGCAGTGGTTGCCTTACTGCCAAAGAGAGGAGAAAGGAACTTTGTGTGTGCTTTTGCTCAATTTGTGAAGGATCTCCAAGGGCTTGGAAAAGAGCTTGCCTCCTGCTGAAGTCTCAGGAACAACAGACTTCACCCCCAAGCTCCCCAGAGTTCTTCGGAAGTGCCTGCTGCTGTTGCTGGGCCTTCGGAGGGACTGGGTGTCGCAAGGAGCTGGAAGCGTGACTCAAGAAGGAGAAGCGTGCCGCCGTCGGAGCTGTTGTCGTCGCATCTCGTAAAGTGTGTCGCCGCTGCAGCATAGCATCGAGCGGAAGCGTCTCGTATCATCCAGGAAGTGTCCCGCAATGCCGAAGAAGCGTGTCACCATCGCAGCCATCATGGCTGACGCATTGCACCGCATCAAGAGAAGAGTCTCGCATCGAGGAAGAAGCGTGTCGCCATCCCAGCCATCGTAGTTGTCGCATTGCACCGCATCAAGAAAAGCGCCTCGCATCCACGGAGAAGCGTGCCGCTGTCAGAGCTGCTGTCGTCGCATCGCGTAAAGGGGTGTCGCTGCTGCAACATCGCATTGAGCGGAAGCGTCTCGCAACGTCGGAGAAGAGTGTCGCTGCCAAGGCCGCTGTCGTCACATCCCGTAAAGTGTGTCACCGCTGCAGCTGAAGCATCGAGTCGAGTCTTCTCGCAAAATCGGAGAAGCGTGCCGCATTTAGAATATCTTCACGTCTTTATTTCTTTGCACCAAAAACTTCATCGCATCAACATCGTTGCAACACTTTCGTTGCCCTGCGTGTCGCATCTAAAAGATACATTGACTTAAAGTGTTGCATTTAAGAACTTAAGAGAACTAAGCAAAATTCTAAAGTAAAGTATTGTGTGTTTTTGTCGTTTAATGGTCTTGTGGTAAATCTATATAAAGAATACTTATTTTTTATATAAAGCCTGTGTGGTGTCCATTTGTAGTGTTGTCACTTGGTTACTGTATGTGTCCACAAATGCTTTACACATTGCCTCTGAGATAAGCCTGTCTGCTCGTGCCAAGCTACCAAGGGGGTGAGCAGGGGTTATTTTAGGAGTGTACCCCCTTACCCTGACTGGAGGAGGAGGTCCCTATTTGCTCAAGTGCATACCTGTGCCAACTAGAGACCCCCAAGTCTAACACTGGTGTTTGCAGTTTCCGTTTTAATGGTGTTCACTGTTCAAGTTGTTGCCAGCACCATCCACTCCGTGGGTGCTGGCTCACACTCACCCCACACACATCCAGCACAGGCATCACTGTACATGTGATCCTGCCATTAAAAGGGCTGGGCGCACGTGCCCGTGCCCATGGCCAGTTCCACAAACTATCTGCGTGTGTCTGTCTGGTCATAATGTATGCATGAAGGCCCCGGGCCTGACAACATTGCATTGTGTTGTGTACAGTGGACGCCAACCTGTCACCGCAGGCAGTGTGTTAGACCTTAGACAAGTAGCTTTATCGTCATCCACTCAATATGTAAGAGTGGACTGGGCCGTCATACGCAGGTCCAGCATGGGTTTATGAATGATAATTGCGTGCCTCTTGACGTGGTTCAGTACTGGAAATGTGCAAATGTATGTGTCTCTGTCACAGTGTGGCTCTCTTTGTGTGGTGGAGGTGGTCCCTGAGGGGAGCTAGACACCCACGCATGTGATCTAGTTCATAATCCATGGTTTCGGACCCCACCCGCACCTGTTCGGCCACCTCCATTTGGCATCCTGACACCTGGCATTGGAATGGCATGTGTGGCTTGGTGAGGTGTTGGGAGCCAGCCGTGCTTGCGGGTGCTTCCTGCTGTGTGGTCTGTGAATGGGCTGGGTTCTCCTCTATGTAGCTTGGCATCCCTGGTCCTGGTGGTGGGTTGCCTGGGATGTGCATGAGCTGTTGTGGGCTGTCGGTGGTCTGGTCGTCCTCTCCAGCATCACTGAGGAGCAGTCTGGTCTGCTCTGATGGAGGTGTTGTTTGTCCCTCTGCAATGTGAAGGGGAGATGCATGTTGACATTGTGTTGACATGTATGTTGGTGCATTGCTCTTGTTTACATGCAGACTGTATGACTATGTACATTGTGACTGTTTGGGAGGTGCTGGATTTTGATGCGGGACAGTGGACATTTGGACTACATGATGGATGTGAGGTTGTACACGTACATTTCCTTCTCACAGTTTCCTGCTCTGTTAGATGTGGTTGGCCTGTTTCAGTGCATGAGCGCAGCCAGTTGTGTCCTCTGTTCTGCGATGTCGGGTCTGCACATTGTACCACATTGTCGTCAATGTGAATGTGCTGTGATTGCTATGTGTGTGTGCTGCAGTGTGCCACGGGAATCAGGGACATGATCCAGGGTCATTGTGGGTGTGCAGTGTGCTACACATCGTTGTGCAAGTGTGCCATTGTGCCCATCTCCCCCCGTCCCCCCAGTCCCTGTTCGTTACTCACCCTGTTGATGTTCTGTCAAGTCCTCTTGTGCTGTGTCCGGACTCCCACCTCCTTGCAGCATCTCCACACTGATGACTGTGCCCCCTGTTTCCTCCTGCTCCTCCTGTGGCTCAGAACTCCCACCTCCTGTTGCCGTTGCTGCCTTCCTGTTGGCAGCGGGTTTGTGCTTGGGTTGGCTTTTCACATCATGCCAGCGCCTCGTGGCTTCCTCCATTGCCCTCCTCGACACTCCGACTGCATTCAAGTTGGTCTAATTGTGTGTCAGTTGATGGTAGTGTTCTGTCACCTCTGTGAACCTGATCTGGTTTTCCTGCGGACTGCAACCCGTCTTCCTCTCGCTCTTCACCTTGGCCTTCTCCGTTGTTCCTTGCTGGTGGTCTGTGGGGCTTGTGGGGTTCGCGTTGGACTCTGCACTCGGTCCGGGTGCATCCATGGTGCTACGCAGTTTCTTTTTTTCTCCCATTTTTTTCCGTTGCTTGTATAGTGCATTTTCCCGCATGACGTGTGGGATTTGCAGGCCTGTGGCTAATTTTTGTATCGCGATTGGCCTCATCGCAAATTTTTTTTGCTTTCGTGTTTCGCATTTTTGCGGCATCGCGGACATTTGATGCGTTATCGTGGGCCTATTGCATAGTACCGCCGGCTTGTGAATATCACGTTACCACGGTGTTATTTTCCTGCAATAGACTGTGATGTGAAGAGTTGCATTAAGCTACTCTTGCGGTAGTTATCACACGTTCCTGAGAATATCCCCTTAGTTGCAATGCAAGAGGTGGGAGGTAGTGGGAGTCGGAAGAGACTCATGTAAGTGGAGGATGTGTGATTGTCCCAGTAGCAGAAGGCATTTCAGTGGTAGGGGTTGCGAACTAGTGAGTGGAATGGTGGCAGCTAGAGCTTGCAGGGAACGTAATGTAGAATACGGGGAGTACGTTTGGACTTAGTGGAGTGCCATGCTAGAGAGAAGTGATGGGCAGACTTAAATGGAAAATTGCGATAGGGAGAGTACTAGGTGATGTAGTGCCTCCTAAGATATTGTGAGGTGAGCGTATATGGATGAAAACTCTATGAGGGCTATTGTTGGTTGACATGAAGAGATGGCAGCACAATGGCAAGAAATGAAATGGTGTTTGGTTGTCACAAGATTACTATTGTTCACAGTTTTTAACAAAAGGTATTTAAATAAAGGATACAATGGGTTAAAGCTGTGCATTAAGGTGCAACAATATCAAATAAGCCTCATGATTATAAGGAGAGTTGTTCACCAGTGTAAAATAATTGATACATGCACATACTGGCCAACTTACAAATTAATACCACCGTGTGAGGCCTTGAGGGGGCGGACCTTGTGCGGAGAGCTACCTAAGAGGCACTCTGCACCTAACCAAGCCTACAGCGCACCTCCCCCAAAAAATAAAAACAAAGGGTCATTGAGGCTGTTGCCGATGTCCTGGGGTGTTTTCACACCTCCTAATGGACATCGACTGTTTAGTGCTTTTCAGCTTGTCTTCACTGTCACCGTGTGATTTTGGCTCCTCACTGGCTGATCATGTGATGGGAGCTGAAATTGTGTGACACACGGTGGCACCGTGTGAGTTGGCATGGGTTGCATGCAGCCTGTGAGGCAGTAAACAATGTTTTTCTCGTGTCCCGTTTGCTGTAATGTGGTAATAAAATGGAATGTGATCTTAGCACTATAGTAATAAATGTGTGATCATATGTTTGATAGTATATTGCTCCAAATAATCTGTTATTGGCCCACATTTTATGTGTGTGGGGATGGAGGTTGGAGGGGGTTGTCATGCAGGGAGATCAGTGGCAAAACAGAGAAGTGAAATTGATGCAACAGCATTAGTAGATTGTTCCTGACAGCAATTACATTGTCATCGTCAAGGAGAACAGAGCAGGGTATACATTAGGAGTCAAACAGTGACAGAGAGTGTAATCAGGTACACAAATCAAGTAGGCTGCCACATTATGCAGGTTTGTGTGGAGCCTGATGTTTCTAATGGAGGCTCGCTTGGGGCAAATTTGCATAGTATTGTCGAGAGGTGAAAATTGCTTGCAAAACTGATGAAATGCCTAATTACAGTAGCACATATTTTATGGTATTGAAAAGGTGGAGAGGGAATTGAGCAACTCTAATAACATTTTATATATGTACGTCAAGGTGGAGATTGCTATTCAGAACACAGCCTAAAGATTTGGCTCCCGTAAACAGATTTGCAGAGATTCCCAAATTAACAAAACTTGATCATCGGCTATATAAAGGAGGTTAGAGGGAAAAGCGAAGCAGGAATTCCATCTTTTGAGGATTTAGGGGCTCATTACGATGGCTGGCGGATCTGGTCCGCCCGCCATCGTTGTGGTGGTTGGGACTCATGCTGTGGTCCCACCACTGAAATTACGATGCACCCGCCAGTATGGCAGGCGCATACCAGGGATTGAACATTGCGGACGGCGCTGATGGCTGCAACAACGTTCGCAATGTCAACCAGTGCATTTCCCTGCGCTACATGGCAGGTACCACGCGGTGTCGGCCACTTAGTGCTGGGTAATGCTGGGGGGTATCATGGGTAGCCCCCCAGTGTACCACCCTGAATCCAATCTCTGCCAGCCTGTCCATGGCGGTTTCACCACCATGGAATGACTGGCTGATGTCAGCCATTTAATCTGGCGAACTGTGCCTGCTAGGCACCACCACCATTTCCCAGGTCCTGTACGCTCCGCCAGGCAATCGTAATGATTGCCTGTGGCGGAAGCATGGCGGGCGGTCTTTGCGCCCGCCATGCTTGCGGAACGATTTCCCCCGCCATCGTAATGTGGTGGGGGGAATTGATAATCAGATGGCGGAGGGCCCGCCACCGCATGGCTGGTGGTGGCGGGCCTTTCGCCATCCTAATGACCCTCTTAGTTCCATGTAGTGATGTGTTCAGCTTATTAAATCACCAACCGAACAAGTTCTTATCTCATAAACATCTTATTGTACAATGTTCTTCTTACATATTCTTTCTGATATTGATGCTTGGTTGTCTCTTCTGAGCCCCTACCCTGCAATGTCATCAATGGTAGTCTGTTGGTGGATGGGTGATACTGACACATGTAGCACCGCATCTATATGTTTTTAACAGTACATACAAATAGGCTTGATAGCATTACTGCATTTTGTCTGCACTTGGGATATGGAATTAGACCTGGACGAAATGTAGATTACGCCAGAGTCATTTTGTGTAATTTCTGAAATTTCATGTTAAGCTTGTTACAAGAAAATTCCTAAAATTGTCATTACACCACTTCAAGTGATTATGCGCTATGCGTGGTAAAGATTTACCGCAAATGATGGCATTTGTGATAAAAAATGTACCACAATGGCACCAGAACAAAAGAACGTGCTGTGTTTTTGTTTAAAATCATCCTTCTGCCCAAAATTGCAGTAAGGACGCAATTCGTGGTAGAATATGGGACAAAATGACAGATTCGGATTTTTCTTAATTTCCATAACTTTGCAGTAATCTTGCGCTTACATGAAAGCAAATGACGTGAATTTCGCACAACACTAAAATATGGGATGCAAGTGCAGTGTCCAGAAAGAGGATTACTTGATTATTTGTGCTTGCTAATATGTGTGTGTTGGGACTTCCTTAACTTCCTTAACTCTTAATTTCTATTCCCTGGTGAACGCACTCTTTACAAATGCAGCAGACGCAAGATAGGATAGCTACTAGGGAACTTTATCTTGTGTATTCAGCCCTGTGAGGAAAAAGAAGGAAAGTAGCAGTGACTTTCTACACACATTTTGTGAACAAAAGTATATTTAAATATCCCATATAATGATACAGGAGCTGAGCATGAGCCGACCCCTCTTTGATGCATAGGACACCTTACTTCAGAAAGCTGTATATGGTATTGGTGCACATTGGGTCTGCACACACAGTGAGAGAGGCTGCTGCATCAGGAAGTTCTGTTTTCAGGCTTGAAGTCACAATAAGGTATTTGGAAAGGCGTTGCATGACTTGGCACATAATGCAGAACTCGCCTAATCATGGTGTGAGAAAGTCAACTTATAATTTAGGCAAAAACTAATAAAAATGGATGTGTGATGAAACCTGAATCAGCTTATTTAACCTTTGCCCTAATTGGTGTAATCATTGCAGTGTTTGTTATAGTACTTACAATAGTGTGTCATAGATAATAATTTAGTAAAATACCAGTCACTGTGTTTGAGTACTGATTTGGGGTATGGGGAAGTCCTCTATGATTTGGGGTGTGGGGGGTGTCAATGAGAGACTCTCTGACAGGTTTGTCTGACTCCTAACACTCTCTTCCACTAGAGTCTCTTCGTGGGGGTGGAGTGACGGACATCTGCGAGTTCTTCTTTACTCTAAATAGGCTCAATGTACATTTTAGGAGTTTAGGCAACATAACAGGTGTAACTCCAATAATTTGGTGCTAACATGGAGATGAGACTGATGTGGATAGATGGTTCTGTTCTACATTAAAAAGCTAAGGCACCCCCACAAATAAATCTTAAAGAAAATGTGTGATGTTGAGTTGGATGATGCACTGCATCAAATACAGACAGCAAAATATCAAATCACCCATTCATACAAGTATACAATGGCTACTATGTTAGTAGGTCCTCCACATGGTCCTCTGTCAACATTTACTGCTTCCCTCATTAAATAAGCATTTGCAATGCAATAGGTCTCGCATTTATGAGAGTATAAGCTATTGACATTGTAAATTACAATGCCTTTTATTTATGCCTTATTTTTAAAACCGATAAATAAAAGGCTTTGTCATTTACAATGCCAATACCTTAAACTCTCGCAAATGCGAGACCTATTGTGTTGCTAATGCGTGCTATAAAAATTTAAAAAAGCATTCGGGGAGAGCGTGTCCCGCCTGCAACAGCAGGCAGGACATAGCTGTTTGAGGAAATAGTGCTTGGAGTTTGTAATTAAAGCCTACCGAGCCACAACACACATAACAGGGGGGTCTCGCCAAGGCATACTAAGGAGGGACTACTAAGCCTTTTGACCAATGAACAGCCACAGTTTACAGTGGACAAAGAGACAAGCCAATGAAAAATGTGGGCGGAGAGTCAAGTCCCTACCTCAATACAGCATGCCTCGCAGAACAGTGCATGCGCTGCCCAGGCTCGACCTAAAAATGAAGACCATTTACATGAATCTGAATTGCAGAAGATTATCCAAAAACAAACTCCTGGGGAAAGGAAAAAACTTAATCTATTTTTTGTGCATAATTCTTTGATATCATCACATTAGATAATGGAAACAACCTATTTAGTCAGTATTCAATTGATTGTTTTAATTTAAACATTGGGACACACAAAACTATTTTACTGGCTAAGGTACAACAACCCCAAACTGGAAACACCCTATTGCTTAAACACTACTAGAGATCCCTCTGAGGAATAATGGTTCACCACACGAGAGAAACATGAGTCACTAGTTCATATCTTTAGGCAATATTAAATGGGATAATATCTGGTTAGGAAGCTTTTTCTAATATTTGCCCAAGGATTTTGAGTTACAGAATCAAAGCAACTCCTTGGTTCTTAGGTGTCCTGTCCAGTGGAAAAACGACGCAAAGCCAAACGTAAATGGCAACACATTTATACAAAACAGAAACACCACTTGTGTAGAACCTTTCTTTAGAAATATAAGTTTGACTTTAAAACAGCCTTTGAGAGAGCTTCACCAACATCCAAATGCAACAAAGCCTCAGAAAGAAACAAGCATTGGTAATGCATCGGTTTCGCCTATGTGATAAATAAAGAGCTGTTTTTATCAATCATCGGCCGGAAGAAGGAAAGAGCTCCCTGACAAATGACACGGGAGTGGAGAAGATGTGGCGCAGCAGCCAGAGCTGCTGACTCGAGAGCTGGAGATCCCGGTTCGAGACTCGGTGGCTCAGCATCCTGTGATTTTATGCAATTCACTTCATCTCTCCGGGTGATAAACTATTATATAAATATGCTGCAAGTAAAAAGAGTCAAAACTTTATGAAAAATAGTGCCACCAAAGTGGTTGTTAACAGTATTTTGGCTATGGGAAACTGATGAGAAGCAGACGAGGAACAAGCATTGGTAAATGCAGGAAAATATGCTACAGCCAATAGAAGTGGAGGAAAAGTAAGTAGCACGCACAGTAACCAATGGGAAGTAAGGAAAGAGAGGAGGCGGAATGTATGTCTCTTTTAAGTTTATCTTAAAAACAATAGATTTCTCAAGCACAGCGCATGTGCTGTGCATTTGAAACCTAAAAAGTGGGATTTTTACTATGTTATGTTAATGTTAATGTTATGGTAATTTATATAGCGCACGGCTGCCCCAGCCAAGGGGCGTCCCGGCGCTGCGAAAAAACCAATAGCAAAGAGAAAGAGGCGCAAAGAAAGGTAAACAATTATTGAAAAAGGTGAGTTTTGATAGCCTTTCTGAAGGTCAAAAGGTCCTGCATGCCACGGATAGATTCCGGAAGGCTATTCCATAACTTGGCAGCTAAGAAGCTAAAGGATCGGCCGCCTACTCTGGCCAGTCTGGTGCGAGGAATGATCGCGAGATGTTGTCCCTCTGAGCGAAGCGACCTCCTAGGAGTATACTCCGACAAGAGGGGGCACAGCATTGGGGGAGAGGCGGTTTTAAGAATTTTAAAGGCTAAACATAATGCCTTAAACTGGATCCTTTTACCCACCGGGAGCCAGTGTAATTTTTTCAAGGCTCCGGTCGTCGAAGAGTGGCGAGGGAGACCTACCAGCACCCTGGCTGCCGCATTCTGGACTCTCTGTAGTCTGGAGGTTTCGGCAAGGTTCGCCCCTAATAAAAGAGAACTGGCATAATCCAGTCTTGAAAGGATAGTCGCCTGAACAATTAACTGGCGGGTGCGGCAGTCGAAGAACCTCAAAATAGGTCTGAGGTTACGTAGAATGCCGAAGCAGGTGGCCGCCACCTTTTTAGTACGGTGCGTAAACCTCAGTGCCGAGTCCACCCAGACTCCCAGATTTTTAACGCATTCCTTAGGCTTAGGAGGTTGGCCCAAGACATCAGGCCACCAGCTGTCACCCCAGGACGCGGTATTTTTCCCCAGGAGCAGTATCTCTGTTTTCCCCGCGTTAAGTTGGAGAAAATTCGCCGTCATCCAGTTGGTGATGTCAGTAAGTGTCTGTTTAAAGCGATAAGCCTCCAGACCACTGTTGTCATTGAGAGCCACCACCAGCTGGGTATCGTCAGCGTAGGATACCAATGCTAGTCCGCTCCTTCTAGCCACCTCTGCAAGGGGGCGGACATAGACATTGAACAGGGTAGGGCTCAGGGAAGAACCCTGCGGCACTCCCTGTCCGATGTTATGCTCCTTCGAGATGTAAGGGGGGGTGGAGACTCTGAAAGACCTGTTGGAAAGAAAGTCTCTAAACCATCCTAAAGCTATCCCTGTAATACCAATTTCCTCCAATCTCGTCAGAAGGACCTCGTGTGACACCGTATCGAAGGCAGCACTGAGGTCCAACAGGACCAGTGCTGCCGTTCCACCGCTGTCAAGGATGGTACGGAGGTCCTCTGTAACACTGAGCAGGGCTGTCTCGGTGCTGTGACCAGCTCTAAACCCGTGTTGGGAGTCATCCAGAATGTTATTGGTTAGGAGGAAGTCGGTCAGAATGTTATTGACATGTGCCTCGATAATTTTGGCTGGCCAGGGAAGCAGGGAGATGGGCCTAAAATTTTCAGGAAGCATGGGATCTAAAGTGGGTTTTTTTAAGATGGGGGATACCCATGCCTGCTTCCATTTAGAAGGAATGCTGGCTGTAGAGAGAGACAGGTTAATAGTGCCTCGTATATGCTCTGTAATAAGTTCATGGGCTTCACAGAAAGTCTCCGGTTTTAAGGGATCCGCCGGGGAGCCAGATTTAATTTTTCTACAAATTGTTTGAAAACTCTCTTGCTCAAGAGTAGGAAGAGAGGAAAGAGAAGATCTGGTAGGATCCAGAGTAACCGAGAGCTGCGGACATTTAGGGAAAGTGTCATAGATTTTCCTAATCTTATTGGTGAAAAAATTAGCCATATTATTGCAAAGGTCAGGGGAGGTAGTGGCAGTGATAGCAATTTTTTTCGCAGTAAGGTCTTTCAGAATTTTAAAAACAGATTTAGAGGTGTTGGAGCTACTGTTGATTTCATCGGCATAATATGCTGCTCTTGTTCTGCACACCTTTCGGTGATAGGTTTTCTGGAGTAGGGCATAATTCTGTTTGAGATTGGCATCGTAGTTTTTTCTCCAACCCCTCTCTGCTTTTTTGCATTCCTTTTTCAAAATGGCTAGTTCAGAGTTGTACCAGGGACTAGCCGTATGAGCACGGGCCTTGATCCACCTGGTAGGGATCAGGGTGTCTAGTGCCTGGGTGATCCAGAGGCAAAACTGGTCATACCGTACATCAAGGTCCTCACTTAAGGGAGGAGGATTTAACACCAAGAGTTTATGCAGATCTTCTAAGCGGAGTTTTCTCCATGGACGTTTTTGAACTAGCGGAGGATGGGATCAAGAAGATGTCCCGCTCTATGGGTGGGACCACTTACGAGTTGATTAAGCTGAAAAGCAGCGAGATCCGCAAGAAAGGTGGCAACTTTAGGCTCGGTGTCTCTGTCTAGATGTATGTTGAGGTCGCCTATGATCGTGAAATTAGCCGTTTTGGTGATGTTAGTGCCCAGATACTGTAGGAGAGAGCTAATGAAGGGGGCGTCAGCGCCAGGAGGTCTATAAATCAAGAGGCCAGTTGCACAGAACTGTGAGTTGGCTTTGATGGAAAAGCGAGCGCTTTCGCTGCCCTTAATGTCCACTTTAGTTAGTTGGCAGGCAAGGTGGGATTTGACTATAAGTGCTAGCCCGCCCCCTCTTGAGCTCCTGTTCACCATATGAGTGGTATATCCCGTAGGAGTAGCTAAATTGCAAACCGAGTCCATGTCATCTTGGAGCCACGTCTCGGTCGTGAACAGGGCATCAAGGGGGTGATCTATTAGGAGATCATGGATTTCTAGATGGTGTTTTTGCATAGATCTAACATTTAGGTGTCCTAGCCTGAGAGCCTGGGGCGGTTTAGGTTTCGATTTGGTATTAGAGCAGAGCTTGGAGGGGTGTAGTAGGGGATTCAGAATATGATTTCAGAACCAAAGTAGCTTAACTCAAAGATGTAGACTAAGAAAAAGTGTGAGAGGACTTAGCTTTGACCTTTAAATCTAAAGTAGAAAAAAATTAGGAAAGTTATTGTGCAGGATATCTTTTATTCATCCGTTGAAGAAAAGTAATCTCAATTTAGTGAATACCAGACATGCCTTTTCCATTAAGAAGCTTATGGATTGCACTTAAATTCATACATTACTTAGAAGAGGCTTCTCAATGAACTCATGTTCAGTACGTCTATTAAGGCAATTGAGTTAGAGCATCACTCCCTTTCCCACAAATGTGTAGAATTATTCACTTATCGCTAGAAATGGGAAGAGTCCCAAGAAGAAAAGCCATCTTCGTCTTGCTATTGCAAAAAGCAGGTTCAGATGGTAATGATCCAGCTCGGTAATGGCCTACTTCATTGGTTCCAGAAGTAGCCAATCAACTTGAAAACCATGTGCCTACGAAGCTAAAGACCTTTCTAGAAGAACATTCGAGTCTAGGTGATGTCTAGTTCTGCTTTCATTCTACAACATGCTGATTCTCCCTTTAATGACCCACATTTAATGGCAGATGTCAACAGTATGTATGAAAGTGGTATTTGCATGGCTCGGGTGTAGCCAGAAGGCAGCAGAGGGCTTTATACTGTTGAAGAATGAAGAGCGATTTTATTTTATTTATTTTTAAAGTTTTATATAGCGCGAACTTGGCCACCGAGGGTATCAGAGCGCTTTACAGTTTATACATCAGGCAGAATAGAAGCAATCAAAACAGCATCAACAAAAAACGACAGATTAACAGTCTAAAAATTGGCCGAACATTCTCGTGAGCCCAGCAGCTGGGCCACAAATCTACGTTTCTGGCCCCGGATCAGATGGGGGGCCAGCAGAGGCAAGAATTTCTTCATCTGGAGCCCTTTGACCTCTTTTTTGAAGATGACCATGGAGGAATTCACCCTGACTTCGGGGGGAAGGGAGCTCCAGATCCTCGGTGCCATACCTGAGAAGGCTCGATTGTATGTCTTCTTTTTCTTAAATTTTTGTGGTTTGAGTAAAAGGGTGCTGGCGCTTTTGGAGGCTCTTTAACCACATGAGAGCTCCAGTTTCTGAGCGAGGTACAGTGGAGTCTTGAAGTGTATGGCTTTGTGTGCCATGCATGCAATTTTTAACGGTATCCGCGCTTCTTAGGGAAGCCAGTGCAGGGCCAGCAAGTCCGGAAAGATATGGTTGAATCTGTTAGTGCTCGTTATGAACCTAGCAGCAGAATTGAGAGCAACCCTAAGAGGAGCTGTCTTTACTCTAGGCAATCCGCAAAGCGTTGCGCTACCATAGGCCAACTTGGAGATCACTAGTGCTTGCACCGCCACCTTTAGGTCCTGAGCAGGTAGATAGGGTTTGAGTTTCCTCAAGATACTGAGTTGGTAGTTAGCTCCTTTGGTAAGGGAGCTGATGTGCTTCTGCATGTTCAGGCTTTTGTCTAGAATGATACCCAGAGAAGATGCTGAATCAACGAGTAGAGGTCTGCAGTTTAGAGCCGTAAGTTGATTTAACCATTGTTCCAAGACCTGGGAATGCTTGTGGGGTGAGATTAGGAGGAATTCAGTTTTCTAAAGCATTTAGCTTCAGGTGGTTACGTGTCAGCCAGCTTTTTGTTTCCAGCAGGATTGAATTGAGGGATTGGATATCCTCAGGGTAGGCAATCTTCAGGTATAGTTGTGTATCATTCGCATACATGTGATATTGAATGCTGGATGATTTCAGAATTTCTGTCAGAGGCTCCATAAACAGGTTGAAGAGCGTGGGAGACAGTGCTGAACCTTGGGGGACCCCCAGCGTGACCGGTGCAGGATGGGAAAGGGATTGGTTCACCTTGAAGCTTTGGGATCTATTCTGAAAGAACAAAGAGAACCAGTTAAGTACAGGCCCCATCCTGTGTTTCAAGAGGTCAATTAGGTTATTGTGTTTGACAGTATTGAATGCTGACGAGAGGTCAAGAAGGATCAGTGGGCACGACTCATTATGGTCCAATATTTTTAGTGCATCATCAACAATGTGCGTTAATGCGAAATCTGTACTATGACCTGGGCGGAAACCAGATTGATATTGGTCTAGGAGTTGAAAGTGTTCAATATGGGAACAGAGTTGGGCGAGCACACAGTTCTCCAGGAGCTTTGCTAAGGTGGGGATGTTAGAAATTGGGCGAAAGTTATGAAGGTCAGTGGGATCCGCGGATAGTTTCTTTAATATCGGGGTCACTTGACCCAATTTAAGGCAATCAGGAATTGCACCTTGCTGAAGTGAAGCATTGATGATCGTAGTCCAGAGTGTTAGTAAGGAGGCTCTAACCTCCGGGAAAAGATTTGCTGGCAAAGGGTCATTGTAGTGATTGGAAGGTTTCAACGTCCCCAGCATTTTGCAAATAGTGCCTTCATCCAAGGTTTGGAACAAGCTCCAGGATGCGTTATTTTTGGGCAGCTAGGGCTGCGCAGGGTCAGTGAGATCTAGGCCTGGGGGATGGAGGGTGATCAGAGGATTGATCGAAAGGTGATCAAGGGTAGAGCGTAATTCAGTCTCAATCTTGATAGTCTTATCCGTGAAGAAGACTGAAAATTCTTCACAGTTCGGCAGAGACCCTTGACCCGGTGGCGAGAGATTAGGATGGCTGTTAGCTTGGGACTTAATGAGTTCGTTTTTTGGGACGTTTTTTTTGCTTGGTCTAGTTGAGATCTGAAAAAGGTGGGCTTCGAGCCTCTGATGCATTTATTATATAGACTTTGCAGGGATCTAAAATAGTGGAGATGTTCAAGGGAGGGGTTGACTCACCATGACCTTTCAGCAAGCCTTAAGTTTCTTCTATCGGAATTGAGACTCTCATTGAACCATGGTTTCGAGAGTTTAGAGGACATTCTCTTAAGCTGTAGTGGAGCAACCGAGTTTAGAACATTGAGCATTGAGTGGTTATAGTGGTCCGTGAGGTCGTGGACGTCTGACATGTGCAAGGGAGGGGGCAGGATGTTATCGCAGAGAGCAGTCAGATCTTGTGAGTTAATGTTCCGTAGCCATCTTTTCAGCTGTTTTGGGTTCTTAGGCTGGGATTTATTTGCTCTTAAACAATCCAAGATGAGGAAGGTGATGCAATAGTGGTCTGTCCAATCACATAGGAGGATCGACTCAAGGAGGACGGAGTTGGGCTTACCAATGACAAGATCTAAGGTAGCTCCTTTGATATGAGTCGGGCTGTCACAAATTTGGGTTAAGTTGAGGTCAAGCAGGAAGGATTTAAGGCTATTAACCACCATATCATTTGCATCTTTCCAGTGGAGGTTGAAATTACCCTAGAAGATCTGAGTACCACGGAAGTCAGCGTTATCAGAGATAATGTCCATGAAATGTTCTGTGAAGGGAAGGTTTTCACGTGGGGGGGGGGTAGAATGTGTGCAGTCTACACAAGAGATTGTTGCCACCAGTCAGTTCAGTGCAAAGGTATTCAAATGACGGCAGGCGGTCGGCATGAAGAACTTTCATTATTAGATTGCTGCGGTGCAAACATGCTATGCCTCCACCTTGACCACAAGCTCTGTCCAACCTAATGATATCATAGTTGGGAGGAATTATAAGGTCCAGGGAGACAGCATCTGAGTCATTTAGCCAGGTGTCCGTCAACATTACAAGGTCAAGATCTTGGGCAAGGATGATGTCGGCAATGTCAGCCGCATGTTTAACAGCCAGTCGGCAGTATAGGAGTACGCATTTGAGACTTCTGTTGGTGTCCATTGGTGCAGTAAGATGGTGGTGATCCTCCTAGGGTTGTTCGCATTTAGAGTTCTGGTGATTGGCCCAGGTTCCCTGAAGGGGTCCGTGGGGGTGGGTTCAATTAGTTGCAAGTTTGGTAAGCTGGATCATATGAGAGTAGTAGGGATTGAATATCTCTATCAGACAAGGAGGTTCTACATCTAGAGGGGCGAGAAGGGTCATTGGGGTGAGGAGCGGAGGCCCAACTATGTGTGATGCGGGATGTAGGCTGCCGAGTATAAGGGGAGGAAGGGAGCCCGGCATGACCCCTAGATGGGACCGAGCGGAGATGGTGGTTGTGCCTCACGGAGCAGCTTAACCTGGAGTTAGCTGACAATTCCTCGGTGACAAGTAATAGTCTGCGCATATTCATGGAGCAATCCTAGATAGAAGTGCAGGGTTCAGAGAGGGGAGGTGGACTGTTTAATGCACTGTTATAGCGTTCCTTAAAGAGAGTGCCTTCAGCTCTTTCCCAGACTGAAGAAAGGTTTGGGCAGTCCTAATGGCTACAGGGATGCTCTTCCACAACCTTGTTGTATAGATGTGAACATCTCGAAGGTCTTTGTATGTCTTCACCTTCAGACTGCTTGTGTTTGGCTGCGGGAGTGCTGAGAGCGACCAGAGATGGTGAGCTTGTCATCAAGATACGTGCGATGCAACTTGTGAGACTTTCCAGGAGGTCCATCTGGCCTTAAAGGTTATGCAGGTCGGCAAGGGGAACTGTGACGTGAATTTACTCGACCTCTCAGCTGTAGTTGATACTGGTAACCATGGCCTACTGACTCCAAGGCTATGAGAAAAAGGCATCCAAGGCAGGGTAGATAAATTGTTCCAGTCCTTTCTCTAAGAAACAACGTGTAGGGCTTCTTTCTCTGAACTATGATCTCTCCTTGTGGAGTTTCACTCTTTCACCCTATGTCTCAATGCACGTGGCATGTCTAAGCTCCCTAATCTATTCCCTGCACTTTCATTTCTAAATGTACGCTGATGATACCCAACCGATAGCTTAGCTGAAAATCAAAAACACATTGACACAATGGTTACAAAAAAGCCTTTCAAAGAATAAATGGGATATTCTGGCTTAAATTTAACTCTGTAAATCGGAGAGTCTGGTGTTAGGGGAGAATCTGCTTTCAGTGAGCGGAGAGCTAAGGGCAGTTAGAAAACAGACTGTCGCCTAAACATGTCCCAGTGGCAAAAAAAGTGGAGTTAAAATTGACTTAGATCTCTATTTTAAGGCATGGATGGTGGCTGTTCTCTTGAATAGCTGCTTTAAACTAGAAAAAAAGAAAACGACATAATACTAGGTACTACTAAACAATATAAAATAATGCATCTCCCATGGTTGAAGGAGCCCCATGATTTAGGCAGGCATGACTTTTCCTGCATTAGGTGCAGAGCCGGACTTGCCGTACCAGGAACTGGCTATTTCCCTGGGAGGCTGGAAGGGCGGGTGTCAGTTTTGCAGCAGTGGGGGCTGATTTTGTTACTTGGGGGCAGTTTTGCAGCGGTGCCGCAATACCGGCCCCCAGTAACAGAACCAGCAAGTGTTTCCAGCCTCCCGGGGCAAGGCAAGGCTTCTCCAGGGTTTGGTCCAAAATAATTGACAGGGCTGCTTGGGGTTCCCAATCCGGCCCTGTTTGGGTGCCTGTTAAAATGAGAATTGCTACTATGCGTTGGTTGTAAAGCAGTAGGATTTAAAGTTCCTGTTTAACTCATGGATTGCCAGAACTAGCAGAGTCCCCATCAGAAATCTTAGTTCTGTTAGCCTGACTTACTGGAGGAATCAGAAAGCCAGAGAGCTTTGTCAATTCTGACACCTACTCTATGGAAAGCTTTTCAAATCTCTGAAGGAAATGTCACAAACCTGTTATTAATCAAGAAAAACCTAGGACTATAGTTATTTACCTTATTAGGATAATGTGTTGTGGAATGGCTCAGTCCGAATGCTTCCAAGGACTGACATGCTAAAGTCATTCACTTTACAAAATTAAATAACATAACAGGAGCTGCATTGCTCCATATTGTCTATGCCATGAAGGAGAGTCCAGTCATTAGTGGCACGTGATTTATAGCATATGGATCAGTTAGGGGTTGCTCCTTGATGGGGTTGGGGGGGTTGAGGGTGGTGGGGTGGGTGATTATATGAAGCTGTAAAATAACCTATTGTTGAAAACAATAAAAGAAATATAACAAAAAAGACACACAAAAAAGACGTAGCCCAACTGACTGTCAGGTGCAATTACCCAAGAGATAGTAATGCACTGACCACTTGGAGCCAGCTGGACGCTACGCTTATAGAACTGTTTTTACCAGACAGGCAGGTATCTAGTTATCTGGATCATAGGATGAAAGCTGGAGCAAAGTAGATGCTTTAGTGTGGTTTTCAGGCTAAAGGGAAAAACTATTTGAAAGCCATCCTGGCCTCAGGACGGTTTGAGGGTATTGGCAAGGACTGGTGTTGTGATATTTATCCAACAAAGCAGGTGGCCATGGGCATGTTTTTTGTGCATGTTGATGCAGTAGTAATATGCTAGTTAACTAATTAATATCGCCCCCTTTAAATGCAGTACTTCCTCATGGCAGAAAGACCATACTGTAGCTAGAACAGGCTACTCGAGCTTGGACAAGTGAGTATCTTCTTACGCAAATCATTTTACCTCTACATTCCTCGTGCTAGTCAGTCATTACTTTTAAGGTGGACCCACCTCCATGACAGGAACAACGCAACATAATTTAGAAAAGGAAAGCCCCATTCTCCCTAGGGGGTGCCTGTTAGACCTGGCTTGTTCAGCGAGTTTATCCCCAGACTTTTTGCTTTGTGGCCTCCTGTTTTGGACCCTGTTGTTGTTGTTTTTAGACTCTGGGCACTTTACCACTGCTGATCAGTGCTAAGGTGCATATGATGTCCCTGTAAATTGTTATGATGGATTGGTCATTCCATGATTGTCATATTTGATTTGCTGCTAAGTCCCTAGTACAGTGCACCGTATGTGCCCAGGGCCTGTAAATCAAATGCTGCTAGTGGACCTGCAGCACTGATTGTGCCACCCACATGAGCAGCCTGTAAATGTAACTCAGACCTGCCACTGCAGTGTCTGTGAGAAGTTTGGTACTGCCATGTCGACCTGGCAAGTGCACCCACTTGCCAGGATCTAACCTTCCCTTTTCATACATGTAAGACACCCCTCAGGTAGGCCCATAGTACCCCTGTGGGCTGGGTGCAGGGTATGTAATAGGTAGGGCATGTACTGGTGCGTCTGACATGTCCTGATACTGAAATACAGTGTATTTCGTTTTTCACAATTGAAAGGCTATCTGTCCCATAGGTTAGAATGGGAGTTTATTTATAACATCTTATAAATATAACTTCGCACTGGGACAAGATAGAAAGATGGAGTTTAGTATGCCTGAACTCAGAATATAAAAATGCATATTTTAGTAAAGATGATTTTTTATATTGTGTGTTTGAAAATACCACTTGTAGAAAGTGGGTATTTTCTTTCTTAGCCATCCCGTGTGCCTCTGCTGGTTTGTGTATTGACTGTCTGGCTTTGGAGTGACAGGGGCTAGGGAGGTGCATTCTCTCAGATAGCCACCGGGGGGGGGGGGGGTTGATGTGTGTCCTGCCTTCCTGAATGAGTGAGGGGCTGGGCTGAATAGACCTGGGCTGCATTCAGAGTAGGGAGAGGAGCTCTCACTAGCACCTGAATAGGCCCAGTCTTCCTTACACAATGCTGTCTCCAACTCCTGCCGATCAGCTGCACCTGAGAGGACAGAACTGGTTTTGGCTGGGCAAAGAACTTCTCTGCCACCAGAGAACAAGGGAATTTGTGCTATAAAAAGTGGGGCCCAGACCCCTGAACTTTAGAGAACTCACTGGAATCAAGGAACCTGCCAAGAAGAAGAGCTGGAAGAGCTGCCAGGAGGAGTACTGCCCCTTTGCTGTGTTGTTGCTTTGTTGGGTTGGCCTGCAGTTTCTGCTTCTGCCTTGGGCAATGAAAGGACTGGACTGAACTTTCTTTACTTGTGCTGAGTATCTCCAAGGGCTTGAAGTTGAGCTTGCCTCCTGTTCTGAAGTATCAGGGACTGCGAAGACTTCACCAACCTCAGGGTACCGCTTCTGGAACCGTTGTTTCAGTTGCCACAAAGAAGGGAAAGGCAACCGACTCCTCCACCAACTCCGTCGCTTGCTCCGTGTCCTGAAGGCACTGCAGAGGGCACCACCGCATCTCACACTGCAACCCTGGTCTTCCACTGACGACAACCACCTCTGCCGCCACCGAGCACTGCTTGCACCGTGACCTGTAGGTACTTCACTCCGCACTGCCTTGCTTCATTTCGCTGCCCGGGTCTCACCGACACCATTGCTGCCTGCTGACCTCGACACCTGTGACCGCATCATGAATTGGGGCACCGCTCGTAAGTCTCACGACGCTCCGCCCTGTCCCACACCGCAGTCCGGACCGACCAACGCCAGCACCCTGCAACCGCCTCTGTTGCCTGCACCGTGATCCGTCAGCACCGCAACGAGCAGTGCTTCATTCCACACCGCAGCCCTGGTCTCACTGATGCCGCTGGACGACTGTCACTGAGCCGCTGCCTGCACCGCAACTTGAGGGCACTGCACGCCGCAGTGCTACATTTTGCATCACAACCAAGATGGTTGCCACAAACAGCCCGCACCAGCGTGTCGGCCGCAACACAAAAGGTACTGTTTACGAGTCTGTCGACACCCCTGACCGACGCAGTCAGACGGAACTGTTGGATTCTGTTGTTTACAGCACGGCGTTAGCACCGGATGGAGCTACTGACTTCAAGAAAATTGTTGCGGGGATTCTGCACATGCACATAACTATGCACAGGAAACAAGGACCTCCGTTAATTGTGGTGTACCAAAAAACTCACCTCAGTACCCAGAACCCCAATCCGACTAGCATCAGTGTCTCATTCGTTCTCCGTATCATCTCGAAGCTAACAATGATTAGACAACCCAGAACAAGCGACTTAGAGTACTCTCAGGAATGGTGGGAATCAGAAATACCTTTTCGTTATTATTCTCATATCAGTCCACAACAAGAGTAATCAGAGACACGGAAAAGTTTAAAATGTTTATTTTTAACTATGTGCTCTAACGTGCAGTACTTTGGCTAACATAAGCAGACAAATGATTAGAAATAAAACTATCAGCATTTTTACAATTCAATAGAAAATGAAGGGAGAAATCATATTAAAAATGATAGTGGAAAACAGGTCCTATAATACCTTATGAACCACCGTCCCTTGGCTAGTAAGCTGGTTTTATAAACTAATAAAAGGGGGGAACAACCTTTACAACGCAACTTTTACAACGCACTACCATTACAACGCATTTTTTACAACGCATAATCCATTACAACGCATGATATTACAACGCATGACACTACAACGCATTTTTAAAAACTACCATTACAACGCATTCCATTACAACGCATACTACCATTACAACGCATACCATTACAACGCATAATATTACACTATACTATCCAACACTTACCCTACTGATGCACCCCCTGGAGTTAGAATAGTAATTTTTACCCCTATACTATTCAACACTTACCCTACTGATGCACCCCCTGGAGTTAGAATAGTAATTTTTACCCCTATACTATCCAACACTTACCCTACTGATGCACCCCCTGGAGTTAGAATAGTAATTTTTACCCCTATACTATCCAACACTTACCCTACTGATGCACCCCCTGGAGTTAGAATAGTAATTTTTACCCCTATACTATCCAACACTTACCCTACTGATGCACCCCCTGGAGTTAGAATAGTAATTTTTACCCCTATACTATCCAACACTTACCCTACTGATGCACCCCCTGGAGTTAGAATAGTAATTTTTACCCCTATACTATCCAACACTTACCCTACTGATGCACCCCCTGGAGTTAGAATAGTAATTTTTACCCCTATACTATCCAACACTTTCCCTACTGTTGCACCCCCTGGAGTTAGAATAGTAATTTTTACCCCTACACTATCCAACACTTACCCTACTGTTGCACCCCCTGGAGTTAGAATAGTAATTTTTACCCCTACACTATCCAACACTTACCCTACTGTTGCACCCCCTGGAGTTAGAATAGTAATTTTTACCCCTACACTATCCAACACTTACCCTACTGTTGCACCCCCTGGAGTTAGAATAGTAATTTTTACCCCTACACTATCCAACACTTACCCTACTGTTGCACCCCCTGGAGTTAGAATAGTAATTTTTACCCCTATACTATCTAATACTTACCTTAAATGTAATTTAATATTATGCGTTGTAATGGTATGCGTTGTAAAGGTAGTATGCGTTGTAATGGTAGTGCGTTGTAAAGGTATTTTTTAAAAATGCGTTGTAGTGTCATGCGTTGTAATGTCATGCGTTGTAATGGATTATGCGTTGTAAAAAATGCGTTGTAAGTGCATGCGTTGTAATAGTGTGCGTTGTAACGTCATACATCCAATAAAAGGTCTCTAGGTTTGAATGGGGAACCCCATACCTCAAAGATCAGCTTAGGTGAATCATATCACAGGATCAGCTCTGCTCTCTGTGTCTGAAAAGGTTTTCTCCAAGAGCCTGAATCATGCATGCAAATGCAATATTAAAGGCACCCGAGTTTCAGATATTTGCAGCTGTGTGCTTGTTGTGTCTAGAGCGTGGGCCGATCAACCTGAATTCAACAGCATACATTGTTATTTGACCTTGACGGCTTCTGCACACAGTGTTCAGACTAAGGCCGCGGGGCACGTCTAGGGATGTGAACAACAGACTGTTCTCATGTGAAGAAAAAGCAAGCAAGCAGTTTTACTTGTAATAACAGCTACCTGTAGTGTCGTGTGCAAAAGCAGCAAAGTGGCAAGATGGCGTTCAACTTCTAAAGCGCTTATGCCAACAGAGCAATGTGTGCACATAAAAACCTGTCTCCACTACACCCTCCCTTGATCAGACCACGAACAGAAAAGGGAAGCAATGTAGGAACGCAGAGTTCAAGTTCGAGTGAGACAGAACCAAGTCCATATATTGCCAATCCATATAATTGGTAGTGAAAGTTCGAAAAATTTGTTGGGAAAAAGTAAAAAATTAAACCATCTCTCAGGGGCGGTATACAGCCCATTGTGGAGTAAAAAAGAAAAATTTAAAAATCTGGATTAGGGTGTGCGGAAGATGGACAACTGCCAATTTAATCTATCAACGTGTAGGCACAATACGTTGCAACTGCCTCCAAGAGGAAGTCATTGTAATGTTCAGTAAATGAGTCAGCCATCCAGTCAAGTAAAGTAAATGAACATACATGTTCTTCGACAACCAGAGCCTCTAGCACCATCAGAGGAAAATTTGCAAGTTCTTCAAGATAACTTTGCGTCAGGAAGTCATGGGCTGCAGCATATATATCTCAATTCCCTAGGATTCCGTGCACCGCTTCACAGGCCATAATCCCGATACCAGAACAGTCCAACTCATGAGCCACTAAGGGACTCATTAGTCGATCAAAATCCGGGGCAGGAGACGCCGTGTTCGACAGGCACAAATCCAGAGCCCATTCGAATGGACAATCGAGGCAATGGAAAACAGGTTGCATGCAAGTAAAATATGAGAACCAGAAGGACAATCGATAGGCTACGCTCAAAGTGGCCAGTGGTAGTGTTCCATGGTATTCAAGCATCCAGTTGCGCAGTTGAAGCAGCCGTGGCCGGCTGTCGTGTGGCAAAGATCGTGCAGCCATTGTGGAGCAAACAAATCAACAGCAGCACACCAGCAGTCAAGGCGAGAATTACCGGAAGCCCACCGAAGACGCTGGTAAAAATTGAATAAAAAAATGCCAGTATCACACAAAATATTGTCTGTAACGAGGTCACAAGGGCGGAGCCCACAACTTTGAAAAAATGCACCAAGCCAGTTGTTGACGAGGCATTGAATATAGTGTGAATCAGAGCACCAAAATGAAGTGGGAGATCAGTATTTAAAAGCGCATGCACCTCGGTGCGGGTGTTTGCTACGTGAAGGACAAATGTTTCACGAGCGGAAGTCAGAGCGACTTCTTTTTGAGATAAGAGAGCCCTTATTCTGCTCATCTTGTTGAACACTACTTTCAAGGTTGGTATGGTAGGCCAGATGGATACATCCAGTCTCCCATGCGGGGGTGGAAAAAGGACATTCTTACAACAGATTACTTGTTTTGAGACATTTTTAATGTACGGAATCCCTACTAGCATCCCGCAGCATGCCTCATTATTTAAAAGCAAATAACTACCGTTTGCTAATACCGTGTAAGTGGGTGTGATCACTGGCACAGGATTTCCCATCAAAATGCAATCTAAATTTGGGGCGTGAACGTTGCATGCGCCATGCAATTGAATGTTCCTACAGACTACTGAGTGATCAGGTGTGGAAGTGCATTCCTCTCCTTTTAAATAAACGTCTTTACCCTCTCTCAGGCACCTGTATGTAAATAGAAGTGACCAAACTTCATGCAGGAAAGCGGTACCCAATGGTTCGTATCTGCCTAAGGCATAGTGTTTCATACATGAACTGAACTTGAACAATGTAAAAGGTAGTGTGATTAACCCATGGATTAGCCACACAGCTGAGTTCGATTCGGCCACAGAGAAAGGTAAAGGTTCCAACTTTTCAATATGCAATAGTGAATATGTTGCATCCTTCATGGACATGAACTGTTGTTTATCAGTCAGATTGAACAACAAGAATAAAGATGTAGTATTCATGTAGTTCCAGGGAACTTTCCCAGCCTTCAATGTTTGTAAAGTCCATGCAAACTGCATTATTGAGCGAAATTGATTTTGACCATGGTATAAAACAGACATGTCATCTTGTACAATATCCACAAAAGATGAAACAATATTATCTAATGTGTAAATTCTGGAAGAAAGGGTGTTAATGCTATTATCAATGATGGCAAGCACTTTTTCCAAATTTGCTTGATCAATCGCTCTTAATCGTGAAGCAGCTTCAATTTGAGATCATTTCCTAACTTGGTTGTAAACAGCATACACCCATCTTTTGGACCTGCCACCCACAGGGCCCTTAACAAAATCATTCAAATCTACTTTGTCATTTAATTTAGATAAATGAAGTTTAACAGATGCCAAGGTGGAGTGTTGCAGCCAGTTTTGACATAATTTACCTACGGAATAGGTAGTGCCCGAATGGGAAGATTCAAATCTGGGGTCTACCCTAACCTGTGTATAACCAGGGAGCAGACCCAGAAAATGGTGTTGACAGGAAACTGAACTTTTCTGCCATAATAACCATCCTTGAGGATCCAAGTTGGAAATATTGAAGGATGTATTAGTAATGAATGACTGCAATTCATCAAGGGACAGATCTGTGTGATTATCCCATTTTGGATAAGCGCTCAGATCAGGAATAGAAGGGAAATTCATATTTTTAGAAGTAGCCAACCCAAAGCAGGTGGTTTGAAAATAGTAGAATTCAAAATCAACAGGCGGTTAGGTGTAAGGCATGCACGATGCAGTGCTTCTGCGACTTGTAACTGCCAAGCTTTAGAACCCCAAACAGATTTAAGATCAACTGTATCTTTCCACAGCTCAAAGCCCCCTACAGCTAATTTATCCATAAAGGACTTTGAATACAGTAATTTAGTGTGGGTCAGTCTAACTTTGGAAGTTGACTCAGCAGCCATTTTAAAATAAAAGGCTTCAGGTTTAGATACAATGAAATCAGAAAAATACGTAAATTTTTTCATTAGAGTTTTGGAGCTGCCTTCAATCGGTGCTGGACAATGTTCCCATTGCGTATAATTAACTACATTTCTAAATGTATTCGCTTTATGCAGGAAATGATTGCCATAGTGTTGGTAACAAAACAATTCTCCATAATTTGCTGTGTCTAAATACAAATCTTCAGCATCAAAAGCAGCATAACATTTCAAATCAGAAAAAAGAGCCTCGATGGCTTGGACATCCCAATCATCAGAGCGTAACTTTTGTTTCACAACATCCCCCATAGAAACACGAAGTACATTGGGGACATTAATCACCTCTGTGGGACCATGAATTTTAAATTTTACAGCATCTCATGCAATCCCAACTAACACAGGCCAGGCAGTAATATTAACAAAAGTCTGGTCTCTCTTCATGATGTGTAATGAGGAGTGGGGCGCTAAAGTTCCATCAATTAATCTAATTGCTGATCTTTCGTTAGAAAATACAACCACAAATCCAATCGACATAAACAAAAAAATAGATATGAGCACCAGCCAAATGTAAGTCCAAGGGGAAATTAAAAAATGTCTTTTAAACCAAACAGCAAAAATAGAAATTTTAGATGGGGCATTCGAAGTTATAGAGTTAGTGTCAAATGAAAAACGTGACTGGTCAACTGAACTTGATTGTAAACCAGGCAACAACACGTCTGTGGGATAAGTATACTCAGTATCTTCAACTGGACCACCAGCCGGTGGAGTCAATAAAGGATTAGTAACTGTATACATCTCGATGGCAACGTCAGGCCTGTTGGTATTTGCCGGAGCCAAAACAGAATTTCTCAGCATTGCTGGACAAGAGACCGCTGGAGTTATACTAAGAAGAATCGGCCACTCATTGTAGTTTGACATTGTCAATGGAGATGTACCTGTTATCCTTGCGACCAGGAAGTGGAGGTAAAATGACTGTTCGTGTACCCTGCACGCCAAGCACTGGAACCGGTGCACAATAAGAGGGGCCAAACTCCTTCTTGTTCTCCACTTTCTCACGGACCAGGTCACCAACTCGAGGTAGCCAGCCAACTACCGGAATCTGAAGTCCAGCATCAGTTTTGGAGGGCAAGTGCTCCTTTGCAAGACTATCTCGGGTCTCTTGTAGATTCCGTAATACAGCAGAATGATCATCTAGATCAAAGGGTGCGGCAGACGCCGCCATGTCTAGACCATCAAGGTCCGGGACAAACATTTTTATGCCAAATAGCATTTTGTATGGGTCCCCCAACCAGAGACTTCTAGGGAGATTATTAAGTGCACGTTGAACGCTATACAAATGGGCCAACCAGTTCCTGCCAGTACCTAAAACCCTAGCTGTCAGGGATTGCTTTAAGTCACGGTTCATTCGCTCCACAACGCTATTGCCCTCAGGCCGGTATGGAGACGAAAATTTGACTTGGATCCCCTAAGATCTCATGTTATCCTTGTACGCCTTAGAGGCGAACGCTGGACCCTGGTCTGAATGGAGGGTACCACATGCAAATATTCCCACAAAGGCACGCAAATCCCTGATGACAGTTCAAGCATCAGCACTCGGTTGTGGCCAGACCCATAGAAAACGTGTGCACGAATCCGCTGCAACTAAGATGTACTTATACGCAGTATCAGAGGAGAAAGGACCGCAGTGATCTAAATAAACACACCCAAGTGGTTTATTAGATATGTACAACTGTGTTTGAGGTGGACACACAGCAGTAGAAGGTTTAATCTGCTGGCAAATGTCACAATTAAGGACATAAGCACGAGTCTGTTTATACAATTCGCGCCACCAGTAACGTTGTTGTAAGATAGTAACAATCGCTGAAACGCCGGCATGCGCAGAAGCCATACCTTTGTGAGCTGCTGTTATCAAGGAAAGTCTGCTGTCCGCGTTGGGAATCAATCTGTCACCAATGTCATTAATTTTCACATAGGGAACTTTATCAGGACTTAAATGATAAGAGTATTTAGAAGGGAAACCACGAGGGTAATTATCATCCTTCTCTGTTGCAGCAATTGCTGCCAAGATGTCATCATCAATCTTACTTTTGGATCTTGTAACTGCTTCTGCTAGATATATTGCCACTGCTGTTTTCGCTGCTTCGTCAGCTAAACTGTTGCCAACAGCGTGTACCCCGATGCGCTGGTGACCAAGAGTGTGAATTACATTCACGAGCGGCAGATATTGTTTAAGTTCTGCGACTCAAACCTAAAACATTTTATGTTTGATTGTGCTACCTTTGGAATCACAATACTCATTCTGAGACCAAAAGAATAAATTGTTGTTGTAAGACTGAACACAGTAAAAAGAGTCACTCACTATAAGAGTAGTCACTCGAGGATCAGCAAACTCCAGTGCAAGCACCAGAGCACGAAGCTCTGCCAACTGGGCGGTACAATCACTCAATGTCTGCGTGGGCACGACATCAGACTTGAATTCACCATTCACGAAAGCACCAGCCACTATTGCGCAGGCTGCTGAATAAGCATGCCTAGATTCCATTGTCGGTTGCGCCGAACCGTCAGTTTAAATGATACAATGGTAATCCTCAAGCGGGCACAAAGACAGAGGAGCTGGATGAACAAATTCATACTGCAAATACTCCTGAGTCTGTAATGAGGCATCAAAGATGTAAGTGACATCCGGAGACATCAAAGAAGTGGCCCATTGTATCTAACGGGGATGCAAACCTTTAGAATTTGGTACACTGGCTTTCATCACTGCCTCTAGGGCAGGCTACGGTGTGATAACCGACATGGGTTTCCCTTGTCCCTTGCGACAGCGCTCTCGCCTTTAGAATCGCCATCTGCACTGCAGTCAAAACCTTTTCGACAGTGTAAAAGCGCATTTCAGCCGAACTGTACAAGTGTGACTTGTAAGCAATAAGGACTGTGTCTCCCTCATTGAACGTTAAGTACGTGAAACCCACAGCGCCTGGCACAGTTCTTATTACGAGGTTAGTGTGGTTATCACACGTCAATAAGTACTTAGAAGCAAGAAGATCAGCCTGCAAAGATTGCAGGATACCTGAATGTTCTGGCAGCCAGCTCAATTTGGTAAAAGTTGGTTGTACCAAGGCATATAACGGCATGATACACTGGGCATAATCGGAAATGTAAGTACGCACGAAATTTAAAAAAACCAGCAACAATTGTAGTTTCTTCAGAGTTGTTGGAGCGCGCAAGCATGCGCATTTCTCCACGAAGTGAGGTGCTAAACCTCGACCTTCGTTGTTGAGTTCATAGCCCAAAAACAACACTGTAAACTCTGCAATGTGTGATTTTGCAAAGTTAAATTTGTAACCGAAGTCCGCAAACATGACAATGATGCGGTCAACACGACACAGATGTGGCCATAATTCGTCGTCTGCGAGATAGATATCATCAACATACGAGTACGCATCAGGGTCAATGCTCTCAAACAGAGAGACTACACGTGCGGCAAAGAGACCTGGACTGTTTTTGTAGCCCATGGCTAATCTTTTAAACTGTTTCTGTTTGCCGCCAGAAGTAAAGGATGTCCATTGACTACTAATAGAGGACAGGTTATGGCTGTAAAAGTCATTGGAGATGTCAAGTGTGGTTTTAAACCTTTTTCTCACAAGACTATCAACGAGGGCAGAACTGTGGGTATTCTGTACCGCACAAATCCGACAATGAGAGTTCAAATGCAGATAATCCAAAACTAGGTGGTACGACCCATCATGTTTGGTTACAGTGAAAAGAGGATTATTCATGGGTGACACACATGTTTCAATTACACCTTGATATTCCAATTGATCAAGGATTTCAGTGACGTGAGATTCAGCTTCGCGGCAAATGGGATATTGGGGTTGTGGCTGTGGCATAGACCGTAACGGAATCTCATGGCTTGGTGATAATTTATCCCACCCAACCTGAGTACGGTACAACGCTGGAGCAAGTACCTGTGCCCACTCTTCTGCAAAGTTCTGAGCTTGCTCCTTTGGCACAGTGTGCGCGAAAGATGGGAGGATTACCTCCACCCCTCTAGGAGCGGCTAAAATGAAAGCTGGGGGCCAGTCCGCCTCTGCTAGCAAAATGTCATATGTAGAGGTCAGATTTTCCCCCAAAATCTCTTTCATGGTACGTTGTATGTCACCTTCAATTAAAAGGACTATGTCATATAGTCTGTCAGGGAGAGCCACTCTAGTGTCAGCTGTTTCTACAGTAATAAATGTCAGTTGCTGTTGCCTTCAGATATAGACGCAGTGCTTGCCGCACTATTGTAACCTCCGCTGCGCTGTCTAACAGCGTTAGTGTCCATGTCACCCCCAACTGCGTCAAATGACGCCGGAGAGGAGCGCGACTATGCGCTGCAATAGCGACTTCAGCCATAAGGACGCAGAGAAGAAAAAACAATCTATATTAACCCACAGCACAAAAAGGGTCAGTAATTGAAAAAGAAAACCTTTTTAATTGTCAAGCTTGAATGAACCTATAAATCAACCATATAGGTAGGTTTAAACCATCACTCCCGTCAACCGGAAACAAGAGTGAGGGTGTTGTGGACAAATATAAGCACTACTAAGGTGTCTCAATCATAAGATCAAAACGTTAGGTACGCCATGTTGCCTGTCTCCACTACAAAATGTGTTTTTAAAATATTCTTGCAAAGTGCATATTTCTAAAGTATTGTATGTTGGGTTTTTGTCATTTTGGTCTTGTTTTGGATATAAAAAAAATGTGATATTTTTCTAAACTTATGTGGTGTCCTTTTGTAGTGTTTTCACTGTATTACCGTTGGTTATGTGCAAATGCTTTACACACTGCCTCTGAGATAAGCCTGACTGCTTGTGCCAAGCTACCAAGGAGGTGAGCTGGGGTTATTTTGGGAGTGTAACTCACTTATCCTGACTAGAAGGAAGGGCCCCTGCTTGGACAAAGGTGCAAACCATTTCCAACTAGAGACCCCCTTTTCTAACAGTGCCCTTAAGAGGAGTGGAATACATAGAATCATCCTGTTCTGTTTTCCTGCCTCTAGGACAAGGATGTGGGATGGGTTCATGGGCTTGTAACACAATTAAAGCCTAGGAAAACATTTGATATTTTCAGTAATTAATTTAAGAAACCACAAACTCATTTCTTATTATTTCAATTTTGTTTATCTAAACATTAATCAAACTCTTTAAATCTTGCATTTACTGACTACAGCTCATTATTTAAACTTTAGATTTATTAAAAGAAAATAAACATTTAGGAATTACTCGTAGACATAGATTTAAGAAAAATGCAGTAAATCATTTACCCATAGACAGGTGGCGATAGCTTCAGATCAAATAGGGAGTTATCTGCATACTCAGGTGAAGACTCCCTCGAAAAGGCAGTCTGACCCTCATCAAAGGATCAAACCGTCATGCACATTACATATGCGGCATAATAAAGTTCAGAAATTTAGCAAAGTCCATACATCAATCCGGAGTACGGGTCAATCCCACACTCAGAATGACAGCATAGGATAAAATTTGGAATTTTGAAAGAGGAACAACACCCAACAAGAACTCCTTCTCAAAGAAAATTAACCCAAAGATAAACGCAACCGCGAAGTTATTTCCCAAATTTGACGCCAACTGCGACACTAACTGCAACCGCAACGGCAACTCCAACTCTAACGCAAGCACCCCCAATAATGTCCGATGAGGGGTTCTTTATACCCTTTTTCCACCTTACTACATACAAGATATGGCAACTTTAGGGGCAGACCAAAAGTTCTGATTGGACAGTTCGGGGTTATCAATAGTTCATTACACTTTTCCCAGTGCAAACTGGTTTTCCATGGTGACTTGGCACAAGGCGTCATAAATTGAAAGTTATTTTTTCGTTTTCTCAGGCGAGAACGGCAAATGTATCTTTTCAAGGCAAAAGGGTCCTATTGACAGGTTCATCCTTTGTCTTCTCCCAAGTTCCCATTCTAACATCTTCTGGCTTACGGTTAAGTCCCCAACACATTGTCCTTGGCAGGGAACACGATGTCAGGAGTTCAGGTCACCACATGATCTCAAGAGCCGTCTGGGCATGCACAGAAATTATTGCGCACACATGGTGCATTCTGTTTCAGGGAACGCCATCTTGGGTACTGCGGCCTAGTAGGCCTGAATGTTAACTTAAGCAAAAATAAACATAACAGTAATTAAAATGCAGAAATGAAAGTTTTAATGTTTAAAACCCACACTAATCCCAATAAATATTAGTATTTTCCTAGCTGCAGCAACATTTAAAGTGATAATACTTACCACAGGATAACTTTAAGCCACAATAGAATCACAAAGCAATATAAACCATGCAATTTCACTATTTTAACACAATCTAAGGTTAGTTTGCGTACCATTGTTAATTATTTAACTTTGCCATGCAATAAGCAATTTAGTCCCACGTGTATTTATGTTTATCAAGGTGTAAAGGTTGATTAGTAACACTTCCATTTCAAACAGGTTATGTAAATTAATTTTTAGTATGATTATGTAATTAATTCCATGTAAATTAGAGGAGGTATACAACATTTTGATTTACCTGCTCCATCAATCCCCCCTTTGGTGATTTTTTTAACATCACCACTACTCACTAATTTCACTAAATTTAACTAAGGAAATGGTTTTATTTGAATCCGCTTTGCATTTGTTAGTTTAAACAATAGTGTTCTCCACACTGTTCTCTTTTGTTTTCTTGTACACACTTTCTTTGAATTCTTCTAACTCTATTTCTTCTATTTCTCTTTCTCTTATTTCTTTCTCTTTCATTTTATTATTTTCTCTTTTTATCTTATTTTGTAGTTTTCTTCTTTTTACGCACAGACACCCTAATCTCAGTATTATTACTAGAACAATCACAAAAGTCACAGGTAATAGTATTTTGCCTATAAAAGAGCTACCTAATTTTGTTAATAAATTCTTAATAGAGGAAAAACTTTTACCAAGTTTCTCCCATACACCTTCAACCTCCATTGGAACAATTTCTTCATGCAAATCAGTTATATTCTTTATATATTTCTTTATATTCTGACTTTTGTCAGGAATGTAAGTACAGCAATGTAGCACTTTCAGCATTCCACAGACTCCTCCCTCTTTTGCCAATGCAATGTCAAGGGCAAGTCGATTTTGTATAACCATAGCTCGCATGCTAACCATTTCAGTATTCACCATTAAGAACCCTCCAGCTGTGTTTGTTGATAAACAATCCGCAACTGTAGATAATTTTCTAATCTTATGTGGATTCAGAGATATTCCAACTGCTGGTATCAGTGCTCCAAAAATATCTCCAATAATTTCTGACAAACTCTCCCTTCTTCTACGTGTTAGCTGTCTACCTATTTCATGCAATCCATTTTCTCCCTTTTCCACATGAAATATTTTTGGAAAGACCAGGCCTAAGTAGCAAGTTCCGTACCAATGGTCCGGCAACCTATAATAAGCTCTGTTCCCACAAATGTAACATATTCCAGGGAATACCGGATATTTTCCTCCTTTAAATCCCCATCCTCCCATGATTTTGTATCGATCCTCGCACTCACTTGCACCTACAAAAAAATTGTGATATACATTATTATCTCTACTTATGCATAATTTACCTTTCTGGTGCCAATCTAAAGCCATCGCCGGGTTTGTTTCTCCCTTTAAATGATTTTCCTTCCTAACATCCCAAAATGGTGTTTCCCTTCTTTCCCCGGTCACTTTCTTTTGCATTTCAATCCTCCTCTTTTCCACCATATTCAGGAAAGTTTTATCTTCTTTTCTTAAACTACAAGTAAGGTTATTTTTAAATACTTCTTCTAAAGTTAGTTTTCTTGTTTCTCCAAAAACTTTGCCAATAATTTTACCAGGCTTTACCTTGTTTAGTTCAGGAACTACAGGAATTTGCGAGAATATATTATCTATGTCAGTGTAATAATATTCTAATTTGCCTGTTTTATAAAACAAACTTGCTATAACACTACAAGTCATCCCATATGTTAAAGGAAGGTAATGATAAGTGACACCTTCAGATACAGATGCAGGCAGCTGCATACATACGTAACAATCCCTAACCTCCATTGTTTCTACGTACTCATATAATAACTTTGTGAAAACATTCTTAGAAAAATCATTTATGGACTTGTCTTCCTAACATGTCCTCCCTGTCTCCCTCCGTCTCCCTCTGTCTCTCTCCCTCCTCCTCCGCCTCCCTCCGTCTCTCTCCCTCCTCCTCCGCCTCCCTCCATCTCTCTCCGTCTCCCTCCCTCCCTCTGTCTCCCTCCATCTCTCTCCCTCTGTCTCCCTCCATCTCCCACCCTCCATCTCCCTCCCGCCGTCTCCCTCCCTCCATTTCCCTCCCTCCGTCTCCCTCCCTCCGTCTCCCTCCCTCTGTCTCCCTCCCTTTGTCTCTCTCTGAGTCTCCCTCCCGCTATCTCTCCCTGTCTCTCTCCCTGTCTCTCTCCCTCCCTCTCTCTCCCTCCCTCTCCCTCTGTCTCTCTCCCTCTGTCTCCCTCCCTGTCTCCCTCTCCCTGTCTCCCTCTGTCTCCCTCCCTCCCTCCCTGTCACCCTCTGTCTCCCTCCCTGTCTCCCTCCCTCTCCCTCTGTCTCTCTCCCTCCTCCTCCGTCTCCCTCCATCTCCCTCCCTCCGTCTCCCTCCGTCTCCCTCCCTCCGTCTTCCTCCCTCTCCCTCCCTCCATCTCCCTCCCTCTGTCTCCCTCCATCTCCCTCCCTCCGTCTCCCTCCGTCTCCCTCCCTCTCCCTCCCTCCGTCTCCCTCCCTCTGTCTCCCTCCCTCCTTCTGTCTCCCTCCCTCTGTCTCTCCCTGTCTCTCTCCCTGTCTCTCTCCCTGTCTCTCTCCCTGTCTCTCTCCCTCCCTCTGTCTCCCTCCCTCTGTCTCCCTCCCTCTGTCTCCCTCCCTCCGTCTCCTTCCCTCCCTCTGTCTCCCTCCCTCCATCTCTCTCTCTCTGTCTCCCTCCCTCTATCTCTCCCTGTCTCTCTCCCTCCCTCTGTCTCCCTCCCTCTGTCTGTCTCCCTCTCCCTCCCTCCCTCTGTCACCCTCCGTCTCCCTCCCTCTGCCTCCCTCTCTCTGCCTCCCTCTCTCTGTCTCCCTTCCTCTCCCTCCCTCTGCCTCCCTCCCTCTCACTCTGTCTCCCTCCCTCTGTCTCCCTCAGACTGCGCCTCTCTGTCTCCCTCCCTCTGTCACCCTCTGTCAACCTCTGTCTCCCTCCCTCCCTCCCCCTCCCTCCATCACCCTCTGTCATCTCACCCCATGTGTGTGTGTGTCAGCCCTCAGCCCGGGCTGAGACAGCTTCCCAACGAGCACACACAGCCGCACCCGATTACTTCACAGGTCTTTAAAAGACCATTTGCATGTTAATAAAGCTTTGTTGTATTTCACCTCTTATGCCCCTGCATCTCCACTTTGACAATCACTGGAATCCCCCGGCCCCCACAGAGCAGAGTCTCAGAGTTCGGGCTGCTGCACCCGGCAGTGTTTGCTAACACTATTTAATTTTTTTTTTTAAAACACAGGTAGGATGTCTCCAAGGTCCGCGGGCCGCCAAGGAAGGCTTGCTGGGCCGCTGGCGGCCCGCGGGCCATACTATGAGTAACCGTGGTGTAAACCTAAGGCTTTAGTTGCCTACTTGGTTCTTTCTGGTAATTTGTCTTATCCGGGCTTTCAATTCCTTTTCCGAGTCTTTTGTCTCTTAATTCATGTATGAATCATCCTTATCCTTGGGTTCACAGTCTTTGTTCAGAACTTCCTGATCATCCGTTTCTTCTCTTGCGTCAGAAATGATAACTCTCAGGATTTCCGAACCTTCTTCTTCCTTGTCCACCTCCTGCACAGTCACTCTTAGACTTTCTTGGCTATCAGCTTCCTCTTGTATATCAGGAAGTGACACATATGTCCATTCCGGTGACTTGTACTTCAGATTTGGTCTCTTTATCCCCTTTGTGCGTTGCAAGTGCTTCTGATCTGTGTCTTTTTGTTTTTCGTGACTAGACACTTCATTCACTTGTTCAGCATTGTCATGCTTTATTCTGGTCAGTCAGTATCTCAACCTCTTGATTTTGTTGGGCCAAATATCTTCTTTCAAAGGCCTTTTCAATTTAGATCCTTTCTCTTCTCGCTCGGTTTTCCAAGCCCTTTTTCTCAAGTTTTTTCCCCCCTTTATTTTCTGTTTCACTTTCTTCCGATTCTATTTCCGTCTGATATCTCCTTCTTTTAGCTTTATCCTCAATATTTCAGGTTCACTGTCTGAATCTATCCCTCCTCGTGTTTCTTCCACACAATCTTCCTGCTGACTATCTGACCCTTTTTCAACCTGTTTGTGTTGTGTCCCTAAACCTCCTCGGGGATCTTCCGCAATTACCTCACCCTCACTCTCCGTATCTAATTCCCCTCCTTCTATCTCTATAATTTCTGGAGGAATTTCTCTTGTACTTCTACTCGGGATTTCTTGGTTAAAGATTTCTTGTTCAGTTTCTCCAGTTTCATAATTAGTTCTTCTCCATATTTCTGCCTTCTCCGTCGCAGATTCAGTACTAGTAACTGAAATTTCAAGGCGTCGTCTCAGTGGTACATTTTCTTGCCCAATAATTTGACTTCGACCTTGTTCATCTGTTTCTGGTTCTTGTCTTGTCTTTGTTTCTTCTGATTCTGATTCTGAACTGGTATCCGATACTTCCCGATGTTGGTCGGCAGATTTACCTTCCGGATCTGGGACTTGAAGAGTGTGACTGGCATGAAACCAGTTCTTCACCCCTGCACACTTTACAGCAGTTGTTGTTGTCAGAATCACTTGACGTGGCCTTCCCCAGCGTGGAACCAGACAATTTCTTCTTTGGTGTACTTTTGTGCAGACCCAATCTCCAGGACTCCAGTCATGAGCTAGCTTCCTTTCAAGAGTGGTCGCATCTGGTCCAACCTGATGAAACACTGAATGTACCATATCATCCAATCGTTTACAATAATCCAAGACGAAGTCATCAGATATAGGCAGCAGTTTGTTGACTGGAATGAAAACATGTCTCATTGCTCTGCCCATTATTATCTCATGGGGTCTCATACCAGTCTTCCTATCAGGAATTGATCTAATGCTCATTAAGACAAGAGGCAAGACATCTGGACATTTGAGACCTGTGGCCAAACACATTTTTCCCAATCTGTTCTTTATGGTGCCATTCATTTGTTCTACCACTCCAGAAGCCTCTGGTCGGTAGGCACAATGCAATTTTTGTTGTACATTTAATGTTTCACAAATCAATTTTATAATTTCATTTTGGAAATGTGTCCCTCTATCTGTTTCAATTGTTACTGGGAAACCAAATCTAGGAATGAACTCTCTCAGTAGGAGTTTTGCGACAGTGACTCCATCATTTCTTCTGGTCGGGTAAGCCTCAACCCAACGAGAAAACAGACAAACAATCACCAGTACATATCTTAACCTGTTGCATGAGGGCATTTCAATGAAATCAAGCTGCATACGAGTGAAAGGACCTCCCTCCCATCCTATTGTTCTCAAGCTCACCACAGTTTTCCTTGCTGGATTAAATTGCTGGCATATGAGACATCTCTGGCAAAGGCTCTCAGCTATAAGCTGGAATTTGGCATTATATCAAGTTTGTTTGAAAAGTCTAATCATGGCATCCCTTCCTATGTGTGCCTGCCCATGGTACATCCGTGCCATGATAGAGATCATGCTATCAGCATTACTGGTCTTCCATCTCTTTAAACCCAAACTCTGTCTACTTCCCGTTGTGTGCATCCTGATTTTATCCACTGTTTCTTCTCCTCTTCCCCTGCTTCTTCCTGCAACTGTCTCACTTCATCCCATGTACTTACTGTGTTAGCAAAAAGCAAGGGACATAAATACATTTTCTTTTCCCTGTTACGATTCAATGAAGTCAAATTTCGAGCACAGTATTGAGCTATGTCATTTGCAAACTCATTTCCAGCTGACACATAATCTGTGCCTTTCTTGTGTGCTGTACATTTCACAACAGCTATTTCTTTAGGCAGCTGTATCGCCTCAAGTAACTTGCCAACTATTTCTGCATTTCTAATTGGAGTTCCACTCGACGTCAAGAAAACTCTTTGGGACCAAATTTGCCCAAAGTCATGCACCACTCCAAACCCATACTGACTATCAGTAACCATGGTGACTCGCAAATTCTTTCCCAACTTGCATGCTCTAATCAGTGCAAACAACTCAGCAACTTGAGCAGATCGTACTCCTTTCAAACAAGATGCTTCCAAAACGCTTGCTACAGTGCACACAGCATATGCAGCACTCAAAATCCCTTCTCCAGTTCTTAGGCATGACCCATCTACAAACATCACATAGTCAGACTCTTTCAAAGGCATGTCCTTTATAACAGGATGTGGTTTGGTGCAAAAATCAAGCACTTCCAGACAATCATGATCAACATCATCCTTTACTTCCGCATCCACAGCATCAGGCAGTAGTGTCGATGGGTTCACATTAGTGCATCTTACAAGATTCACATTTGTAGCACCCAAAATCACCTTTTCATATTTAGTTAAATGACTGTGTCATGAACTGCGTTTTACTTCTAGTCAAAAGGATTGGCACATCATGTGCAACAAACACTCTCACAGGATATCCCATTATAATTCCTTCACTTTGTTCCAAGCTCTTGCACATAGCAGCTACTGCTTTCAAACATCCAGGCAATGCTACAGCTACTGGATCCAGTACAGCTGAAAAATAGGCAATTGGTTGTCTCATTTTTCCATGTCTTTGCACTAACACGGAAAGAGCGCACCCATCTCTTTCACTGCAAAAAAACAAAAATTATTTTTCATAATCAGGCATTCCAAGAGCCAGTGCTTCACACAAGCTTTCTCTTAATTGTTTAAAAGATTTCATCTCTTCTTTATTCAGCTCAATTGGATATTTCACATCACTCTTTGTCAGAAGTATCAATGCAATCAATGAGAAACTACTAATCCACTGGCGCCAGTACCCCACCATTCCAAGAAACATTCTGACTTCTCTCTGTGTCATTGGGGCTCTCATTCCTTTAATGCTTTTAATCCTATCCAATGTTACTTTTCTCAGGCCTTTTTCAATCTTATGATTAAGCATTGTACTTCTTTCTGACAAAACTTCAAATTTGATGGTGATACTTTAAGTCCTCCATCTGCCAAATGATTTAACAGTGCAATTGTGTCAACAACACAGGCTTCTCGCGTCTTTGATGCCACTAATAAGTCATCAATATATTGGACTAGCACTGAACTTTCTGGCATCTTCAAATCTTCCAATGATTTCTTTAAAATCTGGTTAAATATTGGAGGACTTTCTGTATACCCTTGAGGGATACGGCACCATGTCATAATATGCTTGCCGAACCGGAACGCAAAAATTGGTTGGCTATCAGGGTGCAATGGAATAGAAAAGAAAGCATGACACAAATCAATGACTGTGTACCATTCTGCATCATAGGGAATCTGATATAGAATTACTGAAGCTTTTGGCACAATGGGACAGCAAAGGACAACAATCTTGTTCAACTTTCTCAAATCTTGCACTATTCTGAATGTTCCATTTGGCTTTTTCAAACCCATGATCGGTGAATTACATGGACTGCTCATTATCTCTCTTAGAATTCCTTGTTCAATCATTTTGTCTATTACAGGAGTTACTCCTTCAACTATTTCTGGTGTTAATTTATACTGAGGAATGTTCGGGTAATTTACTCCTTCTTTTACAGTTATTTTGACAGGATCTACTTTTTTCATTAACCCTACATCTTCCCCTGTGAAATCCCACACTTCTGTGTTCACTGTTTCTTTTAATTCTTTAGGTATTCCCTCTGGATCAAACACAATAAATGCTTCAGTAATTTCTGGCTCTAGGTTAGCCATTGTCATTCTATAGAGAACATCATCATCTGGAGTTTCAAAAGCTATACCATCAGGTGAACAAAAGATGGTGCAATTCATCTTACAAAGTAAGTTCCTTCCTAACAGATTTACAGGACTAGTGTCACATACTACAAAGCGATGCATATGAGCAAATTTCCTTCTTCTAACCTTGACAGGTTCAGTAAGATAGGCTTTTATCTGTTTATTTGGAACTCCAACCACTTGGATTGTCTCACCCGAGAGAGAAAGATTTTTCACTTCAGCTGATCTAACAGTTGAACGAGTAGCACCAGTGTCCACTAGGAAAGTAACATTTACTTCATTTACCTTTCCATCCACAAAAAAGGTCCAGTCTGGTCTACCTCTAGAGTTGCGCCAAGTACGCACTCCTCTTCCTCTCCTAGGCACCGTCAATAACTCTCTTCTGACTCACTTTCATCGCGCTGCAGCCAATACTGCGAAATGGCACCAGCGCGCGGTCGCTTTGTTACCTGTTCTTCGTTGTAGAATCCTGTCTCATTACTGTATCTTTGAGGATTTAGGTTCTGTGGATAAGGTGGTTTTGGCACCTGACACTGTTGGATAACAACCTGCTGCTGTCGCAGCAGTTGGCAACTCACCTGATTGTGCACCTGTGGATTCAACGATGAATTATCACCATTAACTTTCAGTGGCAATTTACACTCTGATTTCCAATGCCCTAATTTTCTGCAATTATGACATGGCCACTTCTTTTTAGCTTCATCTATGCTAATCTGCCCTTTTCCTTTTCTAATATTAGGTTTTGGTCTTGCTTGCCCTATTCCATTGGCTTGTTCGATTAACTGGGCTTCTTGTCGCTCTGCTACCTTAACCTGCGCCCACATTGCCTTTTCTTTCAACTTACGTTGTTTTGCTTCAATTTCATCACTAAAATATTTTGCATGGCGCAACACTTCGTCTATCTTTTTATTTTGCCAGTCAACTGCATGTTGGTTAATCATTTCGCTAACTTCAGGCCTTAAACCATAAATAAATCTGTAAACAAAATGACTCAAATCCTTTTCACTTAGTTTCTCGTCTCCACTGTATTGCTTAAAAGCTAATAGTAACCTTTTGTAATATGCATGCACTGATTCTTTAGCCTCCTGGTGAGTTCTGTCAATTTTTACCCAATCAGTTTCCTTCGGAGGTACTTTATTTTTCAAAAACGTAATTACCTGATCATATTTTTTCATTAATTCTGGATCTGGGGCTCCTGTCTTAGGATCCCTAGGATACTCTTGACTTGGCCAGTCTATAGTAATTTTACGTTCTGTCCATACATCTACTGTTACAATTATGTCAAAAAGACCATTCAGATCTATCCACAATACCTTTGAAAGTTTGACAAACCTAGCTACCTGTCTATACCATTCAACTGGTTTTTCTCTCAACCTTGGAAAATCATTTGTAAATGACAAAATATCCTGTCTAGTCCATGGAACATGTACATATCCTCCTCCAGGAGTTTCTCTCATGGGACATTCTGTTACCACTGGTTCTTTTTCTCTCACTGGAAAAGCTAGAGAGGCTTTGTCTGTAGTTTCCTCTCTCCTTCTAAACCATCTACTTTTCCATCGATCCACATCAACCCATTTTCTTAATAACGCAATTAATTCTTTAATTTGGGTCAACCTTCCTGCCGTATTCAAGTTTTCAATGTCTTTCTCAGTAAAATCCACTCTGTATGGCTTCTGTAATGACCTTATTTTTTCAAAATCTATTCCCATTTCACTCGCTGTCTCTTCTAGCTTTTCATGCAAAGTCCTTGCTCTCCAAGTTATGCTTTTACACAAAAACATTAATTCTTCATCTTGGTATGCTTTTCATTTTTCAGTTGGAATAGTTCCTACAATTAATTCTTCTAACATCACTTTTAATTTCGCCACATCTAAAGGTTGTGGTTCTGTATCTTTTTTCTGTAAATTCTTAAACAATCACTTAATTCTTCAGATGTTGGTCCTACAGGGGTTGTCGCTATTCTCAATTTATCTATCATTTTCTCTGGGGTTTCTGATGCTGATTCTGTTGCCATAGGAGCAGTGGCGTCACTAGGGTTGGTGTCACCCTGTGCAGGTAACTCATGGTGTCACCCCCTCACGACTTACCACATGGACCTCCTCCGCTCCGAGTCCGCCAGTGGACACAGTTGGCAAATAACGGGACCATACAAAATCCTTAGTAACGTTTGTAAATTTAGGTCCTATATTTACAAAGGCCATAGAAGAAAAATTTAATTCAACAAGGTCGGAGGCATCTCTGATTGCACAAAGCTTTCTACAGCAAGATCCCTTGGCTGTACCAATGCTTCTTTTCATTTCTAGCAACGCTGCACTGCTCCGTGACATTTTTAGCACAGCTGGGCATGAATTTGGCCTTACAGACAGGGCACGAGTCTGGGGTACACACGGGTACACAGCGTCAACCCACTCTTTTTACAGGGTGGACGCCGTCCCCCCTGCTAAGAAGTATGGCCCCACAGAAATATGTTGAACTTCTCCCAGTGTAATTTGGAAACACCAGGACACGCTCATCAGCTCCTGCACGTTATCTGCTTTTGATTCCCAGCAGCAACGTGCAGGCAGCGAGGGGGCTTTTTTTCCCACCTCCAGCTGGGCAACAATAAAGATAGATGTTAAGGGGCCATCAGGCCTTCTTTTGATCGAGTATGGGACTGGAGGCGTCCTGGAACCTCACAAATGCAAATGCACTGGCGAGAAAACAAAAGCACACTGCTTGTGTTATCTCTTCACAGGTACTTAAGAGATGCATCCTTTTTACTTTGTTGTATATAAGTGCACGCACTGTAAGAATGTCAGATGGGTTGGTCTGTCTCAGTATTTACAAAAATAACAATTTAAATAGCACTATTTTATTTCTTTTAGAGCGCTACTCATCCCAATGCAGAGTGTTAGAACACTTTACATAACATGCACATTATCCATTCCAAGTAAATCATGTAAGCGTGTAAATTAATGTACAAGATGTGTTACATGTGACAGTCAGGGTTACAAGGTGTAGGAGTCAAATACACTTCATAGCTCACTGTGGTCTACTAGAAGGACCACAGTTTATTAACTGCAAGTAACAAAAGGTTCTCTGTGTTCATAGCAGCAATCCACTTACCTATCTACATAAAATAAAAATCTGTGATCTGCATGTTACATGATATGCTTTGCAGGAGACAACTTTCAAAACCATATATTTTATTGCATTTTCAGTTGGCATATGTTATAACATACACATATCAGAGCATCACTTCCAGGGAGGTCACTTCCTATGATGCCACGTGGAATGACACGCGTCGTGACGACATGTGCTTTGTTAGCACACATCATGATGTCACTTGCATACTGCCTGACTTGGTCATCCCCCAACTTCTTTTTTATGACTTATGCCCTGCTTACAGATGCTGGAGGCAGATTGCTACTTGCCATAGCGGCACCTGAACCCAGCCTCTTGTCCCCAAGCCTCCTACAGCCCTCGAGGTCTCGCTTCAATATCCCCCTGTTTAATACATCCGAGCAGCATTGTCATGTCCTGCTTGCTCCAAACAACCGCCCTCTCTCAGCTTTTCCTGCCTTTGCTCTTTAAGAAAAGCCGGCCTTTTAACAGCACCCAACACACACAGAATTGTCTCACTGCATGACTCATATGTACACACTTTATCACCAGAAGGATAAAAGGCAGGAAAGGGACAGGTCCCGCCAGAGAGAGGTAGAGTAACTGCGCAGAAACCGAGAAACACGGCCCTCGAGTTAGACTAGTAAAGAAAAAGGGGGAGAGGGGGCATATTTAGAAACAAACAGATCACGCTGAAGATTACAGGGAGCAAGCCAACAAGAGGGCGAGAGCGGCATGGCTTTAAAGATAGACCTAGAAAGAAACGACCGGAGAGAGCAAACACATCATTGTGAGATGGAATGTGCTTTTGTCTGACTGGAGCAGAGGACGATGACAGGTGCAACAGGTGTCACCTCGAAGAATGAAGGAACGAGCCAATTGCGAGGGGCCGAATGCAAGTAGTCCATGGCAGCAAAAGTAAGATGCCTGGTTTAAAGCTGAACGCGCACAAACTTACAGTGAACAAACTGAAACAAATCGTTACTTACTGCAAAGGACTATGTGGTGAACGGACACAGGAAACTGAGTCCCCGGTGAAGGATCATAAAAGGCAACACTGAAAAAAGCACATCTTGTGATTCAGACAATCTCACTGTAAATGACCGCAAGACAAGATAAACACTGGCGACGGAGACCCGCGGCAAGCAAGAGCAGCGCTTCTGGTGGCACCAGTGCCGTCTCCCGGAGAAGTACGGCAGGCGCAAGAAGCCCGCTGGGAAGGGGGGAGCACTGGAGGAGTATACAGCTCATGGTGGGAAACTGACTTAAGTAGAAGAGTGTGAGCACTGTGAAGGATAACAACTGTGTGTGTTCTTGGGGAAGGAATGCAGTGGCGCGAGGACACTGCAAATAAACCCACCCTTACCTTTTCTTTAGACTCCACTGTAGTGGTGGCTGGGCCCCTAGGGGTTCTGCAAATCGCCCAGCAGCACTCCCCTGCCGAGACTGTCTCCACTCAGATTAAGCGCGTGGTGGTGGCACGCGAGAGAGGAGCACAGCGCGGGGGCTGGCCCAGGGCTGTCATTGGTAGCGCTTATAGATTGACGGCCCTGGCACCCACAAACTGGGTACGCCGCGCATCGCACCATCACCACTATGCTAGTAGGTGGTGCGTGCGTGGCGTGCACTGCAGTATTTGTTGTAAGCAGCAGGTGCTCTTGCAGAGCAGAGGTGAGGCTGCAGAGTTGTGTTACACAGCATAACGGCTGTAACCGGATTGGTGTCACCCCATGTGATGGTGTGATGGTGTCACCCGGTGCGGTCTGCACCCCCCGCGCCCCCCTAGTGACGCCGCTGCATAGAAGTCTTACTTGCTGGACTCTGGTTTACAGTCAAATTTTTAGGTGTACTTAATCCTGATATTCCTGCAGTAACTTTCCATTTACTTTCTTATGAACTACTCCATTCTTTCTCCTTTTGCATACCGCAATTATACGGGACTGTCAATCAATGTTCATTATCTTTTTGTTTATCAAAAACTGGTATCACTGGTCCTATAGTTACAGGCACAGTCACTGCTTCCATATTCTTTGTTAATTCTCTAATCTTTTCAGTTAATTCCAGTGTAGTCCTAGCTAATTCAGCAGCCTTTTCATTTTCAGTTCTTACCGTCTGTGACATTTCTGAATCATTAAATGTATCATTTTCCCCAAAATTATTCGGCATTTGTTCAAAACTTTTATTTGTTACAGTCTCCTTTGGTGGTGCACTTGGTGTCATCATCGCAGAATCCTGTTGATATGGCGGTGGTTTTTTATAGAAAATGTCCTCCAGCACTTCATCCTCAGATTCACTCACTCCATACCTGTAACCTTCTGACTCTGTATTATTATTTTTTTCGTACATTTTCTACCACTCGTATCTCCAGCACTTCTCAGTGGAAACATGCCTTCCGTCATGCTCACATTATGCCATCTTCTCATTCTATCATCATGGCTTTCTTGACCATAATGTCTACCAAACACATAATTATACCTTCTTCCACTACGATGCCTTTCTCGTTCATACATCTCTTCTTCCCATTCAGTCAAAGGCTCAAATTGGGTAAGTCTGGGTTTTGGTTCCAATCTCATCATTCTATCTCTCAAATTTCGTAGTACAGCTAGACTAAATGAGCCATTCTCCGTAAACGCTAGCACTCCATCATCTTTGGTATATTTTACCCAATTTTCCAACCAAATGCATGTATGATAACTATATTTTGCCACCATAAAGGATGCAGGCGTTTTTGGTGGAAGAAGTATCTATCCTTCTCTAGTTACAATCGGCTTATCTTTCTTAAATAGGTCTTTGATCTTCCCAAACCATGACTTTTTCTCCTTTTCAGGTGGATCGTAATACATCTTGTTTTAACTTTCAAACACTTAATCAATGAAGCTCCGCAATTCACCTTTTCACAGCTTCTCTGTTTTCTGACCAATCCTAGCGCAACTTACACTAACGCACCAATCCTGAGCGTCTATGTCACCCGTATAGCTCTCCAATCCTAACGCGTCTCACACTAATGCACCAATCAGTGAAAACTTTGTCTTTTCTACAGCTGACCAATCCCAGTGCGGTCTTTCTGACGTCAGCCTTTCCTATTACTCCTGCTCTTGCTGACCCCTCCTTTACAAAATTTATCGGCAAACTTTTCTTAGGTTTTCTTTAATCAAATCTGTTAGTAACGACATAAAAACATCTCCATTGCCTGTTTCTCTAAACCAAAGAGATAGCTTTGTCCATTCACACAAGAATTCTGTCTTTTCAGTAGGCAGCGCTTACCTCTACCCTACCATAGAATTTCTCATTTCGCCAATAAAGTAGCACTTCCCTCAACCTTACCCATTCTAACTAGCAAAAGGCAAACCAGTTTCTCTGGGGATAAAATACATATGGAGACTGCAATGCTCCTGAGAATTAAGGCCAGAGGTTCACAAGAAAACCTATTGCTATTCCACTCACACACATTCATACAGAGAGTTCCCTAACATAACACAATTCCGTGTTATCACTATAAGTGTTAAACATAAATCAATAATCACCAAACCAATACAATACAATACAATAGAAACCAATCTGTTACCAAGAAATACTGATGCAGCGAAAAGGGATAAAATGTACATATTCTCCTTATATCACAGATTCTTATTCACAAAAAGGCACATTCATAAATTCATTGGTGGGGCCCATAACACCAATTCACTCCACATTCATTCACTCTCACTCGAATCTGTTCGCAGGAGAAAGGGGCTGCTGGACAAGTGGGTACCTTATTACCTATCAGGATTAACTTCTTTCTACCTAATGTACACATTTTTTACAATTTTCAGAATCCTGACTTTATCATCAAGGCACTCCAATGTTTGGTCGATGGACCAACTAGTTGGACTGGTTGATGGTGAATTAGAACCAGCTAAAACACAATTAAAGCCTAGGAAAACATTTGATATTTTCAGTAATTAATTTAAGAAACCACAAACTCATTTCTTATTATTTCAATTTTGATTATCTAAACATTAATCGAACTCTTCAAATCTTGCATTTACTGACTACAGCTCATTATTTAAATTTTAGATTTATTAAAAGAAAATAAACATTTAGGAATTACTCGTAGACATAGATTTAAGAAAAAAGCAGTAAATCATTTACCCATAGACAGGTGGCGATAGCTTCAGATCAAATAGGGAGTTATCTGCATTCTCAGGTGAAGACTCCCTTGAAAAGGCAGTCTGACCCTCATCAAAGGATCAAACCATCGTGCACATTACAGATGCGGCGTAATAAAGTTCAGAAATTCAGCAAAGCCCATACATCAATCCAGAGTATGGGTCAATCCCACACTCAGACTGACAGCATAGGATAAAATTTGGAATTTTGAAAGAGGAACAACACCCAACAAGAACTCCTTCTCAAAGAAAATGAACCCAAAGACAAACGCAACCGCAATGTTATTTCCCAAATTTGACGCCAACTGCGAAACTAACTGCAACCACAACGGCAACTCCAACTCTATTGCAAGCACCCCCAATAATGTCCGATGAAGGGTTCTTTATACCCTTTTCCACCTTACTTCATACAGGATATGGCAACTTTAGGGGCAGACAAAATGTTCTGATTGGACAGTTCGGGTTATCAATAGTTCATTACACTTTTCCCAGTGCAAACTGGTTTTCCATGGTGACTTGGCACAAGGGGTCACAAATTGAAAGTTATTTTTCTGTTTTCGCAGGCGAGAACGGCAAATGTATCTTTTCAAGGCAAAAGGGTCCTATTGACAGGTTCATCCTTTGTCTTCTCCCAAGTTCCCATTCGAACATCTTCTGGCTTGCGGTCAAGTCCCCAACACATTGTCCTTGGCAGGGAACACGATGTCAGGGGTTCAGGTCACCACATGATGTCAAGAGCCATCTGGGCATGCACAGAAATTATCGTGCACACATGGTGGCATCTGCTTCAGAGAATGCCATCTTGGGTACTGCGGCCTAGTAGGCCCGAATGCTAACTTAAGCAAAAATACACATAACAGTAATTAAAATGTAGAAATAGAAGTTCTAATGTTTAAAACCCACACTAATCCCAATAAATATTAGTATTTTCCTAGCTGCAGCAACATTTAAAGCGATAATACTTACCACAGGATAACTTTAAGCCACAATACAATCACAAAGCGATATAAACCATGCAATTTCACTATTTTAACACAATCCAAGGTTAATTTGCGTACCATTGTTAATTATTTAACTTTGCCATGCAATTAGCAATTTAGTCCCACGTGTATTTATGTTTATGAAGGTGTAAAGGTTGATTAGTAACACTTCCACTTCAAACAGGTTATGTAAATTAATTTTTAGTATGATTATGTAATTATTTCCATGCAAATTAGAGGAGGTATACAAAATGTTGTTTTACCTGCTCCATCAGTTTGAAAGTTTAAAAGGTAGAGATTAATAAATAGGTCTACCAGTCCTATTGGTTGATACTGTTCCGAATTCTAGGAAATTAGCCACTATAAAGCCTATTTTAAATACTGGGTGACTTTTGATGGGTGGTGTTTTTCTCATGATTTTTCAAGTCCATATTGTGTCAAATGCTTCTTCCATACCATGAGATCTTCCTTCAGTTTTAAGGCATTTTCAGGGTCTTCTTTTTGAACCTTTGGAAACAGTGGATTCTAAGTAGGCCTTGGCGGAATTTCAATTATGCCCAAGTAATTGGAGTAATTTTGGTAATTCTACATTACTCTTTGACGCCGAATTACTAATGATAACAAGATTACTCCTGCTCGAGTAATTAAGAATAAATTGGGGGGCGTGGCTAACTGACGGGAATAATGGCTGCTCACTAACGGAGCTCCCTGACGAAACTCCCTAACCATCTGTCAATTCCAATGTTGCCCAGGAAACAATTACTTGAAACGTCTGTCGCTGGTGCCCGGAAGGCCGGAGAGTTGCCCAGCTGCGTTCGGAGTAGATCCAAGAAAGAGAGACGCTGATCCGGAGCAGGTCTTGAGCTGCGTTGTGGAGGGCCGGGGTGTGGCCTGTGGGACGCGCGCCGCCCAACACCGTTCATCTGCGGCGATCATGCATCCTCCGTTTGCTGCTTCTGGGGGGGCCGCCTTGACGTGCACAGAGCTGATCCTGCCCCCGCCGGAGGTGAGGCAGAGAGGTTCCCGGTAATCTGGGTGCCGGGCCGGCGGTGCACGCACAGGACTGGCGGCAGCTGGCCAACAAAGACGCCTATGGCCTGACGGGGCCCAGCAGGAGGTGCGCAGCAGCCTACCCACTGCATTGACTGTCCCCTTGCTGGCGCTGGCCCCTGCACCACGGAGTGAACAGCTGTGGGCGGCTTCCAGCCGCAGATTCCCTATGTCCAAGGTGCCTGGGGCTGCAGCAGTCACGATTGCTTTGTGGCGCCCGGAAGGAGAGACTCTGATATGGTTCCTGGCTGCTAAGTGTCCTGTGTGGCGTGACCGGACATCCAAGGAGTGGCCTTATCCAGACTGCTGCCTCCCAACATCAGCTAGGTACTATCTCTAAAGCGTTAAAGCGGAAAGCCCCGTTGCTGCTACGTCTGGTGCGTGCCACGCACATTGTTGTCCCCCGGCCTTCCTGGATGATTGCTTGCGCCTCTTGCGCATCTCCTGGCCACAGTATTCAATAGGTGGGACACATCTCTGGAACTTGCCTTCCGCGGGTGGCTGCGGTGACACTGCACCGGCGCCTCCGCCAGGGGCTCTCATTGCTCTTTGTATCACAGAGCACACTCCGGACATACCAGTCTTGAACATCTGGAAGCTGGGATTGTGCTGCGGATCCCCACCCCTTCTCTGAAGGGCACGCATTAGTTGTCGCTGCCCCTGGCGATATCTGGCCTGCGGAACTTGACAGGCCGGTTTGGAGTTCGTTCCACATGCAGGCGGCGGTGAGTAGCTGGCTGTACCCCTCCTGTTTGTCTGGCTGTAATTGAGGCGTCAAAATCAAAATGGGGAACGGACGTGGTAGACGCAACGCGCTCCAGACGAAGCTGAAAAAATATGCTTGGCAGAAGGGGCAGGGAGACGCACAGACCTCTTCCACAGAAGCAAAAAGCCCACCAGAACCTACGTTACCGGATATTCTGGCGGCTATCACCACTGTGCGTACATCCCTAGAGGGCCGCATTGACACCGTCGCTACTGAGGTCTCCTTGATTAGGGCAGATATGCACAAGACAAATGAGCATCTCTCTGAGATGGAATCCGCTACCAATGACCTAGTGAATGACTCAGATGTGCTCAAGAGCCAGGTGGCGGACTTGCAGGCCAACCAGGAACTGTTAGCGCACCAGCTCGATGATTATGAGGGTCAAATGCGCCGCAACAATGTGCACATTTTGAGTGTGCTTGAACGAGCGGAGGGGCAGGTGGCTGATCTCTATGTTGAGAACCTTGTGTTACTTCACCTCCAACCTAAGGGACTATCCAACTACTTTTTGATTGAAAGGGTGCACAGGGTGCCAGGTGGCAGGCTGAAGCCAGGAGCTCCGCCCCGTCCTCTCCTGGCACGGGTTTTCAACTTTAGAGGTCGGGATGTCATACTGCACTCAGCAAGGGTAAGCCCGCCAATCACAATCGACAACAGCACAATCACTTTTTTTCCTGACTTTACACTACGCGTGCAGAAACAACGCCGCAGTTTTCTGGAGGTGAAACGAGCTCTGCGTGGGAAAGAGTTCAAGTACGTGAAGCTATTCCCTGCAAAGCTACGGATCGAAGCGGAGGGGAAAACCTTGTTCTTTTAGAGGCCGGAGGATGCATGGGACTGGTTTGAAGGGGGCGCACGGTCGAGAAGCGGAATAACAGAGACCATCAAGGAACGGGCCAACAGCCACGGTTGGACGATCTTCAAAGACTCACGAAGCCGGACAACATTTTTGCCGATGCCTCACTGGGCCAGAGTCATACGTAGGAGCGGTGAGACCCTGGACATTTCTTCACTGTGATCCACCTTGGTGAACTTATTGTTCGTTAATGTACTCTGAGTGCTGCGCCTGCCATCTGTCGGATGCCTGGGTTTGCTTACTGTGGATCCAGAAGACAACAGAGACGTAACTATATATTCAGAGAGGGGTGATGGGGACACTTATTGACTGATATTGTTTCATGGCCCTACCTTCATAATGGGGACATGTACTGGGGGCGTACGTTTGCTATACAAGAGTGTTAGGGGCAGTGGGGTTGGTACACGCTCCTACAAAGTTTTTTTAGGGTGGGTGAAAGGCACTCTGCAAGTTTGGGGAGGCGGGTGGTTTCTTGCCCTCCATGCAGAAAGGCAGGGAGGGGGGTTGGTAGGGGTTTTTTCGAGGGTGGGGGGGCTGTTGTTCGTTTTTCTTTTCTTTAGTTGGGTTAATTGCGATCTGTGGGGGGGACTATCCTGTTTACTGTATCTCTATGTCATGCATCCTAATCTGTGCTCTGTACAGAGGGTTTTTGTCTCACAAAGGATGGGAGGGGGCTGTTCTAGTGTGAATTGTTCTTTGTTTTTTGGGTATGACGAATATGACTGGTTTCATGGACAGGCAATATCTGGTTGCATGCTGTTGGTATTTCTGTCTCTGAAGATGTGGTGGTCAATTAATGAGTCCTCTCCCTGGGGCCGTCATGGGAAACTCCCCCTGCAATTGGCTGACCGCGCAGTTGGACGCGATGGGTAAGACAACCAAACAGGGGCTCAAGCTGCTGTCGTGGAATGTAAACGGGATAGGAGACAAGATTAAACGGGGTATAGTGCTCCAATTTTTGAAAATACACTCCCCTGATGTAGTCCTTTTGCAAGAGACGAACTTGCTTGGAAATGCCTGTAGGGCCATGTCGCATTGGGGTTTCCAACTGGTGGCTCACTTGTCTTTTAGTTCTGGCTCCCGGGGAGTGGGTATAATGGTCAGGAAATCATTCCCCATGACCATTGACCTGATTCGCACTGATGCCTTGGGTAGATTTGTTGCTGCTTCTGGGACCTGGGAAGGGTGCATACTCAATCTCCTCTCTGTCTACGTACCACCGGGATTTCATACCCAAGCCTTTGCAGACCTTGGGGATCTCCTCTTTGCCTTGCCGATTGGCAGAGTATTGATTGGGGTGATTTCAATTCTATTGTCTCTGATTCTCTTGAACGGTGGCCCCAAAGGGCTTTGCCACCCTCCCGCATGCGTATCCATAGCTTTCTTGGAGCAATGGGTCTGGTAGACGTCTGCAGGAATCTACACCCGGCTGAACAGCAATACACTTTCTACTCAGGTGCTCACCGGAGCATGTCCCGTATAGACTATGTATTGATGCTCGCACATTAACTTGACAGCGTGAAGGACATACAGCACTTGGCCAGGGGAATCTCCGACCACTCACCTATCCTGTGTCCCCTGGAAGTGGGGGAGCCCATAGTTGGCCGTGTAGTCCCGATCAACTCATGGTACCTTACAACCCCCCCAATCAGGGATAAGATTGTCAGTGAGTCGGACCTTTATTTCCAGGAGAACGAAGGGACTGTTGACTCAGCGACAACACTATGGGAAGCCTACAAGACTGTCATACGGGGTGTGGCTCTGGCTCAGATCTCGGGACAGCAAAAGGAGAAGTGTGCAGCTATAACTCGCTTAGAGGAAGAAATCCTATCTCTGGAGGAATTCCTACGGCTTGACGATTCGGCGGAGGGTCGGCACCGATAACACATTAAAGTCAAGGTATATACCGACCTGGCGACTGATGCTGCCAAGTCGCATCACAAGCCCACACTCAGTAGAATCTATGATGTCGGAGACAAGGCTGGAAAACTGTTAGCCTGGCTGGATCATAGGGATCAGGCTCGTAGGGTTGTGGTTGAGATAGAGACGGACTCGCACTCCCGCCTTACGGCCCCCCAGGACATAGCGGATGCATTCAGCCAATACTACCAGTCACTCTATACATCTCGCACCCCTCATATGGAGGAAGAGGCTTCCTTGTTTCTGCTGGATATTTCTTTGCCCTCGCTCACTTACGAGGAGCGTTCCGATCCTGACCTAGACATCACAGTCACAGAGGTTGTAAAAGCCATCCACGATTTGCACGGTGGGAAGGCATCGGGCCCTAATGGTTTGCCCATTGAACTGTTTAAGCTCACTGCGAGCAAGACAGCAACTTATCTCACCGCAATGTTTTGTGATAGTAAGAAGGGGGGGGTTACTGCCCGAGGACCAGGGGCTTGCTAACATCATAGTCATCCATAAAATGGGCAAGCCGAGTAACAAATGCTCCTCTTACAAACCCATCTCGCTGCTCAACTGAGAAGCGAAAATCTTTGCAAAGGTCCTCGCCTCCCGACTGCTTGGGGTCATTGCCCGACTGGTCCATCCAGACCAGTCGGGATTTATGCCCGCTAGGCAAACCTTCCTTAACCTGCGCAGGGTCCATGGAGTGCTGTGCTGTACTGGCACGATTAGAGAAGATGCCGTCATAGTCTCCCTTGACGCTGCTTCAGGATTTGACACCATCGAGTGGCCTTATAGTTTTGCTGTCCTTCATAAATTGGGGTTTGGGCCCGAGTTTACGAGCTGGGTTCGGCTTCTCTCTACCAACGCTCGCTCAAATAGTGGTTAACAACAGGAAATCTCCCATTTTCACTCTTGGTAGGGGCACCAGGCAGGGATGCCCCTTGTCTCACTTCTCTTTGCCCTGGACCTCGAGCCTCTGGCAATGTGGGTCCGTAATGACCCTGCCATAAGGGGCCTTAAATGGATGTCCGGCTGGGAAGACTGTATATCGCTGTATGCGGACGACATCTTGCTCTATCTGGCGTCCCCAGCTGCATCCCTCAATGTGGTCCTGGACATTTTCCAGGTGTTTGGTAGATATGCTGGCTATTCTATAAATTGGACCAAATCAGTGTTATGTGCCCTTTATGGAAAGAGGCCGGTCCTCCCTCTGGGATATCTTCCGGCGGAAGCTGTTGATGGCTTCAAATACTTGGGGATATGGCTCAGACGGTTACTGTGTTAGGCGGTGCGGGCAGGAGGGAACCTTTGTTCACACACTTTAGACATGCATGACTATCCAGAGGTATTGGGAGGCGGTAGCGAACCTAATGGAAAAAGTGTTGGGGCAACAGATAGACTATAACGTTAAACTGGCCCTCTTAAACATCTGGAGCCCTACCGACTTTAATTCCAGGGAGCGTACTTGGGTCACCTTCGGGCTGATGGTGGCAAATCGCAATATTGTGAGATTGAAGAGGGCTCAGAGCCCACCAGGGATCGATGACTGAAGCAAAGATATGGACTGGTGTATGGTCACAGAAAAATCTGTATATGAAGTCAGGGGGTGCCCGAATAAATGGACGCAGATCTGGGGACAATTGGACACGTACAGAGGTGAGATATGTGAGCTTCTGGGATCGAGGGAAGATATTATAGATGAGACCTGAATATGTCTTAATGGGGGCGGAAAGTATTGTTTGTGACTGCTATGTGTTCAGTAGCATTTGTAATATAACAGTATTGCCACTGAATATGTCCCGAGCTACCGTCATTGATCATGCCTTGATTTCAATAAAAAGATTTATATAAAAAAAAGAATAAATTGGGGGGAAATCTTACAGTGAGAGCACATTTAGCAAGGGTGAGCATCCGCTTGCTAATCATGTTCTGCTGCATGTAGCAGTTTCCTAGTCTAAAATGCATCCTCGCCTCCATTTTGGATACCAGGGTGCATTTTTTGCGTTAAGAAAAAAGAGCTAAATGACTGGAGTAAGTTAGGGGAAATCCTACCACAAGAGCACATTTAGCGTGTGTGAGTGGCTGCTTGCACTCACTGTTTGTGTTCCATTGCATTTATGCTATTTCTTGGCACAAAATGCATTCTTGCGCCTATTCTGGACACTGGGTGGTTTCGTGCTAAGAAAGGCACTAAATGCAGAATTACTCTTCACGCCTAATTATGCGTAATGTCATGGGATTCCTAGGTAATTCCGCTACACTGAATTATGCAGGTTCTGCCATCCCCTAGTTTTAAGTGCCTTTCCTGTAAAGTTTATTTTGTAGTTATAATAACATTTGCTCATAGGATTGAGGAGCTTTTGTCATTACTATGTCATCCTCCTCCCTTAAGATTTTTTTAATCCTGACCCAGCCTTCATTGCTCTTATTTTCACTTATCACAGAGGTGCTTCTCCCTTCCTTCTTTCCTTCTCCTTCAGAAGAAGAATGTTGTTTATGCACTTTGGAGGTTACAGAGCACTTACAGATTATCTTGACAGGTCACATGACTAAAGGTAATCCCATCCATTGTTTGTGGCTTTTGGTCAAGCAGGAAGGGGCAGGAAATTGACCAAGATTGCCCTGAGCAGATGGATGAAAGCTACGATCATCCTTGTTGACTTTGAAAAGAATCTTGTCCAGGGTGGATTCCACAATAAATGATCTATCACAGCAGGAAAGGTGACATCTTGGGAAGACCTGAACTAGGGATGTTAAATTTAATGAGATCAGTAGGCCAACAACTTGGTCTTTAGACAATAGGTTTGCGAAGCATTATAGACCAAGTAATGTTATTATCAATGATACTAACCTAGCGCCCGTTGCGCATCCGGGCACTTACGGTAATACGGCCCTAGGTGGTAATATTTTAGAGTGCAAAATGCCAAGGTGGGCGGGTGGATGGATTAGTAAAAAGGACGAGCTGGACTAAGAGTAATGAAGAATACTAGTTAGTGATCGGAGCATTACCTCTACATCCCTCATCCCCGTCATTACTTTTGAGGACTACCAAAGCAAAAAGTCTTTTGAGTCCATGGTAGGGGTGAGCGGAATTTGCATAGTCGCGCTACGCAAAGCTGAGCGATACAGTAAAAAATCTCAGCGAGCACGCAACAGTTCCGCGAACATGCAGAATTGCTTGTTCCGCCTAATCGCGATGCTCTTTTCTTGTTGGCGAACACTGTTTGAGTGCTCCGGGAGAAATATCTCGCGAACACGCATGTTGAAAGCACGAACAAGCAAAAAATTCCGCAAAGCCGCGGATCACAGAATTTTTGGCAATTACGCATTCTACGCGGAACGCGAAATTACCCAAATTCCGAGATTGGAACGGAATTTACCGCCTAGGCCTAGTCCATGGTCCCAGTGCTGCAGACTGACAACGGCACATAGGTAGCTCCTTGAAGCTGGAAGAGTGAGACCCTGGGAGATGTGCGCCTGTATCCACGAGCCCACAGGCAGGCAGCTCCTTTTCACGCCCCTGTGGTTCCTGCTCCAATGGTACCCAGAGTCCAGTGCGCACCGCAGCGCACGGCTTCCGCTCCGTCTGATATACGTGCCCCCTGGGGGGCCTGCAAGCCCCCGGCGCAGAGACACGCTCTCCCCACGGGTGCGGGGGGCCACGAGCTGCTGACTACACAAAGCAAATTGGAGCGGTCCATCACTTTTAGTGCCACACGGAGCTTCCCTGCCATTACTGAAGGATGGGCCCGGGCGCGGCGGCGCTGCCGGAAAGCGCTCCCCGCGGCACTGCAGCCAGATTACCGCAGCACCGGCACGGCCCCCCGAGGAAATGAAGGCAGCGTGAGCACATTCCAGGCCGTCTCCCCGTCAGCTGCGGGAAAACAAACGGGGGCATAAACAGAAAACTCATTATTTATAAATCAGTGCTGAGTCCGCGCTGCGGAGGGGCGGGCATTCGCCAGTTTGATGCCGTTCGTGTTCCGCGTAATGGCGCGCGCGTGCCAAGAGGCGCGTTAAATGTGGGCTAAAGTACACCATTCCTTGCCAAACACGAGGCCTCGCGGTCTCAAAACGTATTGTTTTAACAAAGAGTCAAGGGAAGCCGCAGGCAGAAGGGTGTACTTTAAATACAGCGAGGGAGAGCCATGGAATGTGGAAAGATTGACTAAATTAGGCTACAAGAAATTGAGAATTATGCGGCGTAATACTGCATATTTTGAGGAATTATTGTTACGCGTAATGAAACCTGTCAAAACTTTCACTTCATTAATAACAGTTTAACATACCGCAATCAGCAGCTTCAAGGTGACCAGTTAACATTTGCTAAACTCCCCCCCCCCCCTTCCCCCGTTTCTCGATCTGTTGAACTTTTCTCTATAACTTTTTGTCCAGTTGAGCAAAAACACCTTTTTTTGCTTCACTCCGCAAATAATGCATCTGAGGGTGGATTCTGCGGCAGGTATTTAACTCCATATTTAGGCAAAACATGCCGTGGCGCGGAATCGCCTAAATCCAGTGTTCCTACTTAAAGAACCAGGTGCCATATTATGATGGGCATTACTGGCGCATCACAGAGCGCAGCGCCAGTCTTATTCGCCGACAGTGTGAAAGTGGATTCGTTTAACCAGATATTTCCTAATTGAGCGCTTTATTTTTAGATAGCACACCTCAGAACCAGAAAGTGGCCAACCTTGCACACTCTTTCCAAGCTGTACCACCTGAAATGAAAGCATTAGAACTGAGAAACATTAAAAGAGACGCGCCGCTTCAGAGCCCATCACCTAACAGCAGGGCTTAAGTGGGCCGGGTCTCACCGGGTCTGAGCACCGGCAGTTTTTTTAAGGGGGCCTCGAAACGGGTCTCTATCGTGCTCTGTGTTGTGCCCTGGCACAGGCGGTCCGTTTTTTTTTCCGGACTGCAGTGACAGCAGGCACATCGATATGCGCCTGCTCACACTGCTCACAGCTACTAGTGGAAAAGTTACGGCATGACGTCATGCCAGGTGAGCGTTGTAGAGGAAGGGAAATCCTTTAAAGAGAGTCATTTTCTCTCTGGATTTCCCTTCTCTTTTTGAAACTCAGGAGCAAAAACATTGTCGTGGTGTCACCAGGGCTTTAAGTGGAAGTTTTTTCAATATTATATACAAGCCATAGTTGCTGCTTATTTATCGTATGTAACTTGCAACCATTGACAAAGCCAATAGTCCTGACTTGTTGCTATGATGTGACTTGTTGTATCATATATCTGGACGCAGTGACAGGAACAGCAAAATACAAGTCGGGCGGCGCACTGTGCTAAACACAGATTTTTAGTTTATGTGATTTTAAGCCACGCCCTAAATTACATTGACCACGCCCCTTTGAGAGACCCCCCAGTTATTTAATCCCACTTAAAGCCTTGCCTAACAGCTCTGAAGGCAGTCGTCTTTCCTTGTATCCATTTTCCGCCCTGGTCTTCTGTTACAAAATGTCTGGACCTGTCCAGTGTAAATAGTGGACAACGCTGCGCTGTCATTATTTTGTCAAGCCAATGTTTAACCTTTTAATTTAGGTCATTTTCGACCCATAATTTAACACACGTGCTAACAGCTAAATCATTTCAGGTTCTCATATTTGAGTTCCATCGGCACTAATCCGATCATTGAGTTATTACCCGGTGCAAAAACACCTTGGTACAAATAACCGAATCAGGGCCCAGGCGTGCTTTGGCTTCCTGTTTACACCTTTATGAAAGTAATGAGGAATAACGTGCACAATTGCAAGCTTTGGGCATGTGATTGCCCCTTGTGCGCAGGTTTCATGAGTAAAACAGGCCAGTTAAGGCCCGATTATGAGTCTGGTGGTCCGAGGACTCCCAGACTCGCGGGGCGCAGTGGTGGCAGTCCAGGCATCGCTGCACCAGCGGTCTGACCGCCCCATTCCAAGTTGGGCAGCCGGACCGCCCTGGGACTGCCAACTCCACCAGGGAACCACATGTACAATGTGGCAGCATGTGGATGCACACAGGTAGCAAAATATACACCCCCCTGTGTGCATGCACACCAGTTCCTGCATGGCATGGACTTTCGAGTCAATGGCTTGCAAGAACTTTGTTATGCGTTCCCATTGGGGTGCCTTTGAAAGAGACCCCGCCGTGGGACCGCCACGCCGCCCGCCTGCCCACTACTTTAAAGTCGTGATCTGGCAGGTTGTGGCAAGTCTCGGCAGTGCGGGCACGGCGGCGGCATATGTCTGTTCCTACCCCGCGAAAAATCGTAATCATCCTGTTTCATGCAGACATAAGACTTATCAGAAGGTGCACTCACCTCTTAATCAGTGCAAATGCTACAACTGGAACAATGTGTGTTTGCACCTGTTTTAGCACTAGCGCTTGGTATTGTATGACCCTGTAAACAAAGTGACATCAATCAATGTTTGCTCATCAGCTATTGACTGTGACCTGTCAATCAATCAATCAATAATTCAGTATACTCATGGAGCACTATATGTTACTAGCGAGGGTATCCAGGTAACAAAACACATAGAAAGGATTCTGTAGAGTCACCCCTTCATTTATGGGTTCAGCAGGGAGTTGGTGTTGGAAAAGCATAAATTCTGTTGTTGGGCCATTGCATGGAAGACATACACAATCCCTGGGGATGTGGCATTAATACAGTTATTTAAGCACTCGGATGCAACATAAACCTATTTACACCAGAGTGCGTAGAGTTCATTTGTATCCTTCAGGTTGCAAAAGATGACCTTTCTTTGCAGTTTATAATTCATAGAGAGTGCTGGTTGCACATACGCTTCCTGGTCAGGAATTACAGTGACGTGGACTAACGTGGCAGAAAGAGTTGAATTTGGAGGCTGTGTGGGGTGATTTGGGGTTGACTGGACACCTGCGGTTATTTGATCCCAGGTTCTGGGTTTATCTGTAGCAAGATTGGCTTTAGGGTAGGTCTGTAGGGTGATACTTAAGGAACAGTTGTCAACATTCTGCTGACACTGATGGGAGGCATTTTGATCAGGGGTGTACACAATTTCCATAATTTGCTTTTGCCAAATTACTTGAACAAAATAATAGAAATTATGTTAATATACCGTTTTATCGATACCACGGTAATTTTGCGTATACAAAATTGAATGCAACATCTTTTGTGACCAGACAAATAGTTTTTATTGCAGATTCTTGAACGTTTTGAGGTTAAAAAAGACAAAAAAGACAGCTTTATGACCTCCAATAAGAAGGGAACTATAATGCCCAGCATGCATTAAAATGACTGCACTAAGCATACGCCCACTCAGGGCAATCAATTCAAACGCATGCAAAAATGAAAATAAAAGTGAGCCCTTTCCAGCCGGAGTTGTGTGCAGCCTATGATTAAGATGCTCAGGCATGGAAACGCGTCAGGCAGAAAATTCTCTCGTGGGTGGTCGACCTCAAGCTGTGTGCCTTCCTGAAGCTATCGGGCACTTTGGTGATACATATACGTATATATATATATATTTTGCACACTGCTATTTTTTGCACATTGTTGGACTTGGCCCTTCTGGCAGGTTCACCCCTGAACTTTTTGCTTTTTACTGGTGACTTGGTGTGGCGATTTTTGGTTTCTGCGCACTTTCCCTGTGTCCCAGGGTAAAGTGCGTGCGCACTCTGAGTGCATGTGGTGAGATAGGCCTGCCCTCCCATAGGAATGCATGGGGAATGTATGTGTCCCTAGTAGTTCCTGATGCGTGGGGTGTGCAGGCCCGAGTTTGGTATGTGCGGACTCGTGTGATTGAATGCTGCGCGATGATGTGTGTGGCGTGCATGTACCTAGTGTGGAAGTTCCACTTCTAGAAGTGGGCACTTCTGTGTGCAGTGTGAAATGTGTGCCTTGTCGTGTGATTGGCTGGTTGAGGTCATGTGACGGGCTAGGGATTCCCCAGAGTCAGGATGAGTCACCCAGTGGTGAATGGGGAGATCAGCAGCTAGATGGGTGGGAGGAGTACACCTGGGTCCTGAATAGGGCAGGGTTTTCCCCACACAATGCTGGCTCCGCCCCCTGTGGTGCGACTGACGACCCTAGCCCTGCCAGTGAATAGAGTGAGGGGCTGAGCACATCAAGGGTGCTCCCCAACCAGCTGCGACTGGTTTTCCCCCTCACCCTGAACCAAGAACAAAGGGTTTTAGTGTATAAAAATGGGGCTGTGTCCCCACAGAAACTGTTCTCTGCCAGGATCTTACCTGAGGGGGGCTGCTGCTGCTGCTGGACCAGAGGACCGCCACTTGGATTACCTCCCTGCCTGGAGGCCCAGTGAGCTGGCTCTGGGTCCAGCCTTGCCCCCCACCCCTGCCCTGCTGCATGCAGGGAAGAACTTTGCTGGACTTTGTGGTTCTTTTTATCCTAAAGCACCAGGAAGGGCTTTCCTTTCCCTCATAGCGCTGGGAGCGCTTTATGTGGGTCCCTAAGCGCCTGGGAGCGCTTTTCTTGGCTTCATAGAGCTGGGAGCGCTTTATGTGGGTCCCTAAGCGCCTGGGAGCGCTTTCCTTGGCTTCATAGCGCTAGGAGCGCTGTATTTTTGAAAACCGGTGCCCACCCGGCGTTTGCCCCATCTTTGCGGATCTTAAAGCCTCCTGGCAGGTGCCCACCCTGCCAGGGACATTGCCACTCGTGGCGGGTGCCCACCCCGCGTCTAGGTACCTTTGGACGGGAGCCTACCCCGTAAAATCACCGCTGCGGCCCCGTTCGGCCGATCCGGAAGTCAGGCAGGCCGAGGGCGGGCCTCCGGGACAACCGGAACTTGCAATAGGAGGGCGGGAGCCTACCCCGCCTCCCAACCAAGCATCGCGGCTGCCGGCCCCGGAAGAAGGAGAGCGGAGGCGGCGTGGGAGTCCCGGGAACAGCCCGGTAAGTGTGAAGGGCTGGGGGGACTCCGCGCCTGTGTGGGGAGGCATCGTGTGTGCCCGGGAGCCCAGTGAGGCTCCCACGTACTCGGGGGCATTCCGGCGTTCTCCAAGAGCCGTGAAGGCTCCAACGAACGGGGGGTGCGCTCCAACCCCGGGGGCATTGTCACATTGCGGATTTCAGAGCCGGTAGACGCTCCCACGAACGGAGCATCTCTTCCATGTTTTGAGTGGCCCCAGATGGCAGCGGGCCACTCCAACCTTGCCCCCATTATTTCTCGAGCCTAGAAGGCTCTAGGGGGCAGTTCCTGCTGTTCAGAGCCCACGAGGCTCAGGGGGCCTTAAGTGTTGAATCAGAGCGGCCCCGTAAGGCAGTGGGCCGCTCCAACGAAGGAGCACATTATTATTTAGAGCCTGCGAGGCTCTAGGGGGCATTTCAGTTGTTTCAGAGCCCTGGGAGGCTCCAACGTTGGCCCCAGCATTTCTCCAGTTGCCCAGCACTTAGTGGGCAACTGCTATGTTTAGGTTGTAGCCTCTGTGTTTTGGCTGGCGCAGCTTGCGCAGCCTTGCCCTAACATTTGGACACAGGGCGCCCTTGCCCCTTCACGGCCAGTTGGCCTAGGGACTGCCACAGTGGTGGCTAAATGTGAGTTTGGCGTTATTGTTCCTTTCCTGCACCTCTGAATGTGTTTATGCGTCATGTGCTTTGCTTTACACCGCTGAATGTATTTTATGCATCATGTGTTTCCCTTGTTCTACACCTCTGAATGTGATGCATCATGTGTAATGTGCGTTTACCCCTACAGGTATTGTGATACTTAGGTGGTTGTTTGTTTTCTCCTAGTACAGGTGGTGCTAGTGAGGTCCTAGATCCCTGCGCGATATTTTCCTAAGGTGGTTAGGGTTGCGTAGGTGGTACTTACCTGTTACCAGTAGTTACTGGTTGTGTACTACATGTTCTATTTTTAGTGCTACAGTGATTGTATGTGCTATGTTCTAAAAGTATTATTCCTACGTTCTAAGTGCTATTTCCTACAAAGTGCTAATTCCTGACAGTGGTCCATGTGGCCCTGTCCCCTGTATATATAATCCCTTGTAAATTCTGCCCGTGCCTGTTGGCACATTGTAAAGTGTGTGTTTTTATCTAATGTGTTTTGGTATAATACAAAGGTTATTTTTATATAATACCTTGTGTGGAGTTTCTTTTGTGGTGGGCCTTGGGTGTTGTTGCTGGGTGCGCGCGCAAACGCTTTACACATCGCCTCAGGGATAAGCCTGTCTGCTCGTGCCAAGCTACCAAGGGGGTGAGCAGGGGTTATCTTTGGCGTGTAACTTCCTTGCCCTGACTAGAGTGGTGGTTTCTGCCTGACTTTGGCGCCAGCCTTAGCCAACCAGAAATCCCATTTCTAACATTGGTGATCAGCGGTGGGATTTGGACTTGCGTTTGCGCTGTACCGCAGCAGCAACTGGCTGCACCACAAAACTCTGCATTTAGATAATCACATGGTATAGGGATTATTGTTCTAAGTTTGTTTTTAAATGTCATTTCTTTGGAAATGTGTTTTTTGTGCACTGTGAGTTAGGTGTCCCTAGCTCGGGAGGGTAGATCATCCCCCTTAATGCATTGTGTTTTCTGGATTCACCAGAGGGTGGGATCCAGTGGTGGCAGCGTAATAGTGTCCTGTACATTTGTCCCCCGCCCTGCGCCCAGAGTTGGTACCTGTGTCACGTGGTGGTCAGGTTGAGGAATCAGGGGTGGTAGAAACTGCCTTACCAGTCCGAGGGGAGGGTTGTGTGTGGATGAGTGGTGTGTGGCACTAGGCAAGTGAGTGTGAGTTCTCTGGGATAGAGAGCTTGCTGAATCCTTTGTGAATTGTGTACTTCTGTGTTAAACGCAGACCCCTAGGTTCCCTGTGTGATCTTTTCTCTAGAACGTCTGCCAGAATGGAGCCTGCTTTTGATCCCAGTGATCTAGTTTATTACAGTATGCAGGAGTTGGAAAGGTTCTGTAGAGAGAGAAACATAGGGGTGAGAGAGTCAGACACTGTGTACGAACTGAGGAACCACATGATTGGATGGCAAGCAGGTGAATGGAAACGTGAGCGCAGTAAGGAAGACAGGGCCCGGGCCTCTCACCTGGAGGGTGGTGGGTCTGTGGGGAGCCCTGGAGATTCAGAAGAAGATGACAGTACCTGGACGCCAGTAGAGAGTGAGGACCCCGTAGGTAGGGAGTCCCTTGCTGGGTCCAGCGTAGGAGATAAAGCCTCATCCCTTTCCCTGTCCCCTGAGCACAGTGGTAGTTTTCTGGATTCCCCAGTGAGGGTGGAGTCCAGTGGTGGCAGCGATATAGAGTGCAGTACAGAGAGTCCCATTCCCAGTTCCCCGAGTGTGGTACCTTGTTCCCGAGAGGAGGAGGAATATAGGTTGACGTTCAGGGCCAGTAGGAAGCTGTCCCACCATTCTTGGGAGGAGTTTTTGGGGGAATGTGATGATGCACTGTTTGATTGGGTAAGAGTTACCACAGAAGATGATTTTGATAAACTGTATAGTCTGATTATCAAAGAGCAGATGCTCAGTAGTTGTTCTCCAGGGTTGCGCCAACACCTGTTGAGGTATGGCTCTTTTTGTCCATTTGAACTTGCAGAGGAAGCAGACCGCTGGGAAAGGGCCAGAGGTTCTCTAGAGTCATTAGTGAGTGATTCCAACAATAGTGGGTCAGAGATCCTCCAGCCGAGCGTGGTGGAGGAGGCTCAGTGTAGCCCAGCTAGGTCCCAGGATAGCGAGGAGGGTGTAGGGGCTCACTGCCTGGCTCAGTGGAGCAGGAGTGAGGGGGTGACCGAGGGTCCCCAGACGCCCGAAACCCTGCCTCAGGACTTGGATGGTTTCATGAGGGAACACCAAGTTGGGGACCTAGGCTGTCCTGTTAGTCCACTTGAGGAAGATCTCTTAGTGAGTAGAGGACCTGGAGCGCCTGTAAACAGGGCTCCTGTGGTTCTGGAGTCTGGCAGTACCGCTCCTGTAGGGAGGGTACAGGAGTCCAGCATGAGCAGTGATTGGGGGATGAGTTCCCCAGTGGAAGAGCCGGTGGGTCAGGGACTACCCAGTTGGGCTAGGATCCCGTGTAGTGGCCAGGTTGGCACCACTTCTGTTCTGGGGGATCTCCGCGCACTGTCAGGTGGACAGGGGACGGGAGATCAGTGCCAGACAGACAGTCGCTCGACATATGTGTCATTTGATAGCCTCAGGGGGATGGAGTGGAAATCCCCAGAAGTCCTGGAGTGCCAGGCAATTATTCCACCAAAGGTTCTAGGCCGGAGGTTGGGAGGCCAGGTTCAGGATCAGCCTGACCTGAAGGGTGGGACGTCTGTAACCAGCGTCCCGACCGGTTCTTCTTCCAGAGGTACCGCCCCAGTTGGTAGGGAGCAGGGCTCTGGAAGGGGGTGCAGAGGGTTGGAGAGCCCACCTCTGGCCCCGGTACAACCTGAGGGGTTAAACCCTGGGTTGGAATGGCATTCTAGGTGTACCCCTCGCCAGAGGAGGAGGAAGCCTAGGAGAAGAGGTAGGGGGAGGAGAGCCTTCCCTGAGACTCCTGGTCCGCCTGAGGGTGTAGACCCTAGGCTGGAGAACCAGTGGCAGTCTAGTCCTGTCTTGCAGAGAGGAAGAGTGGAGAATGGCCGCTATGTGCCAGGGGTTACTACCCCCCACTCTGTGATTAGGCAAAGACCGGTGGCACCTGGGTGGCCTAGGGCCTGGTCTTGGCCGCGGACAGCTTGGGAGTACCAGTGGGGTAGCCCAGTTGGTCCAGACAGTGGTGTTAGAAAGAATTCCATGGGTTCACCGTGGCGTAGAACCGGAGGGTGTCCTTGCAGTTGCGGGTCCGCGTCCGTGTTCTATCGCCCCAAGCAGGGAAGTCCATCACGGTGGTGATTTGTCTGCCCTGCGTTTTGGCTGGAAGGGGGTTGTGTTGGACTTGGCCCTTCTGGCAGGTTCACCCCTGAACTTTTTGCTTTTTAATGGTGACTTGGTGTGGTGATTTTTGGTTTCTGCGCACTTTCCCTGTGTCCCAGGGTAACGTGCGTGCGCACTCTGAGTGCATGTGGTGAGATAGGCCTGCCCTCCTATAGGAATGCATGGGGAATGTATGTGTCCCTAGTAGTTCCTGATGCGTGGGGTGTGCAGGCCCGAGTTTGGTATGTGCGGACTCGTGTGATTGAATGCTGCGCGATGATGTGTGCGGCGTGCATGTACCTAGTGTGGAAGTGCCATTTCTAGAAGTGGGCACTTCTGTGTGCAGTGTGAAATATGTGCCTTGTCGTGTGATTGGCTGGTTGAGGTCATGTGACGGGCTAGGGATTCCCCAGAGTCAGTATGAGTCACCCAGTGGTGAATGGGGAGATCAGCAGCTAGATGGGTGGGAGGAGTACACCTGGGTCCTGAATAGGGCAGGGTTTTCCCCACACAATGCTGGCTCCGCCCCCTGTGGTGCGACTGACGACCCTAGCCCTGCCAGTGAATAGAGTGAGGGGCTGAGCACATCAAGGGTGCTCCCCAACCAGCTGCGACTGGTTTTCCCCCTCACCCTGAACCCAGAACAAAGGGTGTTTACTGTATAAAAATGGGGCTGTGTCCCCACAGAAACTGTTCTCTGCCAGGATCTTACCTGAGGGGGGCTGCTGCTGGACCAGAGGACCGCCACTTGGATTACCTCCCTGCCTGGAGGCCCAGTGAGCTGGCTCTGGGTCCAGCCTTGCCCCCCACCCCTGCCCTGCTGCATGCAGGGAAGAACTTTGCTGGACTTTGTGGTTCTTTTTATCCTAAAGCACCAGAAAGGGCTTTCCTTTCCCTCATAGCGCTGGGAGCGCTTTATGTGGGTCCCTAAGCGCCTGGGAGCGCGTTTCTTGGCTTCATAGAGCTGGGAGCGCTTTATGTGGGTCCCTAAGCGCCTGGGAGCGCTTTCCTTGGCTTCATAGCGCTAGGAGCTCTGTATTTTTGAAAACCGGTGCCCAACCGGCGTTTGCCCCATCTTTGCGGATCTTAAAGCCTCCTGGCAGGTGCCCACCCTGCCAGGGACATTGCCACTCGTGGCGGGTGCCCACCCCGCATCTAGGTACCTTTGGACGGGAGCCTACCCCGTAAAATCACCGCTGCGGCCACGTTCGGCCGATCCGGAAGTCAGGCAGGCCGAGGGCGGGCCTCCGGGACAACCGGAACTTGCAATAGGAGGGCGGGAGCCTACCCCGCCTCCCAACCAAGCATCGCGGCTGCCGGCCCCGGAAGAAGGAGAGCGGAGGCGGCGTGGGAGTCCCGGGAACAGCCCGGTAAGTGTGAAGGGCTGGGGGGACTCCGCGCCTGTGTGGGGAGGCATCGTGTGTCCCGGGAGCCCAGTGAGGCTCCCACGTACTCGGGGGCATTCCGGCGTTCTCCAAGAGCCGTGAAGGCTCCAACGAACGGGGGGTGCGCTCCAACCCCGGGGGCATTGTCACATTGCGGATTTCAGAGCCGGTAGACGCTCCCACGAACGGGGCATCTCTTCCGTGTTTTGAGTGGCCCCAGATGGCAGCGGGCCACTCCAACCTTGCCCCCATTATTTCTCGAGCCTAGAAGGCTCTAGGGGGCAGTTCCTGCTGTTCAGAGCCCACGAGGCTCAGGGGGCCTTAAGTGTTGAATCAGAGTGGCCCCGTAAGGCAGTGGGCCGCTCCAACGAAGGAGCACATTATTATTTAGAGCCTGCGAGACTCTAGGGGGCATTTCAGTTGTTTCAGAGCCCTGGGAGGCTCCAACGTTGGCTCCAGCATTTCTCCAGTTGCCCAGCACTTAGTGGGCAACTGCTACGTTTAGGTTGTAGCCTCTGTGTTTTGGCTGGCGCAGCTTGCGCAGCCTTGCCCTAACATTTGGACACAGGGCGCCCTTGCCCCTTCACAGCCAGTTGGCCTAGGGACTGCCACAGTGGTGGCTAAATGTGATTTTGGCGTTATTGTTCCTTTCCTGCACCTCTGAATGTGTTTATGCGTCATGTGCTTTGCTTTACACCGCTGAATGTATTTTATGCATCATGTGTTTCCCTTGTTCTACACCTCTGAATGTGATGCATCATGTGTAATGTGCGTTTACCCCTACAGGTATTGTGATACTTAGGTGGTTGTTTGTTTTCTCCTAGTACAGGTGGTGCTAGTGAGGTCCTAGATCCCTGCGCGATATTTTCCTAAGGTGGTTAGGGTTGCGTAGGTGGTACTTACCTGTTACCAGTAGTTACTGGTTGTGTTCTATTTTTAGTGCTACAGTGATTGTATGTGCTATGTTCTAAAAGTATTATTCCTACGTTCTAAGTGCTATTTCCTACAAAGGGCTAATTCCTGACAGTGGTCCATGTGGCCCTGTCCCCTGTATATATAATCCCTTGTAAATTCTGCCCGTGCCTGTTGGCACATTGTAAAGTGTGTGTTTTTATCTAATGTGTTTTGGTATAATACAAAGGTTATTTTTATATAATACCTTGTGTGGAGTTTCTTTTGTGGTGGGCCTTGGGTGTTGTTGCTGGGTGCGCGCGCAAACGCTTTACACATCGCCTCAGGGATAAGCCTGTCTGCTCGTGCCAAGCTACCAAGGGGGTGAGCAGGGGTTATCTTTGGCGTGTAACTTCCTTGCCCTGACTAGAGTGGTGGTTTCTGCCTGACTTTGGCGCCAGCCTTAGCCAACCAGAAATCCCATTTCTAACACACATCATCAAATTGAAATGCTTTATTATACAAGTGGAATGTTAACAAACTTTAACCTATTCTGCTAAACTAGCACTGAGATCGAGATGTAGTGACTTTTCTATGTCTATGGTCATGATAACCACGTGATTTTAACTGAACTCTGAACTTGCACTAACACTATTTATTGGGTCACTTTACACACTCACGTTGTCATGTGAACAAGGCTCATGGGAGCCGAAACGTCAAGACGACACTGCCAGTAGAATAAAAGCAGCACTTAACTGGAGGTCCGTGTCCGTGTGATTATTGGAGTTGGGGCATATCCATTGCCGTCTTCAATATTGTTTCAGCGGTGTTCGGGATATATATATATATATATATATATATATATAAACTCGACTTCTCAGAATTTCATCTTACCAAGAATGACCCAGCCCAAATCCATAAGCGTGATGAAATAATTTATTAAGTTATGGCAAAATTGCCCGACGCGTTTCGGAGCAGCCGCTCCTTTCTCACGGGTCATTTTTTGTTTGTTTTTCAAAAGTATATATCAAAGGTGCACACGTCACATAGACAAAACATAGACATACGACTACTGCACCACATCTAGGAGTACAAGCAAAAAAGCAGCCGTTTTGGAGTGGTGACTATAACCATAACATGAACAAAATTCATTAAGCTGAGTAATTTTGGGCTGATGTGCACGTAATTCAAATGCATTTTAAACAATTTTAAGTGCATATAGATTATAAAACCTTTTCATTTGGTCAAATTAATTTAGCGCAATTCTAATTATAAAATTCATTTTGCCAATTCAGCCCAAGTGGGCATATCAGTCCCAAAGCTTTTGCTTTTGAATATCAATAGTTCCAATATAGATAGTCCATTAACTCCTCATTATAATGCAAAGTCTTTCCAATCGAGCCCCAGTGGGCTTACCAAGTTCATCATACTTGCATAGGCAATAAGGTTGCGTACTTCCTTATATTTTGATGATGGCGTCTCCGTTTCCTATAATTAAAAATACATGTGATCATAATCACCAATACACACATAAAATTACAAACTAACATCAGGGATACACGGTTCTCTTAAACAAAGCTATTCATTTTTACATTTTCATATTTCCTTCAGCCTAAATGAACAGACAATTCCTCATCTTTATTGAGCCCCAAGGGATGCATTTTTTCATATTTTATAATCATCTTAGATTCAAGTCGCCTGAGTTCTTTTAATCTATTTCCCCCTCTTTCAGAAATGGGAATCCTTTCCAACGCACAGTATTTGAGTAAGCTAGCATTTTTCTCATGAGCATCTTTAAAATGCCTTGCTATTGGATATTATTGGTCCTTATTTACAATTGCTCTCCTATGCTGCAAAATATGTTTCTTAACTTGATGGATAGTACTGATTTACATGTCAGATGTTTGCTAATGACAAACGGTTTTTGATTTTTTGATAGTTCAATCTGTTTGATGATACAGCTATTTTTACAGGCTTTACATGATCTACAAGTAAAGAATCCCTTTGTTTTTGGGCCCTCAACAGTTCTTTGTATGGTACCACTACAAAGAATGTCACTTAGAGCGGTACATTTTCTCAAAGTGATCATAGGGTTATCACCTACAAACTTCTTGAGGGTCTTGTCAGTACTTAAAAACATTCCAGAATTTTTTGAGACAACGTCTGACTTCCCAGGATTGGTTGCTGTAGGGAGTTATAAATCGCAGAGGAGATTCAATATCATCATCCTTGCTTGTATTCTTAAGTAGATCATTTCTACTGACTAACTTGATTTTCTCACAAGCTTGCTTTATAGTTTTAGTCGAATATCCCCTATCTTTGAACCGGGTTACCATAATTTGCATTTCTTCTTTAAAATCAGCATCTGAACTGCAATTCCTCCTAGCTCTTAACAGTTCTCCATACGGGAAACTGTTAATCAGGTTTTTTGGATGGCAACTATCTATATATCTATATATTTATGCACATATACAAATACTACATGTAAGTAGTAAATGGCAAATAAATGTAAAATATTTCTAATTTAATTAAATATGTTTAAACAATACTAATAAACTATTAAACTCCAAGAATACTAAATAAATATACTATTCACACTCCAGTATATGCAACGATAGGTAAAGCATTGGACACCGAATGGGGTAACATTTACTATTCCCACTCCAGTGTGTGCAACAGTAGGGAAAGCGTTGGACTCAGGGAAGGTTAAATTAACTATTACTACACCAGTGTGTGCAACAGTAGGGAAAGCATTGGACTCAAGAAGGGTTACATTTACCATTCCCACTCCAGTAGATGCAACAGTAGGGAAAGCGTTGGACTCCGGGAAGGTTAAATTAACTATTACTACACCAGTGTGTGCAACAGTAGGGAAAGCGTTGGTCTCAGGAGGGGTTGCATTTACTATTCCCACTCCAGTCTGTGTAACAATAGAGAAAGCATTGGACTCTGGAGGGGTAAAGTTTACTATTCCCACTACATTCAATGCTACAGTACAGAGCGAGTACTTGACTTCAAACAAAGAACATATTTTAACAACTCAATTAAATTCCCCAAAATATAAAATTCTAAATATAAAAATTAAATGTCTCAATTTTAACATAAATAAAAAATAACATAACTATTACAATTTGTAATAATTATTATCAGTTCATGCAGATATAATTAATATATTTATAATACTACATTATATTCCCACAAACATATTCACCAATTCAAATGTAATAGAAATAAGCAAATATAACACAATTAACATATTAAATATTATATATTTTTTAAATAAATGAGTAAAAATTGATTATTATTCATCATTACTAAAATACCTACCCTCCCATTCCTCTACAAACTAAACACACACCTGAAATATAACTTAACAAATATGACAAGTTCACAAATAACATAATTATCAATTAAATAAATAATATTAGAGTAATACTTAATTAACAAATTATTTATTAACTAACTCCCCTCCCTGTAAGCCTAAAAACAGAACAACCCACACCTGGCATGGCATATAATTTAAAACATATCTTAATTATACAATTGACATAATTAATTATCAATTAAATAATGAATAATAATCTTAATTAAGTATTAATTAATTTACTTCCCACCCTGTAACCCTTCAAACCCCACAACCTGCACCTAAAACATAACTTAAAAAGTTAATTACACATTTGGCATAAATATTAATTACATAATAATAATTAAAAACGTAATTATTAATTAATTATAATTTACTTCCCTCCCTATACCCCTACAATCTCCACATTGCACACCCGAAACTTAACTTAAAAAATAAATTAATTACACAATTTACATAATCAATTATCAATTAAATAATAATTAAAAATTAATTAATATTATTTATAATTAATTTACCTCCCACCCTATATCCTTACAAAACCCACAACCCGCTATGACTCTAAAAATCACAATAAACAATTACAATAATTTAAAAAATGCACTAAAAATGTACATTGAAAAACAGTACAGATAATTATGCTAACAATTTATAACATAAACAATTGAAACATATACTAAAATACATAACAATAATTAAAAAACAATATTATTAACAATATTTTTATAAATGATATTAACAGCATAGAAATTTTTTACATCGATTTTACTTACCATAGAAAATCGATATTCTTGTCAACGGTATTCCTGCATCACGATATTTGTGGATTGCAATACTAAAAACTCAATATTTCTACATCTCAATATTTTTTACTCAATATTTTGTCCGAATACCATGTGATTTCTCTTTCTGGATGCACTCTTAGCCTGTCCACTTCATGGCTCCATCACTTTGCGACCTCTGTTACTGGAAGCACATTTTCACCCCCACCGCCCTCACATACCATGTCTCCATCACCTTGTGACCTCCATTTTTTGGAAGCACATTTCAGTACCTCTCACCACTCAACGGCCTCACTTTTGACTTCTGATTCTGGAAGCATTATTCGCTCTTTGCACATCTTGCAGCATTCCTTTGAGATCTGTATTTGTGGACAAGTTCTTCCAGCCACCATTTCCACCTACCATCACTTTGTGACCCCTAACTCAGAAAGCTTACTTATACTCCATCAACCTCACTTTCACTTTGAGACTTATTCTTCCACAATAACTCTTTTGCTTCCCCAACTCCTTCAACTTCACTTTGTAATCTCTGTTTCTGGAACCATTCTTCTGTCTCACACCCTGTAAGCCTCACTTTGTGACTTCTGTTTCTTCGTTATTTTGCGCCCTGCTTCTGGAATCGCTCTTCCTCTCCCCCCCAAACCCTGCGTTCATCACTTTGTATGCACTCTTTCTGTAAGCACCCTCAGCTCCCACCCACACAGCCTACCATCATTACTTTGTATCCTTTAAGCACTTTTATTCTCCACTCACACCATCCTCACTTTACAGCATCTTGTGAGTGGCTTTCATGATCTACAAACCAGAATGGAGGCTCATGAACTTACTCAGATTAAGAGCATTATCTAGAGCTTGGCAGAGCAGGAGTACCCCTATAAATTAGCGATGCTTCTGCCCCGCAACATTCATGGTTCCCTCTTCTCTTACAAAAAGTGGCAGGTCTATACTGGGGCCACCTACACTGACTTTGACAGTGTTAAACTTAAACCTGCCTGCCAGTGTGCCATGGAGCCCCAGGTCACAGAGGCTATAGTCAGGACAATGTCCTTTTTCTCCCTACCCATTTCTGCCATGCGAGGTATGGAATACCCAGGCAGAGAAAGTGCAGAATGGTCACTACGCAGAAATAAAACTCCCTGTGCGTCGGGGCATTTATTTTTTGGCCAGAGAAAACAATTTGCTGACCCGGTGCTTCAAACATGGCTCCTACTCACTAAACGTTTAGTGCTTTAAAGCGAGTTGCCGTGGCTCGGGCTCCCTGCACTGCACAGACATTCCTCCCACACAGACCGGGATCCCTCCATAGGGTTGGCAGTTCTCTGCCAATGTAGTGAATGTCATAAACTCTGCCACCCTGGCAGACCAATGGACCCCCTCTTCCAGCGTTTAAATGACTCCTTATGTCACATGCCTATCGTATAATAAACTTGCAAACCAGGGGGGGTGTCCCCATTCATGTACTGACAGCACCAGTGGTGGCTGGTATTTAATGGCAGTGGGGGGGGCAGGTTGAAGGGAGGGGGAAGGGAGTGTAAATAAAAATACACTTACCTGTCTGCCGACGACCCTGCTGCCGCCTCCTACTCTTAGTCCTCTTCTTCGCCTGCTTCCAGGACAGGAAGCAGGACGCAGCAGGAAGCTCCCACCTCCCAGGCTCCCAATAGCTAATCACAACGCTGCAATGCAGCATTGTGATTGGTCTAAGCACCGTGGATCAGTGCTCAGTCAGAGAATGGGAGGCTGGGCATGTTCTCCATGCAGGCTGTAATGCAGACTGTATGGAGAACATACAAAGTGCCCATGACGGTTTGGCTGGGCAGAGAGGGCCGGCCAAAGCGTCATGAGCACTAGGAGTAGGAAAACCATTCCTCCAGTGTCCGCGAGCAGAGCAGCCCCGCCCCAGCTGAACAAGGACGTAAAAATAAACTGATAATAGCAATGAGTTATTATCATTTTATTTTAACCTTTTTGACCTTCTCAGTGGGACGACGCTCCTCCACTTTAGCGGAGGAGCTACCACTACACAGAACCAAACTAGATCCACACATAGGTGCTGATTCCAATCCGGGTCGGAAAGCACTCCGACCGAGCCGGATCCGGAGTGTTTTCCGACCGAGCCAGAGTCCTGCAGTCCGACCGAGCGAGTACGATGCGGCCGTATGCTGACGGACTCGGTTCGGTCGGACTCCCATAGAAGTCAATGGGAGCCGGACGTACGCCGCGTACATGGGCTCCCATTGACTGAATGGGTATGTCTCGCACAAGGGCGCCCCCTACAGTGGGTACGCGTCGGTGCCATCCGCACCGTACATGCCTGTGTTGGGGGGACCCTTGGGTCTCCCCCTGTGTCTGAGTCGTAGGGCTGCGGGTGACAGGGGGTCCGACGTGGACCCCCAAAGGCAACCACCCGGACGTTTTGCGAGCTTGACACTCCGGCTCGTACCGGCTGTCCGACGCGTGCATCGTACTGACTCAGTCGTAAATCGCCTCCATTGCACACCACGGTTAGCTTGCGACCGAGACGTATGGAGCTGTTCGGACCGGGAAACGACTCGGTCGGTGAATTTCACGTAGCTCGCACCGTACTTGCTCGCTCATACAGCTGTACGAGTCAGGCGGAAAACACGCATATGGCTCGCAGTTTTTCCAGCCGGATCGCGTTCGGTGCCCTTCTGACTAAGGGTGGGCGTAGTGGGGCTACGTGAAGCAGCGCGTAGTGTGCCCAAATCTACGCACACTACGTGCTTCGCGTAGCCCCCACTACGCGCCACCCGCCTCCCACCTGCCCTCCCGCCTCCCGCCTGCCCTCCTTTTAAATCAAACCTGCATTTTAAAATAAATACCAAGTAAAGAAACTTACCTGGAGCACCGCGTCTCCAGGGCTCCCTCTTCATTATTTCCGACGTCTTCTAACAAATGCGCATGCGCGGACGCCCGCGCATGCGCATTTCTCAAAAGAAATGTGCATGCGCGGGCGTCCGCAGCATGCGCATTTGTTAGAAGACGTCGGAAATAATGAAGAGGGAGCCCTGGAGACGCGGCGCTCCAGGTAAGTTTCTTTACATGGTATTTATTTTAAAATGCAGGTTTGATTTAAAAGGCGGGAGGCGGGTGGCGGTGGCAGGCAGCTACGCTTCGCCCTGGGTGTGCGTAGCGCTAGCCTGCTTCGCCTACTTCGAAAACTGCGAAGCAGGCAGCGCTACGTACACTACGTGGGCGAAGCGTAGTGTCTCGCCCAGGGTTACTTCTGACCCGAGTCAGAATTGGCCCCTAAGTAGAGTGCCATCCGAGGAAATATATTGTGGAAGTCAGAATAACTGATTTGAATAACTTTAAAACTTTGACTAAATAAACGTTGGTTCCTAGATTTAAAAAAGCTAGAATTAGTCACTGTGCCTTCAGTCATCTGGCTCTTAAATCTGGAACTTAGTACCTGTAGAACTTTGGTTAGCCCCCTCCAAATTGATCTTCAGGAAAATAAGGAAACCTGGACTTTTGGTTCCATTAAAGTTGTCTGCGAACAACTCTTTTCCGTATTCCACCTCCGAGCACTGGGACACTTTGCGAGAAGCAGCCATACGCTATACAAAAGGCATTGTTATTATTATTATTAATATTATTATTATTATTATACTGGCACCATGAGAAAAACATGCTCCTCGACATCTGTCTTCCTTAACTTCAGAGCTTTGAGCTTGCCTGCAATCTGGTGACCAGCCAGTGCTGGAAAGTAGGAGGAACCTGCCAGATCCCGCTTCCGGCAGCTATTTCTGGGTCCTGGAAGATATGCTGAATTGGCCCTGGTGTCATTTTTGGACACCAGGACACAATTCTGCAGTGCATGCACATTGTCTGCTCTCCTTTCAGATCAGCAACCTCCAGACGGCAAGGGGGCTTTCTTATTCACCTCCAGCTGGTCCAAAACAAAGGCCTGAATTAAAAGGCCATCAGCCTTTCTTATGTTGGAGTATCGCAGCGCTGGCAGCCATCTAGAGCCTAACATCTAGATGCCAATGCAATGGAAAAAAACTAAAGCACCCATTTTACCCACAAGTACTTTAGAGAAACTATGACTTGGAGGCTTGTTTTTCACTTTGCTCAACGCTCTATGTAAGGAATGTGCATGAACTGTAAGAATGCTGGATTTATCTGTGTGCCTGAGTAAATACAGAAATAATTTAAATGGCACCTATTTATTTCTTGGTTAATTCTTTTGTAGCACTTCACATCCCAGTGTAGGTTATCAGAGTGCTTACATCACCTAAAGACACAATAAATCATACAAGTGTGAAAATAAATGTCCCAGAAGTCTTACATAACATATTGGAGGTTATATTGTGTAGGAATCACACTTTCTTATACCTGTAGGCATTGCAACCCCCACAAAATTGAACACACAAAGATCTCTGCAGCGGGTTTCTTAAAATGCAGCCCCTTTGCGACCAATTAAGCTAACTACAATAGATTTAGGGCCAGAAGCATCAAAGGGTTTTGTCCAATCTGTGTCTATGGGAAAATGTGTTCATGCACATGGCCCTTACTGTTGCATTTGTCCCAGTTTTTTATTTAAATAAAAGTTTGTTGACTGTCGAACTCTGCTTTGCAAGCTCTGCCCCCTGTGCCTCTTACTGCTTTCCACATCTCAACCACCAATTTATGGGCTCCCAGGGTGATTTTTTAAATTCCAGTAATGGTACCACCTTCCTTGGCATCTCCTTTGCTTCAGAATGGACTCCATTTCCCAGCATCCTTTGGTGTATTTCGCCACACTGATTTCCAGCTCTATTGTCCACCCTGCCAGCTCTCCTCGCCAGGCTGTTAAACCTGTTTATGAGTCTTCTGTGTGGAACAGTTTGAAGTACTGCACCGAGGCTAACTGTGTGGCATTTACAGTTCTGCCTTGATGTATTCTCTGGTCACCCAGTTAAAAAATTCAATTACATTTGTCTGGCATGACTTTCCCCTTGTAAACCCAGCCTGCCAGAGATCCTGTAACGTATGATAAATCTGAAAATAAAACAACTTATTTCAAGGTTTTCAGCTGCTCTTTTCTGTGTGAGTGATTCAATTAGTTTCCCCAGAAAGGATGGCAGGGTGACTGGCCTGGGTTTCCCAGCATCCTCCATCTTCCCACTTGTGTGGAGCAGGAGAACAGCTGCCCTTGGCTATTTCCCTGAAACTTTTTTGTTTTTAGTGAGAAATTGAGCAAACTTTTTGTAGTTTCAATAATTCACAATTTTTATTAAACCTTTGCTTGTTTACCATTTTCTCAAATAGGCCCCGCCCCCTTTTCTTCTTCTGCAGCTCCTCTTCTGCTGTCTTGTATTTGTGATTTATTATTTGCACAGAGTAAACCACACCCAAAAAGCTAACCTTAAGATACTCTAAATACTGCACTAAAGTATCGATTCAACAACCCATCGTTATGGGGGCATTGTCAGGATCGCGTGCGCAAGCGCAGAAGTAACCTGTGCACCTCTTTCTATATGTAACCGTACTGCCTAGAGTGCATACATTAACTTGGAAACTATGAGGCCCCAGCTTTTATGCAGTCGGTAATAATTGAATTAGGCATAAAAAATTATCCTGCTTACTTCGAATTGGTAGTCTGTATTTGCAGTTTTTTTTAAAATTAAGTTATCGAACATAAGTCGCTGAAGACTATGAAGAGTGTTTAGCAAACAACATATGGTGTGGGCCAGGAAGGCGAAGATGATCCTGGGGATGCCCATGGTGAATGTCTCTCGAGGGCAGGGCCTCACGGAGCCACAGAAATGCCCGTAAAATGAGATTGGCAGCCAGGAAGGAAGGGGCAGGCGATTGGTCGGTGGTGTTTGAGCCCACCAATCAACCAAGTGTCTTGGTGCGAGCAAAAGGGGAAAAAGAAAGGGGCAAAGTCGAGAAATCCATATCTTAACAGCCTGACATTGGCCCACCCACTCACACTGAAGAGTGGGCGCCGCAGCTGCAAATTTGGGGAAATGGGCCGATCGAATAAGCGCAAAATAGACAGACAAGACAGCACACTACTGATGAGCCGCAAAAACAGTGTCCTTGGGATGCCTTTCGGCAGGGGCACTGAGGGAGCAGGTGATTGGCCCGCTTGGTGTCAGCAGCAGGCGGTCACGGCACTTACAGCCCGGGTCGGGTCTGATGGCCACCCACTCAAATTACTGGTAGCAAGGGTAGCCCCGAGGCCGCACGCACTGGACACCAAAAGAGGGAGGCCGTCACAGAGGGGGCTGTGCTGGAAGTGCTGGAAGGAGTGTAAAGAACAATGCATCAGAGTGTGATCATTTTATAGATGTGATGCAGTGTTGAAATCATGGAGCGTACAAATGACCATGAAAATGTGATGTTTATGTTTCATGCTTTCAAATAAACTGCAACCGTTATGCACCGGCTAAGACTCTGACTCCGATTACCCAGTAAAGTGGGGTAGGTAAGGTGCAGGAAGAAGGCCGTGGGTGGAGGGGGGTCACTCGCACCTCTGGGAGGGTTTTTGCTTTATTCTGCTTTTTGCGGACATGCACAGGCTGTATCCGCAGATGCGTAACTGTCTCGCAGTGTTGCTGCCACTACACAGCTGCAAGCGCCTCAGGATTGTGATGCCCGATCAACATGTCAGTATTCCAGCTTTTTATGGCCTTGATGACGAGTTCACTGTACGGAAGATACTCCGTGCTTAATTTGGGCCAGTGGTTTCTGGTGCTCAGCACCGGCATCTAATTGCCATCACTGGCGTTTATGACAGTCTACCACATGGTGGCACTGTCTGGATAATTTAGGTATGAGTAAAACAACAGCTGTTTATCAGTTCAATTTACATTTACAAAGACCAACACCTGTCTCCCAAGCCATTCATATAGCTTTGGGTGCTTGTAATAGTATGAATTGTCACACTTGCAAGAGTGTGATGGTTGGTAGCTTTGTTTATACTGTCATAGGCAGCTGGAAGGGGCAATGTGCGGTGCAAGTTGCAGTGGCCTCCCGACGAGAGCCCAATCACTAATTCTTTTACAAATTAAGCACTGAGGGTAGTATTTATCGAACCTGATAAAATGTGAGTCCATGGGTTTGGAAATTATTCAGAGTTTTTGGGGAATAAAATGTGGATGTTGGTGCTCACAGCACCAACATCTACGTCACTCTCAAATACCAGAATTTTTCCATTGATAAATTCTGGGATACTTAACCTGCCAACATTTAAGGAATGGTGAGGACTTTATGGGGCCTGGCAATTGCTGGGTCTGGCAAACTCCTCAAAACTCAGAGGTCCAACCTCTACTCAAATAGGGGTTCACGCAGGAGTTGGAAAACACCAGACATTATGTGGAATATAAAGCCCTGTTGATCGATTGCAGGCCATGCACATTGTTGACATCTTCATCTGGCAGTAGATATATCAGATACCTCTGCTATCACTTGTTGACTTAATACTTTTCTTTGACCTTAAGAACGTGTTGAATTTGCAGCTGGAAATCTGTCGTGCCATGCCTTGCATCCCACAGGCCAAGGGACACCCAAACTCAGCTGCTCATGGGCTTCAGCCAACACAGCAGGGTTGATTGCAGGGACTGGCCCTGCACCCACCAGCCCAGGAGCCGCCAACCCCCATTGTGCATGGCCTACTCACATTCAGCCGCGCCCCGTGCAGGTAAAAGTGGTTGAGCGGTGGGCCGGATGAGGGCCGATTTCGACGGACGTTGATGAGGGAAACTGAATAAAAAATTGTTTTCCCTCGTTATCATCCATCGAAAATCCCCCTCACCTGGCCTCACTGCTCCTACCTGCATGGGCTGCAGCTGCTCACACTGGGATGCCCAATTCCTGCCTTTGGCCAAGCACAGGCACGGTTGGCCGCAGTGCCTGCAGCCAACCACCACTGCACATGCCTTCAGACTGAGTCCCTATTCCTGTAATTGCAGTTGCATTGTTTTGTTGAATTCTGAAGCCTGTCAATCAGATCATTTTGGCCATAGGACTAAAATGGCTGATAGGAGAAAAGCTCAGTGCAAACATTTCCATGAAGGGACCAAAGTAGAGGACATTTTTTTTAATTTTGTGCAGGTTTATCAATCAGTGCCAAAGTTATTTTAAAAAAAAATGTATTTCCTCTGGAAACTCTGACCTAAATATAACCACACAGGGCTTGCTCCGTGTTGCGTACCTAACTTAAAGATCAGATATTTGTTTTGCAATAAATGGCAAATGCATGGTACATTCCAACTTTTTGCTTCCTCGCCTCCTATTTTCTGAACACATTTTTGTTGGCTTTTAGGACTCTTTGCATTCTACTACTACCAACCATTGCTAAAGTGCTTGTACTCATGCCTTAAAAAACATGGTAAGATTGGCCTACACATGATTGGCATATCTAATTTACTTATAAGTCCCTAGTAAAGTGGGACAATATCTACCCAAGGCCTTTAAATTACATTCTAACAGTGTGCCTGCAACACTTATTGTGTCACTCACTTAAGTAGCGCTTTACAAACATGTGCCAGGTCTGCCAATACAGCCTGTGTGCAGTTTTAAACTACCAATTCGACCTGGCAAAAGAAACTTTTTTCCAGGCCATAATCTTCTTTTTTAATACATATAAGTCACGTCTAAGATAGGCCCTTGACAGCCCTTGGGGCAGGTTTTAGTGTATGTAAAAAGCTGGACATGTACTTTTTTGTTTTACATACAATGGTAGTAAAAAACTCTTAAATATGTTATCTCTACTACAAGGCCCACCTCTCCCATGGGATAACATTGGTTTACCTCATTACATTTAAAAGTTTTAACTTTTGATTGGGAGCAGGTAGGAATGTCATGTTTAAACTCAAATTAATTGTAATTTAAAAGTCTATTTAATAGTAAAGTCTGAATTTGAGTTACAATTCTGAAAATTGCACTTTTAGGAAGTTGGCATTTTCTTGTCCTAATCCTTTAGTACCTGCAGCCTGTATCCTAGATCGAATGAATAGGTGCAGTTGGCAGTTGGCCTTTGTGTATTCCTCCCAAACAGTGAGACAACGGTGTTGGTAGGACATTCCATCTTGCCAAAATGTGAGGGACTGAGCTGTTCCTGCTCCACTTATATTTCAATGGGGCTGTCTCAGCACACTCACAAAGAACTTGACACCAGTCCATTGTCACCCTAGACACCCTGGATCCTGGGTATGGAGGAAGGAAGTTCCATAAGCAGATATAGGGGAAAGTCTAGAAGTTTGTCCTACTTCAAAGGCTGGCACCAGATATAGATATTGGACCCTCAGACCAACTCTTCAGTTCAATTCAATCCTAGAGCTGCGGAGGACCCCAACAAGGACTGCATCATTGTACTTCAGAGTACTACCCTAATGCTTTAGGCCTGCTTAGTACCTCAGAAGACTGCCCTGTTGTTGCCAGAAGTCTGCCCTGCTGCTGGACCCTCACCATGTATCCTCGGAGGACTGCCCTGCTGCTTGAGGACTGCCTTGCTACTTGATCCCAGGACTACCAGACTGACTCAAAGTATCAGGTGGCTGATCCCCTGTTCTTAGCTACAGAAGACACAATAATCTCCAGAGGCCTCCCTGTAACTCTTCAGATGACCTGCTGCAACTGGACTTGCATTGACCTGCATCTGGATCTGCCTGAGCTCTGCTGGCCACTGCTGGAGTGAGTTCCTGAAGCCCAAATGGTGCCTCCCCAGGTCTTAGAACCTTGGCTTGCATCAGTGGAGCTCCTCCTGTGAAGAAAAGAAAAGTTCTGGGCTCATGCCGCCCGCAATGACCGCCAAGGTGAAGCTTTGGTGAACCCGACTCATTTTGATTTGGCTATCGCAAGCAGCGACTGGCAACAGGAGATGTGCACTTCACACTACAGCCAACCGTCAATGCGAAGCTCCAAAAATGACAGTCTGCAATGCCGAACCAGATCTTCTCAACAACTGTCTGGTCGACACTACAGTGACGACCATCCACAATGCTCTCTTTGCACCTTGCAGCCTCCTCCACCGCAAACTAGACTTTTTGCATCAGTCTTTGCGAAGGAAACTTTTCCCGCTTGACTAACCTAATTAATGTATGTGGCCTGTGCTCTAGTTCTCCATTGAAATTGGCCTGAAATCGTGACTTTCCCCTAGACTAGCACGACCAGATTACCTTGAGTGGCACTTTGTGCTTTTAGGCGCTATACCTACCTAAATCTTTTGAACTGCATATCTCCAGTTCTACTAATTAGAATTTTGTTGTTTTGGTCTCCTTTTGTTTATTACATTTTTTTGCATATTTCTAAATTGGTGTGGGAGATTTCTTATGCTTTGTTTTCACTCTATTACTGTTTGAGTGCTGCATAAATACTAAACACATTTCCTCTAAATTAAGCCTAACTGCTTTTGTGTAAAGTTACCAGAGGGTTTAAGCACAGATTAATTCATTGACGTTTGTGGTTAGTGCTGACAAGGATTGTGGTAGTTGCTTGAGAAGGGTTTTTTACCCCCAATCAATCAAAAACTCAATTTCCTACATTGCCCTTTAAAAATGCACATAACGTTAATATCATATTTGAGCATTAATGCTTTTTCAGAAACCTAATGAATCACTGCAGAGGCTTCTGTTCTTCCCGAAAGTTATCTCCATACCTTATGCAGCCATGCTCTATAAAGCCACTGAAGTGTATCTTTTCAAGGCTGGCTTGGCACTCTGGGCTCTCAGAGGCTCCAGACTCTAATTCTGCCGTGAGATTTTTCTGAGAAGACCCAGGAGTAGGTTTATTAACTTGCTGACCAACAAATTTAATCACACGAGCAAAGGAGGATTGGGCATCATTCATGGGAGAAATAAGGTAAAGGGAACATCTAGCACTCTCCCATCTAAAGAAGCATGCTATCAGAAAGCAAATACTGTACACTAGATAGAGCAAAACACAAGAAGGGAGAATAAAAAATAAAAAATAAATGAGAAAGGAGCATGGAACGTGTGAGAGGTGAGAGGAGATGCCTACGAAAAGAATAAAAGGAGAGGAGAAAGAATGCTGAGAAGAGTTTAAAGAAGGACGCAGATGTGGAAAAATGACAAGAAAGATGATGATGCAAGGAGCAAAGTGAACGGAGAAAAAGGGGATGAGAAGAAAAAGCAGAACAAGCCGACAGGTGGGAATTGGAGCTGAAAAGAGAAGCAAAATAGAGAAATATAAAAGGAGAAAGTGAAAAGATGGAAAGACAGAAGAGTCGGCTAGAGAGAGAGGGAATCAAGATGTGGAAATGAGATGGAGGGTAAGAGCCTGGGAGAAGAGAAGATTATGAGGGAGTAGAATATAAAAGACAAACAGAGGGAGAAATTGGGAGTGCTCCAATGCTTATTGGCTAAACCAGGGTTCTCCAAAGTCGGTCCTGGAGAGCCGGATCCATGCCAGATTTTTAGAATATCCCCATTTAGATAAATGTAGTTATCTTAAAAATCTGGCATGGATCCGTCTCTCCAGGACCGACTTCGGAGAACCCCGGGTTAGACTCACTCTATAGAAATACCACATACATACAACACATCTATACATGCAGACCTCCATACAAGGAGCTGTTTACCAGTTGCTTGTGTGGTGGGGTTAAATAGACATCCTTTTGTGCCACAAGCTAGATCTCCTTGCTTGTTGCCGGTAAATGCTGTGAATCAATTGTCTGTACTGATTGGATTGCCATATGAAATAAAAAAATAGCTCCTGTGATGAATGGAGAATAACCTACCCACCTCTTCAAACAAAGAAATAAATAATCAGCCCCAATATTTCACAGAGTAACACTCTCATAATGTGAACATGGCAGGAGCAGAGCAGCCTTAACATTGAGCTCAGTGCTGCCCATTGCCCTGCAGCTGGGACACAGCTGAAGGAAGTGTTTTCCTAGCCTTGAAAGCATTTGCCAACCTGGCTGCAGGAGAGTTTGTTTGCAGTCAAGAAAAACCAGCAGCACTTGCAAGCTTTTATTTACCCACCGCAGGACTGGTCTGGCTGCCTGACCCAGAATCTCTGATAGCAGTGAATGGGACGACTAGTGGGGATCTTTCATCCGTCTAGGTGCTCAGTTTTTACCACATCACATACTGTATTGAGCCAATGCCAAAAACCTTTCTCTCTTGAGTCCTGCAAGAATAGATTAATATGGCGCTCCTGTGTCGTCCACAATCAGTAGCAACTTTCATTTGACATTTAGTGAGAATCTGGGTTCACATGTCTGAGAAGCCCCCAGCCAGAAACCTGCAAACAGGACCAGTGGGACCCAATATTGTAAACAATGTTTCAACCATAGTAGGTATGCACATTTGGCCTGCAACCTATCTCTGGGTTCCCTGGTAACCAGGTATACAGGGGCCCCAAAAACTAGTGAGTGCAGCCAGCTAGATACGAAATATGGACAGATTGACCAGTCACAGTGTCTCAAACCCTGGCCTAGAGCTATGCTGGGGGCACCAGAAGGTCTGCAGCAGGTGCTTGAGCTAAGGCTTGTTTTCCAACCTGGTAGCCTAAACCAGAAAACTCTTAGCCTTAGCAGGCTCTTGGAAACCAATTTCAGTGCCAGATTTCAAAGGTTTATTGAGCTAGACTTATATGACTCCTGTGAATTTATTGTAAAGTTGGCCTATTGACCGTGTATCTGTAGTTAAAAAAAACAAAGAAATCTGACAAAGGCCAAAAAACAAAAGATTTGCATCAGTTGTGACTCAAGCACACCAGAGTGAGCCAAAGCCTGCTGATATCATAGCAGCAGCCCAATCAAAGGACACATGTTAGCACACGTGTTAGCAGACATTTCATATCCTGTTACTCTCTACAGGTTAAAGCCTGGTTGATTTCATATCTTCAGAGCTGCAGGTACTTGACTCTCCTTTCTTCACGGTTGTTTTGCACCATTTCTATTTTTCACCATCTTTAGGCATTCTAACTGTATAATTAAGGCATATTCCTTACCAATGGACATTGACCTTCATTTGGGTGCCGATTCCAATCCGTTAAAATAAATTTGCATACGACCCGTATCCGTATTATTTTACGTACGAGTCGTACAAGTACCGTACAAATGGGCAAGTACGATTCGTATGTGAGAAATAACTACGAATAGCGTCGGGAAAATTGTACGAGAGTGCGTCGGATAGTTTTTACGTCCGAATACCGTCGGGAAAGGTGTACGAGAGTGAGCCGGACATTTTTACGTGCAAATCGTAAAACACAAGTCCGAGCGCGCAAGTACGATCCCGACCGTCCGTCCGTCCGAATACACAATCGCACGTAAAATGGCCCGTACGGAGCCAACGCTGTAGTACACATGTACACGGGTAAACTTTTGCCCGTGTACGAGCCGTACAGCCCCCCCACCCCCAAATATGTCAGCACCGTACACCACCCTGTCCGCACTGTACCCCAGTCCCGCTACTGTACGCGCCGTACCCCCCCCATGTACGCGCCTAACCCCAGCAAGTACGCGCCGTACCACCGCATGTACGCGCCGTACCCCAGGGCCGCACGTGTACGCACCATACCCCCACCGCATGTACGCACCACATGTACGCGCCACACTCCAACACCGTACCCCAGCACCCTCACCCAGCATCACGTATGTACGGATTGTACCTACGCGAAAAAGACTCATACAGAACCAGGACACTGTAAACCAGCACAAGGAGGGTCAATACGACTCGCACAACACCACAAAACACGTCTACATGACAAAATACATCTCAATGACTGACCTGGCACATCCAAACAGGCAAACAGAGGCCCTAAATCACAACCACCTCTTATACCACACCCACCAAAATTCAAACACAGCCACACCCAAAACTGGACCAATAAAAACGGCCCACACACAACCCATGAGCCTATGCAACAGACCCACTGCTGCCATACCCCACAGAGAAACAACTCTACATTACTCATACCTTCACTACACCTTCACTCACACACCTTCATACAACCTCCTTCACAAACATCCCCCTCTTCACATTCACACACACACCGTCACATTCACAACCACACCCACAACCATCCACACCCACACCCACACCCCACACCATGCCCACAGACAAGAATTCAAAGTTCACAAGGGCGGAGCTGGACCTCCTCGTCAACGAAGTCATCAGAGTAGAGCCACAGCTGTTTGGAACATTGGTCAGACAGACCTGCATATCTCAAAAATCTGCCATGTGGCAGAGGATTGTCGATACGGTGAATGCTGTTGCGCCCATCCGACGGACCAGGCATGAATGCCAAGCCAGGTGGTACGATCTGCGCAGGGTGGTCAAGAGGAAAATGAACGAAGAATATGCCCAGAGTAAAATCACTGGAGGTGGGCAGCCCCGCAGACCCATACACTACCATCCCTGGGAGGAGAAGGTGATGGCCCTGCTACCGCCAGTGAGAGTACACGGAGTCGAAGGAGTCGCAGAGCCTGGTGAGTACACAAACAACTTACGTAACGTGGGGGCAATGGGGTCCACACCACATATACACCAAATGCACGCAACTTCCCCCAAGCACTCACCGCACACAACCACACTCAAAAACCAAGCACAATCCACTAACGACACCATGCACCCTTCACAAATCAAGGCAAAGCCATGTCCAAGGCTACAACAACCACAAACACAAGACTGGATGTTCGGGAGGCTGGGAGGGTGGGCCCCACACAACACATTGTGAAAATGAGACGCAGACACCAATGTCCTCAGCCCATATGGCATAGGTACATACCCATGCACAATGCACATGGACTGGCAAAGTACTGACAAGGTAGCTAACACTTGGCCCTGCTGTATGCAGCACAAGGCCCTCCTGGGACCACTGTACACTCAAACACCAACTCCACAAGCACAGGTATCTAGCACAGGAACTCACACTCACTGTCATGCCAGCATGCACCATGAGGGGACAGACACATCACCTGGGAGACCCAATGACACCTCACACTACACACAACAGCAGGCCCGGTCACAACCCCCTCCCCTAACACAAGCACACACCCCCGGGGCAGGCAACAGATTTACACACTCCCACAATGGACATGTGACACAACAAGACCAATCCGTAGCCAAATAAGCATCATAGCCAACAATCTACAGGTCAAACACTCAGGAGAACATCCCAATCTGTCCCCCGCAACATACCCATCCCCAAGTGGACATTGAGAGGAATGCTAGGCACATCCAACTACCTGGAGGAACTGTGGCAACTTGAAAATGTATGAAACATAGATGTCGCATGAAACACCATTAACATTGTCTCACTCTCACGCACAGGGCAACGTCGTCGATCTCCCCCCAACACTGGGGGGGAAGAATCACAGTCCCCGGCTCGGCGTGAAGATGACCCCACCGGCAGCGATGATTCTCACCACTCCGTGGATGACCCAGACCAACCTGGACCCTCTGGTGCCCAAGCCCGTGCAGCACCTGCGTCAGGTACATCTGTGCCAACCACCACCCCCATTCCTGCCACATCCCAGGACACACCCAGGAGCCCTGCTCGCACTGAACAACAGAGCCAGTCTAACCAGGAGGGACAAGGTTCTCCGGGCACCCAGGAGGAGGCAGGCAACCCTGCAAATGCCATCCCTCATGGGTCCCGTGGACCCGATGTGCCCACAACGGCAGGCCAGGCTCAAGTGGGCAGGGGTGGTAGGAGTGGAGGCAGGCGGAGGCGCGAACCTGATCAGCCAGCTCAGGACACCGGTATGTCACACATACGCAACATCCTGGACTCATACCGGCGTGACACCAGAGGCATCAACCAGGTCGTGTCCAGACTCTCAGAGATGCAGGGGACCCTCGATGAGATAAAGAACCTGCAGGTCGAGCATCATGCCAGTCATCAACAACACCAAGGACGGATGGAGGCAAGACTGGCTGAGCTCCTGGTGGTGCACAGGGACATGAGCCAATCACTACGTCAGATCGCCCAAAGCACGGGCAACCCTCCCTGTGCCACCAGGGGTAGACCAGCACCAGACACAGGGAGGGAGGAGGAGGAGGAGGATTCGTCTGACGGAGCGTCCCAAGCATCGTCAAGGCCTGCATCTGAGGGTCCCCGGAGGAAGGTGGGTCGTCCACGGAAAAGACCGTGAGAGTCAGCGGACCATCCACATCTCCCAGGTCACCTGGCCTGGCACCTGGCCCTCTGGCGCAACAGCAGCACCTCATCCAATGACATTGTCTGCCACATGGACTTGCTGGTCACAGTCTGACCAATGATTACCAACACTGTGCCCTGGACTCTGATGACTTCCAATGCCAAGGATACCATCTCCCCCTGTGAACTTTGGATTCTATTCCCCTGGTAGAGCACCTAATTTCATCTACCAATACACGTACCCCACCGCAAATAAATATATAACTTTGGTCATGAGACGTTCCTGTCATTTTGCATTGTTCAACCACATATGTGTGTGGAAATGTCAAACTATGCCTGAGTGTTGAACTAACTCCAGCCATCCATAAACTGGGATCAGAGTCTGGTACAGGACACACATGGGTCACAAGGTATCATTCAATGTAGGCATGGAGCACAACACTCACCTGTGATGGCCTCTGGCTGCTGAGGGGGGGCTTGCTAAACTGTGCGGACACACCTATTTGGGACAGTATCATCAATGCGTAGAGGTCATGGCTTATGTGGAGGTTCCTGGGGAGGGAGTCCCAGGTATGTGTGGCCAGGTGGGAGAACAATGTCCTGTATGCTGGAGTACGGTGGATGTGAAGAACGGTGGCCAGGGCAAGGTTGGATGCACGGAGATGGCCCAACGGGATCTAGGATGACAGACGTAAAAGGTTGGTTTGGGGTTGGGGTTGTGGACTGCCTCCTGAGTGTGGGTGGGGAGTGTGGAGGTCATCCTGCAGCAGACAGTGAGCCATTGCAGCTATCTATGGTGGACGGTGAGGTGCCTGGGGTGCAGGGTGTTGGAGCTGAGGTGTGCAGATGCACCCTGGATGTGGACAACTTTCCTGGGAGTTTGGATGTACTTGCTCCGTAGAGGGCAGGGCAGTATTTGACACGGATGTTGTCATGGACTGTCTTTTCTTGGAGTGGATCTATCTGTGGATCATGTGCATAATGCAGAGGGCGTTGCAGCATGAGGTACAGATGCTGTGGACTAGCATGGCAAATGTGAGCGAGCCAAACATGATGCACACCATTAGTGTGTGTGGCCACTGGGTGCTTGTGCAGGGCCCGCAGCAGCAGGCGTCATCTCCTTGCAAAATACCAGATTTTGCACACAAACACTAGGATGTCAGAAGGACAACTGCAACAGGCACGTGTGTAAAGTAAGGAGTGTCCAGTGTCACATGGCACACCCAGAGACAATGCATGCACAATCACCAAAGAGGCATGACACCGGATCAGGAAACTGAAGGCCGACCTGCGCACAGGAGACACACCCTCAGCAGCTGTTGATGGCCCATTGTGTGGACCAACATGCAAAAAAACATACACGACCATGTACTTCATGCCCAATAGGGAGCCTAATCCATGAGCAACTGCATGCATGTTGCTAAACTACACATGGACTCCTATGCATAATCTTCCACAACTATGCCAGATATGCCGCATGCAAAGTGGCAAGAGACCTGCATTGACAGAGATGAGGCACCTTGGAGTGTGACGAACACCTTTATTACTCAGCCTCACACTAAGGGAAATGCATCAATTGGAACAGACTCACAGGTCATTTGGCTGAACATGTGTGACCTACACTGGACACCCCCTTCAACACACAGATGTGGTAAATCCTACCGAGCTGGCACACAAGTGAAGGGGTTGAGCCTAACACCCCTTGCTGCACACGGAGAGTCTACAATTCCCCAATGAGCCTCATATGGGGAGGTCCCACACTATGTCCACCATTAGCATCTCGTATGTTCCTGAAGGACGTTTTACACACATTGATGCTTTCATCAGAATCCACAAACCATCACTGATGACTGTCAGGAAGGGTGACTATCAATTCATGGGAGCCATGCAACACGTCATGTGGCACATGGTGAGTCGACATGTATGCATGGTAACACAACATGCACAGGAGCAGTCCCCACATATCACAAACACGTACCACCCCCAAAATGCCTTGCTGCACTCCTTACCAAAAATGACTTTTCACCATGTCTGTGCATGTAACTCTGATCCAGCACACGTAGCAATACTCATGAGGAATAGCAGGAGGGCAATGATGACATGAGCAGACGACAGCCGCAAGAACCTGGGGAGGACAGACACACAACAAGTCAGCGAAGAGCTAGTAATCCGCAGACATGTACATGTACTCTACAGGAATTATGTTGTCACCATGCTCTTAATGAATTTATTGTCCCAGCAAAAATGTGTGGAATGACATCATCACTTTAATGACACATCAGAACACAACTCCAAGTCACTTAGCACACAGTCAGCTGGACACACACATTGCAACACATGCCACACAAGGCTCAAAGCGTGCACACTCAGACACAGGGACTCACCATCATGAGAAGAAGTTGCGGATAAGCTAACTCCGGATGTCCTCATCCTCATCCTCACTTGCCCCGTGCCCAAGCCCTTCATCCTCCACGGGTGGATGATCTTGCTCATCGGGATCCAGGATGAGTGGCACGGCCTTCTCCACTGCCATGTTGTGCAGCATGCAGCACACAATGAAGATTTTGCAGACCTTCACCGGGGCATATGGGAGTGCGCCGCCGGTCTTGTGGAGGCACCGGAATCTGCTCTTCAGGAGTCCAAACGTCCTCTCAATCACGCGCCTCGTCTGCCCGTGGGTGTCATTGTACCGGTGTTCTGTGGCTGTTCTGGGGTTGCGGATAGGCGTCATCAGCCATGGCATGTTGGGATAGCCAGAGTCCCCTACATGGAAACATCATGGACAGAAGTGGGTCAGGAGAAGCAGTAAGATATAAAGATACCGCTAAATACAGGACTAACAGAGTATACCCACCAACAAGACATGCTCGTTCGTTGCGCAGCTGCAGCATAATTTCAGGCACCCTGCTACGCCTCATGATGTAGGCATCGTGTGCTGATCCTGGAAAACGAGCACAGACATGGGAAATCAGCATGTTAGCAAAACACACCACAAGGGCATTAATGGAGTGGTAATGTTTGCGGTTCCGAAAGGCTACCTCCTGTGCCTGTGGTGGTACCAAAGCCACATGTGTCCCATCAATGGCCCCAATGACATGGGGCATCCCTCCCAGGGCATAGAACTCACCCTTGACACCTGTCAACTGCTCACGAGTTGGAAAATGTATAAATTCATCCAGGTGAACCAACATGGCCTCTAAAACATCATGCAGAACACGGCTGAACATGGTCCGGGACATGCCACCTACTATGCTATGGTCAATTGAAACGTACCCGTGGCAAAGAAATGTAGGGCTGCCATCACCTTCATCTTGGGTGTCAGTGCAGTAGGATACCTGTGTAGCGGTTGGAGGTGTGGTGCCAGCCTTGCGGTCAAGTTGTCAATCAACGGTTGGGAGAAGCGGTTGCGGCGTATACAGTCGCGTTCCCTCAGGGCAGCCAAATCTGGCATTGGTCGGGGGAGAGGCGGTGCCCTGCAGTAATTTGAAGGGATAACGAAGAGTGAGTACATTACAACAACAATGTCAATGGACTGAGCACATGTTCAACAGCTAATACACATAGGCTACAAACAGAGTCTGGTCTGTGCAATATATCCTGGACATGTATGCCAGCCAGGTGATACTCTTACCAAGAGCCAGCTACACACGTGGGTGCTCAAGGTCAACATGACATGCCATGAAACTAGCTGTGGGCCAGTGTAAGTGAACAGGCAGACACATTACAGGAGTGACAGACATCCACATATGTGCAGAAGAAGGATGTTTTATCATACAGACAGGTTGCGAAACACTAGAGGCACAGGTCACATGTCCTTGAAAAAGGACAGACCACCCACCTTGCCATGAAAGGGTACATGTCAAGACTGATCACACATACATTGAGACTACGCAGATATGTCCTTGTCTCGCAAGTCCATGTTCGATGCATACATACACACGTTACGTCTGATTCCACATGTGGCCTGGTGTGCGTAATAGTGTGCCATGCCCATCAACACACAGACACATGTTGGATGCAGCAACTGCAGATGCATGTGACGGAACAACAACAGCAAGCTCATGGGAACACATGACACACACATGACATAGTCACATCGTGCCACGCCGGTAGTTACATCTCAGGTGTAATTATCCGTGTACCTGGCATCAGGGGACAGTTGTGGGTGTTGCTGACTGTGCCATGCCAGTGATGCAGTGCTCGACTGTCCCCAGAGACTAGCTCCTCTGTATAAATTGATATCAAGTAATTTGCTGTTGTGTCATGCTCTCCATTGTTTCCCAGTGGCATGGTGGGTTAACCAACTGTGTGGTGCAGGGCCTAGATATGTGCGTAGTATTGTAGATGTTACTCATGTTGCTTTTCATGCTATGCACTGTGACTATGTAGTTTGGACTCATGTGTCATATGTATACAGGTGTCTGATCATTTCCTGTCTCTTCACCTTGCCCACAGCATCGTCGGGGTAAACCGAGAGAGAAACTGGCACGGACGTGGAGGAGGGATCCAGCACCGGGGCCACCAGTTCTGGGGAGTCTGGCGCAGCAAATGGCACGGAGGCTGAGGGGAGTGAGGCGGAGGACCTGTCCAGTCACACCACCGACTATGACGCTGCCGGGTCCGAGGCAGAGCTCCCAGAGGGGACGGAGACTGCTCCCAGAGCTGAAAGCAGCACTCCATCTCTCGCCGCACCCTCCATTCCCATCACCGTCCTCCCACTTGCTCGGGTCCCTTGTGTCCGTGCTAGGCGACTACAGGTGCGTGAGAGACGGCAAGGAGGTGTATTTAAAAGGTGAAGAGTGCACTTCCACTCCGGATAATTCTGTAGTGTGTAGGCACATTCAATTGCATGGTGCTTGTAATATACACGCTCCTAATTTAGCTTGTATTCTGAAAGGGATTCGTGTGCCAGTTATAACACCGTCTTTTACGCTGCTTGCTAACGGTAGTTATGTGCTATTAAATAATGAAGCTTGCTGTGGGATGCTGGTGGGAATTCCTTACATTGTGACTGTGTCACAACGAGTTGTTTTCTGTAATAACGTCCTTTTCCCACCCCCGCATGGCCGCCTCGATGTATCCATCTGGCCTTCCATTCCAAACTTGAAAGCAGAGTTCAACAAGATGAGCAGAATAAGGGCTCTATTGTCTCAAAAATAAGTCGTGTTGACTTCATCCCGAGATGAACATTTGTCCTTCACGTAGCTAACACGCGCACAAAGGTGCAAGCGCTTTTGAACACTGATCTCCCACTCCATTTTGGGACTCTGATTCAGACTATCTTTAATGCCTCGTCAACAAGTGGCCTGGCTAATTTTTTCTAAATTGTGGGCTCCAGCCTCGTGACCTCCTTCCAAACTATGTTTGGTGTGATCCCCGCATTTATTCATTCGATTTTTTCCAGCGTCTTCGGAGGTCTCCCTTTGCTTCTCGCCCTCGTAGCTGGGGTCGCTATTATTGATCTGCGTACTACGCTATGGCTGCACAACTTGCGTTACAAGACAGCATGCCCCGGCTGCTCCATCTTCGTAACCAGATGCTTGAATACTACGGCACTCTGCCGCTGGCGACCTTAAGCATTGCCTATGGATTGTCCTTCCGGTTTCCCTTCTTTACCTGCGTGCAACCTGTCTTTCATTGCCTAGATTGTCCATTCGAATGGGCTCTGGATTTGTGCCTGTCGAACTCGGTGTCTCCTGCCCCGGATTATGATCGACTGATGAGCCCCTTAGTGGCTCATGAGTTGGACTGTTCTGGCGTCAAGATTATGGCCTGTGGAGCAGCACATGGAGTCCTAGGGAATTGGGACATCGGAACGGCTGCAACTGAATTCTTAGTCAGAAGTTATCTTGATGTACCCACCTGTTGTCCACAAATGGTGCTGGATGCCCCGATTGTTGAGGAACACGTGTGTTCTTTCCCCTTGCTGAACTGGATGGCAGATAATTTTGCGGAACGTTCCAATGATTTCCTCTTGGAAGCTGTTGCAACTTATTGTGCTTATACCTTGATGGATTGACTTTTGCCCTGCTCATTTCATGGTGCATCCATCGATGTTATCTTTTTTCCCCTTTGACATGGTTTATTTCCCTGAAACATCGTTTAGAATTGTTTTTTTTTTCTAACTTTTTCACTTACCTTATATAGACTTACAGTTCATGCCCTTGGTTCCGTTCTATCAAACTTGAACTCTGCGTTCTTGAATTTGCGCCCCTAGTGGTTAGTGGTCCGAACAGGGGGGGGGGGTGTAGTGAAGGTTACTATCTCCCTATGTACAATGCTAAGTTAGCACAACCGCGTTAGATGTTAGAAAGCCATCTTGCCGCTTTTGCACGCGACACTGTAGTTGCGTGTTATTAATTGAAATATGCTTACTCGACTTTGCTTCACATGAGAACTGTCTGTTGTTTGACATCCTTCACAGTGAGCAGCGAGCTTGTTCTGTACATTGTGTACACAAACAGTCTGAGTCACTAGACGGTGCACGTTGTTGGGTGCAGGTTGATCGTCCCACTATTTAGCCATAACATGCATGCAGCTGCAGATACCTGAAAGACGAGTGCTTTTAATATTACAGTGCAGCACATTTTAGTTTCATTAGGAAGGAGAGCTTTCGCAGGAGAAGAAACTAGCTGATCCTGTGATGTGATTCCACTGAGCTGATCTGTACGGTAGGGGGTCCCCCATTCAAGCCTAGAGACCTTCTATTAGTCTAATGATAATACTATTAGTTTACTAGCGAAAGGAAGGTGGCTGTTTCCACTGTCATTTTCTTATGATTGCTCCTTTCATTTTCTATGATATTGTAACAATGCTGATGGTTCTGATCTTAACCATTTGTCTGCTTATGTTAGCCAAAGTACTGCATCTTAGGATGCGAGGTTTATTGAATGAACTCTTTCAACTTTACCGTGTCTTTGTTTATTCTGTTGTGGACTGATCTGAGAATAATGACGAACAGGTATTTCTGATTCCCACCATTCCTGAGAATATTCTAAGTCGCTTGTTCTGGGTTGTCTATACATTGGGACCGCCGAGCTAAACCTCGGCTAATGAATGGGACACTAAGCTAGTCGGATAAGGGGTTCTGGGTTCTGAGGGGAGTTTTTGGTACACCAAACATGTCTCCTTCGTGCTAGGCACCGCACCCCCTGCCCCTGTCTCCCCTGCTGCCGTCAATGCAAAGTCTGTGGACATTCTGCGCCAGTTGCAGGTTGGTCAGACATCGCTGATGAGTGTCCTCCATGGCCACAACACACTGCTGACACAGATGGTGTCGTACATGGAGGGCATGTCAGCAGCGATGTCTGACCAACGGATGTTGCTGAGCTCCATGGACTCGTCACTGACGGCAGCAGTGGGTCTCCTGCAGCGCTCCGTCCCCCCCTACCCCTGCACCATCCACACTTCCCACTCCCATGCCTGTCCCAAACACACCCAGACGTCCCCATGCACGCACCCCACCAGACACAGGCAGCACACCACCAGGGAAGGCCAAGCGCACACCTCCTGTCACGCACACACAGGGGGGAGTAGGCACAGCCACTGGGTCGGAGGGCAAACAGCAGCCACGCTGTCACAGTGGGAGTCCGCTGTCCTCACGACCCACTACCTCCAAAACCACTCCCCTTAGCTCTCCTGCCCAACAGTCGGACAAAGAGTCCTTCATGGCCAGTCTGTCCCTCAGCCCCAGTGTGACACCACCCCGCAAGCGTTTGAGTGATTCCCCGGGCAGGGTAGTTGAGTCCCCCCCCTGTCCACACCCTCCCCCAGTAGTGCTGCAACCCATCCCTCCACCCCCCCGCCTCCGTGGGGCCTGTGGTTCCTTGGGGTACAGGTGAGACGCTTGACGAACTTGCGACCGTGTGCAGCACCCTGCTAACCACCACCTTTGGCACTGACCCACCCCCTGTGGTGGAGTCGTCCGTCCCTGCACCCACAACACCTACCCGTGCCCCTCCTGTCCCTGCGGTGCCTGGTCCTTCCCCCCCACATGATGCCCTCCCTTCTGTGGATGATATGGAACAGTGAACTGTGCAGGCAAGCTAGGGGAGATGCATCCCAACGTGTCTCCCCCCAGGACTTCGCATCTGGAGTGGCCTATGGGCCTTGTAAATAGTGTACTTTAGCAAATTTTCTTTAGAATGCTGAATAAAGCTTTTTGTTTTTCCTTTGCACACTATTGCTTTTCTGGTATTGCTGTTGGTGCAGCTGCTCCCTGAGTTGGGGTGGTGATAATGTGTTAGGTGTCTGGGAAATGTTGTAGTGTGCTGCTCATGGGGTGGACCCTGGTATCTGCGTGCCATCACAAGGTGTCTGCATATAATCTTAGGTCATGTAAGCTCTTACTGCATGGTGACATTGTTCCAAGGTGTGTTCCTTCCTCTGTGGCACCTGACATCTTCCCTGCAGGGTGTTTCCCAATTATTGTGCTGAGCTGTGTCTACATTTCCTTGGTGTGTGACGGATCCCTTCAACTTTGGCCATGCATGCTCAGCAATGTCTCCACCTGCATCGTTTGCGGCATCCTTGGTGGTCACTGTACTTGTGTATGGAGTATATTGACATGACTTCATGTGGACATTTTCCCTTTTACGCACTATGCATGTGTGTACTCCCTGCCTCACACACATGTGTTACGTGTTCTGCAGGGTTTTTGGGCACCTGACAAACAATTATGGGCATTGTATCTGTGGGTACTCCACCCTTTCACTTCCATGGGAGGAAACAACTTGTTGGCTGCCCCAGCACCTGTACATTCCTATCAGTCCTGGAATGTGCGTGACAGTGTGTGTTCCCTTTGGATCTCTTAGTTTATTAGGGTGGAAGATGAGTATACAGTCTTGTTGCATGCTCTCAGTGTGTGTATTGTGCTGCCAGCGCCAGGGGTGGGTATGCATGTGTCATTTGTCATCACACCCACATGTGGTGTGTCATGCAGTGGGGGATGGACATCTACCCTCATGGGAGTGGGACACTGCTGTCAGTGATGTGTTGTCATGGCACTCTCAATATAGTCGCTCTTTGTGGATGCCTTTATGCACCCATGGAGTTTTGCTAATTGTAGGATGGTGTTTACAACACCATGTCTCTGTCCACTGCTGGGGGGACTCTGCACCCAACCCTCCTATGTCTGGGCACTGCTGGGAGTGATAGGCACCCACCCCTCCTATGTCTCGGCACTGCTGGGAGTGATAGGCACCCACCCCTCCTATGTCTGGGCACTGCTGGGAGTGATAGGCACACACCCCTATGTGTCTGTCCACTGGCGTGGTACGACCCATACCACGCGCTGGAGGCCTGGGTACGGCCCGTACCCCCAAAGTTGGGGTGCCGTAGGGGTACGGGCCGTACCCAGGCCTTCAGCGCGTGGGTACGGGTCGTACCACGCATACCCCTACGTCACACCAACAATGGCGGTACGGCCCGTACCCATGCCTTTAGGACGTAGGTACGGCCGGTACCGCTATTGTTGGTGTGACGTAGGGGTAGGTGTGGTACGACCCATACCCACGCGCTGAAGGCCTGGGTACGGCCCGTACCCCCAAAGTTGGGGTGCCGTAGGGGTACGGGCCATACCCAGGCCTTCAGCGCGTGGGTACGGGTCGTACCACACCTACCCCTACGTCACACCAACAATGGCGGTACGGGCCGTACCCGTGCCTTTAGGACGTGGGTGCGGGCCGTACCGCCATTGTTGGTGTGACGTAGGGGTAGGCGTGGTAGGACCCGTACCCACGCTCTTAAGGCGTGGGTACGGTGCGTCAAATACAATTTATAGTACTTCACTGATTCTTTATATCATGACGCTAGAGGTATTAGATGGAAGATTACAATGTAAAGCTCCTACTGGTGGAAAATCAAGTGGGAAAAACCTTTGTTATTATTTATTTTCCCTCACACACCCTAGTGGTGTCATGCTTCATCATCGGGACACCGCGACCCCTACAAGTCGCGGTGGGCTCGACCAATATTCCAGGGAGCTCTTAGATCATATCATAGGCCAGGGGATAAAGATTAAAAGTTCACAGTTAAACCCCAGTTTCCCTTTATTCTTGGGTTTAACGGGAATATTAAAATTCAAAGACAGTAGGGTCCAATGGAATGTTATGGTCCTAAGACCCTTGGGCCAACATGTTTCGGTCCTCGTACGCCCACTGTTGTGGTGCTGGGACTTTCTTCAGGGCTATGTCGTCCCCTGGTGTATTTAGGAAATGGGGATTACCCTATCCTAATTGTAAGAAAGGGCAGATAGCTGCTCCTTTTCAATCATTCTTTTATTAAAAAATGGCGTTATTCCATCTGTAAATGAAAAAGGAAAAAGGGGGGGGGGGGAAAGAAAATGACACAAGGGCATATGTTAGTGTACCGAACTCATAGGGCACCAACTATAGCCATTATGTAGATAAACATCCCCAATTCGTCTCCAGCATGCTGTTATGTTTAGTGAATCTGTACCAAACGAAGTGGTTTAGACACCACGTGTAGTTGTTTTATGTGGCTGTTGTCCCAATTTTTGGTGTTCAGACACCCAAACCGTTTACACCGTGCATTTGACACTCACTTATCTAAAAAGGCATATATCGTTTGTGAATGATAAAGTTAATTGAAAGACGTGTTTTTTCTATGATAAATTGAACACAAGAGTATCTTACCCCACGTTAAAGATGGTAAATGCCTGTGTGGATTCCCACCTGCATGGGCGTATCCCTGATATCGATAATCGCGGTAGCGAGTTGAGCCAGTCAAATATATAAACACACGTCATTTTTCGAGTTGTTTATAAGATTGTTGAGGTGGCAGGTATCCAGCACAAAACAAACAAAGGAGCACACAAAATACAGACGAAACCGCCGTTATTATTTCTATATTATATCTGTTACCATGCTAACTAGAAAGTCCGGTATTCTTGATATTAGTAACCGGTTCGTAAGGCATTACTCACGGTTATACCGGTCTCACCCCTCAGCAAACCTATTTGGCGTGGAGTCCATCGGCTTTGAGCGACAGAAATTCGCTCGCATCATCTCTTTAAAAGGGGAGAAGAAAGTCTCCCAGGACCGTTCATTTCCGGTTGTGTGCGACCTATCGCGAGATTGCAGCGTGATTTCCAAGGCTTTTTGAAAAAATTTTTTTGTAAATACATAAAGTCTTCAAAAAAGGGGTACTATTATGGAGTGAAGAAGCCCTGTGGTGTGGCTAGATCGGCATCCGTCTGCCGCTTAGAAGAGCGGTGAGGGAATGTTAGTAGAGCCGTTTGCAATGCATTGTGGGATTTGTAGTTAAAATCTCCTAAAAGTGTCAGTAAATGGTGAAATCTTGAATCCAATGTCTTGGATTTGTGCATGAGCGTGACACATGAACACGGTAATATACACACATTGGTGTCTTAGTCTACTATGTAGCATCATGTGAAGCGCAGGAGTCAGATATAAAGCGCGTTGGAAAACGCGCTGTGTAATTACTGTATATGGGATAAGATTGGTGGTTAATGCAAGTACACAAACCGACTGTCCACTGTCATGAATAGAAGGACCATGCTATTCGTTGCCACCACCCTTCATGATTGAAAAAACCGGGGAAAATCTTTGAAAAAATTCCACAATATGTCTTTACTAGTACCACTATTGTTGTGGTGACGGTTCGCGTCCATGTCCACTTCCGTTGTGGCGGGACACGCCCCCACCCCCCGAAGTAACCAGGCCCTGGGGGTCAGGTATGTACAGGACATGTATAATTTTTCACTTGGGTGGGGTTATGTTTCCTGCCCCTGCCCCCCCTTTGCCCCTGGGTGTTGTTCTGACCTTCTGCGGCGTCTACGTCGGTTCCTGTGCACCAGGTCGTATGCTATGAGGGCCGGGATGACACGTAGGTTGGGGTCCATGGCTGTCCGTCGCGTACAGGTGCTCCTTCTGCGCATCGTCCTGCTTTCCCGGCACTTTTTGGCTGCCGTAAAATATTATCCATGCGGAGTGACATGGGCACGGATCGTACTTGCTGGTTCGTGAAACGCTGCCTGACTCCGTCCGGACGTCACGTCCGCGGTGTTCCGGATCGGAATTGTGGGTATTTTTTTGCCGGTCGGTGGTTTTTACGATTCGTACGGAAATGGTATTTCTGTACGAATCGTACTTGCTGGTTTGTAAGGTGTATTTCCCGGGTACGAATCGTACGGAGAATATGCTCCGTACGACCATTCGTACCCGGGTTTTACAGGATCAGAATCGGCACCTCAGTGTGACAATGCATGTGTTATATAGTATCTGACATAAATTGTATGCCGCATTCCTTTGTGTAAGCCTTGACTGCTCAACCACAACAATCACTGAAGAGTTGAGGAAAACAAATCATCTTGGCTGCAATCTCGGGCAATAGTATCCAGCAATGTTCCCTCTAATTTGTTCCCTCTGTGTGTGGCAGTGTAAGGTCTCTGTGCGCTGCAGCCACGGCTATGTGCGCCAAGAACCGGATCGCGCGTGCGGGTGCAGCAACAAATATCAGTGCAAATATCACACCAAACTTTTGCATAAAAAAGTAAAAAGACGAGGCATTTCCACACATACAGCGCCACGTGAAGGGCCTGAAGGCAGGTTTGCAGTTTAGATACACACACCATGACATGAATTAGTTACACAGGCAAGTACACTTTGGGTTTAGAAAAGCACAGGACTTCAACGGTGGTACCATCATAAGATTTTACTAAAGATTTTCAACTGGAGCACTGTTCATAGGGTAGGGAAATGTTGAGAGCCTATACAAGATCACATCTACACAATATGTTACACAATTACATAACATATTTACAATTTGATGTGCAAGCTACTGAGTAATGTCAGGGTATCTGTCTGAAAGATAGTTGCCCTTCACTAATGCTCCACACACAATGCACCCACTACCCTGATAGTTCTACAAATTTAGCCATGTCAATTTAACAGCTGTGCGTCTCATTCATACCCTTTCACATGTAATCACAATTACAATAGACCATGGGTACTCGCAAATATTTTCCCAAGGGCAAAAAATGTTTGGTATGGTGTGACCAAGGGCCGCACTGATGCCACTGGTGGTGGTCATGGAGTTGGAAGGTGTGGTTAAGGTGGGTGTAGGGGAAAGGAAGCATGTACATTTAGTGGCTGAAATAAATTGCACAATGTCAAATCCAGAAATGTGGGATCAATCCTGGCTTCCCTACTTGACCAAACTGTGTGATCCTAGGCAATTGTTTTATTTCACTTTCCCACCTAGTTCTTCATTATATATAAAAGGACCTCGAAATACAAGACTTCCCAATGTGCACTGTACAAAAACTTCTCCTGTGTTTGATCTAATAAACTATAATGCTGTTCATATATAATAGTAACCCCAGCCACCCAAAGGGTGCACATAACCGACTTGCCTCTTAGTTGACTATTGGCATTGTTGTCAGGGTGAGACGGGAAGCAAAAATGTTTCTAAATTCATGTTTGAAAACTCTTTTTTTAAAATAATACTTCTAAATGCACTGACATAATATGATTCACTAAGATGAAACAGTTCTGCATGTTAATAAATTACACTTTTTGAAATTTGAAGAGACTTTATCATATTTCTGCAGGTTTGCTGCAAGATGGTTTTATAAATCAATTTCATCCTATTACAAAATGTCAGTAATATTACGCTTGCATTGTCAAAATCCATTAGATAGGGGTAATAACAACAATGAATCCAGGGCCGGACTGGGAACTAAAATCGGCCCTGTTAAACTGCTCGGCTGGCCCCCCCTGGGGGTAGGTGCGGCCGAGCAGTTTGAAAGTGCCGGTTTTAGCTGATTTTGTTACCGGGGGTCGATATTGCCGGCCCCTGGTAATAAAAATGCCCACCCTTGGGCCCAAAACCGTCCCCCACCCTGGCGGCCTACCGGGGAAATGCCCGGTGCCCGCTATGGCCAGTCCAGCCCTGAATGAATCCCCCAAACTTGAGAATGCTAACTCATACAGACACAGTATCAGCCACCCCGCCACTCTTTTAAGTTGCAAAGTTGTACTACTAAGGCATTTGTAGCGTTGCACTTGTTTTCCTTCTCCTTACACCCGGCATGCCAATCCTAAAACAAGTATTTGTGTTAACATGAGTTCTAAATGTAGTTGAGAGACTAAAGTTTAAAGTTATCTTTGCTCTATATGCATATCACCTAGTAATCAGACAAAGTATTAAGAAGCGGCAGTGCAGTGACATGGGCTATCGTTCCAATAGGTCACATGCCTGCAAAACGTGTGCAGTAACTTGTTCTTCACCGGCACATGTTCTTCAAGTGGCAGTTATCCAGAGAGAAGTGTGTTTGTTTTGCAATATTATGTTCAGTTGTAGTGAGCTGTGAAGTGAGGTTGGCAGAACCTCTGACTTAACTTTATTGTGTGCCCTAAGTGCAAAAAACATCAGGGAGGCTTAGGATAGACACATCTCAGTGACTTTTCTACATGTTCTCGTCTCAGTATCTGCAGCACCCTGAGCTATGTATGGGTCTCATCAGACTACGGTGTAGCAGCCGTGGCAAGTAGCCTGGGCTGTGGGCATGAAAGCGCCCATCTTGATTATAGACTTGCTGCATTCCTTTCGCTAACAGGAGCGAAGCTGTGAAGCAGATTGTGTGGCTTTTTGAAAGCATTCATGCTCATGAAAGCGCCAGTCATGATTCTAGACGTCGCTGCTGTTGTGCGGCTTTTTAAATATATTTGGGATCATGAAAGCACACGTCGTGCTTCTAGACAGCGCTGCTGTTGTGTGGCTTTTAAATATATTAGGGATCATTAAAGCGAGAAAGCACTGCAGTTTCAAAGCACGACGTGTGCTTTCATAATAACTAATATATTTAAAAAGCCACACAACAGCAGCGCCGTCTAGAAACATGACGGGTGCTTTCATGAACACTAATACTTTCAAAAAGCCACACAATCTGCCCCGCAGGCCCACTCCTATTAACAAAAGGAATGCAGCAAGTGGCAAGTGCAGGAGCCACTAGCTGCTGAACTTGTGACCCTTCTCAACCCTACAGGCTGCCGTGTGAGAAGAATGCTAACCTGCCACTCGTGTTCCGCTCTTCCACGGTGGTCTCTTCTGCTGCCCCAGATCCTGCAACAAGGAAATTACAGTTTTTTGCACCGCTCGCGTTTTAAAAGCAACGGTGTGTGCAGTCTCTCACAGAATATGCTATGCAGTGAAGTGTGTACGCACTTCACACAAGACACTGCATGCTTGGGGTAGCATAGGTGTGCTCATGCGCACCTTACAGGGAACAGCCGTATCCAGTATCATAGGTTAGTAGGAAGCAAACCACATCCTGGACCTCTTCCAATCTGGTCTCAGAAGCAACCACAGCACCAAGACTGCACTTCTTGCCGCCACCAATAACATTCGCTCCCTCCTCGACCGGGGCAAAACTGCAGTCCTCATCCTTCTGGACCTCTCGGCTGCCTTTCACACTGTTTCCCACCACACCCTAATCACGGGACTACATGATGCCAGCATCCACGACAAGGCCCCGGACTGAATCCGCTCCTTCCTCACCGGTTGAACACAGCGAGTCAGACTACCTCCATTCCTCTCCAAACCCACAGAGATCAGCTGGAGAGAACCCCAGGGCTCCTTCCTGAGCACCACCCTCTTCAACATCTACATGGCCCTCCCACGGCTATCTTCAGGAACTACGGACTCAACATTGTCTCTTACGCCAACGGCACCCAACTGATCCTCTCCCTCACCAACGAACCCACAACTGCCAGAAACAACTTCCATAGTAGGATGAAGTTTGTTGCCACCTGGATGAAAAACAGTTGCCTCAAACTCAACTCGGACAAAACCGAAATCCTCATCCTGGGACCCAACACCTCAGCATGGGATGACTCCTGGTGGCCCTCCACATTGGGAACCCCGCCCACCCCCACAGACCACACATGAAACCTCGGCATCATACTGGACTCCTCTCTCACAATAAACCGTCAGATCAACGTTGTCTACTCATCTTGCTTCCACATGCTTCACCTGTCTCGAAAGACATTCAGATGGATCCCTACAGAATCCAGAAAAACAGTCACCCACCCACTCGTCAGCAGTAGACTCGACTACGGCAACTTATTCCACGCCAGCATGACCCAGAAACTCATCAGGAAACTACAGAATGTTCACAATGCCACAGCCAGACTGGTCCTTGACATCCCCCACTGCAGCCATATCACTGAACACCTCCGAGAACTCCACTGGCTCCCAGTCAACAAAAGAATCACTTTCAAGCTTCTCACACATTCCTACAAAGCCCTTTGACGCTGGATCAGCATACCTGAACCACCGCCTCTCATTTCACGTACCCACCAGACACCTCTGCTCCGCCCATCTGGCCCTGGCCACCGTCCCTCGGATCCACAACACTACAACCTGAGGAAGATCCTTCTCCTACCTTGCCGCTACAACCTGGAATACCCTGCCTTTCCACCGCAGACAATCCCCATTGCTGACCCAGTTCAGGAAGGATCTCAAGACCTGGCTCTTTGACTGAACCCCAGCAATCAGACTGTCCAGTAGCCCCCACCCCCTATTCCACCTGCCCAGCACCTTGAGAGCCTCACGGTCGAGTAGCGATGCTTTACATCAACTGATTGATTGATCGAGTACGGAGAACAATAGGCTTTATCCCTAGGACCACTCAGTGCATCCTGCAAACCATGGAAAGTGGAGAAAACGTTGATGGTCCCCCAGACTCCTTTCCCTTTGTATCTCATTATTTTTCTAACCTACTCTTAGATCTACCATGCTGAGGAAGAGATCTTGCACTTGTGGGATGCAGGCACATTTGTTTTTAACATCTCTTGATTACTGTATTTACTGTAGTCTTTCTTGTTTGAAGTCTCTTCAATGGCTCCCTTTCTGTTTGAGTGTGCCAGATCTCTAATCGAGAAGATCTATCATCTTGGCCACTTGCATCCCATGAGGCCTCAGGCCTTTTCCTGAGAATGTGATGAACTTGCCATTGGAAATCTGTCCTGCCAGGATTGAACCCTACCCACCAAAGGATGCTCAAACCCAGCTGCACATGGTACTTAGCCATGCTTAGTGAGGTTTGTTTCAGAGTGTGGCCTAAGACCAGGCCCTGTACCCAGCTGCCCAGGAACACCCAACCCCCATTGCAGTGCGGGATGCCCAACACCTGCCTTCACCCATGGACAGCGAGGGTTGGCTGCAGGGACTGTGGCCACCCCCCACTGTGCATGGCCTTCAGGTGCATTCCCCTGGTCCTGTAATTGCAGACACAACATTTTGTTCAACTTTGCCTCCAGCCAGTCAGATCATTTTGGTCCATGGGACCGAAGTGGACAATGGGAGAAAAGTTCAGTGCAAAGATGTCAATGAAGGAGCCAAGGTGGATGAATTTTGTTTTCGGAAACGTTTGTGCAGATTCATCAATTGGTGCCAAAGTCATTAAGAAAACACAAAGGGGCAGATTTATGTGGGACTTGCGCCCCATTTACACCGCCTTTTGCGTCACTTTTGTGACGCAGTGGCGGCGTAAACCCTGCGCCACGTTGCGCCCCATTTACATCGTGACGCATCTATGGAGATGCGTCAAGGTGTAAAGCCCTGCACCACGTGACACCTGCGTCAGGTTTCACGTGGGCGTTTTAACACGGGGGGGGCGTTCCATCGCAGGAACGCCCCTGAAAAGTGACTATAAGATTTCACTGAGTCACTTTCCCAAAGCTGATGTGTCAAAACCCTGCGCCTGCTTGAAGCAGGCGTAAGGCTTGACGCACCATGTTAGGGATAGGGTAGGTTGGAACAGTGCTGGAGTTGCATCGCGCTTGCGACGCAACTTCAGCACTGCACCAACCTTACGCCGGCAGATGCGTCACGTATCTGCTTGTCCTTGCGCCACGATGCACCGCATTGTAAATGCGGCGCATCTGCGGTGGCGCAAGGGCAAACTTGCGTGACGCATCTTCCCTGGCACATCCATGCTGATTTGCAGGGATGCGCCAGGGAACATAAATCTGCCCCTATATGGTCTTCCTGGCTGGTCAACTGAGCCTCCATGTAGCACTGCTCTTAGAGCCTGGATACCCTCAGGTTGATTGATTGATTGATTGATTGATTGATTGATTGACTGATTCCTATGGAAACACTGATCTAACTATAAATGCACAGGGCCTGCTCCATTTTTAGGCCCTTACTTAAATATCAATTGCTCGTTTAGCAATAAAGGACACATGGATAGGACAGGATAAAAAATTATAAAGGCCACTAATACCCGTGAGTGTCAAGGCTCTACGTGGCCGGAGAGAAAAAGAAAGGCACAGATCTTCCAACTATGTAGAAAAACGCCATGTCTTCAGCAGGTTTCTAAACACCGGAAAAGATTCTGCATGAGAGATAGAGGTGCGCAGAGTATTCCAGAGTTTTGTGGCCGCCACAGAGAAGGAGCGTCCGCCCCATCTGGCCCTGCGTAATTTAGGAGAGATCTGTTTTCTCAGGGAAGTGGATCTAACGGTTCTCCCGCAGGTGTACCATTGGAACATACCTTTCAGCTGCGGCGAGCCTTTGCTTTGCAAGGCCTTGTAGACCGTACTAAGGACTTTGAAGGAGATGCACTTCCTGATGGGGAGCTAATGCAGAGCGCGATTCCCCTCCCTCGCTGATTGAGGCTTAGGAATATTGAGGATCAGCCTGGCTGCCGCGTTCTGGATGACCTGAAGCCTGTTCAGGGAGGCCACATTGATGTTGAGGTACAATGCATTGCAGTAATCAAGCCAGGTATGACTAGTGCAATGATGGTGGGCCAGTGCAGTTCAGATGGAATGTACTGAAGCATCTTTCTAAGGGTTTTCAAGATGTACAAACAGGTGCTAACAGTGCGGCTGACCTGAGCATCGAAGGTCAGACCTTCATCAAAAGTGACCCCCAGGTTTATAACTGTGCTAGCTGGGACGGGGAGAGGACCACAGTTTGCCGGCCACCAAGCGTTTGACTTGATTGAATTCTGCAGACCAAAGACTAGAATCTAGGTTTTATCGGCATTAATCTTGAGGGAATTGTTCTTCATCCAGACGATAGTGCTTGCCATGCAGCGGTTACATTTTTCTGCGACCAATTGCAAATCATTTGAGATGATTTGTGTGTAGTCCGCATAGGAAATCACCTGGAACCCAAAAGATCTCACCAACTTCGCCAGAGGGGTCACGTAAACATTAAAGAGGGTGGGGCTCAGCGATGAGCCCTGGTGGACCATGCAAGGTAGGCTGAAAGCCTTTGCTCTGAAACCTCCGCAACTGACGATGTTCGTTCTCCCTGTCATAAAGGAGTGGAGAAGCTGCAAGGCCTTTCACGAAACTCCCACCTCCCGCAAAAATTGAACCATCGGTGTAGGAGAAACGGTATTGGAAGCAACCAACAGATCAAGCTTAATCATCACTGCTGGTCCAACCTGATCTGCCTGCATGCGGATGTGATCAGTGGCTGCAATAAGGGTAGACTGGGTGCTGTGATCGGTGTGGAAACCATTTTGAGACTGGTCTAAGATCTCATGTGATTCAACATAATTCATCAACTCAGTGTGTAACAATAGCCTGCTTCCAGGTGTCCGGGTAGCTGCTGGATAGGAGAATGTTGTTAAACACCCAACACAGGAAGTCTGCAACAGGGTTGGGAACCAACTTAAGTGTGAGTGGCATACAGGCGTCTGAGGATGAGCCGGATTTAAGGCCCATAAGGAGGCCCTGGGTTTGTTGAACAGTGATCTGTGGGAAGGAGTTAAGAGCGAAAGGAGCATAGTTTCAGCAGTTCTGAATGACCTCCTCAACATCAGGTTCTTCAATTTCCATGTGACCAAGCTCCTGAAAGATTTCAAGGACCTTGTCAGGGAAATAAGCGGCTATTCTGTCACAGAAGTCTTGAGAAGGGGACAACGACTGTGTCCCTGGTGGCTCAGAGATCTTCATGACCTTGATTAGCATGTTAGAGGTATTATCTGCTGCAAGGATCTTTTTGGTGAGGAAGTGGGATTTGGCTTGGAAGATGGCGAGTTTGTACTTCTGTAGCAGAGATTTCTGCTTAGCTTTTTCCCTATCACAAGGGCCCATGCGCCATCTACGTTCTTTTCTATGGCAAGCCCCTCTGAGGGATCTAAGTTCTTCTGAGAACCATAGCACCGCTGTTTTGGCTCTTCTCAAAACGCAGTTTTTAAAAGGGGCAGCAGAGTGAAGGTCCTCAATAATCCAGTTGTGGAAGCCCTCGGCCATGGAAGGGAACGGGCAGTGCCTCCCGGCACCGGCTGAGGCAAAGACAGCCTTCCACTTGGGGGCTGAAAGCTTGTTCAGTCCCCTACAGCGAATGCACATAAGGATGGTGCTTTCCTTCGCAGTGATGGGGAGTGTAGGACGGACTTTGAACTCAATCAGACAATGGACCACCCAACTAAGGGGCTGAACATTCTCGATCACTAAATTATCATGGTTGGTGAAAATGCCATCTAAGGTATGGCCGGCGATGTGGCTGGGGGATTGAACAAGTTGCTCATGTCCCAAGGATGACACGAGTTCTTGGAGGTGTACTGAGTCATTGCCCTGTTTATTTTCGAGATGGTAGTTAAAATCTCCTAGAATGGTGAGGCGAGTAGTGGTGACAAATGGTTCCACTGTTTTGCACCATGATTCAGTAAACCTCGTTCTGGGATCTGGCGGGCGGTACACTAGCAGGCCAGATAAATTGTAGTTATTGGACAGCTGAATCCTAAAAGAGGTTGCTTCCAGTGGCGAGCCCGGATGCATAGTACATTCCCCTTTAAACAATGCATACAACTTTAATGTGCTATTTGAACATTTATGCCTTTTCAGAAGTCTAATGAATCATTGAGCATTCTTCTGTTCTTCCCGAAAGTTTTCTACATATTATATGTAGCCACAGCAGCTTTAAATTCAATGAAAGGCCGTCATGAGATTCTTCTGAGAAGGAGACCCGGGAGCGGGTTTACTAACTTGCTGATCGGCAAATTTACTCACACAAGCAAAGAAGTAATGGGTAACATTCATGATGGAAATAAGGCAAAAGGGAACATTTAGCACTCTCCCATCTAAGATAACATGGTATCAGATAGGAAAATATTGAAAAACTTGATAAAGCGAAAGACAAGAGCTTGGAAACAAGCATTTGCAAAGCCGATAGCTATCGACTATGTGAGAGTCATTGGTTTTGCCTATGTCTTTTAGCCATATTGTTCAGCAGCATGGTTTCTGTTCAGCATTGCTGCAAATTAGTGGTGTGGCATAGAGGGGAGTAGAGTGGAGTAGAGTGCAGTGGCTTAGAGTGCAGTGGCATAGAGTGGAGTGGAGTTGATTTGCCTGGAGTGACGTAGAATATTGTAGAGTAGACTTGAGTAGGGTAGAGTGACGTACAGTGGAGTGGTGTAGAGTGGCATGGAGTGGTCTATAGTAAAGTGGCATAGAGTAGTGTAGAGTAAAGCAGCATAGAGTACAGTGGCTTAGAGTGGAGTGGCATGGTGTAGAGTGGTGTACAGTTGAATGGAGTGGCGTACAGTGGAGTGGCATATAGTGGAGTGGCATAGAGTAAAGTGGCATAGAGTACAGTGGCACACACTGGAATGGTTAAGAGTGAAGCGGCATGGAGTAAGGGGCATAAAGTGGAGTGGTGTAGAGTAGAGTGATACTGGGTCACGTAGAGTGGTGTAGAGTGGAGTAGCATAGAATGGAGTGCGGTAGAGTGGAGTGGCACAGAGTACCATAGAGTGACACTGTGTGGGGTGGAGTAAAGTGGAGTGGAATAGAGTGGAGTGGTGTGGTGTAGACAGGAGTGGAGTGGCGTAGAGTGGTGTTGAGTAGAGTGGCACAGAGTAGATTGTTGCAGGAGGGAGTGTCATAGAATTAAGTGGTGTAGAGTAGTGTAGAATGGTGTAGAGTTGAGTGGCATAGTGTGGGGTGGAGTAGAGTAGCATGGCATGGACTAGAATGGCGCAGAGTGGAGTGGCATGACATATAGTGGCAAAGAGTAGAGAGGAGTGGCAAAGAATAGAGTGAGAGAAGTGGTACCGAATGGAGTAGAGTGCCGTAGAGTAGAGTGGTGTAGAGTGTCTTTGAGTGCCATTTTGTGGGGTAGAGTGGAGTTGAGTGGCATAGGAAAGAGTGGTGTGGAGTAGATTAGTATAGAGTGGAGTGGCACGGAATGGAGTGGCATAGGGTAGAGTGGCGTAGAGTGGGGAGAAGAGTCGAGTGCCATGCAGTGGTATAGTGTGGAATGGAGTGGTGTAGAGCGGGGTAGAATGGAAAAGAGTGGTGTACAGTGGAATGGAGTGGCATAGACTGGAGTGGCATAGACTGGAGCGGAGTGGCATAAAGTAGAGTGGCATATAGTGCGATCAAGTGGCATTGTGTGGAGTGGCATAAAGTGGTGTAGAGTAGAGTGGCATGAAGTAGAGTGGCATGGAGTAGAGTGGCTTGGAGTGGCATACAGTGGAGTGGCGTAGAGTTGAGTGCCATTAAGTGGTGTGGAGTAGAGTGACATAGAGTGAAGTGGAGTAGAGTAGCATGAATTAGAGTGGAGTAGCATAGAGAAGTGTGTGGTGTGGAGTGGCATCGAGAGGCGTGGAGTGGCATAGAGTGGTGTAGCGTAGAGTGGAGTTGAGTAGCACAGAGTGCTGTAGAGTGGCATTGTGTGGAGTGAGATAGCGTAGTGTAGAGTAAACTAACGTAGAGTATAATGGCATAGAGTAGAGAGGCATAGTAGAGTAGAGTAGCATAAAGTGGAATTGAGTGGTGTGGAGTGGTGTCGAGCAGATTAGAATCAAGTAGAGTGGAGTGGCGTAGAGTAGAGTGGAATAGAGTAGAGTGGAATAGAGTGCAGTGGTGTAGCATGCCATAGAGTGGCACTGTGTGAAGTAGCATGCCATAGAGTAGACTGGTGTTGAGTGGAGTGGTGTTGAGTGGCATGGAGTGGAGTAAAGTGGAGTGGAGTAACGTGGAGTGGAGTGCCATAGAATGGCAGTGTGTGGAGTGGAGTTGAGTGGGGTGCTGTAGAGTAGAGTGGTGTACAGTGGTGACGAGTAGAATGAAGTGGCATACTGTAATACAGAGGAGTGGAGTAGAGTTGCATAAAGTTGAATGATGTAGCATAGAGTAGAGTGGAGTGGAACAGAGTTGCATAGAGTGGAGTAGAGCGGCATAGGGTAGAATGGCATGGAGTGGGGTGGAGTAGAGTGGTGTAGAGTAGAGTGGCATAGTGTGGAGTGGAGATGGGGAGATTAGCATGGCGTAGAGTAGTATTGTGTGAAGTGGAGGGGCACAGAGTAGATGGTGTACAGTTGAGTGGAGTAGAGTAGAATGACAGAGTAGAGTAGCATAGAGTGATGTGGAGTGGTGTAAAGTAGAGTGGCATAGAGTAGAGTGGTGTGGACTGGAGTGGCATATTGAAGAGCGGCATAGCACAGAGTAGAATAGAGTGGTGTAGAGTAGTTCTGTTGTGGGTGTAAGTAACTAATGTGTCAATTGCGATTCCAGATTGGGTGAAAGCCTGTGTTAAAAGGAGGAAAGCGCATTGCACAGCCAGCAATAATACCAACACACTTATAAAAAAATAGTGTGCAAAAAGAAAAGGAAGATCAACGATGAGGCAGACGCATGTACATAGTCCATGATCTAGGGAGGAGCTAACACCAGAAAGGAAGCTAAGCAATTGAGTGACTGAAATAAAAGTGACAATAAGAACCACCAATGGTATGCTGTGGGAGGGTTGCAAGCCCATTGAATGGTAAACAATTAGTCTCTCAGCACAGGACATGAGCAGTATAGGCCTAAAAATGAGGGAAGAAACATGAAACAGATGAGAAAAATGAGAAGAGAAAGGTAAACAAGCATTTGCAATGCAATAGGTCTCGCATTTATACGAGTTTGAGCTATTGGCATTGTAAATGACAGTGCCTTTTATTTATGTTTTAAAAAAACCAAACTTAAATAAAAAGCATTGTCATTTACAATGCCAATAGCTCAAACTCGTATAAATGCGAAACCTATTGCATTGCAAATGCTTGTCTGACTGTTTGTGGGCGAGTGGGCCGGGTTTTACTGTGGATTCCCCGAATTTTACAACAAACATTGCCTGCACGATGCCGTCTCCCATGCCTTGTAAAGCACATACTTTGTTTACATTTCTTTATTGCCATTTTGGTCAAAAAACACCACCGGTTGTAAAAAAAAGAAAAAAATTGGCCCACAGCTCACTTGCAAAACAGGAGCGATTGTTAAAGCGGGCACTCGGGCAATGGGCGTGTATCGGAGATGCAGCCCTAAATTGCCTTTTGGCCAGTGTGGTGGCCGATTTGGGCTGTCTCAGATGCCGCCAATGGCCCAGTGGGGGGCTGGGCGGCCTTTCCCAGGCAGATGGGTTTCTATTGGGGGGAAGGGGGAGGGGGGGGAGAGGGGTAATTCCTGCGCTCTCACTGAGCTCGGCACAAAAGCGTCTCTAATTTCCACAGACACCGCGCTGCTGCTGTCGACGCCATCTCCACAGGCTAGTTAGCTGAGCGCATGCACAATGATAGGTGTGGGCAGCGCTGACAGAGCCCTGCAATTACCCAAGTTGTTGTTATTCGGCAAGACTTCTTTCTCATGCTACGCCCCCCTTCCAAACGTGGCTAATGACCTAAGATACGAGTGCACGGGTTTTAGCAGCAGGGACTTTCAGGTGGCTGCTTTTACTAGTTTTCTATGGAACGGGCTAGATAGAAGCTTCTGGAAATAGTGGTTTGGGATAATTACGAAAGTGAATAATTTCTGTTCACTTAAGCAACGTCTGGGTGCAGTCTTGTAGATTCATGTGTAAGCAAAGCGAAATCAAAGTCCCTTGTGCGTTTCCTCAGACTGCGGTAGACTCCATAAGAGGTGTGATATTTAAATAAACCCGGAACAGGGGCGTGCAATTACGGCTCTGGTGAGAGGAGAGAACTGCGGGGGCAGGTTGATTGTTCTTATGTTTCCACCATTTGCAAAGACACTAAAGAGTTGTGGAGCCTGCCAGACATGTCATTGCACCGCATGTGAATCAGGGTCTGAAACCGTATAATTACGGTTGTGAAAGCTCGGAAATATAAAACGAAGCAATAATGCATTTGCCAGTGCTCTGCCCGGTCTATTCAGTTTAGGGTTTCATAGAGTATTACCTTCTATTAGAAGTCATGCGGTTCTAGACTTTAGATGTCACCATCAAACAATTGTTAGGGGAATTGGCACATTTCAAGAACAAGAACAACAAGCAGGAAGTGGGATAAGGGAAGGGGTAGGGGAGAGAGGCAATGCAGGCTGGCAAATGGTGAGCACTTTTCGCGGGCTGCCGTGCGGCCGCGAAAGTGAAAGAAAACAAATGCTTTCAGGCTGCCAAATGGTGCGCGCGCCCGGAGCACATGCACTGTAGTTGGCGGCCTGAAATGCACTCGTTTCCACTTCCAAAAGTCGCTTACTATAAGTCTCGCCAGAGCAGCGCTAAAGCGCTGTCTCAGGCGAGACCTAAAAATGGAGTGGCAGAAGGGTATAGGAAAGTGAGAAAGACGCCGAATAAATGGAAAAAGGAGAGGCAAAATAAAAAATTAGGAGAGAAGAATGAGATGTAAGAGTTTAAAAAAGGAAGCAAAGAGTGGAGATGTGACAAGAAAAAGATAATAAAGGAATGACCTTGATGGCAATTCAGTCTAGCACTACGCTCAGGTGCCATTTGGTTGGAAAAAACAAGAGCATTTATGGAGGTGTTTTTTAAAATTAACTCTGGTGCCGCAGATGATATGATAATTTGTGAGGCGTTTAGAGCTGCCTTCTGCAGCCATGTAATAGCCTATCAGGCTTATAAAAATAATGAATGTAACCACAATTACAAGTACCACAGAGTGCTCTAGATACGGCTAGATAACACTTAAAGTTCACTTTACTTGAATCTTTTCTTATTTCAATGATAGTCAGTCTAGTAGTAAGACTGGTCTCTCCAATCCATCCCTTAACTTGTGTGATGATATATAGACATCCACAGTGCATGCCATGTTTTCCGCAAGCCATAGTGAATCACATCTCTTCCTTAGTTATTGATCATGCAAAAATCCTAATGGCTAGAGACTTTAACTATTGGGCTAACAATGATTTGAGTGGGCAACATTCTGCAGACTTCACTGACTTGTTAAGCACTTGCGCTCACCATCCCACATGAAAGGCCGTATCCTGGATCAGGTATGGTCCTCTAATTCATCAGTCTCCAACATGGAGATTCTCCCTTGTGTTTGGTCAGACCACTCCTTAATCAAATTTGTACTTTCAGATGTGGCCCTTCCTAAATCTTGCCTTGGTGCTAATCAGCTCTCCAGATACTGGGCTAAAATCAACATGGAAGACTTTTGTTGTGCTCTGGCAACATCGCTTCGAGACACTGACCTCCCTAATGTTGATAGATATGAGGGAGAGATTGCTATGTGGCTAACACAGGCGAGTGATATTTACACCCCGCTTCATAAAATTAAACTACCTTAGGCCATAATGCGTCAAACTGGTTTTCTGATCACTTAAAAGCAGGTAAATTAAAATTGAGCCACTCTGAACGTAAGTGGCGGAGGAACTATTCCGCGAATGGCAAGGAGTCATTTATGCTCCAACTAAAACATTATAAAAGACTTATTATTCAGGCTAAAGCAGCTTTTTCTCAGGAAGGGTTATAAATTCCACCAATAAGTCTAAGGAAATCTTAAGAATTGTGAATGAACTATCTAATCCGGATAGAGTGACTATTACTGTCACACCGACTCAGAATCTTTGTCAAGCTCTTAAATCCTTTTTTGTGGATACGATTTCAACCATCAAAGCAAGCCTTTCTGTGAGACAGCCTGGACGAGGGGCAACAGCAGAAGACCATATTCTTATGATAATATCTGAACTGCCTGCTATCAGTAAGGATAGTTTCCTGGGATTATTAAATACAGTGAAATCAGGATCACCTCATGGCCCTTGCCCTCCGCAGGTGCTAAAGACCGTGTTCACCCATTTTACTGAATTAGCTATAGCTCTTTTAAATCAGTCTTTGAGCTGTGGAATGGTTCCCGTTCCCTTCAAAGAAGCCACATTAGTACCTCTGTTGAAGATAGTCAGGGACGATCCTTTCATATTAAACATTATCGCCCCATATCACTCCTTCTGTAGTTGGCAAAGGTTCTTGAGGCACAAGAAGCAGGATGTATCTGTTCCTTTATAGAAGACTCAAATTTCCTTGAATCTCATCAAGCCGCTTTCTGGCCAGCTCATTCCACGGAGTTGGTCATCTTATCAGTAGTGAATGATTTATGGAGGGTTGCTGATCAAGGGACTAGCCAGGCTCTGGTACTGCTCGACCTTTCGGTGACCTTTGACACAGCCCACCACATGATTCTAGTAGACCGACTCAGGGCCGTGGGCTTGGAAGGTACCGCTCAGGAGTGGGCTTTCTTGTTTCTCACGGATCGTGCGCAGTCAGTTATTCTCTCTTCCTTTCGCTCTCCGAAGGTCAAGTCAGTCTGTAGAGTTCCTCAGGGCTCGTCCCTTTCTCCCTATCTGTTTAATTTATACATCCGTCATTTAGTGTGTGCTTTGAATTAAATGCATGTCGACTTGTATTACTATACAGATGACATGCAACTGATCTTTACCATTGAGGATTCACCGGAATCGAAATCTTCCTTCTAGGATACAATGGTGTTCATCCAGAATTGGATGAATAATGCCCAAATTACATTGAATTCAGATAAAACTGAAATTGTTATCATTGGTAAACAACCCAACCTGTGGAATGCTGTTTTCTGGCCCGTCTCAATGGGTACTCCTTCCAAGCTCAAAAATTCAGTCAAAAGTCTTGGAGTTGTGATTGACTCCAAATTGTCAATGATACCCCAGGTAGGGGTTATAGTGTCTGCCTGCTATTTCCAACTTTTGAGGTTTTTAAAACAAGTCATCATCGCATTGGACATCTAGAGAGTTGACTATGCTAATTCACTCTACTTGGGCCTTCCTAAGGGCCTAGTTTGCAGGCTTCAGTTAATTCAAGCTCCTGTAAGAATTTCCCCGCAGGTGTCACATTACGCCCCTGCTGCGAGAGCCGCAATGGTGCCCATTGAGCTACGCTCAGTTTCCAACACCTGCTACGTTGTTTTTAAATCCTTACAGGGTTGCAGCCCAGCCTTTATTTCAACCCGCCTCCACAAATATGTACCTGGTCGGAGTCTAAGATCGTCCCATTTGAATTTTCTGTCTATTCCTTCATTTAAGAAAACTAATTTGGATGGCTCCAGTTTCTCAGCACTTGCTTCTCGTATTTGGAATACTCTACCTTCCAAAATTAGTTCTGTCTCTTGTCTTTCCAAATTTAGGAAACCTTTGAAGACTCAGCTCTTCAGGGTGGCTTATGATTAATTTGTCAGAGCACATAACTGTGATATTGCGTCTGTATCTCTAGCGCTACGAGACCTTATGGTGGATGTGTGCTCTATAAGAACCCGGTAACATAACATAACAGGGAAACCAACATGCAAATGTCTATAGGCAATTTCGAAGTAAAGGAAAAAAGAACTAGCTATAGGCTATCCAGCAATTCATGATAACCATCAGGCTCATCAACGAAAAAATTATGAAGAGAGTCAACATATTGGGAAGTTTCTTGCAGGGTCTACTAGACTATGGAAAAACAAACAGATAATTGACAAAATTGAAAATCCAGAGACACAGTCCTTACTGGATAAAAGTAACAAGATTGCTGAAGTCTTTCTATAACACTATCAGAATGTCTGTGAGAAAACTGAGGAGGTTCCCAGTCCTACACTAGAACAGTTTTCAGACTCTGTCATACTGCCGCAGGTAACAAGTGAGCAAAATATTGCAATTTTGGAAGAGATTTGAGCGCCCAAGGTCTCTCTTGCTCTGCAAAATATGTCTATAGTAGGGCGTGCGGTGGAGATGGCATCCCCATGGAAGTTCTGAAGATTTTTTCCAAGCAACTAGTACCATTTCTTGTAAAATTATTCAATCAATTTAAAACTGGGAACCTATTCCACAATCTTTTAAGGAGTCAATTATCGTAAACTTACTCCAAAAGGTAAGAATGCTACTAATGTTAATTCTTTAGGCCAATAAGCTTGTGGAACTCTGGTTATTATAAACAGTTTACAAAACTTTGGGCCTCTCGTATCCTACAAGTAGCTAATGGACTGAAAGATAGAGATCTATGTGGATTTTACCAGGTAGACAAATTTCAGCGAATACTAGTTTTTTAACCCAAGAAATTGACTAGTTTTTCAAATAGAAAAAACAACAGCCGCTATTTTCATGATGGATGCGGAGAAGGCATTTGACCTTGTAAATTGGGATGCATTATTTTTTATCATAAGAAATTCTATGGAATATTTATTAAGGGGCAACAGCGAAAGTGATTATAAATGGAGAGGCAGCCAGGCAGATTAAAATTAACCGGGGCACGTTTTAGGATTGCCCCCTGTGTTGTTGTTACGTTATTTATTGAGCAATTAGCTATCAAGATCCGAAGAGACACAACAATCATTCCGCCAATAATTGGGATGCCTAAAATCAAGCTTTTTGATGATGATATTATTTTATATCTTCAACCAAAGTTAGCGAATATTTGGAATATGCTGGATGCAATTGCAGATATCACTGGAGTTAGAGGCTATAAAGTCAACCAAGCAAAGACTGAAATTCTATTGTCAATACATCTTCAAACGAACCGCCTCGTAATCTCCAGTCTCAATATAAGCCTCAGCGACCGATTAGATATTTAGGGATCTATCTAAGGCATGACTACTCTCAATTATTTGATGTATACTATAAGACAACCTTATTCAAAATTAAGGCCCTGCTGGATATGTGGAATTGTCTCCCTCTGTCATTGGAAGAGTGGCTTTGATAAAAATGTCAATTGTCCCATTAATGCTTTTCTTTTTACTACACTTCCCATTATCGTTAGAAAATAATACTTTAGAGAACTGAATCAATTGTTTCTAAAATTCATTTGGAATAATAGGCCGCCCAGGACAAAAGTAGCAGTTTTAGAGCTAGATAAATCACAACAGGGAATAGCTTCACTTCATTGTCAAACAAATTACCATGCTGCACTTTTGGATATTATATCCCAAATTATGTCTTATACTGAAATATTTGACCATTTTATGTTGATACAGATGGCAAAAGAATCATCGATTGAATTATCTGTTTTTTTTTTTAAATACCCAAATTATCCAAACGATCGAGATATTAGTCGCTCCATACAAAGAAATATTATATTAGAGAGCTGTTTCGGCTCTGGGTAGCCGTGAACTGCCATGCCTTTACTCTACTAGAAGACTGTCGATCATTTGGCATTAACATCCCAAAGCGTCATTGGAACGCTGGGAGCAGAAACGGTCCACTAGAATAGGTGACTTTTACAACAGTAAAAGACGCCTAACGTGCAGGGTAAGCTCCTCCACTAAGGCAGAGGAGCGTCGCCCCACTGCTTTCAGAGCTGGAAAAATAGAATAATACTATCGTTGTTATTATCATTTTATTTTTCATAGGTAGAGGGCCGGGTTAGGGCGGGGCGGGACTAGTGGCACAGGGGGAGGAGTGGTTTGCGCACTCCAAGTGGGCATGACTTTTTTGGCCGGCCGTCTGGGTCTGGCCAAACAGTCATGCGTACTTTGCATGTTCCCCACCATGCGTCGATGCACAGGCTCCCTGCACCCGTCTGAGCACCGAACCACGGCGCTCAGACCGATCACAACTCTGCATTGCAGCGTTGTGATTGGCTTAGGGGAGCCTGGGTGCTTCCTGCTTCCGGGGATCGCGGAGAAGGAGACATGATGGTGGAGAAATGGTCTTGGCGGCTGGAGGAGGTAAGTGTTTTTCCCCCCACTGCCCCCATTCCCTGCCAACTGGTACTGCTAACGTGGGATGAAATAAACCTACACTGGGTGTGCAAACCGGACCCTTGCATTTAGTGCACAAAAGATTATAAGCTTCCTTTCCTCAACCCATACTGTTTTAAACTCTGAAATGTATGCACTGAAGCACCTGTTATATAAAAGCCACTTAACAGGCATAGGAAATTTGTATGGGGCCATACAGAACAACATGAAGAGCACTCGAGTTGAGGAACAGTTGATTAAAATCCATAATAAGGGAAGAGGTGTGGCGCCGCGGCCAGGGTGACTGCCTCCGGAATATGGGGATCACGGTGCGATCCCCGGCGGCAGATTAGCCCAGCACCATGTGACTCTGAGCAATAGCTTGCTTAATCTTCCCGACGTCCCCCAGCACCTAGAGACCCTTACGGGTAATTGTTTGCGCTTTACAAATGTGGATTATTATTATTATAATTCCATTGGCTGTTCAATCACTAAAGGAGAATGGACATATATCTCAGAATTGGGGTGCAAGTTCCTTAGGGCCCCAAATTTCTAAAGAATGGGGATTTTGTCAAGGTGGCTGGCCTATTACACCCCCCATAGACTGCACCAGATGAATACAGCAGTGCCAGATCAGTGTTTTCGTTTTAAGCTTGATGGAGCAGGAAACTGGTGTCCTAATTTTTTAGGTCGAGTGTGAGCCAGCGCGCAAGCTCTGGTCTGCGAAGAGCTCTGGTAGTTGAGTACAGAGAGAAGCTTTGCCCACTCCCCCCTCCCTTATTTTTCATTGGCTTCTGTGTTTGTCCTTTGTAAATGCTCTCTTCTGATTCATAATGAGGCTTGTTAGTCCCTCCTTAGTACAGCCATGTCGTCATTTGTCACCTCCCATGGCTACTGGCCCCTTTACTTAGAGTGTTCCATAGTACGTGTTATTTATACTGTGAGCATTACTTTTTCCGTGCCTTCTCGCCCCCTTCTCCCACGCACTCCAGTTGTCCGTGCCTTCTTGCCTCCTTCTCCCCCCGCCCGCACTCCCATTGGTCATGCCCTCCCCCCACCCTCCCTCTCGTTGTCCGTGATGCAATATACAATAGGTCTCGCATAAATGCGAGTCCTATTGCATTGCAAATGCTTGTTTAAACAATTGATCATGACTGCGCAGATGTTTCTTAAAGGCGGAAATATTCCATAGATTGTCTCTGCAGGCGGCCCCTCATCCCGAGAAAGAATTTAAAGTATGCCGACCTGTCACGTCGTGTCACGGGGTTTGTGGTAAAAACCAGGCCAGTTAGTTCTCTTTTTGTCTGGAACGGCAGGTTTTGTGTGATTGTGTGATCTTCGGCAACGTGGGCAGGGTTGGATTGGGATAAAAACTCGGCCTGGACACACCCAAAAAAAAGTGGACCACATTTGCGTATTGCCTTTCCGCAAAACACTGCTTCAGCAACGTTTTATGAAAAGAAAGGGGGTGGGGGGGTATGTTTTATTAACTTCACTTAGGGTTAAAAAAAAATGCACAGCTTAGTTCACACTGCTGAGCCACATATGAATGCAAGTGAGACCACTTCTGCTCAGCCCTCCCCCCCGCTCCATCCGCATACATTAATGGTCCGGCCCAGCGAGAGAAAGGGAGTGACACCTCTGCCCATCTGCCTCTAGAAAGGCCACTCGGGCACCCACTGGGCCGCTGGCGGCATCCGAACAGCACAGACAGCCCCCAGGCTGCCCAAAAAAGGAGCTCACAGCTAGAACTCGGCTACCGGCCCTTCGGCCATTTCCCGAGTGCCCGCCTTACCAATCCCACCCTGTGGGTGACGTTCTCTTGCCTGTGAAGCTGCAGCAGGCCTGGGGAGGTTCAGTCCGGGGTAGGAGCGAGGCATCGGCACAGAGGAGGAGTCAGGCCGGTTGCTGTGCACTGAGGAGTGAAATCCAGGGAGCTCTTCCTAGGAGCAGCAGCCTCCCTCTGGAGTCCGTTCCTTTCAGTCTTGTCTCATTTCGGTGCCTGTCCCCTTGCTCCAGCGCTCAGTCTTTTTCTGCTCATCCGCCCTCCCTCAGTTAATTCAGTGTTATTGACCTATTGATTTGCACATGTTGCCCAAGCTTTGCAGGTTCCCAGGCTTTGAATGCTGTGTGATTTCACATACGGGCCTCTGAAGGTGGCACAGGTATCTACAGGTGTTCTGCTGGCACCTCTTCCACGTTTCAGTGTAGAATGCAGGCTTGCTGTCCATCCTTCTGCCTGGTGAGGTTGGTGATTGCTTGGGGTAACTTCCAGTAATGTTAGTTTGCTGTCTTGTGTCAGTTCCAGAGTCTGCCTGTGGCTCCCTTTTCAGCCTCAGGCTTGTGATTGCTGGTGCTGTGTTTGGCCACAAGTTGTCTCTTCGCTAGAGTTAAATTTTGTAGGGCGAAATTTCTGTTTCAGCGGGTTACATATTGGTTCTTTTTGTCAGATTCAGGTACTTTGCTTAAGAGTTTTCCCTCTTTCTTTTATAAGTATGCATTCTCGTCATCTTTCCTTGCCTATCTTGGTTCCTCTTAATCTCTTCATCTCTCGCTTCCTCTCTGTGAGCCTCTCTTGCTGTATTTCTATCTGTAACTGTGTTTTTCTCTCCTCTCCTCTGTGTCATTCCCTGTGAACGAACTATCTATCTATCTATCTATCTATCTATCTATCTATCTATCTATCTATCTATCTATCTATCTATCTATCTATCTATCTATCTATCTATCTATCTATCTATCTATCTATCTATCTATCTATCTATCTATCTATCTATCTATCTATCTATCTATCTATCTATCTATCTATCTATCTATCTATCTATCTATCTATCTATCTACCTACCTACCTACCTACCTACCTACCTACCTACCTACCTACCTACCTACCTACCTACCTACCTCTCTCTCTCTCTCTCTCTCTCTCTCTCTCTATCTATCTATGATATCTCACAAACAGGCATCAATGTGATATGGCCCTGTGTATCACCATCAATCGGTCGCAGTGGCACCTTAAACGTCACCAGACACCCCCCTCCTCCAAATGGCAAGTTACTCATCATGTATGTTTTGTATTGCATGCTTACTTTAGTGCAATGAGCATGACAACATTGCATGATTTTCAAACATGTAAATGTTAATTTAAAGCAGTAAATAAAATACAGGCTTCAATTCTTTAGTTGTGCTAATAATAAGAGAAAGGTATTTAACTATGTAGTTATTAAACAGAGCTTCTCATAAAACACGTTTTGCTTAAAAAGCACATTCTGGCTGTAGGAATCAGAGATTGTTGAAGCTGCTAGCAAGGCAGGGCTATCAGTGGGCCCTGACTGCAGTTAGAAAGTTTATCTTTTGTGAATATAGTAGTGCACACTACACAAAGTGGTTATGCTCAGACATTTTTTAAACTACTTCTGCAATGTTGAGCGAACACTTTGCCCTGATTCTATTTAGAATATTCAGGGTTTGCTTTTACACATAGACTACTACACAAGGAGCAACAGCTAAGCTTCTCCTGCTACAGTCTGCTAACCATGGGCCTTTTGTGCAGTTTGAATATTTAGGTTTTGTTTTACAATTCATGAACAGGTTTCTAATTAAACAGTGGGCAATGCTGATGCACTGCAGAGTCCGCCTGTGGGAAGATGCCTTTTATTGAATGGTCACCCCTGATTTTTCTGGACTGATGCTGCTGGTTCTTAGGTCGAACCTGGGCAGTGCATGCGCTGCTCTGCAAGGCACGCTATATTCAGGTAGGGACTTGAAACTCCACCCACTCTCCGCCCATATTTTTCATTGACTTGTGTCATTGTCCACTGTAAACTGTGGCTGTTCATTGGTCAATAGGCTTAGTAGTCCCTCCCTAGTACTGTCTTGTCTCATTTTGTAACAACCCATGGCGACACCCCCTGATTCGTGTGTTGTTACTCGGGAGGCTTTAATTACACCCTCTGAGCACGATTTTCGCAAATAGCTTTGGACGCGCTCTCTCCTAACGCTTTAAAAAAAATTTATAGCACAGGCGCCAAAAGCATTTGCAATGCAATAGATCTCGCATTTGCGAGAGTTTAAGCTATTGGCATTGTAAATGTCAATGCCTTTTATTGATCTGTTTTAAAATCAACACATAAATAAAAGACATTGTCATTTACAATGCCAATAGCTCAAACTCTCGTAAATTCGAGACCTATTGCATTGCAAATGGTTGCTTAACATGCCCAGTACTCCAAGATTTTTGTGAGAAAGTTTTTCAGAAGCTTACAGATATTACGCAGATCCATATATTGCCGGAGCCCATGCTTGCTTTGTTTGGCTCCTCGCACGAAACTCGAAGGGCCAAAAAAAGCGTCCAATGTTTGCTGTATATTGGTATTGGTACTGCTATCGCTATCGCACTCAGATTAATACTTCAGAAGTGGAGGACGGAGGTGGTTCCTTCTCTGAAGCACAGGCAGGCAAAAATGCAAAGAACTAAGATGTTTGAGGAGGCCTATGCTAAACAGGTGGGGCGGCTAGCTAAAGTTTTTAATATTTGGGGTAGAATGCAGTTTGACTTATGTAATCCTGATGACTTGGGGTACTAACTATAGCCTAAACGAAGAACATATGTTACAATCTTCTATACTGGCCAGGAATAATAGAACTAAGGGTGAACAGGAGACTCGATGCTGCGTTTTACAGTAGTTATGCATGTAATGTACCATGTATACCAATGTAAGAAACTGGCTCTATATATAACGCACCAAAGTGAGGTACAGTGTGTATAGAGTCCAAGAGTCTCCAGAGGTTTGGCAGAGGTTAAAGTTAGATAGAACCTTACTCTCTAAAGTGGTAGCTTGGTCGAGCAGTAAGGCAGTATCAGAGGGCAGTGTAAAGCATTTGATGTACACACTCAATCAGCAAATGGTCTCACACACTCAAGAACTGAACTATAGGCCAATTGTTTTGTATAAAAAAAATACTGTTGTTTTATTTCTATAACCAAGCAAGCCTGGTACAGGTAAGCATATAAATACTTTGCAGTAGTAATTGTCTTGTTTGGACACAGTTCAGAATTGCAGTATAACTGGTACTGGTTTTGATTACAGGTTTAAGAAAGCAGTTTGCAACACATTGCAGGTATAGTACATTCAATTGAATGGGCTTTTTAAGTAAAATGCAGTTAATTACTTTTCAGATTACTTTTCTAACCACAGGACTGGATCCTAGATTCAGCCTTGGGACATTTCCTGAAAACAGGTGAGTAAATGCGTTTTGGTTAAAGGTATGATTTTTAAGTAATATTATTGTATTTCAAAAGTTGACACTTAGAAACTTTTTCACATAGAATAACCAATGTTATCCTATGGGAGGAAATTCACTTAGCAGGTAAGTTAGGTTATCGTTGCTTTTTCTTACTCAGTGCTGGATCCTGGATTCAGCACTGGGACATTTCCTGAAAACAGTTGAGAAAATGCGTTTTGGTTAATCAGCTCATTTTTAAGGAATATTTGCAGTTTTCAAAAGTCGACACTTAGAAACTTTTTGAGAGAAAAAGTGTCCATGTTATCTTATGAGGAAAAATGAGTTATCGGTTTCAAGGTAAGTAATCGGTCTTTTGAGTTAGGTTTCTGGGGTTAGACTCAGGGGTCTCCCAGGGTCAGTGATGCACTGTTGTTGCACCTTCAGCGGCACTCGGGTGGCCGGGTGCAGAGTGTTGTGGCCCAATGTTATCCTATAGGGGATAGGGGGACTCCGGTTGGTGGCTGCTGGCAAGCAGGCCACAAGGTTGTGGGAGCAAAGCTCCTAGGGTTAAGCTCAGGGCACGTTGGGGACCAAGTTAGCACCAAAGGGGCACCCTCAGCGGCGCTAGGGCAGCTGGGTGCAGGGTGCAGTTTTGAGGTCAGGTGCCCTGTTGGATTCAATGGAGATTCTCCGGGACAAAGAAACACTGCAGGCGCGGGGACGAAGATCTTTCAGGAGTGGCCACCACTTCGAAGGGTAAGTTGGGATGTAGAGGGATGGTTAGGCACCACTGGGTTGGGCACACAAGGCCGTGTAGCGACGGGTGCAGGGGTGCCTTTGGTCTTCGGATTTTCTTACCCTCTCTGGCCGCGGTAGGGGGAGGGTCTCCTGGATTGAGGCTGCAGGCGTCGTCTGGAGGCTTGCGGCATGTAAGGTGTCGACGGATCTCGGGTCAGGATCGCCGTGAGGACCTCCTAGTGGTGTTTGTTCACTAAAACACAGGCCGGGCTTGGCGGGTGCAGAGTGTGCTGGATTTGCGGTTTCTGACTGGCACCAGAAGCTGCAGTTTAGACATGTCCGGTGTTGACGGGAGAATCAGCTTGGAGAGTGAATGCAGGCCGGTCCTCCGGGGTTTTTGAGGTTGCTGGCCACTGGACACGCCAGGGTTTTGCAGGAGCAGGTTCGAGGGGAGACAGGTCTGTAGGGCTGGGGCCAAGTCAGTGGGCATCATCCTCTTGTTAGCTCTGCATGTCTTCTCGTCCTTCTTCTTTTCTTGTGGTTGCTGGATCTAAGGAAGGAAGGTTCAGGGTGCCCCTAAATACTAAATTTAGGGGCGTTAAAGGTAGTTAAAGGGCAGGGACCAATGGGTCCCTTCCCTGGGGTGGGTACACCCCCTATTCTGCCACTCTCCAGTGGGAAGGGGGCAGGAGCCTGCTCCTGGTTGGCTGGGTCCCCCCATCCTCAAGATGGCGGGGACTCGAGGTTGTGCTTCACCTCGCCTCCCCCACCTTAGGGGTGGAGTTGTCATAGGTGGGCACACCTCTCTTCCTCACTTTGTTTTTCCCGCCAGGTCTCCCGCCCAAAGGGGGGGGGGGGTAGAACCAATGGCGACCAGTTGCTGAGTACAGCAAGTGGTCTGGAGAAGCTCACAAAGGCGGCATGCCTTTGAAGCTTCTCCTTCGTGAACCCTGCCCATCCTGGGGGAAGAGGCTTGGCACCTCGTCCCAGGATGTGCATTGTTTCAGGCCCCCGAGAGCAGCAAGCTCTGGACCCAGGGGTCCAGAAACATGTCTGGTGGTGGCAGCCTGCGCAGCCACTCAATCAGTCACTGGGAGTTGGTCGAGTTTCAGGGGGCATCTCTAAGTTGTCGTGCATTTTACATTAAATCCCACACTGGCATCAGTGTGGGTTTAATGTGCTGAGAAGTTTGATACCAAACTTCCCAGTCTTCAGTGCAGCCATTATGGTGTTGTCTAGTTTGTAATGACAACCTCCCAGCACCATATACTCTTAATGTTAGCACTGCACTTACAGGGCCCAGGAATGGACCTGGGCACCGTAGGGGTACAGGGCTCATGCACCTCTACCCTCACCACTGGCATAGGGCACCCGGTTAGTGGGGTGACTGATGTATGCCTGGGCAGCGGTTTGTGGGCATGGCACACAGGGATGTGTGCCATGTTGTCTCTTTGTTTTGTTCTGCACCCAGACAGCCTGCAAAGGCAGTGTGTGTGTGTCAGGGTACACGGCCTCTAAGGGTGGCACAATAAGTGCTGCAGTCCTTAGGGGCCTTCTCTGGTCACAGTGCCCTGGGTACTTATGGTACCATTTACCAGGGGCTGACATGTGGCCAGAGATGCCAATTGGGTTTAGGCTTCAATGCAGTTTTAGGGAAGGACCACAGGCCCTGGGTACCTGATTGGCAGGAGCCCAGGGCACACTCAGTCAAAGTACATCAGCAATTCAGCAAAAAGTGGGGGCATACCATGCAAGAAAGAGGGCACTTTCTCCCACATGCCTATGTTTTTTTGGGGGGGAGGGGGGGTTATGTAGCGCAAACTCGACCCAAAGGTATCAGAGCACTTCCCATGAGCACCAGTTGTGTTACAGATGGACACATTCATTTTGTTAGGCATGGGGAGATTATGGGACTTGCCCAGAATCACAGGATGTTGAGCGTCCCTGCCGAGACTCGAAACCGGCTTCCCAGCTTCGAGATTCGACCCCTAGTTTTTGGGGGTATTTTTTGTAAATTGACCACTGCACTTTAAATTGCATTTAGTACTTTCTTGTTAGTTTCTTATATAGAAAATTAGCAATCTTGCAATATGAATTATTTTATATCTATTCATGTGGTTTTACATCTGTATCAAACAAGGATATCTGCTTTCTTTTTATCATGCTTCGCAAAGCAACTGTTATGCATTCCTCAGTAAAATAAAAAATAAAAAAGAAGACAATAATGCATGGGGAAACGTGTACAGGAGACAGCTGGTAAAAACAGGAAGGAGGGCAAGCCGACAAGTGGAGCAGTAAAGAGAAGACAAGTAGGCAGAGAAAAAAAAGGCGAATCAGAAAAGGGGGCTAAAGAGAGTGAATCTGCGAAGAAGGGAGAGACTGGGAGAAGAGAAGATGAGGAAGCAGAAGTAGAAAGACAAAAAGAGGGAAAATGGAGAATAGGCAAAAAAAGACAGCAAAGAAATATAGGAGAAGTGGGAGAACAAGAGAAAAGGGGATAGAGTGGCGAAGGAAATAAGGGTTGGAGGAAGGGTGGGAAAAAGAGAGCAGGAAGAGATAGAGAGCAGAAAGGAAACAACAGGAAAGATAAAGAGACACAGTGGTAGAGAACTAGAGTCATACATCAAGAGATGGGTGGGTGAAGAGAGGAGACACACCTCCTCTCTCCACCCAGAGGAAGGAGAAGACCCAGGGAAATAGAAAGAGAAAGCAAGAAATAAGTGAGTTATAGCGTTTGGAAGGAAGGGGCATGAGTTGAGAGGGAACAGTGGCGTAGCAAGGGGGCCGGGGGCTGTCCGCCATGGGCGGCACGAGTTTGTGGGGCAGCGGCCTCCCGGGTTCTTATCTGCAGCCGCCATGGGAATCGCCAGCACCAACTCCCCCTTACATGCTGCGCCCGCAGGAAGCAAACGCAGGGACCGCCATGGACTCCACATGGTCTATCTACGTCACTGAGAGAGAACCACCAAATTCAGAGCTTTCAACATGCAACTGTCACAGAGAGCTAATAGAGCCCCATCAACGCTTGCAGGAAGACTCAAGACAGACCCCGCCCCAGAGGTTCTAAAAGATTTGCTTATGAGCGATGGCCCACCTCCCTTGGTGGTGTCTTGCACCCTTGTTCAGAAGACTCATCTTTAAATGTTCTTTTTAATTACCTCCTTACCGACTGGCTCCTCCATCTAATTGTGTGTTGTTCACGCTGGGAACAGACCTAATTTAATTTATGAAGTGTTAATTACACAGAGTTAATTGAGTGCAATTGGAATTGGGTCCGCGTTGCAGCGCTGCACCGGGAGCATCAACGCCTCTCGCTCCCAGGCTGCACATGTGGACCGTCGGTATTTGTGATCTAGGCCGCGTGAATCAGAGCGGTAAAGTGTTTACCACGGCGGGGGGGTGTCTGGAAGTCTTGCTTTTACCGCCACCACATTCTGCTAATCTCCCGCACCCTGCAGATTGTGGCTCCCCAAGCCATCTTCACAAACATCTTTCAGGCTCATGTACGTTGGTTTTCATCACCATTAAAAGTAACTTTTTTTTTATTTCTTGGGCACAAAGCTAAACTTTCCTAACATCTCTCACCAGTAGCTAAAGAGTGCAAACCACCTGCAAACCTTCAGAAAGGTCAGACATAGAAAACAGACTTCATCCCTTCTCACAAATATGATCCCGCCTAACATGCACACCACAGAGCACTGGGCAATGCAATGAACATCAGCCCCCACTTTAAAATGGAACACCAATCTGTGGTAATGAGGTTCAATAGGCAAGTTGTCGTTTTAGTGGATTTATTGAGATAAGTTACAGGTAGATGAGTTCTTGTGTGGCAGCCCCACCAGGAGCAGCCTGCCTGCCGCTCAGACCATGGTCCAACTGTCACACTCCACCTCACAAGCACCCCGACATTCCAATCCGCATCATCACACCGACATTCCGTGCAGCACACAGAAAATTCACACTGGGCTGAGCAGGGAGGGAGATGATAACAGTATATTAACATGAACAGGACACTACACAATCCTACTGCGTTGAAGAATATAATGTTGGCGAGCTTCCATGAGAAACCCCTGGTGGCCTAATGCTCAAGCATCAGGGCTACCTGAGAGAAAACATGTCAACTATTTAAGCACACAGGAATAGCAAAATGAGAAAGCAAAAGTAGTAAAGTAACACATAAGTGGACTAACTCGAATAAAGGGATCAGTAGATATGGGTTTTTAGGTCAAGCTTGGCAGCACATGCGCTGCTCTGCAAGGCATGCTGTATTCAGGTATGGACTTGAAGCTCCGCCCACTACTCGCCCATATTTTTCATTGGCTTGTGTCACTGTCCTTTGTAAACTGTGGATTTTCATTGGTCAATAGGCTTAGTAGTCCCTCCTTAGTACCGCATTCTCATTTTGTAACCTTCCAGGAGGACACCCCCTGTTACATGTGTTGCTTCTCAGAAAGCTTTAAATACAGCCTTCGAGCACTATTTTGTTAAATAGTTTTCACCTGCCTGTGATTGCAGGCAGGACACGCTCTGCCGCAGCACTTTATTTTTTTTTCATAGCACGGCACACCACGCTGATACAGTGGCGGCCGCGTCGTTGTTTTATTTGCAGCACCCAATGTGGCCTCATGGTTTTTTTTTCTATTTCTTCACTTTATGTTGTTTAAAACCGCCCAATGCTGTGCTTTCACGTTAATGGTAGCTACGCTCCTTTTTTTAGACAAGCTGCGTCAAAAGAAAGGTGCGCGGATGCTATTCAAGTGAAACCACTGCATGGGGCGTTTTTACCATAAAATGCATTTATTTGTCAACTTGTGGTGGAACTGCTGCCTATACCCCTGCCCAGATGTTTCTTCAGCATACTACATCACAGGTTATTCCAAGATGTCCTTGCCAGCTGTTCGTCCTTCATGGGCTTCAAATTTGGCCCATGAATGCCAATCTGATTGACCACCAAGCTGCCAATCAGTTGGCCTTTCCACGTGGGCTTACGTGGTGCCCATAAAGATCACCTGATACACCCGCACTCAATATTTGAAGTCAATGTTGTTGCTTTTCGAAATTCCCCAATGTCTCGCTCCACCTTCAAGGTCCCACATAAGATTTGCAAGCCTCGTCTCCCCCTCCTCAGCTGCCACCCCTTCTTTCCTCTTCCCATCTGGAGCTGGTGCACATTAAGACGATTGCAGGCAGCTGCCACACAGCGCCACCACAAATGGCCACAAGATGAGGGCAGATTGCAACAAATTGCCTCCAAAAAGGGCTTGGTAGGAGGAAAGTGGTGCCTGAATACTACAATATAAATTGTTCCTGAGACTCAAAAAATCATTGCACTGGAGATGACCCCAGCCCAACTTGACATTTTAAATTCAAATGTATGGACCCTGGTACTGGAGGGGGATTATGTTAAACTCCTGCAGCTCCAGTGGTGAAAGGGCTCGTGGCTCCTTCCTCAGTCAGCCCTGCCAATTTTCCCAGGTCATCTCTGATGTCCTACTCCAGTCCTGGTTTTTTTCCTTTGAATTCTGGGACTTGCAGTGTTGTTTGTTCAATTATAAAACTACAAGTCCCACAATTCAAAGAAAAACCCCCTGGATTGGAGCAGTGGTTAATGTGTAAAAAAGAAAAACAGGAGTGCGGGGGCCCTCGTCAGGAGGCCGCTTGCACCAGACCATTTCTCCTGTTAGCACGGCCTAAAACAGAACCAACTATTAACCATGAAAGTGTGGCGAGGATGTGGCGTAATGGCGAAAGCTGTCGACTTCAGATGTGGGGAGCCAGGTTCAAGTCTCCGCTTCAGCGCCACATCCTGTGTTTCTGGGAAAATGATTTAATCTCCCCGTGCCTACCATAAATGAATGTGTCCTTAACTGGTGCTCATGAAAATCGCCGGAGTTGATGATCAAGTGCCGGTACTGAGCACCGAAAACCACTGGCTCAAATTAAGCACTGGATTGGAATAGCATGGGAAACTTGGCAGCTGTGTTTTCTGAGCCCACCACCTTTGTATATCTGTTAGTAGGCCAACCTGAATGAAACTTTAGGAGCGCCTCAAAAAATCTGCAGGTTTGCTTCATCATTTTGCACCGTGCCCCAGCAGCTGCAGGGCTCTCTGCTCCTAAGAGTGAAACATGAGCCATCACTGCAGCTCGGGGCCATTCTGGCAACTCCTCCGCGCTCATTGTGCACTTCTGTCGATAAAGATAAAAAAACAAATAGTCTGAGAAACAAAGGGCTAATTCGGAGGAGATGGTTTGAACATTCCTTTCTCTTTGCAGGAAATCAATGAGTGTCTTGCTCTGAAATATCACAGTGCTGGAGTCCAGGCCGCCTGGCCCTGGTCCCAGGGGCCGCAGAACATGGCGCTGGCTTGATGCCGCAGCGCGTGCGGCTCTGCGCCTTCCGCTGAGCGCGCGGTCCTCGAAGGATTTGAGCAAAGTGTCTAATTACTGAAGTATTGGTACCTCGCGTCGAGGTCCCTCATTACATCTGTGATGGAGTTTGGTGCGGGGATACAGCCTTTACAATGCACTTGTTAACACGCAATGCCTTTACTACTCAGCTTTTACAACCCAGTTAAGTACTATGCAGGTATTTGTACCTTTACTACGCATACCTTTACCACGCAGGTATTAGTCCCTTTACTATGCATTCCTTCACCATGCAGTGATTTCTTTTTTTTTAGATGACATTATTATTATATTATTAAAAAAGGCGGTTTAGGTGCGGGTATTGGTAAAGGGAGGTAGGAGTAATTTTAGGGTTTAGGTTTGGGTGATGGTAAAGGGAGGTAAGAGTAATTTTAGGGTTTAGGTTTGGGTGATGGTAAAGGGTGGTAAGGATATTTTTAGGGTTTAGGTTTGGGTGATGGTAAAGGGTGGTAAGGATATTTTTAGGGTTTAGGTTTGGGTGATGGTAAAGGGAGGTAAGAGTAATTTTAGGGTTTAGGTTTGGGTGATGGTAAAGGGTGGTAAGGATATTTTTAGGGTTTAGGTTTGGGTGATGGTAAAGGGTGGTAAGGATATTTTTAGGGTTTAGGTTTGGGTGATGGTAAAGGGTGGTAAGAGTAATTTTAGGGTTTAGGTTTGTATGATGGTAAAGGGTGGTAAGGATATTTTTAGGGCTTAGGTTTGGGTGATGGTAAAGGGTGGCAAGGATATTTTTAGGGTTTAGGTTTGGGTGATGGCAAAGGGTGGTAAGGATATTTTTAGGGTTTAGGTTTGGGTGATGGTAAAGGGTGGCAAGGATATTTTTAGGGTTTAGGTTTGGGTGATGGCAAAGGGTGGTAAGGATATTTTTAGGGTTTAGGTTTGGGTGATGGTAAAGGGTGGTAAGGATATTTTTAGGGTTTGGGTGATGGTAAAGGGTGGTAAGGATATTTTTAGGGTTTAGGTTTGGGTGATGGTAAAGGGAGGTAAGAGTAATTTTAGGGTCTAGGTTTGGGTGATGGTAAAGGGCGGTAAGGATATTTTTAGGGTTTAGGTTTGGGTGATGGTAAAGGGAGGTAAGGATTTTTTAGGGTTTAGGTTTGGGTGATGGTAAAGGGCGGTAAATATATTTTTAGGGTTTAGGTTTGGGTGATGGTAAAGGGTGGTAAGGATATTTTTAGGGTTTAGGTTTGGGTGATGGTAAAGGGTGGTAAGGATATTTTTAGGGTTTAGGTTTGGGTGATGGTAAAGGGCGGTAAGGATATTTTTAGGGTTTAGGTTTGGGTGATGGTAAAGGGTGGTAAGGATATTTTTAGGGTGTAGGTTTGTGTGACGGTACAGAGAGGTAAGGATGTCCATCAGAAGCTATTGGTTACCACCATATGACTTAAATGGCCAGCACTGTTCCTTGAACCGCTGTGATAATGCCAAGAATGCAGACACTATTCCTATGTTGGCCAACTCATGCCCTGTTTAGCAAGAGAGGACCACCGTGATTCCTAGGATGTTGAGAGTATGCCAAGGCATGCCACCATAAACCAGCTCCTTCATAGTACCCAGAATACCAACAGTATGCCAGGCAATGCCAACTTATGCCAGGGTCACCCTAATGCCCTGAATGGCTCAATACACCAGAAAGGAATACCTTGAGGCAAGGCCTCTACCGTGTATAATGCCCACATTCCTAGGAGGGCATACCTACGTAGAGTTTCCGCAATGGCTACACTGCCACAGTAAACCCCAAGGAGGGACCTCATAATGACCTCAAAATGTCCACAACAGGCCATGGAGGAACACCTTATGCCAGTGCTGCTCTAATGCCTAGAGTATCCACCGCAATATCTATCAGTGTCCTGTCACCTCCTTCTCCCAGTTTGCCTCTCATCTCCATCTTATTCTCATTGAATCATCTCAGTTTCTTAGTTTCTGTAATTTACATTTCCCAGATTATTTCTCGCTCGAAGCTCTATCCTTCCCTCACCTCAGTCTCTCCTTATTTCACTGGTATGAAAAGCAAACTTCTATTTTTGCTACATATCTCATTCTCCACCTCTGTGTGCTTTTGATGTTTCTTCCCTTTTAAAACTTTATTTTCCTTCTTCAGTCTACATTTCACGTGTCTCCTTTTTATATTTCCATCATCTCACCTCCTCTCTCTTCTTTTGCTAGCCTATGTTAATCCAGCCTTTTCATCTCCTTTTCTGTCAGTATGACTACCTTTATTTCTCTGTCAGTTTCACCGTTCCACCCAGTTTTTTTATTTTGCCCACTTCACCTTTATCTTTTCCTCTTGTCCACTAACTTTGGGGGTGATTACGATGGCAGACGGACTTCAATCCATCCGCCATCGTGTTGGGGAGAGGGACCGCCCACCTACAAGGTGTCGGTCCCACGGGGGTATTACAATGCCACCGCCACCGTGGCGGTCGCATCTGCAATCAAACATTGCGGCGGGTGCTGCTAGCTGCAGTACCCGCCGCTTTGTTAAAGATGCACAGTTTACATTTCCCTGCACCACGTTGCAAGCATCAAGCAGTGCCTACCACATGGTGCAGGAAAATGTGGAGGGGCACCCTAGCTGTCCCCTAAGTGCTACAAGAAAGTGCCCCTGCATGGAGGGGCCTGCAACGCGCCCCTGAAGTCAAACTCTGCAAACCTTTGAATGGCAGAGGGACCGCCAATCAAAGGCTGGCTTGAAGCAGCATCGTAATTTGGAGGACGGTGCCTGCTAGGCACTGCCACAATTCTGCAGCTGCATGGTGGGTCCGCCAGGCAATCGTAACGACCCGTGGTGGATGGACTATGCGTCCGCCAGCATACCGCTCACCATCGTAATATGGCGGGTGGAGAAGTGCTTGACGATGGCGGTGAACGGCAGGCTTCCGGTGGCGGTTTCACCACCATCATAATCAGCCCCTTTGTTTCTTTATTTATTTATTTTTTACATTCTTGTTTTAACTTCATTTTTTATTCTTGTTCTATCCTGCCTTTTCTTTTCACAAATTCAACATTTCTTCTTTCTTTCCATATTCAGTTTGTTTCTTCTTTCTGTCTTCATTTAATATTCAACATCCTTTATCACCCATTCCTCCTTTCTGCTGCTATCTTTATCACCAGTTTTGAATGGTTTTCTTTTCCATTCTATATTTTTCAAAGGCTTCAACCATTCTCTTTCCATGGTATTTTCTTTCTCTTTTGTTTAATTTTTCTTCTTCTTTTCCTTTTTTCTCTTTCATCTGTTTCATTTTTCCTTCCCCCATAATTGTATTTCTTGCATGCTTTATTGTCCTGTGCTTTTTCTTCCATTATATATTTCATTTGCTTTTTCTTTATTTTTTCCATTCTCCTGTTGCTATTTCAATTTTTAAATCTTTGCTGGCACTTTTTTGATCATCTGCTTTATCTTTTTTCATTCATTTTCACCATATTTCTTACTTTCCTTGCAACTTTCTTTAACCTATTCTTTATTATTTGCTTCCTTTCCTTTACATCTCACACTTCCTTTTAAATTCTTTCCACAGCTCTCTTTTATCTTTGCACTCTGCATTACTTTTTCCAGTCTTTGTTTTTTCCCTTTCTTTCTTCTTTTTTATTGTCTTCCCCTGTTTCCAGTTTGTTTGCCTCATTCTTGCCACGTTTCCCTTTCCCTCAGCTCCCATTCTTTCATATCTTCTTGTCTCCTTGCATTCTTTCTTTCTCACCTTTCATTCCTTTTCTGTGTATTTTCTTTCTTGATTTATTTGTTATCCAATTTCTTCTTCATTCTTTCTTTCCTCCCAACCTTCTTTTCTTCCTCACATCCCTCTTACATTGCTTCCCTTTTCTTATTCTGTATTCCCTTTCTCCCTCTGTCTGTTCATCTTCTCTCTTTTCCTTTCCCTTGGTCTTCTCTTTCTTTCTTTCTTTCCTTCTTTCTTTCTTTCTTTCTTTCTTTCTTTCTTTCTTTCTTTCTTTCTTTCTTTCTTTCTTTCTTTCTTTCTTTCTTTCTTTCTTTCTTTCTTTCTTTCTTTCTTCTCCATCTTTCCTGTGCCAGCTTACAGGCACCCCACCTATAGCTGCTGAAGTGGAAGAGGGTGCAATTCCACAGCTGAAGAGACTAAGTAGTAGAATTGAGGGAGCATATATGTAGGCATACAAGTTGCTTGAATTATATTGTACTACCTTATTGTTCTTCCTTTTGTGCTCTGTAATTTTTCGGTTTATTTCCTTTTTACTTTTCCTTGACTCCCTGCCTGCTCCGCTTCTCTCCTCCTTCCCGCCGCTGCTGCCCCTGCGGCCCCTCCCCCCTGTCCATGCCCATTTTCCCACCTCCCATCTGCTCGTCACTCCCCTACCCTACTAAATGGCGGCCGCTGCACGGTCGTGCAGCGACCGCGCGCAGTGGGCGCGCCTAAGGCAAGCCCATCTGCGATCTGACCGCGACCAGTGCCATGGACCCTGCATCTCGTCCCACACAGCGATACAACACAGCCGCCCTGCATGCATTCAACCCCGGAAGACTCAGCAACTGCCAACAGGCCACACCCAACATGACCCACGGACAGTTCTCCTGCCTCCACTGCCGCCAGACCTTCACCACCCCGACCTCCAACACCGCAGGACCAACACTGGCGACATCCTAAGATGCGTCCTCCTCAACGTGCGCTCCATACACAAACACACCGTGGAAATCTGGAATGTGCTTGACTCCCTACTGCCTGACATCGCGTTCTTCACAGAGACCTGGACCAACGCCACCTCGTCCCCCGACATCAACAACGCCATCCCGGATGGATACAAGATCCAGAGGAAGGACCGCCCCAACCAACAGGGAGGGGGCCTCACCATCGCCCAAAAGAACACCCTCCTGCTCACCACCTCCAGTGAAACCTTCCCCTCCGCCGAACACCTGCACTTCCAGTTCGAGACCAGCCCCAACTCCACGCTCCGGGGAACCCTTGTCTACAGACCCCCCGGCCCCCATGCTCCCTTCGCCTCCGCCATCACCGACCTCATCGCACCTCATGCCATCGCCACAATGAACTACGTACTTATCAGAGACCTGAACTTCCACCTCGACAACGCCAACGAGCCCAACTCCACCACCCTTTGTGACAACCTCACCAACATCGGACTCAAACACCTCATCTCCACACCAACCCACAGGGCAGGACACACCCTCGACCCCATCTTCGCAGCAGGCAACAGCGTTCGTTTCAGCCACCATAGACCGACCACTACTGCGTACATTTCACCGTCGACAAACCCAGGGCACCCAAACCAGCCCTACACCCTCCACGAAGAAACTAGAGCAAGGTCACAAACGACCAACTCAACTCTGCCCTCACCCGGAACAACCACACCTCGGCACCCGATGCCAACATCGCAGCCAGAGAACTCCACACCTGGATCTCCAAGTGAGCAGATGAGCTCGCCCCGATATGCAACCCCAACAAACAGCGCCCCAGGAAAGCCGCCTGGTTCACCACCGACCTCCAAGAAGCCAGACGCACCTGCAAATGCCTAGAAAAGAACTGGAGATACACCAAGACACCCAACAACCACGCCACCTACAAGGAAGCCATGACGGACTACCACAATCAAATCAGAACCACCAACCTTCATCCACACCAAAATCCTCGCAAATTCCACCAACACAAAGGATCTCCTCACTGTCATCCAGGAATTCACCAACCCTTGCAGCAAAGCCACAGACATCTCCCTGTCGCAAGACCTCTGCGACAAGCTTGGGACATACTTCCACCTCAAGATCAAAAACCTCTATGACAACTTTATTGACATTCCACCCGACGCCAAAGCTGGCCCGCCCCCAAGATGCACCGACCAACCCACCATCTCCACCTGGACGCCGATCACAGTTGAAGACACCACCTCACCATGAAGGGCATCCACTCAGGGGCCCCCACTGACCCTTGCCCCCCACACATCTACCACAGAGCCACCACCGCCATCGGAACCGAACTACAACGCACCATCAACACCACCCTCGAAACAGGCACCTTCCCAGATGACTGGAAACACACAGAAGTCAGGTCCCTGCTCAAGAAGCCGACAGCTGACCCCACTGGGTGCCGTTCGAGCCTGTGGAACTCTGCTGTGGATTTTGTGCTCTACCTGGGCGTGAGGGACTGCGAGGCTCCGCGGCTGGGAAACCAGCTACAGCTGCGGCCTCTTCCCGGACACTCCCCCTGCCAGCCCTTAAGAGGACGACTCACGGCCCCCGCTTCGCGGGTGCCGTTCGAGCCTGTGGAACTCTGCTGTGGATTTTGTGCTCTACCTGGGCGTGAGGGACTGCGAGGCTCCGCGGCTGGGAAACCAGCTACAGCTGCGGCCTCTTCCCGGACACTCCCCCTGCCAGCCCTTAAGAGGACGACTCACGGCCTCGCTTCGCGGGTGCCGTTCGAGCCTGTGGAACTCTGCTGTGGATTTTGTGCTCTACCTGGGCGTGAGGGACTGCGAGGCTCCGCGGCTGGGAAACCAGCTACAGCTGCGGCCTCTTCCCGGACACTCCCCCTGCCAGCCCTTAAGAGGACGACTCACGGCCCCCGCTTCGCGGGTGCCGTTCGAGCCTGTGGAACTCTGCTGTGGATTTTGTACTCTACCTGGGCGTGAGGGACTGCGAGGCTCCGCGGCTGGGAAACCAGCTACAGCTGCGGCCTCTTCCCGGACACTCCCCCTGCCAGCCCTTAAGAGGACGACTCACGGCCCCCGCTTCGCGGGTGCCGTTCGAGCCTGTGGAACTCTGCTGTGGATTTTGTGCTCTACCTGGGCGTGAGGGACTGCGAGGCTCCGCGGCTGGGAAACCAGCTACAGCTGCGGCCTCTTCCCGGACACTCCCCCTGCCAGCCCTTAAGAGGACGACTCACGGCCCCCGCTTCGCGGGTGCCGTTCGAGCCTGTGGAACTCTGCTGTGGATTTTGTGCTCTACCTGGGCGTGAGGGACTGCGAGGCTCCGCGGCTGGGAAACCAGCTACAGCTGCGGCCTCTTCCCGGACACTCCCCTCTTAGTGGAACCCCACCTATATAATCTCAGTTCAGTGACGCGGCGCGGGACGTGCGCCGGGCGAAGCCCGGGCCAAGGGCGGGCCCGTTCTAGCCCGTTACAGACCGAGTAGGACCGGACCGGGCCCCCCCTCTAACATTGTATTCCCCAGGTGATTGGACGTCGTTTCGTAAATTTTGGTTGACTATTAGCTGTGGAAATTACATATTATTACCCATGGCGACCACACGAGGAAGTAAGAACAAGGTGATGAAGGATGTTAGTAATATTACTGGCCCTTTAGATAACTTTATTGTGAGAGCAAACTCTGTTATAGACCAAGGAATAGCTCTTATGGAACGAAGAGTATCACAGGACCTAATACTGGCCAGACGCTCCTCTATGGGCCTTTATGCAACAGCCAAAACCCCCGATAATATAAGTAACAAAGCACCCCTTCCCTCAGTACATGTGGATATACATAGCATTCCTAATGTAGTGGACTTGTCCTTTTCAATGACTGAATGTATATCATCTTCGCAACTAGAGAGGTCTCCGATTCTTACAGCGGAGCCTTTGGTATTAGAATCACGATTGCAAAATTCAATTAACAGTCAGACGGCGAGAGAGCATGAGGGGGCAATACCAAAGACGACAAAACCTTCCAAGAGAAAGCATAAGAAAAATGAACTTAAAATAAATAAGCCCACTAAGTCAAAAAAAACCACCCCTATTGGAAAAAAAGGTCCGGGCAAACTTATTTCCAGAGGGATAGAACGAAGTGAACAACGGTCAAAAGACGCCTCGTCTCCAAGCAGACTTAATGAGGATAGCCTGCCATTGGAATTGTCGAGCGTTGTTATTCCCTCTACGACGCCTATAATTTTGGAGCCTCTGAAGGCTGACCATAAGCAAACTGAAACCATAAGGGAGCTTTTTAAAATATATCTTACTCCATTGGAAACTAGATTGAAGAAGATTGAGAGGCAATTAACAGATGTGGCTGCTTTATTAAAGATCTCGACTAATACTGAATTACCAAAGGTTCTGGATGAGGGACAAAGACACACAAAAAATTTAACAGGGGGTTGTTCAACAGCTAAATCACCAACCCACGCTTTAAAAACAAACAAACTGGCCACTGCTAATATAGAGAACTCTGCAAAAGGAAAAATTAATCATCCACCTGGAAATAAAGATCAAGGGCCAAACATACAGAAAGATTTAACTAAGGGACTTAAACCGGGTAATCCAGTTATAGATTTGCCCCCAGAAGTATCTCCTTATTTGGTGATTCTAACAGGGGTTCCCGAATTGGAAGAGGGAAAAGAAGAACCCTTTGGTTCTTTGAAAAATAAGGTCCAACACTGGCTCAATGTAAATCGACCACTCCCTTCGAATAGGACGAGTAAGATTCTAATGGTCCGTAGAGTTTCCTGGGTGGGGGCAGAAAGAAAAACAACTCAGGGTGATTGTGTCCTGGTTAACTTTGAGGACCCGGAAATAGTTGAGCATATCTGCTCCGGGGGAAATCACTTTGCAAATGAGAGTATTGAAACTAAAAGATTATCTTTTTTTTTACCCGCCTAAATCGCATTCCTATCTATTCAATGAGCGTGAATGGATTACTGTAAAATCGCGCGATAGAACAATCGGTACAAGGGATTGGGGAAGGCAAATTAACAGAAATCTAATAGATAGTGATAACTGGAGGGGTTTACCAACCTCCAATCGCTATAGTAGTTTAGAGATGGTGGATTGACGCCATCGGGCCGTACCTAGTCTCTCTCAGCATTGTTTTAGCCCGACCATCACGGTCAAAAATTTAAACCTCCTGCTAATTGACCCACAAAGAGTTGCAAATGAAGGGAAGATAAAAAATCTGACAGATCCCCTAATAACATCCAAAGTCTTACTTGATGAACTAGATAAACAAGGGACTGGAACAATCACATATCCCGGCTTCGGTACAAAAACTTCTTTACCTCCAAAAGTTGACCATCTGAGGGTGCAGCCTGACGTGGAATACATTCCCCCTCTGGCAGAAACACATTTCACTGTGACTAGCTCATTTAACGAGGAAACAGAAACGGAATATAATACTCCTGTGAAGGAACAAAATCTGCATGTAGACTGCTCCCCTAACAAGGAGCGTCACCGAGATTCCGAAAGGGGAGAGCTGGCTCTTTTATCCTGGAATATAGCAGGCTTAGCAAATAAGGTAACCGATCCTATCTTTTGTGATTTAATCGAGAAGAATGACATTGTATGCTTGCAGGAAACCTGGGAACAGGCCGAAATTCATCTTGCAGGGTATCGCACGTTCTTTACCCCCGCAATCCAGTCCAGGAGAGGGAGAAACTCAGGGGGGCTTTGTACTTATATTTCCAACATGGTCAAGCTGGCAATAACGCAACAGAATACAGAGGGACATAACTGTTATCAGGTCTTTTGCTTAACCGTAGGCGAAAACCGATTTATTTTAATAAATCTATACAATAATATCCCGAAGGAAGATTTGATTAAAGAATTTGAGAATCTAAATAATTTAATAGCCCGCACATTTGGCTTGGAGCCAAATGACGTGTGTATCATTCTGACAGGGGATTTTAATTGCCATTTGTGCCCCTATAATAGCTCTGGTATATGTGGAATGGTCAACCTAACTGGCGATCCATGTACACATTTCGAGCACACTCCACTGGGAAATATGTTTAATAACTTAATTTCTGACTGGGACTTGGGATTTGCAAATGAACTGTGCACGCCTCAGGTTTATTTCCAGTCTACCTTTAATGGTCGCGGTCTTGAATCTGTCATTGATTACACTATGGTTAGCACCATTCATAATCGCAAAGTCCTGTTGTTTAAAACATTAGACACCGCAATGAGTGACCATTTCCCAATCAGCTCAATCTTTGATATTGATAGGGGTGCTAGATCTGCCCAGAGCGTAGTGGAAAACCTCTCCCACTATGCTATTTCTTTGGCAAAACAAAATGGCTATGCCATAAAATGGAAGAAGGTTGACCCATCAAACTTTCTTCAGAACTTGATTCTGGATCAACACGAAAACATAAGGATCTGTCTAGAGATCAATCCAGACCCGAGTTTGATTATTAGTGCCTTTGACCAGATTTCTTCATTTATTGCCAAAAAGTTAACAGGAACTCTACGAGATAAGGCTAATCAAAAAACTATCGGGTGGTTCAACTCGGATTGTTCCAAGGCACACTCCAACTTAAAGCAGATCTTAAAGAAAAAACCTAGGAACGGGCTGGAAGTTGGAGCTGCCAGGGCAGTTTATAAATTATCGCTAAAAAAACGGAAGCAAGAGCTCAAGGAGAATGCGTGGAACGCACTGGTAAAGGCAAGCTCCTTGAGAGATAACACTGCATTCTGGAAAGCAGTAAACGCCCCCTTCTTCGCAGAAAGAAATTCTGATAAGCTGGAACCTGCGATAGAAGAACCAATCTGGGTGGATCACTTTACCGAGCTTTATAAAAAAGATATTTCGCTCGCTACAGCCTCTAAACCATTAATTCAGCAGACTGATATTGAACCCATTGTACCTGTTTCATTTCCTCTGGGGATTGTCTTTTCTGTCTCAGAAGTAGAATTGGCCCTACAGGAAAGTGCTAGAAACAAAGCCCCTGGGCCTGACGGGGTTCCTGCAGATATATATAAAGATACTCTCCCTTTATGGGCCCCTTTGTTGACTAATGTGTTAAACAGTTTTAATATTAAGGGGTTCCCATTAACCTGGCAGGAAGCCATTGTGGTGCCCATTTTTAAAAAGGGAGATCGAACCGATCCCAAATGTTATAGGCCTATCTCCCTACTCGACTCATTGATGAAAGTGGCAGGCAGAATTATTTTAAACAGATTACATATCTGGGCAGAGGAATACGACGTTATATCTAAGTTCCAGTATGGCTTCAAGGCTGGCCTAGGTACTATTGAACAAGGGCTCAACCTGGCCTTAATAACTGGCAAATATACACTGGCAAAAAAGGGTAACCTTTTCATGACCTTTGTTGACCTTAGCTCAGCATTTGATTGCCTGGACCACGATGTACTTTGGGATTCTTTATTAGGCTTGGGCATAGATTTAAATATTATCAATTTTATCAAAGCATTGTATAGAGACGCAGGGGCCAAGGTGCGTTTTGGCAACAAAGGGGAGTGTTCTGCTAAGTTTCCTATTAGGAAAGGTGTCAGACAGGGTTGCATTTTGGCACCTTTTCTTTTTAACCTGTATATTAATGAAGTGGCAGAATTTTTAATTAAACAAGAGCTAGATTATCCTCAAATTGACGGCACCCCAGTTCCCATTTTATTATATGCTGACGATGCAGTCATCATGGCCAGAACTCAGCTGGGTCTTCAAAAGGCTTTGACCAGCTTTTCTTTTTTTATGAGTTCTAGGGGTTTAAAAATAAACATAGGGAAAACCTTTACCATGTGCTGCTCGTCAAAGAATAAACTCTCTTGTAAGACTTTTATTGACAAGTCTAAGATAGAACTTACTAGCTTTTTTTCATACCTGGGGATTGTTTTTAATCAAAAAGGTACTTGGAAAGCAGCAATTAGGGCCAGGAGTCTTGCATTTGCCCGTTCGTTAGGAGCAATTAGACAGTTTGCCAATAAACTAGGAGGCAGACCTGTACGTATTTTATTAGACATCTATAAGGCCAAATGCACATCAATTGCTTTATATGGATCTGGCATATGGGGCATCGCAGATTCACAGGAAATCCAAGTAAAAGAAAACACTTTCCTACGCTATCTGCTAGCGGTCCCTAAATCGACCTCCACATATATATGCCACAGGGAATTGGATTTGGTCTATATTTCGGACCTCATTAAAATCAATCCATTACTCCTATGGCATAAGATATGGACCTCAGAAGCAACCGTTTTTAATAGAACCATTCTGAGTGACTGTCTTAAATTAGAGAGATGGAAAGATATTTATTGGATCTCTTATGTAAAGGAGTTCATGACTAACATGGGGCATGAACCTTTTTTTGATAATCCCTCTTCGCTATCTCTGATCTCTAGAAAGGCTTTTAAGATAAGTTGCCTTGCTTTCCTCGAGAACAAAAGATGCCTCGAGGAGAGGACTAAGACATCAGTAACTCAATATAATGCACTTGCTCAGAGCCCCGGCTTACAGCTTTACCTGTCCCCTGATTACCCAGCATATGACAGAATGCTGCTATCGCGATTGAGAACTGGTACTTATCATAGGTTGATAACATTTCCAGCCAGAAATGATTGGTCTTTAAAATTAATCAATTGCCCCTGCGACGACATTGCTCTGCAATCTTCGATACATTGTATTTTCTTTTGCAAGTATTATGCCTGGGGAAGAAAGAAATACCTGATTCCCCTTCTTAAGTACTGGGGCCTAAGACGCTGCAGACCTGCGTACTTAAAGCTACTCCTGTTAGATGACGAACTAACAATTAGTGCTGTTTCTAAGTTTCTAAAATTTGTAATTAGATGCAGATCAACCCTGGATTAACTTTTAATGTTTTCTTCTTTTTTATCTCTGCCATTCCTTTTTTCTTATGATGAATATAACCTGTATGTAATTTGATTGTGCTTTTAATCATGTTTTATTAATTGTGCTTTTATGATTTTAATTTTAAAATCGAATAAAGCTATCTTTGACTTGACTTGACTTGACTTGACTTGACCCCACTGACCTTAAGAGCTACCGACCCATCTCGCTCCTCCCCTACGCGGCCAAAGTCGCAGAGAAAACAGTCAACAAGGAACTGACATGATTCATCGAAGACAATGCCATCCCCGACCCGTCCCAATCCGGATTCCGAAGCAACCACAGCACCAAAACCGCCCTACTCGCCGCCACAGATGACATCCGCACCCTCCTGGACCAAGGCCCCTCCGCAGCCCTCATCCTACTCGACCTATCAGCAGCCTTCAACACCGTCTCCTACCGCACACTCGTCGCCACACTACACGACGCCGGCATACAAGGAACAGCCCTAGACTGGATCCGATCATTCCTCACTGGAAGAAGCCAAAGAATTAGACTGCCGCCCTTCCTCTCCGATCCCACGGAAATCACCTGCAGAGTACCACAGGGATCATTGCTGAGCTCGACCCTCTTCAACATCTACATGGCTCCCCTCACCGCCATCGTCCGACAACACGTCCTCAACATCATCTCCTACGCCGATGACACCCAGCTCATCCTCTCCCTCACCAAAGACCCGCCACCGCCAGACTCAAATTCCAGAACGGAATGTACGAAGTCGCCGCCTGGATGACCAACAGCTGCCTGAAACTCAACACCAAAAAGACAGAAGTCCTCATACTCTGAACCACCCCTTCAGCATGGGACAATACCTGGTGGCCGACAGCCCTCGGAAGCCCACCAACCACCTCGGACCACACCAAAAACCTCGGCATCGTACTCGACTCATCCCTCACCATAAACTGTCAGATCAACGCCGTCACCTCCAGTTGCTTCAACACCCTCCGCAAGACCTTCAAATGGATCCCACCGGAGTCAAGGAAGACAGTCACCCACGCACTCATCACCAGCAGACTGGACTATGGAAACGCACTATACGCCGGCATGAACAAGTCCCTACTCCGAAAACTCCAGACAATACAGAATACCACCGCCCGACTCGTCCTCGGCATCCCCCGGCACAAACACATCAGCCAACACCTCTGGATGCTCCACTGGCTCCCCATGGAGAAAAGAGTCACCTTCAAGATCCTTACCCACACCTACAGATCCCTGCACAACACCAGACCCAAATACCTCAACGACAGAATCAACTTCCACGTACCCAAAAGAAACCTCCGATCTTCCAACCTCGCATTGGCCGAAACCCCACGCATCCGCAGAGCCAGAGCAGGTGGAAGATCCTTCTCTCACATCGCGGCCAAAACCTGCAACGAGCTCCCGGCAGACATCAGACTCGCCCCCTCCCTGAACTCCTTCAGGAAGGCCCTCAAGACCTGGCTCTTCGGCTAACGGAGCTGCAACCACCCCCCGTCTCAGCTCCTTGAGACCCTCAAGGGTGAGTAGCACGCTTAATAAAACCCCTGATTGATTGATTGATTGACAAGGATTAAGATGTTTGATGGATGAAGAGTGACGGGATAGCCAACTCAGAATTTTAGTACAATGTATGAAGGCAGAAGAGAAGGATAAATAACGGCTAGAAGAAAGTAGGAAATGGGAACACAGAAGTGGAGGCTATCGTAAACAGAGTAAGACGCATGAAGCAGAAGACGATGATATATGGAGAGAGAGGAAGTAGGGCAGGATAAGTGAGCAGCAGACGATCACTTAGATCTGCAAGAGCAGAAGAACCACAGGATATAGGAGTGCTGTAGTTTAGGGACTATGGGATGAAAATGAGGAGGATACATGAAGGCAAAGGTGGAGAAATGGAGAATTATAGTAAGGACGGAAGAGTAGGACAAGAGGACAGAAAAAGAGGATGATATCTGAGGGCTAAAGAGAAGGACCTGTGAGGCACAGAGGAAAGGAATATGATAGACTTGAGTAAATGAAGAACATACTGTGGCTATGATGTGCATCTCTCTAGTCATCTTTTATTCATGATTCTGCTTTGTCCAATCTAACATTCAGCTATGAATATTGCATTTTAGTTTTTTGCTATCCCAATGCTGTCTGTAATTTTGTTTGGTGCTGTTGTGTCACTCCTTAGTTTGAGGAGGATGTGGAAGGGAGTAAGGAGTGAGCCTGGGTAGTGGGTTATGTGTGAGGTGAGTCGGATCAGTAAATGAAGCGTCAGGGAAGAGAACACATGAAGGCTTCCTATCACATAACATTACAGATAGGGATGACGCATGGAAGGCACAATACGTGAGACAATGGAGAATAATGTGTGAGGGAGGAGATGTTAACACAGCGAGCAGTGTACATTAACAGGACAGTCGTGAATTTAAGGACCATTTATGGCTGATGGGTGAGGGCTGCGATCACACCTGAATGTGGGCAAAGCAAGAAGATGTAGGACACTGTGAGACATGCAGAAGGTCCAAGTCTTGAGAATGAGGATGTTTGAGGGTTCGAGGAATATATACAGGCTGAGAGGACAGTGAAAACTGATGGAACTGAGAAGAGAACTTTACACTTGAGTGGAGGACTACAGAGTGCAAGAATGGAAGAGAAGGAGAATATATGGAGCAGATGAATGGTTAGGCTGAACAAGCATAGGTGGAAGAGCAGGAAATATGGAGCTCAGGAGGTGGGTTAGAGAATGCAATGAAGCCGAGAATCCATAATTGTAGACTAAACCTGAGGGGGGGGGGGGGTGAAGGAAGAACTGTGATTTGCCATTTGAGGACGTTTTGGAAAAAGAATTGAGGTCCAAAAATAAATTAAGAATAGTTAATAGTGGACATTACCCTAATCATTCACGTGGAGAGTGCTCACAATCCCTTCTGTGGAGATTCCTCACACTTCTTGACCCTGACTTTGACTGACCCCTTAGTTTGGAGATTGTTTGCCTCAAAAACCAGGTTCAATGAGATTGCTCACATGACCTCAAGTAAGCATTCCTCCTCTCCTCCTCTCTATTTTAGATAATTCACCCCTGCTGAGCTTAGAGGCTCCTACAGTGTGCCTCAAACTTTGATTTAATATGGCATTGTAGCTCTATAAAATCAAACAAATAATCACAAACACCAATAAATAGAAGTCTTACACCAGCTCTAAGGATTTTGTTTCTATGCACTACTCCCTAAATATGACGAATATTGGAGATTCCTTATCCATTTCCAGGGTGGATTTAACTTGTGCCTCCCATGATGAAGATTCCTCTTACCTCCATGTGCTAAGACTCTTTGTGCTTCTCGGGGATGGAGATGCCTCATGTCTCCCTATGGCAAGCCTGCTTGTGTCTCCCCAGTCTTCAGATTCCCCATCTTGGCTTTCAATAATGGCAATTTCTCACCATGGTGGAAATCACTCCTACCCGTCATTTAGGACTTTCCTCAAACCTCCTATTGTGGCCTCCTTTGTCCCTCCATGGTGAAGATTTCTCATACCTCTCAAGTGCATACCTCAAATGGAGATAGTTATGACAGCTCATGTTGCAGAGATTTCTTGCACCTCCTATGGTGGCCTTCTTTGTCTCTCCAAGGTGAAGATTTCTCATACCTCCCAACAGCAGCAGATTCTCATACCTCAAGTGGAGAGATTTAGGATAGCTCATGTTGCGGAGACTACTCATGCCACCCTTGGTGGAGATTCCCCAAATCCCCAATGGTGAACCTCATATGTCTCTCCATGGTGGTGATTCCTCAATCCTCCCATGATGGCCTGCTTTGTCCCTCTATGATTACGTTTTTCATACCTATCAATAGCAGTGGTGCCTCATACCCCACGTGATAGCTCACGTTGCACAGACTACTCATCTCATGCCACCCGTGGTGGCGATTCCACAAATCTCCAATGGTGAGCCTTGTTTGTCTCTTCATGGTGGAAATTCCTCAATCCTCCCATGGTGGTCTTCTTTGTCCCTCCATGATAAAGTTTTTCATACCTACCAATAGCGGTGATGCCTCATACCTCACGTGATAGATCACGTTGCAGAAATTTCTAATGCCACCCGTGGTAAAGATTCCTCAAATCTCCTCATTGGTGAGATGTTTCCTTCCTCCCTGTGCTGGAGATTCCTCAAGTATCCTGAAGTCACATCTCTTCACACCTCCCAGTGCTGGTGACGATTCTTCACACATTGAGCTAGCGATAACCATGCACTAGAGCGGGGATGCTTCCAGTTTCCTCAATGGCGTGCACGAACCCGAATCAAGCGCGTGCCTCAGGAGAACACGTGTCTCCTCCGAATTAAAGTATGAAATTGCACATCGTTCTGGAGGTGACAGGCAGCATTTTAGTATAATGGCTTCCTTCACATCAATACAAAGTGAGGCTGAACTGTGAGAAGAGGAAAAAAACATCTGCAAAATGATCGGTTAATTTTCAGAGCAGGGATCCTGCAGTTCTGGCTGTCAAGGTTACACAAACAGCTTCTGAAAAGAGAATACCTTCTCGTGGTTAGAAAGCACAGAAAGGCATTTATCTGCACCAGTGTGACAGACACGTCCATGAGAAATGAATCTGAACATTTAGAAAAAAGATGTCTCAAAAGAAGTACTGCTGGAAAAAAATAAAGCGAATGAGACAAAATGTGCCCAAAATGTGGGCTATTATCTGGAGTGCCAAATGGATCTTTGGGGATTGATTGTGCTTTGACTTGCACTTGCTTTTCTGCGTTGTTTCTCTATTTTTCGCCTAATTTCACTTCCCTTCCTTGAAAAGATTGCGGAATACCTATTTTTTTATGTCTGGCTACAGACCGCTTTGGCGAGTAGGCATGTGATCGACACACACAAACACACAAAGAGTTGGCTTTGTAGTTCCTTCAGCCATTGCTTAAAGGATTTTGTACCACAGGAGTGTTGAGCCCTTATCCATGTTGCAGTGAGGAGTGGACAGGGAGTCCAGTCCCTCTCTGGCATGGTATATGTGATGAAAAGAGAAACCAAACGGTGAATGAATAGTGCGGTGTGGAAGCCTCTCTGTGCATTGGTTTTGACCTCTTTACTGTATATTTGAAATATTTCATCCGTGAGAATGAATGACAATTGAAAGGAGGCACTTATACCCACTCTGCTTCCTTGGGTGTCACTGGCATGCAAACAAACCCCGAGAGTCCTTATTGGCCCTTTGCAATCTGCAGCAAAGTGAAACCAAAGCACACAAAAGGAAGCAAAGATGATTTGATTACTTATTCTCTATTCAGGTAGTCAATGCGCCCTGCACTTAAATGTGATACAGGTAGTCAACGCGCCCTGCACTTAAATGTGATACCTCACTCTTGGTAACTTTCTACCAATGGTAATTTTAAGCAAACTGTGATTTTGCACTTCGATGTGTTTTGCCCCTAAAACTGCGTGCAGACTCCTTTTGACGTGGCACACAGGTTGACGCTCTACTTAAGCATGATTTTGCACACAAATGTGTTGCTCCACCTACAAGTGTCTGTGTAGCGTTAGAAATGTTGCTCTATATTGGTTAATGGGGAAATGAAAGTGCCAACACATCACATAAGTTCCAAGGGCATGGCAATGTGTATGCCCAAGCAGACAAGAGGCCATGAAAGCCCCTGGAGGTTATAACCTGGAGGTTTGTGGCCTACAAGGACAATCTGCAAAAATGAGGAACAACAGAGCACAGTAGGCGCATTGTTAACTGAAACAACTGACTCCGTTATTTTAGATGGCTCTGATTGGCTGCAGTTGATATCCAAAGGTATCCACTACAAGGTTCCCGTATTGATGTCATATCCCAGGGGTGTCCAGATTAGGTCCTGGTGGGCTATGATTTTTCAAGATTTGCCGGATAAACCTTGATTTTGTAAATTAGATTCCTAGATGCTCCGGTGCCCACAAGCGGTCTGACCAAGAGGCCCATAAAATGGCGGAGGCAGCGGAAGGCAGTGACCCCTAGAAATCAAAGCACATCCAATGACACCAGCTTGTTGTTAATATTCTCCTTACCCTTCCAATGGATTGGTTGCCGCAGAGGCTGCCCACTTGAATGTAAAAGAGTCGAGCACAGGGTACATCCATCTCAATAGACAGCCAAACACCTCCTGTCACCAACGCGAAGAAGCCACTTTGCAAAACCTGGCACATTATGCATATCTGTCCTGGCCTGCTCCCAGAAGGTTATCAATCACTCTACAGTACACAGGACAGACACGTCCGCTCGCCTTCAAAGGCCAACTCCGGTAGAGATGGGCCTGCTCTTCTGCTGTCAGAAGCCGCTCAGCCGCACAAGGCACTAGCACCCCTGCAGCAGGCACTGCAGGAGACACAGCTCCAGGGTGCCTCGTACCACTGTCTGATGTGCCCCAAACCTGTATCTATAGTAAGGTACCCCCTATGTGTACTTTTAGGTCTGGGAGAAGGGGAAAAAACAACACCAGTAGATAAAACGACTTCCCACACGACCTATAGTGATTTCATTATGGCTGTACAAGCTCTCTAATGAAATTACTATAGGTCGTGTGGGAGGTTGTTTTATCTACTGGTGCCCCAAGCCTGTGGCAGGAGGCTGTGCTAGGCATGGAAGTGCCAGGTTCTTAGGGTGCATCTGAGGAGTTCATAGTGGCAGAAAAGGCTGAGGTTTACCAGCATTAGAGACATGCTTTCCTCCATCCAGTTTCTACATCGAAGAAGGACGACTCTTTCTTTCCAGTTTACAACGAAAATCCTTATATACCATTACAAAATGGCAATGACCTTGTACACAACTGCTCTGCCTCCCCAATCCATCATGGTGGCCTTTGAAGCCTGCCCCTTCCGGTGAGGTGTTTTTCTATGGCACCGCTCACTTGTTACCTGGACCACGTGCACTGAAGCAGTTGACGGGATGTGCGTCACGTTGCTCGCTCAGATAGTGCCTTTGAGCTGTACAGATCCTTGCTCATCTTTGCTCGATTTCTGCAGCTCCAGTCTTGCAGCACCGGTCCAGTGAGCTCAAGACCTACAGCTTCAGTCCTTCCAGCACCCGTCCTGCCAGTTCCAATCCCGACAACTCCAGCTCTGTACTCGGCCGTACTCACCCGTGCTAGCTGGGTGCTCTAGGTCTTCTGCAAGATTCAGTTCCTGAAGTTTCAGCCCTTTTGCATCGATGCATTCAGCCGAGCAAGCTTCAGTCCCACAGCTCCGGTCCTGCATTAGTAAATCCTGCTAGCTGCAGTTCTGCTAGCTGCTATGGTGTGTGCAAGATCCTAGTCTGCAATCTTAATTCCTGCAGGAGTCAGTGCTGCTAGATTCAGTTGCAGTCGCTTCCTATGCCTGGGAGCTCCTGTTGTGCTACATGTTCTTCTGCCACTCCTGCAAGCTGCCGGCCTGGATACTCCCAGTCTGAAAGCACCACCTCTGCCAGCTCAAGTCATCAAAGCTCCAGCCCTGCAATCTTCAGCCCTGCGGGAGTCAGTGCTGCTAGCTTCAATTGCACTAGCTCCATGTGTCTGGGAGCTCCTGTTGTGCTATAAATGTTCTTCTGCCACTCGTGCAGTCTGCAGGCCTGGTAACTCCCAGTCTGAAAGCACCACCTCTGCCAGCTCAAGTCATCAAAGCTCCAGCCCTGCAATCCTAACTCCTGCAGGAGTCAGTGCTGCTAGCTTCAGTTGCACTAGCTCCATGTGTCTGGGAGCTCCTGTTCTGCCACATGTTCTTCTGCCACTCCTGCAAGCTGCCGGCTTGGTAACTCCCAGTCTGAAAGCACCACCTCTGCCAGCTCAAGTCATCAAAGCTCTAGCCCTGCAATCTTCAGCCCTGCGGGAGTCAGTGCTGCTAGCTTCAATTGCACTAGCTCCATGTGTCTGGGAGCTCCTGTTGTGCTACATGTTCTTCTGCCACTCCTGCAAGCTGCCGGCTTGGTAACTCCCAGTCTGAAAGCACCACCTCTGCCAGCTCAAGTCATCAAAACTCCAGCCCTGCAATCCTAACTCCTGCAGGAGTCAGTGCTGCTAGCTTCAGTTGCACTAGCTCCATGTGTCTGGGAGCTCCTGTTCTGCCACATGTTCTTCTGCCACTCCTGCAAGCTGCCGGCCTGGAAACTCCCAGTCTGAAAGCACCACTTCTGCCGGCTCAAGTCATCAAAGCTCCAGCCCTGCAACCTTCAGCCCTGCAGTGCTGCTACCTTCAGTCCTGCTAGATGCAATGGGCTGTGCAAGATCCTAGTCTGCAATCCTAATTACTGCAGGAGTCAGTGCTGCTAGCTTCAGTTGCACTAGCTCCATGTGTCTGGGAGCTCCTGTTCTGCCACATGTTCTTCTGCCACTCCTGCAAGCTGCCGGCCTGGAAACTCCCAGTCTGAAAGCAGCACTTCTGCCGGCTCAAGTCATCAAAGCTCCAGCCCTGCAATCCTAATTCCTGCAGGAGTCAGTGCTGCTAGCGTCAGTTGCACTAGCTCCATGTCTCTGGGAGCTCCTGTTCTGCCACATGTTCTTCTGCCACTCGTGCAGACTGCAGGCCTGGAAACTCCCAGTCTGAAAGCACCACCTCTGCCAGCTCAAGCCATCAAAGCTCCAGCCCTGCAATCCTAATTCCTGCAGGAGTCAGTGCTGCTAGCTTCAGTTGCACTAGCTCCATGTTCCTGGGAGCTCCTGTTGTGCTACATGTTCTTCTGCCACTCCTGCAAGCTGCCAGCCTGGAAACTCCCAGTCTGAAAGCACCACCTCTGCCAGCTCAAATCATCAAAGCTCCAGCCCTGTAATCCTAATTCCTGCAGGAGTCAGTGCTGCTAGATTCAGTTGCAGTCGCTTCCTGTGCCTGGGAGCTCCTGTTGTGCTAGATGTTCTTCTGCCACTCCTGCAAGCTGCAGGCCTGGAAACTCCCAGTCTGAAAGCACCACCTCTGCCAGCTCAAGCTCTGGACGCTCCAGTCTTTCAATCTCCAGCCCGGCAGGAGTCAGTGCTGCTCGCTTCAGTCCTGCAGCTCCTGTTGTGGAAGTTTAAATCCCACTGGTTCACTTCCCCAAATCCTACAAGCCGCAGTCCTGAATGCTTCTGTCGACTAGTTTCAGCCCCCCACACGCCAGTCCAGAACACCCTCCTCAAAATCCCTCACCCTCGTTTAATCCTCAATAAACCACTGCTACCATAACCCTAGATGTTTTCTAAACCCTAACTCTAACTGTGAACCTCCTCCTAAAACTCTCTTTCACTTAACTCTAAAGCAGAACCTCAAAGGATCATTTTTACTTGAACACAATCTTAGTCCAAACTTTTTTTTTTTTTTGTTGAAAAACTTTATTGTGCAGAGAGTCAAAATTACCGACACGGGCCTACAACCACCAGGGCCGGCCGCTAGTTTGTGCCAGTCAATTACATAGCGTCGCAGAGCAGCAACTGATCTCCAAAGGCACAGCAGGAATATAGAATTATTCTCGGCAACTCAAAAGTTAGACAGGATACAGGCATTTTAACATTTTGAAGAGAACTAAAAAAAAAAACAAACAAAAAACAAAACTCAAGGCGAGAAACAATCTAAATGGTGCCGAGCGCCGATGGGGGGACCCCACCATACCAGATAAAGAATCGGAAGGTCAATAAAGTCAACCCGGGGGGGAGGGGAGGCAGCGGGGAAGTCAGAACCATCCACATAACAAGTACAGTATTCCGGGAACCCCAGGATCAGGGGGACAGAGGAATGTCAGAAGTCTCTTCAAAAGGGGGCGTACAAATGTTACCTCGGTAGGCATTCCATTGACCCCAAATTTTACCCCACGCCCCAGGCATGCCCCGAACCAGATATACCGTCTTCTCTCTGAACATGCACCAATCCATGTTCTCCTTCCACACTGACACGGTGGGAGGCCGCCGGGAACCCCAAAGCTGCGAGATATCCCTCTTTGCAATCATGTTCCCAAGTGCCGCCCACCGGGCCTGGGCAACGTTGTAGTCGTTAGGCTCCCATACATTCAGCAGACATCAACGAGCCTCAGGCAACAGAGCGACCCCAGTGACATCCTCCATCACCGCATGCACACGGTGCCAATAAGCCTCGACCTCGCGACACTCCCAAAGAATATGAAGGAAGGTGGCACTCAATCCACAGCCGCGCTTACACAGCCCATCCGAAGAAAAACCGATCGCAACCAACCGAGGACCCGTCACATACACACGGTGAAGAATTTTTAGCTGGACAAGACGGAGACGGGCCGGAATGGCGACCTCCTTCGGGGAGGACAGTGCAGACTGCCAGTCCTCGTCGTCCAACTCCAACCCGTCTCCGGTCCAGGCCTCCCGAAGATGCACAAGGAGGTCTGCCCGATTATTAATTAACTTCTTATAAATTAAGGAAATCGTACTGTCGGGCAGATGACCATCAAGTATACGGTCCTCGAGTGGGGAAGCCGCGGGGATCGCGGTACCCGCCCCAAAGGCCGACAGCAGAGCGTGGCGAACCTGTACGTACCTGAAGAACTCCCTCTCACTCAACTCATACTCACTCTGAAGCACCGCAAAGGATTTGACCGCACCTTTCACCCAGAGGTCACCCACTCTGCTGATGCCAATCATTTCCCAGTTCTCAAAGCCTTTCGTTGTCCAGAGGCATCCCAATCCGTCCGACGCAAACAAGGGGGTCGCTCGTGTCAGGCGCTCATTCCAACCCATGGCAACATTAGCATCCCTCCACACATGTGCTGCAATCTTAGTGGGTCCCGTTAGGTTCCTCCCAGCTGCCCGAGAATAGAGTGCTCTGTTGAAGTCGCCACCAGGCAACTGATATTTATCCATCTCGAAAGCCGGATTCAGACCCGGTGCGTAAGTAGCATGGTTGATAGCGGACAGCTGGGAGGCCCAGTAATACCTCCTGATATCCAGGAGCGCGATGCCCCCGTCGTACCAGGGGAGAGTCAGTTTTGCGAGAGCTATACGAGCGCGACCATCCCAAATCAGTCTCCTCTGCAAACCCTCCACCTCCCGGAAATAAGCCGCCGGAATAATGTCAAAGGAGTTCTGGAGTGCGTAGAGAAATCAGGGCAGTGACATCATTTTAAAAAGTGCCGCTCGACCGAGTGGCGACAACGGCAACCTACGCCAGCGGGCCACATCCAACTTCAAGCGCCGAAGAGGAGGAAGGAGATTATGCGCATGGCGGACCGCCGCGTCCAACGATACATAGACCCCCAAGTACTTGAAACCGGATTGCGAAATTTGGATGGGAAACCTATTCGGCAGGGGGGGAAGGCCACCGGAAATGACATACACACAAGATTTGGACCAATTAATAGTCAACCCAGAGTTTTTCCCGAAAGAAGTGAGGACATCAAAAAGGACATTAAGGGATTCACGCGGGGAGGTGAGGTACAAGAGAATATCGTCGGCGTACAACGAGACTCGGTCCTCGAAGCCAGGGGCCCACTGAATACCCCTTATCGACGGTTCCCATCGGAGCCAGGCTGCGAGTCGTTCTAAAGCAAGAGCAAAGAGCAGGGGGGACAACGGACACCCCTGCCTAGTGCCCCTCCCGAGAGCGAAGGGCTGGGACACCCTCCCATTGACAACAACCTGAGCTAGCGGATCCATATATAAAAGTCTCACCCAACTGATAAATCCCGCCCCGAAACCGAACTTCGCCAGTGCGGCCCAGAGGTATGGCCATTCGATCGTGTCAAAGGCCATCGTGGCGTCCAACGAAGCCAAGATGGCCGGCTCGGAAAGAAACCCCGCCCTGGCGAGGACGCCATGCAAACGCCGCAGGTTGAGAGCAGTGTTCCGGTGGGGAATGAAACCGGACTGATCCGGATGAATCAAGTCACAGATAACAGCGAGTAAGCGATTAGCGAGGACCTTGGCAAGAATCTTCGGTTCAGCGTTTAATAGGGAAATGGGCCTGTATGAGGCACAACGATCACGAGGCCTGCCCTCCTTAGGAATCACAACTATGGTAGCCAGATGTTGGTCACTAGGGAGGGAACCGAGCTCACGCGACTCCAAAAACATATCACGGAGAAACGGCGCCACTTTATCAGGGCATAATTTGTACAACTCAATGGGCAAACCATTGGGGCCCATAGCCTTACCAGTACGAAGGGAACGAATCGCGGCCGCGATCTCGTCGGCTGACAACGACGCATCCATGCATTCTCGATCCTCTTCAGACAGGCAAGGCAGCGCAATATCCCTCAACAGGGAACAAGAGTCAGCCACATCTCTGTCGGACACCGGGGAGTAGATCACACGGAAATAGTCAGCAAAACACTCCACAATCTCGCCAGGGTCAGTCACACGCACCCCGTCGGGGTTCTGAAGCACAGGGACCACGCGATTCACTCTCTCCTTCTTATCAAGCCAAGCAATCAGTTTACCCGCCTTATCCCCAACATCATACAGTCTACCTTGCTGTTCCCTGTACAATGTCTTGGCGGCATCAGTGACAAGGGATTTGTATTCAAACTGTTTCAAGCTAAGGGCATGAAGCCCCTCATGAGTAACACCAGAGTCTAGCTCAGCCTCCAACTCCAGTATTTCAGCCTCAAGCCCCGCGACCTCCCGATTCCTAGCTTTCTTGGTCTCAGCTATTAAAGAGAGGGCCTGGCCCCGTATGACCGTTTAAAAGGCTTCCCACAAGGACACTGAGGACAAGACAGACCCCTCGTTCTCCAAGAAGTAGTGGTCGAGCGACTTCAGGAGGCTATCGCGAGTCTTAGGGCTACGGAGATGCCAAGGGTTAATGGGGGCAATCCGCCCCGCGGCCTGCATCCCCGTATCGAACTGCAGCCACACAGGGGAGTGATCTGAGATGCCCCGGGCCAAGTGTTGAACCTCACCAATGTGGGTGGCCTGGGCCGCGGGCATAAGGAAGTAATCAAGCCTGGAGAGACTCCAATGCGCCCCGGAGTGGAAGGTGTACTGACACTGCGTCGGGTGCATCAACCTCCAACAATCCACCAGCCCAAAAGTATCCAAGAACCCACCAAGCCATGATTGGGAAACGGGAAGGGCCCTGGGGGGATGACGATCCAGGTCGCCGGATAGCACAGAATTAAAGTCACCACCCATGAAGAGAGAACTATCCGGGAGTTCCAGCAACATCCGACCAACATCAGAGAAAGTGGAGGTCTGGAGGCCCGGGGGGACATATATCGTGACTAAAGAAAGGGTCCTACCCTCCCACCTCCCAGTTAGGGCGGCATAACGCCCTCTGTCGTCAAGGATGACGTTGTCAATCTCTAGTGGGAGGGAAGACCGAACAAGAATACCAACCCCCCTGGAACCGGTGGTGAACCCGGAGTGTGCAACCAGTCGGTATCCCCACCTATTCATAGCATGACACACATTGCCAACCAAATGCGTTTCCTGCAGGAGTACAACATCAGGCGCCAGACGACGCAAATATTGTAGTACAACACCCCGTTTGATACGATCCCCCAATCCATTGACGTTCCAAGTTAGCAACCTCAACCCGCTACCCCCCATCCCCACAAAAGTAGCAGGAGTCTCCCCACAGAAAGCAGGACACCGGAAACAAAGAAAGAACAAATATGCCGCCTTGAGAGAAAAAAAAAAAACCCCATACACAAACACCCCCCCCAAAACCCGTTACAACTCCCCCCTCCCTGCACCCCTGCAAACTGTAAAACCACCCCAAAATGCAGTGTGCCTGTCGCCCTAACAATCCCATTCTACAAAAAGACCCCGGAGGAGGAGGAAGGCCGGCTACCACCCGCCACCCGGACGAGAGCTACTATAGAACAAAATATACAAGAGAGGTAGAACCCAACTGAGTAATGTCCGAGTATCAAGGTTAGGGACCGAAAAGTCAATTCTGTAGAGGCTCACCACCCTCGGCACCGCCAGAGTGCCCCGCTCGATCGCCCCGACCAGGCAGGGAATCCAACCAGTCACTCACATTGTCCGGTCATTCAAAAAAGAAGGTCCGCTCCTCATGTTCAACTCGAAGCCTGGCAGGGAAGAGCATCGCATACTTCAAGCCCAGGTCCCGAAGACGTCGCTTAACCCCCTGAAAGCCCCTCCTCTGTCTCTGAACGAGTTGAGTGAAGTCCGGGAAAAAATTGACTGAGGAGTTTTCAAATTTCACCGGGCCGTGCACCCTCGAGGCCTGCAAGATCGCATCTCGGTCCCTGAAATGGAAAAGCTTGGCGATGATAGGCCTCGGGGGAGCGCCAGGCCTAGGCTTACCGCCCGAGACACGATGTGCACGCTCCACAGCAAAAAACTTGCTGAGTCCAGACGGGGCAAGATGGGTGAGGATTAGCTCTTCGATCAGGAGGTCAACAGAACGAGTCTCGGGATTCTCCGGAACACCTATGACGCGGATGTTGTTGCGTCGTGCCAGGTTCTCAAAATCATCCAACCGATGGGACATCAAGTCGTTTGCCGATTTCAGGGCGCCAAGGTCTGTTCGAAGTTCCGACACATCGGCCGTGAGGCTGGAGGTCTTCAAATCCAATGACTTCACCTTCTCGTTAGTTTTGGACAGGTCAGCCCTGATTAAAGTGACATCGATGGCGACCGTGTCAAGTTTACGAGCCAGGGCCTCATACTGCTGGCCGATGGTCTCCTTCATGCCAGTAATGGCGCCCATAATGTCCTGCAGGGACAAGTCGACAGGGACAGATGGGCCGTCTCTAGCATCCTCCGGGGCAGTGCTGGAGGGCCCCGGGGATCCCTTGGCTTGAGTGTAGCGGTCCATAACATTTGTCTGGAACTGTCCCCCGCGAAGAGACGTCTTGGTCTTCCGCTTCTCGGGTTCACCCCTGCCCGTCATGGTGGAAGATGCACCCCGGAGGGGCCCGCAGGACCGAGTGAAAATGGCCGCCGGTCGGCCGGGCACCAACCGGCCGAGAAGCTGGGCCGTGGGGTCCGGAGAAAGTCACGACTTGACACAGTACTCCGTAGGGAGAAAGCCGTGATGACACCAGACTGGACTGGTCCCCGGCAGAGCGGAACAGACCCTCAATCAGACCGTGCCAGAAACCAAAAGCGAAACTGAAAGTGGGGGACGCCCACTGGTGAGGTCCCAACGCCGTTGTTGTTCAACTACGTCCCGGATCCACAGCTCACCAAGTCCCCGGCACCGCCCCGAGATGGGCCTCAAAAGTTCAAAATGCTGTAATTTCGGTCCCCCAAGTCCGATTCAAATTCTGAAAGGAGTTATGGACTCAGTCTAGGTTCACCTTCAAAAGCCCGTCCAAGAAATCAGGATATCATCAGGATAAATTGCGAGGAGTGGCGAGGGTCCGGGGAGCCCTGTGCTCACGCGACCATCTTGGATGCGCGCTAAGCTCCTCCTCCTTAGTCCAAACTTTTAATGCTTAAACTAAAACTAATACTACCTTTCCCCACACAGTAATTCCAATTCCACTTAGGCTAACTGCAGCCAATACTTACCATTGCACTTGGCCCACTTACTGGAAAGGTACTCTCTGGGCTTCACGATGAGGCAGGCTGCAAATTCCAATCCCTGCACAAAGAGAAGTTTTTTTTGTGTATTTTTTGCAGAGTTTTATATAACGCAAACTTGACCCGAATCCAATCAGGTATCAGAGCGCTTTACATAGCACCAGTTACGTTACATGAGGACACACAATCATTTTTTTATTTTTTTTTGTTAGGCACAGGGAGATTAAGTGATTTGCCCAGAATCACAGGATGTTTTAGCGTCATTACCGAGACTCGAACCCAGTTCCCCAGGTCCGAGGTCGAGCGCCCTAACCGTTAAGCCAACTCCTCTCCCCAAGGACTTGTGCAATAACTATCACACCCTCACAGTTTTCCCTGTACGTTTTACCAGGAAAACGCTAGCAAAGTATTATTATTATTAAAACTTGTATTGCGCAACGAATCATCCCCAAAGGGCTCTCTCGGCGCCTTGGCTGCACACTACCTGTAGCTAATGACAATATGGCCGTTAGATCATCCATGTTTTAAGCTGCTTCTTAAACTGCACCAACGTTGTGCAGGCTCAGGTCTCATCTGGTAGTCTGTTCCAGTGGAAGGGAGCAAGATGAGAGAAAGCACGCCTGCCCATTTTAATTTTACTAATTTTACAGGGGCAAAGCAGTTTCCGATTGCTCCATCTAAGTTGGCGTACAGGAACATAGGGAATTACCTTCTTCCTCAACTATGTCCGGGCCCGTCCCTTGCAGTGCTTTAAACACTAAGGTCAAGAGCTTAAACACTGCTCTCTTCCTGATGGGCAGCCAGTGCAATTTTTGCAGAAGAGGTAGTGACGGGGTACCAACCGGTTTGTTGAGGGCCAGCTGCGCTGCTGTGTTTTGCACAACTTGCAGCCCAGATGATAGAATATATAGATATAAATATAGATTAGAAAATACCTGGAAAAGAGACCCTTGCTAAAGATGTAATATGCTTGAGAAATATGTAAAATTCATAAATTTGCAAACTGTGAAATTCAGAAAATTCTGCGAATTTCATGCCTGCAACATTTCACACAATATTTTGTAAAGGTGACTGGTGTGAGCAGAGGACATTTTTTTCGGTACTCTTGTGTAGTATCCTCAGGTCATGTTAATATGTTCCCTTTCATTCTGTACGTAGCTGCTCAGCCAGTGTGAGTGTTCCGCGTAGAATGTTAGTGTGAGTGGAATGCTTGGGTGCCTGTGTGTGTGTGAGAGAGTTGGGAAGATGGGCTGAGCAGCTAGGAGGCTGCTCCTGGTGGGGCCTGTTCTGGGGCCTGTTCTGGGCTTGTTCTAGCTTGCTGTAACTTCTACTTATGGACTTAATAAATTACATAAAATCATCTCGGCTACGTCTACTTCATCACCTGAACATGTGGGGCCAGCTCACTACATCTTGCAGGAATCTCGCACAGTGCTTGAACATGAGTTATACCCATGGGTTCTATTTACAAACTGTTGCATAATTTCCCATAATTTGGGGAAATTGTGCGACATTTGACAAAACTAAATTTGGCATTTTTTCCACAATTTTAATGCTATGCCTCATTTTCAGGGCAGAAACTCCTAACAGGAGGTATTTACAGCATTCGGTAAATGCCACACTCTAGGGTAGTGATTACCGGTTGAGGTGAAGCACACACGGCTCTACACAACTCATATTGAGGTCTGCCGAAGTGATAACTTTGATGTGGAGACATCTATGCAACGACACAGCGCCGTAGAGGATTCTACTTAATGCGGCATTATAAGTAGGGTGGGCGGAATTTGCGAAAGCGACTTTCGCAAATTATCGCGAAAATGTTTAAAATCTCCGCAAACACGCGGAAATATCGTGAAGATGCGGAAGCTTTTTCCCGCCCGTTCGCGGTATTTTCTGCGTTTTCGCGGCTCGCCAACTTACCCATGCGGTTGCTTGCGGGCGCTGCCATCTTGTTTTCACTCTTCTCGCGGTGCATGATCGCGAGAAGAAAGACGTGATCGCGCGACGCATGACGTTACTGCGGGCGCGAACTGTCGCGAGACAGCGCAAATGGCTACCAACAATCCAACATCTCGTGGAGAACGCGACCTGATCGACAAAACTTGTCGGCGAACGCGGGGATTCAGGTAAGGCGAGCGCGAACAAAATTATCGCTAAGCTGCGGAATGCGGAAATTTTGACATTTTCGCGCTCTCCGCGGAACGCGAAAATGTCAAATTATCGCAATTTCCGCGAGCGGAACGGAAATTTAGCCCAGGCCTAATTATAAGGCGGCAAGCATTGAGCAGCGTTAAACTGGAGTATATTCATGTTTTCAACGAGTCTAGTTCCCTGCCGGGCTGCAGGCCACATCCTGCCGGGGGAGTGAGTGGAACAGATCAGAAGATGCAGTTACTTTATAAGATGATGATGTTGTGACTTCCCCGCTGCTGGTCTCTTAAACAGCAATGTTCTGCTACATTCGCTGGTTTGCAAATGATTCCAGCGACTGACAAGCCTCACACTGGGTCCGGGGAAACTGCCTCTCTGCCAGGAAACTCCAGCTGCGAACTTCCAAACTGGTTAAATCCGTCCATGTAATGATCAGAGGACGGGCGCACTCCTGAGAGGGGAGCTCGAGGTTTCAAAAGCAGCTTGGGAGGTCCTTGGGATGCACAGTTTCTGCACAGTCCTGTTAAACATGGACGCGTCCATTATCTTTCTGGAGTGGGGGGTGGCTGGTAGGGTCAGATTGGGACTGAAAATTGGCCCAGGCACCAAAATAAAAGTGGCGCTCATCGGCGAATCAGATAGCTAAAAAAGTGGCCCATGTTTGCAAATTGTGGAATTGTTTACCTCCTAAAGACATGGTGTTGAGAGTATGGGAGACTCCATGGGTTTGAGCTTGCTGCAGGCAATGTTTGTTTGAATATCTGTGTAATCAGTGGGATAAAAGGGCCCAGCTGACCTAAAGCAGGTCCACAAACAGAGAGGAAACCTTCCCACACACGCACACTGACTGATTGACTACAGGCCAGTGCAACCCTGGGGTCTCGAAGCAGTACACAAGCTATCCACTCGCACATAAGAGGTTGTTCAGTTTTTTAACAAAGGTTAGGGCTGACGTCAGAATTAAACATTTTAACAGGTGAAGGTAAGTTTGTCATGATGCAAAGGTAACAGTGTTTTTTCGTCGGAAAATAGTATTTAAATACATGCCATAAAATCAAATGTAAATACTGCTTTCATTAGTTAGATTTTTGTTGCAACCTAACCGCTAATGCCGCATTCTAGGTGTATCTCACATGTCACTTGTGTTCCCCGGACCTTTTAAGACTCCCAACCATGAGTGGAACACAAGCCCCTTAAGCCTCTGTGGCTCTGTGGGGTGGGGCTTCACCATCAGGGGCCAGGCAATCTTTCAGGGCCCCCCATTCAGGCCACGGTCAATGAATATCTGTGAGATTTCACATGGGAGACTCAGGCGCCCCTCATCATATTCTAGAGGGACCCCCATCCTTTTGTGTTACGCCACTGCTCCCAAGCAAACTCCTCAAATCATTCTGCTAAGAGAGGACCGGCGATTGCTATTGCCCCCCTTAATGGTACCCTTAACTGACCAGTCCATTCTACCATGCACACAGCATCGCAACACCACCCACATCATGTGTTCTATAATGGAGCATTCGACCCAAGGTGAAGGCATATTTGTGAGATATGGGAAACTCAAGGACTCCTCATCACATTCTGCAGGGGTAACCATCATGTTGGGTGACGCCACTGGGCTCGAGTTATACTATCCACATGCGTATACGTCACACAAAGTTGATGCTCAATGTTTGGCCCATACAGTTCCGCAATGAACACTGCTCGTCACGCACTGCAAGTGATCACAGCACGCATCGTTTCATTGCTCTACCAAGACATCTTCTGCTAAAACGAATCAACCTCAGCGAAAATTACATGAAAAGCATATGCATAAGAAAAGAACTTGAACTACACGAAGCCTAGTATTTAGGAGCTATGCAACATGAAGTTCACGTACAAATAAAGAACACACCTGAGTGGAGCTGTCTTCATTTTTTACATCAGACTCAAAAGGAAACAAAAGAAGGCATCGCTGTGATGACTGCGATGAAAGCTAAGGGCTCTAGAAAGTGTGCTGCCTGCAACAAATAGCACACAACCTTTAATTCCACAAAGGTTGAAGTGGGTACTTAGAACCAGTGCTTAAATTGTACCGGTGCTTGGCACTGGAATTTCATTGTCAACACCAGCACTTATGACAGTCTGCCACATGATGATGCTGTTTGTCTAGTTTAAAGATGAGCAGAACAACAGCTTTTCATTAATTCAATATACATTACCAATGACTCGTACGTACCACTCAAGCCATTCTTTACACATTGCGGTCCTGGAATAGACTGATTTGTCACATTTGTAGGAGTCTGATGGTCAGTACATGTGTTGGTACTTCCACTGGCACGGCAGGGGCAATGGGTGGTGCAAGCTGCAGTGGCCTCCTGACGAGGGCCCTGACCCCTTTAGTACAAATTATGCACTGTTTATAAGTCTTATGGAAATATGAACATCGTCTGACCAGGCAACTGAGCCCACTGGACACTCCAAACCTCCCTGTACCGGCACCTCAGCTTGATTCATAACCTGCTCCTAAAAATGCAGAATCACTAAACAAAGGCGTTCTTTCATCTTTTTTAATGCTTGCAATCAGCCAGGCTTGTCTCCAGTGGGTGTGAGGCAATAGGTAATATTATAGAATATGACTTGCCAACAGCAAAAAAAGAGGTTGTATGGGTAAGCTACCACTAGAGGAAAAACCCTGCTGATCCTGCACGCAACCCTTCAGACACTAAACCAGATTTCCATTAGGAGCCCAGTGCTCAGTTTGTAATAATAATAAAATAAAATGAATGCCGGCTCACAAAGACCACCCCCTGCAGTGCCAAATGCCGGGGACTGGTGACTACCAAGGCTGACTCTTCTTGATTCCACCTCATGCGTCTTTCTTCGACACCTCTAAACTTCCAGTCCCTTTACCTCACTGGTCCAGTCCTTTTTAAACATACTTTCTTTCTGAGCCATGTTGTCCTGTCTTTCTCTTCATATCTCTTTCACCCCGTTCGGCCTTTCTCTCTCTCTCTTTCTTGCACTAAGGTTAAATATGAAGAAATATGTCCAGGTCTTTAAGAATGAGTGCTAATATTAGTGTTTGCAAACACCAGCACCATCGAGGCACTGCCTGCGCCACCATTACCCAGTGCCACTGGAAGCCTAAGAGAAGAACTCTGCTGTCTGTCACCCACAGCCTCAGGGTGCCTTAGGCCACACCAAAGAAGAGACACAATCAAGCAGGGATGCATGCCCTTGAAATAGGACCCACTGATGCCTCTCTGGCACAACCAAAGAAATCCCTACCAGAGGCGTGCCAGAGACCACCCTAAGACATCTGAACAACGCTGAGCAATCACAGACATAATGAGCTTCAGGAACATGTGAATTCCACGCATGTTGAGGAAGAAGCCATCAGCAAGGCTAATGTCAACTCTGACAGGAGAGGGGTAACCAGAGAGATGTGCAAAGATTTTTTCATTTCACAAATTGCTCTTCACTGAGGCATGAGATCATTTTTACAATGTAGCAAAGATAATCTCCCCTCTAATCCGAGTTAGTGAAGCCGGAACATGTATACAGAATTTGTTTTCTATGGCTGTATATCTTTCGCAGAACTTTCCATAGACAAATTGTTCTTTCGCCGGAAAGGAACACTGATTTCAGTGAAGAATAATTATGCAAACTTGCAAAGCTTTCTTGCAGAACTTTGCAATAATTAAGAAATGACAAACTTGCACAGTCCTAGCAGAATAAAAATAATGGGCCCCGTCCCTAAACAAATTTAGGGCTGATCCAGATACAACATTAGCTGTCCCGCCATCCTCAAGTAATAAAAAAAAGAAAATTCGTAAAAATGCACACAGATATGATTATATGGAGTGCCTTTTGGTTCACCCTTCCAATCAATTCATCTGCTCAACTGGTTGTTTCCGACCAGCGCAGTAAACACCATGAAGCAATGGGTGAGCGAATTCAGCCTTTTTAGGTCGAGCCTGGGCAGCGCATGCGCTGCGAGCCATGCTGTAGTGAAGTAGGGACTTGAAGTTCCGGCCACTCTCCGCCCATATTTTTAATTGGCTTGTGTCATTGTCCACTGTAAACTATGGCTGTTCATTTGTCAGAAGGCTTAGTTGTCCCTCCTTAGTACTGCCTTGTTTCATTTTGTAACACGTGTTGTTACTTGGTATACTTTAATTACAGCCTCCAAACACTATTTTCTCAAATAGCTTGGTCCTGCCTGGACACGTTCTCTCCTTGCGCCTTTTTAAAAACACTTATAGCGCACACTTGCAATGTAATAGGTCTCGCATTTGCAAGATTTTAGGCTATTGCCATAGTAATTGACAATGCCTTTTATTTATCTGTTTTAAAAACAACACATAAATAAAAGGTATTGCCATTTATAATGCCAATAGCTCAAACTCTCATAAATGCGAGACCTATTGCACTGCAAATGCTTGTTCCCTCTTCCACTGAGATTGGCGTAATTTTGCCTGATCATTTGTGCTCATGAGTCTAAAAACAAGAGTAGGTCCCTACCAGTAAGGAAGGGCCAATACTTTACTTTCCTGCTGACTTTCTTTCCATTCCTTATTTTTGCTATATTTTTTCCTAGTCATTCTTCAGTGTTTTATTTTCTTTGTGCCACTACGATTTATATTTTCCTGTGATCTGCTTTACAATTAAAACGTGTATCTACACCTGTTCAAAATGCACCTGCCGGCTAGAAGTAGAGATGCTGTGTTCTATTAAAATTAAATGCAATTGCTATTTGGTTTGAACTTTAAACTTGTTATCGCAAACACATTGGCCAACATGTAAGGCCAGGTCATGTTTACTTTTTTTCTCTGTATAATTATTTTTGTGGTATATGCTTGCAATAAAATATTTTAAAACATGTCACCAAGGCTATACTGATTGCCTTTCCCAATGCTTTTTCTAAGAGGAGGTAAGTCTTTCTCCAGATTTAAGTGTGACTTAAGAATTTCAAGAAATAAGACTTCCTTGCTCATGTTTTTTGTGCGAGCGCATGTCTTACTCCTCTAACTACTCACACAAAATGCTTTGTTAATCGCACCTACAAATGCGGGTGTATAACACACCCAAATCAAGAGTAAAACTCAACTACCCACAGAAAAACTTTTTCGAATTGGGCCCCACAGACAGAACTCTCAAAGCTATTTGAATATGTAAATCTATGTACATTTGACTTATCATGCAAACAGAATTTTTAAAGAGTCCAAAGTTGACCTTTGCAATCGGGAAATGTAATTTTTGCTGTTGAAAAAAGATTTATACACGCACAATTTACCACAAGAGGGGATTTACATTTACTCACATTTATAGCAGCTTGAAAACTCTTATCTGAAAACTTACATCCCTGAAATCATTAAAGCTTCGCTTCTGACAATGATAGGGGTAAACCAAACGTAAGCGCGAGGAACCCCTCACACCAGGGTGGACAGAACTGTGTGAGCCAAAAACCTAAAGATTCCCCCAGGCAAAATTTGAAACCTCACGCAAACGTCCATACACAATCTATACATTTACACACATGTTTAAAATGCAATACAATTGAATACCACAGCAAATTGGAAAAATATATATGGCTTTAATCTTATTATATTGCCAATATCATTAAAGTCCCATATACACAAAAACATATAAACATAACAGCCACATATACAAAATTAGTCTTTCCAAAAATACACTAGGTGTTCATGAATTAAATCAATAACATATAACGACCATCACTGGCATGATGTCCTGCAATGTGATTTATTATGTTTTTCATAGATTAGATATCATATGAAATTGTACTGGGAAGGATATAGCCATATAAATTGTCCTGAAGAAGGTGGTTTTTATAAGTTACTTCCACCGAAACGTGTCAACAGAAATTAGAGAAACGATCTATGGTGCATTGGTGGTTCTTATATGTAAACAATTTATTACATGGACATCTAGTGACAAAACAAGTAGATGTATATTTTGGGAAAGGCTAATTTTGTTGTATGAAAATATCACCATGTTTTACATATTTTTATATGTGGTTGTTATATGTATATGGGATTTTAATGAGATCGGCATTATAATAATATTAAAGTCATTAAAATTTTTGTAATTTGCTGTGGTATTAATTTGTATTGCATTTTAAGTATGCGTGTAAGTGCACAGATTGTGTTTGAATCATTTGCTTGAAGTTTCAAATTTTGCCCAGGGGAATCTTTAGCTATTTATGAAGGATAGGGGAAAATCCTTTTCGTGGATTTGGACGGGAAATGGGACACCTCCAAAACCAGTGGAGGAAAAAAGAGATAACTGACCAAAAAAATGTGTACTTGCTGTTTTTCTTGTGAGAAATTACAGGAGTATAAATTGTTGCTTTAAAAACCAGATTTGTGAAAACCTTTACAGGATTATGGCTGGAAAGCTGTGACTGGCACAGATTTCCAGGAGTATCATGAAACGCATTGACAATTCTAAAAATACACAAATCTGCACCCATGTGCACTCATATGCCTGTGGCAGCAGACTTACATCTTTTCGCAAGACTCAGTCAGATATGATGTGCAGTTTATGCACAAATGGAAAGATTTATTTTTAAGCTCAGACATGCAAGGCCTGCAATAAATCGTTTATGATGTATGTACTTCATACGTGAAATATTTTATATAGAACTATTATGCCACGTTTTAAATATGTGCTGCAGCAACAAATGATGGCTGGAATGCTGAATGAATCAAACATTCACCCCCAGTCAAGATTTCTGGGTTAAATTCATTGTTCTTTTGCTCACTACGCGAACCCAGTTTCGACCCAGCCATACGCAAATCAGTCTTGACCCTGGCTTGGCAATTCAGGCTGGTCTGTTCCCATGAGGAGCAGGGTCAAGACTGATTAGCATATGGCTGGGTCTAAACTGGTCTTGCAAGGTGAGCAAAAGAATGATGGGTTTAACGGTGTGAATGCATGATTTATTCAGCATTCTGTTGATCATTTGTTTGCATAGCACTTTGCACCCTAAGTGGGATGTGTATGCCCAGACATGGGTCCCTTGCTCACTGTGCCACTGGATTCAAGTTAGCCTGGCTGATGAGGGGTAATACCCCGAAACCGGTCCCAGGATGCTTATTTCCGGTCCAGGGAGGACCTTGGCATGGCAGTTTAGGCCGGACTGGTCTCATGAGGAGCAGGGTCAAGACTGATTTGCATATGGCTGTGTCTAAACTGGGGTGGTATGGTGAGCAAAGGAACAATGAATATAACCCAGATCTCTTGACTGAGGGTGAATGCATGATATATTCAACATTACGTCCATCATTTGTTTGTGCTTGTCCATCATTTGTTTGTGTAGCACATTTTAAATATTGAACTTCTGGCTGGAACGGGTGAATTGCAGACGTCAGTCGTAGCAGCTCTACACTTTATGGGATGACATAATGACTGCAGTCACAAGAGAAGTACTTGAGGATAGAGATTAAAGCTCTTGCTCTAGTTACCACAGCAGATGTGATGGAAAAGCCAAGTGATGGATCAACAAGCTGTCCACCAGCCTTGGAATGGACTAAAGAACCTATCCAGACATTGGTATAAATCAAAGATAGGAAGGCGCAGGACTGAAGCGAAGTTCTAGCACACGACACAAGTCTTCAGACGGCATTGGCAAGTTTGTTTTATGCCTGTGAAATTCTCAAAATTCCCAAAACTTCAAAAACTTTACAGGTGCGAAATTTCTCATAATTTTTCCTCACTGGAAACTGTTTCTCCTTGAACTTGCCAGTATTTTGCATGACTTCTGAACGTTAAGCATATCCTCAGGATATACTATTACACATGATACCGGGAAGTGAATGTAATGAAATTCCGAATAATGATGAATACGTTTTGTGACGTCATATACCCTAGGTCTCAGACCTCTTTGACCTACTCTGCTTTAGCTCCTGATTTTCCAAACACTTGCTGCATCAGCTGCTTAATTCCAGGACTAAACCTTGAAAATAGGTCGGACTTATTAAGTCTTTACCCTGGGTTTTTAAGTCTTAAATCTATCTCAACCTTATATGGTCTGCCTTAACCCCTTGTGTGCCCCGCCCTTTCCCCGCCCTGTGCCGGGCGTTGAATTAGCGGGCGGGGTTCATGACGAGATAGTCTCGTCATGGGCACAGCGCAACCGCAGCCCATGACGAGACCATCTCGTCATGGGCACTCAAGGGGTTAAGAAAGTCGTAAACCAGCCTTAAGGCAGACCTAAAAAGTATACACCCATTTGCTAATTGGAACGCTCTTTCCTTGCTTGAGGCAGTCTTAAAGGGGTCTTAAAACATCAAAAATCCTTTGAAAATAATATTATCTTGTTCACTTACCATTTTCTGCTATTCTTTCACCTGGTCCTATTTTCTGTCACACTCAGCAGCTCAACACTGTTAAAGGGGCAGCACAGTTCAAGGCAGAGCATGTTAGTATTTGGCCAGCAGTTGACACCCTGCTCGCTGCAGTAAATGCTTAGGCCCACTGAACTATTTCCACGGAACAGAAAAGTCCTCTTTCTCAAAGTGAGACAACCATGTTCCTAAAGGTGTATGCTTTTGGAAGAGAAAGAGCCGGATATATTCACTGCAGCAGAGTTTGCCCTCTCATCAGCGAAGGGACAGCTAATTACAAGGGCCATCCTGTAAGGACAGTGCCCGAGGGGACCCCAGACAGACCAGGGAGGTGGAATTGCAAGGTACCCATCAGAAATCCAGCCGCCTGGAGGGTTTTACGACCTTCTCAGCGCTGCAGAAAGAGCTTGTTCAGTCACACCTCATAAAGCGAACATCCAGAGCTGTAAAAGCCTGTCACTGGAGGAAAATGTGCTGGGCTGATAGCTGAGCTGAGTGTTTCAGACATGCATGATGGACGGCAATGGCTGGAAGCTACCAGGGCTGCCTTTAGCACTGGTGGCTCCCTGTGCGAAAATGTTTGTTGGCGCCCCCCAATGGCCACATCTACCACGGATTCCCGCTCTACCACCATTTAACAGTGCTCCTCAAGTCTATATAACCACTCGCTCTCAGACTGATTTAGTTTTATAGCCCCCCTCCTACCAAAGTAGGGTGTCAGAGCACTTTAAATCACACACACATTGGCACAGAGACAATCATACATGTGTAAATCAGAGTATAGGAAATGTTACATAAGACAGAGGACTACAAAGTGTAGGAGTCATTTGTCATCGATACGTATAGGCAGTATAGTTTGTGTCCTTGGTCTGGAAAAGCGCAAACTCAGAATTTATATTATAACATCATTGTTAGGGGTATTCTTTAATAATAAAAATTGATAGCTTCTACCCAAATGAACCCTTTTTGTAAGTTTAGTTTAATGAAAGACAGGGCAAAAAGACATATAGAGCTAATACATATCTTGCATGCAGCTCTTTGATGACAGTTAATAGCTCACTATGCTATATTAGAATTTTAACTTATTCTCTCTGTGGTAAATATTCTTTTTACCTTGACTGAATTTCATACGGAATCTAAAATAAAGTAGAATAGCTCAGAATAACAAGAGGCAGAATCCGTGGTATAAGAGATTTTCTGAATGGGCTTTATTCCAAAATGGCCGACTCGAGTGGCGGCCTTCAGGTTCCGTCACCACGAGGGTTCAGGAAGTGAAGTACAATACTTTATTGACAAGAAGTAACTTTTATAGGTCATACATTACAATGAAACGAATGCAAAAGGCGTAACAATTGATAAGGAAAATGACATAGTAATACGTAATCGAAACTAGGCGTAATAAGGAGCAAAAAGAAACATGATTGGCTCTGATTATCATACATAGGTGGATCTATAAGATAATACTTAACATAGATGCGCGCGCAGCAGCATGACGTGTGATTGACGTGCAACTAGGGGGTGAAGGGGACTTGACATTTAGCTCTACATGTGGAGACAAGAAGTCTGGGGGGTCAAGTCAACCTAATCCCAAATCATATCTAACATCCTATGTTTAGAGAACTATGTTATCCGCAAGGAAGGACTCTCGGACAGAATCTATTCTATACTGACTGTGTGTGCGTGTACAAGCGTCTAAGTGTCTATATGAGATGCGAGGGGCAGAAAACTTTCCATGGCAACAGGGCTATGAATTACGTGCAGGAGGACGGAAAGGCCGAGTCCTTTGCTTGTGAGCTAAAGGAGATGTTTACCTAAATCACTAGACAGGAATGCATCGGCTGAAGAGCAAAGTAGATAATCTGAAGGTGAAATACAGCTTCTTGGCAGGCAGGCGAAACTGGCCGAGGCAGGCACTGTTAGCTGCGCAGGGAGTAGGACAAAGTTCATGGATACAGATGCGAGCTCAAGCTGAAGCTGTCAGAGACAGAGAGCAGGGAGAGGCTTTGAGGACAGGATCGGGCCTACTTGCCTGAACTGTAAAAATGGAGTAACTTAGCCACATAAAGTCGGTGGCCTTTCATACTTAGGAATCGAATATCCAGCCCATTGATGGCGGATCTGACAGAGAACATATTGACGGTGGACGCACATATGTTTGCGTCTTGGAAACTGGAACTGGAGGGAACATACATGTACTTGTGACATGCACATAGAACCGTTGGGGTCCAAGATAGGGGACATAACTGATCAGGAAAATCCACATTTCCACATTCCCTCCTTGTCCCCTACTTGCCCTTCAAGAGATATCAATCTTCATCATTCCATCGATTTGCTCATGGAGCATCATTTCTTCTTCCTTCTTCTTCCGGCATTTTGAACGAGAACCTTGATATGGAATGCATGATGTGGCACACAGACCACAAATCGCTGGTCCACATTGCAGGCATAAACAACAACTGAAGAGCATAAGAAGGCCAATACCTAGGAAGGATAGAACTCTCCATCCCCAGGCTGATATCACACTCCAAAACCACCCGGACCACGTCCAAGTGCCTGGATTCTCGTGTATCTGGCTCACAATCTTATGAAGGCGTGTTATAGCTTTATATACAGATGGTGAATTTTCTGGTATGAATATGCAGCAGCTGGATCCGATGACCCTGCAAGCTCCGCCCCTATCGGCCAGGATGACGTCAAGGACAAGACGATTCTGGAGAACAACAATTCTCATCACTGATTGTTCCTCTGTCAGATTGCCTAGGGCGGCTATAGTCTCGTTTACTACAGCTTCAAGAGTCTTGGTTAGTCTACGTATCAGCTTACTATTTGATATTGTACCTATATAGGGAAAGATACCTTTATTGAAATCTACATACTTGTCCCATGCCGTCTCAGTATAATCGACAACTGGGAGATCTCTTCGCTCTCTATTGTGTACTAAATGAACATTTCGATAATAATCAGGAGGAGCTAGGAAAACAGGTGGCAAAAGGAATGCTATGTAACAGGTACCATCCCAATCTAGAGGCAGACGTATATATGCCGTCTGACCACATATAAAGTAAGAATGGCGGGAAACTCTAAATGACGATTTACCTTGATCACTATATTCTACTGTAGTAACGCATTGGCTATGGCCCATATGTATGGAACCAACTTTTCTTACACATAATTCACCCTTGACTGGAAATACTGACATAGTGGGCAGAATTAGTTCAACTTCGGATTTGACATTCAGAATCATAAGATTAGGTGTAAAATTACCTAATTTATACACTTCATTTTCTAGATCAGTTCCTGTTCTACTGGGGTGACCCTCCTTATTAGGGTGACAGACCTTGAATAAAACTAGATTCAGATTTCCCCATATCCAATGTTGTTGATAAACTGCTGTGTCTGGGTCTATGGAATTTAGTAAACTAAACCATGCTCCACAGGAGCCATTATGTGTGAACGGATGTGGAAAGAAAGGCAGAACTCCTTTGTTATTCTGATAGGGAGGGAGTCGGCCACACACCCAACAATTGGTGGCATTACTAGTCTGATGGGAATGATGTAACATACTAATGAAAGTGTTATTGCGCAGCGCAAGTCTATAAGATAATTCATGTGGCGGTAGTTCACTAAAAGAATGTTCAGCAGCAACATTATAAACATGTCTAGAAATAGGATGATATATGTGCAAAATCACACTCGTAATAATTATTAAAAGACTCAATAAAAACAGAATTAATAATGTCCTCATACAGTAGCTACGCAGTGATTTACAATACGCCTGTCGTTTCAACATTTCTCGGGTTTTTTCTCTACTCAGGTCCAAGGGATACATGTCAGAGACAATTCAACCGCTTCACCTTGGAGAGGACTTAAACAATCAAATTGCTCGACTGTTTGGGCCTAAGCTTTAATTTATAGTTCTGAGAGTCATTCTGCTCAACAAAGGGAAGTTTTGAATCAGTCTGTGAGGTAGTGCAGGGCACAGTGTCTATATCCGAAGGTAGTCCATGAAATTTCTTGATGTGGCTGGAATGTATCCAGCCCTTGCGGCCCTCAACTTTCACGGCTGTTCTTGTGGTCAGCAGGACTAGCTTCGGTGCTTTCCACCTGGGCTCCAACTGGGTCTTGCGATCGAAATTCCTCACAAACACCAGATCACCCGGAACAACGTCATGGGGTTTCACCTCAGTGTTGTCAGGAAAGGCTGCAGCTACCTGTGAACGACAAGATTGTAGTGCAGACATCAAGGAAGCCAAGTAATCTGTTAGCATATCACAATTAACATCAGTTATTTTACGTGGTATTGGCGTCCCCCACATATTTGGGGGTCTTCCGAAGATCACCTCATACGGGGATAGCCCTGTTCGAGAGTGTGCTACCATTCTTATGTAAAATAGTGCAACTGGTAAGGCTACTATCCAGTCAACACCTTTCTCCTTACATATTTTAGACAATCTGATTTTCAAAATTTGATTATGTCGTTCCACGAGAACTGCTGCCTCGGGGTGTCGGACACAGTGGAATTTCCACTGATATCCCAACAAAAGTGAGACATGTTTCATTAATTCGGATGAGAAAGGCTGGCCGTTATCTGAATATACAACACGTGGTAAACCGTACCGTGGGAAGAATTCTCGGACTAACTGTTTGGCAGTAGTCGGGGCCGTGTAATCTGATACTGGGTACGCCTCAGTCCATCGGGAGAGAGCGCAGACAACTACAAGAACATATTTGAATCCTCGACATCGTTCCATCTGGATATAATCCATTTGGAGCACTTCAAAAGGATGATCAGGAGTCTGGAATCCACCCTGTTCTACGGGAACACTTTTTCCTGGGTTGAACTGACAACATATCATACAGGTACGGACCTTTTGTTTAGCTGCTGCTCGTAAATGTTTATTGAACCAAATGTGTTGAATGCTATCTAGCATAGCTTTCTCTCCTAAATGTGCCGGGCTGTGAATTGTAGCTATAATGGCTTGGACCATAGAGTCAGGAAGAAACCATACAGATTTCTCTTTCGTCATCCATCCCTGATCTGTCTGGATCCCTCCTAGTTCAGTCCATTTCTTTAATTCTTCTGCAGTAGCATGTGTCTGTATGTCAATTACGTCGAGTGCGGGATCCTTAATTGTCATACACTGTGTTGGTGTCTGAACTATTGGCTTTGTCATGTCTAATGTGCGATTCTGAGCAGTCTGTTTAGCTGTTCTGTCAGCTAAATCATTGCCTTGAGAAATGATATCAGTAACCTTCGTGTGTGCTTTACATTTCATAATCGATATAGCAGTGGGTAGATGTATTGCGTCTAATAAGGCATGAATGAGGGATCCGTGCTGAATGTGGGCACCATGGGAAGTTAAATAACCTCTCTCTCGCCACAGCACGCCGAAGTCGTGTACAACTCCGAATGCATAACGTGAGTCAGTGTATACATTAACTTTCTTATTTGTGGCTTGAATACAGGCTTGTGTTAGAGCAATAAGTTCTGCTGCTTGGGCTGACAAAGTATCTATACAGTTTGTCTCAATAACTTCAGTGTCTGTTGTGACTGCATACGCGGCCACTAAATCTCCTGTACTTGTTCTCATGCACGATCCGTCTACATACAACGTCAGGTCTGGATCTAACAATGGAACGTCTGTCAAGTCTTGTCTAGGTTTCGTCTTTATTTCAATAATTTCAACACAATCATGAGCTAGTGGGTCTGTTCCAATTACAGGTAACAATGTAGCAGGATTCAATGCATTACAACGTCGGATCTCTATGTGTGGCTGAAACAATGTCAGTTCATAACCGGTAAGTCTTGCTATGGTCAAGTGTTGTGTTTGTGTTCGGTTCACAAGAACTTCTACTGCATGTGGTACTTGTACTGTCAATGGATGTCCTAACACTATGGCATCGCTTTGTCTGATTGCTAAAGCTGTTGCTGCCACTGATTTCAGGCACGCGGGCAAAGCCTGAGCTACGGGATCTAATGTACTGGAAAAATAAGCACATGGCTTGCGTGATCCTGCTTGTTCCTGAGTGAGTACTGACAAGGCAGTACCTTCGCGTTCTGTAACAAAGAGTGTAAAATGTTTGCTATAACATGGTGTTGCTAAAACAGGTGCTTGACATAAAGCTTTCTTTAAGCTTTCAAAAGCTTGTGTATGTTCCTGAGTCCAAGGGAGAATAGTCGATGTGGCTGCCTCCTGTGTGGTTAACTGAATGAGTGGTTTTGCTAGAAATGCGTACTGAGGGATCCACTGCCTACAATATGAAGTGAGGCCTATGAAAGCCCGCACCTCCTTTTGTGTCTGGGGTATTGACATGTTAGCAATTAACTGGATGCGATCTGGTGTAAGCTGCCTTCCCTCCTTGGACAGCGAGTGACCAAGATAAATAACTCGCTGGACACAGAATTGCAGCTTAGAAGGAGACACCTTGTGCCCCTTGTCGGCTAGAAAATGTAAAACTGTCAGGGAAGCCTTTTCACATTCGGGTTCGCTTCTCGCGGTGATCAGCAGATCATCGACATATTGAAGCAGTGCAGTATTGACTGGCATGTGGATACTGTCAAGTTCTCGTTTCAGTGCTTGGCTGTAGATGCTGGGGCTTTCTGTGAATCCTTGGGGAGCGCGTGAGAATTTAAAGCTGCGCCCATTTAAACTGAATCCGAACAAATATTGGCTTTCCGGATCTATTGGGACGCTGAAAAAAGCATTCTTGAGATCAATTACAGTAAAGAATGTTGCTTCGGAATCAATTGCTGTCAATAATGATGATATATCGGGGACCACAGGAAATTGTGGCACAATGCACTTGTTTAGTTCACGCAAATCAATAACCAATCGGTATACTGGCGGAGCAGTAGGATCAGTTCGTTTAAGAATCGGAATTATCGGTGAATTACATACATTGGAGTCTGTTTCTACAACTACTCCTTGGGCAATTAGCTCATCAATGATTTTCAACAAAGCCACTACAGCATCTTGCGGTAACTTGTATTGTCGCATTCGTGGTAATACCACTCCTGCCTTGAGTGTAACTCGGTATGGTGTAATGTTCATGTAACCTACATCAGTAGGGCCTTGTGCCCATAGATGCGCTGGTAAAGTCTGTAGTCGGGGATCCATGTCTCTAGACACATAGTGACCTTTAAAATCACGTAAAAACAACCTTACTCCTTCCGGAGAACAACATATTATGGCTCCTAGGGCTTTCAGAGTTTTAATTCCTAACAGATTTTCTGGGCATGATTTAGTAAGCAATAAATCTGTAGTTCGTGTCAAAGGTCCTATCGTAAGTGGAAGAGGCTGTGATACTTCATTAACAATAGGTTTTCCTGAAAAACCAAGGGAAACATTTTGAGAGCCTGAGAGGGGTGCCCCTGGAACTTCACTACGTTTTATAGTTGTTCGACTTGCCCCTGTATCGAGTAAGAATTTTCTATCTTGACCTAATAATTCACTATGTACATAAGGTCCTTCTTGATCTACAGGAATCTCGATAAGGGGTAAGTCAACTTCCCTCTCTAGGCTGGTTCATGCGTAACGCTGATACTCAGGATATTCATACTGTGCAGTCTGATACATTTGTCGTGTTGTGGTTTGTGTGGCAGTAGCAGGCAACGGTGGTGCAGCTGGCACAAACTGTATTGGCTGTTGTGCGGCTGGCATGGCCTGGGAATGCGGCATAGCTCCTTGTTCATTCTGATCTTGTCTGAGTGGCCGTGATCTTTCTTGTGTTTTACCTATGGCGATATTATGCTTTAAAACTGGACAATCGTGTACGTAATGACCTGGCTTTTTGCAATAATTGCAGGTCCCTTTTACCGGTCCTGCTGAATCGGAATGTGTCATACCCTTTTTATGTCCTTCAGCTGGTACTGTCTGAGACACTAGCATTTTCATTTTTGTATCTTTCATGCGTCTTTGTTCGTGCTCTTGTTCATCTCTAATTCTATTGTGATGATACTGTAACATTTGTAGCATTTGTGACGGAGTGTTACTTTGCCAGGTACTCTCGAATTTCAATATTCTATTCTTTACTGGAGGTAATGCATTTTCTACTAATTTTGTCACAAATAAATGTGGATACGACTCACTACTTGTTTTTATACCACTATTTATCCCAAAACATTTTTCAAATCGGGCATAATAATCACTTGTGTCTTCATCATGTTTTTGTTTACAGGCCGTGATTGCACCCCAATCTTCCTTTTTCGTAGTTAATAAACGTGGCAGTACTTGTACTAGTAAACCTGGTAATGCTTTGACTTTATCCCCGAGCCCTGAACCTGCAGTTCGGGCCTTTTCTTCCGTTTCTAATGCTGTCCAATCTATCTTTTGGTCTCCCACTTCCCACTCTTTCTCTTTCAGTTTTTCATAAATGCCAGCAGGTAAGAGCACCTTTAATATCGTCATAATATCAGGATAGGTATACTCTCCCATCAGTAACATGTCCTTAATTTCTCGGTGGAAACCCGCTGGGTCTTTGTCATGACTGGGTACTACTTTCTTCATTTCTAACAATTCAATTTTTGATATGGGTGTGTATACAAATACACGGTGAAACTGATTGTCTTCGCCTTTTATTGGGTGCACTTCTCGTAAGGGATTTTGTCTATCCACACAATACGGCGTTCTTTCTCTGCGGGGCAGCGGGAAAGAATCCGGACTTACAAAAAGGACATACTGTTTACGTGACACTAATATTTCTTTAATTAACTTATTACTAGAACCTCTCCATCTGTTCGTGAGTAGTTCCGTTAATATATCAGGTAAAGGACCAGGGTCAGCATGTTGGCTCTTATATAATATAAGGAGTTGCTGAATCATATAGATTCCAGCTAAACGTTGTTCATCTGCACTGAGGTTAAAAAACGTGTGTGCTACGGTCTCATCACCGTATTTTTCAGGACTGTCAATCCAGTGAACGGCTGATCTAGCTAATTCTTGCTCATCCATGGAATCGAGGAGGTGGTAACCCCTTCGTTCTCGTAGTATTTTATCTGCGGCTTGAAACAAATGTTCAGGAGACTTCAGATTTATTACAGGCGTCCGATACGTTCTGCTATTATTTGGACATACAGAGTGTATGGGATCAGAAAAGCATCTAGTATTATCACAGGATCTTCCTCTGCCTACGTAGGCTATGGTCTCTGACTGTCTTGCGGAATTCCCTGATTCGGACACTTCATCTTGCTCGAACTCGTCTGTTTCCAATCTTTCTTCATGAATACGTTCTATTTCTCTACGGATTTTTCGGCACATGGCTATTATACAGTTTTTCTTATCGTGTCTCCCTTCTGATATATTCTGGCTCCATCTTGTAAGCATAAGCATTGCATTCGGGTCTACCCCCGGTCGGTCTTGATTTCTGATCACACAGTTTATGAGGAAACGTAACAGTTCCCCCTGTATCTCTACTTTCTGGAATTCCATAGCTCTGTTAATACATTCTGGGTCTCGCCCTGTTTGGACAAAATGATATATTTTATCTAGATGCGTAATCATTCCTGGTAACCTCGCTAAATACTCTGCGGCTCGTCTGATACGTAATGATGCCAGGACCATTTCGTCCTCTTTACCGGCCACCGGGTCATATCTACAATCTATAAGGAGTTCCTTAAGCGTACGTTCACTTACGAATTTGGGTGTACGTGAATGCGCTGACTCTTGGAAAACAAGTTTATTTATTCTAGGTGGTGTAAAGGTATTGCTAGCACCTCCCGTGGCCCCATCTGGGGTGTCAGGTGTGAATGGATTCGTCGAACGTGACATAGCAACTATAGGTGTCGATACCACTGTCGGATCGATTGCGGGGACAGATGAAACAGATGTACTTGCCGGAGCTTGTGTCGGAATTTGCTGTTGCACGGGGACAGATACCTGATCCTGACGTTGAACCCCTCCGCCAGACGATCCATGTGGTGCGGGGTTAGCATACTCGGGAGCTGCGTCATCTAGATATGAGGAAAGAAAAACATCTTCTGCGGTTCGGGGATGCCCTTTTGGATGTACCTTAATTGGAAATAATGGGGGTGGCAAGTCTTTTGGCATCTCTGGAACAGCCTTAGGTAGTCCTTCGGCTAGGAGGGGATACATACCTTTCATAAGAGCATTTCTTTGTCTATCTATTTGTTCTGATTTCACTCGGATACCTTCCTCAATTAATAGATTTTCTTGAACTTCCTTTGAACTTTCTTTACTCCTCTCTTCTTGTCTACGTGCTTTTTCTGTACGTCTATGAGATTCTTTACGCCATAACTCAACAGCGTCTTTCTGTGACTGTCTGACTTTTCTTTTCCATAACTCTTCCTCCACTTTCATGATGCACTCTGCATCCCAGGTTCCCGCTGCGGGCCACCTTTGACTTTCCGGCAATCCCTTGGTATAATCTACCCATAAATCAAGAAATAATATGGCATCTAAGCCATGCTTGTGATACATAAAATGCCCTGGAGTGTCCCTAGGAGGAATAGGAACTGCTTCTTCAAGCACCCCTTTTCTAGTAGTAATCTGTCTTAACTTCGAGAAGAGCGGCATATTGACAACTGATCTGATACTTACTCTTGAACTCACTTAATACGAAAAAACACAATAATGAACAGTGAACAATGAACAATCATTCATACCACAATATGCAAGACATTTGAACAATTTAAACATTAAACATTAAACATTTAAAAAAATGACCGACAATGATGACAGTCTGCATAACTAATCACCAAGCTGAATTCTTGACAATAACTGAATACTTCGGAATACTTGATATACTGCTAAACAGTACATATACACTGCTAAACAGTGCATACCTGATTTGTGTACCCAAATCCGTCTTGACCGGCACAACCTATGTGCGCGTCAACACGCCTCCCCGGCGATGGTACTCACCGAGTAGCTCCTTGAAACGGAAGGCCTCAGAGAATGGACGGGACTCGATGACTGCGGACAGCGGACCCTCTGGACATCGGGATTTCGAAAACCTGGTGGGCCTCTGTATACCTCGGATCTTGCTCTCTCAGCTAGGCTCTGGTCGGGATACTTCGCACTTCTCACCGCCTCGTCTGGGTTGATCGCAGCCTCAGTCGCCCCCGCTTGACCGGAGGGAGCTACAGGAAATCCTGCTGGTACGCGTTTATGGTCCGTCCAGCTGTGGCAGGAGACCGGGCCTGCAACGCACCGCCGGCGCGTGAGATGAGAAAGTGTCCCTATTCGGGCGCCATTATGTGGTAAATATTCTTTTTACCTTGACTGAATTTCATACGGAATCTAAAATAAAGTAGAATAGCTCAGAATAACAAGAGGCAGAATCCGTGGTATAAGAGATTTTCTGAATGGGCTTTATTCCAAAATGGCCGACTCGAGTGGCGGCCTTCAGGTTCCGTCACCACGAGGGTTCAGGAAGTGAAGTACAATACTTTATTGACAAGAAGTAACTTTTATAGGTCATACATTACAATGAAACGAATGCAAAAGGCGTAACAATTGATAAGGAAAATGACATAGTAATACGTAATCGAAACTAGGCGTAATAAGGAGCAAAAAGAAACATGATTGGCTCTGATTATCATACATAGGTGGATCTATAAGATAATACTTAACATAGATGCGCGCGCAGCAGCATGACGTGTGATTGACGTGCAACTAGGGGGTGAAGGGGACTTGACATTTAGCTCTACATGTGGAGACAAGAAGTCTGGGGGGTCAAGTCAACCTAATCCCAAATCATATCTAACATCCTATGTTTAGAGAACTATGTTATCCGCAAGGAAGGACTCTCGGACAGAATCTATTCTATACTGACTGTGTGTGCGTGTACAAGCGTCTAAGTGTCTATATGAGATGCGAGGGGCAGAAAACTTTCCATGGCAACAGGGCTATGAATTACGTGCAGGAGGACGGAAAGGCCGAGTCCTTTGCTTGTGAGCTAAAGGAGATGTTTACCTAAATCACTAGACAGGAATGCATCGGCTGAAGAGCAAAGTAGATAATCTGAAGGTGAAATACAGCTTCTTGGCAGGCAGGCGAAACTGGCCGAGGCAGGCACTGTTAGCTGCGCAGGGAGTAGGACAAAGTTCATGGATACAGATGCGAGCTCAAGCTGAAGCTGTCAGAGACAGAGAGCAGGGAGAGGCTTTGAGGACAGGATCGGGCCTACTTGCCTGAACTGTAAAAATGGAGTAACTTAGCCACATAAAGTCGGTGGCCTTTCATACTTAGGAATCGAATATCCAGCCCATTGATGGCGGATCTGACAGAGAACATATTGACGGTGGACGCACATATGTTTGCGTCTTGGAAACTGGAACTGGAGGGAACATACATGTACTTGTGACATGCACATAGAACCGTTGGGGTCCAAGATAGGGGACATAACTGATCAGGAAAATCCACATTTCCCCCCCCTTCATCCCATCTTAATCTTCTTGCTCTTGAATCAGACTTGTCCCTTACAGAACTATCCAACGCCCAAAGGGAAGACTCCTGGCCCAGATGGTTTTTCTGTTGAATTTTATTTACACTTTTCAGATCTTTTATTTCCAAAACTTTTAACACTTTTTGATTCTTTTTTTTTAGCTGGTAAAACAGAAGGTACCTTTGAGGAAGCATCAATTTGTTTAATTCATAAAGAGGGTCGAGATCCTAAATATTGCAAAAATTATCACCCAATATCTTTGGTAAATGTTGATTATAAATTGTTTGCTAAAATGCTTGCTCTACATTTAGATCCTCTCATGCCCCACCCTATTGGGAAAGAACAGTGTGGGTTTGTCAAAGGAAGGCATACCTCTGTTAATTCTCGACTTTTCCTTAATGTCCTAAACAAAATTCCCTCTCTCTCTACTTCTCTAGCGGCCACATCAGTTGATGCAGAGAAGGCTTTTGATAGAGTATACTGTCTTTCTTATTCTCCTCGTTACAATGGTATGGATTTGGTCCCAAATTGATTTCACTTATCTCTCTATTATATTCTGCCCCCAGAGCCTCAGTATCAGTTAATGGTTGTATCTCATCCTATTTTCCTCTTCAACGCAGAGTTCGTCAAGGATGCCCTTTATCCCCTCTTCTTTTTGTCCTAGCTCTTGAACCCTTTCTGTCTTCTATCCGTAACAATGACTCTATTTCTGGTTTTTCTTTTGTGGACCAGCAACTTAAACTATCTGCATATGCGGATGATATCCTTTTATTTATTTCTGAACCTGACACCTCTATCTCTCCTTTGCTACATGAATTTGACTCCTTTTCCAAGGTCTCTGGTTACAAGATAAACTCGGACAAAACAGAAATCCTTCCCCTCACTAAATTTTGTCTTCCCCATTTTTTTTCGTACACTGGTTTTGCCTGGAATGATTCAAAAATTAAATATTTAGGTATATGGTTTTCGATTTCTATTGCCTCTTCGATTAAGTTAAACATGACTGCTGTTCTGTCTCGTATTGATAAATTACTCTCTCCCTGGAATCCCCTTTTTCTTTCTTGGTGGGCCAATTAGATTCAATTAAAATGATGATTGCCCCTATTTTAATTTATATACTTTCTATGCTTCCCGTCCACATTCCTGCCATATACATGAAACGTATTGATTCCTGTCTCTCTAAATTTCTTTGGAAGAATAAAAAAGCTAGAATTGCCCTTTCTTCTCTTCGTAAGACCAAATCTAATGGTGGTTTGAACTTTCCAGATTTTTGCCTTTACAATAAATCCTTTTCTCTTCGACAAGCCTCGAAATGGCTCTTATCCGAGCATTCTCCTTTTACTCCTCTTTGGCTATCCATTGAGCAAACATTATATTATTACCATTCTCTCTCAAGGAAGTAATGGCTTTTTCTGTCAAAACTTCTCATACATCCTTTCCCTTGTTTAGACATACTTGTTCCCTTCTGAAGCCTTTAGTTTTACTTAATCTTTCTTGTGATGACTTCTTGGATTCCCCTATTTGGCATAACTCTCTGATTCTTCTCAATAACAGACCCATTTTTTGGAATTCTTGGAGATCAAAGAACATCATTTGGGTTAAACACCTTTTTAATGGCCTGTCGCCATGTTCTTTTCCCGAATTTCAAGCCTTATTTCACTGTCCCCGTTCCTTTTTACAGAAGTTTACCACTCTTATGGCAATTATTCTTGATGTATACTACTCTCTTCCCCCCTCATCTCCTATTGAATCCCAACACTCTCTTCTTAAACTTCTCCTAACCTTACCCAAAGCTTCTGTTATATATAAATATTAATTAGCCCCCAATCTATATCGAGTTACCTTATGCATCTTCTTTTTCTCTGTTCCTCGGTCTCCAATTTTTGGAGATCCGTTTGGTCCTATATTTCTCGTATCTTTAATCTTTCTATCTCTTACTCTATATCCCTACTGTTTACTGGAAGCCTCTCCGACTCTTTATCTATACCCCCTCATAATCATGGTCTTTTTGATCTCATGCTTGCTCTAGCCTTTCAGCACATTACCCTCAATTGGAAAACTCTCACTAATCTTTCTACACAGCACTGGTGGAATAGCCTTTGCCACTTTAATAGACTTGATGTTGCCTTCGCCTCCTCCTGTAAACAAGCACTTAATAGAGAGCTTTTTTGGTTACCCCTTACTACTTATTTAGATCAGATTGTTTTAAAACATAATTCCTCCCTCAATTCTGAAAATTTTAAACCTCCTTGATTACATTCTCTCTGTTCTCTTTCTTTAGCATCCAAGGTGATTTGATATATGTTGTTAATTGACCTATGGCTTGTTCACATTTTGCTGTGTTATGGAATGTAATATGCATTCTTCTTTTATATTAATATGTTAATATTTTTCCCTTCCTCTCCTCCTTCCTTCCCTTCCCTTCTTCCCATCCCTACTTCATTTAAAGCCTTAAAAATAGCTTTTATTCCTTTTATTGTACTAGCCATTTATTGTGTTATAATTATGCTTCAATATTCGAATTTGTTGCTGGTATTTTTTTTTTTTTGTCAAAATTTTTTATTAAAACAATAAATCAGTTACAAGCATGGGCCTACAACCACCAGGGCCGGCCGCTAGACTAAGAAAGGATCGTACATTAGTTAAAGCAGTAGGCGACGCCTGGGGCCCAGCCCCGTAAATGGCTCAGGATAGCTCGAGAGAAGCAGGAGACATACATTTAACATAAATAACAACAAAAAACAAAAGGCGAGGCATACGGGCAAAAAGCGTGGGTCAGGCTACATCCGGGGGACTTTACTCCAAACCTTCAATTAGCTATCAACAGGAGGGAGTACTGAAAGATCGGGGGGGGTAACGGGAAAGGAACATCCATATTCGATTATTACAATCAGTTGCAAGGAACCATCAAGGGTCAGGGGGACAAGGCAATATCGGTGTCCACTAGGGGGGGCGTACAGATACCCCCACGATACACGTTCCATTGCCCCCAAATTCTACCCCATGCCCCGGGTTTACCGCGGGCCACATATACCGTCTTCTCCCTGAACATACACCAGTCCATGTTTTCCTTCCATACTGACACGGTGGGTGGCCGCTGGGAGCCCCAAAGCTGCGCTATATCCCTCTTAGCAATCATGTAGCCCAGGGCCGCCCACCGAGTCTGCGCCGCGTTATAATCATTGGGCTCCCACACATTCAAGACACAGCGACGCACCTCCGGCAGCAGCGCCACCCCGGTGACTTGTCCCATGACCCCATGAACCCGACGCCAGTATTCCGCCACCTCCCGGCACTCCCAAAGGATATGGAGAAAGGTGGCACTGAGCCCACACCCCCGCTTGCAAAGCCCATCTTCCGAGAATCCCATCGAGACCAGACGGGGGCCCGTCACATATACCCGGTGGAGAATCTTTAACTGGACCAGGCGGAGACGGGCTGGAATGGCGACTTCCTTGGGGGACGATAGTGCGGACTGCCAGTCCTCGTCGTCTAATTCCACCCCGTCCCCCGTCCACGTCTCCCGAAGGCGCACCAATAGGTCAGCCCGATTATTAATGAGTTTTTTATAGATTAAGGAGATAGTACTGTCGGGAACATGACCATCAAGTATGCGGTCCTCGAGGGGCGAAGAGGCCGGGATCTTGGTCCCCTCCCCAAAGACAGAGAGCAGGGCATGTCGAACCTGGGCGTATCGGAAGAACTCCTTTTCCGTGAGTTCGTATTCGCTCTGGAGCGCCGCGAAGGTCTTAACCGCGCCCTTCATCCATAAGTCTCCCACTCTACTGATGCCAATCGTGTCCCAACGGTCAAACCCCTTCGTTGTCCAGAGGCTTCCCAGTCGGTCGGAGGCAAATAAAGGAGTAGCGCATGTTAGTCGCTCACTCCAGCCCATGGCTACATTGGCCGCCTTCCAAATCCGTACCGCGATCTTAGTGGGGCCCGTCAGGTTCCGTCCAGCCGAGCGGGAGTAGAGCGCCCTGTTATAGTTACCGCCGGGAAGCAGGAATTTATCCATCTCGTACGCCGGGTTCAAGCCAGGCGCATACGTGGCATGGTTAATGGCTGATAGCTGTGAGGCCCAATAATACCTGCGAATGTCGGGAAGCGCGATGCCCCCGTCGTACCAGGGGAGAGTGAGTTTGGCCAGGGCGATACGCGCCCGTCCGTCCCACACCAGTCTCCTCTGCAGGCTCTCTACTTCCCGAAAGTAGGCCACTGGAATGATGTCGAAGGAGTTCTGAAGTGCATAGAGGAACCTGGGAAGGGACATCATTTTAAACAATGCGGCCCGACCCAGTGGGGACAAGGGCAGCCTACACCACCGAGCCGTGTCTTCCCTCAAACGCCGAAGTGGAAGCAGGAGATTGTGCTCATAGCGAGCTACGGGGTCCAAGGAGATGTGTATCCCCAGGTATTTAAAGCCGGACAGAGATATTTGGATCGGAAGCCGAGGCGGCAGGAGAGGGGGGCCACCGGAGATAGGATAGACACAGGATTTAGACCAGTTAATCGTGAGACCCGAATTTCTCCCGTAGGAAGTCAGAACATCGAAGAGAACGTTAAGCGACTGCCGCGGCGAGGTAAGATACAGGAGGATATCGTCAGCATATAACGAGACCCGATCCTCAAAGCCCGGGGCCCACCGGATCCCCCTGATCGAGGGCTCCCAGCGGAGCCAAGCGGCGAGTGGCTCCAGGGCGAGAGCAAAGAGCAGAGGGGACAACGGGCACCCCTGCCTCGTACCCCTACCGAGAGCGAAGGGCCGAGAGACCCGTCCATTAACCACCACCTGAGCCATGGGTCCCGTGTAGAGAAGCTTCACCCAGCCAAGAAATCCCTCCCCAAAGCCGAATTTGGTCAAGACAGCCCAGAGGAATGGCCACTCGATGGTGTCAAAAGCCATCGTGGCATCTAAAGAAACCAACACGGCCGGTTCGGAGAGGTACTCTGCCCTGGCGAGGGCGCCATGGAGACGCCGCAAGTTGAGGGCGGTGTTGCGATGTGGGATGAAGCCGCATTGATCAGGATGAATCAGATCGCAGATGACGCTCAACAAACGATTGGCAAGGACTTTAGCCAGGATTTTAGGCTCTGCATTTAGCAGTGAGATAGGCCTGTAAGAGGCACAGCGGTCCCGTGGCTTACCTTCCTTGGGGATCACGACTATCGTGGCCAGTCGCTGGTCGACCGGAAGGGAACCGGCCTCAAGGGACTCCTGGAACATACGACGGAGGAAGGGCGCTAGTTTATCCGGGCGCAACTTATATAATTCGATAGGTAGACCGTTGGGACCCATGGCCTTGCCCGAGCGAAGGGACCGAATCGCAGTCGCGATTTCATCTACCGACAAGGGAGCGTCCAGCTGCTCACGGTCCTCGGCAGAAAGGCCAGGCAAAGCAATGTCCCTCAGGAGAAGGCGAGAATCTTCCTCATCCCTATCAGTCACCGGGGAGTACACAGTCCGGAGGTGGTCGGCAAAACATTCCACAATCTCACCAGGCTCAGTCACGCACACTCCATCAGAGACAAGCAACTCCGGGACCACACGATTCACTCTCTCCTTCTTGTCCAGCCACGCAATCAGCTTTCCCGCCTTGTCCCCGGCATCATACAACCGACCCTGCTGCTCCCTGTACATAGTTTTGGCAGCGTCGGTGACAAGAGACCTGTATTCAAACTGTTTCAGGCTGAGGGCATGGAGCCCGTCCGGAGTGACACCCGCCTCCAAGGCCGACTCCAGCCCCGAGATGACAGTCTCCAGCTTCACCACCGCCTCACTCCTGAGCTTCTTAGCCACCACTATCTGGGAGAGGGCGTGTCCGCGGATTACGGTTTTAAAGGCTTCCCACAGGGACATTGCAGACAACACGGACCCCTCGTTTTCAAAAAAGTATTGGTCCATAGCCTTAACCAGACTCTCGCGGGTCGTAGGGTCTCGCAGGTACCACGGGTTAATGGGAGCGATCCGCCCTGCAGACCGCGGCTCGGTGTCAAAGAGAAGCCACAGCGGGGAATGATCGGAGATACCCCTCGCCAGGTGCCTGACCTCTCGAATTCGACCCGTCTGCGCCGCGGGCATAAGGAAATAGTCTAACCTAGAAAGACTCCCGTGTGCCCCAGAGTGAAAGGTGTATTGACATTGGGTCGGATGCATTAATCGCCAACTATCCACCAGGCCGAAGGTCTCCAACAGACCACCTAGCCAAGCCTGGGCAGCGGGGAGGGCCCTGGGTGGGTGACGATCCAGGTCACCCGAAACCACCGAGTTAAAATCCCCGCCCATAAGCAAAAGGCCATCCGGAAGTTCAAGCAGCATTCGACCCAAGTCCGCGAAGGTGGAGTTCTGGAGGCCCGGTGGGACGTAAATTGAGACCAGGGCAAGGGGATGCCCCTCCCACCTCCCAGTCAGACAAACATAACGCCCTCTGTCATCTGAGACCACCCTCGTGATCTCCAACGGAAGTGAGGATCGCAGGAGAATGCCCACCCCCCTGGAGCCAGTTGTGAAACCAGAGTGAGCCACGAGGCGGTAACCCCCCCTGTTCATTGCATGGCAGACATTACCAACCAAATGCGTCTCCTGGATAAACACCACATCAGGAGTCAGACGACGCAAATACTGCAGAACTACACCCCGTTTGATACGGTCCCCCAACCCATTGACGTTCCATGACATCAGCTTCAACCCGTCCCCCCCCATCCCCTCCAATAGATCAGAGGTCCCCCCGCAAGTAGCACAAGTCCCAAAGGTGGCAGAAAATCAATACCTCGCCCTGCAAACAAAAACCACACTACAAAACAACCCCTCCTTCCCCCCCACCCCCCCCAACACCCAACTCCCCCCACCCTGCACCCCTGCGGGCCAAAAAAAACCCCCAAATTGCAGTGTGCCTGTCGCCCAACTAACCCCAGTCTACAAAAAGACCCCGGAGGAGGAAAGGGACCCGTCCCCGCCCGCCCCCCATACAGGTACTAGCAAAACACACTGAACCAAAGAAGTACAACCCAGCTGAGCAGTGCAAATTTGCAAAATCAAGGACCAAGAGTCACTCCAAAGGGGATCCGTCACCGTTGGCACCCGCAGAGGGCCCAGGACGGCCACCTCTGTCCGGCAGCGAGTCCAACCAGTCACTCACGGCCACAGGAGAGTCAAAGAAGGCAGTCCGATCCTCGTGTTCCACTCGGAGCTTGGCAGGGTAGAGCATAGAGTACTTTAGGCCCAGCTCACGAAGACGACGTTTCACCCCCTGGAATCCCATCCGCTGTTTCTGGACAAGTTGAGTAAAGTCCCGATAAAAGTTAATGGATGAGTTCTCATGTCGAACCGGGCCATGGACCCGCGAGGCCTGCAGAATCGCATCCCGGTCTCTGTAGTAAAACAGTTTGGCCACGATAGGCCTCGGGGGGGCCCCCGGCCGTGGCCGCCCGCCCGGAACTCGATGAGCCCGTTCAACGGCAAAAAATTTACTCAAGCCCGCAGGGGTCAGCTGTTGGAGGATGAGTTCCTCGACCAGGAGGTCAACCGGGCGGTCGTCTGAGGACTCCGGTACGCTGATGACACGGATGTTGTTGCGTCGGGCCCGTCCCTCGAAGTCCTCCAGCCGCCGGGCCATCTGCTCATTGACCACCTTGATGTCGCCAAGCGCGGCCTGCAGGTCCGACACATCCGCACCCAGGGTGGAGGTCCGCGCATCGAGAGTTTGAACCCTCTCGTTTGTTTTGGAGAGGTCCGCCCGTATTAAGGTGACATCAATCGCCACCGTATCGATCTTGCGGGCCAGGGCCTCGTATTGCGTGGCGATGGTCTCCCTGATGCCATCAATGGCGCCCATGATGTCCTGTAGGGAAAGTTCCGAAGAGACGGATGTGCCACCACCGGCGACGTCTGAGGGGGGACCGGCCGTTCCAGGAGAGCCTCTGCCCTGAGTGTAGCGGTCCATGTTGTTGGTCTGGACCGATCCTCCACGGAGGGAGGATTTAGTCTTGCGCCCCTCGGGGCCCCCCTTGCCCCCCATGCGGCCACGGACTCCGAGGGGGACCGCCGATCAAAAGTAGTCGGGATACCGGCCCTGGAGACCAGCGCCTCACCCGAGGCCACAATATGGCGGTGCGGGGGGACCCAAGGCGATAGGCACTCTAGTGGCAGGTGGTGACAAAGCTTTGTGCAGAGGTCAGGGAAACACCCCGCCACCTCAATCGCTCCACCGGCCAGCCCCCTGAGGTCTGAAAGTGAAACCGAAAGTGGCCGAGCGGCCCCTGGCACCGCGCCGCAGCCGTTGTTGTTCAACTGCGACACGGCCCCACGGCTCACCTTCGCCCCGGGCACCTCCGTCGGGTGGGTCCCAAAAGTTCAATCAACGATAACTCAGGATTCCCGGGTCTGATTAAATTTCTGAAAAGAGATACGTGCTCAGCCGGTCGTCATCTCCCAGATTCCATAAACCAAATCAGGATATTGTCAGGATAAATTCCGAGGAGCAGCGAGGGTCCGGGGAGCCCTGTGCTCACGCGCCCATCTTGGATGCGCGCTAGGCTCCTCCCTCCGTTGCTGGTATTTTTGCCTATTTCTTTGTTCAATAAAGCTTTTCAAACATAAAAAAAGAATTTTAACTTATAAACTGTAACAAAAGTAACAAAGGATCCCTGGGACACAAGCAGTAACCCACTGACCTATTTATATTATGGTGCCAATTACGATCCGGTAAAAAAAAGGCCCGTCCGACTCGTATCCGGTCTTTTTACCATACGAATCGTACAAGTGGCGTACAAACTGGCAATCACGATTTGCATGGTAAAAAGTCCATACGAACCGCCTTGGGAATTATTCCCCACACGTCCTCGGGTCGGAAAATGTGTCCGACACGTCCTCGGACGATTTACCGTACAAATGTGAAAAGTGAAGTCCGACCGAGGAATCACGATCCAACCCGTGCGTCCGATCTCACAACCGTATGGTAAAAACACCGTCCGCACCGAACTCCCATAGCAACCATGGAGACATGTGCCCGCATACGCGCCCAACACTCCCCCCAGCACCCATACGATCGAGTCGTACTCCCCGTGTATGTACACCCCCCCTGTATGTACACCCGTGTACGTGTCGAACCCCCACCCGTGTATGTACACCCGTGTATGTTCGAGTCGTACCCCCACCCCTGTACGTGTCGTACCACCGTGTATGTACACCCGTGTTCGTTCGAGTCGTACCCCCACCCGTGTACGTGTCGTACCACCGTGTATGTACACCCCTGTACGTTCGAGTCCTACCCCCACCCGTGTACGTGTCGTACCACCGTGTATGTACACCCCTGTACGTTCGAGTAGTACCCCCACCCGTGTACGTGTCGTACCACCGTGTATGTACACCCCTGTACGTGTCGTACCACCGTGTATGTACACCCCAGTACATTCGAGTCCTACCCCCACCCCTGTACGTGTCGTACCACCGTGTATGTACACCCCTGTGCGTTCGAGTCCTACCCCCACCCGTGTACGTGTCGTACCACCGTGTATGTACACCCCTGTACGTTCGAGTCCTACCCCCACCCGTGTACGTGTCGAACCACCGTGTATGTACACCCCAGTACGTTCGAGTCGTACCCCCACCCGTGTACGTGTCGTACCACCGTGTATGTACACCCCTGTATGTTCGAGTCCTACCCCCACCCGTGTACGTGTCGTACCACCGTGTATGTACACCCCAGTACGTTTGAGTCGTACCCCCACCCCTGTACGTGTCGTACCACCGTGTATGTACACCCCTGTACGTTCGAGTCCTACCCCCACCCCTGTGCGTGTCGTACCACCGTGTATGTACACCCCTGTACGTTCGAGTCGTACCCCCACCCGTGTACGTGTCGTACCACCGTGTATGTACACCCCTGTACGTTCGAGTCCTACCCCCACCCGTGTACGTGTCGTACCACCGTGTATGTACACCCCAGTACGTTCGAGTCCTACCCCCACCCGTGTACGTGTCGTACCACTGTGTATGTACACCCCTGTACGTTCGAGTCCTACCCCCACCCGTGTACGTGTCGTACCACCGTGTATGTACACCCCTGTACGTTCGAGTCCTACCCCCACCCGTGTACGTGTCGTACCACCGTGTATGTACACCCCAGTACGTTCGAGTCGTACCCCCACCCCTGTACGTGTCGTACCACCGTGTATGTACACCCCTGTACGTTCGAGTCCTACCCCCACCCGTGTACGTGTCGTACCACCGTGTATGTACACCCCTGTACGTTTGAGTCCTACCCCCACCCGTGTACATGTCGTACCACCGTGTATGTACACCCCAGTACGTTCGAGTCGTACCCCCACCCCTGTACGTGTCGTACCACCGTGTATGTACACCCCTGTACGTTCGAGTCGTACCCCCACCTGTGTACGTGTCGTACCACCGTGTATGTACACCCCAGTACGTGTCGTACCCCCTCGTGTATGTACACCCGTGTACGTGTCGAAGCCCCACCCGTGTATGTACACCCCTGTACATGTCATACCCCCGTGTACCTACACCCATGTACGTCAGAGTCGTACCCCCACCCGCGTATGCATGGAGCGTACCCCCACCACAACATCCTAAGGACGGAGCGCACCCCAGGCCCCAACATCACAACCGAATGTACGACTCGTACCAAGCCACACACAAGGACAGCACTGTACAACAAAATGGGCCATGTACACACCGTATACACGCACAAAAACGCACGTACACAACCAGGACAAACCAAAACTACACAAGAATACACCATTCGAATGGCACAAAGCCACAAAACATGTCCAACAACTACCAAAACAACACATTCACTGACCTGCACCTGCCAAAAACAAACAGAGGCCCAAAACACCACCACTCCTTATAACACACCCACCCAAAGTTCAAACACAGCCACACCCACCAATGGACCAATAAAATGGGACCACACACACAAACCATGAGCCTTTGCTACAGACTCACTGCTGCCAGACCCCACAGACAACCTACAGCACCATACTAGAAGCTTGACCACACCTCACACTTGCACACCTTCACACACACACCTTCACAAACACCCCCACATCACATTCACACACACACCCAAACAACCACACCCACACACCCACAACCATCCACACCACCCCCCCCACCATCCACACCCACACCCCTCACCATGCCCACCAACAAGAATCCAAAGTTCACTAGCCGAGAGTTGGAGGTCCTTGTCGATGAAATCCTCAGAGTTGAGCCACACCTCTTTGGAACATTGGTCAGACAGACCAGCATTGCAGAAAAAACAGCCATGTGGCAGACCATCGTCGATGCTGTGAATGCTGTTGCGGACACCAGAAGGACCAGGATTGAATGCCAAGCCAGGTGGTACGATCTGCGGAGGAGGATCAGAGCCAAAATGACCGACGACCACAACCAGGCCAACGTCACTGGAGGAGGGCCGGCCCGCAGACCCGTACACTACCATCCCTGGGAGGAGAGGGTGATGGCCATACTGCCTGTGGTGGCAGTGGAGGGATTAGAAGGACTCCGAGACCCGGGTGAGTACACAAACAACTCACCTCACATGGGGGGAATGTCATCCACAACCAAACTCACAAACAGGCACGCAACCACCCCAAGTTATCGCATGACTCAACCACACTCCATGAACACGCACATGCCACTGGCGCCACCATGCCCCATGCACCCAGCTTGACAATGTCAAGTCACAGGCCACAGAAAACACCAACACATGACACAGTAAGCCACATGGCGGGAGTGTGGGCCCAAAAAATGACAGTGCAAATCAGAAGCAGACAACAATGCCCTCTGCCCATATGGCCTAGGTCACAGCCAGACAAACAGTGTGTCCCCACACAGGAAAGACTCGCCAGCAAATGGCGGACGCCTTGCATCAACACATGGGGGTGACGGCACCTTCTTGCACATGACAGCAGCCAATTAACAGCCAACACTGTGAAAGAGTGGCAGCACACACCACCACAGCAGCAGTGCAGACACACACACTACACCCAATGGGTGCCTGGAGATCACAAACAAACTCACATCAACAATCCAAGGGCCATTCAAAGATCTGCTAACAGTGTGTGCCCAGGAAGCTGGGCTCAGGTGACAGAGGGTGACACACAGAGGGAGGGAGAGGGGGACAGAGAGGGAGGGAGACAGAGGTGGACACAGGGAGACAGACAGAGGGAGGGAGGAGGGTGACAGAGGGAGGGAGAAAGGGAGACAGAGGGAGACGGACAGAGGGAGGAGGTTGACAGAGGGAGGGAGAAAGGGAGATGGACAGAGGGAGGAGGCTGACACAGGGAGGGAGGGAGAGGGGGACAGAGAGGGAGGGAGACACAGGGAGACGGACACAGGGAGGAGGCCGACACACAGAGGGAGGGAGAGGGGGACAGAGAGGGAGCGAGAAAGGGACACACAGGGAGAGCAAATCAGCCTTGTGGGGTGTGGGAATGTCTGCTAATCAGCAGGTAGACTGCGTGCATGTAGACAAGGGTGGCCAGTGCCAGAACACCCCTCTCCTGCATGGCAAAACATAGGGCCATGTCACAACCTGTGCACGAGCACAACGACAGCCACCTGCATTATCTAAGTGTGTGGAACCACTCCAAGTGCCCACGTACACTGCAATACGGAAGGCGCCAATGCATGGCTCGCCACACCTGCCCACTCCACTGCTGACTGCAGTCACAATTGACGCAGCAACTAAGACTGTGCCACACATAGGTAAAGTCGCAAAAGCTGTGGCCAAGGGACCTACCCATGTACAAGCGCACTGTGAGTGGAATGCAAGACATATCCAAATTCAAAGAGGAAATGTGCCAACTTAGAAACCAATGAAACATGGATGTTGCATGGAACAAAATTAACATTGTCTCTCTCACACACAGGTCAACGTCGTGGATCACCCCCCAACACTGGGGGGGAAGACTCACAGGACCCGGCTCTGCGGGAGGCCGATGCCACCGGCAGCGACGACTCTCACCACTCTGTGGACGACCCCGACCAACCTGGCCCCTCTGGTGTCCAACGACCTGCAGCACCTGCGTCAGGTACAACGGGGCCAACCACCACCCCCACTCCTGCCACATCCCAGGAGACACCCAGGATCCCTGCCCCACCACCACAAAGCAGCCAGTCTGTCCAGGAGGGACAAGGTTCTCCGGGCACCCAGGAGGAGGCAGGCAACACCGCAAATGCCATCCCTCAGGGGTCCCGGAGACCCGATGTGCCCACAAGGGCCGGCCAGGCGCAAGTGGGCAGGGGTGGTGGGAGTGGAGGACGGCGGAGGTGCCAGCCTGACCAGTTGGCTGGGGAACCGGTATATGCCCATGTCCGAAACATCCTGGACACATACCGGCAGGACACCACGGGCATGGCCCAGGTTGTGTCCACCCTCAATGAGATGAAGGGGACCCTCGATGAAATCAAGACCCAGCAGGCCCAGCAACATGCGGAGCAACATGCCTGTCTACTGCAACACCAACGGAGGATGGAGGACAGACAGGCTGAGCTTGTGACGGTGTTCACGGGAATTCACAGTACACTCCGTCGGATGGCCGACAACATGGGCAACCCTCCCTGTGCCAGAAGGCCTAGAACATCACCACCCACAGGGAGGGATCAGGAGGAGGAGGAGGAAACATCCGACGGAGCATCCCAAACATCGTCACGGCCTGCTTCTGAGGGTCCCCGCAGGAGGGCGGGTCGTCCACGGAAAAGGCCGTGAGGGTCGGCGCAACACCATCATCTCCCAGGACACCTGGCCTGGCACCTGGCCCACTGGAGCAACAGCATCACAGCATCAAAAGACATTCTCGGCCACATGGCCTTGCTGGTCACTGTCTGACCAATGTTGACAAAGACTGTGGCATGGACTCTGAGGATTTACAATGGCAAGGACACCAACTCCCCCAGTGAACTTTGGATTCCACACACCCGGAAAGCCCCTCATGTCAACCCCCCCCCCACTAAAATAAAAAGGTCACACCATGAAGAGAAGATGCCTGCTGGTTGCATTATTACCTTACATGTGTCTTGTAAAGTCTAACTATGCCTGAGTTCTCTTTTGACTTCAACCATCCACACCCTGGGGCCTGAGTCTGGCACAGGACACACATGGGTCACAGTGTATTAGGCAAGACAGACATGGAGCACCATACACACCCGTGATGGGCCCAACCAGCTGAGGGGGTGGCCGCACAACCGTGCCGACAGACATATTGAGTACATCAACAGTCATGCGCAGAGGGCAGGGATCATGTGGAGTGTCCTAGGGGGCACCCAGGTATGTGTAGACAGGTGGCAGAACCATGTCCTGCAGGCTTGAGTCCCGTGGATGCTGAGAATGGTGGCATGGCCAACGTTGGATGCATGGGGATGGCACATGTCACAATACCCACACACTCATGGACATCATGCACAATACACAGTCTAATCCCACACAAACAGCTTGCATCTTGCTACTTTACACGTAGACACATAGCCACTATCACGGAAAACCATGCCAGACATGCCGGATGCACCGTGGCAACACACCAGCATTGACTGAGAAGAGGCACCTTGGAGGCATAGGGACACCTTTATTACTCATGTATTCAGGATTGCAGAGGCAACTCGGAGCACACATGACCAGTTCATGTGGAGTAACATGTGGGTCCAACACTGGCACCCCCCTTCCGCAGCACAAATGCGTGATAGCCATGGAACTGGCACACAAGTGTCGTTGAACAGCTAAACACCCCCTGCTGCTCACCGAGAGCCTGCCACACACCATTGATCCACTGATGTGGAAGTCCCTCAGCATGTCAAGCCAATGCAAACCGTATGTGTCCGAGGGCAGTGTTACACACATTGATGCCATCATCACATTCCACAATCCCATCACTGATGACTGTCAACAAGTCTGACCATCTATTCAGGTGTACCCAGCTGCATGTAATGTGTCCCATGGTGATGCTACATGTCTGCAGAGGAACCAAACATCCACAGGGGCAGTGTGCATACATCGTGAACAACTGCCACACCCAATACACCCCTGATGCATCCCTTACCCTAAGGAGACTTCCAAACGTGTCCGTGCCTGTAACGCTGAGTCAGCACACGATGACGTGTCCATGAGGAATAGCAGTGCCACAACAATGCAACCAGCAGACGGCATGCGCAAGTACCTGGGGAAGAGAGACACACAAGAAGTCAGCCACAAAAAGCACAGCCACTTGCATGTGCATGTACTCGACACATGTAAGGATGACCACATGCTAGGTCACAATTATGACTTGGGAAATACACCCATCACTGGCACCATCACTCCAGTGACACATCCACACACACCTCTGACTCACGTGCCATACATGCAGGTGGAGACACACATTGCAACACATTCCACACGGGGACCAATGCGTGCACACTCAGACACTGGTACTCACCACTAAGCAAAGAAGTCGCGTATGAGCCGAGTCCGGATGTCCTCTTGCGGCTCCACATCCTCCACATCACTAGCCCCATTGCCAAGCCCTTCATCCTCCACGGGTGGATGGTCCTGGTCATCTTGATCCAGGATGAGTGGCACAGCTTTCTCAACTGCCATGTTGTGCAGCATGCAGCAGACCATGAAGATTTTGCAGACCTTCGCCGGGGCATATGGGAGGGTGCCGCCGGTCTTGTGGAGGCATCGGAATCGGCTCTTCAGGAGGCCAAACGTCCTCTCTATCACTCGCCTTGTCCGGCCATGGGCGGTGTTGTAGCGGAGCTGGGCCGGCGTGATGGGGTTGTGGAGAGGTGTGATCAGCCATGGCATGTTGGGATAGCCAGCGTCCCCTACATGGAAAGCACATGGACATAAGTAGGACAGGAGTAATGGTCGTGCTGGAAGTCTACGCAAAATACAGGACAGACAGACTGTACCCACCAACAACACATGCTCGTTCGTTGCGCAGCTGCGTCATCATCTCAGGCATCCTGCTACGCCTCATGATGTAGGCATTGTGTGCTGATCCTGGAAAACGAGCACAGACATGTGAAATCACCATGTTGGACAGACACACCACAAGGGCATTGATGGAGTGGTAGTGCTTGCGATTCCGGTACGCTACCTCCTGTGCGTGTGGTGGTACCAAAGCCACATGTGTCCCATCTATGGACCCAATGACATGGGGCATCCCTCCCAGGGCATAGAATCCACGCTTGACCCCAGTCAACATTGCAGGGGTAGGAAAATGGATGAAGTCATCCAGGTGAATCAACATGGCCTCTAAGAAATCATGCAGCACACGGCAGAACATGCTCTGGGACATGCCACCAACATGAGCTATGGTATTTTGAAAGGTACCCGTGGCTAGAAAATGTAGGGCTGCCATTACCTTCAGCTTGGGTGTCAGTGCCGTAGGATACCTGTCCTGCGGTTGCAGGTGTGGTGCCAGTCTCGCCGTCAACTCCAGAATCAACGGTTGGGGGAAGCGGTAGCACCGGATACTGTCATTCTCCCGCATGGCAGCCAAGTCCGGAATTGGTCGGGCAAGAGGTGGCGCTCTGCAGTAATTTGGAAGTGACAAGGAGGAGTGAGTGCACCACAACGACAATTGATTTGTACTGTGCACATGTTAATCTGTCAATACACATATGCCACATACAGAGTCAGGTATGTGCTACATGCCCTGGACACATATGGCTGCCAGGTGACACTCCTACCAAGACCCAGCTACACACGGAGATTGTGAACCTCCACATGCCATGGCATGGGAATAGCTGTGTCCCAGTGCTAGTGAACAGCCAGACGCAAGACAGGAGTGACATACATCCACAGATCAGCAGAAGTAGGATGTCGATTGCAGAGACTGGTAGCGGAATACTAGAGACACAGGTCACATGACATTACACTAGGACAGCCCACACACCTTGCCATGAAGGTGTACATGTCATGACTCACCACACATTCATAGAGAGGATGCAGACATGTCCTTGTTACGCTACTCCGTGTCCCATGCATACATACGCACCTCTCATCCAATACCACATGTGGCATGGTGTGCAGAACTGTGTGCCATGTCAATCTACACACAGACACATGTTGGTTGCTGCAACGGCTGCAGCTTTTGAGGGAGCTCAAACATCTACCTAATGTGAACCCCCACATATACATGACATAGTCACATCGTGCACCGTGGGTAGTGACATGTCAGGTGTGGTAACCCCTGTACCGGGCCTCAGGGGACACTTCCGTGTGTTGGTGTCCGTGCCATGCCAGTGACACTCATGCCAAGTGTGCAGTACGACATGCACACATGTCAAAGGAGTCAAGGGCATGCTTGGCACACATTGCACCGTCACACATTACATATGTACACATCTCATCATACATCTGGTGCCTTCTCCACTCAGGAGTATTGTGCCACATCACAGCCTTTCACACCTGTGCCCCACACATGTAGTACTGCCCAGACAATGCCTTGATGTCCATCCATGGACAAGTATGTCAGCCCTATTCTTTCCTGTGTGCTGCCTGTCACCACCGTGATGTGTGAAAAACACCGTACTTCTGCTAAGAGGGCCTGTGTACCTTCCCGTATCACTATGGGAGTGCTGCCGTATGTGTACCCATCGTGATGGTGAGCGTACAGGCATGTGTACCGTCCGTACCACTACGAGTACGCATACGCAAGAACACCCATAGTGGTACGGCCCGTACACGCGTGCCTACGTTCACTTTCACTATGGGTGTCCTCGCGTATGCGTACTCGTAGTGGTATGGCCCGTACACACGCCTGTACGCTCCCTATCACTATGGGTGTCCTCGCGTATGTGTACTCGTAGTGGTACGGCCCGTACACACGCCTGTACGCTCCCTATCACTATGGGTGTCCTCGCGTATACGTACTCGTAGTGGTACGGCCCGTACACACGCCTGTACGCTCCCTATCACTATGGGTGTCCTCGCGTATGCGTACTCGTAGTGGTACGGCCCGTACACACGCCTGTACGCTCCCTATCACTATGGGTGTCCTCGCATATGCGTACTCGTAGTGGTACGGCCCGTACACACGCCTGTATGCTCCCTATCACTATGGGTGTCCTCGCGTATGCGTACTCGTAGTGGTATGGCCCGTACACACGCCTGTACGCTCCCTATCACTATGGGTGTCCTCGCCTATGCGTACACGTAGTGATAGTGAGCGTACAGGCGTGTGTACGGGCCGTACCACTACGAGTACGCATACGCGAGGACACCCATAGTGATAGGGAGCGTACAGGCGTGTGTACGGGCCGTACCACTACGAGTACGCATACGCGAGGACACCCATAGTGATAGGGAGCGTACAGGCGTGTGTACGGGCCGTACCACTACGAGTACGCATACGCGAGGACGCCCATAGTGATAGTGAACGTACGCACGCGTGTACGGGCCGTTGCTATGCATTTGGTGTGCCCTAGGGCCCCGGAACGCACCGTACCTGTGTGTGAAGCTCAAAATTACATAGGGGACACATGAGGGACAAGTATTAAGGCCTACATGCATGCTGGTTGTCATGGAGACCAAGTTTAAACTTTGATTTTGTTCTGGAAGGTGCACAGCAGGAGTCAGTTGGAATTAATCTACTTTGTTGCAATGTGTTTGTGGGGCTGACATCATGCAGGAGAAAACAACAGAATAAGAACCCACTGACTGCTGGGTTTGAAGGGATTGGAGGAAACATAGGATGCAAATGTGAGTGACCAATCACTCTGCACTCCTGTGCATGAAATGGGCCAGCAAGGCAGATAAAAGGCAGCCAGGTCCCATGAAGGAGCACTTGCCTGCACATCTCTGTATTCCACGACCCAGCTGCTGCTACTGATTCCCTGGAACCATGTCAAGGGCTGTGGAGAGGTCACAGCCATTCACCCTGGAGGAGAACATGGCTTTGGTGGATGTGATCCTCCCACAGTACCCCATGCTGTATGGCCGACCAGGTTATCAGGTGAGTGCAGTGTCCACTGGCACAGACTGTGTCCCTTTTTTGTGACTGTGACTTCTGCCATTGTGTCCAGGTGTGACACACATGCTATGTACTGTAGGGGGGTCCCGGGGGGGGGAATGCCTGATGTCTCCCAGCAGTGCCCAGAGACAGGAGGGGTGGGTGCCTATCACTCCCAGCAGTGCCCAGAGACAGGAGGGGTGTGTGCAGAGTCCCCCCAGCAGTGCCGAGAGACAGGAGGGGTGGGTGCCTATCACTCCCAGCAGTGCCCAGAGACAAGAGGGGTGGGTGTGATGCACAGTGTGAGCCTGGATCATTGATTGTGTAGTTGCCCTCATTCCACCTGTGTCCTTTCAATGGCACGTACTGCTTTTGGCCTTCCCCAGAGGATCATGTCCCTATGACAAAGGTGCAATGCGTTGGATGCATACTATGCCTTGTTGTAAACAGCAAATGTGTTCTAATCTGTGTCTCTGTGACATGTGCCAGGTGTATTGATGTAGTGTCACTTGTTCATCCTCACAGGTAGACGCCTCTGCCAAGGAGCAGATATGGCTGGACGCCGTCAGCGCCGTGAGGAGTGCGGATGGTCGGAGGCGGCACCTGTCCCAGGTGAGGAAACGCTGGCAGGATATCCGGTGCTGGACGTGGATGATCGCACGGGTCCTGCTGGGGGAATCACCTGAGAGCCATAAGAACCGCGGGCGCCGCCGTCTCTCCCACATCCACAAGCGTGTGCTGGCGGTGGTCTTTCCAGACTTGGACAGGCGCCTACAGGAGATGCAGCAGCAGGAAGGGGGTATGTACATGTGCGTTTGTTGTGTTTCACCAGCATTTGTACGTGCACAGTTGCATGGATACACTGCCAGGGTTTAATGGTGCTGTGCAGATCCTGTTACCCACAGTATTGCAGTGCTCTCCTGCCTCCCTTCCCCTCCTTGCAATGTGTTCCCTGGTCTGTGTGTAGTCACTCCGTCACAAGGTTATGTAGCCTGGCACCTTCTCCAAGTGTACTATGCCTGCAGCATCATGTGTGGGGGTGGTGTGTAACAGGTTTTGTGACCTTGCCTGTGCCCTGTCCAGTTCTGGACTTGTGGGTTCCATGTCAGTTGGCACTAATGCTGAGTCCAGACATGGGAGTTAATCTCTCAAGTGCGAGGCCTTCCAGCACGCAAGTCCTATGTGGTGGCCTGTGACATGATGTGCATAAGTGTGCGGTACGCATAGTGCAGGGATGTTAGCGTGTGTTGCAGTCATTCCCATTCAGGAGCATGGAGTTGTGTGGCCACTACTGTCCCCAGGGGCATCTTTTCCTAGGTATCATGTGTGTAATCCGAAAATGTCGACAATCTCTGTGTCTACGGCATAGGTTGTGCTCTGTGCCAGTGTCCCCTGGCACCATGTATATTGACGTGAAATGTAGTACAAGTGTCCACTGTCCAGCCTGACCTGATTTTCCAAGTACATACTCACGGTGGCCATTGCCTGTGTGTCTTGTTACAATCATCTGATGATGCCCATTTGTACATGATTATTTGGACAGGCGCACCTTGGGTATTTTGTGTGCAATATTGAATTTTTGCATCCCATGTGTATTTCACCCAGACTAAGAGATGTACGTGCTTCCTGTGTCTCCAAAGAATTGTCTCATGTAGGGGGTGGGTGGTGCGGGCATGGCCTACATGTCAAGACCTGAAATCTCCTTGCTAGGACTGCCCAGTGTGTGATGTTTGTCTGGACATACACTCAAGGTGCAGTGTGCCAGTCAGGGTGGGCATGTTATCAGTATTACTTATGCTGCATGTGCCTCTAGTTCCTGGATATGGTCCCTGCTCATCCCTATTTCCTGCCACGCTGTGTGGTGCAGATGCAGTGCTGGATTGTCCCCAGGGCCTTGCTCCTCAGTCAAAATTCCATGTCATCTCATTTGCTATTGTGTCATGCTCTCCATAGTTTTTCCGTGCCATGGTGGGTCAAACAACTGTGTCTTGCAGGGCCTACATATGTACCTTGTTTTGTAGTTGTAACTCTTCTTTTGTTTCAGGCTATGCACTGTAACCTAAGTAGATTGGACTCATGTGACATATGTATACAGGTGTATGATTAATTTCTGTCTCTTCACCCTGCCCACAGCATCGTCGGGGGACACGGAGGGAGACATGGACACAGACGGCGCAGAGGGACCGAGCATCAGTGCCAGCGGTGACATCGTGGCTGGCACATCGAGTGGGACTGAGGCGGAGGAGAGTGAAGCCGGGGACCTGTCGACTGGCACAACAGAGTATGAAGCTGACGGGTCCGAGGATGATCTCTCCGAGTGGGCGGTGGCTGCACCACCATCTGACAGCAGCCCTACATCTCGCACCGCCCCCTCCATTGGCATCAGCTGCCTCCCACGTGCTCATGTCCCTTCCCAGCGTGCCCAGTCACCGCATGTCTCCCTTCTGCCAGGCACCGCACCCCCTGCCCCTGTCTCCACTGCTGCCGCCAATGCCGAGTCTGTGGACATCCAGCGGCAGTTGCAGGTTGGTCAGACTGCGATCCTTAATGTCCTCCATGCCCACAGCCAGGTCCTCAACAACATGGAGGCATACTTGGAGGGCATTCATTCATCGCAGGCTGACCAACGCAACTTGCTGAGGTCCATAGACTCGACACTGACTGCAGCAGTGGGTCTCCTGCAGCGCTACGTCCCACCCCCTACCCCTGCCCCTTCCACACTTCCCACTCCCATGCCTGTCCCACATACACCCAGACGTCAGCATGCACCCACCACGACAGACACAGGCACCACACCAGCAGGGAAGGTCCGCCGCACACCTCCTGACACGCACACACAGGGTGTAGTAGGCACACCCACTGGGTCGGGGGGCAAACGTGTGACACGCAGCCAGAGTGGGAGTCCGCATTCCACCCAATCCACTCCCTCCAAATCCCCTCCCCTCAGCTCTCCTGGCCACATCTCCCCCAAAGACTCCTTCATGGCCGCTCTGTCCCTGAGCCCCACAGTGACACCACCCCGCAAGCGGTCAAGGAAGTCCACAGTCAGGGTGCTTGAGTCCCCCCCCTGTCCACACCCTCCCCCAGTGGCGCTGCGACCCATCCCTCTGACCCCCCCCCCCTCCTTGGGGCCTGTGGTTCCTTTGGGTGCAGGGGAGTCCCTGGAGGACCTTGCTAAGGTGTGCAGCACGCTCCTAGAATCCACCTTTGGCCCTGCCCCACCCCCTGTGGTGGAGTCCTCCATCCCTGCACCCACGTCGCCTACCCTTTGCCCTCCTGTCCCTGCGGTGCCTGTTCCTTCCCCCCCACATGATGCCCTCACCCCTGTGGAAGACGACGGAATGTAACTGTGCAGGCAAGCTATGGGACACGCATCCCACTGTGTCCCCCATCCAGCTGTGACTCATGGACTGCCCTATGGGCTTTGTAAATATTGAACTTTCTACTAACACACTATTTAAGATCATGCTGATTAAAGCCATTTTTGTTTCCTTTGAACACTACTGCTTTTCTGATGTTGCTGTTGGTGGGGCTGCGACCTGATTTTGGGTGGTAATCATGTGTTGGGTGTGTGGGAAATGTAGTAGTGTGCTGGTCATAGGGGGGACCCTGGTATCTGTGTGCCATCACACGGTGTTAGCTATGTTTCTCTGTCCATGTACGCAGTTGCTGCATGGTGAAATTGTCCCAAGGTGTATTCCTTCCTCTGTGTACCCTGCCATCTTGCCTGCAGGGTGTTCCCAATATGTGGTGCTGAGCTGTGTCTACATCAGCTGGGTGTGTGACGGACTCCTTCAACTTTGCACATGCATGCTGAGCGATGTCTCCACCTGCATCATTCGTGGCATCCTTGGTAGTCATGGTACTTGTGTATGTGGACTATTGACATGACTTCATGTGGACATGTTTTCTTTTCGGCGCTATGCATGCGTATACTCCCAGCCTCGCACACATGTGGTACATGTACTACAGGGTCTTTGTGCACCTGACTGACATTTGTGGGCATGGTATCTGTGGCTACTCCACTCTTTGCGTTCCATGGGCACTGCTGGGAGTGATAGGCACCCACCCCTCGTATGTCTGGGCACTGCTGGGGGGACTCTGCACACACCCCTCCTGTCTCTGGGCACTGCTGGGAGGACTCTGCACCCACCCCTCCTGTCTCTGGGCACAGCTGGGAGTGATAGGCACCCACCCCTCATATGTCTGGGCACTGCTGGGGGGACTCTGCACACACCCCTCCTAATTCACAATATGTACGCTTCGAACATACACGGGTGTGGGTTCGCTCCATGCATACGCGGGTGAGGGTACGGGTCGTACTTACACTGTTGGGGTGGGGGGTTCGCTCCATGCATACGCGGGTGAGGGTACGGGTCGTACTTACACTGTTGGGGTGGGGGGTTCGCTCCATGCGTACGCGGGTGAGGGTACAGGTCGTACTTACACTGTTGGGGTGTGGGTTCGCTCCATGCATACGCGGGTGAGGGTACGGGTCGTACTTACACTGTTGGGGTGGGGGGTTCGCTCCATGCATACGCGGGTGAGGGTACGGGTCATACTTACACTGTTGGGGTGGGGGGTTCGCTCCATGCGTACGCGGGTGAGGGTACAGGTCGTACTTACACTGTTGGTGTGGGGGTACGCTCCATGAGTACGCGGGTGAGGGTACGTGTCGTACTTACACTGTTGGGGTGGGGTGTGCACTCCGTACGTACGCGGGTGGGGGTACGTGTCGTACTTACACTGTTGGGGTGGGGGGTACGCTCCGTACGTACGCGGGTGGGGGTACGTGTCGTACTTACACTGTTGGGGTGGGCGGTACGCTCCGTACGTACGCGGGTGGGGGTACGTGTCGTACTTACACTGTTGGGGTGGGGGGTACGCTCCGTACGTACGCGGGTGGGGGTACGTGTCGTACTTACACTGTTGGGGTGGGGGGTACGCTCCGTACGTACGCGGGTGGGGGTACGTGTCGTACTTACACTGTTGGGGTGGGGGGTACGCTCCGTACGTACGCGGGTGGGGGTACGTGTCGTACTTACACTGTTGGGGTGGGGGGTACGCTCCATGCATACGCGGGTGGGGGTACGTGTCGTACTTACACTGTTGGGGTGGGGGGTACGCTCCATGCATACGCGGGTGGGGGAACGGTCCGTACATTGCCGTACCCACGCTGTGGAATGCTTGTGCGGGCCGTCCCCAGGCCTTTGCCACGTGGGTACGTGCCGTCCCGCAATTGTTGGGGTGACGTAGGTGTGGGCGTGGTACGACTCGTACCCACGCTCTTAACGTGTGGGTACGGAACGTACCTGTCTGGTTGTGTTGCCGGTTCGCGTCATGAAGAACTTCCGTTGTGGCGGTCGCTGGCTTGGCTGGACACGCCCCACCCCCTCGTAGTGACCAGGGCCTGAGGGTCAGGTATGTCCAGGGCATGTGTGCTGTGTGACTTGGGTGGGGGTTATGTGTCCTGCCCCTGCCCCCCCCCCTTTGCCCATGGGTGTTGTTCTGACCTTCTGCGGCATCTGCGTCGTAACCTTTAGAGGAGGTCGACTGCTATGAGGGCCGGGATGACACGTAGGTTCGGGTCCATGTCTGTCCGTCGCGTACAGGTCCTCCTTGTTCGCGTCGTCCTGTCTGTCCGTCGCGTACGGGTCCTCCTTGTTCGCGTCGTCCTGATTTCCCGGCAGTTTTTGGCAGCCGGAAAATATTCCCCGTGCGGGATGACGTCGGTGCGAATCGTAATTCCTGGTTCGTGAATGGCAGGCTGCGTGCGTCCCGACGTCACGTCGGCGCTTTCCCGGATCGCATTTGTACGTTTATTTTGTTCGGTCGGGGTTTTGTACGATTCGTACGGGAAAGGTGTTTCCGTGCGAATCGTAATTCCAAGTTTGTATATTTTGACGACCGGGTACGCGTCGGACGGGGAATGTGCTCCGTCCGACGGTTCGTACCCGGTTTTTACCAGATCGTAATCGGCACCTATATGTACTCTGTGGTCTGCATGGAACACATTCTTTGCAATAGGCACATTAACCCACTGCACAACCTTAGGATGAGTTAAAATTTCCACTAGACAAACCTATGATCTCTGCTCCAGCATGATCATTAATCGCTGGAGCGATCTTGACGTTTTTATTGATGGCTGAAAATTGCTGGGAACAAGGAACGCGGAAGCAGGTACTTTTAAAACGAAAACATGCTTGCAAACAGGGTGCCCCATCCCAAGTCAGCGCCCTGTGCAGTGGCACCGATCGCACCGCCCTAGAACCGGCCCTGGAAGCTACACTCATACACCGCCTGGATACTGCAAGGGGTGCAAGGGCCAGGTTGTGTCAGGGGTGGTAGCTTGAATTGGTGAAGCAGGTGCAGTGGTACCGGGCATAGCGGCATGACAGCTCACTGATGCCTTATTATTGCTGAATTTTATAATTTAAACAGCAGTCAGGGTACCCATTTCCTTATTTGTACTAGGGCCCAGGGCTTACTGGATATGCTGCTGGTTGGTGCATAAGACCATATTATATATCTAATTTTAGTCAAATCAAAAGGTCTTGGCTAACGACAGACCTAAACAAGCATTTGCAATGCAATCGGTCTCACCTTTGTGACCTTATATGTATTTAGCCATGCAGCACATTAGCTTGGGTGCTGAAACATCTACTGTTCTTTAAGATGGAGGGAAAGTAAGCACCAAACTTCGTGACACGCCAGGTATGGGAACACATGGAGAGAAATATTGCCTTTCAGCTGGAAATGGTATAGTCCAAAGCTCTGTTTTTAAAATTAAATCAGGGCCTTCTGTGGTCATATCACTGAAAATACAAGATTTGAAAAAAATATTATTGTCTACAGGTGCTCGTGGAAAAGACAATTTCTATGGACTGGTATCTAGAGAATGCTAAAGTGATTCTGGTATGTTACTGACCTCTGCTGGTCGTTTTCTATCAAGAAAGTTAAATAGAGGCAGTTGCTAGAAAAATTTTCAAAAAAGAAAGTCCCTCAGCAGAAAGCAATTCTGGTATGTTACTGACCTCTACTGGTCGTTTTCTATCAAGACAGTTGAACAGAAAAAAAAAAGTCCCTACGGGGAAGCAGACAAGTCCTACTGCGGATCCCCGGAGCCCACAAAGTACATACACATATAAGTATATACTAGAGTATATACAAGAGGTCTTGAATGCTCGACCTAAAAACTAGCATTAGTAAAGCTAATACATGTGGGAGTAAGGTGCTAACACATGCAGTTTTAGCACATTAGAGTGAGACACATGGGAGAAGCCAGACAGAGCAGACAGAAAGGCATAGAATTCAAAATAGTCCTTCCTGCAGTTAATTGCAAGCACTCAAGTGGCGGTAGAAGGAACCACCCAAACAGCCAATAGCATTATGCAAGAGATGAGTACTACACTGGGCTCAGCCAATACATGATTGACAAATTCTCAGACCAATGGCCGAGAGAGGCTGGATGAAGAAAACCAATACTTGACAGGGGGAACAACCTTTACAACGCAACTTTTACAACGCACTGCCATTACAACGAAACTGTTACAACGCAAGTGGATTTACAACGCATGCCATTACAACGCAAGTCTTTACATCGACTTGCGCTAGATGGCGTGCTAACATTACAAATAGTGTAGTTTACTATCCCCACACCTTCCCTACTGTTAATTGGACTGGAGTTGAAATAGTAAATTACACTTTTCTAATGTTAGCACGCCATCTAGTGCAAGTCGATGTAAAGACTTGCGTTGTAATGGCATGCGTTGTAAATCCACTTGCGTTGTAACAGTTTCGTTGTAACAGCACGCGTTGTAACAGCACGCGTTGTAACGTCATACATCCGTTGACAGATATGGATCAAGATTGTGCACCTGCTCTCTGATGTGATTAGCAGAGGTACACAGATAACATTTTCCATACTTTTTGGCACATTTTTATAAAGTTGTTCCCAATAACATAAAAATGGTCTCATTTTAATCAACTCAGTTCCTCATGACTCTGCTTCTCATGATGTTGGCCTTCAAGGCATTGACCATCATGACTCCACCCCCAAGCTCAATTTCTGGGTTCCAAGAATACATTGTTTGCATTTCCAGCAGTGTGCCACCTCTTGACCCAGTATGAACAAGGAGTATATTTAGTACAATGATCACATGAGAAGGCTTCCAAGGGTATTGATCCAGTGATGCACAATATGCTACGGCAGCTCCATAATGCAATAAAGATATTACTTTCAAGTTAATATGTATATATTGCAGCCATCCATAGATGTATTATTAACATGCGGAAAAGAGTGCGTCCTTTAAGCGGGCATATTTCAACAGAGCTATCAAGCAGAGTACGCTTCTAAGTGTCTTTTTTACCTGGAATCAATATACGTTATGAATGACACGTTTATCTATAGGTGTTGCTGTCATCCATATTTGCATCTTTTACATTCTACTTTAAGAATGGTACTCCATGAAAGGCAAATTATTACAATCTAAAGCATTTATGTGTAATCTAATGCATCTGGGGAGAACAGCATAGAAAACAATGTAGGAGGAATGAATGGAAAAAGAAATTCAGAGAGAAGTGCATTCACCAATTAAATGTCATACCAGCTCCCAGAGTCCTCTGCAAACATTGTAATATTTGTTCAACCTAGCAGCAGTTAAAGCTGCTCGTCTCTGCCCTCTGGGTGCAAGCGGAGGCAGCCTTTGTCAGCAATGGCTATATGTTCATTTGGTGTGACCTAAAGTAAGTCAGAAAACCATCTATAGATCTGTAAGAAGCTTGCTAAGTGACAGGTTGCTGTGCTGTGGCGGGTTGCTCCTTAACTCTATGGCACTTCAGCCTCCTTCCTACTTGTGTATGCCAGATGAAGGCCTGCCCATGAAAGTCCCACTCCTGGCCACCACATGTAGGGCCTGATCCTCAAAATTGGAGTTTCACTTTACAACACGGTTACTCATTTTCTGTATTCACAAACTCCCTGTATATATGAGTGCGGTGTTCTCCACACCCAGAGACGTTGCAGTCGGGGCGGGGAACTCCGCATACATAAGTATAGGGATTTCGTAGTTGAAAAACTCCGCACGTAGTTTGTGAATTTTATTTTATTGTGCTTTTTGTAGCACTACAAAATGTACAACAAAGTGCAGTCTGAGAATCAAGCCCATAGTGTTTATTGTTAAATATTTGCGGTGTGGAAGCATGTGAGTAATTACATTCATGTTTCTGTCAAAAATGCCTTATAATACGAGCAGAAATATTGTCAATAACCAACACAATCCACATTAGCGGAACTGTGTGGACATGTCTGAGGATGTCCCAACGTTCAAGGACATATTTGCTGAGTTTCATACCAAATCGAAAGAGCAGGTCGTAAAACCAAGCAGCAATGGAAGGAAGATGGAGTTATCAGTTCTGCCTTCATTCAGGTGATTTATTTTTCGCCTGATTGGCTAGTCAAATAGAGTTTGAAGGTTCAAGTCCACAAACATGGAAGATTTCAGTGATGTTCCTTATCAAACAACTACTGTTCATTTTTGTTTAATCCTTGAATGTGCCACATGCGCACAAGCACACACATGCAAGCGCACAGTTTCTACCCACGCTTTTCTACCCATGCCACTGCCCTCTTTAACGCTTTAGTTTACGCCACTGCCCTCTTTAAAGCTTTGTTTTAAAGAAAAAAACAAAATAAGATTTTCGGAACTCTGGACCTCTCAGCAGCAGGACATTATCTGAAGAATTCTCCGTTTGTGAACGTGCACGTGCACAGAGGCCATGTCCTCTGTATGTGAGCAGAACCTACAAGATAACCTGCCAGCAGGGTAATGAGATATTTTGAGATATATACTATTTTTCCCGAAGTTAGGGGCATATTATCAAGGATGGCGTTAAAATTATCGCTGGTCTAGCGGCAGAAAACTGACGCTAAAGCGGCGATAATGGGATTGATAATATGCACTTGAGAATTCCAATAGAAGCCCATGTTCATGATAATTTTTAACGCCATCCTTGATAATATGTCCCTTCATTCGCAAATGTTTTTTTCCCATACTAGCCTGGTTTTGACTGATGTATTAAGCTCCAACTCTCTGAAGCACCTCCCTTACCCGTAGCAAATTAGATGCCACCTTTGATATAAACATGGGCATATACTGATTTGGTAGCACCTGTGTTTGTACGTTCAGGTGGAACCGAATTCAGCATGAAAGCATGGCATGGAGCTTCCTATCAGCTGTGACACTGGCATTGCCTGGCACCAGGACTTGCGGTAGATTCCTGCGTGAAGTACACACAAGATAGCGTTGCAAGCACAGCACAACGGCACCATCAACGGGGGTGGGTTTCGTTGACAAACGTTGCCAACTAATACTTCCTGAATTAAAAAAAGAATTTGCCAAGATCATAAACTTTACGTAGTGATAGCAGTAAACATCTTCTTTTAGTAGAGAACTTGTCCAATATGTAACGCAAATGACTTGGCCAGGATCAAAATCAGGCAGTAAGAGTTGAAGGGGTGCTAGGCACTTGGAAGACTAATGTGCAATCTACATTGCGGTTTTATTCAAATTAAAGAATTTAGCTGATCCAGTGGACCCTCTATGCATATTATGTATCCTTACTCCTTAGTCAAATCCAAGGTATCAAAACCACAAGTGTTGGAATGAAGGGATCCGAGCAGTCAAGGGCCCTACAGTTGGGGACATTTGGTAAATCCTCTGCCTTCAGCATGGGCCATGGCAATTCTAAAGCAGCACTTCTTCAAGATGGCTGACTCAATCACTAGAAGATCTCAGCTGGGCCCTAGCAAAATTACAGTTACGGAGACGTAATTTCACATAATTAAAGTCATTTAATTTGTCGCTTGTTACATGAAATTCCAGAAATTATGCTATCATGCCACGCTGTGTAATTAAGCATTACTCATAGCAAAAATTTGGCGTCTGTGCACAGGAACGGTGCACACTCACAAAACGAGGCCGCTGTTTACAACGTTTGTGGGTTTTTTTTAGTCTAATTGGTGCTCCCGTCCTAGACAAGAGGACACATTGCATTCTAAAATGTAGCACTGAATAGTGGTATTGTGTTTAGCGTATGCAAGACATTGGGTTGTTGGTTGACTGGGGTGTGAGCCTTGGCGAAGCAGCAACCACAATCCTTGTAGGGGTGATGCACAAGCCAACCCTAAATTAACCTGTGCTCACCTCTCTGGTAGCTTGGCACAGAGCAATCAGGCTTAACTTACAGGCAATGTGTACTACACCTCACCCCTGCCAGTCACCAAATGCAAGTGCTCAGGAAGACTTAATCAGCAGGCATTTACTTATAAGGCCCTAAAAGAATTTCTAAGGAAAGCCCTGGGAAGCAGTGAGGACCCTCGGAAGCGGAGTTCACCGGCCGTGACTGGTGGAAGGCGTGCTGCTGCCCGGGTCATCCCAGTTGCCGTGTTGGAAGTGGTGCCCATTGACTCATCGTGCCTGATCATCGGACTCTGTACAGAGGGGGCCCCTAGTGTTTCATACCCACAGTCGATTTTGAGGTAGAGATGGATCCCATCTAATTTGCATGTTTCATGCATGTTCGTGTTCCACGCGCTGAGGTGCTGCTGCATACTTTTGGTTCTTCGGGGGATGCTCCCCAAGGCCAGGTCTGTGGTGAAGGGCATGGGGACCTCCATGATCTTTTGGCAAGCAAGTTTTTGAGCCTTCCCTGTTTCTACCTGTTGATCCCTTGCCCGACCACAAAATGGCTGCCACTGTGTTCCCTACCACGTCGTGCTACTCCTCTGAGAATAAGCCGGACTTCGACCAAACCTCAAACTCATCCCCCATCCGTCCTACCCTTCAGGATACCGAATCTGTAAACCTACCTCTGACCGTGGAGACCTAGCTTTTTGGCTGATGTCAGGTGGAGCTATTGAGGAGATGGGCTGTGGACTATCCCTCCGCCTCTCACCTACCCAGCCGGACATTGGGCAGACCTTACTTCGTCTCTCCATCGTACTCTTCCCCTACCCCTTTACTCCACCCACTTTCTCCTTTATGCTCCATTTATTCCTCCTCTTTGCTCTCTAACTGGTTTCTCATTGAGACCTAGCCGCTTGACTGATGCCTGGTGGAGCTACCTGATAGCTATAGAGGAGATGGGCTGTGGACTTCCCCCACGGCCGTCACCTACCCAGCCGGACTTTGGGCAGACTCTCCTTCGTCTCTCCATCCATCGTGTGAGACCGGCCTCACGGCGTTGCCCTCCCAATCCTCCAGCCACCCTGCAACCACCCTCCAGGCACGACATCTCCGACTCCGGCCGCCCCAGCCACCCAGATCCGAGGGCCGGCCAGAGCCCTGACAGACTCGACACCCTACCACGCATGTCCGACCGAGGGAGCGGGAACCCTCGAGCCAGACCCAGAGGCGCCAGCCCAGTCACACCTCGGGTCGCCTTCCCCGGGAAGACTCGATCGGCCACCAGGCCCCTGGGGAGCAGGCGCCTCCCCTGCCGAGCGTCTGGGGTCCCTCCCAGACCCACCTGAAAAGACCGAAGAAGTGAGCGGCAGGAAATCCCGCCGAACCCCCTCCGTCACCCCAGTCCCCCCTCTGCGAGGACTCCGGACTTCAAAGAGAAAGCGGAGTATAACAAGGGGTGCCGGAGGAACGAATGCAGAGAAGACCTGGAACCATCCGAGCCTGCTGACGCTGTCGCGGCTCCCGAACGCTGAAGTCACCTGGGCCTGCTGAGTGACTCGCGGCCTCTCGCTATGGAACCATCTGAGCCCTGCTGACGAGGTCGCGGCTCCCGAACACTGAACCACCTGGGCCTGCTGAGTGACTCGCGGCCCCCAGCTATTGAACCATCTGAGCCTTGCTGACGAGGTCGCGGCTCCCGAACACTGAACCACCTGGGCCTGCTGAGTGACTCGCGGCCCCCAGCTATTGAACCATCTGAGCCTTGCTGACGGGATCGCGGCTCCCGAACTCTGACCGCCTGTGCCTGCTGAGAGACTCGCGGCACTCCCCTTGAGGACGACTCGGTAAGAGATCGCCCAGAGACACGACACCCTCCAGCTCGAGGATTGTGAGCTATCCGCAGGGTATTTCGCAGAGACACTATCTTTAAAGACTGTCCCGCTACCCCCATTCCCCCACGACCGATTTGTGGTACCTTGTGCCACTGCTGTACTGCTTGCACCGTGGATCATAAAGATCCCTTGAAACCATCGATAAAAGAACCTATCGTCCTACAAAGAATACGTGTGGTGTCACTCTGTTCGTAGTGTAAGCTCAGGGTGTGCGCGCCTGGTTCGGCCTACTTGGGAGAGGTGGGTCAAAGGGGTGGGCAAGACGTGTATCGAACCCCCCTCCGGCGAACGCCTTTCCAACATTTGGTGGCAGCAGTGGGATCCGAGCCGACACCAAAAGAGAGCGTGCAGTGAACGACTGACGCACTACCAAACAGAGATGGAAGGAGAAACCTCCCTGGGTGCCGCAGGTACCGAAATAAGCTCACCGTTCCGAGAGGATCAATTGGACTATTACACACATAGAGAATTAAAACAGTTTTGCAAGGATCTTGTCATCGCTACCACCGGATTAAGCACAAAGGAAGACTTCCAGAAAGTACTGAAAACCTGGGTCGAGACGGGGGCGCCCCCGACCCAAACGGAAGGAGACTCTGCCCATGAACCACCAAGCATCCCGGTGAGAAACAATGGGCCAGAGGGGAACCTGTCCCCCGAGGAGCTAGCGGACCGAGAGAGAAGCCGCAACCACGAACTTGAACTTGCAAAGCTAAAAATCGAGGGAGAAATAAAGCTGGCAGAGAAAAAGTTGGCCGTCGAGCAGTTACGACTACAAAGGGAACTCGAGGAGAAGAGACGCCAAAGAGAGCACGACGAAAAAAAACTCCAGCTAGAACATGAGCGCAGCCTGAAGGAGATCGAGTGGCGGGCTAAAAACGAAAAGTCACAGCCGCCCGGGAATCCACCGTCCGCTCCCACCGGGGAAACCAAAGTCCACATCCCCAAGGATGTGGTAAAAGAGTATTACAAGAATGACGATATCCAGCAGTGGTTTAAGGCCTACGAAGTCGCCATGACCTCTCACCGAGTCTCGCAGAAGGATTGGGGGGCTGGCCTATGGGGCCGGTTCTTAAGCGAAGGAAGAGACACCCTGCTAGATCTGCCCTCCACGGTCATGAACTCCTACAGCCACATGAAGGAAGCCCTCGTGGGCCGGTATGGACTCACCCCCAAAATGTACCGACAACGGTTCCGAGATTGCAAGAAGATACCGGGCACCACGTGGGTAGAATACGTGAACTTTTACAGCCGAGCCTTGGACGGGTGGATCAAGGGCAGCAAGGTCTCCACCTTCGAAGAATTGTTTGATCTGATTGCCTGGGAACATTTAGCGGCCAATTGCTTTGTAGAACTGCGCCAACATCTCCTGGACAGTAAACTCACCGACCCTCGGAAGCTGGCCGCTGAGGCTGATCGTTGGGTGAATACCCGGGCCACCCGCGGCCCCGTGGGGGACTACGGCCGCCACAGTCAAGGCCCCCCCCGCCAGAGGGGTGGAGGAAACCACGGCCGACCAAGAGACTTCCCCGGGGGGTCCTCACACAGCCCCCCCAGCAGCCCACCAGCGGCAGGTTCAGCCCCGTCCACAGCAAGCACCGGAGCCCCAGGACGGCTAGGTCCACGAGCTAGGATCACCTGCTTCCGCTGCCAACAGCCCGGACACTACGCCAATGACCCCCAGTGTCCCCAGTATCAGCGAACCGCAACGACCAACCCCCCGGCCCGGCAGATGGCCTCCGTGGCTCTGGGGGAAGAGATGGAGGACTCCGAAGAATGGGAACCAGCGGCCATGGCCCTGGTCTCCCTTGGTGATCGAGAAATGGTCCCCGGGACACCCTTGCCCGCCAACACAGAGAAATACCGACAGCAGGTGACCATCAACGGCCGCCGAGTCGAGGGCCTCCGCGACACCGGGGCGAGTGTCACCGCGGTCCACCGCAGCCTAATTTCAGAAGACCAGATCCTAACCGGTGCCCTCTGTCCGGTCGTGTCCTCCGACAATTCTGAGAGCCTCTGCCAGATGGCGCTGGTGCCTTTCGAGTGGGGAGGGTCTCCGGAGAATTGAAGGTAGCGGTCCGAACATCACAGCCCGTAGACTGCCTCCTGGGCAACGACCTGGAGAGTTCGCCCCTTGGGGGCAAGTAGATCGAAGAGCCCATCTCGAGATGATGGGCCTACCAGAATGGGTCTGCGCTCCATGACCGCGCGATTGCCTCTCTCCGAGGGTGGTGAGGCCCTCCCACCGAACACTGTCCCCAAGAACCGGGACACCCTACCAGAAGCGGACAACCCTCCTTCGGCGGGAGAAGAAGACACTAACCCGGGAGAAGGACCGGAACCTTCCGCCCCTGAGGCCCTGACTGAGCTCGAAGAACTACCAGAGATGGCCCAATGGCGCTGTGAGGGAGGGCCCTCCCGTGAGGAGTTCTGCCAGGAACAGGCCACCTGCCCCTCCCTCGTGGGGCTCAGACAACAAGCCGAAGCCCAGGCCGCCGGTGACCGAGCCGGAACCCATTGGATCTATTGGGACAATGGCCTCCTATACAGCGAACAAAAGTCCGCCGAGCTAGGCGCAGCCCGAGTACTGGTGGTACCCCTGCTTTTCCGAAGCCTCCTCCTGGGCCTGGCCCACGATGTACCCTTGGCAGGACACTTAGGCCAAGACAAAACATATCAGCGACTGGTTACCCACTTCTATTGGCCCAAGATGCGAGCGAATGTAGAAGTACACTGCAAATCCTGCCTCACGTGCCAGGGCAGTGGGAAGAGTGGCGGAAAACGCAAAGATCCCTTACAACCGTTCCCCGTTGTGAGTACCCCGTTCGAGCGGGTCGGCATCGACATCGTGGGACCCCTGGATCCAAAGACCGCCCAGGGCCACCGCTTCATCCTTGTCCTGGTGGACCATGCCACCCGCTACCCCGAGGCCATTCCCCTCCGCACCGTGACGGCTCCAGTGGTGGGCCGGGCTCTCATGGGGATCTTCTCCCGTGTCGGATTTCCCCGCGAGGTGGTGAGTGATCGCGGAACTAACTTTATATCCCGCTACATGAAGTCCCTGTGGCAGCAGTGCGGAGTCACATATAAGTTCACGACCCCCTACCACCCCCAGGGCAACGGCCTAGTGGAACGCTTCAACCGAACCCTGAAGGGAATGATCCTGGGCCTCGAAGAGCCCCTGCGCCGGAAATGGGACGTCCTCCTCCCTTGCCTCCTGTTCGCGTACCGAGAAGTTCCCCAAAAGTCTCTGGGGTTCAGCCCCTTCGAACTGCTATACGGGCACCCCGTCCGAGGGCCCCTGAGCCTGGTCAAAGAGGGCTGGGAGACAAGCCCCCGGGGGACACCCCCTGATGTGTTCCGCTACATCCTGGCGCTCCGCAACCAGACGAGGAAGTTCAGAGAACTCGCAGAGGCTAACCTCGAGGCCAGCCAAGAAGAAATGAAGCGCTGGTATGACCAGAACGCAACCCTGGTCGAGTTCCAGCCGGGCCAGCAGGTTTGGGTCATGGCCCCGGTGAAGCCCTGCGCCCTACAAGACAAATGGACTGGTCCCTTCAAGGTGATCGAGCGGAAGAGTCAGGTCACGTACCTGGTCGATGTACAGTCCCCACGGAACCCCCTCCGGGTCCTCTACATGAACCGTCTCAAGCCCCACTTTGTGAGAACAGAATTAAGTTTGCTACTGGCCACCGATGATGGGGCGGAAGAAGACACCGAACCCCTGCCCGACCCCCTGTGCGCTAAAGACCTGGATGGTTCCGTTGAAGGAGTGAGACTTTCAACCACCCTCACTCCCCAACAGTCCGACGACTGCCGCCAGCTGCTCAGACAATTCACAGACCTCTTCTCCCTCATTCCAAGGGTCACCGACTGGTGTGTCCACGACGTGGACACCGGCGACAGCCCGCCTGTGAGACACCGAGCCTACCGGGTGCCTGACCGGGTCCGCACCTGCATCAAGACCGAGGTACAGAAGATGCTCACCCTTGGAGTAATCGAGCCCTCCGACAGCCCCTGGGCCAGCCCGGTGGTTCTGGTCCCGAAGGCGGCTTCCCCTGGGGTCGCCCCCGAACTAAGATTCTGTGTGGACTACCGGGGGCTCAATGCGGTCACACGAGCCGACGCTCACCCTATTTCCCGCGCCGACGAGCTCATCGACCGCCTTGGGGCCGCCCGGTTCCTCAGCACTTTCGACCTGACCTGCGGATACTGGCAGATTGCTCTCACGGAGGGAGCGAAAGAACGCTCTGCCTTCTCCACACCAGATGGACACTACCGCTTCAGAGTCATGCCGTTCGGGATGAAGAACGCCCCAGCCACGTTCCAGCAGTTGGTGAACAAGGTCCTGGCCGGACTCGAGGAGTTCAGTGCAGCGTACCTTGACGACATCGCTGTATTCAGCTCTCAATGGCACGAACATCTCCAGCACCTCCGACAAGTACTAATGGCCCTGCGCCAAGCCGGCCTGACAGTGAAGGCCAGCAAATGTCAGCTCGGGCAAGGCTCCGTGGTCTATCTGGGCCATCAGGTGGGCAGCGGGCAGGTCGCCCCTCTCCAACCAAAGATCGACGCCATCAAGTCCTGGGAGCCCCCCGCCACTCAGACAGAAGTCCGGGCCTTCCTGGGCCTCACAGGATACTACCGGAGGTTCATTAAAAACTATGGTAGCCTAGCAGGGCCTCTCACGGAGTTGACCTCCAAAAAGCTCCCGAAGAGGGTGCAGTGGACCCCCCAGTGCCAGCAGGCGTTCAACGCCTTGAAAACCGCCATGTGCACCGCCCCGTACTCAAGGCCCCCGACTACTCCCAAGAGTTTGTGGTCCAGACCGACGCATCCGAACACGGCATCGGGGCCGTCCTCTCGCAGTTCGACGACAAGGGCATCGATCAGCCCATAGCCTTCATCAGCCGAAGGCTGCTGCCGCGAGAGCAACGTTGGAGTACTATAGAACGAGAGACCTTCGCCGTAGTCTGGGCCCTCAAGAAACTACGGCCCTACTTGTTCGGGACCCATTTCCGAGTGCAGACAGACCACCGGCCCTTGCGGTGGCTAATGCAGATGAGGGGGGAGAACCCCAAGCTACTACGATGGTCCATCTCTCTCCAAGGGATGGACTTCACCGTCGAACATCGCCCCGGGACGGATCATGCCAACGCCGACGGCCTGTCCCGGTTCTTCCGCTTCGGCGAGGAGAACCCCCCAGTGGATGGGTAGTTCTCCACGCCTTTCAGCTGGGGGGGACGCGTGTGAGACCGGCCTCACGGCGTTGCCCTCCCAATCCTCCAGCCACCCTGCAACCACCCTCCAGGCACGACATCTCCGACTCCGGCCGCCCCAGCCACCCAGATCCGAGGGCCGGCCAGAGCCCTGACAGACTCGACACCCTACCACGCATGTCCGACCGAGGGAGCGGGAACCCTCGAGCCAGACCCAGAGGCGCCAGCCCAGTCACACCTCGGGTCGCCTTCCCCGGGAAGACTCGATCGGCCACCAGGCCCCTGGGGAGCAGGCGCCTCCCCTGCCGAGCGTCTGGGGTCCCTCCCAGACCCACCTGAAAAGACCAAAGAAGTGAGTGGCAGGAAATCCCGCCGAACCCCCTCCATCACCCCAGTCCCCCCTCTGCGAGGACTCCGGACTTCAAAGAGAAAGCGGAGTATAACAAGGGGTGCCGGAGGAACGAATGCAGAGAAGACCTGGAACCATCCGAGCCTGCTGACGCTGTCGCGGCTCCCGAACGCTGAAGTCACCTGGGCCTGCTGAGTGACTCGCGGCCTCTCGCTATGGAACCATCTGAGCCCTGCTGACGAGGTTGCGGCTCCCGAACACTGAACCACCTGGGCCTGCTGAGTGACTCGCGGCCCCCAGCTATTGAACCATCTGAGCCTTGCTGACGAGGTCGCGGCTCCCGAACACTGAACCACCTGGGCCTGCTGAGTGACTCGCGGCCCCCAGCTATTGAACCATCTGAGCCTTGCTGACGGGATCGCGGCTCCCGAACTCCGACCGCCTGTGCCTGCTGAGAGACTCGCAGCGCTCCCCTTGAGGACGACTCGGTAAGAGATCGCCCAGAGACACGACACCCTCCAGCTCGAGGATTGTGAGCTATCCGCAGGGTATTTCACAGAGACACTATCTTTAAAGACTGTCCCGCTACCCCCATTCCCCCACGACCGATTTGTGGTACCTTGTGCCACTGCTGTACTGCTTGCACCGTGGATCATAAAGATCCCTTGAAACCATCGATAAAAGAACCTATCGTCCTACAAAGAATACGTGTGGTGTCACTCTGTTCGTAGTGTAAGCTCAGGGTGTGCGCGCCTGGTTCGGCCTACTTGGGAGAGGTGGGTCAAAGGGGTGGGCAAGACGTGTATCGAACCCCCCTCCGGCGAACGCCTTTCCAACACATCCTATCTCGATCCTTTCTCCCTCCTATCTAAGCTCCATTTACTTCGTCATCCGATGCTTTGAAAATGTTATCTTGGAACTGATGTAACTTGTAACTGATGTAAATTTGTAACTTTGTGGATCCTTATGTAAAGCGCTCTGATACCTCCGGGTCTAGCCAGCGCTATAAAAAACTCAAATAAATCAATAAATAAAATGTGTATTGCATTTGTGAAATACTACAAACAGTAATAACGTGTAAACACCACACAAAAAGGGTCCCACAACAAGTTACAAAAATAGAACTTTCTTTAATAAACAGAACAATATCAAAATGAATGTGAATATAAAGTTGTGCCAGACCAGGACAAAGTCACAAGTTCAGGCCCATCGTGATGAAGTGCGGGATGGCTACAGGGACCCAGGGCTTCCTAGACAAAGTACATTAAATCCTAGTTTGCGTGGCGTTGTGAGACTCTGCTTCAAAGATGCGTCGTGCAGCTAAAGCGATGCGTTAGTTCGAACATGTGACGAGGCTGCAATGCGAAGGCCTTCGTCATCGTTGAGGATCTCGCCAACAGGGCTTGCAATGCGAAGTCCACCAGCGCTTAGGCAGGGCAATACATTGATTCCGAAGAGTTGCAAGGCTTTGATGCAGAGTTTGGCATTGTCGTGGAGGCTGCTGTCAACGAGGGACGTAGGGGCCTGCCCAGAGGATGGGTCACGCAGTGGTGGTTCCAATGGGCTGCAATTCGATGCAAGTCTTTGCAACAAGTCCAATGGATGCAATAGTGTCAATTTGTTGGTTCTGTTCAGGTTTGCACCACACAGCCGGGGCAATGCAGTGGCTCCGCTGGATCAACAGAGGCTGGCAAAGCACATTGAGTCCACTTTCAAGGGTCCAGGACTAGGATGGCACCACTTAGCAGGGTAGACTCACAGATGGCAGAGTCCAGGTGCAGGTGAAAGGTTGTTAGAAGCCTGTTGTAACCCTGAGGCATCAGATCAGGAGGCCATCCAACTAGTCCTTGAAGTCACTCTGGATCTTGGGTTCAGGAGATGCAGGTCCAGTGCTGCTCGCCCAGGCAAGAGGGCAGCAGTCAGCAAGTCAGCACAAAAGGGCAGCACTCATTCAGAGCAGCAGTCCAGCAAAATGGCAGTCCTTTAATCAGCACAGCAGTCCTTCTTCCTGACAGAGTATCCACAGATCCATAATTGTGCTGAAGAGATTGTGTCTGAGGTCCGTTATTTATACCCAGTTGTGCCTTTGAAGTGGGGAGAAGCTTCCAGAGGCATGCCTTTGAAGTGCACATGCCTTGCCTTCATGGCCCTGGCTCCAGACTAACTGCAGGGGTATCCAGCCCTTTGTGTGGAGGCTGGGCACAACCTATACAAGTGAAAGTGGGGCCGGGCCCAGCTCTTCCCACCCATCCTGCCAATGATGGTTCATCCAGTCAAACCTTCATTGTGTGTGGCTGTCTAGGAGGAATACACAAAGCCCAACTGTCAACTACACCCAGTCATGTGTCCCAGAGACAGGCTGCAGGCACCAAATGACTAAGGCAAGAAAATGCCAACTTTCTAAAAGTAAAAAAAAAGTTTAAAAAGCGTCATTTTCAAATTGTAATTTAAAATCCAACTTCACCATAAATTAGGATTTGAAATTCCAATTCCGGAGACACCAAATATGAACAGATGATTGGTCCCATTTGGAAATTACACTTAAAAAATGTAATAAGGTAACTCCAATGTTATCCTATGGGAGAGGTAGGCCTTGCAGCAGTGAAAAACTAATTCACTAGTTTTTTACTACCAAGACATGTAAAACTTAAAAGTACATGTCCTACTTTTTAAATACCTTGCCGTCTGCCCTCTGTGCTGTTCTGGGCCTACCGAATAGGTGACTTATATGTATTAAAAAGGAAGGGCCGGACCTAGCAAATCGTTTACTTTGCCTGGTCAGCATGGCAGGTTAAAACTGCAGACGCATAGGCTGCAATGGCAGGCTTGAGACACGTTTAAAGCACTACTTATGTGAGTGGCACAATCAATACCGCAGGCCCACTAGTAAGTAAAAGAACAGTGTTCACAAGGAACTCTTTTGAATAGAACAATATACGCTTTGCAAGACAATATGACTTGCTAGATTTAATCAAAGAAGAACACAAAAACACAAATTGAAAGATAACTAAAGGATCTTAGGATGGATCATTTAAACAATTCTAAATAGGTTTATCAGCCCATAAGACAATGGATCTTGGTCATGCTCACTTCAGCCGAAGTGAGAGTAAATTTATTTTGCAATTCAAGCAGTAATGCAATTCACAAAAAGTAGACGATATTTGAAATATATACAATATGTACAGTCTGAACGTGATTCTGTGAACCCCAGTGAAGTGACCATAACCTAACAATTGTGCACAAAAAGTTAAAATATGACATAAGTGAAAGCAGTGGTTATTGGAAGCATAGGGAAAGAGGAGCCTTTAGAGTTTATGATATACTGGATTGTATTAATGTTTTTCATAGGTTCTCTCTTTATGTAGTCGGCGACGTTTCGACCCTCTTGAGATACGGGGTCTCGTCAGGACGGGAACGCTGGGGACATAGTAGAAACAGAGTGTCTCCAGATGTAGATAAATCAAGGCAGATGTCGATTCAATGTGGTCTGTCGAATATGGTAACCCGGTTAAAATCAATCTAAGCCATGTAAATGCGGACCCATATCTTGGCCAGTTGGAAGGGTAACAGTGGTTATTAGAATCAGGTATAAGTGGGTAATATCTCTGTTCAGTTATTTATTACTGAACCAACCGCATTGTCTCCTCTCTGCAGGGTATATCCGATGAGGCTGCGGTGTCAAGTAACTAAATTACTTCGGATGAAAAACGGGTGAGGCCCACTACTAGCATTTAATCTACAAGCCCTGGGCACAGCCAAAGCCACTTTATTCATTAATTTCTTTTTTGGGAGTTTTGTATAGCGCAAACTCAACCCAAAGGTAGCATAGCACTTTACATAAATACCAGTTGTGTTACAGACAGACACATTCATCTTGTTAAGCACAGGGAGAATAAGGGATTTGCCCAGAATCACAGTGTCCCTGCGAGTAAATTAAATATGCTTATTGGTTATAAGCCAATCTATCATGTTTTAAGGAGAGAACACAAGCACTTTAGCACTGGCTAGCAGTGGTAACGTTTGCAGAGTCCTAAGGCCAGCAAAACTGAAGTCAGCAAAAATAGGAAGTCTGAAGGCAAAACGTTAAGGGAAAACCATGCCAAGTATACCAAGTCCAACAGTCTAGTTACACACACGTTTTCTGAATCTTCATATAATTACGCAAAAGCAAATTAAGTGAATTTTGAACTCCCCTAGTCTAATCAGGCAGTCTTAGACGTTCTTTTTCTGGGGTGATGCTTCCTCTTAGCATTCTTACCCTTGAGTACTCTTATGAGAATCATGCTCATAAGATTGTCCAACAGCACAGGGCTGTGTTTCCCGCTGCAAGGCTGCCAAGACTCTGAGCACATATGCCCTATAGGTAACAGGCTCTGCATCTCTATACCATGCTTGTGAGCATTCTAACAACATGGGACAAACTCTATGTATCCCTCTGAGGATCTGCATATCCCCACTCAATAGGTGCGAGGTTTCTTATTCCTTATGTACAGAATAGCCATGTGGCCCTTTTCAAATCCTTTTAGGATACATTGCTCCCAGGTGAATGACTTTAAACCCCCAACGAGTTATTCTCTCCACCAGTCCACTGAACACCCACATCCTACAGGAGCATATCAGCAATTCAGTCCTGTGAGCGTTCAAATACTATAGGTGAAAGATGCTGTATAGGCAATGCAATACTGACCATGTTTTTATTCTTGCATTGAGAAGCTCTGAGTTCTTCTGCGGGTTCACTTATCCATCCCTCTGTACAGTGCTAATCCTTAAAAGGAACTTGCCCTATCCTTGTGCCAATCCTCTGTGTATGCCCATCCTCTTGGTGAACGGCTCTCTGTGCCTAGGACAGGTCCCTGACCCTGCTCGTCAAACAGGTGAGAAACTTTATATAGAATTCCTGTTCTGACAGCATTCCCACCCCATAGGTGAAAAATGTTGTTTATAGGGCCAATCCACTATGTAGTCCTGCCATTTTGGTTAAAATACACTTTACCAACGACACAGTCCTCTGTGTGTCCTTTTGTTCTAGATAACACTCTGAACCTTCCCGCCCTTCTGAGTAAGAAGACACTCACTTGGTAGTCCGGCATTCCTGAACAGGACTTTCACTTTGTTTAACCATGGCAAACATTGTATTGCCGGTGGCTCCCTAGATGGGTGGTTAAATTTAGTTCTTTCTCTAACAATGGTCTGGTGTGTCTCATCAATTAGCACGTGCGCCTTAACTCTGCTGTTATTCTTGTTTGATGTAATCAGCTGCCTTCGTGAAGAAAGCAAAACCAAAGGGGATGATGGATGTAGTGTTGAACATTGCAAGCACTCACCCCCAGTCAACTGATCTGGGTTTAATCCATCATCATTCTTTAGCTCACTCCCCCACCCCAGTTCAGACCCAGCCATATGCAAATCAGTCTGACCCTGTGCCTCATGGGAACATTCCAGCCCGAACTGCCAAGCCATGTCTTCCCTGGATGAGAAACAAGCATCCTGGGACCAGTTTCTGGCTAATCAGTCGTTATCAGCCAGGCTACCTTGAATCCAGTGGCTAAGTGAGTAAGGGATCCACGTCTGGGCATACCCTGCCAATTTAGGACGAACAAAGCAAAACCAAAGGCGATGATGGACGGAGTGTTGAACATTGCAAGTACTCACCCCCGGTCAACTGATCTGGGTTTAATCCATCATCATTCTTTAGCTCACTCCACCACCCCAGTTCAGACATGGCCATAGGCAAATCAGTCTGACCCTGTGCCTCATGGGAAGCTCAGTAGGTCTCTCTTGCTACTATAAAAACACATTGAATTGCCCTCAGGCAGGCAGTGGCCATTCACGTATTGACCACAGTAATCGATTATTTTGGCCAAAACAACAATGAGCTCCTATGAGCACAAAGCGCTACTTCTTGACTCACTCTTGAGCTAAGAAAAAACTCATCACATCTCATTTACATAGATGTCAAATGACTTGCTGCCAGTGGAGCAGGTGGTTGAATATAAAGTCCCCTGCTTGGCAGTCACAACCCTATCCAGTGCAGACCTGAGGATCTGTCCAAATTGTGCTCCTAAAATCTGATCAGGTACCTAGAGGTGACTATTTGGAATTGTCTCTCCATAAATCCATCAGCATCCAAATGGTTTGGAGAAGATATCCACAGTCTCATTGCTCAAAACGTTTTATGGCTCTATTACTTTGACTCTTTGGCTTGAGCCAAACTTCAGAAAGTACTGTAAAACCATGGTCCATCCGCCTTCTCTGAACCGCGAATCGTTCTCTGGGATTAATTCCTTAAGCCCTCTGTCGCCCTCCTGCCACAGAGACTAAACTTTTCCCTGTCCTCCTTCCTTCTCTGAACCCTGCATCTTTCTCTGACATCAAGCTACGCCCCCTCCCTGGTCCTTCCTCTAGTCCTTCATTCTTCTCTGAAGGACCCCCGGACCCTCTCAGGTCCGCCTCCCTCCTCTAGGCCTTATAATCTTTTCTGACAGGAAGTCCGGGATCTCCTCCACGGTGCTTTTGTTCTTCTGGCCCTGCATCCTACTTTGGCAGGAATTTATGGCCTTTGTGCGGTCCTTTAACCAATCATGGTCCTGAATCCTTCTCTGACAGGAAACCCTAGCCTCTCCCTGGTCAGTTTGCCTCTTGTGGGCTCTACATCCTTTTCTAGCAGGAAGATCTGGCCGCTCTCTGGTCTTACTTCCTCCTGGGGACCTGAATCCTTCTCTGGCAGGAAGTCCTGCCCCCTCCCTTGTCCTCTAGCCTCCTCTGAAAATTCTATCCTAGGAAGTCCCACCCCCTCCCTTGTCCTCTAGACTCGACTGAACCTTCTATCCTAGGAAGTCCCGCCCCCTCCCTTGTCCTCTAGCCTCCTCTGGACCTTCTATCCTAGGAATTCCCGCCCCTTCCCTCTTCCTCTAGCCTCGTCTGAAACTTCTATCCTTGGAAGTCCCGCCCCCTCCCTTGTCATCTAGCTTCGTCTGAGCCTTCTATCCTAGGAGGTTCCGCCCCCTCCCTTGTCCTCTAGCCTCGTCTGAACCTTCTATTCTAGGAAGTCCTGCCCCTCCCTCTAGCCTCTTCTGCCTGCCTGAACCGTCTATCCTAGGAAGACCCGCCCCCTCCCTTGTCTTCTAGCCTCTTCTAAACCAGGGGCGTAACACAGGCCCCCGCAGCCCCCGCGGTGCGGGGGGGCCCCAAGCGGCCCCCTCAGCACAGCATTCAGGCGGCAGAGCTCCTGATTGAGCCCAGAGGGGGCCCCTCCAGGTGCCTTGCAGAGAGGCCCCCTTGGAGTTTCGTTACGCCAGTGGTCTAAACCTTCTATCCTAGGAGGTCCCGCCCCCTCCCTTGTCCTCTAGCCTCGTCTGAGCCGTTTATCCTGGAAAGTCCCGCCCCTCCCTTGTCCACTAGCCTCATCTAAACCGTCTATCCTGGGAAGTCCCGCCCCCTCCCTTCTACTCTAGCCTCGTCTGAACCTTCTATCCCAGGAATTCCCGCCCCCTTCCTTGTCCTCTAGCCTCCTCTGAACCTTCTATCCCCCAGAAAGTCCCGCCCCCTCCCTTGTCTAGCCTCGTTTGAACCTTCTATCCCAGGAAGTCCCGCCCCCTCCCTTGTCCTTTAGCCTCATCTGAACCTTCTATCCCAGCCAGGAAGTCCCCGGCCCCTCCCTCTGTCAGGGCTGTGATTGCATTTCTGCATCCCTCGCTGCGAGGGATCAGCTCCTTTACGCGCTGATAAGGTATCAGGCGACAGCGGGATCAGCAGCAGCTCATAAATCTGAACTAATCCCTGGCGATCAATAGTTTTCATTAAGAGCCGGCGAGAGCCGCCATTAGAGCCGAAATCTGTTTGTCTTTGACACCTTGATGAAGTTGTTGAGATCAGAGGCTCAAGTCAGTGAAAGATAAATAAAGAGCCCTTCGAGGCGGAGGGCACTTATTAGGCAAAGCGTGGTAATATTCTGCTCGATTTGGGCTCGGAGCGGCGGTGACTAGGCGGAGGCGCCGAGTCTGGTGGGTGCCGGGAAAGTACGGGCTGGAGCCTCTGCCTCGGTCAAGATGGCGCCTCCCGGCTGTCTGACAGGTCCTAAACAAGAACTCTAACCGGAGGGCTTAAAATCTCCATGCTTACTTGTAAAGATAACACCCCCAAAAAAAGTGTTACTGACTGACGCTATTCTAGTTCCTTGGTGGTAAGATAAGCAATCATGTCTACATTTTTGAACAGGAAAGTTTAAGATTTGGGAAAGGAAACAAGAGTAATTCTATTTTCTAATTTGACTTCTACTGAACCACAGGCATGTATGGATAAGACGCAGCGTGCAGCAAACACCTTTTACCACCATGTCATGAAAACATGATTATGGACGTAGTATGTATGAGGAGAGGTTATGGCCAGAGCTCCTGACCTGGGAACATGGGAACCAGGTTAGAGTTCCAGAAATTTCCCACTATTGGCTGAACATTCTGTGATTATGAGCAGATCACTTAGGGCCATTTTTATAATGGAAGTGCCATAGTGTGGCATTAGCCTTCTTGGCTTAACGCTGCGGTCTGCCACTTGTGAAACGCAGGACTGCACCATATTTACAACAATATGGTGCAGCCCTGCGTTTTCCCCTGCGCTGTTGCTAAATTTAGCTGCCTATCGCCAACGCAGGCACCCTTGCACCATAGTGCAAAGGTGTCTGCGTTGCAGCAGTAGATTGTTTATGTGCAGGAAGTTGATTCTTCTTGTACATAAACAATCTTTAAATGATGTTTTGTAACTTCTATGTGTGCTGCTTAATGCAGCACACATAGAATTTGCAAAAACATTTTTTTTTAAAATGATTGTTTACGTGTAGGAAAGGACACCGTCTGCCGTTTTGCTGTTTCCATGTGTGCTGCACAACGCAGCGCACATAGAAACAGCATAAACTAGGAGGAATTAAACATTTCTTCTAGTTTTACCTGGGTAAGACCAGGTTTTCCCTAGTCTTAACTTTGAAGCTGCCCCATATTTACACCACCCTTGTAAATATCGGGCAGCCTCAAAATCAATGGGTGTTGCGGTTGAGCGCCCACAACACCCATTGTCCTCCCCTTTCACGCTAAGTATAGCGTGAAAGGGGTGCCTTGTTTATTAAGCCACGTTAAGTGGCGTAACACTGCCTTGTAAATAAGGCAAAGCCTCTATTGCCACTCCAACGTCCAAAAAAGTGACCTTGTGGGGGCGATAGGGGCTTGTAAATTTGCACATCAATATTCCCATGCCTCAAAAAAGTGAATTTGACCTTGTTTAATGTAACTGCTGTTAACCACAAAAAGCTGCTCCTAGTGTTGTGACCACTATGGGGTTTGAGTTATATTGTGAGTGAAGGCATTTCACAAAATGTGACGGACTGGTCTCACACACCACCTGGTGTCATGCTTCATCATTGACCAGTCCTCGTCCTCTAAAACCTTGGTTTGATAGAGGGCGGGCATGCACTTCTAAACTAAGTGGGGGCCCGTGAGGAAGTGAGTGTGAATAAAAATCATTATAGTTATCTTAACTATATTTTAATGTGATAGGTAACTATATGAAATTGAAATCAATAGACGGTGTGTGGGGAAGTTATTGTCCCCTAACCGTAGTGTAAGCGGTCATCATGTTTCTGCCGTGTTGGCCCAGGTGGGTCCAGGGCATTCATCAGGACCTAAATGTAAAAGAGGCGGGATCCGTTCTTACCACCTGGTGGCAAGGAAATACCACTGTGTGGGTGTGACCTATGTCACTCTCCACTATTGGACGGCTTCTGAGTCCAAGCCCTAAGTACCAAAGCTACTTGCCCCATGGGAGGAGGGGAGGGGAAACCCCTGTTGTCAAACCTGCCTCAAGGAAAATTTCCTGTGTTGCTCATAGTTGACTTCTGGAGGAACATTTATTGTTGGAGGTTGCTAGCTCCTAGTACCCTGCGCCTCTTGTTCCCTTCTCCACACAACATGGAGCTCATGTGTATCTATAATGTAACTGCTGCTCATGAAAAGTGCTTTGGGTGCCCTTGGCTGGGTTCGCACTATATAAAACTCAAAAATATAAATCAATAATAAGAAAGTCTGTGCACATTTGCGGTGTGGACTTTTATTGCAATGAGGCTGTGTTCTGATGTTTTTCTACTTCTGCTTTTTGTGTGCTGCATTATTGCAATGTGATTTTGATGATGTACTGTGCTGTTGTATTTCCTTCTGTTTTGATTAATTTGTTGAGATGTGCTATGTTATGGTTTAATGGGTTTGGAATTTTGCTTTATGTATGCTATTGTATTATGTATTGTGTGTATTATGTGTTTTTTTTTGTTTACTTTTTTAACTATGTCATCAAATGGTGCTACATTTCTGGCCAAAAGCCGTACTTTACACCTCACGGCAAGCAACTCTTTATCAATCTCCAAGGTGGTTCAATAGTGCTGCTCCAGCTCTACGACTACTTAAGACAGAGACCAGCCCAAACTGTAGCAGAGACTGTGTTTTAAACTAGAGTTGCCAGTGTATGCTGCAGATTTGGGCCCCGTGCTCACTGCGCCACTGGATTCAAGGTAGCCTGGCTGATATGGGGTGAATCAGAAACCAGCCCCAGGATGCTTGTTTGCAATCTAGGGAGGACCTGATCTGACAGTTTGGGCTGGACTGTTCACATGAGGAGCAGGGTCAAGACTGATTTGCATAGGGCTGGGTATGAATTGGGATGAAATGCGGAGCAAACGAACAATGGATTCAACCCAGATCTTTTGATTGGGGGTGAGTGGTTGAAAAGGTTCAGCACTCGATCCATCAGCTTGTTGTGTTTGCTATGTTCGCCCTAAGTGGCCAAAGGTTTGCCCATACGTGGGTCCTTTGCTCACTGTGCCACTGGATTCAAGCTAGCCTGGCTGAGGAAGGGTGACATACCCCGAAACCGGTCCCAGAATGCTTGTTCCTGGTCCAGGGAGGACCTGGCCTGGCAGCTCGGGCTGGACTGATTCCATGGGGAACAAGGTCAACACTGATTTGCATATGGCTGGGTCCAAACTGCTGAGCAAGAAAACAATGGATTCAACCCAGATCTGTGATTGGGGGGGAATGTTTGATTTGTTCAGCATTCCGTCCATAATCTGTTCTTTTTTCACATTTCTGGCCAAAAGCGGCACTTTACACCTCGTGGCAAGCAACTATTTATGAAAAACACAATAGAACAGAGGGGTGAGAGGATCAGGTCCCTCTTCGACCTCCCGCTCAGACTTTAATCACAAAAAGAAGAGGGAAAAAATTATATATAGTGATGAAAAATGAGTGAAAGGGAAGCGCACCTTGCGTTAAAAACTGTCCTCACACACAGCAAGCTGTGTCATGCTTCATCATAGGGCTGCTAACACACCTCCGTATTAGCCCAACACTGGAGGCGGAGCAATAGGGAGGGTAAGACAATACAACAAGTAATGTGAAATCAAGGGTGGGAAAGATAGTGCAGAAAAAGTGATATAAAAGCTGGTCTCAGGGGATCCTTATTACAATTTTAGTATAAGTTATAGCAAGATATGTGGATGCTAAGTAGAGAAGCTTATAATGAGAGGTGTCGACATGTTTCAGCCGGCAATTGACAATTTCTCGGCTTTCCTCAGGACTCTCACCTCTGTGACCCTGGGTGCTCACCCTCCCCTTCAATGAATTCAGAAGTGAAAGAGGGTGATGTCACCTTTCAAAGAACCCTTCCTGTGTGGAGGGGAACCGAGTTTATTATAATCTAAAACTCGAAATGGCGGGGGAGGAGAACAGCTTCCTATTAGCACTCTTGCTTTCGAGGTAAGCTGTTGACACTTATTAACGTCTCTCCGGTGCGCCGTGTAGAACCCGGAGGTGTGTTAGCAGCCCTATGATGAAGCATGACACAGCTTGCTGTGTGTGAGGGCAGTTTTTAACGCAAGGTGCGCTTCCCTTTCACTCATTTTTCATCACTATATATGATTTTTTTCCCTCTTCGTTTTGTGATTAAAGCAACTATTTATCACTGTCCAAGTTGGTTAAATAGCGCTGTTCCAGCTCTACGACTACTTAAGGCAGTGACCAGCCTAAACTGTTGCTGACTGTCTTAAAATAGAGGTACCAGTGTACGCTGCATGTGGTGTGGTGGTAGAATCCTTTCTCAACCTTAGAGGAATAAGTGCTGGAATGGGAACCAAAGGCAGCCCTGGCAAATTCTGTTATACATCCCCGTAGTGCTTTTTGTCTCTCACCTAAAAATGTTTTATCAAAGTGGAAAGAAATGTGCATTTGCCAAAATATTTTTCATCACTTACTGCCCATTTTCCCATCTCCCTTTCTCCTCCTTTCTTCTGCTAACTCTACCTTTTTTTCTTGATATCTTTCTTCCTCTCTCGAACCATAACATCTCCAACTTCCACTCTCACCACTCATTTCTTCTACTCTCTTCTTATCGCTCCCCTTGCTCTTGTTTTTGTCTGCTACCTTTCTTCTCCATCCCTCTCTTCTTTCTTTCGCTCTCTCGCTTTCTGCCGAGGCTTTCCTCCTCTTTCTCACTTCGGTCCCTCCTCTTCCATTCTCACCTTTACCTCCTCTCTCTTTCTCCCTTCACCTCTTTACTGTACCCCCTTTCTCACCCTACCTCTGCTTTGGCTCCCCGTTTCTAGTCCTGTCTCAGTTCTCCTGTTCTTGTCTTTAAGGTACAGGAAAAGCACTGTTCATTAACCTTGGGAAGAAGATGAGTTGAATTCACCTACAGTGCTTCAAACATGTCTCCCACCAGTTATACACTTCTCTGCAACAGGGGCACTCACACCTTGAGTTACCTTAGAGTAAAACCTGACACACCTCTCTCGTGTGAGGGTGGACGATCAATAAATATTTGTAATACTTTGTCATCATACTGTTGGGTTTTTGTAAAAATTCAATGTTAGCTGCATTAGAAGGCTAACAGACAGAGCCAATGTGTTAAAATTTGATTTTAGGAATACACCCAGATCTTTCTAGCATGTGAACACGCTTTTCATCCAATGTGTGGACAGATAAAGCTAATGAGGAAATATTAGTTATCGAAACAAGAGCCTTTCATATTATGAGCAGCAGTAGTTTATTGCTCGCCTTTCAATCAGGGGAGAGAATTTAGTTAAAAAACAATCTGCAATCGTTCTGTTCGATGCAATCACTATAATATGTATTTATAGCCCTGTGTGACACATTTTGGTTGTTTTAGGAAAATAATTTACATTTGTTACATTTACCCAACTCAAGGTACTCATTTTATCTAACTCGAAAAGAGGAAAGGAAGATTCAATCCTGCGGACACTGGGGCGTATGATCTTCAGGTTATGCAGTGACCACTGTAGCAGGTGCATTAAACCACCGAGCTACCTTTCTGTGACTGGACCTGTGACATAAAGATTACACAGAGATGTCTGCAGCAGGTGCTCTGAACCACTGAGGTGTCTTTCTGGAACTGGGACATGTGTCCTAGAAACTAAACACAGATTTTGGCAGCAGGTGCACCAACCTACTGAGGTGTGAGTCTGGGATCTGAGTCAGACCTCTGTGCTTCTGCAGCAGGTATTAAACCATTAAACCACTGAGCATGCTTGCTGTGATGTAAGCCAGTCATCTGCAGGATGCACACAGAGTTATGGTGCAGGAGCAAAACTGCTCTGAGTTTAACAAGCAAATGATTTTCCAAGAGACTGTTGTGTTTGTATTCTTATAAAGTCATTTTATGACCAACAGTAATAGTCCAAGTAATTAACCAGCACTGGAGACTGGATTGTGTGTTGGCAAAGACGCAGAAGGGTTACACAATGCTGCTAGTTTCATCCAGCGTGCTGCGTTTCTTACCACTGATTGAGTTCGTTCCATCTGACAAGCGCACGATGCGCCAGCCCTGAACCTTCATTCAACGATCTAATGCATTCTGGGTATTGTAGTATCGGTTCACAAGCATTGGACTGAAATGCTAGGCTGCAATTGATCTGTAAAGTTAAACCTGGACAGGTACGTTGTTCCACAGTGGCATGAAAGCCATCTAGTAATCGGAGGCAACTTGTTGCATGCAGATTGTAACAGCAGGTCCTTAACCCACCGAGCTTTTTTTTACCGGTTACTCGGGCGAGATAGCAAAGAGCAAAACGATTATGAGGAACAGGTGAAAATATGTGATGTCAGGAACTTTGGGATTTTCAGTGGTTGAAGCAAAGGTTTGTTTTAGCCTCTGCAAACGACAGCATTCACGGAAAGGGTGACTTTTAAAACCTTTAGGCCTGGGGCAGAAGAAGCCAGTATTTAATACTGTAATTACATGCCATAAGTTTTGTTAATAGCTTCTTACTTAAAAATCAAATGTAAATGAACTTGAACCAATGAGGCGCCGTGACTTATTGTGACTGTGGTGTAGTGAGGACAGGGAAGGAGCGCTGAGGGAGCGCAGTCCTCACCTGCGATCACGTGTTTGCAAAGCCTTGCTCAGGTGGTCTGATGTCTATGGTAACCCTCCGAGTCCTCCCCATTCATTCAGCACCCCCAGGCCAGCTCCCATGTGCAAGGCACGACGCCTCGCAATAAGCACCGCATGCATGGTCATGCCCGCTGCCACTTCAACCCCTGGGATGCAGTGCTTAATTTGTGAAAGAATAAGTGCCGACCCCCAATTTTTGCTCAGAAGTCCACGGCCAGTGCTATCACCAAGGGAGTAGCCAGAACATGAAAATACCTCCCACTTGGAATCAAAGGACTTATGGCACCACGCAAGTGAAGCCAATGATCGCAACCCTCCCCAGAAGACTACTTTTGTCTCTTCCATGCAAGCATCCATCTATTCACCTCTTCATTTTTCCATTCATTCGCTGTTATCCATCATTTCACCTTTACATTGTGTCATCCATTGGTTCATCCATCAGTCAGTCTTTCACCATTTCGTCCATTTGTCCATATGTCTGACCATCCATATCCAAACCTATTAAATCATCGCCAAACCTATCCATCCATCGCCAAACGTATCCATCCATCCATGGAGAAGTGCCTTTCACTCATGTATCCATCCATACTTTCACTCATCCATCCACCCTTTCTCTCATCCATCAAGGCACCCTTCCACTCCATCCATCCATCCACCCATCCTTTCACTTATCCATCCATCCACTCTTTCAATCAATCAATCAATCAATCAATCAATCAATCAATCAATCAATCAATCAAACATTTGTAGAGCGCGCTACTCACCCGTGAGGGTCTCAGGGCGCTGGAGGGGGTGGGGGATGTCGCAGCTACTGATCGAACAGCCAGGTCTTGAGGAGTCTCCTGAAAGTCAGCAGGTCCTGGGTCTGACGCAGGTGGAAGGGGAGGTTGTTCCATGTCTTGGCGGCGAGGTGGGAGAATGATCTGCCACCGGTGTTTGTTCGGCGGATGCGTGGGACGGTTCACTCATCCATCCATCCTTTTACTCATGCGTCCACCTTTCCACCCATCCATACATCCACTCATCCATCTATCCATCTACCCTTTCACTCATGCATCCATTTATTCCCTCATCTATCCATTCATTCATTCTCTCATTATCCATTCACCTTTCCATCCATCCATTCATTCATTCATCCATCCATCCATATATCCTTTTACCCATCCATCAATTTATGCATCCATCCTCCCATCCATCTATACATCTACCCTTTCACTCATCCATCCATCTGCATTTTCAGCCACCCATCCATTTCTCTGCCCATCCATCTATCCTTTCACTGACTCATCCATTCACCCGTTCAGGTTAAACTTGAGCTTTTGTCTACCCAGTTGTAGACAGAAGAGGCCCATCAAGAACTCCACCCTTGCTGTAGTTGCTAATACTATGGAGTAATGATGCCCCTGGTGCACACCCATAATTTCACAAGTGCACACTCATACAGGGGCGTATCAAAGGCCCCTGCAGCCCCAAAGCTCCAGGGGGCCCCCTTAGCACAGAACTCTGGCTGCAGAGCTCCTGATTGACCCCGGAGGGGGCCCTCCACGTGCCTTGCAGGGAGGCCCCCTCAAGGTTTATTACGCGAGTGCACTCATACTCACAACCACCATTCACAAGCACACACTCGCACAGACCAATCCATATGTATTCATCCACAGATGCACCGGTGATAGAAGGTCCAGGGAGTGGCTGGAGGGGAAGCAGAAGGCATTGGAAGGAACTGGACGCTCCAGGGAGGGAAGGAAAAACGAGAAGATCCTGCAACTTCCTCTCATTGACTGACCTTGTCATGAGCCAACCAATGAAAGGAGGGCTGCTGTAACTCGTCACAGAGTGAGATGGGGTTAGTGAGAGTTGCTAGTTCCACCACACTCTGTGAGGAGGAGTCACTGCTAGACAGTCAGTCCTGAGCACTTCAGGGCCTCAACCTAAAGCACCCAGGTCTGAGTCTATTGTTGTTTTTTTCTGTCTTTTTATTAAGCTTACAGCAAGCAGTGAAACACAAATACACCACAGGTAGTCATGTGTACAGTTAGAAGCAACAAACGATAGTCCTGCGTTTGATGATCACACTCCCTATCACCCAGTTCACCCTGTGCCTCTTAGGCACTTGGGGGGGCCACCTCAGGGAATAGAAGCTTCAGCAGTAACATGCAATGGGGGCGACGCCGCGGCTGCCTCTATTGATTTCCATTTGCCCCACACCCTCTCCCATTTTTTGGCGCAGCCACAGCTTTCATGATCTACTTTCTCATCCACCATGCATCAATCCATGTCCCTTTTCCAGTCCTTCAATAGTGGTGTGGACGTAGCCCCCCATAAGCGTGCTATGTTACGTTTGGCAATCACCATGCCCAAGGTCATCCAGACCTGTTCCATACGGTTTAGGTCTGTTGCTTCCCGCTCATTAAGAAGACAATATTTGGTGGAGATCGGCATGTCACTACCACATATATCATTCATACACGCCACCACTGCATTCCAGAACGTCTGAACCACTGGACAAACCCAAATTATGTGTAATAAGGTCCCTTCCTGGCCACATCTCCTACAACAGCTAGAATCATGTATCCGGCCAATCTTGACCATTGTGTTGCATGATAGGTAAGATCTATGTAGTACTTTAAGCTGCACCAGCCAGAACCCCTCCCTCGTGGCCAACTCCCTAGGGGAGGCCAAGGCCTCTGGCCATTCATCATCAGCTAGACCGGCCAGGTCGTAATCCCGTGTTCCCACTATCGGATGAGGGTGTCTGGTGAATTGTTAATCAATTCTTGTATATAAGGGAGATTGCTTTGCGGCTTATGTTGGTTGACCAAACTGTCCTCATGGGGCGATGATTCGTGAATGTCAGCCTCTCAGTGAATTGCCGTCTGGAGAGCATGACGTACCTGGATCTACCGGAAGGATTCCGAGGTTGCCAGTTGATAATCCCTCTGCAGATCAGAGAAAGGGACCAATTCACCTTGGGCCCTAAGGTCCCCCACTTTAGAGAGACCTATAAGATCCAATTTGTTGAAACCGGATCGAGTTCCAAGAGTGCCTAACCTCTTGGTGTCCCACAATGGTGTGGCCTGGTGGATTTCGTCTCCCCAGCCGAGCATTCCGAGTGTTATGTACCTGATCTGGACCATGAGGGTTGTGGGCCCTTGGAGGGCCATGTGCCGCTGGTTGGTGTAGAAGGCTCGCAGATATCCCCCCCCGGGCATAAAACAAGGTGGTCCCTACGGAACACTGGCTCATCTTCGGGGTGGTGTACCCATTGGTTAATGACCGCCAGTTGTGCCGCCGAATGGTATTTCTGAATGTCTTGGAGCACAATTTCCTCATCATACCAACCTGTGTTAATTTGTTTAAAGCTATTCGTGCGGGCCCTCCATCCCAAAGCAGTGTTCTGACCTCACCCTCTATGGCCTTAAAGTAAGCTGTAGGGACTAGGAACAGCGTGTTCTTCAACATATATAGGAAATGCGGCAAGGCCATCATTTTGAACAATGCCACTCTCCTGAGCAATGACAGTGGTAATGTCGCACTTTAGTCTCATCAATGGGGCCTGGAGGTTTCTTGCTCGGAATAGGTCAGGTTCGGTGGTGATGTATATACCAAGATACCTAAGCTTGTCTGTTGCTATTCGGGCCTCACACTCGGCTGGCAGATCAGGACATGCAGCACATATATAATGTATTTGACCAGTTAATGTTGTACCCCAAATATCTGCCAAAGTTTGTGAAGATGTTTGACAGTCTTGGAATGGAAAAATGTGGGTTCGCGATGTTTAGTAGAATATAGTCGGTGTAAATAGATATCCTGTCTTCCCACTGTGCTATCCAGCTCATGCTACGGATCAGGGGGTCTGCCAGTGGCTCAAGCATCAAGACAAAAAAGAAGTGGTGAAAGCGGATAGCCCTGCCTGATCCTGCATCAAAGGGGGAACACGCTAGATGTTCTCCTGTTGACCATTACTTGTGCCAGAGGCTCTGGGTACAGAAGCCATAGCCAGGACAAGAACTTGGGGCCGAAGCCCATGCACCCCAATATTGCAAAAAGATATGGCCATTCGACCGTATCGATTCCAAGGCCATGCAGGCATCTAGGGAGAGAACCACTTTGTCTTCTTGGACTCTACCAGCTCGAACCAGCAACCCATGCAGTAAGTTTAGGGCCGTGATGTGGCCAGGCATTAAGCTCGATTGATCAGCATGTACCAGTTAAGAGATAATTTGAATAAGCCGGGAAGTCAGAAGCTTAGCGAGGATCTTGACCTCAGCATTCAGGAGCGATATAGGCCGTTAGGCAGCACAACTCTCTGGTGGCCTGCCCTCCTTATGAATGACCACAATTGAGGCCAAACGCTAGTCTCTGGGATGCATGCCCCTTTGCCAGCTCTCCCTGTACATCCGTAACAGAAACTGTGCTATTGTGGCAGCTGTGAGTTTGTAGAGCTCTATAGGAAGGCCATTGGGACCCATCGCTTTACCTGATCACAGGCTCTGTATCGCTTGGGCAATCTCATTTTCGGTTGGGTCGCTCTCCATAAGAGTTGTGTCCTAACTCAAGAGGATTGGGAGCTGTAGGTTGGCTAATAGTTTGCGTGAGTCTTCCGTGGTAACCATGCCTGCGGGGAATAGAGACGGGAAGAGTAGGCAGCAAAAGCATCAGCTATGTCTTGTGTGTCTCTTAAGTGTATCCCATCTCCTGAACAAATGCTGGACACTCACCGATTCGCCCTCTAACATCTGTCGAGCCATGCAATAAAATTTCCCACTTTGTCCTTGACTTCATAAATGCAATGTTGTGTCACTCGATGTCTGGCCTTAGCCGACTCTGTCACTATTGCTGTTTAATGCCCAATATGTGTTTGGTCTCTCCACTCTTGTCATCCCTCAGTTTAGTCTCACGGTCTAGGTTTTAACTCTTGAGCGTCTCTATAGGAGCCCTCTTATCCTTTTTGTGCCCTACTATGAGGGAGAGCTCCTGTCCCTTGACAGTCTCCCACAGAGTCTGTGAAGAGTCCACGAGGTCTCATTTTCTGTAAAGTAGTGTTCCTTGGCCTTCAACAGGCCCTCTCTCACACCGGGATCTTAAGATACCAAGGATTAAGAGTGATGGTTCTCCGGTCTCATAACTTACCCAGACTGTAGATAGACCATACCAGGGTATGATCGGAAATGCCCCTTGCCCAATGGAAAACATCTCAGAAGTTAGGAATACGGTAAGCTACTATGATGATGTAATCAATATAAGATAGGCTGCAATGGGCTCTGGAGTGGTCCGTAAAGTGTTGCGCCAAAGGATAAGTGGCCTGCCACACATTACCCAATCCCATAACCAGAAAGAAGTCTGCCAGTGGGGAACCGGTGGGTGTCAATTGTCTCTGAGGCTGGCGGTCCCTGCTATCACAGAGTGCCAAGTTGAAGTTCACCCCCCTCCAATAAGAAGCTCGCCATCAGGCAGCCCCAACAGGAGAGCACCCAAGTCAGGAAAGGTGGTTCCATGCATGGCCAGCGGGACATAGACAGATAGAATGTAATTGTCTCTCCCTCCCATGTCCCCAATAGGGCTGCATAATTTCCAAGTGTAACAGACCAAGTTTGATTGTTGACAAGTGGTAGGTGTCTCCCCGTCCCTCTGGAGCCAGAGGTGAACCCGGCGTGGACTACCATCTTGTACCCCCATTGATCTAAGGCCTTGCAGGCTTTACCCATTAGGTTTGTCTCCTGTAGGAGGACCACATCAGGGGAATGTGTTTTTATGTATTGAAGCACCACCTCATGCTTGAACTTGTCTCCCAGGCCGTTCACATTCCAGGACAATAATCAAGTGTTGAAAGTATTCACCTTAGTCACCATTCTACCATAGTAAATGATGATGTACACTCGCTCTCCTCAACAGCAGCGGCCCAGGTAGCCGGGACAGGAACAAACCATCCACATAGAATAACCAAGCTGTGACTAGTGTGGTGTAACATACCTGCTGTCTCTCGTTCAACTGAATCAAGCAAACAGAACAAACAAACATGTCCCCCTCCCCATTTGTCCAATAATCTCCAAATCATAACTATTAATAATACTAGTAGACCCCCCTGCCTCCCTGCGTTGCTGACTTCGAACTGCCTGCCCCCCCACCTCCAACTCTGAAGAACGCCTGTCACCCCTAACCCAACATGTTAAATTAAGGAGACTGTGGCTTGCCCTATAAGCTTACCATCTGCCCCCCTTGGAAAGAAACGGTGTTACCAATGGTCTATAGGATCTTGAAGTGTCTCAGTGTGCCAGCCCTAACACACCCTCGTTGCCGTGTGATCTCTCATGGCAGGGCCTGCCCTGGAAGACATGTAGCCTAAGTCTAGTTCCCAATGGCCCCCATGTCCCTTATCAGTGGTTGCTGTCCGGTTGTCGTCGACTGCATACACTGCAGTCAATATTAAGCCGAAGCGCCTGAGCCTGAGTCTATCGTTGACACTCCCCCTCGTCTATAGAGGGAGGCACTCACAAGACTTGGCTGGGCTGTTGATTTCATGCCCTCACAGCTGTGAAATCTTCAGCCCCACAAAGCTTGGCTCGGGACACCAGGCACCTTCGCATTTTGTGCCTGTAAGGAGTAGGGGTGGGTGGAATTTGTGTAGTTGCGCTACACAAGGCTCTGCGAAACGGTAAAAAATCTCTGTGAGCACGCAGAAATTCTGCAAACACGCGGAATTGCTTGTTCGAGATGCTTTTTTACTATTCGCGAACGCTGTTTGCGTGCTCGGGGGAAATATGTGGAAATGTGGATTTTCCTGATCAGTTATGTCCCCTATCTTGGACCCCAAAGGTTCTATATGCATGTTACAAGTACATGTATGTTCCCTCCAGTTCCAGTTTCTAAGACGCAAACATATGTGTGTCTACCGTCGACATGTTCTCTGTCAGATCCGCCATCAATGGGCTGGATATTCGATTCCTAAGTATGAAAGACCACCGACTTTATATGGCTAAGTTATTCCATTTTTACCGTTCAGGCAAGTAGGCCCGATTCTTTCCTCAAAGCCTTTCCCTGCTCTCTGTCTCTGACAGTTTCAGCTTGAGCTCGCATCTGTATCCATGAACTTTGTCCTACTCCCTGTGCAGCTAACGGTGCCTGCCTCGGCCAGTTTTCGCCTGCCTGCCAAGAAGCTGTATTTCACCTTCGAATTATCTATTTTGCTCTTCAGCCGATGCATTCCTGTCTAGTGATTTAGGTAAACATTTCCTTTTGCTCACAAGCAAAGGACTCAGCCTTTCCGTCCTCCTGCAAGTGATTCATAGCCCTGTTGCCATGGAAAGTTTTCTGCCCCTCGCATCTCATATAGGCACTTAGACGCTTGTACACGCACACACAGTCAGTATAGAATAGATTCTGTCCGAGAGTCCTTCCTTGTGGATAACATCGTTCTCTAAACATAGGATGTTAGATATGATTTGGGATTAGGTTGACTTGACCCCCCAGACTTCTCGTCTCCACATGTAGAGCTAAATGTCAAGTCCCCTTCACCCCCTAGTTGCACGTCAATCACACGTCATGCTGCTGCGCGCGCATCTATGTTAAGGATTATCTTATAGATCCACCTATGTAAGATAATCAGAGCCAATCATGTTTCTTTTTGCTCCTTATTACGCCTAGTTTCGATTACGTATTACCATGTCATTTATCTTATCAATTGTTACGCCTTTTGCATTCGTTTCATTGTAATGTATGACCTATAAAAGTTACTTCTTGTCAATAAAGTATTGTACTTCACTTCCTGAACCCTCGTGGTGACGGAACCTGAAGGCCGCGACTCGAGTCGGCCATTTTGGAATAAAGCCCATTTAGAAAACCTCTTATACCACGGATTCTGCCTCTTGTTATTCTGAGCTATTTTACTTTATTTTAAGATTCCGTATGAAATTCAGTTTAGGTGAAAAGAATATTTACCACATAATGGCGCCCGAACAGGGACACTTTCTCATCTCACGCGCCGGCGGTGCGTTGCAGGCCCGGTCTCCTGCCACAGCTGGACGGACCATAAACGCGTACCAGCAGGATTTCCTGTAAGCTCCCTCCGGTCAAGCGGGGGCGACTGAGGCTGCGATCAACCCAGACGAGGCGGTGAGAAGTGCGAAGTATCCCGACCAGAGCCTAGCTGAGAGAGCAAGATCCGAGGTATACAGAGGCCCACCAGGTTTTTTCGAAATCCCGATGCCCAGAGGGTCCGCTGTCCGCAGTCATCGAGTCCCGTCCATTCTCTGAGGCCTTCCGTTTCAAGGAGCTACTCGGTGAGTACCATCGCCGGGGAGGCGTGTTGACGCGCACATAGGTTGTGCCGGTCAAGACGGATTTGGGTACACAAATCCGGTCTGCACTGTTTAGCAGTGTATATGTACTGTTTAGCAGTATATCAAGTATTCCGAAGTATTCAGTTATTGTCAAGAATTCAGCGTGGTGATTAGTTAGGCAGACTGTCATCATTGTCGGTCATTGTTAAAATGTTTAATGTTTAATGTTTAAAGTGTTCAAATATTGTGGTATGAATGATTGTTCATTGTTCACTGTTCATTATTGTGTTTTTCGTATTAAGTGAATTCAAGAGTAAGTATCAGATCAGTTGTCAAGATGCCGCTCTTCTCGAAGTTAAGACAGATTACTACCAGAAAAGGGGTGCTTGAAGAAGCAGTTCCTATTCCTCCTAGGGACACTCCAGGGCATTTTATGTATCACAAGCATGGCTTAGATGCCATATTGTTTCTTGATCTATGGGTAGATTATACCAAGGGATTGCCGGAAAGTCAAAGGTGGCCCGCAGCGGGAACCTGGGATGCAGAGTGCATCATGAAAGTGGAGGAAGAGTTATGGAAAAGAAAGGTCAGACAGTCACAGAAAGACGCTGTTGAGTTATGGCGTAAAGAATCTCATAGACGCACAGAAAAAGCACGTAGACAAGAAGAGAGGAGCAAAGAAAGTTCAAAGGAAGTTCAAGAAAATCTATTAATTGAGGAAGGTATCCGAGTGAAATCAGAACAAGTAAATAGACAAAGAAATGCTCTTACGAATGGTATGTACCCCCTTCTAGCCGAAGGACTACCTAAGGCTGTTCCAGAGATGCCAAAAGACTTGCCACCCCCATTATTTCCAATTAAGGTACATCCAGAAGGGCATCCCAGAACCGCAGAAGATGTTTTTCTTTCCTCATATCTAGACGACGCAGCTCCCGAGTATGCTAACGCCACACCACATAGACCGTCTGGCGGAGGGGTTCAACGTCAGGATCAGGTATCCGTCCCCGTGCAACAGCAAGTCCCGATACAAGCTTCGGCAAGCACATCTGTTTCCGCATCTGTCCCCGCAGTCGATTCTACAGTGGTATCGACACCCATAGTTGCTGTGTCACGTTCAACGAACCCATTCACACCCGACGCCCCAGATGGGGCCACGGGAGGTGCTAGCAATACCTTTACACCACCTAGAATAAATAAACTTGTCTTTCAAGAGTCAGCGCATTCACGTACACCCAAATTCGTAAGTGAACGTACGCTTAAGGAACTCCTTGTAAATTGTAGATAAGACCCGGTGGTTGGTAAAGAGGACGAAATGGTCCTGGCATCATTACGTATCAGACGAGCCGCAGAGTATTTAGCGAGGTTACCAGGAATGACTACGCATCTAGACGAAATATATCATTTTGTTCAAACAGGGCGAGATCCAGAATGTATTAACAGAGCTATGGAATTCCAGAAAGTAGAGATACAGGGGGAACTGTTACGTTTCCTCATAAACTGTGTGATCAGAAATCAAGACCGTCCGGGGGTAGACCCGAATGCAATGCTTATTCTTACAAGATGGAGCCAGAATATATCAGAAGGGAGACACGATAAGAAAAACTGTATAATAGCCATGTGCCGAAAAATCCGTAGAGAGATAGAGCGTATTCATGAAGAAAGATTGGAAACAGACGAGTTCGAGCAAGATGAAGTGTCCGAATCAGGGAATTCCGCAAGACAGTCAGAGACCATAGCCTATGTAGGCAGAGGAAGATCCTGTGATAATACTAGATGTTTTTCTGATCCCATACACTCTGTATGCCCAAATAACAGCAGAACGTACCCGACGCCTGTAATAAATCTGAAGTCTCCTGAACATTTGTTTCAAGCCGCAGATAAAATACTACGAGAACGAAGGGGTTACCACCTCCTCGATTCCATGGATGAGCAAGAATTAGCCAGATCAGCCGTTCACTGGATTGACAGTCCTGAAAAATACGGTGATGAGACCGTAGCACACACGTTTTTTAATCTCAGTGCAGATGAACAACGTTTAGCTGGAATCTATATGATTCAGCAACTCCTTATATTATATAAGAGCCAACATGCTGACCCTGGTCCTTTACCTGATATATTAACGGAACTACTCACGAACAGATGGAGAGGTTCTAGTAACAAGTTAATTAAAGAGATATTAGTGTCACGTAAACAGTATGTCCTTTTTGTAAGTCCGGATTCTCTCTCGCTGCCCCGCAGAGAAAGAACGCCGTACTATATGGATAGACAAAATCCCTTACGAGAAGTGCACCCAATAAAAGGCGAAGACAATCAGTTTCACCGTGTATTTGTATACACACCCATATCAAAAATTGAATTGTTAGAAATGAAGAAAGTAGTACCAAGTCATGACAAAGACCCAGCGGGTTTCCACCGAGAAATTAAGGACATGTTACTGATGGGAGAGTATACCTATCCTGATATTATGACGATATTAAAGGTGCTCTTACCTGCTGGCATTTATGAAAAACTGAAAGAAAAAGAGTGGGAAGTGGGCGACCAAAAGATAGATTGGACAGCATTAGAAACGGAGGAAAAGGCCCGAACTGCAGGTTCAGGACTCGGGGATAAAGTCAAAGCATTACCAGGTTTACTAGTACAAGTACTGCCACGTTTATTAACTACGAAAAAGGAAGATTGGGGTGCAATCACGGCCTGTAAACAAAAGCATGATGAAGACACAAGTGATTATTATGCCCGATTTGAAAAATGTTTTGGAATAAATAGTGGGATAAAAACAAGTAGTGAATCGTATCCACACTTATTTGTGACAAAATTAGTAGAAAATGCATTACCTCCAGTAAAGAATAGAATATTGAAATTCGAGAGTACCTGGCAAAGTAACACTCCGTCACAAATGCTACAAATGTTACAGTATCATCACAATAGAATTAGAGATGAACAAGAACACGAACAAAGACGTATGAAAGATACAAAAATGAAAATGCTAGTGTCTCAGACAGTACCGGCTGAAGGACATAAAAAGGGTATGACACAGTCCGATTCAGCAGGACCGGTAAAAGGAACATGCAATTATTGCAAAAAGCCAGGTCATTACGTACATGATTGTCCAGTTTTAAAACATAATATCGCCATAGGTAAAACACAAGAAAGATCACGGCCACTCAGACAAGATCAGAATGAACAAGGAGCTATGCCGCATCCCCAGGCCATGCCAGCCGCACAACAGCCAATACAGTTTGTGCCAGCTGCACCACCGTTGCCTGCTACTGCCACACAAACCACAACACGACAAATGTATCAGATTGCACAGTATGAATATCCTGAGTATCAGCGTTACGCATGAACAAGCCTAGAGAGGGAAGTTGACTTACCGCTTATCGAGATTCCTGTAGATCAAGAAGGACCTTATGTACATAGTGAATTATTAGGTCAAGATAGAAAATGCTTACTCGATACAGGGGCAAGTCGAACCACTATAAAACGTAGTGAAGTTCCAGGGGCACCCCTCTCAGGCTCACAAAATGTTTCCCTTGGTTTTTCAGGAAAACCTATTGTTAATGAAGTATCACAGCCTCTCCCACTTACGATAGGACCTTTGACACGAACTACAGATTTATTGCTTACTAAATCATGCCCAGAAAATCTGTTAGGAATTAAAACTCTGAAAGCACTAGGAGCCATAATATGTTGTTCTCCGGAAGGAGTAAGGTTGTTTTTACGTGATTTTAAAGGTCACTATGTGTCTAGAGACATGGATCCCCGACTACAGACTTTACCAGTACATCTATGGGCACAAGGCCCTACGGATGTCGGCTGCATGAACATTACACCATACCGAGTCACATTGAAAGCAGGAGTGGTACTGCCACGAATGCGACAATACAAGTTACCGCATGATGCTGTAGTGGCTTTGTTGAAAATCATTGATGAGCTAATTGCCCAGGGAGTAGTTGTAGAAACAGACTCCAATGTATGTAATTCACCGATAATTCCGATTCTTAAACGAACTGATCCTACTGCCCCACCAGTATACCGATTGGTTATTGATTTGCGTGAACTAAACAAGTGCATTGTACCACAATTTCCTGTGGTCCCTGATATATCATCATTATTGACAGCAATTGATTCCGAAGCAACATTCTTTACTGTAATTGATCTCAAGAATGCCTTTTTCAGCGTCCCAATAGATCCGGAAAGCCAATACTTGTTCGGATTCAGTTTAAATGGGCGCAGCTTTAAATTCTCACGCGCTCCCCAAGGATTCACAGAAAGCCCCAGCATCTACAGCCAAGCACTGAAACGAGAACTTGACAGTATCCACATGCCAGTCAATACTGCACTGCTTCAATATGTCGATGATCTGCTGATCACCGCGAGAAGCGAACCTGAATGTGAAAAGGCTTCTCTGACAGTTTTACATTTTCTAGCCGACAAGGGGCACAAGGTGTCTCCTTCTAAGCTGCAATTCTGTGTCCAGCGAGTTATTTATCTTGGTCACTCGCTGTCCAAGGAGGGAAGGCAGCTTACACCAGATCGCATCCAGTTAATTGCTAACATGTCAATACCCCAGACACAAAAGGAGGTGCGGGCTTTCATAGGCCTCACTTCATATTGTAGGCAGTGGATCCCTCAGTACGCATTTCTAGCAAAACCACTCATTCAGTTAACCACACAGGAGGCAGCCACATCGACTGTTCTCCCTTGGACTCAGGAACATACACAAGCTTTTGAAAGCCTAAAGGAAGCCTTATGTCAAGCACCTGTTTTAGCAACACCATGTTATAGCAAACATTTTACACTCTTTGTTACAGAACGTGAAGGTACGGCCTTGTCAGTACTCACTCAGGATCAAGCAGGATCACGCAAGCCATGTGCTTATTTTTCCAGTACATTAGATCCCGTAGCTCAGGCTTTGCCTGCATGCCTGAAATCAGTGGCAGCGACAGCTTTAGCAATCAGACAAAGCGATGCCATAGTGTTAGGACATCCATTGACAGTACAAGTACCGCATGCAGTAGAGGTTCTTGTGAATCGAACACAAACACAACACTTGACCATAGCAAGACTTACCGGTTATGAACTAACATTGTTTCAGCCACACATAGAGATCCGACGGTGTAATACATTGAATCCTGCTACACTATTACCTGTAATTGGAACAGACCCACTAGCTCATGATTGTGTTGAAATCATTGAAATAAAGACGAAACCTAGACAAGACTTGACAGACGTTCCATTGTTAGATCCAGACCTGACGCTGTATGTAGACGGATCGTGCATGAGAACAAGTACAGGAGATTTAGTGGCCGCGTATGCAGTCACAACAGACACTGAAGTTATTGAGACAAATTGTATAGATACTTTGTCAGCCCAAGCAGCAGAACTTATTGCTCTAACACAAGCCTGTATTCAAGCCACAAATAAGAAAGTTAATGTATATACTGACTCACGTTATGCATTCGGAGTTGTACACGACTTCGGCGTGCTGTGGCGAGAGAGAGGTTATTTAACCTCCCACGGTGCCCACATTCAGCACGGACCCCTCATTCATGCCTTGTTAGACGCAATACATCTGCCCACTGCTATATCGATTATGAAATGTAAAGCACACACGAAGGTTACTGATATCATTTCTCAAGGCAATGATTTAGCTGACAGAACAGCTAAACAGACTGCTCAGAACCGCACATTAGACATGACAAAGCCAATAGTTCAGACACCAACACAGTGTATGACAATTAAGGATCCCGCACTTGACGTAATTGACATACAGACACATGCTACTGCAGAAGAATTAAAGAAATGGACTGAACTAGGAGGGATCCAGACAGATCAGGGATGGATGACGAAGGAGAAATCTGTATGGTTTCTTCCTGACTCTATGGTCCAAGCCATTATAGCTACAATTCACAGCCCGGCGCATTTAGGAGAAAAAGCTATGTTAGATAGCATTCAACACATTTGGTTCAATAAACATTTACGAGCAGCAGCTAAACAAAAGGTCCGTACCTGTATGATATGTTGTCAGTTCAACCCAGGAAAAAGTGTTCCCGTAGAACAGGGTGGATTCCAGACTCCTGATCATCCTTTTGAAGTGCTCCAAATGGATTATATCCAGATGGAACGATGTCGAGGATTCAAATATGTTCTTGTAGTTGTCTGCGCTCTCTCCCGATGGACTGAGACGTACCCAGTATCAGATTACACGGCCCCGACTACTGCCAAACAGTTAGTTCGAGAATTCTTCCCACGGTACGGTTTACCACGTGTTGTATATTCAGATAACGGCCAGCCTTTCTCATCCGAATTAATGAAACATGTCTCACTTTTGTTGGGATATCAGTGGAAATTCCACTGTGTCCGACACCCCGAGGCAGCAGGCCTCGTGGAACGACATAATCAAATTTTGAAAATCAGATTGTCTAAAATATGTAAGGAGAAAGGTGTTGACTGGATAGTAGCCTTACCAGTTGCACTATTTTACATAAGAATGGTAGCACACTCTCGAACAGGGCTATCCCCGTATGAGGTGATCTTCGGAAGGCCACCAAATATGTGGGGGACGCCTATACCACGTAAAATAACTGATGTTAATTGTAATATGCTGACAGACTACTTGGCTTCCTTGATGTCTGCACTACAATCTTGTCGTTCACAGGTAGCTGCAGCTTTTCCTGACAATACTGCGGTGAAACCCCATGACGTTGCTCCGGGTGATCTGGTATTTGTGAGGAATTTCGATCTGAAAACCCAGTTGGAGCCCAGGTGGAAAGAACCGAAGCTAGTCCTGCTGACCACAAGAACAGCCGTGAAAGTTGAGGGCCGCAAGGGCTGGATACATTCCAGCCACATTAAGAAATTTCATGGACTATCCTCGGATATAGACACTGTGCCCTGCACTCCCTCACAGACTGATTCAAAACTTCCTTTTGTTGAAAAGAATGACTCTCAGTGCTATAAATTAAAACTTAGGCCCAAACAGTCGAGCAATTTGATTGTTTAAGTCCTCTCCAAGGTGAAGCGGTTGAATTGTCTCTGACATGTATCCCTTGGACCTGAGTAGAGAAAATACCAGAGAAATGTTGAAACGACAGGCGTATTGTAAATCACTGCGTAGCTACTGTGTGAGGACATTATTAATTCTGTTTTTATTGAGTGTTTTAATAATTATTACGAGTGTGATTTTGCATATATATCATCCTATTTCTAGACATGTTTATAATGTTGCTGCTGAACATTCTTTTAGTGACCTACCGCCACATGAATTATCTTATAGACTTGCGCTGCGCAATAACACTTTCATTAGTATGTTACATCATTCCCATCAGACTAGTAATGCCACCAATTGTTGGGTGTGTGGCCGACTCCCTCCCTATCAGAATAACCAAGGAGTTCTGCCTTTCTTTCCACATCCGTTCACACACAATGGCTCCTGTGGAGCATGGTTTAGTTTACTAAATTCCATAGACCCAGACACAGCAGTTTATCAACAACATTGGATATGGGGAAATTTGAATCTAGTTTTATTCAAAGTCTGTCACCCTAATAAGGAGGGTCACCCCAGTAGAACAGGAACTGATTTAGAAAACGAAGTGTATAAATTAGGTAATCTTACGCCTAATCTTATGATTCTGAATGTCAAATCCGAAGTTGAACTAATTCTGCCCACTATGTCAGTATTTCCAGTTAAGGGTGAATTATGTGTAAGAAAAGTTGGTTCCATACATATGGGCCATAGCCAATGCGTTACTACAATAGAATATAGGGATCAAGGTAAATCTTCATTTAGAGCTTCTCGCCATTCTTACTTTATATGTGGTCAGACGGCATATATGCGTCTGCCTCTAGATTGGGATGGTACCTGTTACATAGCATTCCTTTTACCACCTGTTTTCCTAGCCCCCCCTGATTATTATCGAAATGTTCATTTAGTACACAAAAGAGAGCGAAGAGATCTCCCAGTTGTCGATTATACTGAGACGGCATGGGACAAGTATGTAGATTTCAATAAAGGTATCTTTCCCTATATAGGTACAATATCAAATAGTAAGCTGATACGCAGACTAACCAAGACTCTTGAAGCTGTAGTAAACGAGACTATAGCCGCCCTAGGCAATCTGACAGAGGAACAATCAGTGATGAGAATTGTTGTTCTCCAGAATCGTCTTGTCCTTGACGTCATCCTGGCCGATAGGGGCGGAGCTTGCAGGGTCATCGGATCCAGCTGCTGCATATTCATACCAGAAAATTCGCCATCTGTATATAAAGCTATAACACGCCTTCATAAGATTGTGAGCCAGATACACGAGAATCCAGGCACTTGGACGTGGTCCGGGTGGTTTTGGAGTGTGATATCAGCCTGGGGATGGAGAGTTCTATCCTTCCTAGGTATTGGCCTTCTTATGCTCTTCAGTTGTTGTTTATGCCTGCAATGTGGACCAGCGATTTGTGGCCTGTGTGCCACATCATGCATTCCATATCAAAGTTCTCGTTCAAAATGCCGGAAAAAGAAGGAAGAAGAAATGATGCTCCATGAGCAAATCGATGGAATAATGAAGATTGATATCTCTTGAAGGGCAAGTAGGGGACAAGGAGGGAATGTGGAAATGTGGATTTTCCTGATCAGTTATGTCCCCTATCTTGGACCCCAACGGTTCTATATGCATGTTACAAGTACATGTATGTTCCCTCCAGTTCCAGTTTCTAAGACGCAAACATATGTGTGTCTACCGTCGACATGTTCTCTGTCAGATCCGCCATCAATGGGCTGGATATTCGATTCCTAAGTATGAAAGACCACCGACTTTATATGGCTAAGTTATTCCATTTTTACCGTTCAGGCAAGTAGGCCCGATTCTTTCCTCAAAGCCTTTCCCTGCTCTCTGTCTCTGACAGTTTCAGCTTGAGCTCGCATCTGTATCCATGAACTTTGTCCTACTCCCTGTGCAGCTAACGGTGCCTGCCTCGGCCAGTTTTCGCCTGCCTGCCAAGAAGCTGTATTTCACCTTCGAATTATCTATTTTGCTCTTCAGCCGATGCATTCCTGTCTAGTGATTTAGGTAAACATTTCCTTTTGCTCACAAGCAAAGGACTCAGCCTTTCCGTCCTCCTGCAAGTGATTCATAGCCCTGTTGCCATGGAAAGTTTTCTGCCCCTCGCATCTCATATAGGCACTTAGACGCTTGTACACGCACACACAGTCAGTATAGAATAGATTCTGTCCGAGAGTCCTTCCTTGTGGATAACATCGTTCTCTAAACATAGGATGTTAGATATGATTTGGGATTAGGTTGACTTGACCCCCCAGACTTCTCGTCTCCACATGTAGAGCTAAATGTCAAGTCCCCTTCACCCCCTAGTTGCACGTCAATCACACGTCATGCTGCTGCGCGCGCATCTATGTTAAGGATTATCTTATAGATCCACCTATGTAAGATAATCAGAGCCAATCATGTTTCTTTTTGCTCCTTATTACGCCTAGTTTCGATTACGTATTACCATGTCATTTATCTTATCAATTGTTACGCCTTTTGCATTCGTTTCATTGTAATGTATGACCTATAAAAGTTACTTCTTGTCAATAAAGTATTGTACTTCACTTCCTGAACCCTCGTGGTGACGGAACCTGAAGGCCGCGACTCGAGTCGGCCATTTTGGAATAAAGCCCATTTAGAAAACCTCTTATACCACGGATTCTGCCTCTTGTTATTCTGAGCTATTTTACTTTATTTTAAGATTCCGTATGAAATTCAGTTTAGGTGAAAAGAATATTTACCACAATATCTCGCGAACACGCATTTTGAGAACGCGAACAAGCAAAAAATTCCGTGAAGTCACGGAACGCAGAATTTTGGGCATTTCCGCGTTCCCCGCAGAACGCGAAATTACCCAAATTCCGCGAGCGGAACAGAATTTACCGCCCAGGCCTAATAAGGAGCCATGTTGCCTGATCCTGATATGGTGAGTGTCTGTCAGGCTGACCTTTTCTCAGCCTCACGTACACTCATCATATGTTGCAGGTGTGCAGAGCACCTCCTCCCATAATGATGGGCCATCCCTTCTGAATTTCAAGGCTGTACAGTGTTGATTCCACTTCATGCCTATTTCATCCAGCACCACCCACTCCCGGCGCCTTTATCTGACTCTTACAGGATCTTTTTAATCCCTGCTTTCTCCCTTCATAACTGTTGCTCCACATTTCTTTTCCTTCTTCTTTCCAGGGCCGGACTGGGAACTGAAAGCAGCCCTGGCAAATTTTGCCAGACCAGCCCCCGTCCGGTGCTTAGCGAGCGTGTGCAGTGCGCGAGCCCGACCGCTAACGGGGAGGTTTGGGGGGGGGGTCTTCCCCCAAGAAAACAACAGACCAAAATAGTGATTTTTACTGCACATTTTACATTACATATTCAATTGTATCAATTTTCAAAACACAGTAAATAGTAGTTTGTTACCTTAAAGAGCACCAGGTTACCAAGTGGGGGGAGAAAAAGTAGGGGAACTGTGGGTGGAGAATCAGAGGGTGGGAATAACCCAAGGATTGGATCAGTGGGCAGAGCCAGAGGTGTGGCAAGAATGCGCAAACATCCCAATTTTTAGTATTTGTTTGGCATTTCACTGCCCAGTTTAATCAACCAATGGATACACATGATTATTTAAGGTTATAATGAGTTATTGACATTAAAATACATTCACAAAGTGGGATATGCTTCTAATCACAGAATGTCCCAAATACGATAAAATGTGGAAGCACAAGCCATTTGTCGCCGAGCCATGGAGTTTCTGTCATCAGCACTTTTCCCTTTTTCCACAACAGCAGTTAAAACACGAATGGCAAAATATCCTAGTTTGCAAATGTTTTCTATATAATCATGGTTCTGCCGTATTTGCCTCATAATGCAAGATCTGCTGCATGATCTAACCATTTAAACTAATAAATTGTTTAAAGCTCAAACGTATCAAAAGTTAATAAAAAATGTGACTTGTGTTGCTGCGGAGTGGATGGCTTATTGCAAAGGTTGACTGGTCACCTTTCTCACTGCTGCATTTGTATGTTCCACTGGTACTAATGAGGCAAAATCTTTCCAGAGACTTAACATGTGTACAAATGTCAAAAATAATAAAGTATCAGAAAACATACTGCATTACGCTGCAGCCTTTTTTTAATGCTTAATTTAGTCAAAACTGCGGAATCATTTTGTCCTCCTTTGCTGCAAGATTCCAATGGCCCCAAAGCAGGCAGCACATGTTAGAAGTGCTTTTGCATGAAGCAGAGACACTGAAGTTTGCGAACTTAGTCTGGTGTGCGTGCAAATCCTGCATTGCCGATCCCTGATGAGTTGCAGTAACTACTTCTGAAACAAGGCCAATGGAGGTACCTATGGGTGAGGAAGACTGCCCTCAAGGGCAGGGCCGGCCTTAGCACTGGTGGTGCCCTGTGCATTATTAGCTCACTGTTCTATGTTAGGAATTTAACTTATTAACTGCAAGTAACAATAGGGTCTCTCTGACAAAAGCAGGAGCCCACTGACCTATTTACATTATGTGCACTTTGTGATCTGCATGGTACATGTTCTTTGCAGCAGGCACATTAACACTCTGAGCTACCTTTCCATAAGTCAAAACTTCCACTAAACAATATGCCGATCTCTCTCTAGGAAGAACATTCAACACCAGATTCATCATGACATTTTTATTGATGCCTAAAATTGCTGGAGACCAGGAAGGAGGCAGCAAGCGCTTTTAAAATCTTAATATACTTGCAAACATAATGCCTCCACCCAAAGTCAGCACCCGGTGCGGTCACACCGGTTGCACTGCCCTAGAGCTGGCCCTTCAAGGGTCCTGTGACCTCAATGACAGAGTCACTGTTGTTCTAGGGTGTGCTGCTTCATAGGCCTGCCCGCAAGACTGGAGGTGAACTTCAGTATGGATTGTGGTGGCCAAGCCTTGAAGGTTAGCCTACACTTGCCACTGCTAGGGTCCACCTGCTGGTGCTAAGACACCAGGGCTTCTAAGGTCTTATGAAGCCATCTAAAGTCTAGCATGGGATTGTGCTCACTCAGGAGAGTGGTCTAATGGACTGGTTATTAAGGCTGAACCTGGTTCACCAGTTCCAAATTCAGCAGCTCTGGCCATAGTGCTACATCCTCTCCCCCACTGAACACCATACTGCCCCACTGAGAAAAACTCACACTACCTTCAATTACAACCCAATTGTTGCCGGCTATAAACACCTGGATGTGGCTCAATTTAAATGACGCACTAGACAAGAGCAATATGCGGCCTTCAAAAAAAAGTGACAGCATCCTGTAAAAAGCAAACAATCATAGGGAATGCAAAATTAGCAAACCATGTGAAATGTAAGCAGGAACAACATGGTTAGCTTAGCGCTTTTACACTCACTATTCAGAAATCAGTGAGTTCTTTTGCCTGAAAAGTTGAGAACATGACAACAGGGCCCTGAATGGACCCATTTTAACGTCCATTGCTTATATCCTTACAAAATGTAAGCAGTAGGGTAAAAAAGACCACATCCTTGGACGCAGAGCCGCAGTACACATTTTTTTTCCAATCCACACATTGCAGCACCTCCAGGATTGGTGCACTAGGTGCAAGCCCAGGAAAAACAAAGACAAGAAAACAAAAATAGCGCTTCACTGGCAAACTCTGTAAAAGTGACGCTAATGTGTTTGGGTGTTAATAAAATCAATTTGACCAGCTTGCTACCACTCTGTCTTACTTTATTTAGTTATTTTATCATATTTTAACCTTTAATTCCCGAAGCTGCACCTTGGAAACAAAATAACAGAAAAATACGACATTTCCAGCAAAAGTGTTTTGTTTTTTTGGATCCATTTCACAGGGAAGCAAATAAAAGAAAGGAGAGGAAAGAGACAGGGGATGCACATCGCAACGTGAACTAGACTGTCAATCAGCGCTGCACAGTCACCCAGTCCTGCGGCTTTTAGTGTCAGGGCGCCGCGTCGCGTGTCAGGCAGTAGGCGATAATCATAAACCCGTGCTGGCTGCAGTGCCAGGCCTGAGGCCAGCCACCACCTCGCTCCCTGCTCACATTCAAATTAAGCAAGCAACAGCAACAAACAAAAGCCAGTGCAGTGCCACTACGCTGCGGAACCCGGGCCTGGGCCTAGTAGTAGCCCCCTTGCCCCTTACTTCCTTAGGCCCCTTTTGCTTTTGAAATTTCTGGCCCGTCCCAGCCCGGTCTTGAGTCGCGACCCCCCGGCACCAGGCCCACTGCCCTGACACTACAGTGCAACCACCACGCCACCCATAAATCAACAGATCCGGCCAGGAAGTAACAAATAGCATAGCACTCACCTGCGGGCGGCACTGGCAGACAGGGGGGAATAAATTATGGGGTGCTGAGCAGCCGCTCTCTTTCCAGTCCCGGTCTTCCTCTGGCCTCTGAAATGCCTCAGCCTGCCTCGACCTGGTCACGCGCACTTTTTCCCCAATGCGCGATGAGCCCCTGATGAGCCCTGCCCCTTAATCATTACTACCACTCTACCAGGCAGTAGACCCAGGCCTCACCCCACCTTAAAAAAAACAGGCGCGCAGACGCGGAGGTGGTGACATGTGCGCGCTGCGCGCGTCATCATCAAGCACCAGGCTCTATGATCCGGCGGCAGGCCGTCCGCCGCCCACCCTACTCATTATAATTTATTAAACTAACAACACCACCTGACCATGATGTCATCAATGATCATCATGGTCAGGTGACAGGTCAGGTGGTGTTTTTTGTTTAATAAAATTATAATGAGTAGGGCGGGCGGCGGGCGGCCTGCTGCCGGATCATAGAGCCTGGCTGCCTTGCAATGAAAATCGGCAGACACGTCACACGCGTCGGAGCACCAGCAAGCATTTTTGTGCTCAGTCATCACCAGGCGGCCTGATTTGTGCACAAATAATGTACTTACTGTGTTCTGTTGTTGGGGCCGATTTGGACCGACCATGGTCCCAAATCGGCCCCAACAACAGAACCGGCCCCCTGGCGCAAAACCGGCCCCCACCCCATCCAGCCTACCGGGGGATTGCCCGGTGCCCGATATGACCAGTCCGGGCCTGCTTCTTTCCCCCTTTTACGTCTTTATTTCTTTTGTGATAGGTCAAAGTCTGGTTTTGGCAAGATGCTGAGGCTTTGAAAAATAAGACCTCATAGGTCTCTCACGGGTGGGCGACCAGTGGACTAGTGGAGGGGTGAAACCTTTTGCTGAACTACAGCAGGAGCACGAGTTAGCACCCACAGAAACATTCCGTTATCACCAAATAAATCATGCACTGAAACGAGTTATCCCACAAATAGGAGGACTGCCTTGATCCTCCCCATTAGAAGACACAATCTACTTGATCATTATATGCCAAAGAAGGCAATCTCCCTAACATATCCTAAAATATTAAATAACTCCCCTGAGAATCTAACGAAACTCAGAGAGAGATAGCAGGAGGACCTGGGGCACGTAGATGACGAGGAATGCTTGGAGGCGACTGCGTCCCCAAAAGAAGGTGCCATACGTCCTGTTTCCAATTGGTCCAACTGAAAATTCTACACAGAACTTACTATGCCTGGACAGCTCTTATAAAAATGGGGAAAAGAACTTCACTGCATTGTATCAGAGGCTGAGGTTGCGAGGGCTCCCTCTTCTATATTTTGTGGGACTGTCCTATAATCCAGAATTATTGGGGAGAGGTGAAATCCCAGGTGGATTCAGTTTTGACAGAGAATATCGACCTCACCCCCCGATTACATCTGTTGAATATATGGGGAACTACAGATCTTACAAGAGGAGGAAAACTATGGCTTACACTCGGACTCATGGTTCTGGAACGCAATATCCCTGAGGGATTGGGAAGAGGATATGGATTGGTGTATGCAAGCGGAGCGGGTTGTCTATGAGAGTAGGTGGTTCCCCCACAAATGGTCCAAAATCTGGGAAACTAGAATACTGACAGAGGGATGTTATGTCCGCCCATTCAGGTAACCACTCAGCTGGAAGAGGAGTGACTCTGTGTGGAGATGGGGGAGTATTCTGCATTTTTGAGGGTGTGTGTAGATAATTGTCGCTCATGTGTGTATGTATTGCCACATTTGTCCATCTGTGAGAATTAAACTGCTGCTGTTCTACTTTCTGCCTATAATAAAAAGTGTTTAATTTACATTTGTTTTTAAAGTCTGGTTTTGAAAAATAAGTGCAGGTCCCCAAAAGTGAGTACTGGAGAGCTCTATTGCAAACATCAGTTCACATTAGCCACTGCTGGGGCTGCTGCAGTTGGTATTGCAAACTTCTAGTGCCCCCCCCATCCCACTCCCAAGATGGCCCGCTGCCTGAAACAGTCAGTCCACACCTGATAGGAACATTAATAGCCAGGCTTTTCATTTTTTGGGTGGTGGGCAGAACATAATAAAATACTTATTTTTTGCCTTCCTTTTTATTTTTATCTTTTTTTCTTTATTCCTCCGTTTGCTCCATTTTTTCCTTCCATTTCTCTTTCACCCTTTACGTCTCTTGTACTTCCTCCCTTTCTTTCCTTTTCCTTTCTTATTTTCTATCTTTTCATTCTTTCATTGTGCAAAGAAAGTGTGTGATATAGATCAGATTGCAGCAAAGGTGAGGGTTGGGTAAGAGAAATCCCAAAACAGGCCTGCAAGGAAGTCTGTAGTCTGAAGAGGAAGTTTCAAGCTGAAAAGTTGGTGCAAGTTAAGTTTGTGAGAACCAGGAAGGCAAGGCCTAACTTGTCAAAAACAAGAGTGTCATCAAAGTGTTTGACTTTAGATTGGTTTTGGAAGGGGGCGCTGTCTGGAATATGAGACTAATAGCTCCAGGTGGCAGCATGGAAGAGCTCACCAATGTGGCATCATGGTCCCTGGGTTAACTTCCAGTGTTCAGCAAGCATGCAAGTGCATGACTCCAAACTCACATGTGCTGATTTGAGTTCATTCCGGGGAAGGTACGGCTGATAGTGGCCCAAAGTGTCGCCACTTGTTGTCGAAAGACTTCGCATCCCTGGAGAACTGTGCTTCAGTGCCCAAATGCAAACTACATTTCCCATGAGTCCCTTGAAATCTCACGTTGCTTGGAAATGGAAGTGGCCATTTCGAACTTGTTGTGTGTAAATTTCCTTGTGATTCATGTCCTTTTTAAGAAATCGAGGTATTGTGTTGCTGTAGTCAGGACTGTGATTTCTGAACCTGTGGAAACATTGGAGATAGTTTTTTTTTTCCTTTGTAGGTGTGTGTGGAAACAAAAGCGGAACTCGGCGAGGTATTAAAATGATTTAGATCATGTTTGGAAACAAACTTTGATAGTTTGAAGGATTGTGGTGGGGAATATTGAAGGCAGAGTGTCAGGGATCACAAAACAGTGAATAGACTATCGAGGCACAAAATATTGAAGAGGTGCGTGCACAGATGGAGGCGTGGATCCACCATTCGTAACTCCACATCTACGTACCTTGACGATATATGCATCTCCAAGGCACATATATGTGGAGCTAGATTTGAAAATCTATACACTGTTACCCTTTGAAATGCTGTCTCTTGATACTGTGGCCACAATATTATGACCCTTAGATGTCCCGTCTTCAATATTCCCCATCTGCACCATTTAGAAGTATTGATCTATCTAAATTATATCGGAGAAATATAGATCTATATTTATTGTTGCACATTATTAGATCCTATTTATGTGAGGAAACAAAAATAATTGTTTTCAATTTAAAAGAATTTTGAAATATTCATGATATGCATACTGTATTTAAAGGAAGCTAATTGATATCAGGTAGAGCCGTATCATTCTGAGGAAGGTTTCTTGGATTACTATTTTTACTAAAAGAACACTTAATTTATATCAGCACCAGAGAGCAAATACTCACAAGACTGGGAGGTGTTACTTTGGCAAGAGAATGAGAGTCTGTCAAGCGTTAAACAATATTGATTAGATACATACTTTAAGTTTTTTATGTTACAGTTTTCATGAATACCAGCCAGTGCAGCACAGAGAGTCTGTCGCAGAGATATTCTGAAGGTTTATCCTATACATAGAGGTGACAGGCGATTCATCTTGTCTCTGGATATACATTAGGATCCACAGGCATCAGTGCCCAGTGGAGTGACGAGCCGGGATAGAGATATGCAATTTTCTCTGTGTCCGCTCCTATCCCGCTTCCCTTTTCCAGATTCGACGGTCAACCGACATGTGGCGACTGTACATGGTTGATTGTGGATACGGACAAGTGCGGAACATTCATCACTTTCTTAGGATCTGGACTACAAGGCTAGTGCTTTCTGACATGTGGAAATTCGAGCAGATGTGCCAGCAGGACTGTAAAATGTGCAGCTACAGGTGCTCACCAAACCATGGAGACTGAAGGTGCGTAGTTAGAATGAGCTTTTTTTATATAGACATATTGTGATTAATTGTCTTTTCCTATTTAACTTATGTTTAATTTGCTCTGTGAGTAAAGTTACACTTGTTTACTCTTTATTGTTGTTGAATGGGAAAGTGAATGTATCATGTTTCTTTAAGAGCATGTCAGGTGTTTAAAATTCCTGAAGAGTTCCATAGATTGAGTGGAGTGTTTCATGGTTCTACTGAAAGCAGATTTTGCTATGGTCCTGTACACACTGTATAATAATAAATGTTCTCAGTTGATTGTCTGTCAACCAAGATGGTGTCGGGCAGGCTTAAGTCTGCCCAACATTGTAATTAGCCCCTCAACGTTTATTAAGAAGCTTCAATCGTTTATCATAAGTCAGTGCTTAATTTGTAAAAGAATGAGTGTCAGTGCCCAAAGATCTGCTTAGAAGCCTGCGGCCGGTGCTATTAAACGTCCATGCACCTAACACTAAGGCCTACACATAATTCTGCGTGCAAAATTTTGATTTTGCACACTGCTAAAAATTCAAGATATTTGAATAAAAAAGAATATCCTTTAATGCATAGAGTCTGTAAAGAAGTACAGCATGAATTGGGTAGATTTGGTTCATCTGAATGTAAGCTTTCTTCATTTCAAATGTTTGTGAGTTGTGGTGGTTCACGGATATTGTTTATGGTGATAACCCACCACCAAGTAGGTGTGTGTGGCAATGGGAACACAGGAAGAACAGGAGCCTGGAAACACCCTCACGAAAGAAACCTCAACTACAGGCGCAGAAGGCGTACTACACGAACAGACACCCGCACTCTTGAAATCAAACGCCTCAACTACAGGCGCAGAATGCACACTAGACCAACAGACACCCGCGCTCTTGAAATCAGATGCCTCAACTACATGTGCAAAATGCACACCACACTAACAGACACCCGCACTCATGAAATCGAACGCCTCAACTACAGGCACAGAATGCACACTACACCAACAGAAACCCGCACTCTTGAAATTAGATGCCTCAACTACAGGCGCAGAATGCACACTACACCAACAGACACTCTCACTCTTGAACTCAAACACCTCAACTACAGGCGCAGATTTGACACTACACCAACAGACACTCTCACTCTTGAAATCAAACGCCTCAACTACAGGCGTAGAATGCACACTACACCAACAGACACTCTCACTCTTGAACTCAAACACCTCAACTACAGGCGCAGATTTGACACTACACCAACAGACACTCTCACCCTTGAAATCAAACGCCTCAACTACAGGCGCAGAATGCACACTACACCAACGCTCTTGAATTCAAACAACCTAACTACTGGCGCAGGATAGACAGACACCCGCACTCTTAAAATCAAACGCCACAACTCCAGGCACAGAATGCACACTACACGAACAGACACCCGCACTCTTGAAATTAGATGCCTCAACTTCAGGCGCAGAATGCACACTACACCTACAGACACTCTCACTCTTTAAATCAAACGCCTAAACTACAGGCGCAGAATTGACACTACACCAACAGACACTCTCACTCTTGAAATCAAACACCTCAACTACAGGCGCAGATTTGACACTACACCAACAGACACTCTCACTCTTGAAATCAAACGCCTCAACTACAGGCGCAGAATGCACACTACACCAATGCTCTTGAATTCAAACAACCTAACTACTGGCGCAGAATAGACAGACACCCGCACTCTTAAAATCAAACGCCACAACTCCAGGCGCAGAATGCACACTACACGAACAGACACCCGCACTCTTGAAATTAGATGCCTCAACTACAGGCGCAGAATGCACACTACACCTACAGACACTCTCACTCTTGAAATCAAACGCCTCAACTACAGGCGCAGAATTGACACTACACCAACAGACACCCGCGCTCTTGAAATCAGATGCCTCAACTACAGGTGAGAATGCACACTACACCAACAGACACCCGCACTCTTGAAATTAGATGCCTCAACTACAGGCGCAGAATGCACACTACACCAACAGACACTCTCACTCTTGAACTCAAACATCTCAACTACAGGCGCAGATTTGACACTACACCAACAGACACTCTCACTCTTGAAATCAAACGCCTCAACTACAGGCGCAGAATGCACACTACACCAACGCTCTTGAATTCAAACAACCTAACTACTGGCGCAGAATAGACAGACACCCGCACTCTTAAAATCAAACGCCACAACTCCAGGCGCAGAATGCACACTACACGAACAGACGCCCGCACTCTTGAAATTAGATGCCTCAACTACAGGCGCAGAATGCACACTACACCAACAGACACACTCACTCTTGAAATCAGACGTCTCAAATACAGGCGCAGAATGTACACTACACCAACAGACACACTCACTCTTGAAATCAGACGTCTCAAATACAGGCGCAGAATGCACACTACACCTACAGACACTCTCACTCTTGAAATCAAACGCCTAAACTACAGGCGCAGAATTGACACTACACCAACAGACACCCGCGCTCTTGAAATCAAACACCTCAACTACAGGCGCAGATTTGACACTACACCAACAGACACTCTCACTCTTGAAATCAAACGCCTCAACTACAGGCGCAGAATTGACACTACACCAACAGACAGCCGTGCTCTTGAAATCAAACGCCTCAACCTAACTAAGGGCATGAACACACAGACACCGGTTGAGGGTCACATGACTACATCTTTGACTGCAACACCCTCTCTCATAGGTCCATCAGTCACCAGGGCATCGACACCCATCGGCTTCAAGACTCCATTGGCAGTGGTGAATGTTGTGCTCTATAAAAACTCTGTAACATAAAATAACAGGGAGCCTGTAAACAATTATTACAAGTGAGGACTCTTGTTGGCTTCGGTGAAAATTAACCACCATTGATTCAACTCTGTTTGTGGAAGGAACAGAAAGTTGTAAACATTTAATATCCTCTCTAAAAATCCATGCAACTCTTCCCACCACTTATATTTAAGATTATTAGAATTTTGTTTTATACCTCTGGAGTTTAATACAGACATTATATAGTTTTTAACGACGTTGTTACGAGCGATAACCACGCTTGCCTCTTTTCCAGCGCACGGTCATATATCCACTCCGCGTCTAGTACAGCTGCCTGGCGTGAAGGGGTATAATAGATACTTCCTCATTACTCCTGGCTTGTGTATTTCTAATTTCAACATCTAATAATGATCGTTAACATTTCCATTTAAAATGCTTAACGAGGCAAGACCTGGTATCCCCAAGACATCAATTTGGCCTTGATGGTCTGTGTGCTTATCCAGCTCAGTTACAATAATTGGAAACAAACATACAAAGCATGTGCAACAAATCAGAGGGATACCTCTCTTTATGAGAGATCTAATGTAACAAATGTCTCTTTCCTAGCAACCTTTTTATTGTAGCAAGAACATCTCATGATGTTTATGGGGCCTGGATGGGCCTGCGGAAAAATTCTCATATTTTCTGCCATTTTGCATTCCGTTCTTTAGGCGCATGTCCCAAAATTACAGCATTACGCCTCGCGTGTAATTTCAAGGTAAAAATGCTGTCGCTGGTGCACGGGAACAACGAGAACAAATGGAACATGAGCACCTGATGGCACTTGTATTTTGCGTATTTCCTTTGCGTGAAATGCGTCTTTGCATCCTAAATGGAGTTGAGGGCTCATTTCGCACAAAAATATAGCGCTAAATACTGGGTGTGCATCTCGAGTAAAATTGTGTAATTTTTCAGAAATTTCGCAAAATTACAAAGAAAGGAAATTATGCAAATAATGAACACCTCTAGGTGAGAGCTGATTGTAGAAAGCAGACATGATGTGAGGGTTGAAACATCAAACTGAAACTAGGCTGGAAAGCACACTTTACAGTTGTCTTGTTGCTGTTTACATTACACATATTTGCAATTTAATATACTGGGAGATTATGGGATTCCGCCAGGATCAGACTCCTCTCTATATGTTTACATTTAAATAACATAAGGCCTGATTTAAAGTTCAGTGGAAGGGTTAGTCAGTCACAAGCGGGATGAATTTCCCGGCTGCCGCATTACAAGTGCATTATATACAATGGCACTTGTAAAACAGCGAACTGGATATCTTATGCATCATGTTTGTCATGGAGTAACCCGTAAGCTGTATTGCAAGAGCATTATATCCAATGGCACTTGTAATACGGCAGACAGCATATCCTATCCATTACGTTTGAGAGTAATCTGTCCACTGTATTACAAGTGCATTACATCCAATGGTACTTGTAATATGGCAGACGGGGTATCCTTCACATTTGTCATGGAGTAACCCGTACGCTGTATTGCAAGTGCATTATATCCAATGGCACTTGTAATACGGGAGACAGCATATCCTATCCATTACGTTTGAGAGTAATCTGTCCACTGTATTACAAGTGCATTACAGCCAATGGTACTTGTAATATGGCGGACGGGGTATCCTTCACGTTTATCATGGAGTAACCGGTACGCTGTATTGCAAGTGCATTATAGCCAATGGCACTTGTAATACAGCGGACAAGATATCCTATCCATTATGTTTGTGACAGAGTAATCTGTCTGCTGTATTACAAGTGCATTACACCCAATGGCACTTATAATACGGCAGACAGCATATCCTATCCGTTATATTTGTGACACAGAAATCTGTCCGCTGTATTACAAGTGCATTATATCCAATGGCACTTATAATACGGCACACAGCATATCCTATCCGTTACATTTGTGACAGAGTAATCTGTCCCCTGTATTATAAGTACATTATATCCAGTGGCACTTATAATACGGCATACAGCAAATCCTATCCGTTACATTTGTGACAGAGTAATCTGTCCCCTGTATTATAAGTGCATTATATCCAGTGTCGCTTGTAATATGGCGGACGGGGTATCCATCACATTTGTCATCGAGTAACCTGATCGCCGAACTCTAAATCAGGCCCATAGCATCAACAAACCTTGGACCAAACGAACCTACGAACAATGTGGTGCAGAGGTAAGTGCGTGCAGCATAGAGCACATTCACACTGCGCATGCACCAAGACCGGGCTTTATAGGTTCCTGTCCAATGTATAATTTGTGCTGGTGGTTACCGGTACCGTCCAACAGCAGTTTTCTTGGTTGACCGGGTCACATTATTGTGCTTTTAAGTAAGTAAAAGAAGGTGCATGATGCAAGTCTGCCACAAAGTCTAACAGGCAAAGCAACATCATGTTGGGTAGGCAGGCAGCCATATTTAGGGGTGGGCGGAATTGGATTCCGTAGAATTCCACCTAAATATTCCGCAAGATTCCTCAGAATTCTGTGATGGGCAGAGTGACCATTTTGTGCTAAGAATTAGTGCTACCAAATGCACTCTTGTGGGGAAACAACCTTTACAACGCAGTCATTACATCGCACTACCTTTACAACACAGTCATTACATCGCAACATCCTTTACATCTCATGTCATTAGAACACGTGTCATTGCAACGCATGTCACTACAACTCGGGCATTACATCGCAAGTCATTACAAAGCATACCATTACAACGCATAGTACCCTTACACTATCTGACACCTACCCTGCTATTGCACTCGCTGGAGTTAGAATAGTAATTTTTACCCCTACACTATCCAACACTTACCCTACTGTTGCACCCCCTGGAGTTAGAATAGTAATTTTTACCCCTACACTATCCAACACTTACCTTAAATGTGATTTAATGATATGCGTTGTAATGGTTTGCGTTGTAATGGTATAATGCGAAGTAATGGAATGCGTTGTAAAGGTGGTTTCTAAAAATGCGATGTAATGGCATGCGATGTAAAAGAATGAGTTGTAAAGGATGTTGCAATGTAGAAACTGCGTTGTAAAGACATGCATTGTAAATGTATGCGTTGTAATATCATACATTCACTGTTGTGCATACCCCTCTGCACCCTTACATACTCTGCAGCAGTGACGGCCCGTGTAGGGCGTTTTACCGGGGCGGTGACATGGCGCAGAGGAGGGGCAGGGTGGGGGGTTGCAAAATGCGGCATACAGCCGAGTACAGGTAAGTTACGAAAAAAATTAATAAAACAAATTTCGTTCCGCGCGCTGCATCGCCAAATGCGATGCAGCGCGTTCAACGAAATTCGTTTTATTAATTTTGTTCGTAACTTACCTAAAATCGGCCATTTGCTGCATTTTGCAACCCCCCACCCTGCCCCTCCTCTGCGCCACGTCACCGCCCCGGTAAAACGCCCTACACGGGCCGTCACTGCTCTGCAGTAAGGAAGGGAGGGATATGCACAGCAGTGCATACCCCATGACGTGCTTACATACCCTGCAGTGATTACTGCAGAGTATGTAAGGAAGCCGAGAGGTAAGCACAGCAGTGCATACACGTCAACACCCTTAGGGGGCATGCTAAGCAGGGCATACCCCTGGCTGCCCTTTGATACTCTGCAGGAATCACTGCAGAGTACGTAGAGACGTCAAGGGGTATACACTGTAAGTACATTTGGTATTTGACACAGCTGCACATACCACTTGGAGCCCGTGCATATTCACAGTATGTAAGGGCCCGATGGGTACGCAGGGCAATGCAGTCAGTGTTTTAACAGGGCCAGAAGAGGGAGCTGTCCATCTATGTTCAAAATTCACTGCAGATTATAGTTTAATCATAGAGGGACTGCTCCCTCTTCCAGCCCTGTTTAAAAACCAAACACTGCAGATTAATTCCACAGGCGGAGCGTCAGAATTTATTAATAATTCTGTGTTACAAAAGTAATGCGGAATTACCGAATTCATCCAATTCCGCTCCCGTCAGTCACAATGGTGTTCGGTTCCATGCTCCCAAAACAGGGAGTAAGCCTCAGCATGCAAAATTAATCCCACCTGCACCTGAACTCGGAATCTCTCATTGTCTCACATGAGCTTACTTGGTCAGATGGGGCGGGGTGGGGCATACAGTACAGGTTCTACACACAGGCACTGTCTCTGTGCCTGCCAGTGCCACAATGCCCCAAATGCAGCCCAATCCTACCTGCCTGCCCCTCCACTCACTCTAGACTCACTCTCTGTCTGGGACGTGCTATGTGGCTGGAGGGCAGTGCCCTCCAGACTGCAGCCAGCATGGGGTGAGACAAAATGATCTGTGCCAGGGTGCCCGCAGAAGCCCAGAAGTCCTGGTCTGAGGCAGTCTCTATATCATGACCAGCACTGCACACTCTCCTCTTTTGAAGACTGTACAGAGGGGCCTCGGTTGGTAGGGGCGGTCACTGTTCTTCCCTGAATGGTGCCAATGACCTTTGAAATTGGTGATGGACCAACTACCATCCACTTGCACCTCAGCAAGCCAGGCCAGCCTGCCTGCCCATCCAGAAAACAGCTGGCTAAGCAAATGAGGGCAACACGTACTCAGAGAGATGAGAACTACAGTCACTCTCATTAGATGCTACTCACCACCCACCCCAGCTGCCATTCCTTCTATATGCATATGAATGATGTTTTTCTGTTAGCAGCATGCCTAGATGTGAAGGTTTTCTTTTATCTTGTGTCACAATCTGAGTGGCACTGAACCACACACAGAAATGTAGTGCAATGCTAAGATTAGGTGTATGTCACAAGAACATGTTCAGAAATATCATTCGATGTAAGTATCATGGCCACACAAAAGGAGATTGGAAGGATGCACTCACAATAGTCTAACCTCAGCCAATCGCTCTGGGTAGCATTCCAACCCACTGTTTTTCACCCACTGTGCCCTTCTGGGCAGAGGCCTGCCTTATGCCAATCAGTACTGACTTTCTCCTGATGAGAACCATCCATCCAGAACTGCCAGGTGAGGCCCTTTCCAGAAGGGACCACAAACAACCCTAGAAAGGGTGCAGCCTTTTTAGGCTTTGTCAGTAACATATACCTTGGACCCTGTGGCGAAGTAAGCAAGTGACCCACCTTAGGCGTTCCACCAGGCACACACAGGGTGACGTGAGGAAAAGGCTTCCATACACTCCATCCAGCAGTAATCCAACTCATCAGTTTTCACCCTGTACCACTCGAGAGAAAGGGCCTACTTTATGCACAACAGTGCTGACCCTGCTCTTCATGGGAATAGTCCATCTATAGCTGCCGGGCGAGGCAGTCTGTGCCACAGGATCCAAGCTACACATCACTGAGGAGGAGTAATAGGGCTGAAACCAGTTTGAGGTTGCTTGTGGCCCATTCTGCAGGTACCCTGTAAAGGGTGGGACCTGGGGCAAATAGCCACATCTAGATGCGAGACTTTTGCCCCAGGCTTTGGTCCTGGTGGTCCCGGGCCCTGCACACCCTTCCTGCTCTTCTGCTCATGAGCCTCGCTGCAGCGCATGAAGAGGAACCAATGGTAAGTTTGTGGTACACTGCATCGTGACAGTAGCCATGGATTATAAGGAATAAAATACCCTCATCTTGAGATTTCCATGATATTATAAAGAAACTCAGACTTATGTCTCACTTCTCTATATGGTCGATAAATGCCTTGTTACCTGCAATGCTCTTATAGTGTACAACAGAGTGTCTTTTATCCCTTTTATAATACGTGGGAGCCCAAAATCCCTGTTTAAAAGCTCGCCTTTAATGTCCTAATAGTAGAGTTGTGACATTTCTAGTCACCTGCAATAACAACATAACATAGGTCCAGAACTCTAATAACTTATTAAAGTTAAGTTGTGACATATTAATGGCTAATGCCAAGGTGAAAGGCAGGCCACGAAGCATCGCAGCTGCAGTATAAACAAGGAAAATTAGAACAGACTTTTCATTCTTATGATCTGTTTTTCTAAAATGAGCAGTAATCGCATAAAAGAGACACCATGTTATTTTTTTGCATGCTATCAAGTTGTTAAAGGAATAATAGAATGTATTTACATATTTTTAATCATTTTTGATACAGCAGTTTCAAATCTGACTTACATTAGACAAATTGTAATATCATTTTTCTGAAAATGTGCTTTTTGTTGTGTTTAATTTTGCACTACAGACTCTGCTTTTATACTCTATGCCTGCAGCCACAGGGACATCTTAAGGATTTTGGGGGCCCGGGGCCAAGCATATTTTAGGGCCCCCATTAGGAACAGTTTGGAAATTATGATCCAATTTCAGCTCTTTCACGCCCTCTTTGGGCAGGTCACCGACAGTGCACAGGAACACTCATCCATATTCCAAATGTGTTTACATCTAATATTCAGAGATAGCGATGTGTGTTTTCACTATTATAACACAGCAGCATCTCACTAATAATATTGCAAATAATCCCTGGGACACCCTCCGATTTCTCATATGTGAGATTCTGATTTGATCCACAGAAACTTGTTTTTAAGGATGTTGCATGCAACATAAACACAACATTTTTCTGTTAAAAAAATGTCTGCAATAGACACTCACACATCACCCACATTAAAACACAGGGAAAAGTTATTTAAAACAATCTGTTTAAGAATTACTCCAGGTCATTATGGCCAGACTTTCTGCAGAATAGAGGTGCTCTGTTAGGGTCGCCCTGAAAGGCTGGGGCCCTGGACAGAGCTCCCTTTGCCCACTCCCTAAAACGTCTCTGTGCAGCCATGCAATCTCTTTCATATGAAAGAGCAAGACTCCAAGGCATTAAGTCGTTTGTGGGCAGGGTAATTGTGTGGCCATGTATCATAAGAAATAAAATATTCTATGCTGTACGTTAAAAGAGTTCTGCAAGTCACATTGGAGTTTGATGATCTGTAAAGGAATTCCTTGCTGACTCACAATATCCTTATAATATTCGGCAGGGGGCACTTTATACAAAAATAACTTCCACTGCACAGAATTATCTGTAATCTCCTAACACCAGTGGTCGAAGTGGGGGAAAAAAAGTAGGGGAACTGTGGGCGGAGCATCAGGGGGCGGGAATATTCCGAGGATTGGGTCAGTGGGCGGAGTCAGAGGTGTGGCTAGAAAGAGCAAAACATCCCAATTTTTAGTATGTTTGGCATTTCACTGACGAGTTACAGCTTATAATGTTATTTAATGCAACCAATAGATACACGTTTATTTGCGGTTTAATAGATGAATTATTGACATTAAAATACATTTACAATTTGGGATACGCATTCAATCACAGAATGTCCCAAATACGCATATAGGTGGAATCATAAGCCATTTGTGTCCGAGCCATGCAGTTTCTTTCATTAGCACTTCTCCCTTTTTCTAACCAATTCTGAACATAACATTTGGCTTTAGATTCGATGACAGGAAGCCCCACGTGTTGGGGAACACTGTTGATGACATCATTCTGTGCCCCACGGTCAATGCAAAATTGTATTCATGTGCTTTTACATGCTTCAAGCAACATGTCATGAAGCCAGCATTAGATGCCTCTTAGTTTCCTGTTATTGTATCTAGACCTAGCACTCTAAAACAACCCAGACCTGTTGGTTTTGCAGATGCTTTTAGCAGTATCAGATGAATGAGATGCAACTATTTTATGAGTAGTTTGTGTAATTACCACTCAAGTTAGATAGCAATCAGAATTGCAAATGCATCAATTCTGAAATTATGAGACTCAAACATTGTTAGAGTCAAAAATAGGTAGTGGTCCTCCGATTATTTCAATCAGTTATTTTCTCCCCTACAGGCTAATATCCTCTGCAATCACTATTAGACACCTTCCTCCTTTGTCTCTCCATTAGCATTGTAGGTGTCTAGGAATACCACCCACCAGAGACTGCATGAGAGAAGTTCAAACATGAATGGCAAAATATCCTAGTTTGCAAATGTTTTCCACATAATTATAACTCTGCCGTGTTTGCCACATAAAGCACCATCTGCTTCATAAGCTGATGGTTTTACCTAAAAATTTGTTTGTATCTCAAATGGATCAAAACAACGTGACTTGTGTTGCTGTGAAGTGGAGGGCCCTTTACAAAGGTTGACTGGTCACGTTCTCAGGGCTGCTATTAATGAGGCGAAAGCTTTACAGAGACTGTTAGTATGTGTAAAAATTTCAAAATAACTAAGTATCAGAAAATGTACCACATTAAGCTGCAGTCTTTCTTTGCTGCATAATTTAGTCAACACTGCAACATAATTTTGCCCTCCATTGCTGCGTAATTGCAGCGGCCCAAAAGCAGGCAGCACATGTTAAAAGTGCTTGCTGCTTGAAGCAAAGAGACACCGTGAAGTTTGAGAACTTAGGGACATATTTACGGGAATGGTGGTGCAACGCATCAAGTTACTTTGCTGTGCTGCCCTGCGTCACAGGGAAAGGGCGGAAATGCAGCGTCTTTATCCAATACAGTGCATTCCTGCCTTTGCCAAGTGTGCTGGTGCCGTTTCGTCAGCCTAGCGCCAACGCAGGCACCCTTGCACCATGGTGCAAGGGTACCGCCATTGCATGCAGCATTGTTTTTGTGCACAAAAGCAAACCTGAGAGGCTTTTTCCTCTTTGTATGAGTGCTGCACATATAGAAAGAGGAAAACAGGGAGAAATAAAGATTTTTCTCCTTGTTGTGCCTCCCTTGGGGAGGCGTCGGATTTTGAATCAGTCCCAGGTTTACAAGTCCTTGTAAATCTGGGAATGCATAAAAAACGTGAGAGTTGAGTGGGAACACCCACTGCAACGCCTCCCTTGTGTAGAGTAAGTCAAAGCAGCAATTTGCGCTGTGTTGCATTACTCCATATTTATGAAACCATTCAGAGCCAGGCAAAGTGGCTTTGCGTGGCTTCATAAATATGACTTGCAGATTTGTGACGTGCATTTACCACGTTCCGTTGGTGCAAGCATGATGCAAGGCCCTTGTAAACATGCCCCTTAGTCTGGTGTGCATGCAAATCCTGCATTGCCAATCCCTGGTGAGTTGCATTAATACTGCTGGAACAAGGCCAATGGAGGCACCTATGTGTGAGGCGGACTGGCCTCAAGGGTCCTGTGACCTCAGTGACAAAGTCACTGCTGTTCTAGGGTGTGCTGCTTCGTAGGCCTACTCGCAAGACTGTAGGTGAACTTCAGTATGGATTGTGATGGACAGGCCTTCAAGGTTAACCCACACTGGCCACCGGTAGGGTCCACTTGCTGGTGCTTAGAGACCAGGGCTTCTATGGTCTAGTATGGCCTTCTAAGGTCTAGTAGGGGAATGTGCTCCCTCAGGAGAGTGGTCTGGTGGACTGGTCATGAAGCCCGATTCCCCAGTTCCAGATTTGGTAGCTCTGGCCGTAGTGCCACATCCTATCCTCCCTGAGCACCCTTCTGTCCCACTGAGAGACACTTGCACTGCCTTCAGCTACAACCCAATTCTGCCCCATTATAAACACCTGGCTGTGACTCAATTCAAATTACGCACTGCCTGAAAAAAGTAACAACATCCTGGAAAAAGCAAACACTCATAGGCACAGGAAGGTTATGTAAAGCGTGCGAAATAAGCAGGAACGACATGGCTACTTTAGTTTTTACACTCCTTGTTTAGAAATCAATGAGTGTTTTTTGCCTCAAACGTTGAGGACATGAAAACTGTGCTCTTAGTGTACACAGGTAAGCCTTTGGTGTACTCGTGGACAGCAAGGAAGGGCATAAGCAGGGCTCAGAAGATTAAGGGATTCTTGAGGAAAATCTGATCTGACTCACAGAAACCCACAGGGCTCCTCCACATTCATGTCGGCCAGCAAGCTGCTCAAACATCGACATTATGTATTCAAGTGTCCTGCTATCTATACCTTTTGAACTGTCTGGCTTGCTAACTCGCCTACCCACAAAAAACTTGAAAGAGCTCTTGAGGGTAAAAGGCAAAATTATATTTTCATTCGGGAAGTGAAGGATACATCCAACTTTATTTTTTGTGGTGACACAATCGTACATTAGTTAGGCTGTAATGCATTGCTAAAACAAAATCACAAACCTAAGAGGTCCCAAGGGCAAGACCTATTGGCTTTGCCAATGCTTGTTTAGATATCTCATTTACTAAATGGGGCACTTTTACTTTGGTGCCAGACAGGGCCAAACTGGGAACCCAAAGCAGCCCTGGCAAATTTGTGTCCATCCCCTGCACAGTGTGATGCGAGCGAGCGCAGCAAGCAAGCCTGATGACTGCACAAGGGACACGGGGAGAGAGTGTTCTCTCCCCTAGAAAATTTTGGAAAAAATTACATAAATGGTGCATTCTACAACACATTGTATTATGTATTCCATTGTATTAGCTTTTAGAGAACAGTAAATGATGACCTTACGGTGCACCAGGATACGACAATCTTGTTGGGGCCCTTCAAGGATTCCCTCACTATCACCCTCCAATAGCGCCCCTCATCTCTCCACTGCCCCTCTCTCACATGTATTTAAATTGTTTGATAGTGCCTCTCATACCAGTGAGGGACTTGGAGCACTTTACATCATGCACACATACAGAGACAATTAATCATACGTGTGTAAATCAATGTTTAGAAAATGTTTACAACACAAAAAGGCCTACAAGGTGTTAGGATTCACATGCCATCAATTCTGGTTGGCATTTTTTTAAGATCTGGAACACAACCCGAGGTTTCAAAATGTAACACAGTAGTTGGATTTTCTAAAAAGAATGTATTTCTTCCCAAACAAACCAATTTTAGCAGTATTAGGATAATGAATGACTGGGGAAAAAACATAACTTCCAAACCCTCACCATGCAGTTTGCATGTAGCTCTCTGTGACAAAAGCAGTAACCCACTGAGCTTTGCCTATTAAATACAGTTCTGTGATTTGTATGGTACAGGTTCTTTGCAGTGGGCATTTTAACCCTCTTTAATGGATGGGTCAAAACTGGCAATAGACAATACTCCAATCTCTCTCCAACAGGAAGATCAACTACCAGAGATATAAATCTTGACTCTTTTATTGTTGCCTGAAATCTGCTGGACTTACAAGGAATCCTGCAGTGATTTTTGCGTTTTTGAGAGTGAGAAGTGAGTCATTGTGCTGGACAGCCCTGCGGGTTTTGTTACTGGGGGTCGATTTTGCAGCCTCCAGTAATAAAACCAGATGCCCAGTACACCAGCCCGGCCTTGGAGCCAGGGCTTATTTGTTTTCACAGTCAGACCCTGGATGGGGCTCACAAGGGGCTCTGGTGCTCGGGTGTCACAGAAATGGACACCTCGGGCTGCTTTTATGTTATATCCTTGGAAAAGGGTAAACAGTATTTTCAAAAAGACCACATCCCTGAACATAGACAGAGAAGCAGTACACATTTTATAAAATATAATACGGAAAACAGCAGATAAGACATTAAACATTTTCCACATTTATTTTTAAAAAGCGCCAAGGTTTGAGCACAGTCTGCCACGAATTCCAGTCCTCTTCCTTTCCGTGTGGTATTGTCAGTCTGGGTGCAGGGCCGGCTTTAGAGCTGGTGGTGCCCTGTGCGACAATGTTTGTTGGCGCCCCCCCAATGACCACCTCCACCACAGATTCTCTCACTAGCACCCTTTAACAGTGACCAAGTCTCCATAACCACAGTCTCTCAGATGCATTGAATTAGTTATATAGCGCCACTCATACCAGTGTAGGGTGTCCAAGCACTTTGCATCACACACACATTACACAGAGACAATCAATCATACGTGTGTAAATCAGTGTATAGGAAATGTTACATAACCCAAAGGACTAAAAGTGTAGGAGTCACATATCATCCATACTAGTATAGTTTAAGAGTTCTTGGTGTGGAGAAGCACAAACTCGGAGTCGAACAAGAAACAGCATAGTTGGGAGTTTTCTTTAATAACAAGAATCGATTTCTAGCCAAATTAAATCTTTTTGCAACATTAATCAATGTTCTAATAATGTATACTTTGCAGTGTGTATGCAGTTCTAGGATGAAAGTTAGTAGCTCACTATTCTATATTAGGACTTTAAGTTATAAATTGCAAGTAACAAAAAAGATGTCTCTTTTGAAAGCAGTAACCTGCTGATCTCTTCACATCATACCCACTCTGTAATCTACTTGGTACACGTTCTTTGCAGCAGGCATATTAGCCCTCTGCACTAACTTCACCTAAGTCAAAACCTCAACTATACAAAATGCTCATCTCTCTCCAGGAAGATAATTAATCACACGAGTTTTATTGACATTTATGTGAGGCCTGGTAATTGTGGAGGAAAGAAACACTGCAGCAGGTGCTTCAAAAGCACAATAAAATTTCAAACACAGCGCCCCCAGGAAGCCAGCACCCAGTGAGTGGGTCGCACCGCCCTAAAACAGGCCCTGTCTGGGTGAGCTCGAAAATAAAGGGCAGATGAGGTCAAGGGCGGGGCCGCCAATGCGTCCTAATGTGTCCATTGTATTGGTCACAGTGGGGGCAGGCGGGTGGCCTCCTCACTAAATGAGGTGTAAATCACTGCACAGCCGGGCCCATCAGAGGTAGCCGGGTTTTTGTGCCGATTGATTGCTCCTCCAGTGCACCACGGCTCCTACAGTGTTGCTGGGCAGGTCCCTGCCCACAGATACAGTGGGGAAGGGGGAGGGGGTCCTGGCAACTGCAGAGGCCTTCCTCGCCTTGCAGCACACCGGCCTGGATGATGCTGTAGTATTTCTTTTAAGCTCAGAGCATTCCTGCCGTCCCGGGACGCATTTTTGAAACGAAGAAGTAGGGGAACGGACTTCGTTAAATTAAATAAGTTGGGGCACGCCGTGCCCCTCCGTTCCCGCCCACTTCGACCACTGCCTAACACCACTACCTTTCATTGTGCCCTCCTATGTTTGTATGTGTTCTTCACCTTTACTCTCTCTGCCCATCCCCGCCCCCATCTCCAGCCTCCATGTTACTTGTGGCCAAATGTTATAAATGTTTTTCCAGTTGGCGGAGGAATGCTTATTATATAATTGGCTGTTTCCTTGTCTCGCACGGTCATTCACGGACCCCCTCCTCACAAAGGTCGACGGAATAGTGAGACACCCCTTCCGGGGCAACCAGGAAGTCTTTCTTTAATCCGAAGAGGATATCGACTGCCGGACCCCTTGCAACCCAGAAGAAGCCATGAAACCCGCGTAATCCGGTGGACGCCGAGTCGGAGGACCCGGGGAAAACGGAAGACAGCAGGTAGGCACAAAAAGTGGGTATTGCAGGGTGAGGAGGCGTGCTATACTCAGGACGACGTTGGTATATTCAAGACGATCCAACACTGTCCGAGATATCTATATTATAAATAACTTTCCTCATGTCGGCCGACGTGGCAAGAGCACGGGAGGCGGCAGCCACGGAGATGTTCTCCGACACCCTCCCTTCTACGAGTAAAATTACAGAGCCGATATCAGAAAATCCAAATGTAAACAATTTGGTGAGAGACTTATTTAGGAAATTAGAAAAGAAAATGAGATCTGAGATGCATAAATGGTGGGAGTCCAAGTCACTACAAGGTTACATTGAAGTAAACAGAATTCCCAGAGGTTTACGCATACTAACGGCACCAAGTTATGAGGAACCTAACCCGGAGCTCATGAAGGAATGGGCGGAATGCAATCTAGAGTCATCGAGGAGATTAACACTCATTCTCATTAAATATGCAGATATTGATAGAGCCAAATTACTGGGTGAAATAGATTAAATCAATGAGTCATTGGAAAAACAGGAACAAAAAGATGAACAAAACAAGCTGAGGAATGAAATGATGACTTGCCTTCAAAAAGAACAAGAAAAAATTAAAGCAAGAAAGGCGTTTAAATTCCAAAGAGATAGAACTGATTACAAATTGGGTCAAATATTTACTTTTGCCAAGCGCTATGACGCATTGAGGAAATCCAAATTTCGCAGTGTGGAAGGAGTATCAATTTCATCCACCACAGCTGAAGGCCCACACAATCGCATGGCTAACACCTCCCATTCAGAAGCAAGTTCAGGTGGAGGAAGCAAATCTGAATCGGAAATGCGAAATGTAACAATGATGGGAGCCACATCTAAGCCATCACCAGGGGAGGAGCTTAATTTTTTATGCCAGGAACGCAGGCAGACATTACGTCCAAGGCCTCCAAAAAATCCAGCACTTCCAACTACAAGCGGCGGCAGAGACGCAAGGCAAATACCAAACGAACAAAAACAAACCAGAAGAAGATTACTACCTACAGGGTTTTGTACAAAAACTGCCATCATTATACGTGAAAGATACCAGTGACTTCCTAAGAAAGATTTCGGATTTCACATGGCAAGATGGGTTTTACTTAATGGCATTAAATGTCACTGCCTTATACACCAGCATTGAGCACACCAACGGTCTCACAGCAATCCAACATTATCTGTCGCAAAGATCAACACAACACCAAAACCACAACATGATGCTGATTGAAATGATCAGATTCTGTTTATGTAATAACATTTTTATGTTTAACAGTCAGCTGTATCAACAAACCAGAGGTGTAGCCATGGGAGCCAGCTTCTCTCCGAGTTACACCTGTCATCATATGGGCAGATGGGAGGAGCTGGTCCTCATGGAAGAATATGGCGAATATTTCAACAACAATGTCAAATTATAGCTAAGATATATTGATGATCTGTTTGTGGTGTGGCAGGGGACATTAGAAAAAGCAAATGAATTCATTGACAACATTAACATAAACAACATCAATTAACATTTCACGCCAAGGATTAGTCAATCAAAGGTTGAATTTTTGGATACCCAGGTATATATCCTTAACAATAAAATCGAAACCCGCTTATTCAGAAAAAAGACAGCGGGCAACTCCACACTCCATGCTACGAGTTCGCACCCAAAACACCTCATTAACAGCATACCCTATGGGGAAATGCTGCGTCTTAGGCACATCTGTAGCAATAATGAATATCTGAAGGTAGCACAAAGCGAAAGCAAAACGCGATTTAAACAGCGCGGCTACCAATCAGAGGTGATTGACAGTGCCATTCAGAAATCTATGGCCTGGAGTAGGGAGGAAGCTATAAAGGATAAAAATCCTAAATACATTAACCGGAACAACATCATTGCTAACAATGAAAAATCAGACCCAAACAACAATGAATTCCGTCTAATAATTAAGTACAGCAAACAACATAAGGCATTAAATAAAATCATCCTGCAAAATTGGCCTCTAGCACGTAGTGACCCGGTGATTGGACCCCTGCTACCGCAGAGGATGTCCATCACCTACAGTAAAGCTCCCTCTATGAGGGACATACTGGTTAAAACAAGCCCAGAGGTCATAGACAACAGCAGCTGGATCCAAACTAGTAAAGGATTTTACAGATGCGAAACATGTAAAGCATGTATTCATGGTATAAATACCAATACATACAAAACGCCATTCAGTAATCGAAGCTATAAAATATCTAAGCTTTTGACATGTAAGACAGAATATGCAGTATATGTACTGTCATGCCCTTGTGGCTTACGCTACATAGGCAGTACGAAACTGCCTGTCTACAAACGCATCCTCCAACATTTAAGAGCTATTACCCATCAGGATAACACCTATCCAGTGGCAAGACATTTCAGGGAACATCATAAATCTGACAATCACAACCTGAAATATTTTGTAATAGACACAGTCCCACCGAGTAGGAGAGGGGGTGACCGAGAAAGTAAATTAAGAAAGTTAGAAACTCGGTTCATCCTACAATTGGATTCCAAACAACCTACAGGACTAAATGCCACGGAGGATTTATATACATGTCTGATCTAATATTCAACTATATATTAACTGTGGGATGACAACTCCTAAATTTCTCTTTCTAATTAGGTTCAACGGTTTTGAATTGTTTATGACGGAAATGTTTTTTATCAATGAACCCTTCTCTTTTAAAAAAACATAATATTTATTTCTGATATTTATTGTGATTTTACAATGAGTTTTTAAGACAGAAAACTACTTTTACTGTATTTAAATTTGAAAATTGATTTTGTGCACCCATCCATATTTTATATATTCTATATTTATTGGATGGGCAGATACTTAGAGGGCATAATACCTTTTATCTGTTTTATTGCACACGTTTGCACATTGCATTTGTACCAACAGACATTTGCTTTAAAGTAGCAAACATTCAAATCTATCCAATTGGTGGGTAACCAGGGATCCTGTCGCGGGACCCACCAAACAGGAAGGGGACAAGTGGTTCATGGGTTTGAAGCAAATGAGTCTTAAATGGTTAAACACCTTCTTGCTAAAATATAAAAACGTAACAACATCTATAAAATATATAATTGGTGGCACTGAAAGCGTAAAATATATGGCTATGATAACTGTAGGACCTCAAACCAAGAAATCGTTGTGGACTCGGATGTCCACCAGACAATCAGGTCGACAAAAATATGAATAATGGGATTTAAAAAAAGCTTAAAAAAGAATAAGATAAAATAAAGTCATCAAGGATTGTTTTACAAATACACTAGGCTCTCACACATCCAAACAAATTTTTGTATACATTTTGCACCGAGCATTATTTGCACACTGCACATTGCACTTTTGACAGTGATACCTATGGCAAATTGTTTTTAAGCATGGATTGGAATGAGCCACAGTATTGAGACATTTTTTTAAAAGAGAATTTTTGGACAGGAGAATGTGGATTGATCCAGAGATAGAACAGGTTAAGTGGTATTTTACCGATATTTAATTCTTTCATTTACAAGGGAATTAAAAACTACAAGGGAAATTTTACTCTTACATTTCAACACGAACAATGGCGGTCAGCGTCCCTATCGAGTTGTAAATATCGAGTTATTTCATTCACTGTCTTTTAAATAACAATGTGTTCAGAATATGTCTGCAATTGTATGGCACTGAGAAACTTTATTTACGTAATTAATGTAGACACAGAAATTACGTATGTATTCCAAAAAATGTTGTCTATGTCTATTCAAAGTTACTAGGTCATTTATATCACGTGGTACAAAATGCATCAGCACTGTCACTTTAAATACGGCACTTTTCTCATTAGCCACTGTCATGTGATCAAGGCTCAGGCGAGCCGAAACACGTAATGGTGATGACAGAGGTATAAAAGATCTTTTGCACTTACTTCTTGGGTCCGTGTCCATCTCTCAGGAGAGCCGTTTTTCCAGTTGGCGGAGGAATGTCTTTGACGACTTCTGTTGCTTCTTTCTGCATTTCTTTTTTTTCTTTCTGTGCGTTTTTTCTTCTTTCTTCACATGTCCTATCTCTGTAGGCATAGTTAGAAATTAGCATTTAAAAAACCTTTGAAATTCACTGAAAAAACCATAGGTTTCAGGCACGTTATAGTTAGGAATTAGCATTTAAAAAAACCTTAGAAATTCACTGAAAAAACCATAGGTTTCAGGGGCGTTATAGTTAGCTGGACTTTTCACTCGTACAAAACCATTGAAATTCCCCCGTTATAGTTAGTTCAGCTAACTATAACTCGCGCGCCCGCAATGCACTGCTTATGACGTCACATATTAAATCACTCATGACATGGTCAGTGACATCACTCATGACATCACTGATGACATCTCAAATGACATCACTGATGACATCACTGATGACATCATCCAGTGAATGTGTGTTTTTCTGAAAATTACATATGTTTTATATATGTATATCTCAAGGTCGATGGAAGAATAAATGGGTATATAAGTGTCTAAATGGATGATTTGTTTTTGAAAAATTGATTGTATAACTGACTGATTAAGTGTATCTTAGTGAATACATGGCTTAGTGAGTAATGTTTAAATATGTAAATATCTGAATCAGTCTCTCACTTTGTGTATAAGTGGCTGCATGGGTTGGTGAGTAGCTACATGAGTGTCTATATAGGTTATTAGTTGGTTTTTTGAGTATCAGTATGAGTGTCTGAGTGTCTGTATGGTTCGGTGGGGGGTATTACGTAGTGCATAGGTGCATGAATGAGTGACTCACTGTTTGTATGTGTTGAAGACAGCATGTGTGCAGGACTGTATGGGTGGATGAGTGTGTGCATGGGTGTGTTAGTGAGTGAATGACTGTCTCAATAGTGTCTTTATGAGTAACTACATATGTTTTAAACTAGTATATGGGACTATTGGTGTATATAAGTGAGTATATGTGAGAGTGAGAGATTGAACGAGTTCCTGTATGAATAAGTTTGTGTTTCTATAAGTGATTGTTTAAAAGACTAAGTATGTGTAAGTTTCTGTAGAAGTAAGTGTGGTGGTGTGTGTATAACTGTATATGCAAGTAAATGGATGTTTGATTCTTTATTAGCATGAGTGACTATGTGTGTGAGTAACTCTATGGATGAGTGGCGTTGTGTAACAGGATGTATAGGTGTATGAGTACATATGATGAGTGAGTACATGTATGAGTGACTGTATAGGACTGTTGGTGAATGAGTGGATGTGTATGTGGATCTTAGAATTACTGAATAGGCTGTTGTAACTGATATTGGTATGTCCATTGTTTTGAAAATTGTTATTTCTATTTTTGAATGTGTGTATCAAAGGTTATATTAGGGGGAGAGGAGGTCTGCCACTCCATCACAAGGATGATGTCATCAGTGATGTCATTTGAGATGTCATCAGTGATGTCATGAGTGATGTCACTGACCATGTCATGAGTGATGTAATATGTGACGTCATCAGCAGTGCATTGCGGGCGCGCGAGTTATAGTTAGCTGAACTAACTATAATGGGGGAATTTCAATGGTTTTGTACGAGTGAAAAGTCCAGCTAACTATAACGCTACTGAAACCTATGGTTTTTTCAGTGAATTTCTAAGGTTTTTTAAATGCTAATTTCTAACTATGCCTACAGAGATAGGACATGTGAAGAAAGAAGAAAAAACGCACAGAAAGAAAAAAAAGAAATGCAGAAAGAAGCAACAGAAGTCCTCAAAGAAGAAGAAAAGTGCAGGAAGAAGGATAACGTGCAGAAAGAACAAACAGAAGAGCAGAAAGAAGCCTTATTGCAAAATCATCCTGTACCCTCAACTTTTTCAGACGGATACTGGTGGTAACTGAGTCTGACTAACCAGTCCTAAAGCCAGTGCTATGTTAAAAGACACTCAAAATACAGTGAAAACACCTACATACACTAGGGAACACTATGCATTGGGGTCCCCCTGTGATCAGCATGACCTCCTCTGTAAGCCCCTAGTATATAATAGGGCAGGGGATTAAAACTACCTCTTAAAACGCACCACAGGGCGTGTTTGCACACGTCACCTCAGGCCCCGTCCCCTCACTTCCCCACTGTGTAAACACGCCCTGTGGCCGTTTTAAGTTGGGAGATTAAGTCCCCTTGAATCCTGAGGGTCCCTAGGGTCCACCTAGACCACTAGGTACCTTCAGTCAGCGCCACAGAGCTGCGTTGCAGAGAAATGTAAAAAGGGGCACAGCCTAGACCACCTCTCTGCAACGCTGCGCAGTGGCGCTTACTGGAAGCACCTGGTGGGCTAGTTGGCCCCAAGGGTCTCTCAGGATTGAAGGGGAATTATAAAAATAAATTTGGCCCTCCCAAGGCCTTAATCGGCCCCGGGGACCCCAACCCCCGGGTCATGGCCTTTGTTTTTTATTATTTTAAAAATATATATATTTATAGAAACACCTAGGACATGCTGGACAAACCGTATGTACCTATCACCATGACGATTCGCGTGATATTCATTAAAAGCCGACTATGCATAGAATGAATCAACATGGAATGTATTTACACCGCTAGTGAAGCTCTGACGTGTCTGACGCCCTACCGTGCCTAATCCCGGCGCGCCCGCCGGTGGGTACTCTCCAAGTAGACACCCTTGTCGTTTATTTATACAAACATGGGTAGCTATTGAATTTAATATACACGCACACCAAGCCATTCAAAGGGGATTCGACAAAAATGCGACCAAACTATGCAAGAAACCCCCCTCACGGTTAATAAAACACACATCCACCGCCGGATGTGTAATACTTTTTATTTTACTCTCTGGAAAGGAGACAAACCTCACTTGAGAGTCACAGCGTGCTCCTGGCTAAGCCCAATGCTGTGTTACACCCACCAGGGCCCGCCGATTGCCTCACACCTCTGTGTTGTATTCCACCAGCTAGTGCGTATGCTATGACACTCTCTAGCCCATGTGCACTGTAACACCACCCCGTGAATATGTCATGCCACACTTGCCTTCGCACAGGTTATATTGCCCCATCTAACATGCCTTCCTCGATGCCTATGTTATAACGCACAGCGCTATGCCATACATATTACAATCTGGGATCCATATCTTTGTCACAGTGCATATGCAACGTTACACTCCCCAGCACATATTTTATATCACATCTTTAGAGACTAGTTAGGTTACACAACACTGCCCTGTGCATATTACACTCCAAGGCGCATATCGCATAGCACACGCTAGTGCCTGTGCTATCTCGCGCCCTCCAATGAATCTGTCAATGCGCACAATGTATTGCATATTATATTTCACGCCCCGGTTCATCTTACATCACACTTTTTGGTGCATAGTTTATATCATATACTATATCTAGTTTTCATTTTCAATCGTGCTCTCAGGACTATGTTCTATATAACACTGCGTCCACCTACCCTTTTCACGGGCATTACATTTTACGATGGGGGTGGAGGGTCAGGGGGTGTTTCTACCAAGTGAACCCGGAGTCACAGTCACAAACGTCCTCTTCTTCCTGAATAAAAGTGAGATTATGCTGCATACTTGTTCATATTTTAAGTAGTTCGCACAGACACACATTTTAAAAACAATAAAGTTCCTAATACCCAGCTTCTCTGAACAGTTAGCTTGCTGCCCCATCCACCTCCTCCCTATCCTCTGTTGTCTGAATCCTTGGACTAGCCTCCTCCCTCCTGCCATGCACGGTGTGATGTGCTGCCACTGCCCTCCATTTAGCATGATGTACCAGTCCACTCCTCCTGCCCTCCATTGCCCAATTCTATGGCCCATCATTGACCTCTTGCTTAGCCTCTGTGCATAGCTTGCTGCCCCTATTCTCCTTCCCCCTGCCCTCCGATGTCTTTGCGCATGCCCCTGCTCCATCCGTTTTGCCCACCATGTTCCATGGACCTGCCACTCCTATCTACTCTGAGTGTTCTGTTGAGCTGCCACTCCCCTCCCACCTGCCTAGCATTGTCAGATGACTGTAATCTGTCCCTGCCACCTCCACCCTGCCTGTTCACATGCCATGCCCCTATGCCCTTCCTCCTGTCCTCCATGGTCCATTTTACTGCCACACCCTTCTGCCCTCCGTGGTCTGTTGTGCTGCAACTGCTCCTCCTGCCTGCCCCACGTGGTCTGTTGTGAGTCCCCTTCCCCTGAACTCTCTTGTCTGTGCCCAGGTCCTGACCCTCCCTTCTATCCTCCATGGTCCTTTGTGCATGCCCCTGCACCCTCCTTCTTGCCCATCATAGCCATTGTGCTGCCACTAACCCTCCCGCTTGCCATACATGTGCTGCCATGGCCCCTCCCACCTTCCCTGTGTGGTCAGCTAGCTGCCCCTGACCCCCTCCCACCTTCCCTCCATGGTCTGTGTGTAAGCCATCATAGTCTCATTGTTGCTCTCCATGGTGTGTCTTGTTTCTAGTGCCCATCCTGCCTGACCTCCATGGTCATCTTGCTGCTCCTGCCCTGCCCCCTTGCCCCCAGCCCTCTGCTTCCATGTGCAGACGCCTATTCCCTCCCTCCTGGCTTGTCTGTTCCATTGTAATGCCCCTGATCCATCCCTCCTGCCCTTTATGGTCTGTTATGCTGCAGCTTTCTCTCCTGTCTGTCCATTATGGTCAGCTAGCTACCATTGCCTCTTTCCCCTCTGTTCTCTGTTGTCCATGTGCATGGTCCTGTCCCCTCCCTATTGCTTTCTATGGATTGTTGTGCTGCACTCCCGTCCCGCATGCGCTGTGTGGTGTATTGTGCTGCTGCAAACCCTGATGCCTGCCCTGTAGGGTCAGTTTTGTGCACCTCTCCATGTCCCTCCTGTCCTCTGTTATCCGAATCCATGTCCGTACCCCAATTCCTCCTGCCTACCATGATCCAATGTACCATACTTGCGAACATTTTGAACTTGGTAAGAGGGAGATTTTGAAAAAACACTGGGGTATTGATTTTCCCTTTTGAGTTACATTGAAAAAGAGGAGATTGTAGACAGGAGACAGATCAAATAAAGCCCATTTGAGCTTAAAAACATTGGACGTTTCCTGGCTGAAACGGGTCAGTTGGCATGTATGGTTGTACTACCACTGCCTCTTCCTTCTGCCCACAATGGTCTATTATATTGCCACAGCCTCTCTTGCCAGTCCTGTATTGTTAGTTTGTTGCCCCTGCCCCCCTTTCCACTGCCCTCCATAGTCTGTTGTGCTGCCACTGCCCTTCCTGCCTGCCCAGTGTTGTCAAATTGTTGCCTCTGCACTCTCCTACCTGGCTTCAATTTTCAGAGTCCGTGCCCCTGTTCTCTGCCTCTCAACAGTATCCTAATGAACAACTAGATTGCTAACATTCTATATTTATTACAAAAGTGTGGAACGCCTGACGTCATCTTGATGTAATCAAAACTGTAATACCTAGAGTATTTCCCTTAGAAATTACATATATGAGAGGGTCTTATTTGCATCAAAATTATGGTTAGTGCTCTAAAAAACTAAAATGAGGACATATTTTCTGAGTTTTCAAATAGCGACAAAGAACTTTTAAATTATTTGTAATCTTTATGTTTTTTTATCCAGTTGACCACTTGATTAAATGTTGCACCTAGGGGAGAGGATGTGGTGTTACTTCCAGAGCTGCAGACTTTGCAACTGGGGAACCAGGTTGGAGTTTCTGCTTCAGCTCAACATTCTGTGATTCTGGTCAAATCACTTAATCTCCCCATGTCTACAACCAAAATGAATTTGATCTTGTGTGATGTAACCAATGCTCATGTAAAGCACTCCAATACCTGACAAGTCTGCACTATATAAAACTGCAAATACACAAAAAATAAGTGTTTTGCACACTTCTGTCATTGGGCTACATGTTGGCTACATCTGGGTGATATTTGTGCTGCATTTGGGCTCTTTTGTCTCTGGTGGCCATTTTGGGAGATTTATTTGTTATGAAGTTTCCTAATTTCCTCATTTACTACAGTCTCCTCAGTAGGAAATACTTTCAGTTTTTTACTTTGATTCCATCAAGAAGGTATTCAGATATGTCACACATTTGCCATAAATTCTGAATGTTAGCACTCTAGTTGGTCATTAGATCACTGTAGTAAAGCTACTGCTCACCAGGGAAGTCTTCTGCTGGTATTGAAAGTGCATGTTTCAGTCTGCATGTCAGAATTTTTTAATGAAAGAGAAGAGGATTTGAGAAGTCACTCAAAATGTGCCCTAATTTTTCTTTCTGCAGCACTAATCATACTTTCTATGGCAAAATGAACCCCCTAATTTTGTTCCTTTTTAAATTAAATGTTTTAAGAGTTACCACTTTATTCCAACCAAGATGGCTTCAGGTGTGCCATACGTTTGTCATAAGTAGGACTGTTAGCGCTCTAGTTGTTCTTTAGAACTCTCTGGGAAGCTGCAGTAGAACACAAAGGAATCAACTGACAGTCTCTGCCCTTGTTGGATGTACATGTTTTACTGAGAATGTCAGACTTCATTCTCACATGACTGAGAAAGATAATGTGAATTTACAGAAAATATGCTCTCAGTTTAGCTCATAGATCACCTTCCAAACCTCTGTGGGAAAAGCATGAGAAAATAGTTTTCTCTCAAACATGATTTATGATATCACAGCAGAAGGCTTTTTCACATGGTAAAATCACCTTAGAACACACCACAATTCCTAAAATGAGTATGGTACCATCAACAAATGATGTATAATGTAACTACAGTCTTTAAACCTTCTATTAACTGCAATGCTTTTTAATGAGGTGCTATCATGTATATTGGTCCCAAGATGGCTGCCAACATTTCTTGGATGAAGTGCTGACTGCCAATCAGATCTCACGATGAGATGTGTGGTTAGGCTCCGCCCAGATATATATGTGATTTTACTTTTGATTTTCTCAGGAACTACTGAACGGATTTACACCATTTAAGCAAAAGGCACGAGTCTGAACTGAGGACTACCTCTTTGCCAAATTTGGTGTAATTCTGTTCAGCACTTCGTGCTGTAGCTGCCTCAACAGGTCCTATGGGAAAATGCATGGGGAAAACGCGTTTTGGGAACCCCCTTTTTTCTCGGCCCCCGCTTGACGAATCACCGTGAAATTTTCAGGATAGGAGCGGACCGAAGCTGGCCAAAAGTTTGGAAAATTTCACGAAGATTCATCAATCGACGCCAACATTATTCCAAATTGAATGTTGCGGATTTCCTATGGAAAATAGGTCCTAACTATAACTACCTACTGGCGACTGCCAGTAGGTAATATATATATATACACACACACACACATTTTTTTTTCTTCAAAATACTTTATTGATTTCCATAAGAAAGATACACAGAGTAATACTGTTTCAGGGTTAGCACATCATATATGTAAAGCAAAAATATAACGTGTCGAAAAGCATACAAAAAGTTATTATTCCTATGAGAGTATCAAGATGCTAACCCAAGTGATCATATGTAAAGATGTTTCTTTAGGAGGGTTATTTAACTGTTATTACTTCTAAGGCGCTCCTTTAACATCGGGTTTGTTTAGTTATATTATGAATAAAGAAATTCATAAATACATATAATAGTTTTTGATAAGAATCTCATTGTATGAGACATTTGTATTTTTTATTCTGCTGGCTTGATGAACTGTCAAAGGCTTCACACCAATTTCCATTCTAAGGCTGTGAGTGCAATACTAAACACTGTTAAGTGGTTTTGTCTTTTTGCCTGTGAATATTGCAAAAGAAAATAGAATGCAATAATTAAAATCATTGAGCTGTGTCAACTTATCTAAAGGCGTGAATAGCTTTAGTCTTGCCTATGACAGGCAGTCTTGTAAAGAGACAGGCCTACCCTGGTGACAGTTTTCTGATTTATGCTTATGGTAATAGGGTTAATAAGGAATAAACACACCCCCCTCCCCCAAGAGGATATTTCAAGTCAGCACGGAACTCCACGGCCTTATAAAGGAACTCGCCCTTCCGCCTCATTTCTCTATATGTTCAAGAAACTCCTCAGTCAATCACAATATCCTTAGAATCTACAACAAGAGGTATTTTATTCCATATATTTCTCCAGACACCATTATCAATACTGTCTATCCCAGTACAATCTTACATCGAACATCGATGCTGTCTCGCCCGCAGAACCAGGTAATGATGCAAACACTGTCAGGAGATTCAGATGTCAATGCTGTCGCTCCAGGCAACATCTGATATTTATCTTACAAATCCCCCAAAAGCTGAATCTCTAGATAGAGCCCAACTGAGGCCCTCATCGAGCAGAACCTCCTAGTGTTGATGTCTCTGCAGGCACTGCCTGATATCGATGCGGTATCCGTGCGGTCTAGCCGGGAGAGCATCTATGAAAACTGATGCTCATTCTCCCTGCAGACTTAATCTTGATGAAGAAAACTGTCCGAGAACTGCTGGTTCTTGGGGCAAAATCTGACATCCAAGGTACTGGGTCCAATTAGCGCACTTTTTGTGGTCCTAAGGAATATTGAAACTACACACGGATTAGAGGAATGGAGGTGTTTTACTTTTTTTGACTGGGTTTTTGCAGGTTTTTATTTTTTCTGATCTCAATATAGTAGTTGGGTTTCAAGGAATCCCATAGGACAATTTGCAAAAAGGTTAACTTTATTGCTGTTTTGCTCCTTTTCTCTTCCCTTGATGTTCAGCCTTGAGAAAGTTCGAAGGATCTTATGACTAGAGCGAAACCCATGTCGACGGCATATACCTGAAATATATTGATGATTATTTGACTCAATCAACCTGAAACTTCAATTTCACACATTTTGCGTGAAGCCTCCATATTCCTTCTGATGATAACCAGAGGGCTACTTCTCTTCAATACCTCTCATATTTGAACATCCCTGGACAGGAGGGTAAAACCCTGTGGAACACATCAGCTACCATATTTTATTTCATTCACTGAATATTCAGAACAACGCCACTGCCTGGTCAGCCACAAACCCTAACTGTGCCCTACAAATGTGATATGCATGCTGTATCTTCCAGGAGAGTTCTGCCTCCAGACAGAGGCTGAGATTGAGACAGTATCCCCTGGCATTATCTAATGTTACTGATGTCTCGCTCAATGTGCCTGGAAGTCGACAGTGGCACTTCAGACCCTGCAGTTAGAGTCTGACACTTGCAGAGCATGGTATCAAAGCTGTTTCTCCCCTCGGACCCTCGCAGTCCAACCTAACTTGTGCAGTGATTCCTCCGCAGGCAACAATTAACTGCCTCTCCCGGAAGGTTTGAGCTGCCTCCTCTTAAAATACTCATAATAATGTTAACTCTGCGGCAGAGCCTTGTATCTGTGCTCTCCACAATAGGGGCTGGCACGAGCTGTCTTTCTCTCACAGCAGAACCAGTCTTTCAAAGTTGGTCCTAGATTTAATAATAAAAACTCATTTTTACATATTGCCTCAAAACGCACTTCCGCCGTTTCTAGGTGCTGTAAAATACAGCTCACTGTTAACTCGTTAACCGCGGTGGAAATTCCGTCGGGGTGCGGCCGTTTAGCGGAGTGGGAGGGGCCACGTCAGTCAACAGACGTGCGCAGCACTATGGAGGTAGTGCTCGCGATGGCCGTTGGCCGGCGAACTTACGCAACCGGTTAACTCTCTAGCAGAGCCTTGTATTTGTGTTGTATACAGCACAGACTGATAGGAGCAGTCTAAATTTCCCAGCAGGACTCGGGCATATTTACAAAAAAAAATTTGGAGTGCATTGTTATGCCAAATTTGGAAACCCAAGCTCCAACATTTTTAAAGTCCAGGGATGCGGCATGTTCACAAGAATACAGTGCATCCCTGTGTTTCCCCTAGTGCTGGTGCTAAAAAAGCTGTCTAGTGCCAGCGCAGACACCCTGCCGCCATGTCGCAAGGGTGCCTGCACTGCAGGTGCAATTGTTTATGTGCAGAAAGGGACACCTCCTGCCCATAAACAATCAATAATGGCGATTTGCTCTTTCTATGTGTGCTGCAGCATCACCAAGAGAAACAAGCAATGGCATAGCCAATAGGTCTCGCCTTTGGGACCTTATAAGTGTTTAGCCATACAACAGTTGCATACCTAAACACTTATAAGGTCCCAAAAGCAAGACCTATTGGCTATGCCAAGCGGCCGTGCTGCCGCAAAAGTGAAAGTGATCGCGATCAAACATCAAAGCGGCCGCTAAAGTGAAAGTAATTGCGGTAAAAGTGGCGCACGTGCCCGCGCACATGCACTGTAGCGCTAGGCTGGCCTGGTAGCACTTTTTGGAGCCCTCTCAATAAATCTCGCCAGCCCAGCGCATGCGCTGGGTCAGGCGAGAGCAAAAAAATGGTCTTAGAATGGCGATTCTAAGATCAGGTATTGCCTTACCTTCATTCTGAGGCAGCGTCAAAAAGCAATGGGAACGCCCACTGCAACACCCATTACACACCCCTTTGCCGCAGGGGATGCGACAGAGAGGCATATTTACAAGGTGTCATTAAGCCATGTTAAGTGGCTTAATGCCACCTTGTAAATCTGTGAAATGACGCTACGCCCCCCGGAGAGTCAAAAAAAAGTGACGCTCCGGTGGTGAAAGGGGCTTCTAAATATGCCCCCTGGTGTCTTAAAGTCGATCCAGATTTAAGGGTAATATTAACGTGTTTGATTTATACACCGATTCTCACCACGCATCATCAATTTCTAAGCACTGTAAATTACAGATGCTACTCTCAGAGGATGGGGGTCTGAGCGGCCTGCGGGGGTTCACTCTCTCGACTTGTCAATTAGTGTTGTGGTTGCAGTGGACGTTCAGCGCATTAAGGTATCCCTCTAGCGTGCATCCTTGCACATCTGGTCCTACAAGCAAGGCCATGGCAGACAGCTGTGTTATTGCACCACCAAAATTAGCCTAAGACGAGAACCAGGAGGCAGACTTACCAAGACTTTCTAGCACCGTGTTTACCGTACATGGTAGTACATTTTCTTTTGTGCTGAGAAGTTGCCCTTTTGCAGGGCAAATAGTGCTCCACATTACTGTCAGCTATTTGTATCAAGGGGGATTTCCGTTGGTGGGGCTTAGGCATTCCAATGATAACACCCATGGTTTGTGAAGCAACTCAGATCTACAAGAGTTGTCAGGCCTGCCTTTGTGCCAAAAAAATAACACCTCCTTGGGGCTGATGCAAAGTTGGAGAAATGTGATAACCAGTGCTTAATTTGTAAAAGAATAGGTGCCGGTGCCCAAAGCTCTGTTCAGAAGACCTCTGTCAGCGCCATTAAATGTTAACACGTCAATACCAGGGCTGTGTAGTCCTGAATCCACCTTATGCTTTTTTAATTCACTAACACACTTCCTGCCCCTTTACCCCTTCCATGTCCCTGCTTTCTCTCTTTCTGACATTTTTCTGTCTTCCTGCTGCTTGTGTTTTTCCCTCTCTTGCTCTCCGTAAATGTCTGATGTAGAAAAACAATTGGCCGTCCCTAAAAATGAGTGCCGGTAGCCCCCACCGGCTCAAATTAAGCACTGCTCCCAACATTTCAAACACTACGTATGCTGCACTGTACGCACCTCTAACACTTTAAATGTGAAAATATTTGCCTAGGCATAGTATTTTGTACAGGAAGGGTACCTTTCCAGTAACAAAACTATGTTAAAGAGCACACACACGCCTTTGCAATGTGGTGAAAGATGTGGGTGGAGGTAGGAAGCCATAAATAGAGCAGCAGGGTTTTAATAAACATGTCTCGGTGCAGCTCTCGCCCACTAGTGCAACACAGCACAGCAACTAAAACTGCCCCCATATTGCTAAAAGTTGCCCCATTGCTAAGGAAAAGGGAGCACCCAAATGGCAAAATATCCATTTGACCAGAGTGTGGAAAAAAACACAAAAATTGACAGATTGGTGATGTCTCTTTCTGATATCTACTCTGTCTCTAAGGGTGTGACAGTGATGCAGCCTCTGTGGGCATTAATGGTGTCCTGGCCAAAAATACCCTGCACTCATGCTGTTCCCATCAGGACAGAAGTGGTTTAAATCAACAGTGTGTTTATAGCTAGTGTCTGAATTCTGCTGTGTCTCTCCTTGCAGAACCTATCTCGATGTCTCTTCAGACAGCCACTCACGGGGAAGCTGTCTCTTCAAAGAGATGATACCAATCTAATTTTCAACAGAGCAGGGATGTCTCTAACCTTGAACCCTGGAGATAAAGGCAGGAGCGCTCAGTCCTGGAGTCTGAAGTGTCAAGTGATGTTCTGCATCGTGTTTCCCTGTCACAGAGCTTTGATGGACAAATTCAAATTATTTTGTTTCTAGTCTTTGTGAAAATCAATTAAATCCCTATAGAGCTGTGTGAATGTATTGATTAAGCCCACAAACAGCCGACGGCGAGGGGCCTGCGCTTGGCCCCCCTCCTCTGAACGCAGATCAAGCCGGGGTTTTCAGCTTTCTTGGCACTGAAGAGGGTAGCGCTGGGTGAGGGGGGGAGGGGAGAGGGCCTTAAAACGGGTGGGGGGGGGAGATTGGAGATTGGAGGGATCCAGATGAATGTGTATCTCTGCGAAATTGCAATACTGCTTATAATATGCAAAGGCATGTATACTGGGCGATTCTCTACCAGCCCCACCCCATACGAAGTCCCATTACACCCATCCCAACCGCACATCTGGACATCACTTCGGAAATATCACAGTACACGCATGCGCATCGCTCACTAGGAACCTGAACAAACACATACTGAGACACAGCACAGAGTATGCATAACAAATGCACATGCACTCACATAGGCACATAGTAGCACACCACAGGCCAGTCTGACACACTAAGGTGCATATTCACGAATAGTTCATGTAGCGTGGCAACGCCAGTTGCTGTACTGCGTTGCGTGAACGGGTGAGAGCTGAACAGCGCCATATTTACAAATAAATGAGACTGTTCATCTCTCTCTTTGCACTGGTGTACTCGTGGCAATCTAAGGCTAACACAGGCGTACGTGCCCCATCGTTCAAGGGTGTCTGTGTTGCGGGCAGCATTGTTATTGTGTAGTAAGGGACACAGAGGCGCAACTAGAGCCAAATTTCGGGGGGGAGTTGGGGGGGGGGCTAAGAAAACATTTCGGGGGGGGGCTGAATCTTTAAGCAATAGGCAGAGTGGAGCTGCAGGGGCTCTTAGAAGGGGCGAAACAACAGCAAGGCCTCATTAACATGCAAATGGTCTTTTAAAGACCTGTGAAGTGCTCGGGTGCCGCTGTGTGTGGCCCGAGAAGCTGTCTCATACCGGGATGCCACACACGACGGGGGGCGGGGGGGGGGCTGAAGCCCTTTTAGTCCAATGGGTGTTTGCGCGCCTGAAGGGACACCTTCCTGCACAAAATCATTACTTTGGGACATAGTCCTCTTTCTATGTGTGCTGTAGAGTTACGCCTCTGTCGGGTAGGTTCACCTTTTTAGTGCTCACCCAGGATTACAAGTCTTTGTAAATATGGGTTTGCATCAAATAACTGGGTGGATGTATGTGCACTCCATTGCTTCACCCATGAACCGCCGACCCGAGGCGGAGTAACACAAGGTGCTGCGATGTATTACTATATTCACAAAACCATACAAAATAGCGCAAATCGACTTTGCGTGGCTTAGTAAATGCCAAAATGGATTTTGCACTGGGGTTCAGCCACAAACCTTTTTTCCAGAGCTGGCCTTTGCCAGGATAGCGCCCTGGGCAGACATACATTTGGGCCCTTCACTGCTGTTGAATAAAATGAGGCAATAGAGGGCACGCTTGTATTCTCAGGTCAGCTCATGACTGATGTTATCAGAGCAGTGATTGGCCTCTGAACACAAACATCTCCACATCTCCCCCAAATGACCAGAATCACTCACAGCTCAGGTCTGTGTCACTGGTGCCAAGTTGTTTATTGGGAGTGGTCTTTTGTGGGTGGCGGCAGGGGGTGAGAGGGAAGGACAAAGAAAAGGGTTGATGGGGTGTTGAAAAAAAGACCTGCATAACGTTAACAAATGACTTAAAGCACTTAAAATTGGATCACTGGAGCCATATGAGATGGATGCTGCTTTTTTCATGACCTCAATACAGAGAACTTTGTGCGCCCCTAAGAAAACTGGCGCCCTGGGCGGTGGCCCAGGTCGTCCATGCCGGAAGCTGCCCCTGAGGGTCGCAACCCAGAAGCAAAATCTTAGTAAAGCTGAGCCTAAAGCTCGTTCACATAGATGTTTACAATCATGCAATGTTCACAAATTGGCTTATCATATAACTCATACCTACCATATTCATGATGAATCTGTACACTGGCATGCGCAGCACACTCACGCATACTACACCTATACAATCCCTATACACACACCACATGTAAGGCATCTAAACGTGCCACTTTTCACAACCCGCAGTATCTCTTTCGGCTGTGTTGGGTGGAGGGGGTGAACCAGAGAAGAGGTGATAAATCACAGCAAAGTAATAAATTCCAGGGGACAGACTGTATTTATATTTTCTCCCTTGCTGCTGGTTGAGTTTTTTATGAACTTCAGCAAAATTCTAATCAAAGACAGATTCTATTTATCTCCGGCCATGCTGAGCGTCTGCAGGGTGCATCCAAGGGAGAGGGAGATAGTGCCAAGAAGCCAAGCCCCGGGTAAGGATCAGACATGGGCTGGTCCTGCTGGGCTCAGCCATGTTTTGTAAACATTTAATGATCTGCTGCAAACTAAAATCCACGTTTACTGAAGTAGGAACAAGCGATTGCTGTTGTTTAATGCTGTCTGTTGGTTTCGGTTCGCATATTAAGGCATGCAAAAACTCTATCCAGAGGAAACCATATGTGACTCGTCAAATGGAATGTGAATGAATATCACTGTGATCCAACAATGGATTATTAGAATGTCATCCAGTATTTAGGCCTCGATACTAAACAACAATCATGTGAGTTACCCTCAGTGTTCTGCGTCAGCGGATATAGAAGGTTGACCTAGGGTACCATGGACCGCCATCCTTTCACTCAGCCCCAGGGTACCACCATAGGATGGAATCCCTCTGGAGCATAGAGTAAAAGGATGCAACAACACTGCACGGGGAATTCTCAGTGCCCCAGGTTCATTTACTCCCGGGTAGCCCATGTTCTGGTGTCAACATGGGCTTCTATGGGAATTCACAAGGGCATATTATCAAGCCCATTATCGCCGCTTTAGAGGCAGTTTTCTACCACTAAACCGGCGATAATTTTAACTTCGTCCTTGATAATATGCCCCCACATTCTGCAAAGTATCACAAGTCAGCATTCTTGGGTTTGCGCTGCATTTTCACACAAGTTGTAATCCCGCTTCAGGTGCAAACTGCCATTTGTGTCGCGGAAATACCGCCCTGATCCGAATGCAGCCCTAAATGTCTGTGAGACCTGCTGTGGCTCTGCTGGAGTTCCAAGCATCCCAGTGCCTCACTGGAGACCCCTTTGCAAACATCTCTTAAGGAGATGTCCTGCTTCTTCTCCGTATCCTGTTGGTTATGGGGCGGACCCGACACGTCCAACGCAGATCCTCTCTGATCTCCTCGCTGACCGGGCAGATACATGGATGCTTGGAAGGACATGTTCCACAGGACTCCACAGGGTCCCTGAATCTCCAGTGTTCCTTAGATGTGGTCGAGCACTCATAGCCTAGCTCATGGGAGGTGGCGTGAAGGTACCAGACGCAATGTTACACAAATGTAACCAAAGGTAGGTTGCACTGTAAGGATATTATGTTTCAAAAAGGGATGTCTCTTTCAATGCACACTGGATTAATACTGCAGAGAAAATTAATATCGCTGTAGAACACAGCTGGTTTCCATTTCAGCGATAAGTCTCCCAAAAAAATCGAGATTCAAAGCAAATGCTACAGGTCCAAAAATAATGTACGAGGTCAAAGTTGTGCAGTGTACCGAACTTCCTCTACTGAGTCCAGCACATACATACAAGTAGATGCAGCGGCGGCCGGCATAGAAAAACTCAGTGGGCCGGTGGGGCGGACAGGGGCAGTGTGGGAGGAGGGGAGAAGTCAACAGACGATGGAATAGGTAAAATTAAATAAAGAAATAATACCTATTCCATCGTCTGTCGGCTTCCCCCCTGCCACACCCTGCCCTGCCGCACTGCGCTTACCTGTGCCGACCGCCGCTGAGTGGATGGATAAATGTTATTTTTTACTCCATGTCAGCCTCTGAGTTGTCCTACATGCTGGTGTTTTAGGCAACAGAAGTCAAGGGAAAGGAAGGACTCTGTGGTCATGAAAATATGAGTCAGATGGTTCTGGGCCAGATTAGAACGTTCAGAGTTCATTCTTTTATAATTCTTTTTGCTCAACTGGCTGCATAACCCTTAGCGTTGGAAGAATCAACACACGATGGTTGGAGCCAGCATTCACAGAAGGTAATGCAGGAGTTTTCCCGCATAGGAAATAGAGCTTTAATGCTTTAGTGTCTGGATACTATTGTGTGGTTTAAGGGCCTGTTGCTAGTGTGAGAAGATAATACATTTTGAGGCTGAGGCATAGATGGAAGAGGCTAGGATTGGGGCAAGAATGAAAGCTAACCTGTAGGAAAGTAGGATCTGCTATCATGGTTACTCCCATTGTTTGCTGGTGTCAGTGTGGTTTTTTTACTAGCCTGGCTGGGATCCTGCTACTAAGGACCCCAGCCACTGTGCTTCCTCCCTGAATTTGACATGGTAAGTACTTTGGTAGCTCCACATTTGGCTACTGGTGTACCCATGTAAGTCCCTATTATATGGTACTAAGGTACCCAGGGCGTAGGTACACCAGGAATCTCCCATGGGCTGCAGCATGTATTATGTCACCCATGAGAGACCACTCAAATTGTGACATCAGGCCTGCCATTGCAGCCTGTGTGAGCTGGTGCTAGCACCACTTACGACAGATAGAAGTTGACTTGTATTGAGTACACAAATGTGTTTCCACTCTGCACACAGCCTCCTTGGGGTTACTGGGGACTTAACTTTGTGTGGTCCCTTGTGTCCCCAGCTCTTCTGAGTCTCCTGGTCCAAGTCCCAACTTTGGTCGCAGTTCGCATTCCACTTTCTTAGTATATGGTTTGGTCTCCCCCCTGGAGACCACTGTGTATTGTGCTTACTTACCTGTTTGCAATTGAATTATTGTGTGTATTTGTGTTGATATCTAGGGGTAGGAGAAATAGCAATGTGTTAATGTTAATGATTGTTGTCTAATAAATAGATATATTTTTATAACTACACTGTTTGATTCTTTTTCCATTAACCTACACTACAAGCTGCTTAGCACTCCTTCTGGACTAAACCTGAAGGCTGCTCTCCACAGCTATCACGTAGAGAGCTTTCTAAGGTTGTCTGGATTAGTGCAAAGTGCTTCACTTCAATAAGTGTGCACCATATACTAATCCAGCCTCCTATATAACCCGTGTAGACATATATAATAGAACAGCGGTGGCACACACCATGATGAGGTCTGGATGTTACCTGACTAAAATGTTGGTACATTGAGATTCACTGTCACTCTTATGACACATAGGTCAGGCAAATCTCAAATTGGCAATGAAGCAGACCAAACTGTGCCTGCAGTTCTGCTAGAAACAAGATTGTGACCTTAGCAGGAAACCACAATGGAAGGGCAAATGCATGGGATTACCAGTGTAGATGAGCAGTTGATGCGAAACTCATTGCCAATTGTGGGCAAGAAAGTCCGAAGTATAGTGGCGCCATGAAGAAGTTGTATGACGGGGGGTTGTTCATACAACAGCTCATCAGCAGCAGCAGGTACAACATGTGAAGGAACCCTTCCGTACACCACTTAAAATATAAACATTATGCACATTACACTGGAGAATGTTGGGCAAGCGGTGGACCGCCATCATCCAACATTCTCTACCACTCACATGCCAAAGAGAATATAACAGAAAACAATCTTGGCATCAGCATTCTATATGGAAAAAAGAAAGGATCGATGTCTTGTCAAGAGGAAAGGTGGAAAGTCCTGCCTCTTGGGGTCAGACTGGAACCTAGAATGTGGTGTGGTAGGAAAATGTCACTTCACAGAACTATCACTTTGACCACCCATGAGAATGGTCCTATCCTCAACATGCAAACAATGTAGATATGCAATACAAGAGTACATTATCTCTTGGGTGAACAGGCACCCAGCAAATAAATTTGACTTTTTGATACTTGCACTCATGCATGCTAGCTACAATAGAGTTCAGCAAAACAGACAGCTGACCCTAGAACACTCTGCTCCGTCAATTAATTTGGAATAAACATTCCAACCCAGTACTCTCGGTCCATACTTGCGTACACCTTTGATGACCCATTCTCTCGTACACCTCTAATGATCCATGCTCGTGTACATCTTTGATCATCCATACTCTTGTAGATCTCTAATAATCCATGCTCACATACACCTTTGATCCTTACTGTCGTACACCTCTAATGGTGCATGCTCATGTACATCTTTGATGGTTCATACTCCCATACACATCTAATGATCCATGCGTGCGTACACCTTTTATGATTTATTCTCACGTACACCTCTAATGATCCATGCTCGCGTACACCTCTAATGACCTGTAATCGCGTACACCTTGGATGATCCATACTCTCGTACAACTCTAATGATCCATGCTCACGTATACCTTTGATGATCCATACTCTTGTACACCTCTAATGATCCATGCTCACGTACCTCTGATGATCCATACTCTTGTACACCTCTAATGATCCATACTCACATACACCTCTGATGATCTATACTCTCGTACCCTTCGAATGATCCATACTCACGTACACCTCTGATGATCCATACTCTCGTACACCTCGAATGATCCATGCTCACGTACACCTCTGATGATCCATACTCTTGTACACCTCTAATGATCCATACTCACGTACACGTTTGATGATCCATACTCTCGTGCACCTCTAATGATCCATGCTCACGTACACCTCTGATGATCCATACTCTTGTACAGGATGTATGACGTTACAACGCATACTATTACAACGCATACCATTACAACGCATTTTTTACAACGCAAGTACTACTACAACGCATTACTTTACTACGAATACTTTTACAACGCAAAACCTATTAAAATACTGAAAAGTGCTGTTACAACGAAATCTATTACAACGCATACCATTACAACGCGAATTTTTTTTATTTTTATTTAAAAGTACAATAAAATCTGGCACGGGATGCAGGGAAATTAGGGGTTTTAGGGTGGGGAAGTGTATTAAAATGTGGAGAAAAACTGAGCGTAAATCTACTGAAATGCATTACCAAATTAATACTCGAGTATTAAAATTAATACTCGAGTATTAAAATTAATACTCAAAATCCCCCATAAAATTCCGTTTTCACACATTTCAAAGTTTTACAAAAAGAACGAAAGATTTAACAACAGTACATACACATTTTTATCATGATTACATCGCAAAGTAATTAAACAGAGTAAAACAGAAGACACATACACATAGGCGCCATTTTATCCATCTCACTTGTAAAACTTGTCCTACAACACTTTCTATGAAAACAATACCAAAAGACATGTTCCAAAATGGATGCCAAAACGGAGCAAATGAATGAAAACAATACATTTTAAAATGCATTTTTAAATGATCATTTTCCACAGTAAAATAAAGTATAAAAAAAAACACAACGAACGCAGTTTTTAAAAAAATTAATAGTGACACAGAGTAAAACTTATAAATACCAGGAAGACACCATTTTGCAATCAGTTGATTATCAACTACCAGAGAGACCAGACGTCAAAACCTGACCCTCTGTCACCTCCACTGCGACCTCCTCAGAGAGAGCACTGAATTCGTTGGGAAAAGCATTATTAGTTAGCAACTACTAGTAAGTCAGTAAAAAATATATATACCTTGGTTTAGCGTAAAATATGTTTGCTTTCCATACAAAATATATTTTAAAATTTTTAATATTAACTTTTAAAATGTACTGTTTCTAATTTGTTATGACTAAAAATATATACCAACTAAAAACAACTACTTTCTTTTCCAAAAACAGAAACTTGCAATATATTGAGAATCAAGAATTGGTGTACCTAATTTTGCATCACCTCCACGTAATCGACTCACCTTTACTATTGTGAAGGTAAATGTAATTTAATTTTAATTATTTTACTTTAAAAATATATTTTTAGCATTAGCTAAAGTGTTGTATGCCAAAGGTGATTTTTTTTCTTTCCTCATTCTCACTACATCATAAACGAAATTATACCATGGTGCAGGGGTAACAATTACTAATAAGACTTCAGTTAGGTACTACATCTGAAAAAGCGTTTCAAGTTACTGAGGTAACTATTAGTATTCTAAGTCCCAGAATGTTCAGCAGTAGAGTAATTGAGTGATAGTGTAGGTGTATCCATTATTACTCTTATTTTAAAATGCATTCAATGTGTATTATGTTTTGCTTAACCAATTGTTACTCATACTCATTTGTCAAATATCATACTTTTCAAAAATGTTTTTTTTTTTAACCAACGTTGGCTAAGTAACATTAATTTTTTAAATTTTTTTTTTTTCCAGAGTAAATCGGTTACAAAAAAATAACTTTATCCTGCAGCAAGCATTACCTTAAAGGCACGAGAACAAACAACAACTGAAAAAGGTATTTTACATTATGAGTGTTATAATTTCCACAATATAATAGTCATTCCTTTTGCTATTGTTACTCCACTAAAGTGCAGAAATAGAATAACTGATGGATAGTGTAGGGGTACAATTTACTATTCCAACTCCAGGAAGGTGCAGCAGTAGGGAAAGTGTTGGATGGTGTAGGGGTACATTTCTCTATTTTAACTCCAGGAAGATGCAGTGCTTAGGAAAGTGTTATGTAGTATTAGTTATATTCTATGTCAAAATTTTTAAAAGTTAATCTGAATTTACATTTTAAAACAACGTTAAGTTTTTTTTTTCCTCTTTTTTTTCCAAAGACAATTGTTTTTTTCGTTGCTGAAAGATTCTTTCCATCACATACGTTACAACTGCAGCCAACAGGCCAATTCAACTTTACAAGCCTCACCAAGAAAAGCAATTTAAAAAAAACAAGGTATTGTTATACAGCATTGTTTTTAAACCTTCAATATGTTAGACTAACCATTTAATTGTTAATGTAAATAAAATCCCAAAATAATTAGAAAAAGAGTTGCAGTTTGAAGAATTTTTTTTCAGAACTCCAGGATGGTGCAGCAGTAGGAAAAGTGTTGGATGGTGTAGGGGTGCAATTTACTATTCCAACTCCAGGAAGGTGCAGCAGTAGGGAAAGTGTTGGATGGTGTAGGGGTGCAATTTACTATTCCAACTCCAGGAAGGTGCAACAGTAGGGAAAGTGTTGGATGGTGTAGGGGTGCAATTTACTATTCCAACTCCAGGAAGGTGCAGCAGTAGGGAAAGTGTTGGATGGTGTAGGGGTGCAATTTACTATTCCAACTCCAGGAAGGTGCAGCAGTAGGGAAAGTGTTGGATGGTGTAGGGGTGTAATTTACTATTCCAACTCCAGGAAGGTGCAGCAGTAGGGAAAGTGTTGGATGGTGTAGGGGTGCAATTTACTATTTCAACTCCAGGAAGGTACATCAGTAGGGAAAGTGTTGGATGGTGTAGGGGTGTAATTTACTATTCCAACTCCAGGAAGGTGCAGCAGTAGGGAAAGTGTTGGATGGTGTAGGGGTGCAATTTACTATTCCAACTCCAGGAAGGTGCATCAGTAGGGAAAGTGTTGGATGGTGTAGGGGTGCAATTTACTATTCCAACTCCAGGAAGGTGCAACAGTAGGGAAAGTGTTATGTACTATATGTTAAAATGAATTTAATTTTTGCAAAAAGTTATTGTAAATTTGCATTTCTCTACAACGTTCAGTTTTCTCATTTTTTCCTTTTATCACTTTTGCAGACAATTGTTTTTGTTTTACGATTGCAATCAACACATAAGTGTCTACTCCAGCCTACAGGCCATTCCCACTTAAGAAGACTCACCAAGAAAACCAATTTCAAAAAAACAAGGTATTTATAAACAACATTATAAGGTGCAGCAGTAGGGAAAGTGTTGGATGGTGTAGGGGTGCAATTTACTATTCCAACTCCAGGAAGGTGCAGCAGTAGGGAAAGTGTTGGATGGTGTAGGGGTGTAATTTACTATTCCAACTCCAGGAAGGTGCAGCAGTAGGGAAAGTGTTGGATGGTGTAGGGGTGTAATTTACTATTCCAACTCCAAGAAGGTGCATCAGTAGGGAAAGTGTTGGATGGTGTAGGGGTGTAATTTACTATTCCAACTCCAGGAAGGTGCAGCAGTAGGGAAAGTGTTGGATGGTGTAGGGGTGTAATTTACTATTCCAACTCCAGGAAGGTGCAGCAGTAGGGAAAGTGTTGGATGGTGTAGGGGTGCAATTTACTATTCCAACTCCAGGAAGGTGCAGCAGTAGGGAAAGTGTTGGATGGTGTAGGGGTGCAATTTACTATTCCAACTCCAGGAAGGTGCAGCAGTAGGGAAAGTGTTGGATGGTGTAGGGGTGCAATTTACTATTCCAACTCCAGGAAGGTGCAGCAGTAGGGAAAGTGTTGGATGGTGTAGGGGTGCAATTTACTATTCCAACTCCAGGAAGGTGCAGCAGTAGGGAAAGTTTTGGATGGTGTAGGGGTGCAATTTACTATTCCAACTCCAGGAAGGTGCATCAGTAGGGAAAGTGTTGGATGGTGTAACTGTTATATTTTAGGTATTTCATTTAATTTTTCAGACTAATTTGTTTTTCTTCTCTTCTCTTTTCAGATAATGTCTAGTCTGGAAGCTGCAAAGTATATTAAATCCAGGAAGGGCAAAAATTTATTAAACCATGGAGGATACATATATAGTAAGGAAAGAATAAGTTTAACTAGAAATCATTGGAGGTGTGTGCAATACTACACTACCCATTGCAGTGGCAGAGCGGTTACTGTTGATAATTTAGTTGTGAAAACCACAGAACATAACCACTCTGCCTCTGCAATGGAGGTAGAAATTAGAGAAACAGTGAACGAAATGAAAGCTATTGCAAGCACCTCCAATGATTCTACAGGATCCATTTTAAGAGAGGTTGCACAGCATGTCCCCAGTCATGTTGCTAGTAACATGCCTACAATTCCTAATTTGAGAAGAATTATTCAAAGACAAAAGCAGGCAAGTAACATTCAATTATCTACACCACATTCTTTCTCTGACATTAGAATTCCACATGATCTTTCTATTTCTTTTTCTGATGAACCTTTCCTTCTGCATGACAACGAAAACCCTCAGAAACGAATTCTCATTTTTAGTACCCCACGTAACCTTGCTAAGTTAGAAAGTAGTGAAATTTGGATGATGGATGGGACGTTTAAAAGTACACCCCATCCTTTCACTCAAATTTACACTATACATGCCAAAATTAACAATAGTGTAATTCCCTTAGTATATAGTTTGCTACCTGATAAGACTTCTGCAACATACACTGAACTTTTATCAGTGATTAAAAGTAAAACATCTCAAAGTCCTCGGAAAATAATTATTGATTTTGAATTGAGCATGATCAATGTGATCACTAAAACGTACATGGATACCCAAATTCAGGGATGTTTTTTTCATTTTTCCCAGGCATTTTGGCGTAAATTACAAAAAACATCCCTAGTTGCAGAATATTCTCGTGATAGCAAACTACAATTTGAACTAAAAAAATTAACTGCACTTTGTTTTGTTGCTCCCGATAGTGTGGACGAGTACTACACTGCAATTATAGAATCTGTTTATTATACGAGTAACGAAGAAAAATTGGCACCCATTCTAAATTATTTCGAGGACACATGGATTGGACACCTAAGCAGATCGGGTCGCAGGAGGAAGCCACGATTCCATGTGGAGTGGTGGAACTGCTACACGAGTTGTTTAGAGGGAGAAGCAAAAACAAACAATGCCATTGAGGGATGGCATAACTCCTTCAACCACACAATTGGCAAACCTCATCCAAACTTCTACTCTTTTTTGGAAACTTTGAAGAAGGAGCAAAGTTTTCAAGAAATGAGAATAGCCCAAACACTTGCAGGTAGTCTAAACCCACGAGTAACAGTCAAAACAAGGGAAATGTCTGAGAGACTATTGGCTATTGTACAACAATTTTCGTTGTGTGTGGCTATGGACTACCTGGAAAATCTTTCTAACATTCTTTCTTTCTAAATTTAGTTTTTTACTTACTTTCTTGCTTTGCTTCAAATTTAAATATTTTTCAAATTACAATTGGCATACAATGTTTTTTCTAAAAAAAATTTCAAACAAACAAGTCGGGTCCTTTTTTTTTTTTCATAATCTTCATTTCTATCACAACTACCAATGTCAACAAATTTACTGTCCCATAGTATTGGACCAATTTTTCAACATCCGAACGCCATTAATATAATTACTGAAAACTTCGTTTTTTATTTCCGACCTAAAAAATCACCAAAACTCAAACCAATCTAAATTGTACATGTCAAGCCATAATCCAAAATGCACATTGCTGCATAAACACCAATTTTTATTCAATCATTAATTCCCAAAATTTACGAGTACGCTATTTTTCTTCACTTAGAAATGAAGATCAAAATCACTTTTTTTAGTTCCGAAGTAAAGAAATAAACTTTATGAACAGTAACTTTAAATTTTTAAACAGTAACATACATTTTTTAAATAAACAAATAACTTTTCGCGACCCGACATAGGCATACATTAATGACATTATTGTGGACATGTTTAAAAACATTTAAAACATCAATTAGTTTTCCCGCAACCTCTCCTTATTCTTTCCTCACTATATATGTATCACTATTAAAGGTTTAATCTATATTTTAAAGTGAAAATATTTCCTACCTGGACGCAGATCAGCTTCCTGCTGCTTCCTCCTCCGATGCTCTTCAAAATGGCGCATTACGTCGACGCTCACGTCATTACGTCATCGCGTGCATCAATATTTATAACGGACTACTTTATTTAACTAATCTGTAAATAAATGTTTAAAAATGTAATTAAAATATTTATATGTTTTCTGAAAAATGTTACTTGCTTTGCAAAATTAAATAAAAATATGGTTTATTTTTTAAGGATTTTTCAATAATTAAATATTTTTAAAACAATATTTGTTTACTGTTATTATTTTTTAAATTGTAATTTATTCATTAAAAATGTAACTTTTTTAATGTAAATTTACTAAATGTGTTCCTTACCTCGACTCTATTGTCTTTTTCCTTCAAAACTTGCTCTTTCTTCTCTTTCTGATCCTTCTTTTCTTGTTCCGCGGGTTGTATATTCTGAAGCTGCCAAAATAAATGAAGGAAAAATAAGCTCATAGACTTCAATGCAAAAGCGTGGGAATTTTTTTTTAAAGTAAGTTCTTTTTTCCCTGCTATTTTTTCTTAAGGTATTATTATTTCTGAAATTCATTTCTTATTACTCTTTTAATATTAAAAATATATATATATTTTTTTAACATTTCTCTAATTTTTTATTATAATACTCCTAAAGTACTCTTCCTTTTTTTGGACAAACATTAAACTTTATATAAGAAACTTAAAAATACTCTAGTATTAATCTTTCTTAATACTAATTTTTTCTGTAATTAACTGTTATTAATTTTAAATAATTGGTCTAGTATTAATATTTAATAATAATCCTTATTTCAATTTTATTTACATATTTAATTTAAATTAAAATTACTCAATTATTAATTCCTCATAATACAAATCTTTTATTATTAATATTAATACTCTTTTATATTTGAAAAATACTCAAGTATTAATATTTTGTTAAACTACTTAAAATATTTATATGTTTTCTAAAAAATGTTACTTGCTTTGCAAAATTAAATAAAAATATGGTTTATTTTTTAAGGATTTTTCAATAATTAAATATTTTTAAAACAATATTTGTTTACTGTTATTATTTTTTAAATTGTAATTTATTCATTAAAAATGTAACTTTTTAAATGTAAATTTACTAAATGTGTTCCTTACCTCGACTCTATTGTCTTTTTCCTTCAAAACTTGCTCTTTCTTCTCTTTCTGATCCTTCTTTTCTTGTTCCGCGGGTTGTATATTCTGAAGCTGCCAAAATAAATGAAGGAAAAATAAGCTCATAGACTTCAATGCAAAAGCGTGGGAATTTTTTTTTAAAGTAAGTTCTTTTTTCCCTGCTATTTTTTCTTAAGGTATTATTATTTCTGAAATTCATTTCTTATTACTCTTTTAATATTAAAAATATATATATTTTTTTTTAACATTTCTCTAATTTTTTATTATAATACTCCTAAAGTACTCTTCCTTTTTTTGGACAAACATTAAACTTTATATAAGAAACTTAAAAATACTCTAGTATTAATCTTTCTTAATACTAATTTTTTCTTTAATTAACTGTTATTAATTTTAAATAATTGGTCTAGTATTAATATTTAATAATAATCCTTATTTCAATTTTATTTACATATTTAATTTAAATTAAAATTACTCAATTATTAATTCCTCATAATACAAATCTTTTATTATTAATATTAATACTCTTTTATATTTGAAAAATACTCAAGTATTAATATTTTGTTAAACTACTCACACTTATATTTTTAAATTTAAAATAAAATATACTCTTTGTATTTTGAAAAATACTCAAGTATTAATTTTACTTAAAAAATACTCTTTTATATTAGAGAAATACTCAAGTATTAATATTTAGTTAAACTACTCACACTTATATTTTTAAATTTAAATTAAAATATACTCTTTCTATTTTGAAAAATACTCAAGTATTAATTTAACTTAAAAAATACTCTTTTATATTAGAAAAATACTCTAGTATTAATATTTTGTAAAACTACTCACTTTTTTAAATTTATATTTTTAAAAAAAACATTAAATTATACGATATATATTTATTTAAGTTAAAATCCCAAAATTAAAAAATGCGTTGTAATAGTATATGCGTTGTAAAAGTACTTACCATATAACATCATGCGTTGTAAATGCATGCGTTGTAAATGCATGCGTTGTAAAGGCATTTTCAAAGAATGCGTTGTAATGGTATATGCCTTGTAAAAGTACTTACCATATAATAGCATGCGTTGTATAAGCATGCGTTGTAAAAGCTTTTGCGTTGTAAAAAATGCGTTGTAATAGCATAGCGTTGTAAAAGTTGCGTTGTAAAGGTAGTTCCCCCTTGTACACCTCTAATGATCCATGCTCACATACACCTTTGATGATCCATACTCTCGTACACCTCTAATGATCCATACTCACGTACACCTCTGATGATCCATACTCTTGTACACCTCAAATGATCCATACTTACGTACACCTCTGATGATCCATACTCTCCTACACCTCTAATGATCCATACTCACGTACACCTTTGATGATCCATACTCCCATACACATCTAATGATCCATGCGTGCGTACACCTTTTATGATTAATTCTCACGTACACCTCTAATGATCCATACTCGCATACACCTCTAATGACCTGTAATCGCGTACACCTTGGATGATCCATACTCTCGTTAACTCTAATGATCCACGCTCACGTATACCTTTGATGATCTATATTCTTGTACACCTTTAATGATCCATACTCACGTACACCTCTGATCCATACTCTCGTACACCTCTAATGATCCATACTCTCGTACACCTCTAATGATCCATACTCTTGTACACCTCTAATGATCCATACTCTTGTACACCTTGAATGATCCATACTCTTGTACACCTTGAATGATCCATACTCATGTACACCTCAAATTATCCATACTCGTGTACACCTCTAATGATCCATACTCTTGTACACCTCTAATGATCCATACTCTTGTACACCTCGAATGATCCATACTCATGTACACCTCTGATGATCCATACTCTCGTACACCTCTAATGATCCATACTCACGTACACCTTTGATGATCCATACTCTCATACACCTCTAATGATCCATACTCACATACAGCTTTGGTGATCCATACTCTTGTACACCTCGAATGATCCATACTCACGTCCACCCTTGATGATCCATACTCTCGTAAACCTATAATGATCCATACTCACGTACACCTTTGATGGTCCATACTCTTGTAAACCTCTAATGATCATGCTTGCATACACCTTTGATGTGATGGCCCTTAAAGTCTCCAATTGATTAAATAATAAACCCAAGCACTTGGAAGGCTACAAAAGAGTCTTAGAACGTTTTTAGGGAGTTGCTAAAAAGAACCCCAAAAGATAAATAGACAAAACCCCAAAACAAAGTTAAATCTGGTATGCAATGGCCTTCTATCTTACCTGAGAAAGAGAGATGCAGGGAATCTTTCCACAGCCATTTTGTATTACTAAGCCTTTGCCCTCCTAATATAGTCAGAAAGCATGCTCCAGAACAGTGCTATAATACATACTGTTCTTTCAGTACTCTCATTTTACAAAAAAGGATCTTATGTTGCTGTAGAGATGGAGACTTTTGCCCTAGCAAAAAATGTGTTTGAATTTTCCAAAGTCCTATTTGTGGAGGTTCATGCTGTCCTGGTGACCCATGGCCTTCTACGCCTTCTCCTTGATGAGAAGTTGGATAAGCTATACATATTCGTAACCCAATCATTTCAATCCTGGAGTATCCCAGATTCATTGAAGAAGGGGAGGGTAGGCTGTAGGCTCGGAGTGTGGGGGGCGGTTGTGCCTCCAAACCCTGACTGATCTGCATATGATTTTAGTGGTTGGAAAAATTGTGCCGGTGTTCTTGCACCTCAGAAAGCCTGGTGTGGGAAAACTGGGCCAGCTGTACTCAAGATAATCCCCGCCCTGCTTGCATTCATGGACAGGATGTCTAGTCAAGAATATGGGACATTGTAGTTGAAAGATGAGCTGTACTGCTAATATGTCTAGATCTTTCAACTGTCTTCAGCACTGTCTACCACCCTATTTTTGTTTACTAATAGATGCCGACAGTGTAGGGAAATTGATCACATCTCGGACTTGTGTGACTAGTGATGTCCCTCAGTCTCCTTTCTGTCTCCTTCAACATATCTGTTCTGCCCTCACACAAAGTGTTACAGGGCCACAAATGGGTGGATGACAAAAAGCTAATTATCTATTTAAACCTATTGCCATGGAAAGGATAATCTTTAACCCAATGTCGCTTTCTTACTATGCGGGCAGAAAATGCCCCAAAAATTAAACAAGTTTAAATGAGACTGAAACCAGGTCCCAAATGAGTCACTGCAAAAACTGAACAAAAAAAGCTGTAACACCTAGCCCAAGCTACATTATTCCCCATCTTTCCTAAAATGAAGTGAACATTTTGGGTGCCTATTAACAACAATATTTGTGTAGTGGTGACTTTGTCTAACTCAAAACTGTAAACAATTGTATGTGAGTTAGCGCACACCGAGTGTAAACATGGAATCAATGCATTTCGTACAAATAAACAAATGAGGCGTGCAACTCAGAGTCGAGGAAGCCCACCTCGCAACTGAACAAGCAAAATGCTGGTGAACAGACACCAGTATACTGAGTGCACTGCTGGACATATATGAAGAACAGTTGTAATATTTTTTCCGTTTTGAGAGAATCAACGTGAGTTTAGACTGTTTAAAACAGCAATCTGATGGTCAATAAACAAAAAGCATGTCACGAGAGACTGTATTTATAAGTCAATCACAAAAAACAATGAAATTAAACATAGCATCAATATGCAAGTTACATAGGAAAAGAAACCGCTTTGATTCAATAAATGAAAGACTGCGCAAAGGCAGTGAACTTGATCGTCAGTTCTTTAAGAAAAAAGCCCAATGCATTTCGGGATGGTTCACATCCCTTCTTCAGGGGCAGCTGTGGGAAAAAGGAAATTACATTGGAAACTAGTGCATTTCAAAAAACTCAAGGTACTCGTACAAGAACAATTACAAGATGCATTGTATCAAAGACACAGGAAATGGAAGACTGGTCTGAATCAGGCAAAAGCAATTCCGAAAGAAACCACGTGAAAAAAATAAAAGTGATACCATGCTTGAACTAGGAACAACAACGAGTCCAAAGTATACGAGAAAAAATGGAGGATGTGTGCAAAGTACCCCAGAGACTGACAGAATGTGAATGTGACGAGGAACAAAAATGGTGAAAGAGTCTACCGTGAAGCTAGACAGAGTGAAAAAAAAACAAAAAAAACAAAAGGAATAAGGAGTTCTTACTAATTAAGAAGAGACGATGTAACTCAATGCAGGGTTCACAGGGATGGCAGCAAGTGGGAAACGCATACGTCGAAGCGCTGTGAAATGAGAGGAAATGTGAGAACCTGGGCCAACTCAATCATTAGCTTAGCACAAAACGGAGAACAGGGCAAAACTTACTGGATAACCAAGAACAGGGAATAAGTCAATGGGATGGTTACGTGCTTGAACTCCGGGAGGCAACTGCCTCCCGGAGTTCAAGTATCACTTTTATTTTTTTCACGTGGTTTCTTTCGGAATTGCTTTTGCCTGATTCAGACCAGTCTTCCATTTCCTGTGTCTTTGATACGATGCATCTTGTAATTGTTCTTGTACGAGTACCTTGAGTTTTTTGAAATGCACTAGTTTCCAATGTCATTTCCTTTTTCCCACAGCTGCCCCTGAAGAAGGGATGTGAACCATCCCGAAATGCATTGGGCTTTTTTCTTAAAGAACTGACGATCAAGTTCACTGCCTTTGCGCAGTCTTTCATTTATTGAATCAAAGCGGTTTCTTTTCCTATGTAACTTGCATATTGATGCTATGTTTAATTTCATTGTTTTTTGTGATTGACTTATAAATACAGTCTCTCGTGACATGCTTTTTGTTTATTGACCATCAGATTGCTGTTTTAAACAGTCTAAACTCACGTTGATTCTCTCAAAACGGAAAAAATATTACAACTGTTCTTTATATATGTCCAGCAGTGCACTCAGTATACTGGTGTCTGTTCACCAGCATTTTGCTAACTCAAAACTGTGCCATATGCTGTCCAGTCCACCGCTGTCGGGTAGATTGGAGTGGAGTGGGGTAGATTTAAGTGGAGTGGCGTGGAGTGGAGTTGTTTGGAACAGATTGGGGTAGATTGGAATAGAGTGGGGTAGATTGGGTGGAGTGGAGTAGGATAGATTGGAGGGGGTGGAGTAGATTGTGTGGAGTAGATTGGGATAGATTATAGTGAAGAGGAGTGAGGTAGATTGAAGTAGAGTGGACTGGGTAGATTGGAATGCAGTGGGTAGATTGGGGGTAGAGTAGAGTGGGATAGATTGGATTGTGGTAGCTTGGAGTGGGGGAGATTGGACTGGGATAGACTGGAGTGGGGTAGAGTGGAGTGAGGTAGAGCAGAGTGGGGTACAGTGGAACCCAGTCATGAGCTCTCAGGCAAGTGACGCGCTGTCTGTGCATAGTGGCAGAGCGGACCCCCCTGCACCATGAATCCTGCAGGGGCTTTTGTTACATCACTGGAGTGCTGTAGATTGGAGTGGAGTGGGCAGCTGGAGTGGAGTAGATTGTGTTAGATTGGAGTGGATTAAAATGAAAGGAGTGGAGTAGATTGGGATATAATGGACTGGAGTGGGGTGGTGTAGATTGCAGTGTAGTGGTGTAGAGAGGAGTGGGGTAGATTAGAGTGGAGTGGGTTAGATTTGAGTGGAGTGGCATGGAGTGGAGTTGTTTGGAATGGATTGGGGTAAATTTTAATAGAGTGGGGCAGATTGGGTGGAGTGGAGTAGGATACATTGGAGGGGTGGGGTAGAATGATGTGGAGTAGATTGGGATAGATTATACTGAAGAGGAGTGAGGTAGATTGGATGGAGTGAGGTAAGTGGTGTGTAGTGGAGTGGTGTGGTGTGGCGCGTCGTAGTGTGACTTCGAGTGGAGGGGCGTACAGCTGAGTGGCATGTCAGGAAGTGTCATAGAATGAAGCGTTGTGTCGTAGAGTTGAAGAACATAGAGTGGAGTGGAGTGTTGTAAAGTTGAGTGGTGTAAAGTTGAATGGCGTTGTGTGGAGTATGCATGGTGTGGTAGCGCACTGCCCTTACAGGCAGCACAGTTTGAATTCAAATGACGATTACATTAGCACATACAGTTTTACTGCGCACAAATAATAATGCATGTAAATGTATTAAAATATTTGTTTCCACCACACTTCCGAGTTACAAGAAAAATGTGCTTCATTTGTACTTTCCTAATTCAGATATATTCTCAAACATCAGCACAGTTAATTTTCTATTGTCTGCTGAAAAAAATAACATCCTACAGCCTCTCCTCTCACTTGGGCACCTAGCAGGATTGTCACACAAATTCTCTCACTTTGAAGTCAGGTGAGGAACTTCGATTTTTGATCGTGATCGTATCGACCCGCCATTTTGTGCTCCGCCGCCATTTTGTGTTGCCCTCACTCAGGCAGCACAACGATCGAAGTCTTTTTCTGCTTTTCCTGCAATAGTGTGTCGAAATAACCTTGTGCCTCTGTTTACAAAAGCTGGTGTTAGAGACTGGCCGAGTACACTAATCCCTGTCTGGTTTTCCTAATCCCTGTCTCAACTATCTGTTGGTTCACACTATTCTCTTTTGATTTTATCTTATCGTCTGGCCTTCGCTGTCCTCTGCTCGTATTCTCTTGTTTCACAACTGTCCTCCAAAACACACAAACGTATCTTGTCACCTGCAAGACAGCTACAAGTCAGTTAATGAATTAGCTCGTGGGGAGGGCTGACAAACACAGTTAGAGGAGAGGCTTCTTCGAGTTACTCGATACTTTATTTTCAAACCTTTCCTATAGGTTCTCTTCTGTTTTCCAACTTTTCTTATTGGCTCCTTTTATATGTTTTAGGTGTGTCTTTAGTTAATGTATATGTCACCTATATACTATATAAGATTGTGCGCCACGGAGTGAAGTGGCAGTCTCCTGAGAACATACCGTGTGTACTTCTAGGACAACTGTACTAGCTGCAGCTAATAAATCTGATCTTTTACGCCGACAGAGTGTCCCCGTGTCTCTGTGTAGCTAAGCAGGAGAACTCAGGAGATTATGGCGTACCCTGCGCCGCCAGGTCCAAAAGGTTCTGGTTCTTCAACTGGCGCCCAACGTGGGGCGGCTTCAGTGGTACCGGTTCTGCCTGAAGGTCGTGAGGAACCCCGCAAGAAAATTCTGGAGGAATCGCGAGCCACGTCAAGCGACCCCTCTATGTCAAAAGTGGTCCGAAGGTCTTTTTCAGCGCGATTACTCCTTCCTGACGGCTACTAACGACTGCTGCCCTGACTGCCGCCCTGCTTTGGCCCTTCCTTTGGTGATGTATGGTAAGGCGAGACGATAGACGGGCCTCTGTTGGCATAAGAAGACGTCCTTAGTTAAGTATTTGGTGGGTCGCGCCCACAATTTTGGTTCCTTAGTTTCTTTGGTCCTTAGATTCGACTATTGCAATAGCCGAAGCCGAGGGTAAGTGCATTTGTGCTGCGTAAACTGAGTTTTACCCCCTTGAAGTTTGTGAACAGTCCGGTGAAATCGCGAGATGCCTGGTCTGACTAAGTTTGGAAAACTTTGTTGCTTTGGTTGTAATAGGGATTCCCGGCTTGAGGAGTCTTGTCCGATTCCTTCGGTTGGAACTCCCACATATGAGCTCTATTCTAAACATGGTGTTGGCCCCATTGCCTTTAACGAGACATGGACCCGATACACGAAGAAAGATGGGGTTTTAAAATGGCCAGAAAATGGTAGTTTTTATTCTGATGTGCGAGATAATTTGGAAGCAGTTTTATTCAAAAGAAAAGCCCGGCCGGCAATGTTTGACTCTTTCCGCCTTTGGCGTAAGGAAGCCAAACAGAGAGAAATTAAACAAGCAAAACGAGATAGGAAAGCCCAGGGTATGACAATTATACAGGCTGCCCAACAATTCAAAGATGATGAAATTATTAATGCGATGGAAATTTCAGAAAGACAGCATCGTATGGCGATAGATAAATGCTATCCGGTGTTGCCTGTTTCTCCTTCCGTTAACAAGAAAGATTTAGAAGAAGATCCCCTAATGTCCCATTTATTGAGATTGCCTCCGCCCTATGCACAAGGTGCTAATGCACCCCAGTTGTTACAGCCTGTTCAGCCGCCAGCAGTACCTCCGCCTGTTCCGGCTCTTCCGCCTTTGCCCCTTTTAGTATCTTCGCCCCTACCAGTTTTGCCTTTAACTTCAACTTCTTTGCCCTCATCTCCTAATCTTCAATCTCCTTTGCCTTCTGCTCCTTCTGCAATTACCAGTTCTCCTTCCGTTAGTTCGCCCAATACTTTGTCCCCTATTCTTATGTCCAATTCTCCGTCTGTGCGTAAGCGTCTCACAGACACCGTCACTGGTATTCTATCCCCTTTCTTTGAAGCTTTAAATGTGTCTCCGGCTTTTGCTCGAAGACAGTCTCATAGTCAGTTCCCAGATTCTGAAGAACGAGAAAGGTTGGACTCTCTCGCACGTAAATGGATCAAGAGGGGTCCCCAGTATAGTGTGCCCGATATTATGTCTACCTTCTCGCAATGGAATGCGCCTACGCAAAGATATGTTTTTAATGTAATGTGTGATACTCTCATTAAAGAATGGGAGGATATGAATTCGAGTTCGATTCCACAGGATCTGTTAGATGTTCAGACTGATTTCGATAAAGGACTTGTTGTGGGTTCTAAGGTTGAGAAAGCTGTAAGGACACTTATTAACTTTAGATCCTTGTTGTCCTCTCAGACTTTCTCTGATTACGATCCGTTGGTTAGACTGACACTGAAAAACTATCCCATGAGAGAGGTTCCTCCAGTTTGGAAGGAAGAAGTTGCGGCTCAAGGTAATAATCCAGCTATTCCTGCTCATTTCCAACGTATATGGGTACATGTTCCATGGAAACGATCTGAAGTTTTAGCACTTAAGCAGACTCTACCGGATCCTCGTAAGAATCCTGCGGGTTATTATAAAGAATTATCACAGACGGTTGATGCTTGCATTATGAACCTAGCTGATATCGATATGTTGATGGGAAATGTAGTTCCACAAGCATTATGGGCTAAGATTTGTAGAGAGAATCATGCTCAAGCATTAGGTGGAGATTGGGCTGCTATAATTGCCGCCGATGCAGCGCAGGTGGGTGGTGCTAAGCCTGATGTTTTGATTTCAGAACTCCCTGGTAGGATTATTACATTAATGAAAACGATGATGCCTGCCTTGAGAGTTAACTGGGATAAATTAGCAGCATGCAAACAGAAGAAAGATGAGAGTGTCTCTGATTTCTTTACTCGTTTTGAGGAGACATGTATTGATCACAGTGGTCAAGATATGGCTACAGAGGGGGGTCAGCGATTATTTGTGGACAAATTTGTATTTAATTTGCTTCCCGAGTTGTCACACAAATTGAAAGATTCTGAAAGTTCATGGGCTGTTTCTTCTTCTGCCCAGATATTGGTTACTGCACAATATTATGAAAATAGAGATAAAGAAGAAAGAGAAAAGCAAGAGAAAAAGACGAAAGAATTGAAAACGAAGGTTCTCTTGCAACAAGCTTATCCTCCTCGCTATGTTCAGCCTCAATTTCAACAGCCTCCGCAGTTTCAGAGGTTGTATCAAAAACCTGAGTCATATATTCCGCGACCTTTATAAGGACCTAATCAATGTGCCTATTGTAGAGAGGAAGGTCATTTTAAGAATAGTTGTCTGATTTTATTACAGCGCAATGGAGTATTATCTGCTCCACGAGGCCGTGGTGGTCTCCAGTCAGCAAATAGAGGTAGAGGTCAAGGTGTGTTGACTCAAGAACAACGTGCCCTTCCTCCTCCCAATTCCATGAATTACTTTGATCAGCAAAACGCTCGGTCTACACAGTATTACAATGAGGATTGTTATATTGAAAGCGAGAATGAAAGTCTTCATGCTAACTAGGACAGCCATGGACAAAGTAAGGGAGTTGTGTCGATTCCAGTAGATCAGAATGGACCCTATGTTAATGTCACAATGGGTGTTTCAGAGCCATTTCTCCTAGTCCTGGTGCGATGAGAAGTTCTATCATTCATTCCAAACTCCCTGGGGCACCTTTGTCTGGCTTAACGAATGTTTCTGTAGGATTTTCTTGTTGATTGCTGCTGATTCAGAAGATATTTGCAAAAATGTGACTGTTGCATTGTTACACCATCTGTTTAACCTGAATCATAAGGTTGCACCTTCTGAACTACAATATGTTTGTCTAGAGGTTACCTACTTGGGTCATCTCCTATCAAAGGAGGGACGACGGTTAACCCCAGAACGAATTCAGGCGATTGCACAAATGTCTGTGCCATCCACACAAAGGGAGGTACGTGCCTTTCTGGGTATCACCTCTTATTGTAGGCAGTGGATTCCGAGCTTTTCTCTGTTGGCTAAACCTCTGTTGGCACTCACTTTGAAAGATACGCCTCAGCCCCTTCCATGGACTGACGAATGTCAGAAGAGTTTCACTGACTTGCGTACTGCGCTATGTTCTGCTCCTGTATTGGGTACTCCCGATTACAGTAAGCCTTTCACGCTCTACGTTCATGAAAGAGAGGGTTGTGCGTTGTCAGTTTTAACACAGCGATTTGGAGATAAACAACGACCATGTGCATATTTTTCGGCTACGTTAGATCCAGTAGCTAAAGCATTGCCTAGTTGTCTCAAAGCGACAGCAGCAGCAGCAATTTCTATTCGACAGTCTGCTGGAGTGGTGCTAGATAACACACTTATTGTTATGGTGCCACATGCAGTGGATACCTTATTAAACCGAACGAAAACACAGCATCTTACGAGTGCTCGTTTGTCTGGATATGAGCTGACACTTTTGACTAGTCACGTACACATCAAACGATGTAATACCTTGAATCCAGCTACTTTGTTGCCTCTTCCAGTAGACAAAGATGACCAAGACCAACATGATTGTTTCCTCCATACTGAGGAAGAGACAAAAGGAAGAAGTGACTTAAAAGATACGCCGCTATAGAATCCGGATGGAATTCTATGGGTGGATGGTTCTTGTTTCAAGCTTCCTAATGGAGATACAGTTTCAGCCTATGCCGTTACTACTTTACATACAGTTGTGGAAACAGCACGCATCAGACACAATTCAGCTCAAGCAGCAGAATTGATAGCTTTGACGAGAGCCTGTGTGTTGTCCAAAGGAAAAAGGGTGAACATGTACACCGATAGCCAATATGCTTTTGGTGTAGCGTTCAATTTTGGGCGTTTATGGAAGGAAAGGGGATTCCTTACTTCACATGGCACTAAGATACAACATGGTCAGTTGGTGACTGACCTTCTTGTGTCACTTTCTTTACCTGCTCAGATAGCAATTGTGAAGTGTAGTGCACACAAAAAGATCACTGACGATGTTGGTCGAGGAAATGCATTTGCGGATGAAGTAGCAAAAAAGACAGCGAGAGATGCTACAAGTCGAACGTATGTTGCGGGTCCTGCGAATTGGGTTAGAGAGAGAGGAATGTATGAGGATACAGTAGAAAGTGTAAGGTCGATTCAGAAAGAGGCTACAGAGAAGGAATTGAGCAAGTGGAAAGAAAGTACAGGAATGTTGGATGAGATGGGATGTTGGGTGGAATTGTCTGAGCATCAACGTTGGCTGTTACTAGACGCTTATGTGCTACCAGTAGTCACTATGGCGCATGGTCCAGCCCACTTAAATGCGAAAGGAATATGCAAACTTCTGGCTCCAGTGTGGCAGAATGAAGGAATCCCAAAGTGTGCAGACAATGTAGTGAAACATTGTATTGTTTGTTTGATGTACAACCCGGGAAAGGGAACCCCAACTCCGGCAGGACACTTTGCTCCTCCGACATATCATTTTGAGGTGTTGCAGATCGATTACATTCATATGGAACGATGCAATAACCTCAAACATGTTCTGGTGGTAGTATGTGCCTTTTCTAGATGGATAGAAGCATACCCTCTAAAAGATAATACAGCCTTGTCCACAGCTAAAGCTCTACTAAAAGAATTTTTCCCCAGGTTTGGCTTGCCGCGCATTGTCTGGAGGGACAATGGGAGCGAATTTGTGGGCCAAGTCATGCAAAAAGTTTGTGCGGGTCTTGGTATAAAGCAAAAGTTCCATGCGGCAAATCATCCACTATCAGTGGGTTTAGTAGAATGTTACAACGGTACATTAAAACTAAAACTAGCGAAATTTCAGGCTAGTGCAGGACTTAATTGGCCCGATGCTTTACCATTGGCTCTTCTATCCACCAGAACAGCAGTACACTCTTGTTTGGGACTTAGCCCTTATGAAGTGGTTTTTGGGCGCCCAGCTAATATATCAGGAGTCCCTCGCCCTAAGAAATACTCAGACTTACCATATCCAATGTTAATCGATTACTTGCATGACCTTACGACTAAATTGCGTGTTCTCCATCAACAGGTTCAGAGTGCTTTACTGGAGGCTTCCACAGACCTAGGTCATTCCATCCAACCAGGTGACTGGGTGTGTATAAAGAATTTCCAAAGGACGAAAAATTTGGAGCCCAGGTGGAGGGAGCCTCGTTTGGTACTTTTGGTGACGAGAACATCAGTGAAAGTCGAAGGAAAGAAAAATTGGATTCATGGTGTGCATTGCAAGAAAGTGCCTTTGCCTCTTCCGTTTGATCAGTGGGTACGTAAGGGCATTAGAGACTCTGAGAGCGAAAAGGTTCCACGATTTGTACCTTTTAGCGATGCACGCCTGAGTGGAACATTGTCTGAGAAAGAGGACGACGACATTCTTCAGGAAGCAATACCACCACATCGTCGCTTGAATACGACCAATCTGCGAACATTGTTCCGAGACCAAACTACACCTGATAAAGAACACTATAACCTAAGACCTAGACTAAAGAACACTTAAGATTTTCTCTCTCCTATGTAGTATTCTATCCCGGTTGCAAGGTCACGGTAGGAGTCTTGGTTGCGACCTGAGTAGTGGCAATAGGCCTGCAGGACTTGCAGTGTCATAGGACGGCAGACAATCGTGACTAAGTGATTGAGGAAGATTGCCGTGAGCATCCACTTAGAAAGATGGAGACTACATTAGGCGAAAAAGAGAGAAATAATAAGATGAAGGAAAAACGATGTATAATCGTTGTGGTATAGCTTTATGTATTATTATATTATTGTGTATTCTTTTGGCGTGTATAAATTGGATTGTTATTGCTCTGCAGCGAAAAGTTGTCTCTCCTTCTACCTCTTCGTCTTCTTCTACTGTCTCTCCACATCTATTTCATACGCTTCCTCAACATGAACTCACTAGAAGAACTGAATATTACAATAACTCATTTGTCCAGCTGTTACATCAGCACCAATTAGTGATCGATACAACTGACTGTTGGGTGTGTGGACTTATGCCACATACTGTAGAAAAAGGAATGCCTTATTTAGTTCTTCCGTTCTCTTATGAGGGTTCTACTTGGGCTTATTTTGTTATCTTCTCCAATGCCTATCAAAGCAAATTCCGACGATCCGTTAGTTCATATATTGGTGGCACGGATTTTAGTCATAGTTCGTTGATAAAGGGAATGGTAGCTATGGCTAAAATCATGGAAAATAGTAAGATTTCCATTGACGAAAGAAAAGCGTACACTAACTGGAACGTCACCCATTATGTCACTAGCCTTAGTGATAAAGTTAAACAAGGAAAATCTCCACCGATTTGGACTATACCACATCAGGGCAATTTCTGTCTACAGATAAATGGTCAGTCTGCTGACACCGTACAAAGAAATAGCTGTTCCCACACATACGTTTACTCCTCTCAGAATTCACCGCCTCTAGTACCATCTCAAGGTACATATTTCATCTGTTATATTAGGGCTTACATGTGGTTGCCAACTGTTTTTTCTGGTACCTGCTATATAGCTTTCCTTCTTCCACCTACATACACCGCTTCTGCAAATCATCATCGAAACAGATATGGCAGAGGGATTATTAATTCCAAGGACACAGCAGGACAAGAGGGAGGAGATTTCCTCAAAGGATTTCTTCCTTTTTGGGGTCCAATGGCCAACAGCAGAAATATAAGGCAGCTGGTTCGTGTCGTAGAAACCACCATAGACATCACTGTACGAGCCTTAAGTAATATCACGGCAGAACTACAGGCAGATCGTCTTATGACTTTACAAAATCGAGTTGCCTTAGACTTTGTTCTTGCAGACCGTGGTGGAGTGTGCAAATTGATCGGGTCAAGTTGCTGTATTTTCATACCTAATGACGCTCCAACAGTATACCAAGCTATCTCTAAGTTATATATAATCTCTGAGTCGATTCATCAGGACGAAGGAGATTGGTCAGTATTGGAGTGGTTTTGGGGACTACTGTCCAAATGGGGTTGGAAGGTATTGACATTCCTTGGAGTAATTTTAGCCATCGTATTCTCCTGTTGCCTTTGTATGCACTGTGGCCCCGCCATCTGCGACCTTTGTGCTACTATGTGCATCCCTAAACCCAAGTCACAAAGAACAGAGAATATCAAAATGATGCTACAGCAACAGCTCGATGACCTCATGGCCATCGACATTGACTCAGAGTCTGTGTATCTTGCCTGAGTCCTGGCAAAAGGAGGGTCTGAGGAACTTCGATTTTCGATCGTGATCGTATCGAACCGCCATTTTGTGCTCCGCCGCCATTTTGTGTTGCCCTCACTCAGGCAGCACAACGATCGAAGTCTTTTTCTGCTTTTCCTGCAATAGTGTGTCGAAATAACCTTGGGCCTCTGTTTACAAAAGCTGGTGTTAGAGACTGGCCGAGTACACTAATCCCTGTCTGGTTTTCCTAATCCCTGTCTCAACTATCTGTTGGTTCACACTATTCTCTTTTGATTTTATCTTATCGTCTGGCCTTCGCTGTCCTCTGCTCGTATTCTCTTGTTTCACAACTGTCCTCCAAAACACACAAACGTATCTCGTCACCTGCAAGACAGCTACAAGTCAGTTAATGAATTAGCTCGTTGGGAGGGGTGACAAACACAGTTAGAGGAGAGGCTTCTTCGAGTTACTCGATACTTTATTTTCAAACCTTTCCTATTGGTTCTATTCTGTTTTCCAACTTTTCTTATTGGCTCCTTTTATATGTTTTCGGTGTGTCCTTAGTTAATGTATATGTCACCTATATACTATAAGATTGTGCGCCACGGAGTGAACTGGCAGTCTCCTGAGAACATACCGTGTGTACTTCTAGGACAACTGTACTAGCTGCAGCTAATAAATCTGATCTTTTATGCCGACAGAGTGTCCCTGTGTCTCTGTGCAGCTAAGCAGGAGAACTCAGGAGGTTAAGGCGTACCCTGCGCCGCCAGGTCCAAAAGGTTCTGGTTCTTCACAGGGAGAAAAAAAAGTAAACATCAAGCTTTCTTAGAAAGCAGAGCTTGACATTTGATCTCTGACTTTGAATGCACAGCAAATGTGACAAGATAAGAAGAAGATTTACAGGCCTGGTTGCAGAAAGCAGTACTGGAAGGATACAGTAAAGAAGGGATTCTCCATGGAAGGAGGAACTCAAGCTGGACAGCCTAGAGCAAATAAAGCCAGCAAATACAAAGCAAGCAACTGTAAGTTACAAACCACAAAGCCAATAGTAAGCAATAGGCGAAATGCATTCCCAGGGAAAACTTTGAGAATGCCCACAAGAAGTCGATGGCAAACCAGACAGCTATGCTGTCTGGAAGGCTTTGACCTAAAAAGAAAGGGTCAGCCACACTAAAGTTCAAAGTCCCTTTATTCTTGTACAAGGCTCTTTTTGTTACTCCCCGTTTTGCCCTCAAGGTGGGTCAAATGAGGTGCACTTTTTAGAATGCTTTCCAGGCTATGCTCCACAAATGTAAGAAATATACACCTGTAAATTTACTCTAACGATTTGCGATAAATGCACAACTTTTACCTATCCACCATTTCCAAGCGTAAATTTACTACAAACTGTAGACTTACATATCCCCAACCCCAGAACCGTGGATGGAAAAATATTTTATTGGTATCACGTAGTCGAGCAGAGTTGGGAAACTCCGGCCTTTGTGAAGTTAGTTGATATGTCCTGAGACGCAGTAAAATTCCTGGCAAAGTGCTGCTTAAGCATGGCTAGTGGTGGGATATCCTGGTGCAGAAAGTCATAAGGGTCAGCTGCTCTCCCGCAGTCATGAGGTGAAACTCCCCTTCCCCATTTACCATCCAGCTGCCCAACCACGCCTCCAACATCTCGCTAATTCTGGTTTGCTCACAGTATTATCAACAGATGAATTTTTCTTTCAAAGATGGATTCCTGCATGCATGCATGGCAGCCATCTTTTAATTATGTTTTTATGTTTTCACAAATCCCATTCAAAGATGGTCAGGGCAGACATGCGTGATTCAAAGGTGGTCTTATTTGAATGAGATTTGTAAAAATGAAATAAAGTACTTTCTGAAATGACTGCCAAGCATGCGTATGCGTCCACTGGGGCCATCGTTGTATGGGAATTTTTTCAATTAAAATATGGTTTCAAAAATAGCAACCAAGAATACTTGGTGGCCATCTTTGAATGCTATTTTTTTTTATTTCTGAAAATCCTGTTAAAAAATGGCTGCCATGAAAGGGCACTCTTTTGTGGCCATCATATATCACAAAACAAAAAGCATTAACAAAGACTGTTGTCAAAGACACTCACGCTGCGCTGTTCTGAGAGCTGTGTTGTTCCTCCGTGTTTGTGGCTGTTTTGAAGGCGAACGATAAGTGCTTGCGGGCTTTTTTATTTTTATTTGCTCACTATGGCTATGACCGGTCCGGCGCCTTGTACCTCTCCCAGTAGTCACACTAGGGAACGGGTCACTATCACCAAAGTGACTTTGGAGAACTATTATAGTAGTTTGATGGCACAACATGAGGAACGAGTACTCAGTCGGATCCCAAACATACCCACAAGCCATAACCCAGTCATATTGGATCCTCCAGCTTGTCGACCTTTGTCCGTTCCTCTTTGCCGCTGGACTCCATCTTGGCCACCTTCAAACGTTTCTCTTCTAAGCTGACCTTTAACTCGGACCCCACCCTTAGGTCCCCTACACTCCTCTCACCTATTACAGGCTCTGAGTCATGGGTTGTTGAGATTGCTGGTCCAAATACCCGTTTGGTTTTCTTTCACTTTCCTGTCCTGATCTGCTTTCCTTACCCCTTTTTACTTTTCCCCCTTACCTTCTTTGCCCCTTAGGATGTTTTGCTCTCTGTTACGCCATGCTCTAGTAATGCATACTACTGGGTAACTTTGTTTTATTATGAGTCCTTCTTTGCTATTCTCTAGTAAGTCTTGTTTTACTATGTAACATTGTGTAACTAATGTTTAATTTTGTAATTTGCAACTCACTGTTCCTTATGTAAAGCGCTCTGATACATCCGGATCTACCCAGCCCTATATAAAACTCTTCACATAAATAAATAAATAAATAAGACGATTAGTTTCATGGACGAGACCTTTTGGCGTTTCCAATGCTTGTCTTTATTGGGGAATGCCACGAACAGTAGGAGAGTGAAGAAAGCAGTTCTGGGTGAGTTGCTCTAGAGAAGGCCTGAGACAAGAAATGGTGCATCAGTCTGTCACTTTTCTGGCAGTTAGACAGGAGGCCTCTGGCAGAGAGCGTCTCAGACAGTTCCCGACTCCCGTGCCCATTTGCATCGCACCGGTCACTAAAGAGTGGGTGTCGGCAAGTGAAGATACCCGGGGTGCTTCTGTCGTGCAGGGTAGTTCAGGAAGGAGCAGAGACACCGGCAGCGAGTGCGAGCGCCTCATCAATTATAGACCGCGGCAAAGCTCACAGAAGCTTAGACGTCTGCCCTGAATTATACATGGCGCTGTATCATGTAACCCAAGTCTGCCTCGGGCGAGCAGGCGCCCTGTCCAGGCTGTCGACAGCCCAGCTCTGTGCTCAGCGGTCAGGGACTGTGTGTTGTGCCTGCACTCAGGCAAAGACACAAACATGGCGGTGCAAAGTGAGACAGGAGAGGGCGCCTCGTGAAGCCCGCACATCATTTATTCAGCTACATCAGGACGGTTTTACAGCAGCGCATTTCAAAGCCTGATTATTGCTCACAGGCAAATAGATCAGTCATGGTTTTGACAGAACCCTCGTCTGAATGCGGAGCATACACACAGTTGGTGTGACGGGCTGTCTGCAAAACAACCCATCAGCCATGTGCGTGGCAGTCAAACAGTGACAGCAGTATGGGGAATGTCGTAGTCATTCTAGGGAAGGGATGCTGACATATTTGACATATTTGACCCTGTGTCGGCGTTCTGGTATCTGGGCCTCAGGTGGTCTGACGCCTGGGTCCTGCTGGCCATATGTGACCTTGTCTTTCACTGACCCAGTGACCTTGAGTGGTGTTATAATCTACCTACTTGGTACAGTCCTCCCCCTCCCCTTCCCACTCTGTCCCTTTGGTTCAATCCTCCCCTTCGCACTCTGTCCTTTTGGTTCCATCTTAGAACCTTCAGGTGAAGGCTGCATTGGAATGTTCATGAATGATGCTGTGAGAGATTGCGCCTAGGATTGGCAAGCTGAAGGTGTGGTGTTCTATTTCTTTCAAATAAAGGACTTTCTACTTACCTTCCTTCGTTTGTCATCACTTCAAGTGGCTCTGTCACAGTTGCCATGTCCCAATGGCTTTTTTTTCCTTTGACTATGTCCCATTGTCCATTTCCGTATGAATATCTAATTTCCCTGCCTTTGTGTCTCAGTGTTCTTGCCCCAGTGTACATTTTTGTTTCCCTGAATTCTTTCCCAGTGTACTGTCCCAGATTCGTGTCTCAGTGTCCTGCCCCAGTGTTCATGTCTCTGGTCTCTCAGTGTCCAGCCTCAGCCCATGCAGGTAAGAGCGGTGGGGCAGGGTGGAGGGGGTGGGGGTGGGGTGTGAGGGGTGTAGAGGGGTGAGTACAGGGAAGGACCGGGGGTACCTGGGGGTCCAGTGGGGGCACTTAGGATGGGCAGAAGCCAAAGAGGCCTAACTGTGCCAAGGGCGCACTAATGACACACACACACTCCGTTACTCTGTCCGCGCCGTCAGCCATGTGCGCTGACGTCGCCATTTATTTATGCTCCCTGGTCAGAACCCGGTCCAGGGAGTTGCATGTGTAAAAGTGTATTGCAGTGGCCGGGTGGCTCGCTGCATCCCATCTATCCCACGGAAATATGAGGATACCAACAACATCAAAAGGATATTAAACTTGGATAACAGTTCGTTACTTGAAATGTTCATAAAGCAGGCCTCCGCTCCCGGCTGGGTCTTCAACACAGGAAATCTCTTAGCTGGGTGCTAGGTTTGGGGTTACCTCTCAGTCCATACCGCTGACTGCCTGACACCTCCTCCCATGGTTCGGCTTGTCCCGAAGCCTCCCTCACTGGTTCGACAGGCTCCTCTTCTCGCTCCTCTGCTGGCATGCTTTCAACGCCCGTGCTCGCTTCCTGCAATGGGGGTCCACCTTCACTCCCTCCCACAGGTTCAGACTCCAGTTCCAACTCCTCGGGCTCCCTGGCTTTCTTGAGCCATGACGCATTTCGGGCTATCTGTTGGGCACCCCTTCCGAGCAGTGATCATAGACCCTTTTACATGTATCACTTCCCACCGCTCACGCTCGTATGGCGTGCGAAACTTGGATCCAGGATGCCGATCCTTAACCACAACGTGATCACCCTCTCGTATTGCTGACGGTCGGGCTCCCCTTTTCTGGCTGGCCCAGTCATTGTTGCGTTGCCGCCGCGCTTGGGTTCTTTCATCTCGTGGGGATGCCGTCCCGCACGGCTCGCTTCATGAGTAAGTCAGTGGGGGCACACCGGGTAGTACAGCGTGGGGTTTATCGGTACGCTCTTAGGAAGCGATGCAGGCAACTCTCCAGGTTCTCCGCCTGATCCACGCCAATTCTCAACGCTTTATTTAGAGTCCTCATAAATCTCTCTACATCCCGGTTAGCCTGCGGCCATTGTGGTGTTACTCTGCGATGTTTGATGCCATGCTGATTCAGATATTCTTTGAAGTCTTGTCCCTGAAAAGGCGGTCGATTATCCGTGCGTATTTCTTCCGACGTTCTCAGGAGTGCAAACACCTTTTCCAACACTGGATGAATGCAGTCAAATGCCATGGATGTTACTACCTCCCCCACCGGATATTTGGAATGACTGTCCACCATTACCACAGTATGCCTTCCATCAGGGAAACTGCCAAAGTCTAGGCTTACTCAAGTCCACGGCGTCTGGCTGGGCCCTTCTGTGATGATTGGAGCCACTGGCGGATCGACTCCGGTGATTAGGCACGCATGGCATCCCCTCACCTCTTCCTCCACCATGCGGTCGACTCCCGGAAACCATACTTTGGATCGAAGTCGGGCCTTCGTTTTCTTGACTCCTTGATGGCCCTGGTATGCCAGGTCTACTGTTCTTTTCCAGAGTTTCGCCAGTATCACCAACCTGGTGCCCCTGAGGATTACTCCATTTCCTGCTTCACTTAACTCTTCTCGGCACCTCCACAGGCTCTCATGGCTCTCTCTTTCATCCTCTGTTAGCCTGCCAGACCCCTGTAGAAACCACTTCCACTGATGGTTCTGGAGGGTCCGCATTACGTCTTGTAAACACCCATCGCGTAGGGTAGCTTCTTGGATTTCCTCCATGGACAGCGCCTGAGGGCACGCCACATCAACAATCTGTCACACAAAGATTCGGTTCCTTCGTCCACCTCCCCCTTGTTCCCGGAGTGGAGCGCCAGAGGGTGCCTTGATAAGTAATCCGCCGGATTATTGGCTCCTGGGCGATATACAATCTCGAACCGGTAATGTTGGATCTGAACTGCCCAGCGTTCTATTCGGTGAGGCCCATTGCGAGCCGTGCCTGTGAACAGGGGGACCAACGGTTTATGATCAGTCACCACCGTAAACGTGTGCCCACACAGGTAGATATCAAAGTGTTGGCATGCCCTTCGAATTGCCAATGCCTCTCACTCGATTTGAGAGTATCTTGTCTCCACTGCCGTGAGTGCTCTACTGGCATAGGCGATGGGAGCCCACTTGTCTTGCGTGTTCTTCTAGAGCAATACTGCCCCCAATCCCATGGGGCTGGCATCCACTACTAGCTCTATTGCTGTCCCTGGTTGGAAGTTCGCTACAGTGGCCCCCTGTAGCAGTGCACTTTTGATGTCGTTGAACGCTCGGGCTTTTTCGTCAGTCCACCGCCAGGGTACATCTTTCTTCGTCAACCTCCGGAGCGGTTCTGACAGCGTTGTAAGGTGTGGAATAAAACGGCCACAATAATTAGCCATCCCCAAGAAACTTCGAACCTCTGATTGAGTTTGAGGAATGGCCGCTGCTCTGATAGCTCCCACCTTCGCTGGATCCACCTGTAGGCCTCTCTCGGAGAATCTGTATCCGAAAAACTCGACCTCATTGGCATAGAAGTCACATTTAGCTCTGTGAAGCATCAGGCCCTGCTCAACCAGTCTCTTGAGGGTAACTCTTAGACACACATGGTGTTCTTCTAGCGACTTGGAGAAAATGAGAATGTCATCGCTGACATTTATGACGCCTACCAGTCCTGACAACGCCTCTCTCACCGCCACCTGGAATACTTCTGCCACTGAAGAAACTCCAAAGCTCAGGCATTTGAAACAACAGCGCCCCACATGCGTCGAGAATGTTGTTATATAGCAACTCTTCTCTGCCAACATCAGCTGGTGATAACCCGAGTTCAGGTCTACCTTGGAAAACCATTGCGCCCCGTTGATATCCGACACAATCTCATCGATGGTGGGCGTAATGTGCCTCTCTCTACGGATCGCCTTGTTAGGTAACCTTATGTCCACACACAGCCTGATTGCCCCGGGTTGTTTGGGCTTCAGGGCTATAACCAACGGCGATAACCATGGTGTTGGCCCCGATACTTTTTCAATTACTCCGTCCTTCTCTAGGCGTTCCAGTTCAGCCTCCACCAGTGGACGCAGATGAAATGGCACTCGGCGATGTCGGAGGGCTACCGGCTTGATGGTGTCGTCGATGTGCAGCTGGAACTCTACACCTTTCAAACATCCAAGTCCTCGGAACAGCTTGTTGAACTCCACTAGCACCACCTCTGTCTGCGACTGATGTATGTGCCTTGCAAACATTACGAGCCCTGGATCCTCGGCGGTGTGACAACTCAGCAATTACCCAACCCGGTCACAGGTAACATAGAACCTCGTAGGCGTTGATCTGTCCCGATGCTTTACCTCAACGTCAATCACTGCATGGAGCGGAATTGGTGTATGTCCTCCATAGGTGAGTATTTTTGCCGTGGTGGGCACTAACCGAGGCTTGGGTCGTAGTCCATCATACTGTGCGGCATTTAGGATATTCACTGACGCCCCCATGTCAATGAGCGTTTGAATACAGTTGTCTCCTATCCATATCTGACACAGTGGAGGCGGCCTTCTTGTGGCATTGACCCCTCGAATGTTTGACACTACAAACACGTTGTCGTCGTCGGCGACCACCGTTAACTTCTGGCACCTGCTGTCCAGCTCCTACACCTCCTGGACGGCTTTAGCGCTGTGTTGTAACCTCGAGCCTTTGGGTCGACTCGCTCCCGCTCTCGCCACGCTCTGGCACATCTTCGCGAAGTGTCCAAACTTGTTGCATTTGAGACATTGTCGCCCCTGGGCCGGACATCCCCGTTGGGAGTGATTTGCTAATCCACAGTTCCTGCATCCTTGCTTGTTCTGGCGCTCCTCAGCACGTGACGTGGAGCTCATTCCTCTATTGTATGTTTTCCGGATGGCATCCGCTCTTTCCTCCTTGATAGGATTGGGATATAGCGGTTGAGGATTCATGGACTTTTTGGCCAATGCCGACTCCATCTCACCAGCCCTTACATCAGCCAGCTCATGGGACCTCCCAAGGACCAAGATGTCATCTAGAGATATTCCAGGCTGTCTTAATATCAGCTTCCGCAGTTCTAGAGATCTACACCCCACTATGAGTTGTGCTCTTGTTTCGAACTGCCGGTCAATCCCCACGCAGGAGCTCGCCAACTTCCTCAGCCTTGCAAAGAACATGTCTATGGATTCGTCCTCCCTCAGTTTGGCCTGACGAAGTTTGAAATGTTCAAAGTCCGGATTGACCTGTGGATCAAAATGTCGGTTAAGGACCCTCACAGCCTTCTCATAGTCGTTGCTGTCCCTCGTGTCTTGGAGGTCCTGGAAGAGATCGTACAGCTCATCTCCCCCCATCAAGAGCATGGTGGAGCGCTTCACAGCATTGTCTGTTTCCCTGGTGGCCACAAAGTAATTCTCCAGCTGGCCTATCCACTTGTGCCACCTTGGCACTGCCATCGCCGGGTCTGCCAGCTGGCTAAATTCCGGGAGGGCCTTGACTGCCATGCGGGGTCCAGGTCTACCCCCTGCAGCTCCTGCTTCCTGGGAGGCCTGAGGCGTAGTCATGGTGGTCTTGGGTACCTGGTTGCCTCTTAGCCTGGCCTGCGCGTTTCCACGCCGTATACTTCTGGCACCCCTCCGCGCCGCAGCCACCACCAACAGATGCTGCCCCCTCTGCAGGCACCGTCTCTCCCCTGGTAGTGAGCCATGAGATGACCCCTGCCAGCACCTCAGATCATTATGGGGAACTTCTGTCTGCTGGTATTAGGGGTTTGAACTCTCCCCCTCTGATTAGGCAGCACTCCCTGTCCACTGAGGCACTGCAGCTCCACCTGGCCTCGATCTGGGCCCACCGCTCCTGCCGGTGCTTCACGGCTCTCCTCGAGCGCTCCGATATCGCTCCTGAGCCACTGCGCATGCACGCCTGGAAGAAGGTCTCGCATGCACCTCCGGTTGGCCGCACCACCCTGGGCCTCAAAAGCAGCTCGCGCCTCTACAGCTCCTGCCGAGCAGCCGCACACGGTCATCTTACCATGCTCTTCTGTCCCCACAGCCTCCGGACCTCACTCGCTGCCCACTCGCAGCAGGGAACTGCCAGCACCTTATCGCGCCTTCGCGCCTGACACCAACGCCGACATGCGTTGCGGGGGGCGGGCACACACGTACGGTTGGAACACCACCTTTGTTGCCAATGTAGAGGGGTGAGTACAGGGAATGACCGGGGGTACCTGGGGGTCCAGTGGGGGCACTTATGATGGGCAAAAACCGGGGAAGCCTAACTGTGCTAAGGGCGCACTAATGACACACACGCACTCCGTTACTCTGTCCATGCCATCCGCCACATGCGCTGACATCGCTGTTTTATACTCCCTGGTCTGAGCCCGGCCCAGGGAGTTGCATGTGCAACAGTGTATTGCAGTGGCCAGGTGGCTTAATACAGGGAGTTCGACAGCTGACGACGAGGGACAATTAATGATTTATTTAATTTCCCCTCGTGGTCCTCTGTCGACCCCCCCCTCCTCCAACTCAGACCCACTGCTCTTACATGCACGGGTCCCGGCTGTCACTGTCCATGTCTCAGTGTCCTGTCCCAGTGTGCCTGTCTCAGTGTCCTGTCCCAGTGTCCTGTCCAAGCGTGCAGTGTTGCAGTGCCCCCTGTCAGTGTAACTCTCCCAGTTTCTGTTTATCAATGACTTTGTACCACTGCGAGATCCCCGTGTACGTATATTGCATGTCCCAGTGTCTACTTGTTAGTGTCTATGTCCTAATGTTATGTCTAACCCTGGGCAATATACTCCACTCCGCTGGTTCCTCCACATACCTGAGTCAACTACTAAACTGCACCCTCAAATGCTTTGATAAAGCAACTTTACATGCTAAAAAGCATATAACCAATTCACAAAAGTGAACTTAGAAAATGAAAAATATCAGGCAATGAGACAGGTGATGATTTTGGGGTCCCCCCTAACCTAGGGGGAGGACCAAGCAGATGCCTTGAACACAAAGAGCATATCATGCTGAACGATTCAGTGGTGGCCCCATCCTCTTAGGACCATCCCAAGCACAGTTATGGGCAAAAATACAATCCCAACCAAAGGCCCTGCAAAGCATTATGGGACGAGATTAGCAGTGGGCAGTGAATATTATAGTATCCAATATCAAAATAATTCTACAAAGAGCTGCAGTTAAACTAGTCGTTACTAGGTGTCCCTCACGAGTCAAATGCAAAAGCATTGAAATTATTACGTCAAGCTGCAATTCAACTAGTCGTTGCTAGGTGTCCCTCAAGTCAAATGCTTTTGCATTTGACTCATGAGGGACACCTAGTAATGACTAGTGGAACTACAGCTTCATGAAACGGTTTCAATGCTTTTGCATTTGACTCGTGACGGACACCTAGTAACGACTAGTGGAACTGCAGCTTGATGTAATCATTTCAATACTTTTGCATTTGACTCGTGAGGGACAAGAACTGTTGTTTGTCAGTCAGATTAAACGGTAAGAACAGAGACGAGGTATTCATGTAGTCCCAAGGAACTTTCCCAGATTTCAATGTTTGTAAAGTCTATGCAAACTGCATTATGGAACGTAATTGATTTTGACCATGATATAAAACAGACATTTAATCCTGTACAATATACACAACAAATGAAACAATATTATCCATGCAGTGGCACATGACTTCCTGGCACGTGTCTAGGGAATTCCTGGCACGAAGTTACCTCGAAGAACACGCAAGTTGTCCTCTGACGGTGTTAGAGGCTCTGACTTCCGAAGAACATGTCTATTTGTTTTCTTTATTAAATTGGATGGCTGTATCCTTTACTGATGATAACAATGACTTCCTCTTGGAGGCTGTTGCAACATACTGTGCCTCTACGCTGATGGATTGAATTGGCAATTGTCCATCTTCAACGCGTAATGTTCTCAATTGTTTTTACTATTTTTCCGCGCCAGGGTGGGCCTGGTATACTGCCTCTTCTTGTTGTTTTTATTTTTTTTAGTAGGTCATGCGGGAGGTATACAGGGAGTGATAGTATCTACCGAATGCATCCGCAATAGCTTGCGGAGCAGTTATACGAAAATGTGGGTCAGTGGTAATTTCAACCACAACACGCCGTGCCCCAGCTCTGCGGTCTAGCCAAGCCAGCAGCTTGCCTTCTTTATCACCTACGTCAAAGATCCTACTAAGTGTAGCCCTATAGTGTGCCTGAGCTGCATCAGTGGCTAGGTCGGAGAACTCTCTGATCTTTATACAGAGCCTTTCACGCACTTCCTCCGAGTCCTGCAATCGGACTGTCCATTCCAGATCTAGGATCTCGCCCTCTAAACGTACCATGTCGGCAGTCCTCTGTTTGCGCTGCCCAACAATTTGTCCTAACACAACCCCCCGAATAACAGTCTTGTAGGCTTTCCCAAAGTAAAACAGGTGAGCTGACCGATCCCAAGTTTTCCTGAAAATATAGGTCAGATTCACTCAGAACCTTCAACCTGGCTGAGGGGGTAGTGAGATACCATGAGTTAATCGGCGCCACTCGGCCGATCGTGGGTTCCCCCATTTCCAGCCTGCACTGAACAGGAGAGTGATCTGATATCCCCCTGGCTAAGCGTTGCATATATTTGACCGTGTGGAGGTGGTGAGTGTGAGCACATAGTCTATACGTGACATGCTGCGATGGGGACCCGAAAGATGAGTGTATTGGAGCTCCCTGGGATGCAGGCACCTCCAAACATCCACAAGACCCATAGCACCCAGAAAACTATGGATTAGTTTGCGAGAGAGTGGCAGGTCTTTCTGGGGCCAGCGGTCCAGGGTGTCAGAGACGATGGAGTTAAAATCGCCCCCGATCAACAATCTCCCATCCGGCAGGCCCAGGAGAAGATCTCCGAGGTCAATAAAGGCCTGTGTATGTAGGCCTGGTGGAATGTACACTGAGACCAAATTAAGGGTGGCCCCCTCCCAAATCCCAGACAGAGCCACACATCTACCCAGTGGGTCCATAAGGACCACGTTGACAGTCAAGGGGAAGGATTTACGGACTAAGATGCCCACCCCCCCGGGAACCAAAACCAAAAGCGGAGTGAGCTGTCATCTGGAAACCCCACCATGACAGGGCCTTACAACCATTGCCCAATAAGTGGGCATTCTGGAGGAGAACGACATCTGACAAGTGCCTTTTCAGAAATTGGAGAACCACCCCTCTCTTGATTTTGTCCCCTAGCCCATTTACATTCCAGGAGAGCAAGTTGAGTTTCTGTCTATTCATACTGCCCATCACTCAGTTGGAAAGATGTTTAGTAACCCATAGAGAAGCATGTCAAGGGGCGAATGGGGAGAGACTCCGATACATCCCTTTGCACTGTCATCAATAAGAACATCACGAACATCGAACCTGCTGCTGCATGCATCTGCGACCAATTAAATATGTGATGCTTAAATAGGAACAATACCAAAACACAAACACCAATACAATACCCCCCACCCACTCCACAAACCCAAAAAACATACCCGACCCCCCTCCCTGCCTCCCTGCTTGGTGGTGACAAAACCTCTCGAATGAATGAATGAATGAAGGGAGATTTATAAACGCGCAACTAAGCCCGTGGGCATCAAGGCACCTAATCAAATAAAATCATAAAAGGCAGATCCAAAACTAAGGGTAGGCTTTGGCAAATAGCCACGTCTTAAGGGTCCTCCTGAAGGCTTGCTTTGAGGGAAGGGATTTAATTTCCGCTGGCAGGGTGTTCCACAATTTAGGAGCCAAAGTTGAAAAAGCTCTGCCACCCCACTTGGCTCTACGAGCCCGGGGGACTGATAGCAAGGATTTATTAGCGGAACGCAAAGTTCTGGGAGGAATGTAAGGGGCCACCAGGTCCCTTAGGCCTCCAGATCTATTAATGGCCAAGGCCCCGTAGATCAAAGCAGAGTGCCTATCGCCCACCCTCCCAGAGACTTACGGGTTCGTGTAGCCTAACGGAGCACCCGTCCCTGGAAATATTTCAGACAATATACATAATAACATAACATGGATATACTAAGAGCAACAGCGAGGACCTAAAATACACCTGATAGCACACACATATGTGGCAGGAGAGCAAACAACTTGAAGAGACCAGTTCGACAAAGTTATCAATAAAAGTCTGACTCAATAAGAAGGAAATCTGATGCATTTGGAGGAGTCGACACTATGCTCACAGCCCTCAGTCTATGAAGAATCCTTCCACCCCCAAAAGGGAAAACATACAGACCAGTTATTCAATGCCACCCGCCGCTTCAGTCAAGTCTTGTGGGGGCGAGCCGCTGCCAGAGATCCGGGTGTCTGCATCCATCCTCACACCCCGGGTATGATTGTTGTGACGGCCAGCTGGATGCCAACCGTCCAGCCAGTCCCAGGCCTCCTCTGGGGTGGTAAAGAACCAAGATTTCCCCTCCGACTCCACACTCAGTTTGGCCGGAAACATCATGGCATATTTCACTTCTTTATCACAAAGCGCTTTTTTCACTTCCAGTAAACTGCGTCATTGTCACTGTACCTTGAGGGTGAAGTCCGGGAAAAAGGTGATGCGGCTGTTCTGATATTCCACTGGCGAGGCAGAGCGGGCACACTGCAGGATAACATCCCTGTCATGGAAATTGAAGATCCCGGCAAGAACTGGTCGCGGGGGAGCTCCAGGTCTCGGCCGGCCCCCCAGCACCCGGTGCGCTTGTTCCACTGAAAAGAAGTTGGATAGCCCCTTCGGCTTGAGGTAAGTGGTAATCAGTTCTTCCTCGAATAAGTCCGCTGACGGCCCTTCCGTTCGCTCCGGTACCCCAATTATTCGGACGTTATTGCGTGCATCTTCCTCTGTAGTGCGGACGTATCCTCAACCAGAGAGGTCGCCTTGATTCAACATCGTTCAATCGCAAATTCATCGAGCGCATATCTTCTCAAATAAGGGACACTTCGGTGGATACCGTGTCAATGCGCGATTCCAATGAGGTGCGGACACAGGTGATGGCTTCAAGGATATCTTTCAGCGTCAACTCCTTCTATTTTCCACCAGGCTCAGACTTGTCTGATGTGGTCGATCCTCCTTTGGGGCTCGTTCGAGGGCCCCCTCCCAGCATATTTCATTAATTTGGCCTGGAGGGCTGCTTTCGAGCTGCGACCCCCTGCCATGATGTAGACTGGTCCGGCCGGTAGGGCTAGAAGATTGGGCCCTATGGGAGCCAGGCGGCGATGTGTTGGGGCCCGGTAGGACGAGGTCGCGCTGAAGCACTGCAAGCCCAGCGCCAGCGCCAGCGGCAAGGTGTGGCCCCTCACAAGCAGAAATAAAGGGGCGTTACACGCCAGGCCACCGCCAACATATACAGATCACCCAGAGCAGCGGGGTCCGCCCCACCTTAGCAGTGCTACGTTGGAATTCGCCTCGGGCGCAATATGGCCACCTGGAGCCTCAATCACCATTCCCAGGTACCAGCAGGCCAAGTTCAATCTGCAGAGTAGGCCGCAGCCCACAGGCCCAGCTATGCGGTCTCTCCCGGGGCCCCTCACAGCGAGCACAGTGTCACAAGAAGTCTAGGGCAGTGGTGCAAAGCGGGCGCCGTGACGGGGTTTAAAGCAAGCAGTGTAGGGCAAATTTCGGGTCTCCCCCATCAGGCGCTTCACCCACAACCGGCTGCCTCACTCAATTCCGGGCCCCGTCTCTGCCGAGTCTCCTCACCTGCAGCCCAGATTAACGTGGCGAATGTGGGGCGAGTCTTTGTTTCGGCGTCCTGATGGGCACGCAACACTGTTTAGGCGGCAAAATGCCCCGATGTTGGGCCGGGCCTCGGGCGCCGTCCGCGGTGCAGAGAGGCCCAGGCCCTGGCTTGAGCAGGTGACTCTGGCATCAGACATCAGCGGTCCGATTGTCAGAACCGCTTGTCAAATCAGGCTGAAATCAGGCCATCCGGTTCCCTGGGGATTGCGCTGTGCTCCGGCATGTATTTATGCCACAGTGCGGATATTAGAGAAGCGGATGATGGCAGGACGGAGCCGCCTCAAGAAGCGGCCATTAGACTCGGTGGTTGGCCACGCCCCCGTTTGCAGTGTTCATGTCCCAGTGTCTGTTTACGGTGTTTATGTCCCAGAAGTCTACTGCTTACAATGTTCATGTCTCAGACTCTGTTTACAGTGTTCATGGCACAGTGTCTGTTTACAGTGTTCATGTCTCAGTCTCAGTCTCTGTTTACATTATTCATGGCCCAGTGTCTGTTTACAGTGTTCATGTCTTAGTGTCTGTTTACAGTGTTCATGTCCCAGGGTCTGCTTACGCTGTTCAGGTCCCAGTGTCTGCTGCTTACAGTGTTCATGTCTCAGTCTCTGTTTACAGTATTCATGGCCCAGTGTCTGCTTTACAGTGTTCATGTCTTAGTGTCTGTTTACAGTGTTCATGTCTCAGTCTCAGTCTCTGTTTACAGTATTCATGGCCCAGTGTCTGTTTACAGTGTTCATGTCTTAGTGTCTGTTTACAGTGTTCATGTCCCAGGGTCTGCTTACGCTGTTCAGGTCCCAGTGTCTGCTGCTTACAGTGTTCATGTCTCAGTCTCTGTTTACAGTATTCATGGCCCAGTGTCTGCTTTACAGTGTTCATGTCTTAGTGTCTGTTTACAGTGTTCATGTCCCAGGGTCTGCTTACGGTGTTCACGTCCCAGTGTCTGCTGCTTACAGTGTTCATGTCTCAGTCTCTGTTTACAGTATTCATGGCCCAGTGTCTGTTTACAGTGTTCATGTCCCAGTGTCTCAATCTCATTGCACTTGTCTAAATCTTCCCACCCCGTTTCTGTGTTCAAATTCCCTTGGCCCATTGGTATTTTTCCCAGTGACTTTCTCCAGTGTCAGTGTCGCCGTGCTTCCTGTTTCTCTGGTGCCCTTGTGCTGAAGGTGCACCAGGATTCCATTCATGGTACCCTTTCATCAGAATATTTTCACACATTCTTCATTTACCTCTCACCACTTGTTGTAGATATAGCCACTGGGGCTTGAATGTTAGCAAGGCTCCGCTATGTTTGCAAGTGCGTGGATGCTGAGGCCAGTTTGAACCATGTTTGCATTGCTCCTGATTTGACATGGCACAGGATGGAGGTTGTGATACAGCCTATGCAGACAGTGGAAGTGTATTGCCTGCATTCCTAAGCTGGAGGGTGTAGCCCTAGACACTGAAGTGTGGAGTAATGAACACAGGTCTGCATTTAGAAATTGGTAACCCTTTAGGAGGGGATTGATGATTACACCTACCTGAGCACCGCCATTTGGTTGCTGGTGGGAAAGTATGGGCAGGGTGGGTGGGAGTCAGTGGAATCAATTAAAGGAGAAAAGTTCCTGGGCAGGGCTTGGTCTTCTACTTGAGTGGTTCATACAAGACGGATGAAGGCAGGCAGTGAATGTCAGCCTGGAATGGCCTGGGAGAAGCAGACTTCTGTGGGAGTGTGTCCAAAGTTCATTCAAGTGTCCTCAAGCGTGTCCTGCCCACCATGCATACCCAAGATCAGCCAAAGTGAACCTGTGACTCGTCAGTATGTGCAGTCCCGGGACCACCACTGAAGAAGACCAGAGGATCTATGCTGACTCAGCCATTGTGCACTGCAGGACCAGGACCTGCCCCATGGTCCAGAGGAAGGAATACACCTTCCACAAGCTGCACCTGCCTCATCAGCATGCATTCACCCATGGTACACAAGTTTCACTCTCTCTTCATTGACAGAAATAGGCAGGGCCACCATTGGAAGCCCTTGCAACCATGAGCATGATCGATCGCCCTGGGAGGCTGAACACCACACACCCACGCTTGGAGATAGAGTGGGCTTCAACGCAGGTCTAGCATCTGAAAGAACATTGACTGAATACTTGACCAACTGATTTTGATGGAATTTTGTTTAGATCATTGCAACCTGCTTAAGCGAGCTGCCTAGTCAAAGCATATAGCCTGGTCTATAGCTCACAGAGCTCAGGAGAGCCACTCCGTTTTACCAGCAGGAGCCTGCATCTGGGCTTGAATCTAAAGCTTCTGTTTGGCTTTAAGTGACCCCTGCATTATCCATAGCTGGTCCATAAATGCAAAAACCATACCCTCTTCTACCCCTCCACTATTCTTTTCAATCCAAATAAAAGACTAACATGTCCGCCGCTCAAATTAATTTCTAAAATTTCACTATGCTAATTCACCACTAATACTTTCTGAGTTCCGGAGTAGCGGGCTACTCGCTGAAAAAGCGATTTGACGCCTCCTCAGGTTTAGTAGATGCTATATAAATGCAATAACAATTACATTTCATCAGAGTGAGCCTGCATCTGTTCTTAAATCTAAAGCTTCTGTCTGTCTTTTGGTGACACCCCACAATATCCATAGAATACCTTTTCTGTAGTGCTGCATATTCCTTGAGCATAGCATTGAGCTATGGTACGATTAAAGTATTTCAATGTTCTTTAGTTAGAAGCACTTGGCTGGAAATTTGTGTATTTTTTCTATTGTTTGATGGCTTTAACACTGAGGGGCCGATTACATTTGCGGAAGGACCACCACTGCCAGCCATGCGGTGGCGGTCCTCCATCCATCGGACTGCGATGGACCGCGGCGGACGCAAAGACCATCCGACACGGAATCGCCACAGGCAATCGTTCTGATTGCCTGGCGGAGAGGTCTGCATCCATGAAATGGTGGCAGTGCCTAGCAGACACCGTCCGCCAAATTACGATGCTGTCTTCAGCCAGCCTTTCTGTGGTGGGTAAACCGCCATTGAAAGGCTGAGGGAGATTGGTTTTGTGGCCCGTTGCGGGACCCCCTTTTGTTGGGGGGAGGTGTGGGTGCACAGGGGGGTACTCATGGTACCCCCCTACATTTCACTGCACCAAGTGGCAGGCACCGTGTGGGGCCTCCCACATAGTGTTGTGAAATGCACAACATACTATTTTACCATCGCGGAGGGTGCTGCTGCCAGCAGCACCCACCGCAATGTTAAAATGCAAAATGCGACCGCCATGGTGGTGGTCGCATCCTAATTGGGTGTGCTGGACCGCCGCATGTATTGTGGATGGTACCGGTCACCACCACAATGGCAGACGGACTCCAGTCCGTCCGCCATCGTATTCGGCCCATGAGTCTCTACCCTCACACAACTTCCTTGAGTCACCCTTGATTGCTCACTCTCACTGCTCTGATAGTCAAATGTGGAAATGGTGTACTTGCCCCCTTTTTGTGGCCATAATATGATGGACCCAGGGCACCAGGGACAAACAATCTATCACCACGATTGAGGTCCTATAGCTTCTTCCTACCCGATCCCCCCTCACCCCTCCCAAATGGTGTCTCATAGACAGCTTCCTCTGTGTTAGTTGTAACCACTTGACCCCTTTGAATATATAATGACTGTCAGATTGGTCCCAGAGCATTTAAGTATTATTTGACAAATCGGATAATGGGACAGATGCCTCTTTACTGTCCCACCCTAATTCATTATAAAAGGGTGTACAATCTTTTAGGCCTGATTCACAAAGGTAAACTTAGACGTTTGGTCTACAGTTAGACCAAAAATCTAAGTTTATGACTTTGGGAATTCACAAAGGGCATTTACGAGTGGTATCTTTATGTCCGCACTCAGGGTGGAGATCCGCCCCCGAGTGCAGACATAAAGATTTAGGGCCTGATCACACAGATAACTTACACTTTTGGGTGCGTTTACGTTTGTATGCTATTCACAAAGGGGTTTACGAGTAGTATCTTTACGAGTGCAGAGTCTTTGCACATAAAAATATAGGGTTTTTTTAATGTGCGAAGACTCCACATTTGTGAAGATGCTACTTCTAAATCCCTTTGTGAATAGCATACAAATGTAACACAAAAGTGTAAGTTTACCTTTGTGGAAAGGCCCTTTGATTATATTCCGCAACTGAAATGGTGATTTACCATGCACATTTCTGCAATTGAAAATGGTGCTTTGCATTGCAAAGTCAGCAGTGTTTCTTTTGTATATGGACAGTTATTTGCACATTCGGCCTTGGATTGAAGAAAGAAAAATAATTATCAAGTCAAATTTCTTCTTTGACACACGGTTGCAATTAAAATTCTTCAAATTGCTTGTTAGCAAGTTAATGCCCTGGTTCTCTGCACAGAAGAAAATCTAGCTACAGGTTATATTGCTATATAATAGAGATCAGCACAATCCAAGCTTAGCTTATTTTTTAACAATTTCGGCCCCAGTCTTTAGTGTACGGTAATAGAAAGTTAAACAAGCATTTGCAATGCAATCGGTCTCACATTTATGAAAGTTAAAGCTAATGGCGTTGTAAATGACAATGTCTTTTACTTATGTTTATGGCGTGGATGTATGTGGTGTGGAATTGAATTATGTGGTTTGGATTGAAATTGTTAGTTGTGGAATTGTATGGTGTGGAGTGGATTTGCATAGTGAAATTGTGTGGCATGGAATGCAGTGTAATTATGTAAATAATTATTATGTGGTATTGAGTGTCATGGAATTATGCAGAGTGGTATTGAGTGTCATTTAGTGTAAATATGTGGATTGGTATTTTGTGTTGTGGCATGGTATGTAGTGGAGTTTAATTATGTGGTGTGCTGTTGGATTTTGTGGCATGCTGTGGAATTTTGTGGTGAGGATTAGATGCATGTGCTGTGCAATTGTGTTGTTGATTTGAATTATGTGGTTTGTTGTTGAATTATGTGGTGTGGAATGGAAATGTGTGGAGCTGAATTGTGTGGTGTGGAACTGTGTGGCATTGTGAGTGAAATTATGCTGAAGGGAATTATGAGGCATGGTGTGGAGTGTATTTATATGGATTGTTGCTATGTGGCATAGTGGTTTTATGTGGGGTGTATTTATGTGGTATTGAGTAGAGTGTAATTAGGTGGCAGTCATGAACGTGCGCGTATCTGTAGAGGCTATCTTGAATGTACTTTTTTATCCTTTAAGAATAGACGTTAAAAACAGCTGCAGGGGGTACTGTCAAAATTATATGTATTTGCACGGCCTGTTTTACCCTCTGTAATTTGTTGGAATCAAACTTACTGGACAGAAGCCACCAAAACGTTTCCAAAAAATTGAAAAACGCAGAACCTGGAGATGGTGCCAGAAAGAGGATTTAAATGAAGGGTTTCAGATTATATTGCAACTTGATACAGCGCCTTAAACCATTCCTCTCCCAAGAGTTGGAAAAGTAATAACTTATTACACAAAATGTAACCGGTGAATGCAGATTTAATTAACAAAGCAGCAGCAGCATTTCAAATGTTTTAAGAAAATAAAAAGTCAAAATATGTTTCTTGAAGTAGGATTAGAACCCAGACCTACAAAGTGCACAGAAATCTAAATGCAAAGTCTTGATCTGCGGGGCTACTGGGTTTATGACACTATCTTGGTAACATTAAATTTCAAATCTAGTTGCTCAACCATAAATCTCACCAGGGAGCTCACTTATGGAAAGTGCAACAAAGCAAAGAGGCACAGCTCGGCAGGCACTCATGTGAGAAACTAGTTATGCCATTTTTTGTCAATTATTGGAACACCAGTTGTATGTACACTGCAGGCAGTAGGTGCTTTGCATGGTATGCGTTTGTGTTACCTTCTCCATAGATGCTGAATTTTAGTCTGCCCAGTGCTTGAAATGTAAAAATATAGAAGTGCAGGTACTCTGTACCAGAGTCACAAAAAACACAGCAAAGACCTGACAAACCAAGGGGCTTACAATATCCATTTTCATTTCATGATACTGGAAGGGAGAAGTACATTCGCTATATGTCCTTCATTCCTCTGTTAAACATACAGATCGGGTTCATCCAATATCAACCCCCCAACAATTTAATAACGTAATTTATCAGTCAACGCCCCAAAGACATACCCATACATAAAGAAGTGTATGTAAAGATAAAACATTGTGTAAGGGGGAGAGAGAGTCCCTCATGTGCGCTACACCAGAGGGGCTACTAGTTGGTTCTCACCGGCTTGCCCACGTTTTTCACCATCAGGCTGCCTCTCCCCTAAGAAAGGAAATATAGTAGAGAGTGTCCAGTGTAAAGGAAGAAAGTGCAAACAAAGATGTGTGTGTCCTAGACAGACCAGAAAGTGCAAACAGGAAGAGATCTTTCTTCCAGAGTAAAATTGAGTTAAGGTTTCACAAACAACAAGTTTCAATTTTAATCACACTGGTGAACCATACTCAAATTAAAATCAAGATTGCACGGTATAGACCATTCAAAGATTGGCCAACATGTTTCATTGCCTTTTATCCCTTTTTGGCAAATTCATCAGGGCTTAAGGTCGTCATCCACCTCCCTGGACATCAACTTTCATAAAAGGAGTGACATGTGGTAGCCAAACTCAAGCGTTCCGGCTTCCCATCATGACAGGGTCAATCCTTTTGCTTTAATTGAACCCCTCTTCCCGGCGCTCACAGTCAACGGAATCAAGACCGCGTTCCAATGGACAGGAAACCTTCACTCGTTCCGACGCGTCTGTATGTTTAACAGAGGAATAAAGGACATATAGTGAATGTACTTCTCTCTTGCAGTATCATGATATGAAAATGGATATTGTAAGCCCCTTGGTTTGTTAGGTCTTTGCTGTTGTTTTGTGACTTAATGAGTGGAGGGCAACCTAACGAATTACCCTCTGTAGCTCCTTATTGTGGTTAACTCTGTACCAGAGTACCTGCTTGTTTCTGAGAAGTGTCGAATAGATGCAGGGTGATTAGGAGTTTTCTTTCCACAGGTTTATTGCTGCTGGTAGAGTATTTGAGCGTATGTTAGTGAAATGGGCCCTAGCGTATGATGAATGTATGTGCGTGTAACTGTGAGATTACTCTATCTGTGGTAGTGGGAATATTATACACACCCTGATCTCTATCAATTGCTGGAGCAGAGTTTTCTGTTTGAAAATTCGTTGGTTTTTGAAGCTCTGGCATGTCTATTTGTCATATTAATTTATTAATTACTAATAATTGATTATTTGTCTTGTGTGAGTGTGTTTATATTAATCAATCAGTTTGTCCTAACAAGAGAGAGTTACACGTGGGTGCGCATAAATGTGCTGTTTAACAATAACGTGCGTGTTTTCATGTTTAAACGTTGCTATGTGCTGTTTATTTTTGAGCACAAAACGCTTTCCGAATTAATGCTTTTTTATGTTGCAAGTGCTAGATAGATGCATACACATAAGGGTATTAGTGGGGTTAACACTGTTTAATCACTATGATGTGGTAACGTTGTCTTTGTTTCTTTTAATTAAGATGGTCTATTGTGGCCTATGGTGGCCTAGTCAAAGATGGCCGATTTTATAAGCCTGGCCTCGATTTGAAAGTAGAAAACCGTGATGGAAGAGAGCCCTGCTGAATATGGTCCTGAAGTCAGCTGACCACAGTCCTTGCTTGCCTTACAAAATTTTCCGTGAGGACATCAGCAGCCTGGGTAATCTTCGAGTGAAATGGAACGTCCTTGGCAGCCTTGGGAAAACAAAGGAGCCTTAGAGAAAGACTCTGAGCATTGGTCTCATTGCCGAGGAGAAGTAGAACTAACAAGATACATTTGTGATTCTTGGTTCCTGTTCCGTAGTCTTTATTTTGTGATTTTTCCTGAGCGGAGATTTTCGAATGTAGCAATGTTACATCCTTTCCTTCTCGCTCTGCTCAGCGGTCCAGCGGACATTACAACTTTTCTATGTATCTTTCTTTTGTTCGATTCAGTATAAGAATTGTTAGCCTAGAGAGGGTCTTGCCACTTGCCATTTGCCTTTGCTGCGTACCGAATCTGCGTTGCTGAGGATTGATGCTGAAGGGACTTCGTCTTGAGAGACTTTACCGAGAGACTTGTCCTGACCCGTTCTGACATTTAGCTAGAATAGGTAACTATGAGAAAAATGATTTATGCTGCTTGATTTTCTTTGACTAATTTTAGATAAAGCAATATAACTTGAACATGGTGTTGGATATTATTTCTTGTCAATTATTGTGTATTATATTTTGATTATTGCCGTATAGGTTGTATAGATTATGTTTATGGACAGTCACAATAACCAGGTCTTATCGACCTCGATATAGATGCAGGGTGATTAGGAGTTTTCTTTCCACAGGTTTATTGCTGCTGGTAGAGTATTTGAGCGTATGTTAGTGAAATGGGCCCTAGCGTATGATGAATATATGTGCGTGTAACTGTGAGATTACTCTATCTGTGGTAGTGGGAATATTATACACACCCTGATCTCTATCAATTTCCTGGTAGCAGAGGATGGTTATTGATGATTGTCTTGATCTGATAAGATTGCTTGTACATTAGCTTATTGATTATTGATTATTGATTGATGTTGGTATATGTACTAATACTATATGTTGGAGTCGTAATGTTGAGTTATATGTAGTGCTTCTGGAACTTGGGAGCTGGTAGCAGTTCCGTAGTAGGGCAGAGGGAAGTATATGCTGCTCTCGGGAAAGACGGAATTGTAAGGAATAACGTGTAACAATTGAAGTTGCGCGTCACATTGTCTGGGTTCGGAATCAGTGACATCGTCGTATGTTACTATTAGATATTTCTGGTATATAAGGAGTGTGTATGATAGTGAAGGTTATCTGTGAAACTCTGGTCTTAAGTCCCAGGGATCCGTAAGGATTACCGTTAAAGCTTATCGCGGGAGAAGTAATAGGTATTCTCTGAGCTTGTTTGAGAAAACTGGACAGAGGAAAGCTGTTTAGTTGATGTATGTTGTAATTCTGTAATGGAGCAGATTATTCGCTGTTCTCGGGAAGCAGGATTCTGTGTGTATGTACTATATTTTCTTGTATGAATGTGTGTGAATGTTCGTATATTTAATTGACTGAAAGACTCTTTGGACAAGTCCTAGAGGAAACAGTTAATGAATGTATGTTAGAAGGGCAGAGTAGAGAGAAGTGCTACTGTGTCAACGAGAGGTTTCTTGTGAAATAGACTCTCTTTTACTATTCTGTGGTTAGCGAAGCAGACAATGGAGATGTTTTTATGTTGTAACTAATAGATTTTGTAGAAATTTTGACACGAAGTCTACTGAAAAGATTTTGTAAAGGAGGGGTAGACGAGTGACAGAAGACAGGAGACAAGCGACTGCAGCGACTGTTGACGTCAGAAAGACCGCGCTCTGATTGGATAGTGGATCAGAATAGTGCTCGCGCTAGGATTGGTGCATTAGTGTGAGCCGCGCAAGGATTGGAAGAGCTATTTAGTGACGTAGACGTTCCAGGATTGGTGCGTTAGTGTAAGTCGCGCTGCTATTGGTTGAAAATTCGTATTGTATATTTATAATACGGAAAGAGTAGAGAGTTTTTGGTAAACGCTAAAATGTATTACCAAGAGGAGAAAAAGAAGAAAACATTTTTTGGTAAAATTAAAAAGTGGTTTAACAAGGATAAAGATGTTAAAACGAGAGAGGGTGAGTTGTTACCTCCACCGAAAACACCTGGATCCTTCATGGCTGCAAGACATGGGTTTCATACCTGTATATGGTTGGAGAATTGGGTTAGGTATACTAAAGAAGATGGTGTTCTAGCATTTCCAGAACATGGTTCATTTAATCTGGCCGTGTTGAGAAATTTACGGGAAAAGATGTTATGTCTAGACCCGAAACCAAGACCTACACAGTTCGAGGCTTTAGTGGAATGGGAAGAGGAAGTACATGAGCGAGAAAAACAAAGATCTGGAGGGTACTACAGGTACATGTTTGGGAGGAGACATGATCATGAGACTCATCATGATCGAATGAAAAGGTGGCGAGATGTTAGTATGTCAGAGGGATTATATCCGATGAGAACAGTTGAAGGAGGAGCAGAAAGGGTTCCTGAGTCAGAAATGAGAAAATATGGAGTTAATGAGTATGAGGATGAGGTCTTGAATGACATGATTTACAAGAGACCACCTCCATATAGACCAGAACCAGACAAAAGTACACCAGTTGTTTCTCCGATAAGAGATACAGTTTGTGTTAGTGAAACAGAAAATGAGACACCTGAGGTAAGAAGTGATCATTACCTTGATAAGAATGCCAGACAATTAGCCAGAACTACAACAGAATTAACTAAGAAGATTAGGGAGTTAACGAAGAATCTAGAAGCTGTTACGGTGCCTGTAACAATAGGTCCAGTTATGCCTGTGTTTGACAAACAGAGGACAGGTGAAAATGGATTGGTGATTCCATATGTTGGGAATAATTTGACAAATTCAGGTGGTCCTTCAGGAGATTCAGGCAAAAGAGCAGAAAGAAGTGACCTGAGACAATCGAGACATGACACATGTAGTGAAATATTGGATGCTAGTGAAGCTAGTTGTTCAGGGATGCCAATTTTAGAACCGCAGAAGAGAGTGGTTCCAGTGAGAAAAACTGCTGAAATAACAGTTGAAGATTTGAATGATTGGATGAAAGTTCTACAGAAAAAGGATAAAGATTCACAAGTAATTGATGTGGCTAGGTTACGTGTAGAACTAGAAGAGCTTGTTACAGGAACAGTTCCAACAGAAATTCTGAAGAGTCATCATGATGGTGAACTAATGTTCATGTGCAAAAACATTACCTGGAGAGCAAGAAATACACATGACAGGCTAAGAGCAATAGCGAATGAGCAGGGAGTTGACATTGATAAAGTGAAAGCTTTACAAAGAACCTACAGGATGGATTTTACAGAGAAGGATATTGAAAATTTGAATGCTACTGGTAGAACAGGACAGATTAAGGAAATGGTAGTATTATTGCGAAGATGGGGTGATCTAGAAAAGTGGAAGGATAGGTGGTATAAAAAGAGAGATGAAGCTGAAGATAGAACAACTTATTCAGCATTCCCAGTGAGAGAAAAAGAGAAACCAGTGGATAATTATCCTATGAGAGAAATACCTGGAGGAGGATATGTACATGTTCCATGGACCAGACAGGATATTTTATCATTCACGAATGATTTCCCTCGATTGAGAGAAAAGCCCGTCGAGTGGTATAGGCAGGTAGATAGGTTTGTGAAATTGTCAAAAGTGCTGTGGGTTGACCTGAATAGTCTGTTTGATATAATTGTTCCAGCAGACTTGTGGACTGAGTGTAAAATAGTTGTGGGTTGGCCTACTGAGGAATATCCAAGAGACCCAAGAACAGGGGCACCAGATCCAGAGGTAATGAGAAAGTATGATCAGGTGATGGTATACCTGAAGAGTAAAGTTCCTGCAAAAGAGACAGACTGGGTAAAGATAGATCGAACACAACAGGAAGCGAAAGAATCAGTTCATGCTTTTTACGAGAGGCTGATACTAGCGTTTAAACAATTTAGTGGAGATGAACACCTGGGTGACAAAGATTTGAGTCACTTTGTATACAGATTTGTATATGGCCTTAGACCTGAAATTGGTGAGAGAATTCGTGAGCATACAGTGGATTGGCAGAGTAAGAAAGTAGATGAGATTCTGAGACATGCGAAATACTTTAGTGATGAAATTGAAGCGAAACAAAGAAAGCTGAAAGAGAAAGCAATGTGGGCACAAGTGAAAGTTGCGGAAAGACAGGAAGCACAGTTAGTGGAACAGGCGAATAATCCAGGAAACAATGCAGGGAATAGACCTAGATATGCAGGGAAAGGAAAAGGAAGTCTTGAGGAAGCGAAGAAAAAGTTTCCTTGTCACAACTGTGGCCAATTGGGGCATTGGAGATCGGAGTGTCCTAATCCACCATTAGTGAGTAATGAGAATAAATCCTTAAATCAACAGGTGCAGAATGAAGGAAATAATCAACAGCAGCAACAACAGAAAGTTGTGAGACAGCAGAGTCAAGAGCCAAAACCGCCCTTGCCGCAGAATAAAGGGTTACAAAAGTATAATCAGGATTCAGGATTCTACAATGATGAACAGGTAAACAAACCAAGACGTTCAAACAAAGTACAACAGTACTTGTTAAAGAGAGAAGGGAGTGAATCTGAGGGTGATTATTGACGGTGCCGAGGAGAGGAAGAGGAGTGCATACTTGGTGCAACTCTAGAAATAGACCAGGCAGGACCATTTGTGGATGGGAAAATAAATGAGGAGATTGTTACTTTTTTGGTAGACACAGGTGCGACAAGATCAACTGTCAGGTCAACAGATGTTAGAAATCTTCCTCTCTCGGATGAAGCAATCCAAGTAGTTGGTGTAGCCAATACGCAAATCAGAACACGTCTTACTGAACCTGTAAGAGTACAGATAGGGAAATTTTCAGACATGCACAGATTCATTGTCTGTGACACGAGTCCAGTGAACCTGTTAGGTAGGGACTTGTTGTGCAAGATGAACTGCACAATTTTTTGTACAGCGGATGGAATAGCCTTTGAGACACCAGATGAGGATGTTTTGTACCGAGTGACTCTAGAGAATAGAGAAAGTGAGTTAATTGGTGCATTTGCTGTGTTTAATCCGGAGGATTTGCCTCGAGAGCTGAGAGACACAGTGAAAAGGACAGTTTGGGATTTTACTGGAGAGGATGTGGGATTGATGAATAATGTAGATCCAGTGAAAATTGCAGTAAAAGAGGGAATTACATATCCTAACATTCCTCAATACAAAATGACACCAGAAATAATTGAAGGGATAACTCCTATAATTGAGAAAATGATTCAGCAAGGAGTCCTGAGAGAACTACTGAGTAGTCCGTGTAATTCACCGATAATGGGACTAAAAAAGCCTAATGGGAAATTTAGAATCGTACAGGATTTGAGAAAAGTTAATCAAATTGTGGTGGCATGTTGTCCTATCGTGCCAAATCCATCAGTGATCCTGTATCAAATTCCACATGATGCCGAGTGGTATACAGTAATTGATTTGTGTCATGCGTTCTTTTCAATTCCATTACATCATGATAGCCAGCCGATTTTTGCATTTAGGTTTGGCCAGCGTATCTTAGCATGGTGTCGAATCCCACAGGGGTATACGGAGAGTCCTTCGATATTCAATCAGTTATTGAAAAAATCGTTGGAGAGTTTGATCATGCCTGAGAGCTCAGTACTAGAGCAGTACATTGATGACCTACTTGTGGCATCAAAGACACGTGAAGCTTGTGAAGTAGATACCATAGCTTTACTGAATCATCTGGCAGATGGAGGGTTAAAGGTATCTCCAGTCAAATTGCAATTTTGCAAGAAAGAGGTGCATTATCTTGGACACAATATTGAAAAGGGTCTGAGAAAAGTGACGGATGACAGGATCAGAATAATCAGAGAAATGAAAGCCCCAAAAACTCAAAGAGAAGTGAGAATGTTCCTGGGTATGGTGGGTTATTGTCGTCAGTGGATAATTAATTTTTCCTTGATAGCAAAGCCACTGATTAAACTGACAAAAAGTGAGATGACAGACCCATTGAGTCTAGATGCAGAACAAATGGCAGCATTTGAGGAGCTCAAAAGTAAAATGTGTGAGGCTCCAGCTTTAGGCATGCCTGACTACGAAAAGGAGTTTGAGCTGTACTGCAGTGAGAGAAATGGATGTGCACTTTCAGTGTTAATTCAGAAACATGGATTACTGAGGAGGCCTATTGCGTACTTCTCATCGACACTTGACCCTGTAGCTGTGGGTTTACCAGGTTGTCTGAAATCCGTGGCTGCAACATGCAGAAGTCTGGAACAAAGTGAGGGAATCATAATGGGATATCCTGTAAGGGTATTCGTACCTCACAATGTGGCAATTCTTTTGACAAGAAGCAGAACCCAGTACATGTCACATAGTCGGTTGACTAAATATGAAAAAGTGATTCTGGGAGCATCAAATGTGACTCTTGAGAGATGTGTAAATGTGAATCCAGCGACACTCTTGCCGGATATTGAAAATGTGGGTGTGAAAATGGAAGATGATCATGATTGTTTGGATGTGCTTGAGTACTGTACAAAACCGAGACCAGACATAAGGGATCTTCCCTTGCATGAAAGTGATCATGTGTTGTTTGTGGATGGTTCATGCCTGAGAAATGATGATGGTGTGTTATGTGCAGCATATGCGGTGTGCAAAGTTTCAGAGGTCATGGAAGCATCACCATTGAAAGGAGTGAAGTCTGCACACGTTGCTGAATTGATAGCATTGACAAAAGCTTGTGAAATTGGGAAAGATTTGAGGACGACTGTGTTGACTGATAGTCAGTATGGATTTGGAGTGGTGCATGATTTTGGCCAGCTTTGGCTACAAAGAGGTTTCTTGACATCGAGTGGAACTCCAATATAGAATGCTGAAATGATTGGTAAATTGCTTGAGGCGATACAGCTGCCTAAAGAGTTAGCAGTTGTAAAATGTGCTGCCCATGGACAGGGAGAAGATTTTATCACGGTTGGAAACCGTTACACCAATGATGTTGCGCAATACTGTGCCAAGACAAATCAGTCCATTAATCGGGACCGAGAGGGGGAAATGTCTTTTCTCTCTGTGATGTTTACTAATGTCTTAGAAACATGGGATGAAGTGAAACAGTTGCAAGATGAGGCAGGAGAGGAAGAGAAAAAAGATTGGATTAAGGCAGGATGTGCTCCAAGAGAAACAGATCATGTTTGGGTCTACAGAGATGGCAGACCAGTAATGCCTAACTCAATTTTGTCGTCAATGGCAAGAATGTATCATGGCCAGGGACATTTGGGGAGGGACGCGATGGTCAGGTCATTTAAACAGACCTGGTACAATGCAAAGTTCAGGACAATTGCAGAAAGCATCTGTCAAAGGTGTTTGGTTTGTCAGCAATTTAACACTGGGAAAAAGACAGTGGTGAGTCTGGGAACAATAGGCAGAGAAGGAGGTCCTTTTACAAGAATGCAGATTGATTTCATTGAAATGCCCCAAGTGAACAGACTGAGGTATGTTCTAGTGGTAGTTTGTTTGTTTTCAAGGTGGGTGGAAGCTTACCCGACTAGAAGAAATGATGGGATAACAGTGGCGAAGTTACTGTTAAGGGAGTTGATTCCTAGGTACGGGTTTCCAGTAACAGTTGAGTCTGATAGAGGTGGACACTTTCAAAATGAACTAATGGGTTTGATTTGTGAAGCATTGAAAATACAGCAGAAGCTACATTGTGCATACCGACCAGAGGCTTCTGGTGTGGTTGAGCAGATTAATGGCACAATCAAGAACAGGATTGGAAAAATGTGCTTAGCCACTGGCATGAAATGGCCAGATGTTTTACCTCTAGTGCTGATGACTATTAGATCTACTCCAGATAGAACTACTGGCTTGAGTCCGCACAAAATAATTATGGGACGTGCAATGCGCCATGCATTCGTGCCTGTCAATAAGTTGGTGACAATAACTGATGACATGATTTTGGATTACTGTAAAGGCCTGGCTGACGCAGTTCATTCTGTGTTTCACCAGGTTGGAGAGGAAGCTACCACACTTGAGAAGAAGCAAGCCCATGATCTGAGTCCAGGAGACTGGGTGAGGATTAAAGTACACAGAAGAAGAAATTGCTTGGTTCCAAGGTGGGGAAGGCCAAGACAAGTTATTCTGACTACGACGACTGCAGTAAAGTGTGCTGGAGTGAGACACTGGGTACATGCAAGTCATACTCTGAGAGTTCCAAACCCAAAAGAAGGGACTGGTAAAGAGTATTTTGAAGAGTCGGATTCCAGTGATGATGAAGATACAGAATCAGTGGGGAAAGAAGTAGGAAAAGCTTCAAATGAACCACTGCGAGTATCAGAAAAGAGATCAGATTCTGTAAGAGAGCCTGAAGTTTCAAAAAGCAGTGAAGGAAAAAGAAAAGAAAAGAGAAATTTCACAGAGACTACTCCTGAATTAGAAGAGGAGGAGATTGAAGAACCACTTGAGATTATACTTGAAGAAGTAGGGTCAGAAGAAGATAGAGAGGGACAGATTGCGGAAGACCCCCGAGGAGGTGTAGGGAACATTCTTGATGAGCTAGGTGAAGGGACAAGTAGACAGCAAGAAGATTGCGTGTCGGAGACTCGAGGAGGGATAGAAGTAGGGAAATCTCAAACAGTGGTGAAAGAATCTGTGGAAAAGAAGAAAGCTGCTGGAAAACGGAAACAAGAGGCACTTGAAACAGAATTGAATGATGAGAATGAACAAACAGAGGGTCGAGTTCTGAGAAAGAGAACTTGGATTGGAGAAAGAAGTAATAAAGAAATAAAGCCGAAAAAGGTGATAAAAGGAGATCGTTGGCCTAACAACAGAGTTAAGAGGCTGAGATACAAGATAATAAGAGCAAGTACATCAAAAGCTGAACAAGTGAATGAAGTTTCGAGTCAAAGTTCAAAAGCTGAAGGAGAAGAATCAAAGGAGTCAAAAGAACCAGTAGAAATAAAAAGAGTAAGAAGACCCAACCAAAAGTACAGATCACCGGAATGGTCTTATGTGGCACTGTCTGAAGAAGGAAAAGAAGAAACAGTGACTCGAGATAATCCGGAAGAGATCTTGAGAGAAGTGGTTGAGGAAGATACTGGTGAAATTCTGAAAGTACTTTTGACTGACATTGGAGGAGAGTCGAGTACTGAGGATTTTGATGTTGGAGATCTAATACAATTTGATGTTGAAGAAATTGAAGTGAAGAATGACAAGTATCCAAACTGAATAAAGGAAAGATTCACTTGGATTAAGTGAACGGAAGGATCATTTGGAAAAACTGAAAACCGAAGAAAGCTGAAGAATTTAAGAGTTCCAATTTCAGTAGTGGAGTAGTAGAGGCTAAACTAGAGTAATAAAATGGCTAACATAGAAGATAATCGAAGTAGATGTGCCTTCTTTAAAGGTGGTGTAGAATGTGCTGCTGCTGTACTGGATTATTAATGCTTCTATGGGGTGTTTTAGTTTTATTAGTTACTTTTAAAGTTGAGTTTGAAATGCATACAGAGAATGTGACAAATGTAGAGAAAAATTCGCAAAAAGTAGTTCCGATTAGAATTAGTAATACTTACATACACAAAGATAGGTCAATTAATAACTTTTCTAGTAATGTTTTTTCAAAATTGTTATATGAATATGTGAAAACAATGGAAGTAAGGGATTGCTACGTTTGTATGCAATTACCTGCATCCGTTTCAGAGGGTGTTACTTATCATCATTTACCAGCTACATATGGTATTTCTTGTAGTATTTTAAGTAGTGTTTTTTATTTGTTAGGGAAAGTAGATTATAAGATGTCTAACAGAGATAGTATTTTTGGGCATTTGCCAATGAACAAAGAGCTGAATCCAGCTAAAGAAGCTAACACTTTTGGTGAAATTTTTATTGAAGAAAAAGGACTAACATTAGATTACATTTTTAAGAATAATTTAACTTGCAGTCTGAAAGGAGAGGAGAAAGCTTTTCTGGATATGGTAGAAGAAAGGAGATTGAACATGCAGGAGAAAGCAGGAAAATATAAAGTGAGTGAGACAATTTGGGACATTGAGATGGGAAAAGAGTAGAAGAATGGGGCTAGTCCAACTTTAGCTTTAGATGCACCACAGAAGGGTAAACTTTGCATTACAAGAAGGAAATCTCAATATGATACATATTTTGTTGGGACTAGTGAGTGCCATGATACATACTTCATTGCAACAGGTTGGGGTTTCAGAGGTGGAGAAGATACAATTTTTCCAGGAGTATACTATGTTTGTGGGAACAAGGCTTATTACAAGTTGCCTGACCATTGGTATGGCACATGTTATGTGGGCCTGGTTTTTCCAAAGATTTTTCATATAGATAAAATAACAGATGTAGAACATATTAATTTACTAATGCGTTTTAAGAGAGAAACTTGGTCTGAAATAGTGGGTGACATTTTTGGAGTTTTGATTCCAGCAGTGGGAATTTCTTTGAATGCTTATGGAATTCGGAAACTGTCAACAGTGGTTGATCGCTTATCGACAAATACCGCTGGAGGGTTTCTTTTGGTGAATACGGAATTAAGTGCCGTACGTGCCATGTCTATGCAAAATCGACTTGCCCTTGATATTCTATTGGCCAAGGAGGGTGGAGTCTGTGGAATGCTGAAAGTTCAACATTGTTGCACTTACATTCCAGACGAAAGCAAAGACCTGAAGGTCTATATCAAAAATATTACTGATTTGCATGAAGAATTAGTACCACTTGAAGCTGAGAATTTATGGACTAAAATAGCTAATAAAATGATAGCTGTTAAGGATTTCATTGCAAAAATAGGTAGTACTATTATAGGTAGAATATTGTTTCCTTTAACTTGCATAATTGTTGCTTTATTGATAATAAGATTAGTGTGTGTGTGTTGTAAAAACAGGGGAGGGAAGAAATTGAATAAAGAGAAGAAAAATAAGAGGTTGAAAAGAGAACCTCAAGAAATTGAATTAGAAGAATTGAGGGAAAGTGTTTACTTAGAGACAAAAAGGGATGATGAAAGAGTGACTGGTGTGTAATGTTGTGTAAGGGGAAAAAGACATTTCCGATTTCTCCTAAAATGGGACTAAATTTTGACTAATTTTTTTGGGGGGTTTATTTGGTGATAAAATCACCAAAGGGGGGATTGCTGGAGCAGAGTTTTCTGTTTGAAAATTCGTTGGTTTTTGAAGCTCTGGCATGTCTATTTGTCATATTAATTTATTAATTACTAATAATTGATTATTTGTCTTGTGTGAGTGTGTTTATATTAATCAATCCGTTTGTCCTAACAAGAGAGAGTTACACGTGGGTGCGCATAAATGTGCTGTTTAACAATAACGTGCGTGTTTTCATGTTTAAACGTTGCTATGTGCTGTTTATTTTTGAGCACAAAACGCTTTCCGAATTAATGCTTTTTTATGTTGCAAGTGCTAGATAGATGCATACACATAAGGGTATTAGTGGGGTTAACACTGTTTAATCACTATGATGTGGTAACGTTGTCTTTGTTTCTTTTAATTAAGATGGTCTATTGTGGCCTATGGTGGCCTAGTCAAAGATGGCCGATTTTATAAGCCTGGCCTCGATTTGAAAGTAGAAAACCGTGATGGAAGAGAGCCCTGCTGAATATGGTCCTGAAGTCAGCTGACCACAGTCCTTGCTTGCCTTACAAAATTTTCCGTGAGGACATCAGCAGCCTGGGTAATCTTCGAGTGAAATGGAACGTCCTTGGCAGCCTTGGGAAAACAAAGGAGCCTTAGAGAAAGACTCTGAGCATTGGTCTCATTGCCGAGGAGAAGTAGAACTAACAAGATACATTTGTGATTCTTGGTTCCTGTTCCGTAGTCTTTATTTTGTGATTTTTCCTGAGCGGAGATTTTCGAATGTAGCAATGTTACATCCTTTCCTTCTCGCTCTGCTCAGCGGTCCAGCGGACATTACAACTTTTCTATGTATCTTTCTTTTGTTCGATTCAGTATAAGAATTGTTAGCCTAGAGAGGGTCTTGCCACTTGCCATTTGCCTTTGCTGCGTACCGAATCTGCGTTGCTGAGGATTGATGCTGAAGGGACTTCGTCTTGAGAGACTTTACCGAGAGACTTGTCCTGACCCGTTCTGACATTTAGCTAGAATAGGTAACTATGAGAAAAATGATTTATGCTGCTTGATTTTCTTTGACTAATTTTAGATAAAGCAATATAACTTGAACATGGTGTTGGATATTATTTCTTGTCAATTATTGTGTATTATATTTTGATTATTGCCGTATAGGTTGTATAGATTATGTTTATGGACAGTCACAATAACCAGGTCTTATCGACCTCGATATAGATGCAGGGTGATTAGGAGTTTTCTTTCCACAGGTTTATTGCTGCTGGTAGAGTATTTGAGCGTATGTTAGTGAAATGGGCCCTAGCGTATGATGAATGTATGTGCGTGTAACTGTGAGATTACTCTATCTGTGGTAGTGGGAATATTATACACACCCTGATCTCTATCAATTTCCTGGTAGCAGAGGATGGTTATTGATGATTGTCTTGATCTGATAAGATTGCTTGTACATTAGCTTATTGATTATTGATTATTGATTGATGTTGGTATATGTACTAATACTATATGTTGGAGTCGTAATGTTGAGTTATATGTAGTGCTTCTGGAACTTGGGAGCTGGTAGCAGTTCCGTAGTAGGGCAGAGGGAAGTATATGCTGCTCTCGGGAAAGACGGAATTGTAAGGAATAACGTGTAACAATTGAAGTTGCGCGTCACATTGTCTGGGTTCGGAATCAGTGACATCGTCGTATGTTACTATTAGATATTTCTGGTATATAAGGAGTGTGTACATTAGAACAGTAAGTGAATCTGTACCCACAATAATGTGCTGCATAGGTAAATACATATAAGGTCCAAAAGGCGAGACCAATTGCAAATGATTGCTTGTTCTTAGATACCACTCAAGTTGCTCTCGGTTTCAGAGTAAAAAGTTTGAGGGAAAGTAACTCAAAGAAGGGAAAAAGACATTTAAAACAAAGACTTCAGCATGCATCCAATAATGTTCTTCAACTACAAACATTTGTAGCTTCCGGATTTGCATGTTAGTAGTAAGCTTCTACAAGGAAGTGGTTTAACCCTTCAGCTGCTGTTAATCTTTGGTCAAGGTAGCTTTGAAGTCACAGACTTCTAAAGTGCCACAGATCGAAAGACCGCCATCAACCAAATAAACATGATCCGCACTCAATGCTGGTTTTTTCCACCGCAATTCGCAGATAAGGGGGTTGGGGATTCTAAAGGCTGGCCCAACCCCATCCAGATATCCTTCAGTCACCTTTGTTTGTATACAGAGGAAAAAAAGACCCATGCAAAGATACATTTGAGGATTCACAGAGCCCCTTAGGCTAATGCACCCTTAAAGATTGCATTCTTCATTTAAATGAAGTTACTGCAATCATTAACCTTTGTTTGAGCAAACCACCATCTACATATCCCAAACTCCACAGCATATTTTCAAGTACTTCAACACGGTTTCAAAAGCTTTCAGCGGTACCAGCTCAAATCGAATCTCAAAGATACTGAATACGCAAGGAGGGTGCTTGCGTGAGCGAGCCATCCCAGTTGCTGCTGGTATTTCAGGAATGCAGGCAGCTGCGCTGAGTGCAGGCAAGTATCCAGGTATCAATAAAACAGACGGGAGGAGAGAGGAGAGACCATCACAGGCTGTACAGTGTGATGGCCAACAAAAGCGTTCTCTGAGTGAAATCGCCAGGGAAGGAACTTAGCACAGAAAGGAGGGAATTTTCCACAAATGCACCATTAATAAATCAGCATTTTTAAATGCCACACATAACAACCAATAGCAATTAGGAGGTGTGCTAAAAGCCCATATAGAGATACAACAGGTCAAGGCTCGACCTAACAAGCATTAAAAATGCAATAGGTCTCGCCTTTCATTAAGTTAAAGCCATTTGCTTTGCTATACAATACCATTAGCAAAGCAAATGGCTTTAACTTAATCAAAGGCGAGACCTATTGCATTTTCAATGTTGTTGTACTCTACTGTTGCGAGATGGAGCAAGTGTCTTTTGCATTGCTTCACCAGCAGTGTCCAAGGCCTTGCTGTGGTGCACCAAACGTGTACCTCCACCAATAATGAGGGGCGACTGTACCCTCAGCAGGTCTTGTGGAGAGCAGTCCGTCACACCCTCACCATGAAAACTCCATTCACGTCCCCATACCGGGGTCCTTAACCTCCTGTGTATGTGTTCAGTTGCTAGACCCCCAGGATATTGCGTCCTATATATGCAAATTTCTCGGCAAAAATGTACATTTTGCAGCACTTTATTTTACTCGTAATCATTCCTTTTCAGGCTTAAATCAATGGAACCTGTTTTAGCAGAGTGTTCCTCTTTGAAATAGGCATGTTTAGAGTTCCTGCAGCTCTAAGAAAGCATAGCTCAAATCCTAACCTTGTGGGAGGGGGCCGTATTTCTCCCTGGGATGATCTAGCACCCATGTATCCACCACTGCCGGGGCATCACATTCACCACTCCCTGGTTTGTAACTCTGCCTCCTCCACTCTCTGGTTTAAGTTATACAGCCCCTTTCTCTCTCTCTGGTTTGTCATGCAGCTCTCTTCACTCCCTGGCTTAAGTCATTCTATGGTTTCAGTCACACACAGCCCCCCTTTGCTCCTTGGGTGCAGTCACACACAGCCCCGCTTCGAGCAGGCAGACCTGGAAGTTTGAAACTTTCACCCTCTGCACCACAGATGGAAAGTGAGAACCCCACCCCACAGCACTGCATGCTCCTGGCAAGCTCCAGACACCCCTTTTGATTACTCCCTGCTAATACTTGCGTGATTCCATTGTTTATATCGTTGCCAGGTACCCTGACTGTCTCTTGAAAATGAATTTGGGGTAACACTACATTTTTGGGGCTGAATGCTGGGGACCTTTTTTTTGCAGCCACAAAGATACATTTTGTGGTCATTGCGCTAGTCAGCTGTTTTTGCGGATTATTTAGCAAATCGCAAAATCCTGGAGGGTCTGAATAGTGCATTCAGGCTGGGATTGTAAATTTAAATTTGATACTTGTATAGCGCACTACTCACCCGCAAGGGTCTCAAGGCGCTTGTACGAATACCACTGTGGAACCCATCCTGGCTTTCTCTGTGAGGCGTCCACTCCTGGGCACCCCCAAGGTGGAGGCCAGGCATCCTTAGCGTTGTGGGGGCCGTTGTGGAGATTAAGCAAGCTATTGCCCAGAGTTGCAGAGTGGGACTCCATGATTGGAATAGGCACCAAGGCGAGAATTATCAGGTCCGTGGAATTTTTTGAGCCCAAAACCCTGCCGAGGCGAGGAATTGAACCCTAGTCCCAGGCTAGACCTCTGCATCAGGGTCTGCCGCTCTAATCATTGAGCCACACTTCTCCACTGGATGGAAGTGTTGCCTGGGATTGAAGCTTTTAGCTGCTCCTTCCCTCGTGCCACGTCAGGCAAGTATCTGAGTCTGCCAGATTGAAGTCCAAGTTCTGGTAAAATATTAGTGGGAGTGCAAGCAATCGTAATTTTTGAATTAGTGATAACCTTGAGCACAATATAACCAGTCACATGAATGCGAGGGACTGATTCACATCCACTTAGGCAAGGTTGCTCAGAGCAGGCCACCTTGATATGCTTGACTTGGCACAACGCTGGGAGAGGGGGTGAGGGAGGCCAAATGAGTTTGTAAAATACTATGTAGAAATGGGGCGAGAGGGGAGTCTTCGTTGTACATACCTTTCTGGCAAATGTAATGTGCATTGCAGTGACGTCTAGGTTTCCTCGTCTGCTTCACATGTGACTGAGCAAGCTTTGTTTTGAGAGGCTGGACTGACAAAACCTACTTTAATGGTTGAAACATTATGTATTTTTTGTCACACTATTATCAAAGAATTCTCAGATTACTAACATACTAAGAAGATAGTTTGGAGTATTCAGTAAAACCAAAAGAACCTTTTTTTCTTAATGGTGTAGTTCTCACTACACGTTCTATCTTTGGTTTTATCTCACATGGTGAAAACCCCCTGCAGAATAACAAGGCGCAGGAAGGGCAGCCTCTTTTTCCAGTGCCAAAAATACTACCGTAAAGCTTGCTCAAACACACGTTCGGATTTGGTTTATCAAAATCTTTCCATAGGTCTAGTTATTGCTGTACTGGAAATGGACAAAAGGTAGTAGTTTTTTAGACAAAACATCAGAGCGAAACTTTACAAACCTCCTCTGGGCACAATCGGGTTAATAGAGTGGAAGCAGGCAGCCGTCTGTACAGCGCCACTTAGTGACGTGTGTGCGTACAGCCAATAAAATTTCATAATTTTGGCTGTCTGCTGGAGGCCTTTTTTTTTTTGTGGCCAAAAAGATACATTTCCTGGGGGGTCTGTCTGGTGTGTTGCCAGCGGCAAAACAAGACTTTGGAAATGGGGAACAGTTGGCTCCAAGGTACAGTGACCATCTGCCCACCACACAGGTGTTTCAGCAAGAGATTAGTGATGCAGGTAGCTAGAAAGATGAGCAAGGACTTTGTGGGGGTCAACCTGCTGTACAATTAGGCATCGCAAGGCACCCTGCAAAGCGAATTGCATTGCATTGATTTACAAAATGGATTTTTAATATCCGACTTGGTCTCTAGCTTCACAAACACTTGCATAAATACAGCCCTGAATAAAATGTTATGTACAGATGTAAACTAAATCCATCCACCAAGTGAAGACTCGGTGTAAGGTATTAACTTGACTGATGCCAAAAATAGGCTGAAATCCCATCTGACCTCCTCTTTGCAGTTTGTGGCTGGAATGTAGGGTGTTATCAGGGTTGCAGCCACTGCTAGCTCCATCAGTATCACGCTTTTAGTAAATCAACGTTGACTCAAAGTAATTTCTGCCAGAGTTGCTTCTGTCCAGACGGCCATTGAAACTGTGGCAGACCACCGAGACGTTTTAAATGTCTCCCACATGCTGGGAGAAAGATCTCAGTGGACCAGAGACATTCAATATGTAACAACTAGAACACCAGTTGCATATCACTGAACGCAAGTACTGAAAAATGTCTCGCTGGAATACTACATTTTCTCCTTCACTGCACAGACACCAACATGAATCAACCAGCGGGGGGAAAACAAGCTGGCTCCGTGGACCCGACGGGGGGGGGGGGGGGGGGGCAGGGGGGGGGAGGGAAAGTGAAAGCGGGGGATGCACGCGCTGTGCAACGCCAGCCTCCGGGGACAGGAGATGTGCACGCGTACGGAGGTGGTAGTGTGGTGCAGCACACTCCTGCGCCACCCGATTCTTTTGGGACATTTTCTGCTCCCCCCCTCAGCCTCTTGGAATATCCATTTACCTTGAATTGGCTTCAGCTATGTGTGACTGGCAAAAGTTCACTCTGCATCGTTTATCATCACAGGTGTCTCATACCTTCAGCATGCTCTCTCTCCAGTCTCTCTCCTACCACCTCATCTGCCGATCTCTATAAACAGTGTTCAAAAGGCTACTGGCATTCTGGGGAACAGACTGGGCAGGATTACCAATACAGGGAGTACCACTCCATTTTCAATAGCTACCATGGCTGAGGGGAAGGATCAAGAGAAAGAGACCAAAGCCAGCCTAACGAAGATCCATCAGGATTCCCCTATACCAGAGTCACAGATCAAAGACAAACACGAGAACTCTAATACACTGGATGCCATCCTCAAAAAACTAATCTCAGTCCACAACATCGCACAAAGTACAATAACGAACAATGACTTGCTCCAAGTGGAGGTTGCTGGTATTTGGAAAGACCTGAAAGATTTAACTATTCAACTTTGTAACCCAAAATCCCAAATCATCACCTTCGAAGACAATTACCTTGGCATGGAGGCCAAGGTAATCCAAAGTTCAGGCAAAACAATTATATCTCTTAACCGTGATATAATGGATCTGGAAGATCCCAACAGGAAAAGCAACCTTTACTTCTTTGGCTTTCCAGAGGGGGTTGAGAATGCAGCGCTCTCTGCAATTGATATGGCACACTTATGCTTTCTCCTAGTGCTGGTACAGTGTGTGCTCCCTTGCACCATGGTTTATTTTTGTGCAGAAAGGGATAACTTAATGCAGAAAAACATTCCTTAGAAGCAATTTCCTCTTTCTATGTGTGCTGCAGGATGCAGCATGCCTAGAAAGAGGAAGTAACAAGGAGAAATAAAGACATGTATTCTTGTTATGCCCGCTCAGAGAGGCATAGCTTTTTGGTGCAAATCCAGGTTTACTCACCTTAGTAAATTTGGGATTGTGTCAAACTCCATGGGTGTATCCATGGGATCACCCATGCTCCACCCATGGAATGCCTCTCAGATGCAAAGTTCCTTGGTATTTACTAAACCACGCAAAGCCACGGGTATGTTACTCTATAGTGATCCAGCAGTGCAGGTGATTAATAGGTTATTAGATGGTTTGGACCACCTGCAGCATCCACCATTTTGGCATGATTCCCGAACTGAGAACGGGGTTGTGCTACCATAGGTGCAGCAGGTGCAGAGGCACTGGGCCCCAGAGCTCTGAGGGTCCCACTGAACCCTGACAATTGCTGTATTTTCCTACCCTACTAGTATTCAAAGGGTCCACGGCATCCTTGCTACGACACCGACTGAGGATATGTTGTTGGGAGAATGCATGCAGGTATTTAAAAGTCTTTGAGGGCCACTTCCAGTTTTTTTCTGGCAAACCTCCTCTAGGAAGTGGCCCATACAGAGAATGACTTCCTCGGAGGCCTGGGTCAGAGGTTAGATCATTGCTGAGTTAGTTAGTGTATTTACTGTGAGTGCATAGTGGAGGTTTTTGCATAGGAGAGCGCAGAGTATTAATGATTTTCTGCGGTATCCACAGTAGGTGAGCAGGTGAGCTGGTTTGGCATCTCTTTACTCCGCATTAAGGGGCACAGAGTTGCCTTTAAGAACATTTTTTTGTGTTAAATTAATGTTTTAACTGAGGTAGGCAGTCCTACAATACAAGATGGGGTGACATGTGTTCTTCCCACAAGGTTACTTTGCACTGTAAGCTCTTGTAGACATTGAAGTACATGTATTTTAATAAGGCAGGGATCTAGAAAGAATTCAACAGTGAGAACTACTTTGAATAAAGAATAGATAAAACTCATCCTGAGCTATTGCCTAGTAGAAACTTAAGCGCTTCTAAAGAAAGGAAGGGAAAGAAAGAAATAGAAAGTAAAGGAGGAAAGGAAGATAGGAAACGTGAAAAGTGAGAGAAAGGGAGGAAGCTACAAAAAGCAATAGATGAAAAAAGAACTGAAGGCAATAAGAGAATGAAATAAGTAATAAGGAACAAACAATAGGAAAAACAAAGAAGAGACAAGGGAAAAGGAGGAAAAACGAAAAGGGAAAAGAAGAACACAGGAAAAACAGAGGAAAGGGAAAAAGGAATGAAGAAGAGAAAGAGAAAAGATAATAAGGACCACATAAGAGAAGGAAGAAAGGTAATATAGAGGCAATGAAAGGAAAGGGAAGAAGAAACGAAAGAAAGGAAAGAAACAATGCAGGGAAAAAAATCCACGAGAGAATGGAAAAGAATGAAGAAAGAGATGATATACAAAGTGTGAAAAAAGGAAACAACCATGAAAGTCACTGGTAGCAAAGACAGAAAGGACATAAACAAAAGAGGAGAGATTAAAAAGGAAAGAAGAAGAGAGAAATAAACACTAAAAAGAAACAGTAAAAATACGAAACCAAAAGGAGAGAATGTAGAAGAATAAGAAAAAAGAAGACAAAGAAAGCAGGAAAGAAGGCAAGAGAGGAGGAAAGGGAGGAAGAACATGGAATGAATGGAAGAAACATGGCTGCACTGGCCAGCCGGGCAAACAGCAATCCACCGGGAGGCTGGAGACCCAGGAGGCCAGTTTTGACACTGTGAGGCCGGTTTCAGCTACCAGGAGTAGTGGTGCACGTTACGCGATCCCGGCGGCAACTTGAAAGAGTTGCTCTGGTACTAGCGTGCATTAGCACGTTTGCGCACAGGGGCTGAATTTATCATTTTTGCCAAACTATTTTAGGTTCCCAGTCCAGCCTTTGGAAGAAAGTTCCTGGCGTGGATGCTGGGCATGAGTGTCAAAGATGGAGTCGCATGGCGAGCTGTTCTTGTCGAAGATCCCTGCTTCTGTCTTCTCTGTGTTGAGCTTGAGACAGATGGATTTCATCCAGTTGGGGCCTTCGGTCATGCAGGTGGTGAACTTCATTCTGGTGTTGCGGGTCTTGCCCCAGAGGGAGAGTATAAGTTCAGTTTTGTGAACATAGAAGAGGATGTTGATGTTGTGTTCACCGATGATGTCGGCCAGTCAGGTCATGTATGTGCTGAAGAGGGTTTGGCAGAGGGACAAACCCTGAGGCACTCCAAATATGAATTTGCTGGCTTCGGAGGAGTAAGGTGGCAGGCGGAGAGCTCATGTCATATGGGCTAAGAAGGAGCAGATCCTGCAGAGAGCAGTTGATGAGGAGGGGGTTTGGAACCCTGACAGCTGCTGCAGAGAGGTCCCCAATGATGAGGGCCTCCATATCTCATTTGTCTAGGATTGTGCAGATGTTTTCTGTGGTGGCAATGAGTGCTGCTTCTGAACCGTGGTTATGCCTGAAGCTGGACTGTGGGTCATCAAGGAGCTGGTGCTGGCTGAGGTGGTCAGTGAGGCATGAGTAGATGAGTTTCTCTAAGACCGTAGCTTGGTATGGGTATGGGAAGAGGGATACTTGTCTGTAGTTTGGGAAAGTGCAAGATTTAGTGGATTGTTTCTTGAACAGGGTAGTGATGGTGGTGTTTTTCCAGCTTACCAGGAATGTGGCTGAGTTGATGGAGGCATTCCGGAACAATGTTAGTGCTTCCATGATCTGCAGGAGTCCTTTGGTGAAGGGGTGGTGGAGGCAGGGGCCAGATGGGGCCCCAAGTGGATGGACTTCATGGTGGTGGTGCTTTCGTCAGTGGAAATGGTGGGACACAAGGTCGGGATTCATTCTTCGGCTGTGATGGGAAGTTGAGTTGCGAGGATGACGGGGTCTGGTTGAAGGCCGAGCTTGCTGTATATTGAGTTGATGTTCTTACACAAGAAAGAGCTTGTCGAAGAGATCTTGTGAGGGGGTGATGTTGATGGAGGCAGTTGGAGGCACTGTAAAATCTCTGCCGATGGCAAGGATTTCCTTGCTGCTGTTCTTTCTAGTGTTGATGTGGTCTGGGAGGGCTGTGTGCTTAGTGTTCAGGATCTGCTGGCGGTAGCGTCTTAGTACTCAGGGTTGGTAGGGCCAACATTTTGCACAAGAGATACATTCAGCCAGAAGATTGTTGTCAATGTCATGCATATACTATGAGCAATCCTTATGGAAATAATTACCTCTAGTATGTCAGGGCCACCATTTTGTCATGGTTGCCCCCTTCCATATCCCACAGTTGTCCTCCCTTAGGACAAGAATGACTTCAAATATGCTACCAAACATTTTGCTAATAGTGCCCCTCATACCACGAATTTCCTCACGTATGCCAGTGCCAGCATTTGTCACAGGTGATTGTCATGTCAAGAATTGTTCCAGAAGGCCAGTGTCAGTATTTTTCATTGGAAGACTCAATAAGCCAAGAATTACCTTAAGTATACCAGGGCCAATGACAGACTTTAAGGCATAGCACTGCATTCTTAGAAAACTCACTTACATTCACTTACTCACACACACTCACACTCATTCATATTCTCTCTCTTGCACTCACACGCTATCACTCAATCTTTCTCGTTTATTCGCAGTTTCCCTCATTCTTACTCTGACTCACTCATACTTACTCGCACTCGCTCCTATTCTCCCTCCCACAATTTCACTCATTCATTCACAGTCACTCGCTCTCACTTGCATTCATTTACATTTACTCTTACATTCACTCACTCGTTCTTTCTCACTTATTCGTACTCACAATTACTCTAACTCATTTAAATTTATTCGCACCATGATTCACTCATTGTCACTCACAGTTACACTAACTCGTCACTCACTCTCACTCACACTCTCTAACACTCCCTCCCACTCATTCTTATTCATTCTCAATCACCCACTGTCACTCACTTATAGTCGCTCTTACTCTCACTCGCTCATTAAACTCATATTCTCTGACTCACTCATACTCACTAACATCCATTCTGACTCATTCTCTCCCACTACCTGTCATGGACTCTTACTCAATTTCACTCCCACATGCTCACTCAGCTACACAAACTCACACATATGCACACTGTCACTCTCACACAAACACTGACCCAAAACCACACGCACAGCTTACATTAAAAAGCATTTTCTTACTCCAATAGCTCTTGGTACTTGCCTTAGAAAAGCGTTACCTGTTGGCTTTGCAAATGCTTGTTTTCATAATAGTTCCTCAGCTGCTCAAAGACATGCATGACAGCAGCTGGATGCAGCAGAAGCTATTCGAAACTGATCAACTCGAATTTGCAGTTGTATTCTGCCGAGAAATGCTGGAGCACAACTCCTGATTGGCCAAGAGCTCTATGACCACGTCAAAGATTGGTCCTGGGAGCATCCAGGCAATCTGTGATGCAGGGGGTTCTGCCGCATTATGGCAAGCAGGGGTTTAACAAGGGTCCCATGCGCCCCAATGCAGACAAGGACAATAGTCCCCAACCATCAGGGTTGATGGTGAAGAGCATCCGCAACCAGTGGGCCGTGGCGCAACTGCACCTGATGCACTAATGATAGCTGCACCGCAGGCTTCAGGTTGTGAAGGACAAATGGAGTGAGTTTCAGAGTTTGGAGAGGATTGTAGCTGGAGTACAGGCCCAGACGTCGGGCGTTCCCTGACGGGCTGGAGACACGGGGGACTTGTGAAGGCGGAGAGCTGCTGCTGGCGCCCCTGGAGCTTTCCCAGCTCCCCCAGGTGATTGCAGCAGGCACAGCGTGTGCTTCAGGCGAGAGAGAGAGCAGAGGGAGATGTGTGAGGGGAGGGAGGGAGAGCAGCGGGTCTGAACCTGTCTGCCGGGGCTGCTTTTGATACTGAGGCTGGCCCTGCTGTGGTTTAACCTTGCACAGTACAATCGCTCGTGATGGGCTGTCAGGGCTGGAGGATGCAAAGGGTCTCTGCAGACACTGTGCACAGACTGCACAGGCAGCCTACAGAAGTGATGGCTTCCATCGCATGCCGCACTGACAGCAGTGCAAGCTTCAACTAGTAGGCAGAGCAGTCATTGGAAATGTAGGGGCATTGCATGCTTGCATCTCATATATGGAAACAGTACAGGGACTGCAGTGGCAGTGCAAGCTTCCCTGGTACCCAAACGCACTGCAAAGATAGGCCAGTGCAACCTTCCTCCACACAAAGAATACGTGCACAGACTGCTGCCGCCCAAAATACCCCTAAACTCAAAATAAGGGTGCCACAGAAAGCAGCTGTACAAGCGTCCCCCCGACTAACAACTTACAAAACACAAGCAGGAGCAGTGCAAGCTTCCCTCATAAACAGGACAGACACAATCTAGTCCACTGTAGTGCACACTTCCCTTGAACCCATCCCATGTGCAAAACAGGCAAGTAGAGTACACATGTTCCTGGTACTAAGGATGTTAGCAGCACAAGCAGGAGCAGTGCAAGCTTCAACTAGAATCTAAACCACACTGTACAGACTGGCCAGTGCAAGCTTCCTTCATACACAGAATAAGTGCAATACAGACTACCGCAGTCCAAAATACTCCCAAACTCATAACAAGGATGCCAGAGAAAGCAGCTGTACTGGCGTCCCTCCAGCTAATAACTTACACAGCACAAGCAGGAGCAGTGCAAGCTTCAAATAGTATGCAGATCAGTTATAGAAAATGTAGGGGCACTGCAGGCTTGCATCTCATATAAGGAACAGTACAGGGCCTGCAGTAGCACTGCAAGCTTCCCTAGAATCTAAACCACACTGTACAGACAGGCCAGTGCAAGCTTCCTTCATACACAGAATAAGTGCAAAACAGACTACCGCAGTCCAAAATACTCCCAAACTCATAACAAGGGTGCCAGAGAAAGCAGCTGTACTGGCGTCCCTCCAGCTAATAACTTACACAGCACAAGCAGGAGCAGTGCAAGCTTCAAATAGTATGCAGATCAGTTATAGAAAATGTAGGGGCACTGCAAGCTTGCATCTCATATAAGGAACAGTACAGGGCCTGCAGTAGCATTGCAAGCTCCCCTAGAATCTAAAACGCACTTTACAGACAGGCCAGTGAGAGCTTCATTCACACACAGAATAAGTGTACAGACTAACACAGCCCAAAATACCCCTAAACTCATAACAAGGGTGCCACAGAAAGCAGCTGTACAAGCGTCCCTCCGACTAACAACTTACACAGCACAAGCAGGAGCAGTGCAAGCTTCCCTCGTTCACAGGACAGACACAATGTAGTCCACAGCAGTGCACACTTCCCTCAAACCCATAAAATGTGCAAAACAGGCAACTACAGTACAAGTGTCCCTGGTACTAAGGATGTGTGCAGCACAGACAGGAGCAGTGCATGCTTCAATTATTATGGAGAGCAGTTATAGAAAATGTAGGGGCATTGCAGGCTTGCATTTCATATGTGGAAACAGTACAGTGCCTGCAGTAGCACTGCAAGCTTCCCTAGAATCTAAAACGCACTTCACAGACAGGCCAGTGCAAGCTTCCTTCATGCACAATAAGTGCAGTAGAGCAGTCTCTGCAGTCAGCAGCCTAAAATACTCCCAAACTCCCAACAAAGGAGCCACAGAAAGCAGTTGTACATGCTTCCCTCCAACTAGCAATGTACACAGCACAAGCAGTAGGACTGCAAGCTTCCCTAGAATCTAAAACGCACTGCACAGACAGGCCAGTGCAAGCTTCCTTCATGCACAATAAGTGCAGTAGAGCAGTCTCTGCAGTCAGCAGCCCAAAATACCCCCAAACTCATAACAAGGGAGCCACAGAAAGCAGCTGTACATGCGTCCCTCCAACTAGCAATGTACACAGCACAAGCAGTAGCACTACAAGCTTACCTAGAATCTAAAATGCACTGCACAGACAGGCCAGTGCAAGCTTCCTTCAAACAAAATAAGTGCAATAGAGAAGTCTCTGCAGTCAGCAGCCCAAATTACCCCTAAACTCATAACAAGAGTGCCAGAGAAACCAGATGTACAGGCGTCCCTCCAACTAGCAACTTACACAGCACATGCAGCAGCAGTGCAAGCTTCCGTCACACACACACCAAATACAATGTAGTTCACAGCAGTGCACACTTCTCTCCAACCCATAACTTGTACAAAACAGGCAAGTACAGTACAAGTGTCCCTGGTACTAAGGGTGTGTGCAGCACAGACAGGAGCAATCCAAGCTTCTTTCTCTTATGGAGACCATGCATAGTAACAGTGCAAGCATCTCTTATACTCAGTACACATGGAACAGAAACAGCAGCAGTGCCATCTTTCTTACACTGGGTCCAAATACAGCATGATTCGCAGTCACTGCAACAAGATCCCCTCTGATATGAAGATAAGGTGCAGCACATACATGTGCAATGTTTGTTCTCGTCATACACAAAAAAGGCGAAGGATCTGCAGCAGCAGGTACAGCACTGACAACCGTCCTGGCACCAGCAGTTCAACAAGTACAACAAACCCAGCAGCCACACGCATACCGTTATCACATGCAACAGGTGCATGATGCTCAACAGCAGTGCAAGCTTCATGTACAGACTAAACAGATGGAGCAAAGAAAATGAAGGTGTGAGCACCCCTCACAAGCAAGAAAACAGGTACAGGATGGGCAGCTGTAGTGTACATTCGTGGTTTAGACATGGCAGGTAAAAGAAGGCAACTGACATGGAAGATCCACTCACATACTTGGTGTCACACCCGGGTCTCACTGCTATGCGGAAACTAGTAGGTTGCTACTGAATTATGAAACTATTGTTCGGTTTGGGGCAAGACCTGAGAAATTATGTTGGGAGACCATCACTTTTTTAATCAGAGGCCTACAAAAGCTATCCAACGTCAATTGACATTTTTTGCTGCCAGATTTAGACCAGCCACTAGGAAGTGATGTCCTTCTGCTCAAATTCGAGAAGTAAAAAGACAGTTTAATGAAAAAAAGAAATACCAGGCTTAAAAAGCATAAACGAATTTTTAAAAAAAGGAACATAAGTGCAAAAGTCTGAGACTAACAGCATAATAGGGTTCAATTGGGATTTTCCTAGCTTTAGCTCTTGGAAAAAAATTGAAGATTTTATGAAAGATCATGAGAGGAGAATCATATACAAATCCCTTTATTAGTGATCCCAGCAGCATTAGAGAGATGAAAATTAAACACTACATTATGATGCATCTGCAGAGCTATAAGAGACAGTCACATCTAGAAACCTCCTCTCTTATTGCAAATGGCAAAGTCATCCCATGAGGAAAGTGAAGAAGGCAGTAGAAGAGTCGCCCAGGGAGAAGAAACATGTCATCAGGAAGAGTCCAAACTGAAGACAGGGAGGCAGCCTACATGGAAAGAAAGCCGCTAAGGGGCACTGGACCGAACGTGCTCAGGGCTGAAGAACCGAGTGATGTTCTGTTTATGCTGTGATTGCAAGCAGACTTACAAATGAGAGTGGAAATAGCAGTAAGCAGCATCCATCAAGGAACACCAGGCGAAGGCAATGGAGCTGACGCAGCATCACGCAGAAAGGTATCTAAACCAGAGCAGAGAACAGTCTATGAGAACAGTCAGTGCAAGATGCATGTGATGACGAGGAAAACAGCCAAACACGAAAGCATTCTTCTAGAAGAACAAAGGGCCAAAAGGGCTGAAGACGTGATCTTGAGGACTCTGCAAGAGATGAAGGTCTGAGGAACAAAAGTTCACCAGCAATCATGAAGCAAGATGGAATAGGCAAAGCGTACTTACAAGGCAACCACAACCAACACATGAAACTGAGAGGCATATTTACAAGCCCCTATCGCTACCAGAGAGTCACTTTTTTTGATGCCCCAGTGGCGTAGCACCATTTTCAATATTTATAAGGTAGTGCTAAGCCACTTAGTAGTGTCTTAAACCCACATTGTAATATGTCCCTTTTCTCTGCAAAGGGGCGTGCAGTGGGTGTTCCTGTGGGCGTTCCACCGCAACACCCATTGCTTTTTGATGCTGCCCCAGATATACAAGGAGCTGTAAATCTGTGGCAGTGCCAAAACGAACACCATGCAAGTGCAGGCGTTAGAATGGCACGCAAGGAGAAATGCTTTTATTTCTTCTCATTTTTGCTTTTTCTTTGTATGCTGCATTCTGCAACACACATAGAAAGAGCAAAAAGCCATTAATGATTGTTTATGTGCAGGAAGGTGTCCCTGAGTGAGCGAAGCTCTAGAAGTTCAGAATGTTACTGCAAAAGGGAGGAGCAAAGAGCAACAGGCATAGAGAAAAAAGCCCAGAGAGAGGGAGATACACTATAAACAAAACATATATGTTTACAAACGATAAAAAGAAAATATTATTTATGTAAGGAGGACAAAATCCATTGTTAGGCACACGAATACAGCTACTAGAGAGAAAAGATGGCAAGACATTGGAAGAAGAGCAACCATTGTGGGAAACCTAGGAAACACACAAGAGGAGGGACGAGCCTACTTGGTGTCTTTGACTCATGCTCCATCATGATTATCCTGAAATCATGCCTAGGTTCTGGTCTATTGCTTCTATTGATTATTATTGGTGCTAGTGCTTTTTGGAGTTCTTTTATTTAATTTTTTTATTTTATATGTGTGGTTCTGGTACCCTTCTTGGATTTTTGTCATGTTGGTGTAATTCTATTTATTACACTTTCCTCTGTGTTTCTAATGCAGTTTGGGATGATTATTGTTTGGCAATTTGTACTTTATTACTGTTTAGGTACTGCATAAATATTTTACACATTCCCTAAGTTAAGCCTGCTTGCTCTGTGCCAGAGCTGCCAGAGGGTTGAGCTCAGCTTTATTTAGTGTCTTTGGTGCTCACTCTGACAAGTTAGTGCCATGATTACTTGAGGTGGGTGACTGCCCACACCAAATAATAATCCACTTTCCTGCATGTATTTTGTGGGAGAGTGTGTTATCCTAATGAGTTGTAAAGCTTCAAGCCAGCGCCTTCTTGATTAAGGCCACCCCCTTCCAGAACGTCTAATGTCTGGCCGGACAGTGGGAAAGGTTACAGAAACCTGTCCACAGGAAAGTACTACCTTCTAGCATGAGCAAAGCATCTAAACTCTTCATGACACAAATCCTTAGGAGAGGACCACATTTCATAGTGGAATCTTGAGGCTAAGTTTTGGTTTGGAGGAGCAGGCTTGAGGTGAAATATTTAGAACTCGTCAAGAATAAAGCTTCAGGAACAGGAGCCTAGAACCACAAGCTTGAAAGCTGACAGACAGGGCTGGTACTTAAAAAGAGGTGGTCAGAAGAAGGTATCTGATGCCCAAGAGATAAAATAAAAACCTGACTACAAATGACCACATCCAGGATACTGCCTCCGGGGTGCTGCAATCTCAATCTGGACTAAGCTCAGAGACACTCAGAGCAAGTGAGAAATCTCTATAGTGACTGCTGAAAAAAGACATGTTTTCCTGTTGTGAAGTCCAGGCCCTGACTGTATGGGCCCCCAGTCCCTAGGCAGGGGCATGAGCTAAGATAGTGAATCATTCTGCTGCACAGTGGACCTTATCCCTACTAATCCTACCTGCGAGCAAGCAAAGGTTTGCGGTCACTGGGTATCCAATTCCAAACATATTTCAACAGATCTGGACATTTTATCCATGGTGTATAGATGGTGGCAAAGGAATATGGTGGCATGGTAAACTGAACCACCAGGGTCAGAGCCTCCTCAACTCCACAATAGACAGATTTTTCCAAACCCCTGACCCCCTCATATACTGATTTTACAAAAACAGGCGCACACTAATCCATTTTGTTGAAAGTTCTTTGGCTAGCATTTGGTTATTCCTGTATAAATGCAGCTAAGCAGGTAAATAATTTTATTGCATCTTCAAAATTCCACCATAAAATGTTAAGAAAGACCTAGTTCTGTTCATCTAAACAACAGCGGTTCGGGTCATATTTGGGAAAAAATTGATGAGGAGACAGCGCTTTCGACTGGTCCATGAACAGCTCATGTCTGCTACACGACTTCTGTTCAACCCTCTCAGAGGTGTGTACATATTTTCTGTGTTGCGAGAACTACATTGCATCCACGAGTAGAGGATAAGTATAGAATTCAAAGGCTCGGAACCGACACACAAGGATGTTTGGGGCAACACTCCAAATATCTGGCCCAACAATGTATGACTCATGTTCACCCCAGAGCTCTGCTTGGAAAAACGAGAATCTCAGAATCATCCAAGAACTCTTGCCCCTCAGTACATTTGAAAAAACTCTTCTGTATTGGTATCTGCCATTGGCAATCTAGCGCTTAGACTCCATGCTTTAGCTGTTAGCAATGTAAAAACTTGCTAACTAATTGATTGATTGAGCCATTTACCAGAGAGTTTACTGTAATCACTAATACCAAGAATAGACTTCAGGATTTGGGAACACCCCGTAGATTAATAGTGGGTCCGGGCATTGTTGTGTGAGGAGCAAACCCTGCTTTTGCGATACATCTGCATGGAGTCTGATCTGGGCAGGGCTTCAAAGTTTTAGAATTGCCTTAACTTTACTCTTTATCTAAATGTCTTTATTTTACAGATACGTACATTTGAAAAGTAATATATACGAATAGACAATGACCAATAATAGGTTGTGTTGAAAATTGTCTTCTGCTCTATCTGGGACCAACCTTGACATCATCTCCATCAACTGGGCTTTGCCTGCTAGACTATGTCTACCACTTGCAGGTCAAGGAAGCTGCGGAGACTTGTCCATCCATTGTAGTCCTACTAACGATAATTCTTAGTGACTAGCGGACTCTCTTATCTTTAGGTGCTGGCTACAGCCTACAGGAACTAGGGGCTTAAATAAGGGAATGTCATCTTATTTCAGTTAAGTCGATGATGTATGTGAAAGATAATTCATAACTTGAATAAAAACAATTTACCAACGTATAGGAAGGCAATTGAGTGACTTACCTAATGGTATTTCATGGTTCATGTTGAAGCTCAGGGAAATCAAATGTCTGTTTAGATCATTTTAGGGTGTGTGTTGTAGTTCGTCTGGGAGTAATGACCATATATGCATCTTATCCAGGCCACTTCCAGAATTCTATACAGCAAACTACTAAGCTCATATGTGGGCTTTTTCACAGCTGATACAATAGCAATTTCATGTGTCTGAATAGGGTAATTTTGTAGTGACTTTACATAGGTACAATTAGGCAACTTTAATTGTGAATTGTTAGGCTATGAGCTTCTAGTTTCGTTGCCCATGTGTGTGCAATCATAGATGGAGAAAATGTCATTAGTAATGCTAAGGAAATGTCATCGCCTTTTTAAAATTGGAGAAAATCCATAGCTTATTGTGTGAAGTAATCTGTCATATAGGAAACAGTTGACAAGGTCAAATGTGTAGCCTGAATTAGGGCAAATCCATGGCTTCTTTGAGGTAAATCTAATGGTCTGGGTGAGGAAAATACATTTTATGATATCTCTGGGGGGTTGGGGGTCAAGCATCTTTTATGGATGATGCTGTGAATTGATATAGTTCCAAAAAAAGTCATATATTGGCAATAGTGTTGAGATATTCCATGGTCAATTTTAGACATCTACACAGGTTTTGTTTATACACGTTTGTGGCTCATTTGGGGGTAAATTCATGGGAGCAATTTCATAATTCTTTTGGTGATAACCACCTGCTCATATGTGGTTGAATTAACTATTTGTTATTCTAATGTATCATGACCAATGCTGAATGTATAATTGAGAAGGGTTTCACAATTAAAGTGGCGGCAGATTTATAGCTCATATATGAGAAATTTGACTACAATACATGAAACAAAGCTTGTGCTGGGAATTTTCAAGGCAGAGTGGGTTAATATCATGGCTCATTGGTTCATATATGCCTAATGGATATGAGATTTCATAGTTTACGTGAGGATAATCTCAAGCTATTTTAAAGTGAATGACATGACTTTGGCGCAACAATTATTTTGTGGAAGAAATATGATGGCTAGATGTAATTTTCTGACACAATTGGTCAATTCTGGAGAAAGGGTCAGATCCAAGAGAGACCTTGGATATCCTAAAGAATGGGGGCAACCGCCAAGGTCACTGGAATTATGTGACAGGGGAGGCCAAAATTATGTGGCAGAGTTGAGTAAATTATGTGGCAAGAAAAGCCAAATGATGCGGAATAATGTGGCACATTTTGTGATAGTATTACTTTATTATGTTTTCATTTTTAAACATGTTAACACTGTCATGGCATTGGTTGAGCCTCATTGGTACCAGTTTGCCACCCAAATATAGCAATAAGAAACAGGAAGGTGACCAGTCAACTTTGTGACTGGCCCTCCACCGCTCAGCAGCACGTGTTACTGTGTTTTTAGTATTTATTTAACCAATTGAGCTAAATACGAAAATTGATGTTTGTTATAATCTGCAGATTATGCAGCAGATGATGGATTATGTGGCAAATGCAGCAAATCTATAATTATGCGGACATCGCTGTGGCCACACAATCGCCTAATTCCAGTGGCCCTGGTTATCGCTGACCACATTCTTGTGTCAACCCCGTGGACATCATAGGGGTTCTAACAGCACCTGTATCTATTTGCAGGCATGTTCGTGACTTTGAAAAGGCCTGCCCTTGTTTCTCACAATTAATTGTTCATCGTGTACACCAACCTATTATCTTTTCTGTGCTAAAGATGCAACAGCCAGTCTCTAGTCTCCGGTCACTAATCTGCTTTAACTCTCCTTTGCCGCGCTGGACCCCTGGCTCTTTCCCTCCAAGACCAGAGGGAATAACTTAATGGATCAAATAAAATACAAAGAGTCATCGAGTGACCTGTCTGAGCTAGCAGTATTCTTGTGCGTCTGTCCACATTGTAAACGGGCATCTTATAAAAAGACAGCAGCCGATGAGGTAGGCCAGTGGGTTTACCACCTGCTACAGACATTTGTATTCAATCTGATGTTCCCAGATGTCTATTCAGATAACGTTGGCTCCAGTAGCGGCCGCTACTAAGCGTGGGTGGTGGGCTGGGGGAGTTGCGGGAGGGGGTTAGCGAAGGGGGGAATAAAACAAATAAAAATAAACTGACTTACCTGGGTGCCACCGGGTGCTGCCGCCTCTGCTCCTCTCCTCTGGGTCGTCAAACGAGGCCTCTGGAATCCCCTGTCCAATCACAACGCTGCCTTAAGCAGCATTGTGATTGGTCTGCGCGCGATGGATCAGCACTCATACAGGGGCCTGAAGGCTTTGCCTGTTCCCCACCAGGCTGTGTAATGCAGCCTGGTGGGAAAGATGCAGTGTGCATGACCGTTTGACTAGCCCAAGAGGGATGGTCAAACCGTCATGCGCACTTTAGGGTGTGCTTTACACTCGTCCCCTGCACTGGCCAGCCCGGCCCACCCACCCCGCCGCGCACCCGAGCAGGAAGGAAAACTAAAACGATAATAACATTTGTTGTTATCGTTTTAGTTGTCCTTTTCACACTGCTCATAGAGCAGTGGGGCACAGCTCCTCCGCCTTAGCTGAGGAGCCGCCCCTGACTGGCTCAGCCGTTCACTCTTCTCAGCTCGAGGAGGGAATACCATTTGGTTGAGGAATATCAGCATCCATTGTATAGCACCAAAAACCAACTTAGCTTTTGTCATCTACTACGTACGTCAGCATGCTTATTATCATTATAATTAACTTAATATCATCATTGGTGTTGTTCTCCTCATCATAATCATTATATTTCATCATCATCAATAGTTTTCATCATTCATCATCATTATATTTCATCATCACTTTCATTATTAGTAGTATATTGAATTGTTGTTGGAGTTTAGCTGTTGTTCTGTGATTGATGTTTTTGTTACTCGTTAGCAATATTAAAGTACCATTAAAGTGAAATGCTGGAAGCACTCTAACAGCTGTTGGTTCCCTCAGATGAAGCCAGATTTAATGACATTTTCAATTACCCAGCGGTTGCATATATACAAGGATGTATACAAAACATGGCTGCAACGCTCCGCGCCTTAACACAAGTTGAGTCATTTGTTTTTAGTATTTACGATGCACCATTTAATATTCTTACAGTTTACAAGGAAAAGGAATATTTTTTCAAAAACTTTATAGGGATATGCAAAACAACTTGATTTCTTTTCTCACACTTCATATCACTTCGTTTAAATCTTTCACATTTAATCAAGTGAGAGTAAAAATGTGCAAAAATAGCATTTGCAAGAGAAAAAAAGTCATCTTAATCTTCTGAATTTTTTTAAATAAAAAGGAGTAAGAATTTTAGTAACTGGACAAGGAAATTAATGAGGGCACATTTTCATAAAAGGCAGAATTAAAATTATCTTGGATTATTATTAGGCCTGGGTGAAATTTAAATTGCTCTGCCAATAATGCATGTAATTTTAGGAAATTCGTGAAACGCTTGTTACGTGTAATTCACAAAATTACATTAGTGTAATTACACCATCATTCGTGACAAAATTATAGCACTGGAGCATGGGGAGAATGCACACAACCAGAATGCAGGTGGCTGTTGTTCCTGGCAATGTGTTTCTACGTCAAAAATTGCTTGACTGAGCTTGGCCTTAATAGCAAAGAACCTAGAAGATTTTAAGTTCTAACTCAGTCTCTTTTTTTGGAGCTAAAAATCCTCTAGTAAGGCACCCTGAAACTGTATCTGAGGAAGGTGCGTCAAAATCACATACCTTTGCCATGAGGATCCCCTAATGGCTCCCGAGGTATTGGATTTGCAAAAATGTTCAGGGTTTCTAAAACAGCTCCTCAGGGTAAACGTCTAAGGCTCACATGACCTCAAGAACAGCATTGACGGGCTAGGAGTCACTCCAACAGAGGTCCCCAACACCAGTCCTGGAACAGTTGGTATGGGTTAACTGGTCACTTCTGGAAGAAGGCCTCTTGCAGCCTGTTGTGTCCCTCTAGCCACACAAGAGGTCAGCCAACAGACCGCTGGAGTCCATTTCTTTGTTCTGATTACAAGTGGGAGCAAGTCCCATCCTCTCAGGTCATAAATAGCATTTCCTGTCCTCTTCTGATCTTCTGCAGGTCCAGAAAGTGTTTCAAAGAGATTTCTCTGGGGTGCCACATTTATGATTTGCACTATCTCATCCATGGGGATGACTCCTGGACACTTCATAAGTTCCCGGGAGCAGTCATCTCAACTTTTTCATCACATTCTGTTTGCCTTACTGTGAACAATCCCACAGTGCACCTAAAATTCAAGAAGGAAGAATCCTACCTCCCTTGTGCAGAGCCCTTGTATCCACCCAGATGTGTGACCAGGGAAATGAGCTGTCCCCTCCCCTGTGTCCCCTCCAAGCCTGTTCTGGGAGCAGCCTTCCTCCAAGAGGGTTCGAAGCCAGTCTGGCAAATGTGGGCCTTGAGGACACAGCCTTTCCTTCCTTCATGTCTCTCCTAACACTAAGCTATGAATGGGCGTGGCTTACTTGCACCCCTTGCAGTTTAATAAAGACCCTGAGTCCACCTGACTGTCCTTTCTGGGCATAAAATGTCCCAAACACAGTGTATCCTGTCACCAGGCCTCAACTATGCTCTGGGAATAGATTTCACACTGCATTAAGGTCAAGCAAATGTTGAGAAGTTGCTGGCTGACTTAAGCAAATTAGCCTCCAGTACCTTCAGGTAGGGAAAATGTAACTTTCTACAGAAAATAAACTTTTCTAAATATTTATTAAAACTCTAACTTCACAAATGAATTCGACTTTTAATACATATGAAAAATAATCTTCTTAGAACGACTTATTTTAGCTGTTTCATGTGGACATGCTACAGATTAAACTATATAATCTGTGCTTTGACATTTTCTATGATTCAGCTACCTCTTTGGCAGTGAAACTAGCTTTTGGGATCTAGCCGGATGAAGTAACATGGCAGCTTTAATTTCGCTTGTTTCACTTTTAAAATCAGACACCCTTCCTTGTGGGTTGCAAGGTGTACTCAGGAGTGAATTATTAATATTTAAAAACAAAGTTTCTGTCTGCCAAAAAGGGATGTTTTGACAGCATGTGTTAGGGTGCTGCAACCAGGCTATACATAGTAGGCCTGAAGCCATGTTTTACAGACCAACACTGTGGGTGGCACCTTTGGGGCTGCAGTGCATAAGTGGAATTTAACTTTCAGACCTTAGGTGTATTTCCTACACCATTTATTATGCACCTATAGGCATGGACACTGAAATAATGCAGCAGGGCAAGACTAAATCATGTTGCAGAGGTGACTAAATTAAACTGCAAGAAAAGACAAATTATGCAGCGTAATGCAGCACATTTTGTGATAGTATTGCTTCATTTTTTATTTTTTACAGTTTGTAAACACTGTCTGGCCAAAGATTTTACTTCATCAATGCCAGTTTAACAACCAACCAAATACAGAAATTAACAAGTGAAAGACAACCAATTAACATTTACAAAGAGTTTTCCACTGCTCGAGCACACGTTGCCACATTTTTAGCAACTTTGTTTATCATTTGAGCTGAAACCATTTTAATTATTTTTATATCTGCAGATTATGCAGCAGATGCTGAATTCAGTGGCCAATGCAGCAAATCCATTGTTATGCGGAAAGTCTGCGGCCACAAAATCGCATAATTCCAGCAGCCCTGCTTATAGACAAGCTGCATGTGTCAATCAGCGATTAGCCAATTTAATCAGATTTTAACAGGGAGCAAAGGCACTTTACTCTTAAAATTAAAGAGCACAGAGTTTTAAAAAAACCAGCAAAAATAGTGTCCTGTAAAAGGAGAAAAATCTGGAGTGACCATGCAGAAAAGGGGGGCTTGCAACAATACCCACAGGTCAAGGGACTCACAGAATGTAAGTGAGAGTGAATTAATCCTCTGTTGATTAACTACAGCTTCATAAACCAACAGCTTTATCCATATCCAAAGCTTTCTAAATTGATATTATCCAGATCGATTCATTTGGGGGAAATTGTAAATCTAATTTTACATAATGAGGATTCTTCTTTACAGAGGCAGGTGCCACATAACCCATACAAGGTTAAATATATGCAGCTGGTTTGCCAATACTATGAATCAAAAAAAGATACTTCCTTCGACTTTGAATGTTGTCTCACCCAGATCTCCATCTGATGACCATGGTGGTTCCTTATCCTTTTCAGTAATCTCCACGATCCACCAACCTCACAGTGATATTTGCTTGGAGAAGATGTTAACACTTTTTTACAATTGAATGTCACTAATAACATCAGCCCCTTTACATTTTAAATTCTTCACATGCTTTCCTGTTTCCAAGTATCCATATCTAGTTAAATAATGTTTCTGTCTTCTGATATGATGCTTCCCACAAACCAAAGGGGCATATTATCAACGGCCAGCGATAATTATCGCTGGCCGTGCTTAGCGATAATTTTGTTATCGCAGGCTATCTCTGGAATTTATCGCCCTGGTAGCGCGTTATTAACAACACGTTTCTCCAGGGCGATAACAATTCCAGAGATAGCGAGGTTCTCGCCGTTTTGCAGGGAACATCGCTGGGTATCCAGCGATGTTCCCTGCAAAACGGCCATAACCTTGCTGATACGACCCACAGGGTCGTATCAGCATAATCCACCCCAATGTTAGGGATAGGTAAGTCTGCATTTTAGCAGACGTTAGTTTTTGGAGAAAACAGCGGTTATCTCCAAAAACTAACGTGTGCTAAAATGCTGGGGCAGCCTTGTAAATATCGCGATGTGAACATCAGCGATATTTACAAGGTTGTCCTGCCCAGTGACGCCCACTTTGCATCTCATTAGAGATACAAAGGGAGGCATTGGGAAAAAGGGTGCTAACATGCGATTATGCATGTTAGCACCCTCTTGTAAATAGGGCGGTAGTTTTATCTCCGCTTTTTTGGCTTTTTAAGCCAAAAAAGCGGAGATAAAGCCCTTGTAAATATGCCCCAAAGTTTTATTGACTATCAAATACCATGAATTATTGGAGTTTGCTTCTAGTGGGGGTGTATGTTTTGGCAAAATGTGTTGTATATGGCTGGTATGTGGTAGTAGTGTTGAATTTCATTTTTGTTTGTTTTAATACATCATGTCACTATAGGTTTTTCCACTACATAATCTAGGTTTTCTAATAACTGATCTTGAACCTGGCTCAATAGCCAAGTGTGCCTGTAAATCTTCATAGTTTCACTCTCGCTGTGTCTGAGTTGTGTTATTCACTGAAAACTCTCTTTCTTTTTCCAGACATTGATTGTGAAAGGAAGAGTTTCATTATTTTCCATTATTATATAAGATAAGAAGTCAATACATAGGGTGAAGAGATTACATGAAATTGCATCTCTGCCTTGATCTCCTGGTGATGGGCAATTCATCATGAGAGACCCTCTCCATTCAATGGGCTTACCCCCACTTTGCATTAAATATGTTTTTGAATTTTAATCTTAGTCCTATGTTTGTATTTCCAACCCAAAGAATTTCCAACGTTAGCCTATCAAAAGCCGTCTGTGCATCACTGGTAATTATTGTCAGGAATAACTGTCTTTTTTCCACTTATATCTATTCCTCTCATAACTTTAGTGCTAAAATTCGACTCTGATCTTGTCAGAGTGAAACTTTTTTTCTATATGAATTGTTTGGCCTATCATTGAATGAAATGTGTTGGATAATATGTGGTTGACTAGTGTGGCATTCGAATTAGTCACAGTTTTTATTGTTTCTTGGCCTTTTTTCCTTGGTTTGGGTCCTAATGCACGGATAGACTATGGCTGAAACTAAGGTAGTTAGAAAAGGTTTGGCTGAGTAGTTACAAAAAGTTTGACTTTCTGAGTAGTTAGAAAATGTCTGACTTTGCTCCCCCATGGTTGGTTCAACGGGTGGTTTAGCGCACCAGTGCTTGAGCGTGAAAATCCAGGTTGCTGTGGCTTCAGACAACCCCACTCAACATACTTGTTAATGTTCTGTCATTGCTTCTTTCTGGGTTACTAACAGTCCCTTAAAAGGGGTCAAGGACAAAGTGGTTATTGAAACAGAATTTCGTTCTTTAGTATATCACATTCAAGAACTATACTGAGAAAAGACGCTTTATCTTTGAAAGTGTTAATAACAGTCTCATCCTGTTGCTTAGCACATGAATAATAACCACACTGAATAGCATTAAAACATCACTAATGCATCTCACCAACAGTGAGAATAATAGGAACATGTCTAACATGGTTGGAATGTTATTTGCAACTTAACACTCTAAAGACTACTTCTATGTGCTACACTATGAGAACATGGCGTAGCATCTCAACTGTCTTGGGATTCAGTGCACTCCGTACCTGTTCACAGCAAAGAAGATGTGATTCTCAGGCTTCGGCCAGGAGAGTGTGTTCCCTCGAAAGGAAAACACACATGAGCTGGGCTCAGCTCCTCTCCTCTCAGAATTGGACCTCAATATCGGCTCTCAGAAGAGGAATGGAGGCTGCGGCAGTCTGGCAGTCTCTGGAAGGATCTTTGGCGGAATATGATGTGATAATATGGCCAGTGGCCGCTTCATGGGGTTTTTATAGTATTAACCAATTACCTTTACCCTACATTGGGGAATTTCCACTTAACTCTGACACAACTGGTATGAACCAATATGGTATTTCAAGACAAACTAGTACAAACTAGTATGAGAAAAGTATGTCAATTCAGACAACATTCTTTACATTATACAGTCACTGTCTGATCTTGAAATATAGATAACAGGGAAGTTGTCCCAGACTAATGTTGCCGTAGGCAATTGCCAAGGTCACCGGTTCTTCGAAAGATAAGGACAGACAGTATCTGTGTCAAAGATACACAGGCTAACTTATTGATCAGGCACCACATGGAGTATGGTCTACGGTCTTTACGACAACCCTTCCCAAAAAATGATGGAGGCATGTTTCCTTTTAATATCCCTTGGAATACTTCCTCTAGGGGTTTCTCAATGTATGACTGAACATCAGTGACATTACAGTTCCCAGCCATGCAGATCTGCTGCATGACTGCTGCAGCTCACACAAAATGAGCCTGCTGCCTCTGCAGGTTTGTTGCCACTACTGCTGTTTACTGGAATGCCATGCCTTGAGCCTAGAGTATGAGCAAGAATGAGCCAAGAGGCACTGTGCTTGAATCGGGCTACAAACTTCAAGCTGTTCTAACAAATAGTTGAAATCATTTAGGGGTTCACAGCCCATCTCTTGGTTAGGCTCAAACCATATTCAGGTATAATCCAATCCCTAAGATCACTGATGAAATGGATTCAATATAGGGCATGCATTTTTTCCTGAGTGGCAGAAAGAATCCATACGTGAGCCATGGACATTCCTGTTGATCAACCGTTAGATTCACAATATACACGAGTCTAAAAGCTTCCCCAAGAGTCATCATTTCCATGTCGACTATAGCATTTACACTATGAGCCATAAAATTGTCCTCATATGAGCCATAAAATTGTACTAACATGAGAGGTGAAATGCTCCCATGGAAAACCCTTCCCACTACTTTAGGTTCAACTGGATGGGAGAAATGTGTATGTCCTCAATAAGATCACAAGATGTACAGGTGAATCAACACAGGTTTCTGTAGCTGCAGGTGTGTCATGGTGTGCTATCAGTGTCCTTCTTCGGAGCCTCACTAAGGGTTGGTGGAAGTCAAAAGTGAGAAGGAATTCTCACTAGCTTCAGTGCACATGAAATATATGTGCTCTTAAAAGTAATTTGATATAAAAGAAGCAGGGAGGATAGCCTATTCAATTGCTCATGAGAATCAAGAATAAGGTTCAGCAATAGAAAGCTCCTACTCTCTTTGACAGCACTTATGAAAAGAGGCAATGCAGTTTTACCCACCTGTCCTGATGAAGGCTTACACCAATACGCTCAATAGTCGAAACACAATTGACGCCCACCTGTACGGATGAAGGCTTACACCAATGAGCTCAATAGCTAAAACACTAATGACGCTTTATAGCACCTAGGATAGTGAATTAAATAGTGTGCTACAGATGTGGATTCTTTACATACCCGAACACACATATCATGCACAATCTAATGGAGTGTTTCCTTTTGCACCAGTCTGCCACCCACGGCCTTTGCCATAATGGCTCGGAGTATGAGCTATGTTGCAAAAGATGAGTGACCAATGCATTTATTCTGAACACCTCCTCGTCTTGAGATCAAACACACAGAACATTCTTTCTGCATAGTAACCAAGGTTCAACGCATGCAAAGAATGGGGTGAGGGTTTTTATTCTTCAGAAACACATGGTCACATATTATAATTATTCAGCATGCATAGAGGTGACAAAGTGACATCATACCTTTTTAAGTACATAACAGGCATTTGAATGTCTTACAATAATCAGTTCTCTTTACCATAGTTCTTTTCTTTTCTGCCGCTGTCGTGATTAGCACATCTGATGGAATTGAATGCATTCTCAGATGTGCTTGGTGCCTTCGTTGGAAGGTTAAATGGTATTAAGTGATTGAAGGATGTGTTTTCCATCTTCAGTGGCACATTGTGCGGATGCTGAGTGAGAGACAGAACATGCTCAGCATCTGGGTTATGAAAGCTATTGAAGGCTTTTTAAATAGTGGGCTCAGTATCCCCCAAAGTCAAGGAATGTGATAGATTTCTATGCACTGCTTCAATGGCAGATGATAATTGTTAAATGCTTTGTAAAATATGATCTTCGTCCTTGACACCTGAGACAGTAATTATTGGATGCTTTGTGGCCTGAGCTATTCATGTCTTACAGCACAGCAAATGCTGAGCTGGTGCACTCTCTTAAGGAGCAGTCTCACAAATGTGGACTGATTTGTAAAGGGTGCTGGCTGGCTTCCATAGCAGAGAGAACTAATGTCCAGAGTTTTTTGAAAATGTGCTTGATGCCTTCAGTAGCAGAAATATTAAATTATTCATGCTGTAGAGACTGTACAGAGGCCCTTTGTGTTACCGATGACGAATGCTTGATGTTTGCTTGTATGTCAGAGTATCAAGAAGAGCAACATGTCTCCTAACAAAATATATTAAATGTATACCTAGTTAAGTATACATTTACTATTATTAACTCAACAGTTAAAAGTTACCATTAACTCAAGATCTTGAATATATACATTGAATTTTTTTTTTTCGGATCAAAAATCCATAAAACTTACAGAAGAAGATAAAATGGTTTGTCATAAATAAACAACTAAAAATGTCCATATGCGTTCTCATAAAACGTAATATCTTAAAAATAGATATATCCACACGGTACATGTACCTGGAGTTAGGTGTCTAAGGAGCAGTTGAAACATCACACGACACTGCTCAAGAACCTTTCAGGTGCCTCTTCACAGGGTAGCTCATGCTTGTCAACACACATGACCTCAAAGCACTGACGTATGGAAGGTGGCGCTCAGATGCAAAGCTGAGAGCTCCGCCGCTCAAGGGCGGCCATCTTAGCACAACCGCAGGAATGGCTGCATCTTCCAAAGGCAATAGACTGCTTATCACTCTAGCACCAGAGAAGGAGAAGGGAACCGGTCTAAAGCTAAAGCTGGAGGTTAAAATAAGGGTGTTAGAGAAGTGGGTGACTTAAATGGGAATAGCATGTTAAGGTCCTTTCACAAACTCTGCGTGGAATATGCCCTCCCAGAATCACAGCTGGGGCTGGACCACATCCCACTGTGGGAATTCCAAATTCGAAAACACTTGCAGGTGTGGGAGAAAGCAAAAGGCCAGTCATTAACCTATGACAAATACTTTATTGACCATTCTTTATCAACCACCACACGAAGAGATACAAGGACATAGTGACAGGAATAGCTAGGTATGAAATAGGGGGTAGAGGACTCGAAGGAACTCATGGACTCACAACTGAAGACTGAGGGAGGCCAGGTTGGGATACACACACCTTCAGGTACTGCACATTACCAGCTTGTTTCCCTTTCGTTAATCATGGCTAGCCCTCTTACATGACTTGATGGACACTGATGAGGCTACATACCCATGGAAGTAGTGGATGTTGAAGGCCTTTCTACATGGTTCCACCGGGACGTGTTGCCCTCGTGACGAGGGGTATGTCCAGAAGTGCAAGGTTCATCTCAGCATGCCAGAGCCACAGGGTGCTTCCCCCTTCAACCGCCGCTGGGGTGATCCCTATTAGCTGACAATGCGGGCCACACTCACAAGGCCTGCCCACAACCCCCACTGCCAGGCTCTTGGATTGACCCAGGCGGTCTGGGCTTCCGTACATCAACAACGCTCCAATGTGTTTTGCCGACTCGCGCTCCCTTGTGGGTGGCTCCCCTGCACCGGAGCATGGCCTGAGTAGCCCACTGACCCCCTTCCAGCTTTGGGCTTAGGGGGCATTATTTGTGCATGATACCGGGCGGCAGGACCTCCATTCAGAATGTCATCGTTGGTCTTCAATCCTGCGTGGCCGCATACCAACCGTGAAATATGGGGAAAGCCGTGAACTCTTGTGCGTGTGTGTGTGTTTTGCACAAACACTTTACGCATTGTCTCGTTTTGATAAGCCTGCCTGCTCTGCACCAAGCTACCAGAGCGTGAGCACAGGTTATCTCATTTGTGTATCTGGCTTACCCTGACTAGAGTGGTGAATTCTGCCTGTATACCTTAGCCAACCAGAAACCCCATTTCTAACACCCAGCTACAGAGATCTGTGTGTAACCTGCAAGTTATACGTTTAGATGCAAGTAGAGCCTATTCTGGTGTTAATTATTCTAAAGTCGATAAAATGAGTAGGGTTGAACTTGGCATTGGAAATAACAAAGTTCCATTGTTTAACCAAGATTGGAACTTCTGACCTGGGGATTATATGCAGGTCTCTTCAGTCGGTGCTTATTCCACTGAATTCTTTAAAGGAATGTTTCTTTTCATCAGCTCAATGTACACTGTTTGCACCGGCTCACAGCCAAGCTAGCCATTTGCGCATTCTTTCAGCCACCTTGTAAATGACACAGTTCATCTCAGGTGAGTACATTTTTCAACAAACTTCTAAAACTTCTTAATGTCCAGTGACCCTTTAATGAAATGAACATAAAGTAGTTCGGATTTGCTTGAAACATTTCACCCAGGAATTTTCCGGTCATTTAATATTGTGGCTTTAATGACTGCGGACATTTTCTCATACACGCGTATGCCTCATGTCTCATGTGGGCGCCTCCAGTAAAACCAGGCAGGCGAGATCTACTGTGTGTTCCTTTCTCACATGGCCTCAGGGTGCTTGTAGTACTTACTGCACTTTTCACTGATTCATTTTCCTTTGTGCAATTCGTGACATACGTTTCACATTTATTTAAGTTAATCAACAGTGGTGTCAGAGTACTATGGCAGGAAAGCAGCTTATATTTGTAACAAACACTGGCAAACCCAGTAGGACTAGTTCGAATTTGCTTAAGCTTGAAGCATTATTTCAAGAATAGAGCAACCCATATGTCCACGTGAACTGGGTAGTAGCTATTTAGCTGGAAACAATTGTTCACAAGGAACTCATCTTAAGAAAATGTTTATCATTGTTGCAAGTATCTTGGTTTTTTGCAAGGACTCTCTCATGAGACTGACAAAAGGAGAATAATACAATCTAATGTCCAAAATAAATCAACATTTATAGTATTTACCTAAAACATTTGAGGAAGTAGCTCAAGAAGTTTCCCAGTTAATATTCACTTCAGCCGAAATGAGTAATATATTTATTTGTAAATACAAAAATGGTTAATGTTGTTGGGCAGAATGAGTGTACATTCCCTTCCTTTCATGGTAGAGGTAGCTCCTCCAAAATTGATTACATCTTTGTTACTAGTATTCTGGAGCATCTACTTGCTCATGGCTCAGTGGTCCCTCCAACCTTTAGCAATGATAACCCTCTTGACCTATCACTATTTATTTGCCCGAAGAAAAGGTTCAGGGTGGATGTTGGTGCTTGTAATCTAGAACCCTCAACTGATAATTTGCGGATGGTATTGAGACCAGTGGACCCTGTCCAATTTTTTCAATACTATAATTGGAGCAAATCAGGGGGGGGTGGAGCAGTGTTTAATTCTAGAGGCTAATGATGGCTCAGTGGTGGATGCATATATCACAGGATGACTCTATTAAAACCTGTAAGACCCTTGCAGAATTCCCCTAGATGGTTCAACACTGACTGTTCAGTGGTGAATAGGGCATTGAGAGCAGCTTGGGGCTCCAAACCGAGGGACCCAGCTGTAGTATTGAAAATGTGTAAGCAATATAGAGAAACCACCTCTAAAAGAAGACACAAAGTAATTACGAACCTATAGGAGATGACGGAATAGGCATCAGTAATTAAACATTTTAGATCTTTTTGGCTCATCGTATCTGAGCTGAAGCGTAAAAATAGGCCACTTATTTCCATTGCGTGTCACATCACCAGGGAACCATGGGAGGAGCACTTTAGAAATATTTACGCTCCACCCCCAATGTCTAAAGATTTTGACATAGACCCTCGCCTTGTTAAACACTATCAGGTAGCCCTGATGGAAACCAAAGAAGCTATTAATCAAAGTGTTGTAGGCAAGGCGCCAGGACCTGCTGGTGTCCATATTGATCTGACCAAAAGTAACATACTTTTTTGGGCACCACTCCTTATGAATGTTTTTAATAACCTTGCATATTCTCCACTTCCTGCATCATGGGGCACTTCAATTATTGTACTCATTTTTCAGGAAGGTGATAGATCAGCCTCAAACTGTTATCACCCCATTTCTTTAATTGATACCACTGTTAAAATCTTGGTGAGGACAATCTATAATAGGATTTGAAAATGGGCTGATGAGGAGTCTTTGTTACACCCTTGCCAGTATGGGTTCAGGTGTAAAGTGGGTACCATTGAGCAGTGTCTCAATTTGAACTTGGTTCTTGGAAAGTATACAGTGGCTAAAAAATCTCCTCTTTATTTAGCTTTTATGGACCTCTCATCAGCCTTCGACTGTGTAAATAGCGCAAAACTGTGGTCTCTTCTTACAGATCGTGGTATGGATACTGTTTTAGTCCAGTTCTTGGCATATTTACATGGTGACATGAGGGCAACGGGTCCACATTAGTACGGAAGGTGAGGTACCTGGAGACATAATTATACATCGAGGGGTAAGAGTAAGGCAAGGGTACGTACTAGCTCCCCTTTTATTTATTCTTTATATTAATGAACTCCATCCGTTTTTAACACAGTCAACCGTAGATGTACCGACAATTAAGGGGAATTCCCTGCCAACATTATTACATGCTGATGACGCAGTGCTTATGGCGCACACCCCGAGGGCACTACAACAACTAGTGCATACTTTTGTGGATTTTATGGCCTCACTCGATCTGTAGACAAACTTTGCTTAATCTCATATTATGTCTTGCGGACTGAAGGCTATTCCTAGGATAAACATGACGATTGGCGCTCAGCATTTGAGCCACATTAGCACTTTTTCTTATCTTGGTGTGATTTTTCCAGGTCGAGGTTCTCGGTCAGCAAATACCGCGCAACACAGCGTTAAATTTGCATTGGCCAATGGTTCTTTGTGTAGCCTCCCCCAACCTGTGGGGGTGGCTCACTTAAGCCACTTCTGCAAATGTATAAGGCGCAATGCACACCGATTGCCATGTATGGTGCCGAGCTGTGGGGTTTCTCAAACTGTAAGGCATTACAGTGTGAGGAAAATAGATTCTGCAGAAATCTCTTGTCTGTTCCCATTCTGCCTCACACTATTTCTGCCACAGAGAGCCTCGCAGAAGGCCTTACTTACCTAGCAGATGGCATTAGGGCTCCCCCTGTTCTGCTGTGGCTTGCAATCTGGAAGAATGCTGAGGCTGGGCTTACACAGGATATTACATGGACTGTCTTTCTTTGCAGAAGGATTTACTTATTCCTTCATTGGCCTATGTAAAAGCTGAATTTTGTAAAATTGGAATGGAAACTACTTTTACTGAACCGCCATCTTGCATTGACATAGATAAAAAGATATTAGCAAATGCACTGTACAACTATGAACAATCTCAGCGGTTGCAGGATAAGCTGGCGAAGCCGAACGTGTCTGCATATATAGGACTATGTGAATTTGACTGTTCTACTGATCACATCTGGTGCACACAGAGCAGATAGGAAGGACCTTTATTATTCTGTTTTCGGTCAGAAGAAATAAAATATCTATTGTGCTTTCCCCAGGGCTTTGCTCGTGATTTGGAGGCTGTATTGTGTCCCTGTGATAATGTATACGGTCAATCAATGCTCCATGTTACTTTTTTCCGCAAATTTTATGTAAGTTACAAGAGGTTGTTTTTAATTCCTGTCTTAAAAAAGCATTTTAGATGTATTTGTCAATACAGGTCCGCTTTCAAACTTCTTTTTTTTTAATTTTTTTTTTTTTAAATCAAATATTTTTATTGAGTTTTTCAAACAAATAAAATAGAGAAATGGGCCTCCCCTTGGACATCTACTTCAATACCCACAAACCTCCGCTTTCAAACTTCGAATGACCCTACTCAATGCTGAAATTGTCTTGTATGTCGGTGCCTTTTTCAAATCTGCTTTAGCTCTATGCTGTCCAAAAATTATTTACAAAAATTCTGTTATGTTTTTGAACATTTAACTTTTTAAGGTTTGTTACAGGACATATGAATTATATCTGATGTAATACTGTATGTGCTAATATTGATGTTTATATACTTCTGAATAAAGCTGTTATGATGATGTAGTCCTTCTTCAATTTCTATGACATAAAAAAAGGAAGGACTATAGTGAAGGCAGCAGTACCACCCAACCTTTTTTGACACAGAAACAACTAGATAACAGCATTGAAGGCAAGGATTCTTTCAATATAGCTAAACGTTCATTTCTATAGAAAAGAACAGTCTCAATAGCACTTAAGAGAAGTCACAGACAAAGAATAGAACCTGGGCGGAAGAGAAGCACATAGGGGAGGGGAGGGAATATGAGATGTGGTGGGCAGGGAAAAAGAGAAGTACACAGGGGAATCAGGGGTGGGAGGTAGACGAAGGAGGAGCAAAGGTAGAAGAGGGGGGGCAGGAGGGAGACACAAGAGGATGACAGGCAGGGAGAAGAGGAGCAAAGACTGGAAAAAGGGAGAAAAAGAAGTGAAGAAAGAGGAGTAACAGAGCAAGAAATGGGATGGAGCCAGCAGGAGCGGACAGAGGGAGATAGTTGTAAAGTAGTCTCTAACGCAGTTTAATGTAAGCTCTCAGGTGGAAGTGGAAGTATACAACCCAACACCCAATGGCATTAAGTGAGAGATGCATACTTTGCTGCTCTGAGCCAAGATGTGATTGGCAAAGTTTTAAGTCAAAGCCCAATAGAGTCTCTCAATGAAAGTCAGTGGTTGCAAGGGGTGGACACAACCGTGTATAGTGTAAGCAGTAGGTCTGTTTGATATATCTCCTGTCAAAACACACAGACCTAAAATAATCTGCACGGCCACATTAAAATAAAGCTGCTTGGACCTCTTTGTCATATCGTGTTTGCAGGTTTTTGGCTTATTTCTGTTCATTTCTCACTTATGGGACTTGTCATATTACTGTTTTCACTAACTCTCCTTCACACAGTTCACTCACTAATGACCTTCGCCATAACACTGACTTATGTATGTGTTGCATTCATAATAACTCACGGTGGAGTCAGAGGCAGTGGCTCAGGAGTTACCAAGCTGGTGTTCATAAGGTTGCCTTGTGGGGTTGTGGCCCTGCATGAGGTAATGTCTGCAACAAGAGATACTATCAAGCACACATTTCCATTGTTTTTTTGACTAAATATTCAGTGCTACAGAAGGTGCATCTTCTACAAGTGGCCAACCACCCTGGAGCTGGGACTGCGATGGAGGTGACAGCATGTGAAGAGGAGTTGGCTGCGATGGAGCTCAAGAGAGAAACCTGTGTGTGCACTGGAGGAACAGCAAACAGATGTGGGGCGAGGAGGAAGCTCTAGGAGTGGTACAAGTAGACATTGAACTGTGAATGGAGAGGATGGGGGGACCAACCACTGAGCAGAGATTCATTATTGTATGCATTGCACAAACATATACATTAATCTGCCTTATGCATACTAATATTGGGTGTTACGTTCACGCTAAGTTGGCCATAGTTAATGAGGCCTCAATTTAAAGGGCTCCAAACATAGTTCAGTGCTTTTCCTGTCTGCTGTGTATTTTTCCTTTTTCTTGTCTCAGAAGCCAAGCTGGACCAGTCTATGTTCATTTGAATGCACCAGTCTGTGCTGGTTTCTGTGTGTATGTTTTTCTGTGTCTGTTCCTTGGAGAGCTGGATAATGACTCTGCACCTGTGAGAAGGAATCGCGTCATCCCAATGCAGATATCTAGTTGATGGTCAAGCAGCAGAGACGTCATTGAGTGGTAGCTGGAAAGATGCTTGAACCCTTTACTATTGCAACGTGTTTGACCCTGATTGGTTCTCTACATGGGAAGGGAAACCGCCCTTACAGCGAGGTTTTCACCTCGTTGTGGCTTCACCATGCATTTTTTAGCACGCATATTTTTACCGCAGATGTGCATTTACAATGCATGCCAATACCACACAGTTAAGGTAAGTTGGGGGGGTCTCCCCCACAAATACATTGTTTTTAAATCTAAAAACAATGCGTGGTATTGACATGCGTTGCAAATGCATAACCGCGGTAAAAACATGCATGCTAAAAAATGCTTGGCAAAGGCATGCAAAGTAATTGCCTTCGTTGTACCATCATACAGCCCATGGGAATCGTAGGGAGTTGCTTTTCGCGGTACAGCGTGGAGCTGAGTCAGTTAGATTCAGATGCCCTTTCCAGTCTCCTCAGAGGAGACACTTTCCTTGTTTCTACCTGAAAGAGTTGGACTCCTGGACAAGCCCTTTCTCACTTACTTGACTGCATCTTTATTTTTTTCTGCTTATTGATGCTTTACCTGCTAACATCTGCCTGACAGCCTGACTTCTCCCCAAATATACCTGACATCCTAGCTTAGCACATCAGGGAACTTCCCTTCATGGGAAGCTGAATCTGCTTCAATTTGCTTTATACCAACTTTCAACAGTTTATCTTTGTGATTTTGAATTTATATAAATAATACTGACTAATGCATTGATTACTCATTTACAACTAACTTTAGTGATCTGTCATCACTGCGGGGCCTAATGTGCCTCACTGTGTTTGATGTATTTGATTAGTGGAGTCTCACCTCAGTCTGGGACTAGAGGTCCACCCGCTTCAATGCAGCTTGTACTGGAGTTTGCACCAAAGATCCGCAGGGTGCAAATCTGCTGCAGTAATTTCAATGGTATTTCTAAAGCAGTAAAAACAATAAAGTGGTTGCCAAGGTTGCACAAGGGAGATAACAGTGACACAACTAATGCATTATCCTGCAGGCGCTAAAATATTAGAATGAAGGGTACAGCAGGGCATCCAAAATCCAGTGTGTGCAAGGTGGTCATTTTCAACTAACTCTTCTTTTCAGCACTGTCTGGGCTCCTTAAGCTCCCAACCTCGCTGAAAGTACCAAGCTAGTTGGCATCCTTAACCTTGTGCTAAATTTGTGGCAGTGCTTGTGGGTGGTGGGCACAGGAACTCATTTTCGGGCACTGAGATTTCTTTATGATCAGCCTTTGACACGAAGCAGGTGTGAGAAAGGCAGAAAAGGGAGAAAGACAGAAAGGTAGGAAAACAGTTTCAAAAGGAGGAAGCAGAGATGAAAAATTACCTGCGAGAGTGAGATAGAGGACAGGAAGGGTCTGGCTGTGGGAGAAAGCGTCATGGGGTTCAATCAAGAATACTAGGCCTTTGTATTTGCCAGCGCAAGCAGCTGGACCCAAAGAAACCCTCTATGCTTCTGGACTTATTTTTCTTTTACCAATTGAGCATCCATGTTTGCTTTGAGGTTAAGGTATGGAGGCATCGGGATGGAAAGAGATGTGATGCAATAAAAATGCCCAGCTAGTAGGACATGCTCTTCCACACAGGGTACTAAGGGCCTGGTTATGAATTTGGCAGCGAGGGAACGGAGCCGTACGCCACCGCCCTGCTCCCACATCGCCAAACTTCACTGCCGGCCGCCTCCAAGATTACGAGTTTTCTCGTGGTCTGGCGGGCAGCGCTTTGGTGTTCCCACGGTGTTGCCTATTAAAAAGGCACTGCAATGGGAACGCCAAAGCCTGTTCCTGCATGGCCTAGATTGTGCAGTCCATGCCGTGCAGGAGAGGGGATTCATGCAGACAGAGGGGCACACCATGTGCCACCCTGCATGCATCCTCAGGCCATGAGGGAACAGGGACCCTTGTAGAGCTCTCTTAGTTTCCTCACTGCAAAAGGTTTCATGGTGGGCTCACCGCCATGAAATCTGGGGCAGTAAGGAAACTCGTAATATGCTTGGTGGTGCCGCAGCGGCGCGGCCAGCATATTGCCCATGAAATCTGGGGCAGTAAGGAAACTCGTAATATGCTTGGTGGTGCCGCAGCGGCGCGGCCAGCATATTGCCCATGAAATCTGGGGCAGTAAGGAAACTCGTAATATGCTTGGTGGTGCCGCAGCGACGCGGCCAGCATATTGCAGCCCTCAAACCACAGCGTCTCTGCCAGGGATTGCGGATCCCTGGCGGCTGCGGAGGTCCTATAGTGGTCCAACCGCCATAGTTGTAATAAGGCAGTCGGCCGACCTGTGCAGTGATTCCCGACCGCCACTTCACCTCCACTGCGCCTTTGGCGGTCCTATGAACTACCAAACTTGTAATTAGGCCCTAAGCTACAGCATTATGGCACCAGCTAGGGGTGATAGCAAAATACTGAGGAAACAAAAGTGTCTTTTCCACTATAAATGGAGCAGCCTGCTGGGGCATCTTACTTTTCAGGCAGAGCTAAAACCCCTCACACTGTTCCTGCCAACAAAATAATACCGAAAAACACTGATACTTCTCAAAATAACAAGGTCAAAAAAACTTTAAACACAAAAGTATGTACGAATATATTTATAAAAAACATGATTCTGAGACATGCTGAGTAAAACACGGCCTTATTAATAAAACACTTATTATGTCAATGGAACCAACGCCTCGGGCATTTAGCTGCTGCCCCAAGAAGCTGCGGACGACGTTCTTAGGACGGGAGCCTGGTTCTTGTACGGATGCTCCCGCCCCAGCCCATCTCACATTCCACTCCGCCTTTCCCCCCTTTTAACCATATTATATGTTCTTCCAGAAGGAGAATTGTACTTTGCATATTATGGAGCCTCTGGTCTTTTAATAAAAATACCTCTGTATTCTGAGCGCGTCCCATATCATAAGACAGAATATAAAAAACATGTAAGTATTACAGAAACACACCGGGACAGCCAGGTTGTTATAAGTAATTTTCCAAATAGACGACCTGTCTTTGGCTGCGATGTAATCATCGCTGTGTTAGTGTTTTGCCTGGAAACAGAGGAGAGTTTTGCCGCCAACCTTGGGTCACGCATCCGCCTGTCTCTGGCTCTCACTGCTGGCCATTAGGCTGCGTGAATTATTCTCGAGTTTGCACTGCCCTGCAGGAGGTGTGACTGGGCAGGACGGCCTGCTTCTGAGGCACACCGACATCAAGGCGGTGAGCGCCGCTCGAAGGCGAATGAATGATTCATTCAGGCGCTCTCGCGGCGCCGCATTCAATGGGCACATTGTGGCGCGCGCCTTTTGCTGAGAAGTGTGGTTCACGCCTTTTGTGTAGCTGCCGGTAATTGATGAAAGACAGGGGGCACGTAGGCTGGGGCATCAGAAATAACATTAGCAATCATACATTTTGAAACTGATGCAACAGATCACCTTATTTATTCATTAACTGAGTAATTAAAGGGGTCAAGCAGCTAAAAAATGCATTCTAGTTGACATTCAACACGGCTCAACCAGGTAACTAAGCATTTACTCCCAAGGCCGGACTGGCTGCAGCGGGCACCGGGCAATCCCCCAGTGCACCGTAGGGGTGGGGGCCGGTTTTGTTAGAGGGCCGGTTTTGCAGCATAGCTGCAAAATCGGCCCTGTAACAAAATGGTCCGAAAACCGGCCCTGGCAAAGATCTCAGCGGCACCCCCAAGCCCCCGCGGGGGGGAGGGGGTGGGGGGGGGGGGCGGCCGAGCACTTTGCCAGGGCTGGTTTTGATTCCCAGTCCGGCCCTGTTTACTCCCATGGAATCGAATTATCCTCGTGTCACCGGCAGGCACACAGGGATTCATGTACAAAAGGGACTTGAGGTTACAAAGCCTGCAGTTTGCAAAATCACATTGTTTGTGACCCTAAAACACCTTTTTATGAGGTACAAAACGCCTTTTACGAGTTGGAAGAGCCTTTTCAACCTGCAAAAGGGTTTTGAGATTAATTTCAAATTGCAGTTAGGATGTTGCATCAAAAGTGTGATAGTTAGTGACCGCCATTACCATTGCAAGCCATTGATAAGTTACCAATACCCAAGTTGGGGTGGTATCCAATCCACAAATGGAAAGCAGTCTCAGTGGGACATCCCACAATGTCTTCCTAACAGGAAACATTTTTTAAAGCACAACCTGTCCCTTTAAGGGATATGGTTGGCTTAAAAAAAATCCATTTTGGATTGCAAATTAAGGGATGGAGATCTGATGTCCCTTTCAGGCTACCATCCCAGTAGTAATAGCCAATCACAGGTAGTTGCAAATGGTGACCTGCCAAATTAATATTCCTTTGGGAGGTCATTTCGCAACCTGAATGTGTATTTTGCGAGACAACCTATTAGCACACAGGCCACATCCGAAAATGACAAGCAGGTGCTGAAAAGTCATTTCCCACTTTGCACCCACTATTTGAGTCCTGCTTGCATGTTCATCAGGCCCAGAGTCACAAGGCCAACAGACCTACGCATGACACAAAAGTCTTGGACTTCCCATCTGTGGAACAAACTGCAGAAGATCCATCTTAATAACCACATTGCCACCATGAGGGTGCACAATCAAAGTACAAATAACTCAATTTTTTGCACCTGGCTAATCCTTAAAAGTGACCAAAGACACTAGTTGTTTTCTTGTTTCATCTCTTAGACGTCATTGTACAGTTTGCATTCTTCACCCTGACCCACTTGGCTGCATATTTGGAGACTTTCATAATCCAGCTTTTATAAATCTTCTGCTTTGCCAGTAGTGGTGTGAGACCTGGCATCCTTGGCGTGGTTTTCCCTCCCTAACTTTTTGCCCGCAAATGTCCTGTTTTGCTGACATAAGTTTTTGCTGGCTTTTGGACCCTGCACGTGTTACCACTGCTAATCAGTGCTAACGTGCTTGTGTTCTCCCCTAAAACATGGCAGAATTGGCTTATACATAATTGGCATATTAAATTTACTTGCAAGTCCCTAGTAAAGTGGTACTTATTTGCCACGGGCCTGTAAATTAAATGCTGCGAGTGGGCCTGCAGCACTGATTATGCGACCCACTTAAGCAGCCTTTTAAACATGTCTCAAGTATGCCATTACAGCCTGTGGGTGCAGTTTAAAATGATATTTCGACCTGGCAAACAAACCTTTTCCCATCCCCAAACCGTCCTTTTTGATGCATATAAGTCACCCCTCAGTTAGGCCCTGTACAGTACAGAGGGTAGGGTGCAGTGTATTTTAAAGGTTTGACATGTACTTTTTAGTTTTACATATTGTGGTTGTGAAAAACTCATAAATTCGTTTTACACTACTGCAAGGCCTACCCCTCCTATAGGATAACATTGGAGTTGCCTTATTACATTTACCAAATAATAATTTCCAAATAGGAACAAGTAACCAGTTTGTGTTTGCTGTCTTTGGAAATGTATGGAAAAATCCTCTCTCATGGTGAAGTCAAATATTAAATTACAATTATGATAAATGCCACTTTTAGAATGCTGGCATTTGCCTGCCTTAGCCATTTAGCTCCTGTTGCCTGTCTGTGGGTCACATGACTGGATGTAACTGACAGCTAGACTTTGTGTATTCCTCCTAGACAGCCACACACAATAGAGAGCTTAGATGTGCTTGGATGGGAGGGAGGAGCTGGGCCCAGCCCCATTTATACCTGAATAGGCTGTGTACTGCCTCCACACAAAGGGCTGCTTACCCCCCTGTACTTAGTCTGGAGCAAGGACAGGAAATTGAAAATCTCTTAAAGTCTTTCCCACTTCAAAGGTAGGTCCAGGTATACATATTAGACCTCAGACACCAACTCTTCAGTATGCTTCTGGACCAGGAAGAAGGACTGCTGTGCTGATGAAAGGACTGCCACTCTGTTGAACTGCTGCTCTGAAGGACTGCTGCCCTGCTGTAATGACCTGCTGCATGTTGCCCTCTTGCCTGTATGGGAAGGACTGGACCTGCATCTGCTGAACCCAGGAACACAGAGTCATTTCAAGGGCTAGTTGGTTATCCTTCTGACTAGAGCCTCAGAGACAGAAGAGTCCAACATCCTTGAACCCAGCACCTGGGCTCTGCCATCTGTGAGCCCTTCCCTCCAAGTGGTGCCACCCCAGGCCACGACCCTTGGAAGTGGGACCTAAGGTGCTCTGCCAGTCCTACTGTGGATCCAGCAGAACTGACTCATCACCTCTGCTATGTGGTAGCATCGCGAGTAGAACTGACTATTCGCCTCTGAGGATTGTCCCAGTGCAAGGACTCTGCATCAACCTCATAGTCCACATCGGAACTGCCACTGGGTGAAGCTTTCCCCGACACAAGACCTCACATCGCAAACCTCTCAAGAGCAGCCTCGGCGATGAGGCAGCTCACCGGAACTGATGGAGCACCTCGGCTGCGCGACGCATCCTCGAATCCGGACACCAAAATGCTCCACAACCAGGATTTAAGGTACTCTTGTTCAGCAGGCGTAGATGTGTCCCTGTGTCTGGCCCACGCTCAATCGTGGACGGCCTGAACTTGACTTTGTCCCGGTCCAGCGCGACCAGATTTCCACAGTTGGTGCTTTTTGCCACTATTTTCACTGAAACCTTCAAAATTGCTTAGCTCCTGGTCTACTGATGGGATGTGTGTTGTTTTGGTTTTGTTTTATTCATTAATAATTTTTTGGGGAAAAAGACAACCGGCCCAGGACTGTTACTTTAGCTAGAGTGTCATTCAGAGAGTCTCCTTTGTTGTGAAACCAAAGCGGGGCAGACAGCTAAAAACACCATTCTGCCAGAGTGCTGCTTGCCTGAAAGAAATGCAAATGTCCACAAAGAGTTCATCTGAGAATGTAAAGGGTAATCTGCTAATGTAAAGGATGCTTGGGAGCCAGTACCGGCTTTAATTATTTAAATCTCTTGAAGCTTTGTGATGACAAAGATTTATTCTTTTTGAGTGAAAGTGCAAAGCGTTAACAACCGAGTTATGAAGTGAGTGCTTTTAATCATCATTGTATTTATACAGCTCTTCCTATCCATGACGAGGTGGCGAAGGAACAGTTATGTCAAAAGAATTGCAGTACGTACGGTCTGGGTATTACTAAAATCTATATTTTAGAAGCATCATTTAATCGTAAAACATTTTGCGCATTTTGTAGCAGTCTAGCTTATACTGTGTGTAATGCAAGTATAAAATAATGACTTGCATATTCACAGTGCTGTCTGTCAAAGACTGTGACCTCGTAACACAAAAAATACACGAGTCACTATTCTCCACTGCATCAACCAATATTTAATTCTGTGGCTCTCTGGTTACACACAGTCCTTTGCAGTGCATTAAATAATAGAGTATAGCAAGGAACAGGGTTTTGGTGAGCAGTCAGGATAGTGGCGCCTGCCCAGGGTGAAACGCGAGTCACTTTGTCATATATAATAGTAGGACGTGCGTACAGGAAGGGGTTAACCCGGAACCCCCTGCCTTAAAGACCAAAGGTCTTATACATGTGAAAACGAGCCTGTGCACACGTCTTAAAAGTGTAGCAGAATCAGTACTCCATCTATCAGAATCCAACAATACAGTACAAGTATACACTTTTGAGAAACAATCACAGGTTCAAAATTGAAATCTGTTCTTCTTTTATTCTTGGAAGTTTGCCCAGCCAACACGTGTTTCGTCTGGGTGAATAATCCTAGACTTCATCAGGGCTGAAAGGATAAGCAGTAAAAACAACAATGTCTAAGTCACATGCATATGGCAGTAATCACAAGATACTGTCAATGGGGACAACTGTGGATCGGTGAGCACCCAAAAGTAAAAATGTGATGTTGATGAGCGGCAGCATGCTCTGACTTTTCAGACCTGTAGATCACTGTCACTTTCGTCAGAGCATGCTGCCACTCATCAACTGCAATGTCCTATTGCGGTTCCCCTCAGATCACCACACTGCAATCACTGCATCTTCTCTCTCTTACTTTGGCTCACCACGTAACTCTCCGGCACTCCTACACTCTCCTTTTGTCTCCCTCTCCCTTCGTTCTCACATGACTCTTTGTATATCCTTATTCCTGTCCTTTTGAATCAAGTTTCTTTGAAATTTCAACATTACTTGTCTGTGTCTCTACTTATTGTTGTAATACTGATTTACCTTTTTGTAATTCCTACCTTTGTCTACCATCATTTAGTTGGGCCAGTCACCGCGACGCATCACCTCACATCTTCATGTTGTTTACACACAATGATGTCACATTTTTACTCACCTTGGATGCTCACCGATCCACAGTTGTCCCCATTGACAGTATCTTGTGATTACTGCCATATGCATGTGACTTAGACATTGCTGTTTTTACTGATTATCCTTACAGCCCTGATGAAGTCTAGGGTTATTCACCTAGACGAAACACGTGTTGGCTGGGCAATCTTCCAAGAATAAAAGAAGAACAGATTTAAATTTTGAACCTGTGATTGTTTCTCAAAAGTGAATACTTGTGCTGTATTGTCTGATTCTGATAGATGGAGTACTCACTCTGCTACACTTTTAAGACGTGTGCACAGGCTCATTTTCACATTAACTAATAGAGGTTTCATAATTTTTCTCACTGAGTAACAACTTTTTAAATTTATATATTTTTCATTTAAGCTGCCCGTTACTTTATATGTAGCTACCCAATTTTGAAAGACCTAAAAAACGTACAGAATATTTTGTTTTTTGCCACACCTTTCACCCCACCCCCATGTTCAGACTCTCAAGGCCCTCCACTCCCCTCTCAAACATGATTGAAGTAAAAAAAATAGCAGCAAACTAATATAACCATGAGTCCGTTTTTACTAAAATAGAAGCTTCGGTTTTCATAATGGTAAAAATAAAAACCTTTTTAAAAAAACAGCATGAAAGAAGACTAAGGGACCACTTACTCCCCTGGAATTAAAGAAAGCATCCTACTTGGACCTTACAGTTCATCATTAATGATTGTAAATGGTATGTTTTAATTATGGTGAATGATGTTCAGCAACCTCCAGTTCCATGTAACTGTAAAAGCCAAGCCGTCAGCATCCCATGAAATATATCTTTATCCTCGGATGCTGTGCGCTAAAGTTGCAGCCCATGCATTACAGCCATTACACAGGGCCAATGGAATTACACAACTACGTGGCTGCAGCGATTGTAGCATAATTATAGATTTGCAGCATTTGCCACATAATCCATCATCTGCTGCTTAATCTGCTGATTTTAACAAAAGAAAAATGTATTATTCAAACGGTTTACAGCTAAAAAAGCGACACGTGTTGCCGCACAGTAGAAACCCCTTTACAAAGCTGGACTGTTCACCTTTTTGTTGCTTATTGCTATATTTGGGTGTTAAACTGGTACTAATGAGGTGCAACCACAGATTGACTGTTTCTCTGGAGAACAGACACATTCATCACATTAGTTCAGAAAGGTGTTATCATCCAAATAAGTTTTGTCAAATGATGCTTTGTTTGTGAAAAATAAAGTACCATTGTGCATTTTTGGGTAATTATTTTTGGAGACTTTTTGTTTGAATTGTGTGGTAAGCCTCTGACACTGAACCACAATCACCCACAAACCTCTGATTTGCTAAATAGTGTTTAATATTATTTCCTCATCATAAAAATGATTTACCATGGGAATTGGGGGAGTTTTGGATGAAGAGGGGTGCCAGGTTCTAGAAATTGTTGTCAGGAAGGGGTCCTTATGCCTAAAAAAGTGTGATAGGCGGTTCTCTGTATCAAAAAGTTTGAAGACCTGTGCTCTAAGCTAAGCCTTACTGCACTGTGCCAAACTACCGAAGGGTTGAGCACAGGTTAATTTGGGGTTTCCTTGTGCCCCACCCTGACAAGGATTGCGGTTCCAGCTTGACTAGGGTTTCAGCCCCTCAACCAGTAACCCAATTCAGTTGTTCTATATTCAGCTACAATTGAGACATAAAAGCAAAAGTGCCAGTGATAAAGCACAGCATTAGATAAAAAAAACAATCAATAGTTTATGCAGAAGGCTTTCACACCATGCCACAATTAATCATAGTGCATTCTCATTTTTTCCTGATCTTCAAATATACCCGAATACAAACTGCTGAACATATATCCTCGGATGGAAGTTGCTGAATGAAAAGAAATGCCTACTTATGGGAGCGGACATTAAAATTATTAATACTGGCAACCAATAGCGTTTCTGTGGCGATATGTACAATGTACATAATAACAAAACATGTAAAGTGCTTTGTGCTGATGCATTATCACAAGGATAAGAGGGCAGTGTTTTCCTCCATAAACCAGCAAAAGGGAACGCAAAAAGAAAGTCCAAAATATTCAGCCTAAATTGAGTTAAATAAAATCTAAGCTGGGGGTTTCTGACAATTGAGACATAAGGTTCAGTTTCCTTTGCTAAAACCAGGGGTGAGTAATCTCTCTCCACTGGGAAGACTAACACCTTAACCATTCGCTCACTCTCTTAAGCCTTATAAAGCCTAATCATTATTTTACATTTCAAGCCCCCAACAATGACGTCTGGATTTTCAAATAGTTCAGGGATGCCCAAAACCATAAAGAATTGATTCACATATTGAAGCCAGGGAATACCTAGACCATTAATCAACCTTAAGTAATCATTGAACACAGCTTTTTAGAAAGCAGTTTCCTTTTTAGCCCAAATTAAGAGCCATAACACAATAGGGTGACTTCTAATAAAGTCAGAAATATAAGGTGTACCAGTCTACTTGGGTCGGATGAAGGTAGAGAGATTCTGGGACTGCCAAAAGCCAGTATAAAAACTAATTTTCTAGATTCCTTTGGGGTTCAGGATTAATGTACCCCCAAACCCCTGCCCCATAACTGCCACTGCCAAACACTTTGTCCGATAGATTTCCAGGATAGGTCTAAGTGGTTTTCCTCAAATCTTTGAGGCAAATCTCTTAACTGCTTCAGAGCATCTCATCTGTTGAGTTCTAGTAGTGAGTAGGTATTTCCTTTCTAATGAGGCCATAAATTGCAAGCCCAAATAGGCCGAATGGGGAACTCTTATCAACTTTTAAGTTACCCTATTGAATGAGTTTTAATTTTAAAACCCGATGGCCCACTGGTCATAACATAAGATTTCTTTTTATGATATTTAAATCTAATTTCTTCATAAAAAGATTAAATTAATCGATCAAAAGTTGAAGGCCATTTGCCGTTCTTGATAACAATATGGAATCATCCACATATAATAATAACAGGACTCGCTGTCTCCCCACCTGTGGGAGATCTGTTCCCCTGTTTACTGAAATTGTTCTAAACTGTTAATATAAAATGGACAAAAACAGTACCAGTACCTTGTCTTACCCCTTTCCCGAGGTTAATTTCTCTGTGCAAGCCCCAGTAGAGGCGTAACACACCCTGACCTGAGTATTTTGATGTAACCTCCTTAAAATAATAATCAATGTTTTTTCTACCTAGCGACCTCCATAGGCAGCCATAATTCAGAACGATTCATAGGGTCGAATGCTGCCGTTAAGTCCATTAAAGTCAAATGGATAGATCCCTTCTTACCCTTAGTATTTTTACCTGTAATCAAAGGAGGTAGAGGCACTGTTCTATTGTACCAAATCCGGGGCAAAAGCCATTCTGTACTTCCAAGAGAATCCCTTTTTCCTCTGTCCAAATTTTCAGCCTGTTAAGAAGAATTCTGCCTAAGACCTTGACCATGGAGTTGAGCAGAGAAATTGGACGATAAAAAGTACCTCTTGTTTAAAAAATAGGAATTATAATTGCTTCCGACCAGGATGACGGGAAAAATCCAACAATAGCTTCCCGTATCACATCTGCTATCAAAGGGGCCCAAAGTGAGGTATTACTTTTAAAATCATCAACTGGGACTCCATTCGGTCCTGGAGTTTCCCTGACAATGGTGTCAGTAATGCCCCTTCTATCCATGCACCGGTATGGACTGTGCAAATAACTCTAGCCCATCTGTATCAATGGAGTGGGTGAACAAATCTCCTCCTATCTCTGTATGATTGGAATTAAAAACTTCCACAAAATATTCATACCACTTATCTACAGAAATTATCGCGTCAGAAGGATCCAGATCAGAGGAACTAAAATATGGTACAATCCTCTCATGCCAAAATGCACCAGTGTCTTTAAGTTTACCAGCCATCTCCATATAAGCCCAGGCCTTTTCCTTTAATTCCTTTTTTTCCAAGTCTCAGGGTCTGACTATAGTTGGATCTAGTTCCTGTAATTTCAATTATCGGTTATGGAGTCCTCTTAAGAGCCTTTAGGAGTTATTTATGAGCCTTTGAACAGTTGTGATTGAACCACACTCTCTGAAATGTCCCCCTAAATTGGGTCATGCTGATTAGCAATTAATTTATTGACTAAGGGGCCGATTCCGATCCGGGTCGGAAAGCACTCCGACCGAGCCGGATCCAGAGTGTTTTCCGACCGAGCCGGAGTCCTGCAGTCCGACCGAGCGAGTACGATGCGGCCGTATGCTGTCGGACTCGGTTCGGTCGGACTCCCATAGAAGTCAATGGGAGCCGGTCGTACGACGCGTACATGGGCTCCCATTGGCTGAATGGGTACGTCGCGGACAAATGCGCCCCCTACAGTGAGTACGCGTTGGTGCCATCCGCACCGTACATGGCTGTGTTGGGGATACCCATGGGTCTCCCCTTGTGTCCGAGTCGTAGGGCTGCGGGTGACAGGGGGTCCGACGCGGATCCCCAAAGGCAACCACCCGGACGATTTGCAAGTAGGACACTCCTACTCGCACAGGCTGTCCGACGCGTGCATCGTACTGGCTCGGTCATGAATCGCATCCATTGCACGCCACGGTTAGCTTCCGACCAAGACGTACGGAGCGATTCGGACCCGGAAACGAGTCAGTCGGTGAATTTCATCTAGCTCGCATCGTACTTGCTTGCTCGTCCAGCTGTACGAGTCGGGCGGAAAACAAGCGTACGGCGCATAGTTTTTCAGGCCGGATGGCGATCGGTGCTCTTCCGACCCGGATCGGAATCGGCCCCTAAGTAGCTGAAAGACACATATAATTTCATTGGGGGCTCCTTCAGAGTTTAGACATACTTCAAAAAGTCCTTGATTTTCTTAATATAAAGTTTTTTGTTTTTTTTTAAATTAATGGGGTTAATTTTTCCCATTTCAACCACACCCCTTGATTTTCAAAATATTTTATCGGCATAGCCTTCTTTGGATTACACATCATTTTAGCAAGGATATCAAAATTGTAAATGGATTATGATCACATAGGCATTTTAAGTATGATGATAAAATTAGATAGCGCAGGTGCTAAGGTAGCCGAAAATAGAATATAATTAACAGTGCTCCCTGAAGCTCTTCCTATAATTGTTGGCAAATAGTGGGACTCAAGGTCCCTCTGCTCTAGAGAAGGGAGTGATAAGTTATATTTCATAATGAGCCTATTTAAAAACTCCCCATATGAGTTATGTTTAAAATGTGGGTGACTTTTCACTGCTATGTCCAAAAAGCCACAAATGTTTTTGCTGGAATATCTGCAGAGCATGATATTAAAATCGCCCACCCATAATATAGGAATTAGAGTATGGATTTTCCTGAGATGGGTATACAAATCATGTTCAGAACATTTTATAACTAAGGTGTCATGTGGTTAAAAACATTGTAATAATTGACTAGCGAAACTTGAAGGCCATTCCTAATTTTTAATAAAATCAACTAATAATGGGGAGTAATAGACATGACATTTGCGTAAAGATTGGCACAATTTACTGATACTAAAATTCCCAGTCCCCCTACTAGGTACTCCCATATTAGATTGAACAGCATGTGTACAAATAGAATAAAAGCCAATAATATGAAAATCCTCAGTGGGCCAGGTCTCCTGGCAACAAACTAAATTAAACTTAGACATACGAGAAAGCCAATCTTAATTCTTCAATTTTGTATGTGTAATGGCTATGTTCCATACTGGCACATGGATCAAACCACCAGTCTCAGAAACACTTGATGAATGTTCAACCATGGTTCAACAATTATCATTATCCTGAGTTTTATTTGGTGCTTCAGCAGTTCTAATTCGCAATGATGGATGCACCCCATGTACTTTTGTTGTTAAATGGTGTCAGTCAATATCATTCAGATCTTGAAGTTAGTCATATGTATTTCTAACTGGGACATTAAAAGGATCCACTGTGAGTATGGCTTCTGATAAAGGCCATCCTCATTTGTGAGAAAAAATTGGAAATCTTTGTGGTGGCTTGCAAACATCACCAAGTGACATATCTCTGATCTTTCCTTGCGTAATATCACTATACGCCATACCACTCGGAAAACCAGTAACCCAATTTCTTACAAGTGCTGTCTACCACAACCAATATTCTCCTTGATTGGGCACCTTTTTTAACATCCAGCTTTTTGGAGCTGCTAGATTTTCCTTGGCTCATGGACGCTTATAGAAGGGCTCAGAGTCAAAAGAGCAAGGAAATCAGAGAGGGGGGTCTCACTGATACTTCATGGGCTGAGCTATGGGAGGAGGAGGAATGCTACTTCATGATTGTCCAACAGGCCCTCATTCCATGAGGTCAAAGGTTATGTAGTCATTGAGAATGCAATTATAGAACTTGGAGGTTATTCAGAATTGTACTTTTACCAACTTCATTCATTTGTGGTTGTGTTGAAAGGTTACATGACTTTGCACAAGTCTCATGAGATCTTCTGTCCTAAATATGAAAGACTAGGTACCCTTGTGCCCATCCATGGAACATTTGGGTGTAGTGGTGCAAAAATAAGGGGTGCATTAAGAGTTTGGAGGACTGGATACTCCACCACAAATGCGGCACCATACTCTGTTCATCAAACTGGCAGTATACCCTCTCCGTTTAGACTTGCTTCTGCCGGCAGACCCATCACTAGGTCGATCGTTTGAACCTTCGTACCAGCGACCAAATGGTGTTTTACAAAAGCGAACTCCTGCTTTGGAAGTTTATTTTTGAAAAAAAAAATGTTGTGAGAAACTGCATGAAACATGGCGGCCACCCAGCAAACTCACAATGCCAATAGAGGATCTGCCGTACCTTTTCCGAAGGCACAGAGATCTCTGCCAGGAAGCTAGAGATCTCTAATTATGGTGGGCAGAAGTCTACTGGGGTAGTTAAGTACATGCCACGGCTGCCCAGCAAAACCTAGCACATCTGGCCAAACCATAAAATACTCCCTACATGCCACTATGTCAGTCTAGAAGTAAAATATCAGATACACCTGTGTCTATCCCCTGGAATATTTAGGTTTAGAGGTGAAGAATTAGGTGCCACTATGTCTGTCTAGAAGTTAAAGAGTGGGTCCCCTCCTGCTAAGGGGGTTCAGTCCTAGAGGTGAATGATTATTGACTGGTCTGTCAATGTCAGGATACATTCAGTTGTAGAAGTGAAAGGTACATCATCTCTCTGCTAATTCCCTGGGGAATTCAGTTTTGGGGCTGAAATCTGTGTTAAATTTCCTGGGAAATTCAGTTCTGGGGTGAAAAGACCCGCATTCTTGTGCCAGTTCCAGATATGTTCAGTCTGAAGGATGAAAGCTGTTGTAGCCCTCTGACAATTCTGTGACTCACCTGTTTGTGGGGGCTCTGGAGCCCTGGTCAAAGTGCCTAATACATTAAGTCACAGAGGTGAAAGGCACTTTATCATGTTTCCCAATACACTAACATTCATTCAGAAAGGTGAAAGGTTATGTCTTATATCCTGCTGCGAATTCTGTGGCCCGTTCCTACTAAAGGTGAGAGGCTGGCTGTTCCCTGTGTTAAATCACGAGTACACTGAATCCTGAAGCAGGAAGTCTGGTACCATCACCCTTAGTACAACCTAAGGCATCTTATTACAAGATCATATATATAATATATCATATTATAACCTTGGGCATCCTGCCTTAGGGCCTGATTAGGATGCAGTCGGAAACAGCTCCGACCATCGGTCGAAGCCGTTCAGACTGCATCCTAATCAGGCGGTTGGAATGCAAACAGACATTCCGACTGGCTTTTGACTGGCTTCCTATGGGCTCGGAGAGCCCGTCCGCTAGTCGGGATGCTTTCAGTAATACCAAGGGCTGCTTTTTCTGCCCGAGGGATTAGGATATCGGATTCTGACAGCCTTTCTGTGCCGGCCTTTCAGACACAGAAAGGCTGTCGGAAGTCAGCTTTGGAGGCCCCCAGCAGGACCCCCATGGGTGCAAAGCCTCGGGATATCGGCCGAGGTTGATCCATGCACCCCGTGGCAGGCACCTTGAGGTTCCTGCCATGGGTTGCAGGGATGAACTGCACCTCTTCTCTTCACAATGAGAGCATGCATTCCAGTCGGAATGCATTCTCCCATTGTAAAGACATAGGGGCCTATTAGAATGGCGGGCACACTTATGTCCACCCGCCATCCCTGCGGAGCTGGGACCGTCCGCCATAGGTGCACCGGTCGCGCCCGCCGTATTAGGATGTGCCCGCCACACTGATGGGCGCATCCTGGTAGGTTAACATTGCGGACGGTGCTGCTGGCTGCAGTACCGTACGCAATGTTAAAATACCATGTTTTGCATTGCAAAACGTGGCAGGCACCACGCGGTGCCTGCCACCTTGAGCATGGCAATGTAGGGGGGTACCATAGGTACCCCACAAGTGCATCCACCCAACGCCCCGAGGCCCGCAACAGGCCCGTGGCAAAACACCGTATGCCTATCCATGGCAGCATCACCGCCATGGAAAGACCAGTTAATGCTGGCATCCAAATCTGGTGGACGGTGCCTGCTAGGCACTGCCACCATTTTGGGCTCCCTGGACCGTCCGCCAGGCAATCGGGACAGTTGCTGGCGGTGGACGGTCTTGGCGTCCGCTGCGGCCGCATTCATGTTCCCACCGCCATCCTAATCTGGTGGTGGGAAATATCTGTTAGATGGCGAAAGGACCGCCACCACAGGGCCGGCGGTTGACACCGCCGGCCCTTCAGTGGTGGTCCTTCCGCCATCATAATCAGCCCCTAAGAGTGCCCTAATTCCTGGGTTGGGCCGCCGACAGGAGGTTGGTCGGTCCCAGAACCGAATCGATGTCAGATTGACTCAGGTCCGTCTGACATCGAAATAGGGCACTTAGAGGTTAAAGGCTGTGCATCGCTGTGCTCGTTTCTAACTCAATTAAGTCCATTTAGAGGCAGACCTATAGGTACACGATTATGTGCACCTTAGGTACACCCCCAACCTATGAACAACAGGATCTGTATTCTTGTGTTTTCTCCCTTATGCACAAGGTGCTATAGGCAAGGCCACTGGAATTATGTGATAATGCAGATGTGGTATTTTCTACATAACTATGGATTTGCCATATACACCACGTAATGCATCATCTGCTGCCTACTTTATACAACTTGAGAAAATAAATATTTCTAGCACAAACAGGTCAAATGTCACTTAAAAGGCAGCGACACGTTGCAGGGCATTGCAAGGCCCTTCACAAAGGTTAGCTGGTCACCTTTCTGTGACTTAATACTGTATTTGGGTGCCAAACTGGTACTAATGAGGTGAAACCTATCACCAGAGAGTGCCACCATGAGTAAAAATGACAAAATGATGAGGTAATACTATCACAAAATGTGCCGCATTATGCTGCATGAATTGCTTTTCCTAGCCACATAATTTAGTCAGCCCATCCCCATAATTTGGTACTTTCCTGCCGCATAACCCCAGTGGGCCTAGCTATACGGGAATGGTCTGTATATCTGTGCCCATTGTGCGATATAAGATACTAGTCTTTCTACTGAATCAATTCCCTGGACCATCAGGCTGTTTGTCCAAAACAACTTTGGTTTTTTTCCTGCAGTGAACAGCAGCTTATGGATGCGGAAAAGCTGCTGAATAAAATCAGGACTAAAGCTCAGACATTTGCAGTTTTTAATAAAGCCGTTAAAGGGCTTTGAAAAAGGCCTGACTTGTTTCTTGTATTCCGGAAATTGATTTTTTTTTGTCATTTTGTTGTGTAGTTTCCAAATAAATAAAGAACTTTTATGGACCTTCTGTTAAACCCTCTGTGGAAATTCAATCTTGTGCTGTGCCAGATCTCCGGTGCTTGCTGACGGGAATGCATTTATAAGCAAGAAGTCTGGGGGACAATGATCTTTACTGCGGGGCGCGGAGAAGATTGGGTCGTGGCTAGTGGCTCATCAGTCACGGATGGCCCTGTGGGCACGGCTGATGTGCCAGCTGGTGTGCCAGCACCCCCTCCTTTGGAATGATGAATGTCTGAGTCAGCTGTATATACCATCAAGTGAGAGCTAATGTGTTGTGATGCAAGACACGTAGCCGAGGAGTATCTTTGAGGATACTTTATTAAGTCTTAGTTACAGGTTAGCATCCATGTAAAGCAGCCCCACCAGGAGCAGCCTGCCTGCTGCTCAGCCCATTTTCAACTGACACACCTCACCACACAGGCACCCAAACATTCCACTCATCTCCATCACATCAATATTCCACTCAGAACACTCACACTGAGTGAGCAGCTAGTAGCCAGGTGGCTTGATCCCCGTCTCAGTAGAATATCACCTCGGGGAGGACAACATTGCTTCGCTGATGGACTACTGTTGAAAGGCTAGCAACTGAACACCAGATGTCAGACTCACACCAGCATCATACATTCATTCACTGGGCAATTCCTCCGGGAGAGGATAAAAGGCACCAGCAGAAAGTTTCAAACACCTATCAATATTCACTTGTAGTCTTGATGTTTGACCCTTCCAACACCTGTTCCCTGCCTGCACATTGTTTGTTTTCACCCTGCTGTTACTCTTGTTGGTTGGTTGGTTGGTTGTTTGGTTGGTTAGGGCTTGGATTCCTCAGTTAGTCAGTTTCTCCTTGTTCTTACCTCATCCTGCCTCTGCTTATGTTTCTCAGCACTCTTAGATTTGCTATGGTTGATTGGATTGGTTCTTGGTGAACCCAACACTCCTCATTGCGAACATTCGTGGCGTATAGTGTCAGATCGATGAGAGCTATTGGCCTTAAGTAGTCTGTGTGGGTGGGCGGCTGTTCTGATGTGTCAGTGGGGGATGTCCTCTTTTGTCTCTGGTAGAGGAACACCTCCCATCTCTAGAAATCCCCACAGAGTTTGCAGGGCGGGCTTTGTGTTAAAATCACTCACTGGGTAAGTGTTTTTTGTTCAGAAAAATCAAAGGCTCAAAGCAGTAGATTGTTTTCTCTAAACAAAAAGTAAATGGCTAGGATGGACAGGAAGCTTTTTCCTGAGCTTGGTAGCCATGCAGGGGCATATTTACAGTAACTGGCGCATCCGTGCATATCAGCAGGGATGCGCCAGTTATTTTGCGCCACAGCTCCGCCACCATGGATGCGCCTCATTTACAATGTGGCGCACCATGGGGAAAAACGGCACAGATGCGTGATGCATCTGTGCCATAAAAGTGGCGCATTGCTGGAGTTGCGTCGCAAGCATGACGCAGCTCCAGCAATGCTCTGGGGGGCCCTATCTTGTTAATGATGCGTCAATCCTTATGCCTGCTTCAGGCAGGCGCAGGGTTTTGACGCAGCATGGACCTAAAAGTGACTGAGAGAAATCTTGTAGATTTCACTCAGCCACTTTTAGGAGGCGTTCCTGCGCCAGAACGCCCCCCCCTGCGCAGGAATGCCTACATGTGGCGCAGTGCTTTACAACGTGACGCATCTCCCAGAAGCGTCACGTTGTAAGTACCCCACACCATGGCGCAGGCTTTGCGCCACCGCTGCGTCACAAAAGTGACGCAATGGCGGCGTAAATGAGGCGCAAGGGGCTTGTAAATCTGCCCCTTAATGTTTTTTAGCTTGTTTACACCATGCCTCACATGCCCGACTCAGGCAGGTAATTACTGTTTCTATCCTGAAATTCTATAGTCCACCCTAAAAATGGAGTGACCCACACCTGGTCAGAGGCCTCATCATAAATTGGGATAATGAATCAGCATGTGTCGCTAGTCCCTTCTTACAGTGGATGCACATTGACCGTCAATGTTTTGTGATGTCATGAAGGTCTGTGAGTCCACGTGACAGATTGTTACCAAGAAGCTAAACCTAAGTATGTCAGTTCCACCAGAGAGATGTGATAATAAACATAACACTTTTTTGCCATGCCATTTAAGGATAATTCGAACTGTTTATTAATACTTTAAAAACATACATTTTACTTACAAATATGAAGATACAGGAAAATGAAAAAATGCATCAACACATATAGACAATTAAATCAACATTTAATTCAATAGGGTCATGATTTCCATTGACAATAATATTTCACGAAACTTCTGTTGATTGAAGATATGGAACCACAGCTAGTCAGAGGCTTTCCGCCTAACATTAATGGTTTCTGTCCAACTGCTGTATTATAATACTGGCGGTCAGAGGGAAACCCGCGGGGGATTCCGCTCCGCTTCCGACGGGTTTGCAGAGCCTGTCACGTCAGCAGGTGGAATGGTAACCCCATAATGATGGTGGAGTCTGCTTTGCCTCCGCCGTCAGGATTACGATGTCGTTTTCAACCTACCCTTTCATGGTGGTCAGCTCGACATGAAAATGCAGGCGTAAAGTGAATTTGGGGGTCCCTAGCAGGGCCCCCTTTCCTCCTGCCCTCTGCTATTGTGCCCCCCTAAACCATTCTGCAATGGTGTCGGTCGGACGCTCGTCCGACCGTCATCGTCATTAGGCACAAAATGTTTCAACGATTGTAAGTCAATACATTGCAATACAATTTAATGCAGTAGTTTACATCATGGTTTTTATAATGTCATGTTCTACTTCATGTTGTATTGTTTCTCAGAATATTTCACCTCTACATAGGAAACATTCACATAACATTTTTTTACTTCACAAATATTATTATGCTGTTTCAACACAAACAGTGTAAAACAAACAATTCTAAAAAACCACATATAATTTATTTTTAAACGAAAAGGAAAAAAAGACTACCTTACTCCCCAAACAATATCCCCAAACAATATGGCAACATAGAAAGGCCATATTTTAAAATACTGAATAACCAACGTTTTAAGGGTAATCCAAATACATAGGGCCTGTTTCTCAAACTCCACTTTGTAGTACATTTTATAGCACTAAATATAAAATAAACATAATACAAAATATACTATCAAAATGTATGTTTTGCCTATACTTATGTGTGCAAAGTTCCCTGTCCTGACTGTGGAGTGTCAACACATGTAAACATAGATTTGCGTAGTAAATGTGGGCGGGACACAGGGGAGTGGATGGGAAAAGGGACAGACTTACCATTCTAAATACGGTATTTGTAAAGCTTGACCTAGCCACCTCTAAGGGTCTCAAGGCCCTGGGGGCCATCAGAGAGATTAAGGGCCAGATGTACGAGAGAAAATTGCATGCACAAACGCGTTTGCGACCCGTTTGCGAATGCAATTTTCCTCTGTGCCATGTACCTACACTATTTTGTGAGTCACAAATAATTAGCAACTCGCAAAATAGTGTTTTGCGACTCGCTATTAGGAAGGGGTGTTCCCTTCCTAATAGTGACTCACAAGCCATGTAAGAATGTTTTGCAATTGCGGTTGCAAAACACTCGCAATTTACCGCCCTCTGCCCACCGCTGTCAGGATTACAATGTCACTTTCAACCTGCCCTTTCATGGTAGTCCGCCTGACATGAAAATGCAGCCGGAAAGTGACTTTAGGGGCCCCAAGCAGGGCCCCCTTTCCTCCTGGCCCTCTGCTATTGTGCCCCCTAAACATTCCTGCACCATGTGGCAGGCCCCGCATCCATTTTACAATTGTAGTTTGTGCTGCAGCCCTTTTCCGCCCGCCGCACAAGCGGCAATTGCGGTCGCAAAACAATCGCAATTTACTGCCCTCTTAAAGAGTGTGGTAATGCAGTCGCAAATCGGAAGGGACCCCATCCCCTTTGCAAATGCAGGGGAAAATATTTTTCAGGGGCAGGCAGTGGTCCCAGGGACCACTACCTGCCCTTAAAAAATTCAACGAAATCGTTTCTTTTTTTTTTTTTTCAATGCATCTCATTCTCCTTTAAGGAAAATGGGCTGCATTAAAAAAAAAAAGCAGTCTCAGACATGGAGGTCTGCAGAGCCCAGCAGGCCACCATCCCTGGGAAGCTAGCCATTCCCAATGGGGTCGCAAATTGAGAGTGCCTCATTAATATTTATGAGGCCCATTGGGAATCGCAATCAGTGTCTCTGACACTGTTGTACATTATGACTTGTAATTTGCAACTCGCAATCGAGCGCAAAGTGCGAGTCGCAATTTACACTGCCTGTACATCTGGCCCTAAGTGAGCTATTGCCCAGAATCACCTGGTGCTGAGCTGCCGCCTGGGATTGAACTGTGAGCCTTGCACTCCAGAGTCAGTCACCCTGGTCAGCTCTCTCCTACTATTAAAGTGGACATAATTAGGATTTCTCTCGCCACTGTACGGGCAGAGCGGTTATAGTGGGGGAATATATAGCGAGAACCGTAGATTATAACGACTCTACCTCTGCAATCAAAGTGGCATTTTGAGAAAACTTTAGAGATAAAAATGTTATTGCAATTTGCAAGCACATTCAGCGTGCACTCTAATTCTGTTTGCATGCAGCCTGTCTTTGTTTTGGATCGGCAGCCTGATTTTCTCCTCACAATGGACTCCCCCTTCGGGAACCCCTTCAGAGCCCTCTCCGCGACTAGTTCCCTATAGCTCGGAGAGCGAAACCGGCCCCTGGAGCTGCAACTACCATGACCCGGATTAACGGTTTTTCATCATGTCTTGCAAGGGACCCCTGGTGTTAGCAGGGCCGGACTGTCCATAGCGGGCACCGGGCAATCCCCCGGTGGGCCACACGGGTGGGGGCCGTTTTTGGGCCCCTGGGGCCCGTTTTTGTTACAGGGCCGTTTTTGCAGCATAGCTGCAAAATTGGCCCTGTAACAAAATCGGCTGAAAACCGGCCCGTGGGGGGGGGGGGGTTGGGGCGGCCGAGCACTTTGCCAGGGTTCCCAGTCTGGCCCTGGGTGTTATTCCTCTTTAGTAACCAGTTTGCGGGACTTGAATCTAATTCCAGACACAAGTTCTATTCCCATTACACGTCCACTCTCCATGTTCACCGTTTTCATGTATTTTACGTTTTTTTTGTTTACCTGATGTAACTAATGCAGCTATTTATCTACTGCATCTATGTAAAGCGCTCAGATACCTCCGGGTCAAGCTAGCGCTATGTAAAACTCTACAAATTAAAATAAATTTTTTAAAAATGTTGTAAAAACTTTTCCCAAGCAATCCCCAACACATTGCTGCTGAAATGTCTGCCGTACCACACTTAAAACTCACCATAAACAGGAAAAGGCAACTAAATAGAAATCTTCATTACCGAAATTTCAGTGACGTTAAGATTCCAGAGTTACTTCGGAAAACGTTTTCTAGAACCTCATCTCCTTTATGTTAACCATGACTCACACAAAACTCTACTAATGTTCTTTAGTCAAGGGAACATACTAACATTAGAATGTAATTATATATGGATGATTAATGGAATATTTAAAACCTGTCCACATCAATTCAGCCAAATATATACCATACATGGTCGAATAAATATGAATAACCTATCCCTAGGGTATGGTATACTGAAGTCTACTACCTATATTTAACCTTTGACACTAATTTATGAAAGAATGGGCAGAAAAAAATGTATCCTCAAACTAAATTTCAAGGATATTTCTTCCCTTTTCCCTAGGCTATTTGGCTAAAACTACAAAACTACAAAAAAACATCCCTAGTATATGACAGACAGGTTTGAGAATTCAGAGCCTTAGCGTTTATACCACCTCAAGCAGGTAATGAACAGGTAATGAACATTTCATTATAATAATTCATTGACTATTTCAATAGCAATGAAGAGAAACTGGCACTCCTGTAAAATACTTCCGAAGACACCTGGGTTGGCTGTCTAAGTCCGTGTGCTCACAGGAGGTTACCACCCCTGCCCCGTGGGATTGTTACTTGACCCACTTAGAAGGTGAAACAGAACTAATAACACCACAAAAGGTTGCCCCAAACTAATTTACAATATCAGACCAACCTCCAAGGTTCTACCACTTCGAGGAAATTCCAAAAAGGAACAAACTTTCCAGGAAATAAGAGAAACACAATATTTTGCCGATAGTCTAAGAGCACAACGAGCCTCCAAATAGAAAGAAATACACAATCCTTTTTACCGTAAACTATTAAAAATAAGTAAATAAAAAAGTTTCATCCATGAAAACCCTCATACACATCCAGCAGCTGTCCTTACATACAGCCCTTATAAAAACTAGAAAATATGAAATACATTTTTTTATTTTAAAAATTCTTCTCTAAATAAAGGGAAAAGGAAAGTTCCCCATATCTACCTCCAATCCTCTGACATAAGAAATCCAATGATAATACCATAACCACCTACCAGAACAAAAAAAAAACATTTTCCAAATTTACAAACAGTTTATAAAAAACGTTCATGGAAAATTCATGTAAAAATCAGTACATATTCTCTCCAAACAAAAGTCAAGAAATTGCACCCCAGATTTCCTCCTGGTATCTGCAGGTAGTACATCCAGCAACCCATTGATTAAATCGTAGAACTACAAACACAACCTCAAATACAATTTAGAATGAACACTTAAATTAATTAACAAATCCTTTTCCTGCAATAAACATACAATAAGTAACAATTATAAAGTAAAAATAAAACTTTCTACCAGTTTGCCACAACAGCAACTCATCGGTCCTTGACTATGATGCTCTACCAACTAACGAAAGAGGTGTTCAAATAGAAACGCTTAAAAAATGCTGGTGGCAAATAGTAAAAAATGACATTTTCTGCAATAGAATTGAACGGAAAACAGTGGGAATACTATTAAATTGGTTTAAAAAGTAATATAATATTAAAATAATGTGTGTATCTCTAAAAAAGTTTGAAATTATGTTTCTGACATTGGAAAAACAATGTGAATTAAAGGAAAAATTAAACCATTTTTCTTGTAATTAAATTATTTATCTTTATTCAGAAATTGTTGGTCAATGTATATCAGAAAAAATGCATAGTGGATGAATGAATAATAAAATATGTTTTTTGCAAAAACAAATATAACGTTATGCACATCACTTTAAAATAACTTTACTGCACTCAAACATTAAATAAAAATCCCAAATACTAGCACTCCCAAAAAAAAACTGTCCCAAAAAAACACACTACCGATCCATTGACTTCAGTTCACCTACCTTCCATCTTTACAATCCAGCAAACAAAAATGTTTCCTAAAAGAATAAACTGTACCACAGAAATACCTTTACTGCACTCAAACAGTAATTAAAAATCCCACACACTAGTACCCCGAAACCTGTCCCTAAAAAACACTACCCATCCATAAACTTCTGTTCATCTACATTCCATCCTTAAAATCCCAGCTAACAAAAATATTTTCTAGAAAATAAACTGCCCCCCAGAAATAAAATAAACATTCAACACACCCATAACCACCTACCAAAAAAGTGATCCAAAAAATAAAAGTCTGCCTGCACGACTCCATTGGGTGGCTTCAACCTCCGAGGTAAAACAAGCTCAAACAAAAAATAAGACACACCCTCTCCAACCTCATCAATACATTATGAGGGCTATTCACAGAGTACATTTTGTAGCTTGTTTAGTAGCACCACAATAGCACTACTTAAGTACTACAAAATGCTATTCCCAAACCTGTAAGTGTAAATCTTTATCTGCAACTCTACTATCTTTTCTATGGGAAGATCCTCAAACATGTAACTTTACTACTTAGGGGGCGATTCCGATCCGGGTCGGAAGGGCACCGAACGCGATCCGGCCGGAAAAACTACGAGCCCAACGCGTGTTTTCCGCCCGACTCGTACAGCTGTATGAGCGAGCAAGTATGATGCGAGCTACGTGAAATTCACCGACTGAGTCGTTTCTGGGTCTGAACCGCTCCGTACATCTCGGTCGGAAGCTAACCGTGACGTGCAATGGATGCAATTTACGACCGAGCCAGTACGATGCACGCGTCGGACAGCCTGTGCGAGCCGGAGTGTCCGGCTCGCAAAACGTCCGGGTCGTTGCCTTTGGGGGTCCGCGTCGGACCCCCTGTCAGCCGCAGCCCTACGACTCGGACACAGGGGGAGACCCAAGGGTACCCCCAACACAGGCATGTATGGTGCGGATGGCACCGACATGTACCCACTGTAGGGGGCGCCCTTACATGAAACGTACCCATTCAGTCAATGGGAGCCCATGTACGCGTCGTACAACCGGCTCCCATTGACTTCTATGGGAGCCCGACCGAACCGAGTCTGGGAGCATACGGCCGCATCGTACTCGCTCTGTCGGACTGCAGGACTCCGGCTCGGTCGGAAAACACTCCGGATCGGAATCAGCACCTTATTAGTAAATGTGTGAGGGACCGGGGAAGTCGCTGGAAAAAGAGGCATGCTTACTACTAAGGGGCCTATTCCGATCCGGGTCGGAAAGCACTCCGACCGAGTCGGATCCGGAGTGTTTTCCGACCGAGCCGGACCCCTACCGTCCGACCGAGCGAGTACGATGTGCACGTATGCTGTGGGACTCGGTTCGGTCGGACTCCCATAGAAGTCAATGGGAGCCAGTTGTACGACGCGTATATGCGCTCCCATTGACTGAATGGGTACGTCTTAAACAAGTGCACCCCCTACAGTGGGTACGCGTTGGTGCCATCCGCGCCATACATGCCTGTGTGGGGGAGACAAATGGGTCTCCCCCTGTGTGCGAGTCGTACGGCTGCGGGTGTCGGGGGACCCCCGAAGTCCGACTCCGGGAGCTTTTGCGAGCCGGACACTCGGCCGTGAATCGCATCCATTGCACGCCATGGTTAGCTTACGACCGAGACGTACGGAGCGGTTCGGACCGGAAACGACTCGGTCCGTGAATTTCATGTAGCTCGCATCGTACTGGCTCGCTCGTACAGCTGTACGAGTCGGGCGGAAAACACGCGTACGGCTTGTAGTTTTTCCGGCCGGATCGCATTCGGTACCCTTCCAACCCGGATCAGAATCGGCCCCTAAATGGTAGTTTAGGGAGGAGGAAGGAGGGATTTAGGGAGAATTATGGAAGGGTTTGGAGGTGTGGGTGCGGGCTGTCAAACCACTGCCCCACACCGCCTAACCCAACTATCCCCCACTAAATTATGAGTAATTTTGTTGTCTAGTGTGCGGTGTGGTGTCCCCGTGGCGGTGCACTTTAAAGGCTCACAGTGAACCTTATCACTGCACTGCCACGGGCTGCCAATGGACGTTCGTGCATGGCATGGACTGAACAGTCCATGCCGTGCAGGAACAGGGTAGCATGCAAACAGGGGGACACAACATGCACAGGGGTAATAGGGGGCCATATACATCTTTGTTTCCCCACCGCCAATCTTTTCATGGAGGGCTCACCTCTATGAAAAGGGAAATTCGTATTATGCATGGCAGTGCTGCAGCGGCCCCACCATGCACATTGCTTCCCCAGATCGCCGCACCACCACCAGGGATTGAGGATCCCTTGCGGTTGCAGCGGTCCAAAGTGCTCCGACCGCCATACTCATAATAAAGCAGTCGACCAATGCTTTGGCGGACCCCGACTGCCACCACACCTCTTCCTCCGTTGGACCACCAAACTCGTAATCAGGCCCTATGTCCATTGCTATTCACAAACTGCACTTCTAAAGTTAGTACATCCAAAATAAAAACCCCAAACAGTAGTACATTACTCCAACTGAGAGCTGGAGTGAGGCCAACCACTGGTACTGCAACATCTTCCCATAGAAAATAATGGAAGTATGGACTTAAAATAAAATACCATAGTAAATAATGTTAAATTAAATTCAATTATTTAAAATTGTTAAAAATATACATAAATACAATTTAATTTTTTAAAAAATCCTTAAATAAAATATTTATTATTACATTATCAACTATTTTAACCTGTTTTGAATTTCTAAATTAATGTAAGATTATTTTTAATAAAATATAGTTGAATTAGTTTGATCAATTCCTTACATCACGTTTAATAGCTATTAATGCATAATAAGAATTTTGTTTTGTTTATATTAGTTGAGAATTTATTTTTTAATTGAAACTAGAAAAAATATATTTTATTTAATTTCATATATTTATATTAATTAAGGATTTAATTCAAAATTAATGTGTTTTAACACAAACTTCATTGCAGTTATTGATAATAGACAGGTATATTTCACAGTTAATGTGAATCTAGACATTATACATTACAGCACAAAGTATTGCAATTGTGTTATCCTAAACTGATCAGTGTAATTCACAGTTTGTGCATTAGTTTCCTGCAATTTCATACATTCCCTTCCCTCCAATCCGCCCTTCTAACTAGACGTCGTCACCTAATAGTTGATTTATAAGTGGTGGGCTTTGTGTATAAAGAATAATGGGTCAATGTCCGTACCGTGGTGGGTGAGTGCATAGTTTCTCTATTGCTATTGTATGATCTGACTTTGGGGCTAGACTGAGTCACTACCGGAACGCGTGCAACATAATATATAGAGGTCATGTCAGAGATGGTCTGAGGGTGAGGGAATGCGGGCCCTCAGCATGGTGCTGTATCTGGGTCAGCGGTCCATACGTTTGTGTTTACTGGCCTTCCTCTGTCGCTTAGTCATATGGATCGTTTGTGCAAACGTCTATATTCCTCCTGACGGATGGCCCCACTTTCAGCCAGGCCCCAATGCACCACCTCCTCCCGCCACGGAACAACAAAGAGAACCTGTGGAGATTCCCAGCATCTAGTCAACAGCTGCTTTGAAAACAGTAGAGCCAAATCTGTAAATGGTGTTTAAATCTGGAGCTTGTGGGCCAGGGATATAAGCCTAAGATACATTGTTCAAATGTGTGACAGTGGAAACCGGTCTTAGGATGCTTATTGCCAGTCCAAGGAGGACCTGACCTGGCAGTTCGGGCTGGACTGTTCCCATAGGGGGCAGGGTCAAGACTGATTTCCATATGGCTGGGTTCAAACTGGAATGCATGGGGAGCAAAAAACAGTGGATTTAGGCCCAGAGCTCTGTACTGACTTGAATGTATGACATTGTTCTGCATTCTGTCCATAAATTGTTCTTTTTTGCATTTGTCACCCCGAGTGGGACGGGTATGCTCAGAAGTGGGTCTGTGCTCTCCATGCCACTGGAGTCAAGCTAGCCTGGCTGATGAGGGGTGAAACGACGAAACAGGTCCTAGGATGCTTGTTTCCATTCCACGGAGGATCTGGCCTGGCAGTTCAGGCTGGACTGTTCCCATAAAGAGCAGGGTCAAGACTGATTTCCATATGGCTGGGTTCAAACTGGAATGCATGGGGAGCAAAAAACAGTGGATTTAGGCCCAGAGCTCTGTACTGACTTGAATGTATGACATTGTTCTGCATTTTGTCCATCAATTATTCTTTTTGCAGTGTTCCTCACCAGTCAGTTCTGATAGTGCTACCCCAACGTCCGTCCAATGACCGGACAGTAGGGACACGCCCATAGCATATGTGTACACTCTGTGTCTGATGCATGACATTGAGGGCAAATTGAGAAGGATGTAGGAAACATTATGTTGATTCTGTGTGGTTTGAGATAAGCCCAATATAATATGGAGGATTGGCTCAATTTAAATCTCGAATTGCGTGAGATCTTTTTGGGATATTCCAAGAGAAAGGTCCATTCCCTGTCTGTTATGTCTTGGGTGGGGTCCGCCTCCCGTTTGATTTTTAGGGGAGTTAGGGGGATCATGAGCTGTGCTTGAAGTACCCCGATACAGCCAGCGGATCAGGTGTATCCCACGTCCCATAATGTGTAGTGCCAAGAGAAGCTCATGTGTTCCCGGTTCTTTTTCCTGAACATAACATAATACAAAATATGTATTTGTAAATCGCATGTTCACCCAGAAGGGTATCTTGGTGCTAAATAACAGTTGTTTATTGTTACTCAACTCAATGGTACTCAATGGTTTCCCATCTGGCGCCCAGTGCCGGAGAACTTAGCGAAGGATGCTGGCATGTGTTGAAAACAGTGTTTCCGGTAACCCAGGAGTGTGCACAAAATCGGAGTGTGACATTAATGTGCCGTTTGCAAACAGTGAGCCCACAGACAATCCTCTTTGATGTAGTGTCAGGTCAGACCCTGTCCCTGTGGTTTCGAGCGATTGCTCTCTTTATGTTTGGGCTCGTAAAGCAGCCACCACAGTGAAGTACTGTGGGTTTTGGCCGCGGTGAAGCGAAATCATCGCAATGAGTAGCTGTCAGGGGGGCTGCTAATTTGAGATGAGACAGGTGCAGTGCTGTCTTAACGCATGGGCACGCTGGGTTGTTGCCCGGGGGCCCCACGAGCATAAGGGCCCCATGCAGAACAGAATTTAACACAATTTTTCCGTTAAACATTATTATTCCTGTGAGTGGTTGTGTAGGCAGGCCCAGTGAACTGCTTTGCCCGGGGGCCTAAAATGCTGTTAATATGGCCCTGGACAGGTGGACTGCTCCTATAATGCCCACCTCCTTGCTGTCCGTTCCTCTGGCAGGTTCCAACATGGCCATTGCAATACAATGACACTTCCGCTGTGCAACTCTAATTTGCACCAACCTGGATTCTACACCGTGAAGGCCATAGGAAAGACACATGTGCTTGAGTAAGCGGTGTAGTCCTACGTTTGTTGATACACTGGTCCTGAGGGAACCCTAAAGCTTTCTAGATTCCGACCTACAAACAGATGCTTGGGCAGCAGACAAGTCTGTTCCCCATAGCAACAGCGAACGCACGCAAAACATGCAAACATATAACGTTTTCGGTACAGTAGCATGTTTTCAAGGCCTCATGGACAGATTGTCCACAGTCATCTCCTTTGTCAGGGACAACATACATGCATACATTCGCTCATAAATTAAGTTTGCCAAGTTACAAGTTCATCATTTACCATGCATCTCAAACCACCTGGCCAAGGAGTGCAAGCTTTGTGACGTGGCGATAACGTCAGTCCTTTTACTGTTTCAGCAGCAATGACGTGATGGCTCCAACATGGATTGGGCTGAAGACCCACACACTCCCTACCGAAGCGGTACTATTGCGAGCAGTTTAGACATAAAGGGGCACATGCATCATGCATTTTTGTCTTCGCAAACGGGCTGATTTGCAGAATCGGCCCGTTTGCGGACGCAAAAAATCCTTTTTAGATGCAGCAAACCATATTTTGCAATTTGGTAACCTGTTACTAAATGGCAAAATGGGTTTGCGATTCGCGATTAGGAAGGGGTGTGTTTAGGGTGTTCCTTCCTTATACCGAATCGCATCGGTATGTAGGAATGTTTTGTGACCGAAATGCGGTCGCAAAACATTCGCATTTTACCACCATTCACAAATGGGAAGGGGTCCCCAGTGGTCTCCTTCCCATTTGTGAATACTTGTTACAGCATTTTTTAAGAGCAGATAGTGGTCCCACGGACCACTTCCTATTCTTAAAAAATGAAAAGAACACTTTTCATTTTTGTTTTTCATACACATCCCGTTTTCTTTTAACGAAAATGGGCTGCATTTAAAAAAAAAATGTTTGCTTTATTTAAAAGCAATCACAGACATAGTGGTCTGTTGACCCCAGCAGGCCACCATCCCTGTGATTTTTTAATTCATAGGGGGTCGCAAATTGTGACTACCTCATTATTATTCATGAGGTAGGTCATTTGGTGCCATATGTATGAAGCCAAATTGCGATCACAAAAGCTGAAATTCGCAGAATTTTAGCGTTTGCGATCTCAATTTAGGCAGTGTGCACACAAAAGCCCACTCGCAAACTAAGGAATCACAAAATTTTTGATTGCCTATTTTGCGAATGCATTTAAGGAATCCCAAATTGGGATTCCTTAAATGCAATGTAGGAAGCACCCAAGTTGTGCAATATTGGCTTAAGGAATCACAAATTACCACCAACTTCAGGTTGGTGGTAATTTGCGATTTCTTTGAAAAATGCACTTTTTTGCATTTTTCAAAGTGCCATGTGGCGCACATACATGACCTTAGGGCATGTATGTGCGCCACATGTGCACAGATGCTTATTTCAGGTGTGCAACAGGGTGTCCTATTGACACCCTTGCAACCTTGAAATTGCATTCTCGATTTGCGATTCTCTAATTAGGAATCGCAAATTGAGAATGTCTTCCCATTCATTCCTGTGGGCCTTCTAGCCCATAGGAATGAATGGGAAGGTATTCCTTATTTGCGAATCTCAATTTGCGATTTGTAAATAAGGAATATGTAGGATTCGCAAAATATTTAGCAAATCCTACATACATTGCATTTTGAGATTCTCTAATTGCAATTCCCTAAAAATTGCAATTTGAGAATCGCAAAACACGTTTTTTCATACATATGGTCCTTGAATCTCCCAGGAATTGCAAAAAAAATGCAAATGTCCGGTATTTGTAGCACAGCTACCTCCGGAAAGGTGTCCCGGCGCTGGGGGCCGTCGGGAAGATTAAGCGAGCTATTGCCCAGAGTCACATGGTGCTGGGCTGATCTGGCACCGGGGATCGAGCTGTGAACCCCAGGATTCGGAGGCAGTCGCCCTAGCTGCTGCGCCACACCTCTTCCACACAACTCTTCAACACACTTTCATGCATGCCATTGTGTGATTTCCTAATTGCTCATCGCAAGGATTCGCAATTAGGAAATCGCAAAACGGTTTCTTCATGCATCTGGCCCCAAGACAGGAACAAATTACATCTTTCATGAAACTGCGAAGTACGCACTGAGGGGCGGGACGCGCATCTCCAGATGGCGTTCTCAGGGGAAGGGCACTCGTTTTCTAGGTAGATGGGTATGCGTGATGGGTGCCAGAAAAAAAGAAATATGAACTAATGTGAGCTGCAATCTGGTGAAGAGCAAATTGCATTATTCGCAGACGAGCAATTACAATAAAATATTAATGTGACAATTCGCCAAGTCCAGTAATTACAGCCACGCGGCTTCCCGTCACCGACGATTGGCAGGCTCATTGTGTCAGGTCCCTGGCTAAGGAGGTAATTTGGAAAGCAGCCAGGAGGCGAGCCGGGTAGTGTCACATTCACAACAGGTTGGCAGAGACAACACTCAATCATGGGGCGCTAACAATTTCCACAGTGTGTGTGTGTGGGGGGGGGGGCGCTGTGGAGGGGGGGCACGGTGGGGAAGGGGGTATTTAGAGAGACATCACCTGCCCTAAATCTAAGGACTCTGTGAAAAATCCTGTAATTACTGAGGGGTATTTACTACGGTAAAACTCAATCCATGACAAGGGACTACTAACCTTCACTGGGATTCTTAGATTGCCATGGGAGCTGTGTGAAATTGGATATTATTATTCACCTTCAATTTTGCAGAATATTACGCAAAATTACTCGACTGGCTCAAAATGTGGCATGGTGGGCTTACCTCGCGTAAAAAAGTCACATGACATCTCGGTAATAGGCTGGTTGGAGCAGAAAATATCGCAGAATAACATTTTCTGTTCGAATCACTCTCCTGTGAGACAAAATAACCCAAATTTGCTTAATATGAAATTTTGTGGATTTCTCATAATGCAAAATTTGCACATTTCGAAGTGTAATTAAAATTTAGCACAGGCCCACATGAATATATGTCCTTACTACGCATTCCGTTGCAACGCATGCCTTTACCACGCATACGTTACAATGGAATGTTTTTTCTACGCATTGCCTTTACCTCGATTTTTCCTTTAACCCGCTTTTTCTTTTTTGGGGGGGAGACCCCCCCCCCCCAGCCCCCTTTCTTCTTTTTTTTGCCTTTTTCTTAGGTCTTCGCCGACACTAAAAAAGGACTGACGCATTTTTTTCTGATGAGGAAGACGTTGTTCCGTGATGACGTTGCTTGCGTGGTAAAGACGGTCGTTGAAGCAATACGCGTTGTGAAGACGTTTACGAGGTAAGTGTACCGTTGTAAACATAACGCGTAGAAAATGCTTCGTGGTAAAGGCTGTTTCCCGCCCACGTATCATGTCATGGAAAAGTACTTCTTTGATAATTGAGAGCAGCCTGCGGACACAGATCACTTGCCCACTGAATAATGCCCCGAAAGGAAAGGTCCTTGTAGTAAAGCCACCCTTTCAGCATGTCCATTGCTGAATTTTCACCTTTTCTGGATCTTATTTATTGCTTCTACAGTGACACTGCTAATCATTTTATCTTATTCTATTTTTGCATTTTGGGATTTTGTAGAGTATGTTGTTACCCACAATCAGGAGCAGCCCATGCAGGTAAGAGCAGTGGGGCCGGGTTTGGGGGGGGAGATTCGACAGACGACCAGAGTGGAGAAGTGCAGAGTAGAGTGGTATACAACTCAGTGGCATAGAGTACAGTGCAGTGGTGTAGATTAGAGTAGAGTAAAGTAGAGTGGCTGGGTGTAGAGTGGTGTGAAGTGACAAAGAGTGCATTGGCATAGAGTGCAGTAGTGCAGAGTAGAGTGGTGTAGAGTTCAGTGAAGGCGAGGGCAATGTTGCAGAGTAAAGTATCACAGAGTGTAGAGGTGTAGAGTGTCGTAGAGTGCAGTGGTGTAGAGTGGCATAGAGAGCAGTGTCATAGAGTATAGTGATGCAGTGTAGAATGGCATGGCATAGAGTGCAGTGATGTAGAGTGCAGTTGTGTAGATTGCATTGGTGTAGAGTGCAGTGGTTTAGAGTAGAGTGTGGCAGAGTGCAGTGACAGAATGGAGTGGAGTAGAGTGGCATAGAGTGCAGTGGCATAGAATAGATTGTTTCATACAAGAGTGAAGTGACATAGAGTGGAGTGCTGAAGGGTAGAGTGCAATGACGTAGAGTAGATTAGCGTTGGGTGTAATGGCATAGAGCAAAGTGGTGTAGAGTGCAGTGTCATAGAGTGCAGTGCTGCAGAGTAGGTTCAAGTGGCGTACAGTTGCGTGCAATGGCCTGGCGTAGAGTGCAGGGGCATAGAGTTGAGTGTTACAGAATAAAATGCATTGGCAAAGAGTGTATTGGCATAGAGTCCAGCGGCGTAGAGTGCAGTGTTGCAGAGTGGCGTGGAGTGGAGTAGTGCAGAGTAGATAGGATTGGCCTAGACTGAGTTATGTTGAGCGCAGTGGCAAAGAGTGCAGTGGTGTAGAGTTGAGTGGCGTAGAGTGCACTGGCACAAAATAGAGTGGTACAGAGTAGCGTAGAGAGGCGTAAAGTAGAGTGCAGTGGTGTAGCGTGGAGTGGTCCAGAGTGGAGAAGAGTACTGTGGTGCACAGTAGAGTGGCGTGGTGTGGTGTAAAGTGGAGCAGTGCAGATTGGAGTGCAGTGGTGCGGAGTGGTGCAGAGTAGAGTGGAGTGATGTAGAGTGGAGTATGCATGGTGTGGTAGCACACTGCCATTACAGACAGCACATTTTCAATTTGCACAGACATACAGTTTTACTGATAAAACTATACTGTGCACAAACGATAAATGTGGAAATGGCATTACTTAGTGTAATGATTTGTTTTGATCATATTAAAGTATTTGTTTCGATCACACTTCAGAATTAACACAAAATGTGCTTTGTTTATGTTTCTAATTTTGATATATTCAGAAATACTTGCACAGTTCATTTAAATGTTGTTGTGTGCTAGAAAAAAACCTTTCCTACCACCAGTATCCAGCAACTCTGTCACATAAATCCTCTTACTTTGAAGTCAGAGAAAGAAAAGTAAACACCAAGCATCCCCAGAAGACAGAGCCTGACATTTGGCCTTGGTTTTGATTGCACATTAAATGTGACAAAATAAAGACAAGATATACAGGTCTGTTCACAGAAAGGAGCACTCCTTGATGCCCTTCAGTTCAGGAGCGGTCTAACAGCCATTGCAGAGTGGATGACTGCCAACTGCCTCCAGCTAAATGCGAGCGAATCAGAGATTTTGCTAGTGGGGAGAGACACTGAGCTGTGGAGTGAGAGCTGGTGGCCTCTGACTTTGGACTGCGCACCCGCCCCTCAACAGGTGGTCAAAAACGTGGGCGTATGGGTTTATTGTGCCCTTAACTTCCAGGTCCAAACTAAAACAGTAGCTGGGACCTGTTTTGGACTCCTGCGTGGGCTCAACCCGCTGCTGGGTTTCTTTGATCCCACAGTTCGCCAAGTCATCATCCAGGCCTCCATTCTATCTAGGCTGGACAACGCATGTTCGCTTTACCTGGGGGCTAATAAGGCTGAACTCCTATGTCTGCAAAGGGCTCAAAATGCGGCTGCTAGAACCCTACTTGGCCTCCCAAGAACCTGCCCCACTACCAACGCCATCCACAGACTACATTGGCTGCCGGTGGCGAAACGCATTGAGTTTAAGTCTCTTTGCATTGCCCACAAAATCATGAATCTCTTTTCCCCAGATATCCTGGTGAACCTGCCCTCACCCTACATATCCACTCACCAACTACGATCCATGGAGCAGCATCTGGCAGTTGTTCATCGGGTGAGGAAAGAGCATGCAGGAGGACGCTCTTTCCGCGTCCTGGCTGCGAAACTCTGGAACTCTCTCCCCGTTCACATCCCTAGCATCAACAACCACACTGCATTTTGTAAAGCCATTCAAATTCATCTTTTCCTTATGCTATAGGCTTTGCTGTCCTCTTAACATCTGGTACAGTTAGCGCTGGGACTCCACTTTGCTGGGGCAGCTGTGCGCTCTACAAAACTCATAACATAACATGTATACAAGGGGAGTTAGTGTAAAAAAAGGCTTTGTTCCTTGGAAGAGACAAACTTACTCATGACATCCTAAAACATATAAAGACATCAAATAGAAAACCAGAAATTGTGAGTTACAAACCACAAATCCATTGGTAGGCAACGGGCAGAATGCATTCCCAAGGAAGCTTTCTGAATGTCTCCAAGATGTCTTTAGAAAACCAGACAGCTGTGCTGTTATGTAGGCTTCAACCTACACATATACAAACCATGTCAGTGCGGAGAACATTGTGTTAGTAAAATGTCACAAAAAGTGTTAAAGATGTGCATCAGAATGAAATGGCATGTGCCTCACAGCACACTGAAGTGCCAAATGACTCTTTATGCAACATTAGCATGTGTGTCACAATCATTTAAGAGCACTGATAGCTTTAATGTACAAAGTCACTTTTAGGTGTAAAAACACCCTTGGTGTACATCAGAGCTATGGTATCACATTAAGAAACATAAATACCCTTAAGTATAAAATCACATTAAGGTGAAAACTCACATTACCATGAAAAATGATGCTTGGGGCAATATCACCAGGCGTGCTGGAACGCTTTTAGAAGTACATATCACATTTAGGGACAAAGACACATTTAGATGAAAACCACACCTGTTCCTGCCAAAGCACCCACAGTGCAACACCAACAGGAATGTGGAAACACTTGCAGAAGCAGAAATGCAGATTCCTATTCAGTAACACATTCACATGCAATAAATCATATTTAACAGCAAAAGCACATCTAGGCGCACAACCAATCTGGGTGAAACATAGGCAAGAGCACGGAAACATGCTAGGTCAAAACAGATCGAAAAGCAAACATTCCATGCAGTTTCACAATTACATTTAAGTGCAAAATCACCATTGGTGCAAAACCATCAGCAGTGTGGTATCACATTTAGGTGTAAAAGCGAAAGAATCATAGGACCTGCTTGAGTGAAAGCACAAAACAAGCCTCCCTGTGCTGAAAGAATTCTGAAACACAAGGCATCCCTGCATGAATACAAGCTAAAACATTCCAAGTACTAGCAAAATACGTTTCAAAACAAATACAGTCCTCCTTATAACAAGCGCAAAGCAATCATGGATTCTGCAGGTAACAGCCTGAATATGTTTGAGCCCCTATTGAAACAACAAAAACCAACATTTCCCGACATTTTTCTACCCCAACTGCTCCATTATCCATTTTTGAGAATATCTGCTGAAGACATCAACAAACTACACCATTTCTAGATGGCTACACAAAGGGCTAACTGGGAGAAATAGCATTACTTCTGCGATGCATGCACATCTGTGCATCTGAACTCAGGGGCCACTGTAAACAAGCCCTAGCAAAGCCAATAGGTTGTGCCTGTGTGAGACCTATTAGCTTTGCCAATGTCTTTTAGCCATGTTGTAAGCAACGTGGCTGCTGAGCACCATGTCTAAAAATTTATTTTAGAAAACACTATAAGCATTCTTTTTTTAGGTCTCGCCTAGCGAAAGCAGCGCATGCGCTGCCCTCGCTATTGCAAGTACCTTTTGGAATGAGTCTGCATGGACAAACATGGCTACTCTTGCCATTTGTCCATGGCAGACAGCATGCGCGTGTCCGTTGGACTGTGGACAGCCCGACGCCATCTTGCGATGCTTTCGTTTCATTGTCATAGCAACGAAAATGCCGCTTCCTGTACGCAGCTTGTTATAAAACTTCCAGCTTGTATGTTTTTTCATCATGAGCCACAAGGTGGCACCCTGCACAAAGAGTGTTTAAGAATTTAAAAATAGCATCCAAGTGAGGTCCATGAGTCATCGCGCTTTAAACAAAAGATTCTCGTCACAACACATTTTTCACGTGGGTAGGTGGGAATGGCTGCATGCGGATACATCAACATGGCAAGCTGTAAAACCGTGTTACATGTGAATAACATGATGAGGAAACATGACAATGTTATAGATTGACAGGCTTTCATTGCGCCACATGTAGTAAAACTTAGATCTTTATATATTTTCCTTCTTCTGCAACCCTGTGATAGCATCTGAAAAGTTTTAAAAAGTCACAGCTGAGGCCATGAGGGTATTGGCGACCAATTCTTAATACGAATTAGCAGAACATCGCATTGTGCATCAGAGAGTGCTTTAAATCACAGCAGAACGGGCTAGGTCACCCAGGGGCTAAACATCGATAGTAAAGCCAATGGTGGAGGTGGTTGAATCCTGCCAGAATCGGCTGCCGTAAGCTAGCCCTGCAGAGTTCGGACAGTAATTGGCAAACACTGGTTTAGATTTTTCACACCCTATTGCCCTTTACTATGTAACATCCGAGATCCATTTTCGTATCGATGATTTCAACGAGAAAGGAACGATTTTTAAGCAAACTTGGGAGTTCTAAACTCCGCCCTATATGGCAGTCAAACATGACGTCGAGAAGAAAAATTCAGTGGGTTCTTAAAACAACTTTTCCTCAAAGGAGTAACATTTAAGGTTTATTAGAGCCCATATCTCACTATTCGCGAATCGATGGTATCTGGGAAAGATCTTTTCCTGGTGTCTCAAAATGGATTTGCGTGTGAACTTATACAGAAGAACTTATACTTAGGGTGACCAGATTCTCAAAACAAGCTTTGGCAGAGCCAATAGGTCTCGCCTTTGGGACCTTATAAGTGTTTAGTTATCCAGCACAATATCCTTGGTGCAACAACATCAATTGTTGCATGGCTAAACACTTATAAGGTCCCAAAGGCGAGACCTATTGGCTATGCCAATGCTTGTTTACCTTCTTGCGTCATAGTGCTGTTTTTTTTTCTAACTTTTAGCCAATCTTGCGAAGCAGCCGTGCTGCTCTACAACATGGCTGGCTAAAAGACATTGCCAAAGCCAGTAGCTCAGAATTGCTAACTTCAGTGGCCGCAGAGATGATTAATACCCCGTTGTGAGATGCATTGTGCAAAATACATTTAAGTGGAGAGAACAAGTGTTTGCTATCACACGTCAGTGCGGAGCTGGAAAAGGTATCTCTTTCAGAATCTTGCAGAGATTTGTGGAAGGCGTGAAGTGCTCACGAGTGAACGGTGACAAGACCGTGCACGTGTTGCATTACCTGTTCATGTAGCCTCATTAGTACTTCTCATTATACCGGCACTGCTACAGGCTACAGGTAGCCCCACGACAGATCATACATGCCAACATTTTAAAGAAGGCAAGTGGAAGATTAAAAAAATAGTCTGGAAAATGTATTTTCCCCATTGACTTAGATTGAAGCAGAGGCAATCTGCCTGACTCGGGACTATTGACATGTACGATGATGGACAATCAGCATTTCATTTTTGGCAGTTTAATAATATAGTGCAATGAAAAACAGTGTTCTAAACTCTGTTTTCTGTACGCACTATGGAAAACAGCTCAAAATTAAATGCGTAGGTCTGTCACACCCTTTAATTCCCCCCTCCAAGAATTAACGACAAAGCATTCAATAGATATATATTTCCAAGCTCAAGCTGCCTGGTTTCCAGCAGATCATGATTCGACAATCCGAGTCGGGTTTCTGTATGCAGAAATTGGGAGGCTAGCCTTGAAATCTGTAGTCTCCTGCCTGAATTGGGAGGGTTGGCATGCATGACAGAGTGCTAAGGGGAGCCCCTCCATGAGCTGCTGACTCTGGTATGGGGAGCCCTGGTGTCAGCTCGGTACAAATGGGGGTGGTTTTGGACAGAGCATCAGAACCAATCAAACACTCACACCCAATCAACAGATCTGGGTTTGATCCATCTTTAGCCCACTCTGCCACCCCAGTTCAGACATGGCCATATGCAAATCAGTCTGACCCTGTGCCTCATGGGAACAGTCCAGCCCGAACTGCCAAGCCATGCCTTCCCTGGACCGGAAACTAGCTTCCTAGGACCGGTTTCTGGCATTTCAGCCGTCTTCAGCCAGGCTTGTTTGAATACAGTGGCAAAGTGAGCAAGGGACTCACGTCTGAGCATACCCTGCCAACTTATGGCGAACAAAGGGGTACAAAAGAGGGTGGTGTCAGATCAGCAATCTGAAAATCCGAGCAAACCTCTCTGTGGGTTGGAAAAAAATCTGACCTGTGTAAAGTAAGTAAGTGGTGTTCACGTAAAGCGGTCCAATACCTCGTCCTTCGAAAAATTTGATTGTATCCCAAGCTGGAAGTGGGATTAAAACAAGTGTCTGGGGCAACAAGCAAGGCAGTGGGAGGGGCTGGAAGGACAGCAGAAGCAACGCGGGATGGAGTGGGAAGGAACAACGAGGACACAAATCATGATGGAGGGAGCAAGAAGACAGAGAAGCAACAAAAAAGTACCTCTATATGAGCATGAGCAGCGGAAGGACAGTAATAAAGACATTAATCAGTACTTGGTCCATGCTTCATTAAAGGATGAACACACATGAAGAGGAAGAGAACTCTGTAGGCACTGACCAGTAAGAGGAAAGGAAATGAGAGTGACAATGAAACCAATCAATAGTAGGTAAGGGGTGGATCAAAAGCCCATTTTTAGAGTTTTCGTTTTTTTAAGAAAAATTAGATCACCGCAAGCAACAGTGCATGCCCACAGTCTGCAGGCGAGACTTAAAAAAGAAAAAAGAGGGACTAACGTCTTCCCTAATTAACATGCAAAGATGTAGCAAAAAAGTTAATGGCCATTGACACATGAATAACAAACATGAGCTACACAAGAAATAAATGCTTACTTGAAGTACGATCTGCTAAATATTTAAATGCACTATGGCATTTCTTGAGTGTTTTTTTTTCAATAGTTATAATTTGTATTTTTCATCCAGCATTTTTTGCTCACGAAAACGTTATTTTGTTGAAAAATAATAAGCAAGTATTTTACTGCGTTTACATGGTTATTTAGATCAAAATGCAAGTAAATATTTGTTTACCACTTGGATTATGCTGCTTTTAGTGGATGACGCATACCTTTCAAGAGGCCTCTTCCTTCACCAGGTAGCCCCTGCCATCTGCTGCTCCTGAAAAGAATGCCCTGAAGTATTGTAATCAAAGTATTTCGTTATAGAGGAAAGATACACGCAATAGTCAATATTGAGAAAGAGAGAAATACTGCTCTGGACTGATACAAGATGTGAATGACAGTATTGGCTAATGGATGCTGACACACAGTTTGCTGAAGGGGGCGGTACACAGTCCACGCCCCAGATCGTTGTTTATAAAAAGCTCTTGGCTGCAGCAGACCGAAAAAGATGAGGATGCTGAGTTTCCCAGTCACCCGGATGGGCTGGCAGGATTCCAGCAATGGGTCTCTGGACTTAGCCTGTCTGAGAGATGAAAGTCACTCTCAAGTAAGGCTAGGAAGGAAGTGGGGTGCGGTGTTCTGGAGATCCTGTGCTAATCTCGGATCTAACAGTGTCCACAGGGTTTCTAGCATGCACTGGACAGCCCTCGCCTCCTGTAGCGCGTGCATCCTAATCGGGGCACAGGGCACTTCTGGTTGTGCAGCTCTTAAACTTTGCAGCGCCTAGAAAATGTTCTGGGCCCTTTTCAAATTGAGGGGCAGCCTGCCTCCGTGTGCACCCCTCAATTGTGATCTGACGCTAGACTGCCGACGTTGGAGCTGGGAAACCAAGGTTTCGAGCCTCGGGGTCGACTCCACATCCTGTGATTAATCTACCCGTGCCTACCAAAAAATAAAAAAAACAATGTGTCCTTGTGTAATGTAACGGGTGCTCATGTAAAGCGCTCCGATACCTTCGAGTCGAGTTTGCGCTATATAAATCTAAAAATAAAAAAAACTCTACTACAGACAGTTCTGGATCACCAAACAGGCAAAGTAGGCACCGGCCTATAGACCCCACTCCTTTTTGGGGCCTGTGACAATGGATCAAAATCCAACTTAAAGTACATAAACCTGAGACATCAGCTTCACATAAAAGTTTGGCTCTTAAAAGCTCAACTTCAGGCAGCTGTCAGTTTGTAAACAAAACCGGTGCATTGGGTATTAGGAGATAATTTGGGAGGGGCAGACCGAAATTTCGACTGCCTAGGGGCCTCTACAGGGTTTAATCCGACACTGACTACAGAAAGATGAGGGGGGGGGGCGGCCTGGAGGGAGTTACCAGGCTGCAAGGAGGAACAACCTTTACAACGCGGTTAGTACAACGCGTGCCGTTACATCACATTCGTTACAACGAACGCGATGTAACCACGCTATGCCATTACAACGCAAGTCTTTACATCGACTTGCACTAGATGGCGTGCTAACATTACAAATAGTGTAGTTTACTATCCCAACACCTTCCCTACTGTTAAGTGGACTGGAGTTGGAATAGTAAATTACACTTTTCTAATGTTAGCACGCCATCTAGTGCAAGTCGAGGTAAAGACTTGCGTTGTAATGGCATAGCGTGGTTACATCCGTTCGTTGTAACGAATGCAATGTAACGGCACGCGTTGTAACATCATACATCCGGCTGCAAGGCACCTTCCTTGAATGTTGTCATGTCACTCCCAGCCTCTGCGTCAGCCATGTCCAGGATGGCTCTGTGCATACCTGTGAAGACCCTTCACAATAGCCTATCAGTGCAGCCGGCTCTTGGGAGATTCCAGCCTGTTGCACATGTGTGAAGAGACACTCAGAGGCAGGCTCATGGGTGAGTGCACCTCCAACATACGGACCCCACCTGGGGTGACTTCAGTGCCTGTGGAATCGCTTCCATTGGTTGTGGCTCCGCCTCTTTTCAATGCTGGGGCACTTTGTGGGTGAGAGAGAAGTCGGATAAAATGTGGAGCAAGTGAGCTATAGAAATTGGTGTCCTTAACGCAATATGGAAGAGGAGTGACAAACGACTGAATGGATGAAAAGAAAAAGCAGAAGTTGGTCAAATGGAATGTGAATTTTTGGGGGCTGTGGGGTTGCAGAGGCCCAACTGTGAATGGGTTTGTGGGACCCACGCCCCATTATATTCAATGTTTTGAGGCACTTGGGCCAGACCAGGATTAAAGGATGGTGAGTGGTCTTTAACTTTGCTATTTCCAGCAATAACCGCCTGAAAAATGAAAAGCGCGACCCTTGACCCTGCTAGGTAGGTCGCTCCCCCTCCGCACAGCACCGCCTGTGTGTCCTTGCCCCAGCTACCGCTGCTGAGGAAGTTTGAGGCCCTCCTCCACCCGCAGGCTACCACCTGCGCCTCATCCCTGGTGGCCAGTGGTAGGCCGTAGGTTTGTATCATCATCTGTATCTTTATTGTACTGCCTTTATTGTTATTTTGGTGTCTGTGTCTCTCTGCTTCCGTTCCCGGCCAAGGTCATCGAGAATATCGTCAACAGACAGCTAACCCGATACCTTGAAGAAAACAGAATCCTGGACCCTTCCCAGTCAGGGTTCCGTAGCAACCACAGCACCGAGACTGCCCTCATCGCCACCACCCACGATATCACGACCCTGCTGGACAACGGTGAGACCGCGGTCCTCATCCTCCTGCACCTCTCTACCGCCTTCGACACCATCTGCCACCACACACTATGCGCACGCCTCCACGCAGCAGGGATCCGAGACAAGGCTCTGGAATGGACCACCTCCTTCCTCTCTGGCAGAACCCCGAGCGTCCGCCTCCCCCCATTCCGATCTGAAGCCTCCGAGATCATCTGCGGCGTACCCCAGGGATCTTTCCTCAGCCTGACACTGTTCAACATCTACATGGCCACGCTCGCACACGTCACCCGACAGCACAACCTCAACATAATCTCCTACGCCGACGACACTCAACTGATCCTCTCCCTCACCAAGGACCCCATCACCGCCAAATCCAACCTCCACGAAGGAATGAAGGCCGTCGCCGACAGGATGAAGATCAGCCGACTGAAGCTGAACACGGACAAGACGGAGGTCCTCATCCTCGGCTCCAACCCTTCAGCCTGGGACAACTCCTGGTGGCCAACGGCACTGGGGGCAGGCCCGACACCCACCGACCACGCACGCAACCTGGGAATCATCCTCGACTCAACGCTCTCCATGACCACGCAAGTCAACGCCGTCTCCTCCTCCTGCTTCAACACCCTCCGCATGCTCCGCAAGTTCTACAGGTGGATCCCGACAGACACAAGAGGAACAGTCGCCCAGGCCCTCGTCAGCAGCAGACTCTGCAACGGAAACCCCCTCTGCGCGGGAGCCCCGACCAAGCTCATCAAACGACTGCAACGCATCCAAAACGCCTCTGCACGACTGACCCTCGATGTACCATGCCACAGCCACATCACCCCCCACCTGAGAAACCTGCACTGGCTCCCCGTCAACAAGAGGATATCCTTCAAGCTCCTCATCCACGCACACATGGCACTCCACAAGATCAGCCAAGCCTAGCTCAACAGACGACTTTCCTTCTACATCCCCAACCGCCAGCTCTGCTCCGCCGACCTTGCACTCGCCGCCGTCCCTCGCATCCGAAGAACAACCACCGGCGGGAGATCCTTCTCCCACCTCGCTGCCAAGACCTGGAACACCCTCCCACTGAGCCTATGACAGACCCAAGACCTGCTGACCTTCAGGAGGCTACTCAAGACCTGGCTGTTCGACCAGTAGCGCCCCCCACCCAGCACCTTGAGACCCTTGCGGGTATGTAGTGCGCTCTACAAATGACTGATTGATTGACTGATTGATTGATTGAAAAAACACACACTCCCAGCAAAGGTACATTGCTACAGGAGGAGGCGCCCCTGCTCCCAAGTGTTAAGAGACCATTTGGTGTAAAATCAGCACCTGGCAATGCAACAATAGATCACTCCTCCTTCAACTGGAGAAATGAATACAACAGCTTAATGAACTCATTTTTAGGAATTTGTTTTTAAAATTGCACCTTACGGTGAGTAACTTTCCTATCTGCAGAGAATCCTAGAGAAAAGTAGCTGTAAATCTGACCACATAACCACCCAATAGCATGAAAAATACACAAAGGACGGTGAATATGAATAAAAATCCATGAAATTGTCACCTGCCCACCAAACACTTAAATTACCATTTCCTTCTGAAATACAAGATTCAAATCAATCTTTATTTGGTTTATTTATCGAGACATAAACGATAAAACCATTAAAACATAGAATAAATATTACTAAATTAAAACAACAGATTCATATGTAGAAATATCAACACAGTCTACTAAAATCCATTATTACCATAGGAAACAGTACTTGGTGGTGACAAGTGCTATTAAGAGAAAAAATAAGTTGTTATTCTAAATAACCTGAGGATATATCTGGAAATAAGGACTTAACATTTACAACACACATATCAGACTTAGCCTTTGAGTTTCTAAAGGTGTCAGTGTTGGTGGGGTGAGAAGAAGGAGTTGGGTAAGGGCAAAGAAGTCTCACGACTGAGGCCCTGACTCTGAGTTGGTCTGAGTTTTCCAAACCCTGTAAAAAAAACTCTGTTTGCACCAGTGTTATAGTTTCGAGTTGTGTAGCATTTACCACACTTGGGGCCTCATGTAGGAAGCCAAATACCGGTCGGTAACGGCCGAAATTCGGTAAATATCCCGTTACCGACCGGTATTTAGGCATTTGCGATGTAGGGGGCTGATTTCTGGATTCGGTATTTACCGAATCGGAAATTAAGAAATCGGTAAAATACCGATTCGGTAAATACCGAATCCTGAAATCCGATGTAGGGAGCACTCTGAAGAGTGAAAATTAGTATTAGAAATTCGTTATTTACCACCAAATACAGGTTGGTGATAAATAACGAATACCTTGCAAAAAGCAATATTTTGCTGATTTAAGAGTGCCATGTGGCAGACATACATGCCCTTAGGGCATGTATGTGCGCCACATGTGCACACATGCAAGATTCAGGGGTGCAACAGGGTGTCAATGTGACACCCTGCCACCCTTGTATATGCTCCCCCCATTACCGAATCGGTATTTACCGATTCGGTAATGAGGCATACTTTCCCATTGATTCCTATTGACCTCCAGGCCCATAGGAATCAATGGGAAGGTATGCCTCATTACCGAATCGGTAAATACCGATTCATAATTACCGATTTTTTCCGATTCGGTAAACTTTACTGAATCATTACCTACATCACATTTACCGATTCATAAATACCGAATCGGTAAAATTCGGTATTTATGAATCGGTAAATGTGAGGCTAACTACATATGGCCCTTGGTATGGTAACTACTGTGTGCGTTAAATACCTTTTTTACATTTTCCCAGGTTACACCATTCAAAATGTAGCAGGAAAAAAGTGTAGGGTATTTACCTAGGTTGATTTTGGTGTATTAAGCACCAAGGGGCATATGTATCAAAGGATACATTTGCGATTCTCAAATGGTGATTTTTAGAGAATCGCTATTTGAGAATCGCAAAACGCTATGTATGTAGGATTTGCAAATAATTTTGCGAATCCTACATATTCCTTAATTGTAATTTGCAAATTGCGATTCGCAATTAAGGAATACCTCCCCATTGATTCCTATGGGCCTAGAGGCCCATAGGAATGAATGGGAAGACATTCTCAATTTGCAATTCTCAATTAGAGAATCGCAAATTGAGATTGCAATTTCAAGGGTGCCAGGGTGTCTAAAGGACACCCTGTTACACCCCTGAAAATATGCATGTGTGCACATGTGGCACACATACATGCCCTAAGGGCATCTATGTGCGCCACATGGCACTTTGAAAAATGCATAAAAATGCATTTTTCAAAGAAATTGCAAATTACCACCAACTTGAAGTTGGTCGTAAGCTGCGATTTTTCTTAAGGAGAATTTGCACAACTTGCGTGCTTTTTACATTGCATTTAAGGAATCACAATTTGCGATTCCCTAAATGCTGTAGAAAAATAAGGAATCGCAAATTTTGTGATTCCCTATTTTGCGAGGGCCTTTTGGGATGATACATCCCAAAAGGCTTTTTCTCGTTCGCAAATGGGTCGATTCTGAGAATTTGCCCATTTGGGAATGGGAAATGGACTTCATACATATGCCCCCAAATCTGTAAGTTATTCCACAAAACTTTGAAATAGGGGATATTTTCTCAGGCAATAAATTACGTACCTCATAGTATTATTATCTATCAGGTGCAATAAACAGCACCTGTTCATTGGACCTTGGGTATCAGTGCTTAAATTGTAAAATTTAGGAGCAAAAATTCTGGAATGAAATCCAAACTTGCCAGTGTAGCAAAACTGTGTGATCTTAATCAAACCACTTTATAGGCGTCAATTATGGGTTTTTTGCCATAGGGCAGCGCAGCAGGCCTTACTGCTGCGCTGTCTACGGCAAACAAAAAGGGCAGGAATGCGCCTTATCTATAAGATACGGCGCATTTCTGTCCTATTCTTATGTGCCGGTGCACAATGGGCTGCTGTGTGCTGCCGTGTGCCAAAGAAGGCATATTTGCACCATAGTGCAAGGGAGCCTGCATTGCAGGGATGATTTGTTTGTACAGGAAGGGAAACCTTTCGGCACAAAAACAATCAGAAGAGGCTTTCTCCTCTTTCCATGTGTGCTGTGGAATGCAGCACACATAGAAAGAAGAAAAACGAGGAGAAATAACAATATTTCTCCTCGTTGTGCCTCCCTGATGACTTTACATAGGGAGGCGTACGTTTTTGCCACTTCCTCAGCCTTACAATTTCTCATAAATCTGAGGCATTGTCAAAAAGCCATGGATGTTGCTGGGAACGCTGCCAGCAACACCTATGGAACGCCCCTTTCACACAGTTTTCTACATGAAAGTCACACATATATATAAGGCCATGAAAAGCCTCAATACATGACTTTACGTGGCCTTATAAATATGCCAGTGGAACATTGCGCCACCAGAATTTCAAAAAAGTGACATTCCGGCAGCGCAAAAGTTCTGAAAGAGCCTCATAAATGAGGCCGTATGTCTTTTGGCCTCAGTTTGCTATTTAGTGTGTGCTATGCAAGAGAGGCATTCATTTAATATACAACAAAGTGAGGATTTTAAATCGAGCTGACACCATATATAGCTGAGTTTTCTATTAGATGGAGTGTAGTATGGTGAGAAGAGGTCTCGTTGACATTAGAAATGCACCCAGTAGCGGCAGCCATGGCTCATGGGTGGGAGGGTGGGGAGGGTGGGTCACGCAGGTAGGGGTGGTCGTGCGGGGAGGGAGGGTCAAAATAAAAAATAAAAAAAACTACATTTCTGCATGCAGCATTGTGATTGGTCTGGAGCTTCTCGTACTGTGAGAAAGCACTGGGGCAACGCTCCTCCACCATAGCGGAGGAGCCACCCCTGAATGCACATTATTTCACCCGCTCCATCCGAGGAAACCCTTATAAGCTCCTCTCTGGGAATTACAAGCTGTCCCAATCACCAAGCATTATATTATCTTAAAGAACATGAATGGAAAATGCATGTAAGTGTTTTGTGATCTGGAAGAGGAAGAGGAAAAGAGGGGAAGACAAGGAGCTAGCACAAGAGAAGTAATAATAGGAGGGTAGGAGGGGATGGGAGAGAACAAACACAGGAGCAGTAAGAAGACAGCAAGGGAAAGTAAGATGCAATAGGAGGAGAGAAAAATTGAGGTAGCGAGGGAAAAGAATAATAGAGTGACATGACCAAAAAGAGATTGAGGGTGATTTTGGGGAGCAAAACAGTGAAAAGAGACAAGTGAAGATATCATAATCATAATGTAAGAGAGCAGAAAGAGTTAGGAGGTGGAGGAGAGAGAGAGCGAAACAAAGAGGGTGCTAGCGTAGAGAGTTAGAACGACAAAAGAGAGGTGGGCGAGGAGAAATGAGGCAAATAACAATTATAGTAGCCTACTTTTATGCACTGCTTCACACCACCCTTGTGCAGTTCCTGTGTATTGTAAATGCAGGGGCTCTCATTACTTAACATGAGGGAAAGAGAGTGCAAACCAAGAGAGAGGAGGGGGGACCAGAGAGAGAGAGACGGAAGCAAGAGCCAAAGTAGATAAGAAGGGAGGTGGCGAGGGGATATATTAAAAAATATTGAGAGTGAGGAGGCGAGGCCGGTTTGGGGGTGCCTGTCCAGTCCGGCCTTGGGGAAATCTGGCCTCTGAGCTCCTACGTGTTGTGCCTATGGTACACTCACCTCTCCTCCACAAGACCAATGAGCTCCTACGTGTTCTGCCTGTGGTACCCTCACATCTCCTCCTCAAGACCACTGAGCTCCTACATGTTGTGCCTGTGGTACCCTCGCATCTCCTCCTGGAGACCACTGAGCTCCTATGTGTTGTGCCTGTGGTACCCTTGCACCTTCTCATCAAGTCTACTGAGCTCCTATGTGTTGTGCCTGTGGTACCCTCACATCTCCTACTCTTCAAGACCACTGAGCTCCTTCCTGTTGTGCCTGTGGTACCCTCGCATCTTCTCCTCCTCAAGTCCCCTGAGCTCCTACGTGGTGTGCCTGTGGTACCCTCACATTTTCTCCTCAAGGCCACTGAGCTCCTATGTTTTGTGCGTGCGGTACCCTCACATCTTCTCATCCTCAAGTCCACTGAGCTCCTACATGTTGTGCCTGTGGTACCCTCACATCTCCTCCTCGAGACCACTGAGCTCCTACGTGTTGTGCCTGTGGTACCCTCACATCTTCTCCTCGAGACCACTGATCTCCTAGGTGTTGTGCCTGCGGTACTCTCACAACATCTCCTCCAGACCACTGAGCTCCTCCTTGTTGTGCCTGCGGTACTCTCACATCTTCTCCTCCTAGAAACCACTGAGCTCCTATGTCTTGTGCCTGCGGTACCCTCACATCTCCCTCTTGAGACCACTGAGCTCCTCTTTGTTGTGCCTGCGATACCCTCACATCTTCTCCTCCTTGAGACCACTGAGCTCCTACGTGTTGTGCCTGTGTCACATCTTCTCCTCATCACCACTCAGCTCCCACGTGGTGTTCCGGCGGTAACCTAGTATCTTCCCCTCAAGACCACTGAGCTCCTACGTGTTGGGCCTGCAGTACCCTGGCAACTTCTCCTCTTGGAGACCACTGAGCTGCTATGTGTTGTGCCTGTGGTACCCTCTCATCTCTTCCTTGAGAACACTGAGCTCGTACGTGTTGTGCATGTTGTAGCCTCGCATCTGCTTCTCCTTGGGACCACTGAGCTCCTACATGTTGTGCCTCTGGTACCCTCGCATCTTCTCCACGAGACCACTGAGCTCCTACATGCTGAGCCTGAGGAGCCCACACATCTCCTCCTCTAGACCACTGAGCCCCTATGTGTTGTGCCTGCTGTGCCCACACATCTCCTCCTCTAGACCACTGAGCTCCTATGTGTTGTGCCTGCAGTACCCAGACATCTCCTCCTCTAGACCACTGAGCCCCTGTGTGTTGTGCCTGCAGTACCCACACATCTCCTCCTCTAGACCACTGAGCTCCCACTTGTTGTGCCTATGGTACCCTCACCTCTCCTCCTGGAGACTACTGAACTCCTACGTGTTGTGCCTGTGGTACCCTTGCATCTTCTCATCAAGTCTACTGAGCTCCTACGTGGTGTGCCTGTGGCACCCTCGCATTTTCTCCTGAAGGCCACTGAGCTCCTATGTTTTGTGCATGCGGTATCCTCACATCTACTCATTCTCAAGTCCACTGAGCTCCTACATGTTGTGCCTGTGTTACCCTTCCTTCTCCTCCTCGAGACCAATGAGCTCCTATGTGTTGTGCCTGTGGTACCCTCACATCTCCCTCTTGAGACCACTGAGCTTGTACGTGTTGTGCCTGTTGTACCCTTGCATCTGCTTCTCCTCTAGTCCCCTGAGCTCCTATGTGTTGTGCCTGTGGTACCCTTCCATCTTCTCTGCCTCGAGACCGCTGAGCTCCTTCGTGTTGTGCCTGCGGTACCCTCACATCTTCTCCTCATAGAAACCAATGAGCTCCTATGTTTTGTGCCTGCGGTACCCTCACATCTCCCTCTTGAGACCACTGAGCTCCTATGTGTTGTGCCTGCGGTACCCTCACATCTCCCTCTTGAGACCACTGAGCTCCTTTGTGTTGTGCCTGCGGTACCCTCACATCTCCCTCTTGAGACCACTGAGCTCCTATGTGTTGTGCCTGCGGTACCCTCACATCTCCCTCTTGAGACCACTGAGCTCCTACGTGTTGTGCCTGTGGTACCCGCACTTCTCCTCATCGAGACCTCTGAGCTCCTTCGTGTTGTGCCTGCGGTACCCTCACATCTCTACCTCGAGACCACTGAGCTCCTACGTGTTGGGCCTGCAGTACCTTCACATCTCCTCCTTGAGACCACTGAGCTCCTAGGTGTTGTGCCTGTGGTACCCTCGCTTCTTCTCCTCCTAGAAACCACTGAGCTCCTATGTGTTGTGCCTGCGGTACCCTCACATCTCCCTCTTGAGACTACTGAGCTCCTCTGTGTTGTGCCTGCAGTACCCTCACATCTCCCTCTTGAGACCACTGAGCTCCTCTGTGTTGTGCCTGCGATACCCTCACATCTTCTCCTCCTTGAGACCACTGAGCTCCTACGTGTTGTGCCTGTGTCCCATCTTCTCCTCATCACCACTCAGCTCCCACGTGGTGTTCCGGCGGTAACCTAGTATCTTCCCCTCAAGACCACTGAGCTCCTACGTGTTGGGCCTGCAGTACCCTGGCAACTTCTCCTCTTGGAGACCACTGAGCTGCTATGTGTTGTGCCTGTGGTACCCTCTCATCTCTTCCTTGAGAACACTGAGCTCGTACCTGTTGTGCATGTTGTAGCCTCGCATCTGCTTCTCCTTGGGACCACTGAGCTCCTACATGTTGTGCCTCTGGTACCCTCGCATCTTCTCCACGAGACCACTGAGCTCCTACATGCTGAGCCTGAGGAGCCCACACATCTCCTCCTCTAGACCACTGAGCCCCTATGTGTTGTGCCTGCTGTGCCCACACATCTCCTCCTCTAGACCACTGAGCTCCTATGTGTTGTGCCTGCAGTACCCACACATCTCCTCCTCTAGACCACTGAGCTCCCACTTGTTGTGCCTATGGTACCCTCACCTCTCCTCCTGGAGACTACTGAACTCCTACGTGTTGTGCCTGTGGTACCCTTGCATCTTCTCATCAAGTCTACTGAGCTCCTACGTGGTGTACCTGTGGCACCCTCGCATTTTCTCCTGAAGGCCACTGAGCTCCTATGTTTTGTGCATGCGGTATCCTCACATCTCCCTCTTGAGACCACTGAGCTCCTCTTTGTTGTGCCTGCGATACCCTCACATCTTCTCCTCCTAGAAACCACTGAGCTCCTATGTCTTGTGCCTGCGGTACCCTCACATCTCCCTCTTGAGACCACTGAGCTCCTCTTTGTTGTGCCTGCGATACCCTCACATCTTCTCCTCCTTGAGACCACTGAGCTCCTACGTGTTGTGCCTGTGTCACATCTTCTCCTCATCACCACTCAGCTCCCACGTGGTGTTCCGGCGGTAACCTAGTATCTTCCCCTCAAGACCACTGAGCTCCTACGTGTTGGGCCTGCAGTACCCTTGCAACTTCTCCTCTTGGAGACCACTGAGCTGCTATGTGTTGTGCCTGTGGTACCCTCTCATCTCTTCCTTGAGAACACTGAGCTCGTACGTGTTGTGCATGTTGTAGCCTCGCATCTGCTTCTCCTTGGGACCACTGAGCTCCTACATGTTGTGCCTCTGGTACCCTCGCATCTTCTCCACGAGACCACTGAGCTCCTACATGCTGAGCCTGAGGAGCCCACACATCTCCTCCTCTAGACCACTGAGCTCCTATGTGTTGTGCCTGCAGTACCCACACATCTCCTCCTCTAGACCACTGAGCCCCTGTGTGTTGTGCCTGCAGTACCCACACATCTCCTCCTCTAGACCACTGAGCTCCCACTTGTTGTGCCTATGGTACCCTCACCTCTCCTCCTGGAGACTACTGAACTCCTACGTGTTGTGCCTGTGGTACCCTTGCATCTTCTCATCAAGTCTACTGAGCTCCTACGTGGTGTGCCTGTGGCACCCTCGCATTTTCTCCTGAAGGCCACTGAGCTCCTATGTTTTGTGCATGCGGTATCCTCACATCTACTCATTCTCAAGTCCACTGAGCTCCTACATGTTGTGCCTGTGTTACCCTTCCTTCTCCTCCTCGAGACCAATGAGCTCCTATGTGTTGTGCCTGTGGTACCCTCACATCTCCCTCTTGAGACCACTGAGCTTGTACGTGTTGTGCCTGTTGTACCCTTGCATCTGCTTCTCCTTTAGTCCCCTGAGCTCCTATGTGTTGTGCCTGTGGTACCCTTCCATCTTCTCTGCCTCGAGACCGCTGAGCTCCTTCGTGTTGTGCCTGCGGTACCCTCACATCTTCTCCTCATAGAAACCAATGAGCTCCTATGTTTTGTGCCTGCGGTACCCTCACATCTCCCTCTTGAGACCACTGAGCTCCTATGTGTTGTGCCTGCGGTATCCTCACATCTCCCTCTTGAGACCACTGAGCTCCTATGTGTTGTGCCTGCGGTACCCTCACATCTCCCTCTTGAGACTACTGAGCTCCTATGTGTTGTGCCTGCGGTACCCTCACATCTCCCTCTTGAGACCACTGAGCTCCTATGTGTTGTGCCTGCTGTACCCTCACATCTCCCTCTTGAGACCACTGAGCTCCTATGTGTTGTGCCTGCGGTACCCTCACATCTACTCCTCTAGACAACTGAGCTCCTACCTGTTGTGCCTGTGGTACCCTCACTTCTCCTCATCAAGACCTCTGAGCTCCTTCGTGTTGTGCCTGCGGTACCCTCACATCTCTACCTCGAGACCACTGAGCTCCTACGTGTTGGGCCTGCAGTACCTTCACATCTCCTCCTCGAGACCACTGAGCTCCTATGTGTTGTGCCTGCGGTACCCTCACATCTCCCTCTTGAGACCACTGAGCTCCTCCGTGTTGTGCCTGTGGTACCCTTGCATCTTCTTCTCGAGTCCACTGAGCTCGTACGTGTTGTGCCTGCGGTACCCTCACATCTCCCTCTTGAGACTACTGAGCTCCTATGTGTTGTGCCTGCGGTACCCTCACATCTCCCTCTTGAGACCACTGAGCTCCTATGTGTTGTGCCTGCGGTACCCTCACATCTCCCTCTTGAGACTACTGAGCTCCTATGTGTTGTGCCTGCGGTACCCTCACATCTCCCTCTTGAGACCACTGAGCTCCTATGTGTTGTGCCTGCTGTACCCTCACATCTCCCTCTTGAGACCACTGAGCTCCTATGTGTTGTGCCTGCGGTACCCTCACATCTACTCCTCTAGACAACTGAGCTCCTACCTGTTGTGCCTGTGGTACCCTCACTTCTCCTCATCAAGACCTCTGAGCTCCTTCGTGTTGTGCCTGCGGTACCCTCACATCTCTACCTCGAGACCACTGAGCTCCTACGTGTTGGGCCTGCAGTACCTTCACATCTCCTCCTCGAGACCACTGAGCTCCTATGTGTTGTGCCTGCGGTACCCTCACATCTCCCTCTTGAGACCACTGAGCTCCTCCGTGTTGTGCCTGTGGTACCCTTGCATCTTCTTCTCGAGTCCACTGAGCTCGTACGTGTTGTGCCTGTGTTACCCTTCCTTCTCCTCCTCGAGACCGCTGAGCTTCTTCGTGTTGTGCCTGCGGTACCCTCACATCTCCTCCTTGAGACCGCTGAGCTTCTTCGTGTTGTGCCTGCGGTACCCTCACATCTTCTCCTCCTGAAGACCAGAGCAGATCCGAGCCGTGCACAGAGACGCTGCAATAGAAGAGAGGACCCTGGGGATCCAATGACCCCCTGACCCCTCACGTATCAAATGCAGGAAATGTCACTGCAGCAAGTGCAAACGCAGCACATTCACACATTCACAGGAGACAGAGCTGCGATTCCGGGGGCGGAGGTGAAAGGAGAGTGTGAGAAAACCGAGGAATGAAACTCAAAGAAGAAGCCATCATTTCCAGGCTGCTAAATAAAGTCCATCATGAGGCTGAGCAAACCCTGGTGCCCAGTGCACGCCCTCCAAGGCTGACTCTACTGCTATCAGGAGTTACAATTAGAAGAAAACCTGCCCACTCCAATGTATAGATAGCTCATCAAAATCCCACTGATTAATGGGCTGGTGGGTATCACCCTCCGCTCAGGAGTTACCCATGAATGGGGAATACTGAACGCAGAGGGGAGTCTCTGGGAAAAATGCTGATGGGAAATGAGGAATAATCTGGGGATTTGGGAACGGAATGACTGATTCCCCAGTAATAATTTCAGGACTCACTTGTAATCCCTGTGTTAACAGGGGAGATAAAAATGTATTTTTATGGAGACTCTTAAGGTTCTTTCAGAAGTGTAAAAATAACCTGTGCAGCAGGTGCAGTGGTCTAGAAGTGTGAGGAGCCCACCTCACATTGATCGATGGCTGTTCTTTCACTTCTCTTTCCTATTTGTGTTTCCCACTCACTCTCACTTCTTGCCTCTCACTTTATTCCCACTTCTTTATTGCTCTTTTGTTTAGTCAAATGGAGGTTAGCAGGTTGTAATTCATCCTCAGAACCAAGATCTCTTTGGCAGATCCGGGAGGTGTTGGTCCTGGGTGCGCATCCTTAATATCGAAACCAGAATATTGATAGCACACGGTAATGAGGACAAAATATGGAATCCAAAATATCAACAAGTATAGATTTTCTATATCTAACTCAACATATATGTACCAAAGCGATATATATATATATATATATATATATATATATATATATATATATATATATATATATATATATATGCAAATAAAATCCTGCGATTGTTGCAGAAAGGACGAGCCACTCCAGTTTGAAATTGTGAATATTGCGGGTTTATTCAGCAGACAAACGACGCGTTTCGATCTCAGCCGAGATCTTGGTACATGACCTTAGGTGAGTTCCACATATACTTAAAGGTACAGTGTGTAGGCACGTCGCAGCGTGTACAATAACATAAAAGAAATACTTTCATATAGCATGAAGTGTTGTTCAGTTGAAAATATCAATAAAGTTCATGACAAATGTTGTTTACACAATAGTTTTTCTTAGTTTACTAGTGCACTATACAAGTTAAAGAAATGATTTTGGGAATAATTTACTTGCACAGGAGGGGAATCAATGTATAGGACATTATCCCAGCTCACTTCGTGCAGTAGGGGCTTACGTGTCAATGGGTTGCTGGGTGCCAACTGACTCAAAGGATGATGGTGAATAAGGGGTATGGTACCCTATGATCAGTCCCATTCTGATGTTTATTGGGTTGATTAAGGATCTAAAGTGCAGTTGAGGTGATGTCACTAATTATATTGATCAAGGTGGAGGGACAGTAACGCTCAAAGTACAAAAAGGGTGGTGCTATAGAGACGACAGTTCATGTGAACTTGCTGAATCTCATGTGCTCTTAACCATAAATCAGTGGCTATTCTTCTCTCGTATTGCGTTACCAATCTGTCAAAATATAAAATATACAGATCATTAGAACTTGGTCAGTTTATAGTACATTGCCTATATATATATAAAATTCCATCGATATTAGTCACAAGGCAGTTCAGTATGCAACACGTAGACATTCATACATGTTTCCTGTGTTATATCATAACAGTGCACTACTGTAACATATGTCATATCCAATGTATTAAGTATCCATAAAGAAGGCTGAACAACACAAAGTGAAACCAAAATTGATAAAACAGGTGAGATAAAATGTATTATTAAACCTCGAATGATAAAAACTGGGAACTCGTGAATTGGTGACGGGAAGCGTTTAAATGTTTATAAGTGTACATATAATTCTTCATCGTTTTTCATGCCTGTTGGGGACATACTTCCGGCTAGCAAAATCAGTCTTGATTCGAGTCGGCGTAAAGCCTGAATTCGGTTTCCTCTTCTAGGATGTTTGGGGATAGTTGCTAGACCGAAGTACTTGCCTTTGGTCCAGTCACCTTCATGTGCCTCATTGAAGTGTCTCGATGTGCTATAGCTGAAGTCGCGGTTAGTGATGGTCCGCCAGTGTTCCAGAATTCTTTTTTTGACTGGAAACATGGCTGACCCCACATACCACTTTTCGCATGGACAGGTGATTGCATAGACTACGAAGTCAGTCCCACATGAAATGGGTCTACTGATCCTCCATTTCTTTTTTGACCTACGCAGTGTAACTTCCCTTACATTTACACTATGGCTGCAGGCTTTGCATTTACTGCATTTATAGAAGCCTCCCCTCTGTTCCAGCCAAGTCTTTTTGTTGGTCTGTAAGTGACTGTTCACTAATCTGTCCTTGAGCGATGAGGTCTTTCTGTAAGTTACTGCTGGTGACTGCCCTAGCTTCACTTCAAGGAGAGGCTCTTGTGTGAGGATATGCCTTTTTTTTTTCAAGATATTTCTGAGCTCATCTGCCTGTGTGCTAAAGGTGGTGATAAATCTGACTGGTGTGTCAGTATTGTCTCTTCTGTTGGATGTCTTGGGAGGCGAAAAGAGAGCATCATTATGGCTGATTGAGTCAGCTTTCTTGGTGCCTCTCCGTAGCATCTTGTTAGGGTATCCCCTATTCTTAAATCTGACAATCATGTCTTGTTTGTTTTTCATGTATAGTACTTCTGTGCTACAATTTCTTTTGGCTCTCAAGAACTCACTATATGGAACACTCCATCTAAAATTAGGCAGATGGCAACTTGCTGAATGAAGAATGGAATTTCCTGCCATTTTTTTCCTGTATAGGTCTGTGGTCAATTTGCCCACTTCTATTGTCAGCCTAATGTCCAGGAAGTCAATGATCTGTTGGCTATTATACATAGTGAATTTCAAATTCATAGTGTTACAGTTTAAATGGTTCACAAATTCAAGAAGATCACCTTCATTGCCTTCCCACACAAAGAATACATCATCTATAAATCTGAGCCATAGTCCGATGTTGTTGGACCATGGCTCCAAATCTTCACTCCAGAGTACCTGCTTCTCCCACCAGCCCACCAAAAGATTGGCGTAGCTGGGGGCAAAGCAGGTACCCATGGAAGTGCCTTGTAGTTGTTTGTACCACCTACCATTGAACATGAATACATTTTCGGTTAGGCAGATCTCAATCATTTGCAAGAGCATACGTGTATGCTCCAGGAATTCGATGTTGCTAGCTCTTAGAAAATATTGACATGCTTGAAGACCATCTGTGTGTTTTATACTCGTATATAGACTTTCTACATCTAGGCAGACCAACCAGTATTTATTCTCCCAGTGCAGGTCTTGGATTTTCTGTAAAAAATCTTTAGTGTCTCTCAAATACGAGTTGAGATATTTAACATATAGAAAAAGGAAATGGTCAACATATTCAGATGTTTTCTCTAACAGGCTATTCTTGGAGGATACAATAGGGTGCCTAGGGGGATTGTTAGGGTCTTTGTGCACCTTGGGTAACAAATAAAAGGTGGGTGTGGTTTGGGTGTCATTAAGTAAGAACTTTCTTTCATCCCAGTTCAAACGTTTCTGGTCAAACCATTCTTTGAAGTAGCCATGATACCTGTTCTGTAGTGTATCTAGATATGTTTTGTCTACCCTCTCATAGCACACGGTATTGTTCAGTTGTCTAAGGGCCTCTTGTATATACTTCTCCCTATCCATCACTACAATGTTCCCACCCTTGTCTGATGACTTTATAACTATTGACAGCTTATGACAGCTTCCATCCCCAACCACTCAAACAACATCTACCGTATTCTCAATTAATGAGGGTAAAAAGGATTGTCTCAGACTGTGCTGAATCCTCCAAACAACAAGAGGACATGTTACAGCGATTTAGACAGAGAGGATACCCAGAACATATACTAACAGAAGCTAAAGAACGTATTAGCAACTTCTCAAGACAACAACTACTTTTGACAAGACCCAAAACCACTGCTGAAAGAATTACATGCGTCAGCAAATTCTCTACCATGAGTCAACATTTGAAAAAGGCTGTTAAAAAACACTGGCCAGTGTTACAACTAGAGCAGGATTTCAAAAACACCTTCATCCATGAACCGATATTTGCTTACACACGAGGCAAAAACCTCGGAGAGCTCATTAAACACTCACCCACAAAATCTCAGCAAGCTACCTACAAAGGCACGATACCATGTTTAAATTGCAGCAACTGTCACAACATCATGAAGGGGACGTACATCATGCACCCCATGAAAGCACATAAAATCAAACTACAGGTGACAGCTACATGTGATACTTCAAATATCATCTACATGTTAAAATGCCCATGCGGAAAAGTCTATGTCGGACAAACAGAACGCAAACTAAAAGTCCGATTGAACGAACATAAAAGCAACATAAGAACCAAACAAACTAAATCAATGGTAGCTCATCACTTTATTGAAGCTCAACATCACAACAGCCAATTAAAAGCTTGCATTCTAGAAGTAGTGCAAAAACGAGAAGGAATTGATAACCGTATAGCATTACTGCAAAGAGAAAATCATTGGATTTATAATTTGAACTCTCTACAGCCGCATGGAATGAATGACAGGGTCGAATTTTCTTGTTATTTATAAACATTCAACCCAAACAGACCATACTGACTGCGATATTAGCCTTGGGTACCATATCGGAAGGCTGCTGTTCTCTTATTGATTGACAATGTTTCAGAACTGATTAACCACATCCACAATACAGACTGTTGATAAACGTTTGTCATTACATACCACACAAATAGCACTCCCTGTGAGTTTAATTTAATTTTCTTTGAGGAACTTTTTTCTTTCCACACGCACACTTCAGCAGTCCGCTTTTCACTTTTAGTAGCACGTCAATTACGTTTAAATATCACACCACACAGCGAGTCACGCACTAGCAGCACACTCATGGAAGGCACCTGAGTTAACCGACGGTCTCAGCTCCGGTAAGATCTTGATATTAACCTCCGCAGTTCCCTCCAGCTTGCTTATTTTACTTTTTAACGTCCGTATTATATTTATTTAGTCACTTCCATATAGTGATTTCAGTTATAAACCCCACGCATTTTTTCTAAGTAATCAAACCGCCACCCGACACGAGGTTCACCTACACGGTCCCCTTACAGCCTTTCTCTCGAGTCTAAAACCACGCTTGATACATTTACACGCCATTTGTCTAACATTTGTTACAATGTATGTGACTAGTATTGTGTATTGTACATATCTATCTGGTATCACTACAGACAGTTTAAATTTTTTGTTTTAGATGTTCCCTGATGAAGGCAGTTTGCCGAAATGCATTGGAACACTGATTGAGACAACTTTGTGAAAGTAACATGTTGCATTTTGGGAAATTAAGTTTTCCAACGGATTAATGAAAAATCAAGTGAAAAATTAAAAAACTTTCAACTGCATAATTGAGTAAATTATTTATTGACAACCACGAAAAAATTCGTTACTTCAGTCCAGTGCCCGGGGATACACCCCACAGGGGTGGGGTCGTTACCTATTGTTTGATTTTCATACACTCTCCGGCAGGGAGTGATACCCTGGAGCACGGCACAGACTTTTGAAAATTCTTTTAACCTCAGCAGTGCACAATTGACCACAACTAGTTTCGTCTAATTTTCCTGCTCCACAATTGTAGCACACAAGTTAAAACCATGTCATATGATGAGATAACAAACCTCACGGAATCGAGGGCGGAAACCTTTGCTTTCGCCAATGAAGAAATTTCCAGAATTTATGCATTGATACAAGAGGAAACCGCCATACACACCACTAGCCGCAGTAAAGAACAGAACATCAAGCAACTACTCTACCTATCCAGAAAAGTTATCAATCAACGACTACATGCCAGCACGATGATACGGTATCACAAAGCACAAAGAATTCCTAGAGGCCTGAGAATATCCCTAAAACCCTCATTATGCAAGAACGCACAGAAATTCACAGAAAGGTGGTATGCCATTCTAAACAAGTGTTCCTTGGATTTAATCCTCCTCATCATCGAGGAATTGTCAAATATATTGGAAGAATTAAACCAGGAAATTTCAACAATAAAAAGTGAGCTAGATAAAACCATGACCACTGAAGAACTCACGAAAGTACTGGATGACATCAATAACCAGCTTGCCAAACATACACAAGAGGTCAATGAAAGAAAAATCCGCAAATACCGTAGAGATACGGTGGACTATAAAATGGGGGAAGTCTACACGTGGGCTGACATCTATGCCAGAAGACGACAAAACCGCCCATACACTCCTCAAACCGATACCTCATCTTCTGAGAACGAAACCACGACAAGATTACATCAGACATCCTCAATCACACCAGAGACATCAGCTTCAACCTCACAAGAAACGCCTTTTTTAGACGCAGGCCGCGAAGAACAGGACGACCCAGGCGGGCAAAAAGAAAAGGACAAAACAAAAGGGAAAGAAACACCACAAACGAGGAATGTTACAGCAGCCAAAAGATACAAACACAAGAAAGGCACCCAATAGAAAGTTTGGTGATCAACATATCGGATCACCACTTCAACGACTTTGAACTTAAAACATTGCAAAAGGGAACTTCGTTCGTGCCAACCACACAATCTAACCTTCTAGAATCGCATATCAGTCTCTACAAGCTTATGAGAAAGATACGCCTACGGCATTTTTTTGAAAACATCATTGTCACACCAATCACAGAGATTGAAGATCCACTAAAAGGACTGAGAGCTACCAGCACATATGTAGCCCCCATTAGTCACAAAACCATCGACTTATTTGAACAATTGGTTAAACAAGACCTAGCCAAAATCAACTTTCAAAAAAGACCGCGACGCCGTAACTTAAACACCAAAGAGTTTGCTACCCTAAGATCTATATCCAATAATTCCAAGATCATCTGCCAAAAGGCTGACAAAGGTGGAGCCCTTGTAATCCTAAACACCACCTACTATCAAGAACAAGTTGAAACTCATCTAATAGATGAGAACACCTACATGGAACTGACTTCAAATCCCACTGAGGAGTTCAAACTAATCCTCACACACATCATTCAGAGAGCCTTTGATGGGGGCATCATCAACGAAAAAGTAAAGAAGTACCTCAAGCAACCACAACCCAGGAGCCCTAAGTTCTACATGGTACCAAAAATACACAAAGACCCCATCCACCCACCTTGTCGCCCTATAGTTTCGACACGTGGGAGTATACATGAACCCGTTGGTAAATTTTTGGACACTTACCTTCAACCATGTGTTTTTAAAATGACATCTTTCCTTAAAGACACTACAGATTTTCTCAATAAACTCAATCTCACAAACATCACAGAAGAAGAAACCATATTAATGTGTACAATTGATGTTAAATCTCTATACACATCGATCCCACATCAAGCAGGAATTGAAGCAGTCGAAAAGGCCCTTTTAAATACAGATTATGACGAAGGCATGAAAATCTTCTTGATGGAACTCCTAGATTTCACTCTTCTACACTCCTACTTCCAGTGGCAAGACACATGGTATTTACAAAAGACAGGCACTTCGATGGGCAACTGTGCTGCGCCCACGTATGCCAATATCTTTATGAACTCCTTTGAAGAAGAATACATCCTAAATACTCAACCCTGGAAGAACCAGACACCGTTGTACCTAAGATTCATTGATGACATCTTCCTATTATGGAAAGGAACCCATGAGGAACTCGAAGATCAAATCAAACTTCTTAACCTTATTGATGACAGGATCCAATTTACCCACGAGATCAGTGAACATACGATCAACTTCCTGGATGTAAAAGTAACTAAAACCATGAGAGGGTTTGAAACCAACCTATACAGAAAATCTTCAGACAGAAACAACACCTTAACATATGACAGCTTCCATCCCCAACCACTCAAACAACATCTACCGTATTCTCAATTAATGAGGGTAAAAAGGATTGTCTCAGACTGTGCTGAATCCTCCAAACAACAAGAGGACATGTTACAGCGATTTAGACAGAGAGGATACCCAGAACATATACTAACAGAAGCTAAAGAACGTATTAGCAACTTCTCAAGACAACAACTACTTTTGACAAGACCCAAAACCACTGCTGAAAGAATTACATGCGTCAGCAAATTCTCTACCATGAGTCAACATTTGAAAAAGGCTGTTAAAAAACACTGGCCAGTGTTACAACTAGAGCAGGATTTCAAAAACACCTTCATCCATGAACCGATATTTGCTTACACACGAGGCAAAAACCTCGGAGAGCTCATTAAACACTCACCCACAAAATCTCAGCAAGCTACCTACAAAGGCACGATACCATGTTTAAATTGCAGCAACTGTCACAACATCATGAAGGGGACGTACATCATGCACCCCATGAAAGGACATAAAATCAAACTACAGGTGACAGCTACATGTGATACTTCAAATATCATCTACATGTTAAAATGCCCATGCGGAAAAGTCTATGTCGGACAAACAGAACGCAAACTAAAAGTCCGATTGAACGAACATAAAAGCAACATAAGAACCAAACAAACTAAATCAATGGTAGCTCATCACTTTATTGAAGCTCAACATCACAACAGCCAATTAAAAGCTTGCATTCTAGAAGTAGTGCAAAAACGAGAAGGAATTGATAACCGTATAGCATTACTGCAAAGAGAAAATCATTGGATTTATAATTTGAACTCTCTACAGCCGCATGGAATGAATGACAGGGTCGAATTTTCTTGTTATTTATAAACATTCAACCCAAACAGACCATACTGACTGCGACATTAGCCTTGGGTACCATATCGGAAGGCTGCTGTTCTCTTATTGATTGACAATGTTTCAGAACTGATTAACCACATCCACAATACAGACTGTTGATAAACGTTTGTCATTACATACCACACAAATAGCACTCCCTGTGAGTTTAATTTAATTTTCTTTGAGGAACTTTTTTCTTTCCACACGCACACTTCAGCAGTCCGCTTTTCACTTTTAGTAGCACGTCAATTACGTTTAAATATCACACCACACAGCGAGTCACGCACTAGCAGCACACTCATGGAAGGCACCTGAGTTAACCGACGGTCTCAGCTCCGGTAAGATCTTGATATTAACCTCCGCAGTTCCCTCCAGCTTGCTTATTTTACTTTTTAACGTCCGTATTATATTTATTTAGTCACTTCCATATAGTGATTTCAGTTATAACCCCCACGCATTTTTTCTAAGTAATCAAACCGCCACCCGACACGAGGCTCACCTACACGGTCCCCTTACAGCCTTTCTCTCGAGTCTAAAACCACGCTTGATACATTTACACGCCATTTGTCTAACATTTGTTACAATGTATGTGACTAGTATTGTGTATTGTACATATCTATCTGGTATCACTACAGACAGTTTAAATTTTTTGTTTTAGATGTTCCCTGATGAAGGCAGTTTGCCGAAATGCATTGGAACACTGATTGAGACAACTTTGTGAAAGTAACATGTTGCATTTTGGGAAATGAAGTTTTCCAACGGATTAATTAAAAATCAAGTGAAAAATTAAAAAACTTTCAACTGCATAATTGAGTAAATTATTTATTGACAACCACGAAAAAATTCGTTACTTCAGTCCAGTGCCCGGGGATACACCCCACAGGGGTGGGGTCGTTACCTATTGTTTTATAACTATTGTATCATCTTTTTGTAGATTAGAGACTGCTTCCCAGTGTTCTTTACTCATGTTTTTAAGTCTGGGACTTGTGTCAATGAGTTTCAGCAGATCATGGCTGACTGTCTCATGGAACAAATCAATGTTTTCCTTTGGTGTCTGGGGCACATATTTGGAAGGAGCTCTAAACTTTGTCAGACCTGGAGCACCTATTTCAATGCCTAATGCTTGTAGGGCGGTGTCAACGTTCAGATTAAGCTCATGTGGATTAATATTCCTATTGTTAACATTACCCTGCAGGGTGTGCAGTTTAAACAGTTTAATTTTTCGTACAAAGTGGTAGAGATCAATTCTAGTTTGGGCATAGTCTATGTGATTATCAGGACAAAAGGACAACCACAGTTTCAAGACCTGTTCTTCAGTAACTGTTATAGGTCTACTTGAGAGATTCATTACCGTTAATTGTTGGGCGGTGTCATCCATTATTTCTTCTTGTTGTTCTGGCTTCTTGTTCCCATACTAGTGTTGCTGTTCCTTTCTTCTCCTGCACCGTCTTTTCTTGCTCTTGTGTTGGCGCCTCTGCCTCTTCCCCTCGATTTTCCCCTGAACGACTGTTCATGGTTCCTCTGTATGAGGCGCATTTCCTTGGAAAAAGAAGATAATTACCCCTGGTTAGATGCACCGCTGCCAACAGATTCCTGGTCAGAGCTTAAATCCGTGATCGAGCCATCTGTGCCTTTATCAATTACTCCCAATGCTTTGTCTTTCGCCATATCCGCTCTCATTTTATCAAATTTTCTCGCGAAAGTTAGTATTCGCCCAGTTCTGTAGTCTCTTTCGTCACGTTGAAATTTTCTTTCTTTTCTTTCAATCACTCCCTTTTCAAAAGACTTTATTCTTTTATCAACTGATTTCAGAACATTTTTGACCTCATTCTGGTCTGGGTTCTTATCTAGCTCATCCATCAGTGTTTTATCTGTTGTGCCAGTTCTTTATGTTCCTCCCATGCATTTTTTACCAACATGTGTAACATATTTTTGGAGCAAGTATTGGTGTTCTCAGTCCAGTCTTTGAGAAGTTGTGGCTTTGGGCGATATAGTGTGGGAATGATAAATATCCTCAGACCTCGTGGAATTCTGTTGACCTCTAGATAGTTTTGTAGAGAAGTGGCCTCCCACCATCTGCTTGTTTCATTTTTGCGAAGTCTTTCTAACTGGTTCCCCATTTGCATAACTGTAGATGCCTCAAGTAACACTGTCTCTTGGGTGCCGGTGTTGCTCCGAATTTCGGCATTTTTCTTTTTAAATATTCAATTTGCGGACGCTTCCCGCCCTTTCAACCACTCTGCTGCCATTGATAACTTCACTATTAATCCGGTCTTATAGACTTCAGAAAACACTTTCCAAACTGCGCTTTTGTGAATGAGTTCACTCGCGGACTCTGGCGTAACCTAATAGCCGCTCGTGTACAGTCCTGTTATACGAACGAAAAAGTAACTGCCGGGACGTCTTCTGAGAAACAAGCATATATCGGGCGATTCAGGGCAGATCGATTGATCTGTTGTCCTCTCACCATACTTCTCACTCGCTCGCTCTCATCGGCTCCCGGTGTCGAGACGTTGCTATACGGAGCTCCTCCTTTATATATATATATATTACCTACTGGCGGTCGCCAGTAGGTAGTTATAGTTAGGACCACGTTTCCATAGGAAAACCTCAACATTCTATTTTGAATAACTTTGGCGCCGGTCGACGAATCCTCGCGAATTTCTCAAAATAGGTGGGGCGCTCCTACCCTGAAAGTCTCGGGGGGATCCGTCAAGCGGGGGCTGAGATAAAAGGGGGGTCCCAAAACGCGTTTTTCCCATGCATTTTTCCATAGGACCTTTAGAACGAGCTACAGCCCGAACGGCTGAACAGAATTACTCAAAATTTGGCAGAGAGGTAGTCCCTAGGTCAAGGAAGTGCCTTTTGTAGGTTTGGTGTAAATCTATTCAGTAGATTCTGAGAAAATAGCCTTTAAATCAATATATATATCTCAGCCCGCTTACGGTACGCTTACCGTACGCTTACGGTAAGCGTAAGGTGGCGTGCGCGAGCGCGATTCTGATTGGCTCTTAGATCTTAGTAAACATTCGAATCGGCCGAAACCAGGAAGCGGCGGCCGCCATTTTGTGTATTTCACTCTGAAAAAAAAGAGTGAAAACAAGGAAAGGGGGCAATGAGGAGAGTTACAGACCCCCTAACATTTGTAAGGGGGTCAAAGAAGGACAGAAAAGTACAAAAAAAACATTTATTGATTTTAAAAAAAATCACGGGGTACGCGTACGGTAAGCTTACGGTAAGCGTACGGTAGAAAAAAAAAAAAAAAAGAAATGAAAATCAGATTTAAGTGTTTAGATATTAGGGGGCTCTAAAAAGAGCCGTTGTGTTTATGAAATGATTTTTTAGTGGTACCTACAAGTAAGTACCGATGCAAAGTCTAAGGTTCAAGAGGAAGACTCTGTTCCCTTCATCATTGAAGTGCACACCATCTCCTCTATAAATGTCTTGCATGTCATAACGCAAGTTGTTGTGGTAAATGGCACCCATACCATAGTCACGGAGGAAAGCAGAAACAGATTTGTTGACGTGCTTTCTTGCTTTGTCATCGCACCGCGTGCCCACCGTGCGTGCACGGCACTAACTGCGTAAAGTGGGCGCGCGGTGCGCGAAGCGCACCGCGTGCTCACTGTGCGCGCACGGTGCGCGAAGCGCACCGTGCGCGCACGGAACGAACTGCGTTAAGTGGGCGCGCACGCCACGAATGGCGTAAAGTAACTTAGCATTTAAAAAAACGTATAAATTCACTGAAAAAACCATAGGTTTCACACACGTTATAGTTAGGAATTAGCATTTAAAAAACCTTGCAAATTCACTGAAAAAACCATAGGTTTCACACATGTTATAGTTAGCGGAAATTTTACTGATAAAAAACCAATGAAATTCCCCCGTTATAGTTAGTGCAGGCAACTATAACTCACGCGACCGCAATCTTCTGCTGATGACATATGTGTCTTTATGAAAAAAAAATATTTGTAATATATGTATAGCTAAAAATGTATGGAAGAAGACATGGGCAAATAAGTGTCTAAATACAGTATTAGCATCAGCAGAGGATTGCGGTCGCGTGAGTTATAGTTGCCTGCACTAACTATAACGGGGGAATTTCATTGGTTTTTTATCAGTAAAATTTCCGCTAACTATAACATGTGTGAAACCTATGGTTTTTTCAGTGAATATATATATATATATATATATATAATCTATAGTGAAATACTCCGTTTTAGCACTTTGTTGCTAAACGTATGAACAAGCGCACTGACCACAGATTGGTGCAGTAAGTATTTTTATTTACGCTTTCTCAAACAGCCAGCATGACGCGTTTATATATCTATGTTTTCAAGGTACGTAGATGTGAAGTTAGAAAGGGTAAATCTATTTTTCTCTATATGCATTTATCTTTCAATATTTTGTCCCTCAATATTCCCGTAACACAATAGTCTGGGGGACGATATTTAGTACTACAACCTTTGTCCAGTCCCTAACTTTGGCCAGGAAAAATTGTCTTTCTGGAGTGTTAAGGGGTAGAGAAATCTTTGTATCACTGCTTCCTTCATCATTTACTCTTGTGTTTTGCTCAGGGGTGTCATAAAGCCACCCTTCCACCATATCCTCACACAGGACTTGTGATGGATCCTGTGTCCTCGGTTCCCATACATTTTTCGCCTGGACATTTTGAAGAATGAAGTATTGTAGGTAGCAATGGTGTTTTTGATTGACAGTTCAACGCAATCACTTACATAAAGCTGACATTTGGGATCTATTCTCAAGCAGCATTGGAAGCATCCTCCTGAAGGTGCTCTCTGTTATTTAGAAGGTCCAGATCACCAACACCTAGATCTAGAGAGGCAGGTGTTGCATTTGGTGTCCCAGTGGATCCCAGATTTGTTGTTCCTCCTCTTTCTCTTTACCATTCTTTCCTTGGTGATTCATCGGAGGAGTCCAAAGGGCAGAGCTTTAGATACTTCCAAGCACAGGGAACACCATTAACATGACAAACCACGCTCTGTTGCCTGATACAGATGATATACAATATAGAATTTAAAAAAATGTTTAGGGTTTGTTCAACAGCTAGTGAGTAGTGATGCAAAAATGCTGAATGCCGGAGTCCTCAACATTGTCTTCGGACTCCCTTCTAAGGAGCACCATTGTCTCTTTTCAATTCTTTCTAGCTCCAGTGAATGGGAAGGACTTTGTCTACCTTTGGTTTCCACTGAAGAAACATTGACATTTTCCACTTCAGGATTCCTGGAGGAATCATCAACAATTAAAAAACTATGTTTGCTGGTTTATGTCCTGCACAAGTCAGCACTGATCCTCTCCCATAGGATTGTGTACGGTTCTTCAGAGAGCATAGAGATTAATCGCTTTCCGTGCATTGTGAATTAGCATATGAGGTGTTGGGTTCTATCTTCATAGAGTAGAACAATGCATCTTCCCTGGGAACTATACAATTTTCCCCATCTCTGCTTTTATTTGAACTATCCCTGGTATTTGGCACGAGCCAATGTTTATAAAGGCTGATGAATGTTCATGGTGACTTTCTGGTACTTCTTGGCAGCCAGAAAGTTATGATTGTTGGCTTAAAGCAGATTCTTTTATTTTTGTTGCTCTGGGCCATGGACCTGTTTGCAGTCAATCATCCAACACAACAGCCAAATGCATAGCTTTGGCTAGCACTGCATCTGTTATAAGCCGTACGCTCTCCTAGGTTCTTTCCTGCAATCCCCCGCCAAAGATGTTACTTACTACGAAAGCAAATGATGGACGGAATGCCGAATAAATCAAACATTCACCCCCAGTCAAGAGATCTGGGTTCAATCCATCATTCTTTTGCTCACTATGCCACTCAAGTTTCTCTTGACTGGGGGTGAGTGGCTGAAAAGTTTCGGCACTCCATTCATCATCTTGTTGTGTTTATTATGTTTGCCCTAAGAGACCAAGGTATGCTCAGACGTGGGTCCCTTGCTCACTTTGCCACTGGATACAAACTAGCCAGGCCGAAGAGGGTGGATACCCCGAAACCGGTCCCAGGATGCTTGGTTCCGGTCCAGAGAGGACCTGGCCTGGCAGTTCGGGCTGGACTGTTTCCATGAGGAGCATAGTCAAGACTGATTTGCATATGGCTGGGTCCAAACTGGGGTGTCATAGTGAGCAAAACAACAATGGATTGAAGCAAGATCTATTGCCTGGGCGTGAGTGGCTGCAAAGTTTCACCACTCCGTCCATCATCTTGTTGTGTTTGCTAAAGAAGTTACTTAGGTCATTGCTCCAGAGATTTGTATGGGTAATTGTTCCAGAGATTTGTATTCTTGTGGGTTTTCAGGTTTGCTCCCAACTATCCCCCAAGAACTGACAAAATTACCAAAACACCCCTTTGTAAGCTCTCCTCTTCCTGGGTGCTAGGCTAGCTGCTACGAGGTCCGATAGGTGGGGGCACCAAGTTGCCAAAGCTGTTCCGGAAAAGGTGTTGGGTGCATCGCTGCTTCTGGGAGGTGGGACCTGAATGCCTGCATTTTAAAACAAGACAATGCATCAACAGCATGATTCAGTATACCCGGCATGTGCTTGGCTCTAAAAAGTACATTTAATTTCATACATTGTAACACAATCTCTTTTAAAAGCCTCAGGATCATAGTGCACTTTTTTCAGTTTGATTATTAATGCAGTCCACCACCTCCATGTTATCTGACCAGAATATTACAGACTGGTTTCTCAAATGTTCAGGGCAGACGGACAGTGCCACCAGGATGGGAAAGAGCTCAAGGAAGCTTATGTTACTTGTGAGCCCTGAGTCTCTCCACCAACCCGGTCAAAGCCGTGCAATCCATTCAGACCCCAAAATGGCACCGAAGTCCTCTCTACTTGCCGCGTCAGTCATCAGTCCCAAATCAGGACTGGCCCTGGGCGAGTTAGGCCAAACCACCCTACCATTGAAATCGCTCAGGAATGCCTTCCAAATGAGCATGTCCTGTTTGACCTCGCTGGATAGTCTGGTGTGATGGTGCTTCTCTTTGAGCCCAGACATAGCCTGCGCAATGGTGCGGGAAATGGGACGCGCCACCGGCATTATGCGCAGTGCAAAGTTCAGCTGTCCTACTACTTGCTGTAACTGATGCAGAGTAACCTTTTCCTTCAAAAGACATTGCTGTAATGCTAATCTGAAATCTTGCACTTATCTGCCGGAAGCCTAGATACCCCTTCCACAGAATCCAGCTCAATCCCTAGGAATTCAATCTTTGTGCTAGGGCCCACTGTCTTGCCTGGTGCCAATGGCAAACCAAAATCATGCACGGGGCGCAGAAATTCACCAAGGCTGTCTTGCAATCCCCCGCTCCTGGAGCCCCCAAGAAGAGGAAATCATGAAGGTAATGTAAAACCCATTGGTGACCCGAGTCCCGCCTGAAAGCCCACTCCAAAAAGGAGCTAAATTTCTCAAAATATGCACAAGAGACTGAACAACCCATTGGGATACACTTGTCCACATAATACTTCCCCTGAAATTGAAAACCCAGGAGGTGAAAATCCAGAGGGTGCACTGGCAGTAAGCGGAACGCTGATTCAATGTCAGATTTTGCCAGCAATGTCCCTTGACCCAACACTCTCAGCATGTCTACTGCCTGATCAAAATATGCGTATTTCACACTGCACAGAGAGTCTGAAATTGCCTCATTCACTGAATTTCCCCTCGGCGCTGAAAGATTGTGTATCAATCAGAACTCCCCCTCCTCCTTCTTGGGAACCACCCCCAGTGGGGAGCAGACGAAATCCTCCATTGGGATGTTGTCACATGGGCCCACCACTCTGCCCAACTTTAGTTCCTTCAAAGTTTTCGCTGCCGCTATACCTGCATTGGACCTAACTGAAAGCTGAACCTTGCAAAATGCCACACCCTTGTAACCCTGCGCCGGGATCCTAAAACCTGCTAAAAACCCCTCCCTGATAGTCCTTGCATCATTGGGGCAATTATTCAAGTTTAACCAGGGGATCATGGCGCTGATGTTTATGGGGGATCTAGCTTTCCACAGGGCGGTCTCTCATTCCTGTTTCTTGCCTCCCTTCTCTCTGGATTTCTTGAAACACTTGGACTCGGGATGGGATGCGTTTCCACAGAAACCACAGTAGTGTTTGAGCCTACATGTGCCTGGCGCTCTGTTGCAGGTCTGTTTATTGTAGTCAAAACACACATCCTTCCTTCCAGTGCCCCCTGTCTTCCCTGCAGCGCCCCCCATGTTCCCAGTGAGGCCTGATCGAAAGGGTTGGTACCGCACGTTGTCTTGTGCATGGCCCCGACTGTCAGATGACCCCCGAACCAGATGTTTCAGAAGAATAAACATGTCGGTCTGATTCCATCCTAATGATGGATCCTGCGCCTTTGCCCTTCTGAAATCTTTATCATAGTCCTTCCACCCATTGCCCCCTTGTGTGGCTAGTGCAACAGTGATCCTATTCTGATAACACGCCATCTCCGACACCACCTCGGGGAAACGCTCAAGCATGATTGCCATGAATATAGTGAAACCTTGTATCAAATTGGCTAGATTCTCCTCTACTCTGTACTTTAAAATTATGTTTGACCATTCCTTATGGTGTGTCCACTCCTTATTCTTCCTTGCTTCGTCCCTTTCTGTCTCATCTATCAAAAGGGAAAAAATGCTAACATATGCCCCCTTCCTTTTCTTTTGTCTCTTGGGACAAATGTCGCCCCAAATGTTCCCTGCCTGAACGCATCCGCCCCAAATCTAAAGGAGGCAATGGCTTACTCATACCTGCTGGTGCCGCTGTATCAACCGGTGTTGGTGCTCCTGGATCCGCTGGTGCGCTTACTGGTACCACCGGGCCTCCGCCACCACCTACTGGTACTACTGGTACTGTGACCACAGGTGTTTCACCACCACCCGGTATTGATGGCGCCCCATTTGGCTGATCTTTCCCCAACTGAGCCATAATTTGTCTGGCCTTCTCAAGTGCATTTCCCCCGTTGCCTGATGCCCCTGCTGCGGGAGACCATCTCCCCACCGTCTCCAGCCACGGAAGTACTGCCACCAGACTGGACACTATGTCCAGCTGGTCCGGCGTGGCCCCCCTTGACCCTATCAACAGAGGAACCGATGGGACCAGAGGTTGTCCCTCTACCGGCACCGTGAGCCCTGACGTACTAGGCTCCTCATTTCCTTGTGGGTTTGGCATAGGCACCTACGGTATAGGTATCACCTCCCTAGGTGCCAGCCCTGGGGCAACCCCGCCCCTCTGCCGTTGTTCTTGTGCCTGCTTCGCTTGGGCAACAGTGGAGAAAAAGTTTTTGGAGGCACAATCACCCGCCTGGGCCTCTCTTCCTCCCCGTCAGGACCATCCACCTTCTCTTGCAATCGATTTAAGGCCTGTCCCATAACCTGGACCTGCTGCATCAGGGCCTCCATCATTACATCAGTCAGTGAACGCTTCTCACTTCGCTTCACCTTATGGGCCATTGCGTTTCAAAGCACTTTTATACCCACACTACAGTGAGACCCTGTGCACTGACCCGACCCAATGCACAACACCCCTACCTGGAAGTTCTAGCAGCCACTGGCCAGCCTCTGCACCCACGCAACCAGATCCACGGCCCACTGGCTAGCCCAGTGAGTTCAGGTGAGTCGCCACTCAAACCCGAGTGGCTCCCGGAAACGCTGGAATGCTGGCCTGCCGGTGCCGCCTTCACAAGCGATCCACAGGCTCCTCCGATAATCCTCCTTGCCTTTGGTATCTTGAGGAAGTGCCGCACTCCGCTGCGTAGTTTTTGTCACCCGAATCTCGCTGCGGCTGTGGGACACAAAAGAGTATTCTGTGTGCAATCCTGCACACAGTTGTCTTAATACCACTGTCGATAGAAACGCTGCGAACAGCTGATCGTGCCACTTCCTCGTGCTCACACGTGTCTCTAACTATATTGCTGATTGTGCAGCCTACCCCTTATAACATGCAGACTGCCGGGGCTACACTGTGCCCCACACGCGCTTACTGGCTTTGCCGATCCACTCTGCGTCCTCCGCTACGTGAAAAAAGGCCCACAGCTCGGCTCGCAGGACGGCCCAATTCCCTTTGCCCTCCGTCGATCACCATTCCCAACCAGAGGCTCCGCTGCACAGTCGCGACCTCCAAACCACTAAATGGCTTTGCTGCTTCACTCTGCTTCCTCCGCTGCGTGAGAAACACCCGCCGTTCGGCTCATAGGATGGCTTGACTTCCTTTGCCCTCCGCCGATCACCGTTCCCAACCAGAGGCTCCGCTGCACACTTGCGACAATCCAATCTGAAAAATAAAACGAAAACAAATTACGTGCCGCCGATGGCCCGGGTGCCGTTCCAGGGGGAGCGAGAGGAACAAGAGACTGTTCCCGCTCCCCCAGCCCCCTTTTTAAAGGGGGGATACAAGGGCAGCCAGTTTAAGCCGGCTTGCCCCTACGACTGGTGATCGTGCGAACCGGAAGCACTAAAGTGCTTCCGGTTCACACCACAGCCGACCACCCATTGGACATTCCAAAAAGGGGGTTGTGGGGGTGCTGAGCCGTCACCAGGCGCCTCCTCCTACCCCAGGGACAGGTGCAACCGCCATAATGGCGGCTCGCGCCATGTTGCGCTCTGCCTTGCCCAGACTGCTTGGTTACAGACCGATAATATAGTTTAGCCTGTGTTTTAGCTAGAAGCCAGAGAGGAGCATTCTGTGCTGGGGGCATTCTGAGGAACAAAAGTGTAACTGCAATGGCCTTGACTTCTGGCAAAGAACGGGCAACACTCACAGGCGACAGCTATGGAGAAGTATAAGAGCTACAACAGAACAGGCAATAATGTAGGGTTTTGTTACCCTGACTTCATCTAATGCCAGGTATTTACTTCCTGTGGGTTACACTGGTAGGCTGTGCTCATGCTCTCATTACCATACACATAATTTCTTGCTATGTTTATACAGTAAAGTCGTGCATAATAGAGGGTCTCTAGAATGTCTCAGCAATCTCCATGCTGACCTGACCCCTTACAATGGCCCACGGGGGAGGGAGGGGGCAGTAAGCACCCTGACGGCAAAGGGGTGTTGCCCCACTCGTAAGAGTCAGTCACAGAAAAATAAAATGATAATAAAACGATATCATTCTATTTTTCTGTGACTGCCTCTGGATTAGGCATGCATGTGTAGGGCGGGACGGGCAAAGACAGGATGGAGTAGTGGGCACTTATAAGTGCGCATGTCAGTTTGGTCGGTGTCTTAGGCTGGCCAAACAGACATGCAAACTTCTATTTCTCCAACCCAGCTGTATTGAACAGCTGGGTTGGAGAAAAGCAGCAGGCTCCCAGGCACTGTCTGAGCTGCAGATCAGGCTGCTCAGACCAATCCTGGTGCTGTTCTCATACCATGAGAGCAGCGTCGGGATTGGGTGGGGAGCCTGTGCTTTCCCAGAGACTGCTGGGAGAGAAGCACTGAGGCGACTGTCAGCATCAGAGGCAGTGGCAGCGAAAGGTACATGTTTTAATTAATATTTTTGCCTAAAGCCCATGCCCACCCCCGCCTTCCCACTTTCATTTTGTGGTGCCGCTACTGACTCTTATATTTATCAATATCTCTGTTCTGTGAAAGTTGGTTCACATATGGCGTAAGTCACTGCTAATAAACAGCCCATGGCCATCCTCCTGCAGGAGTCCAGGCTCCAGAGACTGGCCTTTATTTCTAGTTTTCTTATGCCCCCAGGTTCAGGATGAACCATTCACAGGACATCACCAAAGAACAAGTATCTCCTTACCGTAGACATGCTTTTATGTTATTGTTGGTTGGGTGTCATGGCAAGTAATTGTACATGGAGACACAACCCAGTGTCACTTCCATGCGCACAGGAATGGAATACAAGAGGCCACGGCAACGCAACCTAACTTTACTTCCATGTGCACAGGTGTGGAATACTACAATACACGGCAATGCAACCTAACTCTACTTCCATGTGCACAGGTGCCTAATGCTAGAGTCCACGGCAACGCAACCTAACTCTACTTCCATGTGCACAAGTTTGGAATGCTAGAGTCCACCGCAACGCAACCTAACTCTACTTCCAAATGCACAGGTGTGAAATGCTAGAGTCCATGGCAACGCAACCTAACTCTACTTCCATGTGCACAGGTGTGGAAAGCAAGAGTCCATGGAGACACTAACCAATGCCACTTCCATGTGCACAGATGTGAAATGAAAGAGTCCACAGTGACACTAGCCAACTCTATGTCCATGTGCACTGGGGTGGAATGCTAGAGTCCACGGCATCATACCTAACTCTACTTCCATGTGCACAGGTGTGGAATGTAAGAATCCACAGAGACACTACCCAGTGCCACTTCCTTGTGTGCAGGGGTGGAATGCAGGAATCCACGGCAACATTAGCCAACTCTACTTCCATGTGCACTGGGGTGGAATGTAAGAATACACAGAGACACTAGCCAATGCCACTTCTATGTGCACAGGTGTGGAATGATAGAGTCCACGACAACGCAACCTAACTCTACTTCCATGTGCACAGGTGTGGAATGTTAGGGCCCGATTCACAGAATTAACTTAAGACAAAATCCTAAACTTACTACTTTTGGTATTCACAGAATGCATTTACTACTTTTGGTATTCACAGAATGCACTTACTACTTTTGGTATTCACAGAATGGATTTACGACTACTAACTTTACGTCCGCACTCGGGCCGGAAATTCTGGCCCAGAGGCGGAGCTTCCGTCCTGGAGGCGGGGCTTCTGGGCCAGAGGCGGAGCTTCCGGCCCGGAGGTGGGGATTCCGGCCAGTGGCGGAAATTTAGCCATGGCCAAAATCTCCACCTCCGGGCCGGAAGCTCCGCCTCTGGGCCGGAAGCCCCACCTCCGGGCCAGAAGCTCCGCCTCCGGGCCGGAATTTCCGGCCCGAGTGCGGACGTAAAGTTAGTAGTCGTAAATCCATTCTGTGAATACCAAAAGTAGTACGTGCATTCTGTGAATACCAAAAGCAGTATGTGCATTCTGTGAATACCAAAAGCAGTAAGTGCATTCTGTGAATACCAAAATGGTAGTAAGTTTAGGATTTTGTCTTAAGTTAGTTCTGTGAATCGGGCCCAAAGAATCCATGGAGACTATGGGCCCTGGAGGCTATAAAGTGGCTCTCTATACATCACCAAATCAACAACACCTGACGGGCCCAACAGCACTAACAGTTTCCCTATGGCATCAAGTGACAAACTAGGTTGGCACAACAAACTGACACAGGCCACCCCACTCTGGGAAGCAAACAAATTGGGGAAACTGGGTTCCTGTTACGGTTTTAGCAAATGGGACCCTATTGGCATATCAAGAGTGGGCGATCTGTGGGTTAAGGGGAAAATACTCTCATTCTCAGAATTAAAAAGAGAATATGAAATGTCAGACACCAAAGCATATCGATATCCACAAATCAAGCATGCCCTTACAGCAGCCATCTCATCTGAACGAGACTTCCCTGAGGCATTCCCTCTAGAAGACAGGCTGGTCACAGATTACATGACATGAAGAACCATCTCCATGACACATCAAACAAGCATTTGCCATGCAATAGGTCCCGCATTACTAAAAGTTTGAGTTATTGGTCTTGCATAATTATTTGCAAAGCCAATAGCTCAAACTTTCAGTAATGTGAGACTTATTGCATTGCAAATGCTTTACCTTTGGTATAATCGCGGCACCCGTGCTTTACTTTTAATATTAAAAGTAAAGCGTGGGTGCCGCGATTATACCAAAAGTAAAGAAATAGAAAAAAAAATCAATTTCTTTACCTTTGGTATAATCGCGGCACCAGCGCTTTACTTTTAATGTTATAAGTAAAGCGCGGGTGCCGTGATTATACCAAAAGTAAAGAAATAGATGTTTATTTCTATTTCTTTACCTTTGGTATAATCACGGCACCCGCGCTTTACTGATAACATAAAGCGCCGGTGCCGCGCTTATACCAAAAGTAAAGAAAAACGAGTGGCGCGCGCATCACGCCTGTGTCTGGGCACGATCATAGCTCCTCTCAAGGCCTATTTGTGTCTATTACACGCTTGGTGCACGTAATAGACACCAATAGGCCATGGGAGGAGCTATGCGCGCACCTCGGGCCAATTGCGTGCAGTCTTTTAGAATAAGACGCACGCAAAGGCCAATGGGGGAGCTGAAAAAGAAACGCACACAAGCGTGTGCGATTCCTAGGTCAGCTTGATTTCCCCGTTTTTCACTTACTATAGGTCTTGCGACAACTTGCCCGACCCACTTACTCAACTCCGTTTACAGTGGCAGACGGATGTAGAGGACCCAGAGGACGATGAGTGGCAAGAAGGACTCTCCTTCCCACACGAAATAGCAATCGCACTACAGGTGGGCACATGCATCCACATAATATGGGAATGTCCTACAATCCAGCAGTACTGGGAAGTGGTAGTGTCACAGCTACATCAAGTGTGTGGGAGGGATCTGTCACTACAGCCTAAATTGTGCCTCCTTAATGTATGGGAAGCAACAGACATGACCCGTATGGAACAAGCATGGGTCACACTTGGGATGGCAATAGCTAAACGAAACATAGCACATAAGTGGGGTGCCCAGGAAGCACTTACAATAGGGGAATGGAAAAGAGATATGGACTGGTGTATGCTAGCTGAAAAAACAGTATACGAGCACAGGGGATGCCCCCAAAAATGGGACCGAATACGGAAGCAATCGAACACCCACCGGGGGAATATTTGCTCCCCCCTCAATTCCAAGACAGGAATCAGGCTGGCGAGGTGACGCAATGTGCGGAAATCTTGACGAAATTTAACAGGTTGTGTGTGGTTGCTCTGTGGTGAGAAAGCACTGCAAAATGGTCTATGGTTGTCTCATGCAAGATTTGTAATATCAACTGTTGAATAATCACTAAAACCTAATATAAAGATGTTAAAAATAATCCACGGAGACACTAGCCAATGCCACCTCCATGTGCACACGGGTGGAATGCAAGAATCCATGGAGACACTAGCCAATGCCACTTCCATGTACACAGGGGTGGAATGCAAGAATCCATGGAGACACTAGTGAAACCCACCTCAACAATCACAGGTGCTGAATGCAAGGGTTCATGGAGACACTAGTAAATGGCACTCCGGTGCACACCGGTGCAGAATGTGAGAGTTCACACAGAGACTGGAGAACTCAACTGCAACATGCACAGCTGCAGATTGAAAGAGTTCATTGAGGCACTAGTGAATGCCACCTCCACATGCACTGGTGCAGAATTCAAGAGTTCATTAGACACTAGCAAACCACCACAGCAATGTGCAGCGGTGCTACATGCAACAGTTCATACAGACACTAGGTGACTCCACCTCCACATGCACTGACATGTAATGCAAGAGTTCACGGGGACAGTAACAAAGGCCACCTCCAGGTGCACAGGTGCAGAATGCAAGAGTTCATGGAGACACTAGTGAATGTTACTTCCACACATACAGGTGTAGAATTCAGGAATTCATGGAGACACCAGGAAACACTACCACAATATGCAGTGGTGCAAAATGCAACAGTTCATGTACACACTAGGCAATGCCATCTCCACATGCACAGGTGCGGAAGACAAGAGTTCATGGAGACACGAGTGATCACTATCTCCACATGCACAGTGCAAGATTAAAGAGTTCATTAGACACTAGCAAACCTCCACAGCAATGTGCAGTGGTGCTAAATGCAATAGTTCATACAGACACTAGGTGACTCCACCTCCACATGCACTGACATGTAATGCAAGAGTTCATGGGGACAGTAACAAAGGCCACCTCCAGGTGCACAGGTGCAGAATGCAAGAGTTCATGGAGACACTAGTGAATGTCACTTTCACACAAACAGGTGTAGAATTCAGGAATTCATGGAGACACCAGGAAACACTACCACAATATGCAGTGGCGCAAAATGCAACAGTTCATACACACACTAGGCAATGTCATCTCCACATGCACAGGTGCGGAAGGCAAGAGTTTATGGAGACACTAGTGATCACTATCGCCACATGCACAGTGCAGGATGAAAGAGTTCATTAAGGCGCTAGTGAACGCTACCTCCACATGCACAGTGCAGGATGGAAGAGTTCATGAAGACACTAGTGAATGCCACTTCAACATGCACCGGTGCAGAATTCAAGCGTTCATGGAGACACTAGCAAACCACCACAGCAATGTGCAGCGGTGCTAAATGCAACAGTTCATACAGACACTAGGTGACTCCACTTCCACATGCACCAACATGTAATGCAAGAGTTCATGGTGACAGTAACAAAGGCCACCTCCAGGTGCACAGGTGCAGAATGGAAGAGTTCATGGAAACACTAGTGAATGTCACTTCCACACAAACAGGTGTAGAATTCAGGAATTCATGGAGACACCAGGAAACACTACCACAATATGCACTGGTGCAAAATGCAACAGTTCATGCACACACTAGGCAATGCCATCTCCACATGCACAGGTTACGGAAGACAAGAGTTCATGGAGACACTAGTGATCACTATCTCCACATGCACAGTGCAGGATGAAATAGTTCATTAGACACTAGCAAACCACCACAGCAATGTGCAGCGGTGCTAAATGCAACAGTTCATACAGACACTAGGTGACTCCACCTCCACATGCACTGACATGTAATGCAAGAGTTCATGGGGACAGTAACAAAGGCCACCTCCAGGTGCACAGGTGCAGAATGGAAGAGTTCATGGAGACACAAGGAAACCACCACAGCAATGTGCAGCGGTGCAAAATACGAAAGTTTATACAGACAGGAGAGAACACCACCCCTACATGAACTGACATGTAATGCAAGAGTTAATGGAGACAGTAGCAAACACTACCCCAATGTGAACAGGTGCCGAATTCATGAGTTCATGGAGACACTAGTGAATGCGACCTCAATGTGCACAGGTGCAGAATAATTCATGGAGACACTAGTGAATGCACCTCAACGTGCACAGGTGCAGAATAATTCATGGAGACACTAGTGAATGCCACCTCAACGTGCACAGGTGCAGAAGAGTTCATGGAGACACTAGTGAATGCCACCTCAACGTGCACAGGTGCAGAAGAGTTCATGGAGACAGTAGTGAATGCCACCTCAACATGCACAAGTATAGAAGAATTCATGGAGACACTAGTGAATGCCACCTCAACGTGCACAGGTGCAGAAGAATTCCTGGAGACACTAGTGAATGCCACCTCAACGTGCACAAGTAAAGAAGAATTCATGGAGACACTAGTGAATGCCACCTCAACGTGCACAGGTGCAGAAGAATTCATGGAGACACTAGTGAATGCCACCTCAACGTGCACAAGTAAAGAAGAATTCATGGAGACACTAGTGAATGCCACCTCAACGTGCACAGGTGCAGAAGAATTCATAGAGACACTAGTGAATGCCACCTGAACGTGCACAGGTACAGAAGAGTTCATGGAGACACAAGCCCACCTCACGGCCACCAGCACACGTGCAGAATGCAAGAGACTAGTGAACGCTGCCTTCACATGCACCAGAGTGGTATGCACGAGTACATGAGATCTCAGTTCCAGAAAATGCCAAGTACATATGAATAGGCTGTGAAGAGTAGCAGTCTTGCCTGTCCCAGAACCTGCTACTCGGATTTCCCATCATGCAAATGCTTACTACCTCCCTTAGATGATGGTGAAATACGTTTACTCTGTGGAGTCTCCTTGGACCTGTTGGTTTGCCCTAGCATGAGATGCTCATGGGTGTTATCCATCTGGGGATGAAATGCGCATGTAGAGCTAAAACCGCCATCCTTCTTCTACTCCCTTTCTCTTTCTCACTTCTTCCATGTTTTTATTCTCCCCGCGTGCTCTTCTCTGGTCATTCCTCTCACCTCTCACCTGCCTCTGCATCTCCCTCTCCTCCCCCTTTCCTTCTCTCGGCCTTCTTTCTCTTGTCTTTCAACACACGAATTCCAATTGAATTTGATCATATTTCGAAGTTTCTCAGGTGTTCTGTTCATTGTGTTGATTTCAAGCAGGGTATTGATTGAGATAACCAGATTCCAGTGCCAGGTGTGTCTCTGAGCCTTGGTGCTGCTGTGGCATTTTAAGTGCAGCTTCTCTACACCCCCTCCCCCACGCATCCCTCAGACCCCACCCCATTGGATAGAAATTAAATGCACTACAAGGCTGAGCCAGCACTCACAGCCCAGGGGCAGTGGTGTAGCAGAGCCACCAAGCGGTCTAGTACAGCAAGCGGGAGGCGGTATGGAAAGGGAATGTATGTATGTGGTGTTTGAAGCGCATGCCTAGCCAGAGAGAGATGCAGCGGAGGGCTGTACAGGGTCAAAGGCAAGCATACAGCCAATGGGTGATCAGGATCAGAGAGGTAGCTTGTTACTGCATTGTAATTTAGGCCCACATTCTTAGAAAGATCATGAAACGCAGCGCAGCAGCCAAAAATACTGCACTGCGCGACAGGGAGGGAGCAGGAGAGCGCCATATCTATAGAGATATGTCTCTCCCCTTCACTCTCTCTAGCGCCGGCGCCGATTTCAGCTGCTGTGTGCCAGGCACACACCTTTGCACCATAGCTCTAGGGTGGGTACCCGAGTCTACCATAGGTTTTGTCCTAGAAGGGTACTCTTCCAGTACAAAATACTATGCATAGACACACTTAAAACTTTTACTACTTTGCATGTGTGCTGCACGGTGCAGCACGCATGCTAAGTCGGAAAAGCAAGGAGAAATAAAACAAATTCTCCTTTTAACGCCTCCTTACAAAAGGCATTAATGTTTGGCACTGAACCCTGTCTACTATTGTTTGTCGATAGGGTTTTGCATCAAACGTCATGGGTGATTGTATGCGAACACCCATGTACCTCCCATGTAACTCCCTCATGGTGCTAAGTAATGCAAAGCAGTGAGTGAATACAAGGGACTAGGAAATTAAGGGTTCAAAGCAGTCAAGGTTCATGTCACTGAGCAGGTTTGCACTATTTCTTGCTTGTTGGTCTTGTCTAATAACTTGAATTCTGTTTTGGTTGGATTGAGCTTCATGTAGGTGCTGGTATTGCACACCCGAGTAGGGGATGGCACTTGGAGGCAAGGATGAATAACAAAACATTCTGACTGACTTTATTTCAGGCCCTTGGTGGTAAATTAGGACAGTGCTTGCTTCAAATACCTTTTACCATCATATTATGAAAACAGGGTTCTGGAGGTGATAATATGTGACAAGAACATCTGTTCATATTTGATGTGTGGCCTTTTGTTGTAGCGGTGGTGATGTATTTGCATGTTTTTTGTGTTACTGTGTATTTGTGATAATTTAATTGAAAAGTGATATGTTTGTGTTGCTGTCTGGGAGTAAAGGCAGGGAGAGGTGATTCGAAAGGTAATGCTTAACAAGGTTACAGGGCAAGGTTAATACCAGGCTTCTCAAGATATAACTGTGGTCACAAAATTATAGAGGACAGGAAATGGCTGTAAGCAGGGACAAGGAGAGAGACAGCAGGCAGACAAGAACAAGGTTTGATCAAAGTAATGGATGTACAGGTATGACAAGAGGACTCTTAGAACTCAGGGAGAGGACTTTAAGATTTACACCAATAGATTGCTCTTCAGAACATTCATAAAGCGAAGTCATAGTTTGGGCCTGCTGTTATATTGATTGTTGTACTCAGTGGTAGGTGGACAGAGTCTGACAATAACACTAAAACAGGTAAGACTCCAAAGGACCTGGGCACAACAACAGAAGTCTTTCCCTTACCTAATCATAACAGAGACCAAGCTAGAGGTCACCCTGTAAATGGGTATGGACTGCAACCAGTGGAACGAATTTGGAACAGAAAACCATATGGAAAGAATAACCAGAACACAGGACAGACAAATCTGAAGAGAAGGAAACCAGACAATAAGAAAGAACAAACAATAGAGAATGAAGACAGACTACATCGAAGCCAGCTCCAACCATTGCAAAGAACTTTTTTGCATTGTCAGAGTTCTACTGCCCGTCAGCCACCAAGAACATTATCTTACCTTGCCAGGAACTCTGCAACTCCCAGGTGGACTACTTCCACAACAAGATATCCAGCACCTATAGAAACTTTGAACCTCAACTGACCTACCTCTACAGCCTCCTCAGACCAACAGACACCATCCATAACCACCCGCTCACCGTGTTGGAACAAAGCAAACACAAGGAGATGATGGACGGAGCGCTGAAGCTTTTCAGACACTCACCCCCAGTTGCAGATCTGGGTTGAATGCATCATTGCTCTTTAGCTCACTTCGCCACCCCAGTTCAGACCCAGCCATATTCAAATCAGTCTTGGCCCTCTTCCTCATGGGAGTAGTCCAGCCCAAACCGCCAAGCCAGGTCTTCCCTGGACCAGACACTAACATCCAGGGACCTGTTTCAGGGTAACATCCCTCATCAGCCAGGCTAGCTTGAATCCAGCGGTAAAGTGAGCAAGGGACCCACGTCTGGGAATACCCTGCCAACTTAAGGTGAACAAAGCCAACACAAGGAGATGATGGACAGAGCACTGAAACTTTTCAGACATATGCAAATCAGTCTTGACGCTATTCCTCATGGGAATAGTCCAGCCCGAACCGATAAGCCAGGTCTTCCCTGGACCGGAAACAAGAATTCTGGGACCGGTTTCAAGGTACCACCACTCATCAACCAGGCTTGAATTCAGTGGCAAAGTGAGCAAGGGACCCACGTCTGGGCATACCCTGCAAACTAAGGGAGAACAAAGCAAACACAAGGAGATGGATTGAAGCTAGCCTGACTGATGAGGGGTGATTCCCCGAAACCGGTCCCAGGATGCTTGTTTACGGTCCAGGGGGGACCTGGCTTGGTAATTCGAGCTGGACTGTTCCCATGAGGCACCGCGTCAAGACTGATTTGCATGTGGCTGGGTCTAAATTGGGGCAGCATGGTGAGCAAAAGAATAATGGATTTAACCCAGATCTCCTAACTGGGGTGAATATTTGATTTGCTCTGCATTCCTTCCATCATCTGTGTGTCTTTTGCTTTCTCACACTAAGTGTGCCGGGTATGCCCAGACGTGTGTCCCCCGCTCACTGTGCCACTGGATTCAAGCTGGCCTAGCTGATGAGGAGTGGTGCCCCGAAACCAGTCCCAGTATGCTTCTTTTTGGTCCAAGGAGGACCTGGCTTGGCAGTTCAGGCTGGACTGTTCCCATGAGGCACAGGGTCAAGACTGATTTGCATATGGCTGGGTCTAAACTGGGGTGGCATGGTGAGCAAACAAACAATGGATTTAACCCAGATCTATTGACTGGAGGTGAATGTTTGATTTGCTCTGCATTCTGTCCATCATCTGTGTATCTTTTGCTTTCGTAGCATATGAGAACAGCTCACCACACAGAGCACTGCAGCTATCATGAACTCCATCCACTCTGGAGACTCCAGGGACCCCTGCCCCCACCATTTCTTCAATCTTGGGAGCAAATCAACCAGCTGCAATCTCACCTCCTTTATCAACGGATCCATCTCCACATCCGCTTTCCCGGATGGATGGAAACATGCAGAGGTCAGACCCCCTCCCCAAGAATCCCTCCGCTGACTCCTGCGGTCTCAAGAACTTTTGCCCCATTTCTCTGCTCCCGTTCCACACCAAAGTCCTTGAGAAGACCATCAACTGGCAACTCACAGAGCACCTGGAGAGTAAAAACCTGCTGGACACCTCCCAAATTGAGTTCCATGCCAACCACCGATGACATCAGGACCCTCATCGACCAGGAAGAAACAGCAGCCCTTAACCTCCTCGACCTCTCAGAAGCATTCAACACTGTATCCACTACCACCTTATCATGAGACTCTACCAAATCGGGATTCAGGAAGACGTCCTCAGTTGGATCACATCCTTCCTCACAGGATAAACCCAGAAAATCTGCCTACCTCCCTTCACCTCAGAACCCAAGAACCTCATCTGTGGCGTCCCCTAAGGTTCAACCCTCAGCCCCACCCTGTTCAACACCTACATGACACCCATGGCCAACACCGTCAGAACTCACGGCATCAACATCATATCCTATGAAAATTACACCCAGGTCATCCTCTCTCTCTATCAGAAGACCTATCCACTACTAGGACTAACTTCCACAGCTGCATGACGAGTGTTGCTGATTGGATAAAAACCAACTGCCTGAAACTCAACACGGACAAGACAGAAGTGCTGATTTTCGGGAACAAAACCTCCCCGTGGAACAACACCTGGTGGCCTACCGAACTCGGGCCCACACCAACAGACCAAGCCCACAACCTCAGCATCATCCTGGGCAGTAAACTCACCATGAAATGCCACATCAATGCAGTCTACTCTCCCTGCTTCCATACCCTCCGCATGATCTGAAAGATCTTCAGATGGCTCCTCGTCAACACTAAGAAAACCGTCACTCAAGACCTAGTCACCAGCCAGCTGGACTACTGCAATGTGCTCTATGCCGGAATCACCACCCAAATCCTGAAGAGACCCCACCTGGTACAGAATGCGGCTGCGAGACTCATCCTTCACCTCCCCATATGGACCCACATCACCCCACACCTCAGGAACCTCCAGAAAAGATGCCAATTCAAGATGCTGATACACGCCTACAAGGCCCTCCACAACCAAAGACCAGCATACATCAACCTTCACTTGTGATCTGCCTCCTGTGCCCTCGCACACTTTCCCCCATCTGCTGAAGCCACAGTGGAGGAATGCTCCTAAGCCTACCTCACCTTCAAGCACTGAAATAGGCTTCCCCTCCATCTCCGAACATCATCCTCTCTCCCAGTATTCAAAAAAAGACTCATGACCTCGCTGTTGGACTGAGCCCAGCAAGATCCTCGAGCCTGGATACCCTCACAGGTGATAAGCCACTCTTTACAAACACTGATTGACTGATTGATACTAAACTAGCACAGGGAACAGTAGAGATAGCAAGAAGTCTATTTAAATCGAAGACAAGGAATTGTGAACAGGGCTTCAGAAATCAAGAACAGGCACAAGGTATGTCTTGTTGGTACATGAAAACCCAACCTAGGTTTTAGAACTAGCAATTCTAGAATGTAACCAAGAGGCACTGGAACAAGTAATGCCCTGCCGGTACATGGAATAACGCAAGAATTCAGCACAGGGTCCGAACAGGAATTCAGAACAGGGAAGCAAATTAAATCATTTCTACCTTAGCAAATACATAGTCAGAAGCCCAGCAGGGACTACACAGGGCAGCAACAGGAAAGAAGCAGGTAACCGCAAAAAGCAGTAGCAGGATACAGGACTCCTCTCAAGATTTCAATGGTTAAACAGTGCAGGCAGCTGGAGAAGAAAGCAGGAGCTCCCAATAACAGCAGTGAAGGAACAAATTCTGAATTCAGAAGCCAGTCTTAAATCTGTCCTCCCAGATCACAGCCACATAGGCTGAGTGGCACTCAGAACAGGAGTGAGCTGGCTGCAGCACAGTGCAGGTGAGAGGAGTTAAAGTCTCACCTCCTCTTCTTCGCTGCCTGATAGAGTGCATGAAGGTTCCAGGAAGCAACAAGTGGCCAGAATGAAACTCAGAGCTGAAAATGGATTGGATCTTGTTTCTGAACATGGCAGAAATTAATGCAAGGGAGTACATGGGCATGCTGCATGTGATCCACATAGTCTGAAGCAAGATTCAGAAAAAGCTCTCCAACTCTCAGGCTCGAGTAAGGCATACAAGTTCCATAATGCATTAAGGGTTGATAAGTAAACCATGGAATGGAATTTGGCGTGAGCCTGGGGGGTGAACTCCGCTCCGCTCGCAGAGTTTGCGGAGTTTTCCGCACTCTGCTTTACACGGAGCTCGTGGAGTTCCGAAAAACTCCACTTTGCGAATCGGAGTTTTTTTCCTTGCTCGAGTTCGTCAGCGTCATGTTGGCGAGCGAAGAAAATCCACCTCCCGATGAGATTTTTCCTTGTTCGCGATCGTCAACTTCAAGTTGGAGAGCGTGAGCGTGGAAAATAAACCTCCTGGCGAGATTTCTCAATGTGGGCAGTCAGATTTCTCATGGTTAGTGGTCACGTATGCTGGCGACCGCTCGCGTTGAGAAACTGTCCGTTCGCGTTGAGAAAGCTGCCACTTGAGTAAAAATCTACTTTAGCGGCAGAAAGGAAGCAGCGCCTGCTTGCGCTGTGCTTGGTGCCGTTCACGATTATTGCACAGTGCGGACAAGCACCTGGCACTGAAAATCACAGTGAACGGCATTTATCCAACACACTCCACTGCTCGCGGAGCTCCACGTAACTCAGCAGAGTTTTGTTTGCACTTCACGGAGTTCCACGTAACTACGCAAACTCCACCTAGGCTTAATCTCGAGTGGATCTGATTTTTGCAAGGATTTGTAAAGTGTCAGAATGAACACTGAAATCAGCATAGGTTCCAAACTAGTGTTAATGATGGAAGCAGGCTCACAGGAGGTCTTCACCTTATGGCAGGATCCTGCCAGTTGCACCGTAGCTATTGTACTGAATTTTATTTTGACTGTTTTGTTTTCATGTGCTTTTTTATGTTTTAAATGTGTTATGTTGCTTTGTGTATGCTATTGTGTTGTGTAGGGATGTGAACATTTTTCTTAATTTGCTTTTGCATAATTACATTAAATTTTGGGAAATTTGTCTAAATTATGCATAGTTATGTAAAATGCGAATCCTCCGTTTAGTGCTACATTTTAGTGCATAATGGGTCCTCACATACATTTTTGATGCAAGAACGCATTTCATGCTGAAAAAATTGCAAGAAAACCCAATTCCGACAAAGAAAATATATGCGATGAGGGAACTGAAGAGTCTATTTAGCCACAGTTGAAGATCTTTCTGCCTATGACCTTACAGCATATCTTGGAGTGTGTCAGTGTTGGTTGCCCTGGGCAACTTACTCTGGGGAATGAGTGCCTGCGTCTGGAAATCAGCCATAGTCAAGCCTGGAGAGAGACCTTGCAAGTTGGGAGGAGTTGTCAGGATCTGTAACAGATCCTGACAAACCCCTAGAAGTTAGGTGAAGGAATGGCCTAAGCACAACCAACTTGTGCCTCCCCGAAGAACTACCACATCATACCTCCATCTCTTTGCAAAATCTGTGTGCATCAGCTCCTAGTGGCAAAAGCATTACACATAGTGCCAAAGTATTACTGTTCTTCTTTGTTGTAAAACTTGCAGTCAGGGATGGTTCTAGGATGTTTGTTGCCCCAGGCAGAAATGAAATGTGTGAGTCCCCTCTAATTTGCATACAGCGTGAGACATTCAGGGCTGTTAGCATCTCAATAGATGGCCCTGCTCCTGAAGCTGCTTTGTGCAGCCACCTCTGGGCTCCAGCCCCTCCTTTTCAGGGACCTACAATCCACTTGCAGCTCGAAGAGCTGAAGGTATGAGAGTTGCTTCTCAGTACTGGAAGGGGGAGGAGCTACACTGCAACAGGCATCCCGCACAGGATGTCCAATAGTCTAATTGCAGGACAAAACTGCAGACAGTGGGCCCGATTCACAGAACTAACTTAAGACAAAATCCTAAACTTACTACCATTTTGGTATTCACAGAAGGCACTTACTCATTTTGGTATTCACAGAAGACACTTAATCACTTCGGTATTCACAGAAGTTAGTAGTCCTAACTTTAGGACTCCTAAATGCCTTCTGTGAATACCGAAAGTCTTAAAATTAGGATTTTTCTCAGTTTAGGAGTCCTAAAGTTAGGACTCCTAACTTTACTACTACTAAACTCAGAAAAATCCTAATTTTAAGGCTTTCGGTATTCACAGAAGGCATTTAGGAGTCCTAAAGTTAGGACTCCTAACTTTACTACTACTAAATTGAGAAAAATCCTAATTTTAAGACTTTCGGTATTCACAGAAGGCATTTAGGAGTCCTAAAGTTAGGAGTCCTAACTATACTACTACTAAACTGAGAAAAAATCCTAATTTTAAGACTTTCGGTATTCACAGAAGGCCTTTAGCAGTCCTAAAGTTAGGACTCCTAACTTCTGTGAATACCGAAATGAGTAAGTGCCTTCTGTGAATACCGAAATGAGTAAGTGCCTTCTGTGAATACCAAAATGAGTAAGTGCCTTCTGTGAATACAAAAATGGTAGTAAGTTAAGGATTTTGTCTTAAATTAGTTCTGTGAATCGGGCCCAGTGTCTCCTTGCATCTGGGACCATAGCAGCGACACCCAGGGGAGGGGACCCCCCTCCCGTGTGGCCAATTGCAAGAAGACACCTTTCTTTTAGTTGGAAAGGCACAAGGCACAAGAGGACGTGTGTGCCAGCTGCCCACACTGCCCATGCCTAGCGCTGGCCCTGCTTGAAGTCAATTTAAAAAAAAAATTAATACAAACCCCTAAGACAAGAATAACTAGGGGAATGAGTTAGAGCTGGGCTAATGGGGCCAGAAATCAGATTATCCTCTTTCTGCCCATCTCTCAGGTCCCTCACGCCATTGAGAGGCGGGGGAACGAAGGGGCTTCCAATGGAGAAACCTCAGACAGCTCTGCAGATGGCATTATATTACCAGCCGCCAAAGCACCGCCGCTCCATGGCATCACACGGGCCACTCTATTTAGGTGAGTGCTTCCAATTATGTTTGTTTTGCCACCTCAGGTGTGGCATGCATGGATGGCAGCACTGGGCCAGAAAAACCTTGTGCCTAACGTACTGGTAGAAAGTTTCCAGCACGTCATGGATGGGTGATTTTTTTGTTTTGTTGAAATAGTCCTCACTTTGAGAGTTTGTCTTTTAAAAACAAAAAATGCTGACAGGTCGACCATGCCACCATGACGCTGTTGGGATAGCACTGAGGGTGAGCTTGTGCTGTTTCAGCAGTTTTATGGCTTTCTCATCAAAGGCTAAAATCAAGTCCGAGGAATGGGAGCCCTTCATTACCCCCAGGTCCCTCCGTCCTCGACACCGTCATGGACTAGTGAGATGTAACTATCTCGCTGACAGAAAAGAACGAAGGAATGCTGGACCTACCCTTCCCCCTCCCACTGGGAGTACATAAGGAGTACCGTCCCAGCATTCCTCCTGTTCTTTTTCTGTCATCCTGACGGTGTAAGAGGACGCGGCAGGAGCGGGGGCGCTCCTGCCTTCTTTCTGGATTCTCGTTGTGGCCGCTGGTTCTTACCTGGTGCCGGCGGCCCTTCGTTGTTGGCCTCTCCCTCCCTGCTGGGCTTGGGGGGAGTGGCGCGGGCCTCTCCATTTCCTGGTCCCACGCGGCGGTGTAATACCGCGTTGGTTTCTTCTTGGCCCGATGGCCGCCTCTCCTGGCCTGCTGGGCTTGCTAGGGGGCGCGGCCGTGATGCTCCTCTGGATTGGTTGGAGCTCCTTCCCCGGCCGGATGTCGTCATGCCTGACTTCCGTTTTTTGATCGTGGGGACGGAAGTCAGGCGCCTCGAGGTTACCGGCTTGGGAGACTCGTTATAACGAGCGTTTGGGGTGAGTACCGCATAGCGGTTGTTATCTCTGGCGTTTTTGCTGTGTTTGGTGTATTCTTTACGATGGGAAAGCATTCCAGGAAAAGGCATCACCGGGAGAGGTCTTCCTCTTCTTCTAGTGCTTCCAGGTCTCCCTCTCCTGCCAGGTCCAGGCGCCGTGATGCTGGTGCTGATGCGCATATTAAGCGCTTAATCAGGGAAACCTTGACTGAGATGGGTGATGTTGGTTCCCGTCGCAGGTGTCCTGCTCCTGTTTCTTCTGCTTCTAGTGGCGATGAGTCTGCTGGAAATTTGGGGGATGACGAGTTGAAGGGCAAATATGTGGACAAGGATACTATGACTATTATTGTGCAGCATGTTAAAGAGAACATGGGGTTTCCTGACGGAGACGCGCCTAGTACCTCTAGGGGCCCTTTGTTGCGTCAATTTCAGAGTGCTGCCACTGTCGATGTGCCTGTCCATCCCTTCATCAAAGATGTTTTGAAGCGCGAGTGGGCTGATCCTGATCGCATTTTGATTCCTCGATTCATGACGAAACTCTATCCTCTGCAGGATATGGCCACTGAACTGCCTGATTCAATTCCTATTGACTCGTTTGTGGCTAGTTTGGTGGGGCGTACTTCCCTTGCTGAAGATGCTGTTCTGAAGGATCCGGTTGACATGAAGGCGGATGTGGCGCTCCGTAAGGTGTATTCTGGCTCCCACCTGGCCTTGAGGGCAGGCATCTACGGGACTTATGTGTCGCAGTCCCTGTTGTCTGACTTGAAGTCTCTCTATCAGTCTATGGATAATGCCACGGACTGTTCTGGCTTGCTGGAGCAAATTGAGCGTCAGGTGGAGCTTCTGTCTGATGTCTCCTTTGACGTTGTGCGTGCTTCTGCTCTGTCCGGGGGGGCTTGTGTGGCTGCTCGTCGCAGTCTTGTCCTCAAGGACTGGAAGACTGACTCTGCGCAGAAGGCATGCGCTTTGAGGTTGCCCTTTCAGGGTACGATGTTGTTTGGAGGGGAGTTGGAGACGAAATTGCACAAGTTGTTTAGAGAAAAGAAACATTCTTCCTCTTTTAAAGTCTCTACTACTATTCCTGTCCCTTCTAAACCCAAATCTTTCTTTCGCCCTGCTTCTCGTAGGCAGTTTGTGAGAGGCCAGGGTAGGTTTGCTTCTGGCCGTGGTCGGGACCGTAAGGCTAAGTCCCCTCCTCCTGCCAAGCCGCGTTCCTGACTCTTTGGCGGTGGTTCCCGGGTTGTTGGTAGGAGGGCGGCTGCACTTCTTCCTGGATGCCTGGGTTCAGTCGTGTTCCGACGTCTGGGTGTTGGACATCATTCGCCAGGGTTTTGTCCTGGAATTTACAGCGCCTCCACCAGACTCGGGTGTTCGGCCGACTCCTTGGCCTTCGAGTCGTGTGAAGCGGTCCCATCTTTCTCTCGGGATTCTGGACCTTCTTCGGAAAGGTGCCATTCAGGAGGTTCCTCCGTTGGAGATGGGGTTGGGTTTCTATTCCCTGGTCTTTCTGGTTCCGAAGAACACGGGGGGTTTCCGCTTGATTTTGGATCTGCGGGTAATGAACAAATGGGTGGCCAGGATTCCTTTCCGCATGGAGACCTTGCAGAGGGTGATTCCATTAGTGCTGCCGGGTCACTTCATGTGTACCCTCGATCTTCAGGATGCGTATTACCATGTCGCGGTCCATCCTCGATCCCGCAGGTTTCTACGGTTTTGTGTTCAAGGGCGTCATTACCAGTTCCTGGTGTTGCCTTTCGGTCTCCGGTCGGCGCCAAGGGTGTTTACAAAGGTGGTGGCGCCTTTGGTCGCGTGGCTTCATCTCCAAGGGGTGATGGTGTACCCCTATTTAGACGACTGGTTGATCCATGCTCCATCTCGGGTCCTGTTGCTGGAGGCCAGGGAGGTGGTGTGCTCGGCGTTGCGGGCCCATGGGTTTCTGATCAACTTGCCCTAATGTCAGCTGACGCCGTCGCAGGACATGGTTTTCATTGGGGCCCGCTTCCGTTCGGATCTGAACCGTGTGTTCCTCCCCGAGCCTCGGGTTTTGACGTTGGTGTCCCTTGCTCGTCGTTTCCGGGTGGGGGGTGCCTTTCCGGTGCGCCTTTGGTTGCGTCTTATGGGTCTGATGGCGGCGACTGTTTTCACGGTGGCCTGGGCTCGTTTTCATCTGCGCCCCCTTTGGGTGTACCTCCTGTCTCTCTGGGATCCCCTGTCCCGCGACATGGACGTTCTTATTCCTGTGTCTCCGGTGGTCCTCCCGGTTCTTCTTTGGTGGTCTGTGAGGGATCATCTGTCTTTGGGTCTGCCCCTGCAGTCTTCTCCTTCTCTGGTCTTGACATCGGATGCCAGCGCCTTGGGTTGGGGGGCGACCTTGGAATCTCACTCCCTTCAGGGTCGTTGGTCCCTCCTGGAGAGCCGCCGGTCGTCCAACTGGAGAGAACTCACGGCGGTGTCCCGAGCTGTGATGGGTTTTCGGGCTCTGTTGCTCGGTCGGAACGTGTTGGTGCGGTCCGACAACATGGTGACGGTGGCTTATCTGAATCATCAAGGGGGGATTCGTTCGGCTTCCTTGAATGCGATAGTGGTGCCCCTGTTTTGTTGGGCGGAGGGCCATCTGCTGTCTCTGACGGCGGTTCATCTTCGGGGAGTGGACAACTTTGTGGCGGATGCCCTGAGTCGGTGCTTTCCGGACTCTCTGGAGTTGTCTCTCACCCCGGTTGCGTTTCGGCTTGTGTGCGGGAGGTTTGGGCGTCCCTTTCTGGACCTCTTTGCCTCCCGGCACAATGCTCAGCTCCCTCGGTTTTGCTCCCGGTTTCTGCAGGAGGGTTGCTGGGGGGTGGACGCTCTGTCTCTCCCGTGGCCGTCACGTCTCCTCTATGCCTTCCCCCCCCTGGCTCTGGTTCCCAGGTTTCTGGCCCGTTTGTGTCAGGAGGATCGGGAGGTGGTGGCGGTCCTGCCGTTTTGGCCTCGGAGGTCTTGGTTTCCGACGGTGCGTCTTTTGGCGGTGCAAGGTCCCTGGTTTCTTCCCCTGTCTCCGTCTCCACTTCGGTCTTCCCCGTCCCTGTCGCTTCTCCGGTTGCGGTTGTCGGTGTGGAAGTTGAAAGGCAGGGTTGGAGACGGCGCGGTTTCCCGGAACATTTAGCGGTGGCTCTTCAGCGTTCCCGGCGGCCTTCCACCCTTAAGGCTTATGATAGGCATTGGAGTAAATTTGACCGTTGGTGTTCGACGTTGGGGGTCTCCCCTTTGTTCTGTTCCTTGCAGGTTGTCCTTCAGTTTTTGTGGGAAGGTTTCGAGAAGGGTTTGGCTGTGTCTACTCTGCGGGCCCAGTGGGCCGCTGTTCGGGCTTTTCGTTCCCCGTGGGGGAACCTTTCGGATATTGAGGACTTGGTTTCTCGTCTTCTTCGCAGTTTTACTGTTTCTCGGCCTGTTCCTCGTCCTTCTTTTCCCCTGTGGGATTTGCCTTTGGTCCTGCGAGTTTTAATCAGTCCTCCTTTTGAACCTTTGGATGTGGTGGACTTAAAATTTCTGACTCTCAAGGTGGTTTTTCTGGTGGCGGTCACCTCTGCTCGTCGTCTTGGGGAGTTGGGAGCCTTGATGGCTCGGCCTCCTTTTCTTTCCTTCACAGAGGAGGGTGTGGTGCTCCGACTGGATTCTTCTTTTGTACCGAAGGTTGCTTCGCAATTTCACAAGTGTCAGGAGTTGGTTTTACCTGCCCTGGGCTCTGTTTTGGATTCTCCTGGTGGTCCCCAGTGGTCTTTGTTGGATGTGTGCAGGGCTTTGCGCATTTATCTGGACCGTACTGCGGTTTTTCGCAAATCGGACTCCCTTTTTGTCTCCTTTGGTGCGGCTTCCCTTGGGAGTAAGGCTTCTTCTGTGTCCATCGGCCGTTGGCTGAAGCAAGTCATTTCCTTGGCCTACTCTCTGTCTGGTTCTCCTCCTCCTCTGGGGGTTCAGGGTCGTTCTACGAGAGGGGTGGCTGCTTCTTGGGCGGAGGTTCAGGGTGTTCCTCTCTCTGAGATTTGTAGGGCTGCCACGTGGGCCTCTTCCAATACTTTCATCAGGCATTATCGCCTTCTCAATCTGTTGGGGGATGATGGAGGTTTTGCATTGGGGGTGTTGAGCTCTGTTCGCTCCTGATTGTTTTTCTGCTTTATTTCCAATAAATCTCTGGGTTTGTTTGCTATCCTGGTGGTTTGTTGTGTTTTCTAGTATGAATGCCGGGGTTTGCTTTGGTATTTCTCACTAGTCCATGACGGTGTCGAGGACGGAGGGACCTGGGGGTAATGTCCTATTACTTACCGGTAATCTTCATTACTCCGGGTCCCGTAGTCCTCGACACCGTCATGACTTCCCTCCCTCCCTCCCTGTCTGCCGGCCTTCATTATGGCTTGGTATTTCAGGAGGAATGCTGGGACGGTACTCCTTATGTACTCCCAGTGGGAGGGGGAAGGGTAGGTCCAGCATTCCTTCGTTCTTTTCTGTCAGCGAGATAGTTACATCTCACTAGTCCATGACGGTGTCGAGGACTACGGGACCCGGAGTAATGAAGATTACCGGTAAGTAATAGGACATTACTGCCCAAACCCTGGTGCCGCACTTTTCAGAATCTGCTTTGAAGAATCCCAAAGTCTTTCTGACTCTATATTTCACCGGTGCCTTCATTGATCGCGTGCTGGAACATCCTAAAAACAATACCACTTAGAACATTCCTCAAAGGCAAGCAATAATCTCTGTACTCTCTATCGTTCCACCTTAAAGAATCCCTCTGCAGAATGCACAGCTTCCCTTGGGTCCCCTGGTTTTACCTGAAGGATCTGGTCATACCATTGTTGTGCCCTTCTCCCTCTCTGCATTGCTCACAATTGAATAGGACCCCACTGCAGGTCCTCAAAGGATCCTATATGTATTATTTTAGCTTCATGTTTATTATCTTCCTTGGCCCTTTTGATTTCATCATTACAGTTCAAGCTTTTTCCTTATTTCTTTGCTAATATTAGTAATTCCCTACAAATTATGTAATTAGCAGCCAGCTTGCAATGCCTAAATTTGCTCAGCCAATCAGAATGGTGACATTGACCACTCTTGTTTACCTGCATTGTAACTTCTGTAAGATCATTAGCCATGGTCATGATGCAGTGTGGGATAGTCGGCTTGCTTATCTGTCTGTGTTTGGTGGGCTTAAGGGTGCAATAGTTAATAGCCCTACTGCCAGCATGCTAGTGGCGGCTATGACTGCAAAAGGTGGTGTGGCATAGGTCCATGCATGGAATTGCCCCATGCAAGTGAGCATACGGAGTAAGACTGATATTCCTACGGATGGTTGGTTGAGATTCTCCCCTGGGTTTTCCTTTTTTCATTTTGGGAAAAATTGTGGATTTTCCTGCAGCATAAATCTAAGAAATGTATCAAAATGCCTTAGTTTTAATAAACTAACTCCTGGTGCCAAGTGAGCAGGACAAACCTGAAGGGTGCATGCACCAGGTAAGAGGACAGTCATTCCACCGGTAAATGTCCACTTTTCAGAGGTGGACAGGCCTCACTAAGAACTGATGCTCATCAAACTCCCACTTGCAAACCAGTTTAACTCTTTGCACATCAGTGACGGAAATGGCCACTGCTAGTATGTGGTATCTGCACATGGAATATTACAGGATCAGTGATTTTCCCATTTTGGAGCACTATGAAGCCCTCTACAGGCATGAGGTCAGGCCTTTTGCATGCACTTACTTGTAATCCGAAAATTAAATGCCAAATGCCTAGCCAATTCGATTTGATGTTTATATGTGCATATATCTGTGCTTGTTTGTTTTTTCTCCATGTGAGCATCGCTGTCTGTGTCGGTGTGGGAATGTGTGTACGTTTGTGTAAATCTATTCATGTCTACATTTTCGTGTGCCTGCATACTCTTTGTATATCTGCCTCTAAATGTCTGTGTTTGAATGTGTGTCCTCTTTTGTGACAATGCATATTTCCGTTTCAGAGGGATAGAAGTGCCCTGCAATGAAAGTGCCATTTTGCAGGAATTCTAAATTGAAGAGCAACCATTTTTATTATTTTTCACAAGCAGTAGTAGGAATTATAGCCGTGGTCGCAAAGAGGAGAAAGCCAGCATCAGAAAGAGTGAGGGTATTTTCAAAACCATACACACATTTGTGGAACATAAGTTCAACCGTGGGTAGGATGGAGCAGAATAAGAGATATTCATTGTTACCAAACCTAACAGTTCTTATTTTATTGATCTCGGGAGGATAAAAGGATGAGTGGTCCTACCAGGATTCAAGCCCCTAGCCATGGATTAAAACCCAGAGCCCCAGCCTGGGTGCATGAGGTCACTGAGCTCTCATACACAGCTAATAGGAAAGGGGCCAGATTCCCTTCGTACCTCCAACATGACCATTTTTGGGCCCACGCACACACCTACCCACACACCCTCATTCACCCACCCTCTCACTCATTTTCTTAAATCACATTCACCCACTCAATCTTGCATTTTTATTTGTTAAAATACATTATTGATGGTTGCATTTCAGTTCCCTCATGGTGCTTGAACTGACTTTTGGCGACCCACCTTGACCTTCCCACATTCACCCACCCAGCTACTCACACTCACCTACTCACTCACTATCACTCACCCACCGACCCACACTTACCAACCTGCAATGAAAGATTCTATTACAGGACCTGAGGCTTCGTATTATGCTTCTCTTTCTATTTATTGCTACTCACAGCAGCCAATGAAAACTTGTGTTATATGAAAAAACAACAACATTTCTCATGATGCATATATCACATCACTTCCTGCAGGGCCCCATAAGAGCCAGCCACACCGGAACTAGTCCGCTTTCTTTGCTGCTCACGCAGACAGTTAAGTTGAAAGCTCCGATTTATATCGATGGTTTTGATGGCTTTATAATTGATATGCATTTGTTTGCCTGGATATGCTATTGCTTATGGTATGCAATTGTTTGCTCTGAGTGGTATGCTAATGCCTAGGTGCACGGCGGTGGTGTCGGCGAGAACGCCCTGATTTGTATCTGCAACCTTCGGGTTGCGCTGTCTTTGACTCGCGCTGCGGCACTTTGTGATCACCGCGGAAGAGTGCGGTGAGGTTGGGGGCTCTTAGGAGGCCGAGCGGTCCGAGGCGCGAAAGCGCGAGGATTTGAAATTGTGGAATTTAGACGCGGCGCTCGGCCGCTTCGTATGCCCCAGATTAGCGCGCTGCACCTCTCTCCCTTCAGCACCCGGTACCGCCCCGCCTTCGGCGGGTACGAGATTCATAATTTTAGGCGCTGAGGCTTCCCTCGTATGCCGCTGACGCCAGGAGCCTGGTAGTTTTGGTTTCGTTAGTGTTCCCACGTGCATAGCCCAATCTGGTTGTTTTTTAGTAGGATTTGGGCTACGCACGTCGCAACAGCCCGGTTACTTTCACTTTTGGATATTTGGATTGTGATTTCATTCGAAGAGCACTGCTGACGCCTGGCTGGCTGCAAAAACGACCTGGGCCTGGAGGGAGCACACCTCCTTGTATCTGATTTGGCTCTTTGGCTCCACTACGCCCTGTGGGCTGCAATAATTGTTCTACAGCTGGTGCTGAGGAGCTAGGTACCGGGGCTGCTGTGCTGTGGGTTGGCTCCCCCTTGGATTTCCTCCTTGATATTACCTTATGAGTAATTACCGCTACAAGTGTGGTTCCACTATGGATACGTGGGTGCACTATGAGGAGGACGATACCTTGTATGAAGAGGAGGTAGGAGGACCTGCCATTGAGGACAATATTGTTGAGGCCCTGGATGCTTCTGTCCAGGAGTCGGTCAGCAAGGCCCTAGAAAAAGCAGTTCCTGGAACTGTACAACAAGCTCTGGCGACGGCCTTAAAGCCCATCACTAAGCAGCTGGAGAGGTTTGCAAAAAGGCATGGCTTCCCTAGACACACGGAGGGGACGTCGGGAGACTCCCAGGATAAGTCGTGGCCACATTCGGAGTCCTATGAGGCGCTTCCGCGCCCGATTAAAGAGCGTGAGAGGGTTAAGGACACTGACACAGAGTCTACATCCACCTCTTCTGACACCCCGGATGACTCCCCTCCTAAAAAGAAGTCCAAGAAGACTAAGCATGCGGAGCCTTCCCCGCCGGCTCCTACCCCCTTTAATTTCAACCCCGCAGATATTGTGCACCCCAGATCATCGGACTGGTTGCCGGCTCCGGAGGTGGCTGCGTACTTGCACGAGAACTTACGCAAGGGGTTTGATAAGGAGGTGCGCAACAGGCTAAGGTCAGAATGCCCAAGACCGGACCTCTCAGACAAAGTGGCGGAGACGCCGGACATTGACCCCAGCATGCTTACTTTTCTGAAAAAGTTCGCCAAAGATCCCAAGAAAGGGATTGATCGCGCTTGGCGGGGTTGCCAAGACAAGCTCCTGGACGTGGTTGGGCCCTTGGCAAAAATTTTGGAGATGGCCCTGGAGGCCCAGGAATCGGGGAGCACGATTGACTCCCACGTGCTAGCAGGCTGGACCCAACGGGCTATCTGCTTGCTAGGGAATGCCAACTGCGCGATATCTACAGAGCGCAGGAAATCGATATTAATGCGGATGGATGCCAACCTTACAGAGCTGGCTGCGTCGGAACCTGGGCCATTGGCGGATGGTAACCTGTTTGGTGACCGGTTTGTCAAGGACGTTGCGAAGTACGTGGGCACGTTCACTACCCTGGACAAGGCTCAAGCCGGAATCAAGCGCGTTTTTCACGCTGGTGTTTTCAATAGGGCCGGACGAGAGAGGGGACGCTCGTTTGGCCGTCAGCACTCCCAAGGTCCCCAGCGAGGAGATTTCGGACGCGGCAGAGGTGACTGGGACTCCACCCGTGGTGGCACTTTCTACCCCACCAGACAGCGCTTCAACAAGCGGCGCTTTAACAAAGACTCCTACCGTGGAGGATTCCAAGCCGCCGATTCCTCAGGTGAGCGCTCCAGACTTAATTCCTCTTCCCTTGGGGGGGCGTATTCGGTGTTTCTTTCACAATTGGGCTCAGATATCACAAGACGCTTGGGTACTACAGACGGTTCAGGGGTTCCACCTAGAGTTTTTTCAGACACCCCATCAGGTACAGCGCCCCAGGCAGCTTTCTTTTTCCCAACTCGAGTGCGATTTTATAGATTCAGAAATAGACGGATTGCTGCAGAAACGCGCGATAGCTCCTTGCAAAAGGGGCCCTCACGGTTTCTGCAGCAATATTTTTCTGGTACAGAAGAAAGGAGGCGGTTACAGGTTGGTACTCAATTTGAAGGATTTCAACCACTTTCTGACTTACAAACATTTCAAGATGGAGGGCATTCATATGTTGGCGGATCTACTGAAACAAGGGGACTGGTTGGTCCGGCTGGACCTGAAGGACGCTTATCTGTCCGTTCCCATATATCGTCCCCACCGCAGATTCCTTCAGTTTCAATGGCGGAACCGGTGGTACGAGTATTTGGTCCTTCCTTTTGGACTTTCCTCAGCACCGTGGTGCTTCATCAAGGTACTGAAACCGGTCGTGGCCTACCTCAGAGAACAAGGGGTTCGCATGATTGTCTACTTGGACGACATGCTCATTATGGCGCAATCTCCGGAGCTAGTGGCTCGACATCTGCGCATGACCATTCATATTTTGCAGAACCTGGGGTTCGTGATCAACGAACCGAAGTCGGTCCTCTCTCCCGCGCAGACGATAGACTTTCTGGGGTTCGTCATAAATTCTCAGACGGCCCAACTCTGCCTTCCGAGCTCCACACTAAGGGATATCAAGAAGGAGCTACGCTCGTTCCTGTCCAAACAGATGGTCTCGCTCAGGGGGATTGCCCGAATAGTGGGCCTCCTTGCGTCGTCCATTCAGGCGATATTCCCGGGCCCTCTGCACTACAGGGCCCTTCAACGCCTCAAGATCCAACACTTACAGCAGGGCCTTTCTTACACAGACGTAGTCCCTCTTACCCAGGAGGTGAGAGAGGAGATGCAATGGTGGTTGGCCCACGTCGAGGCATGGAACGGCAGAGCAATCTTCGGCTCGTTACCAGAGGTGGTCATAGAGTCCGACGCCAGCCGTTGGGGTTGGGGAGCACGCTGCGGAAATATTTCCACAGGGGGACGGTGGTCCCTAGAAGAGTTAAATCTTCATATAAATTGCCTAGAACTCCTCGCGGGTTCCTTTGTGATCTGGACGTTGGCTCCCAGGCAGATCTCGTGTTGCATCCTTCTTCGGATGGACAACATATCGGCAGTCCGGTACATCAACAAATTGGGGGGCACGAGGTCCTCGATGCTGGTGGAGATAGTGAAAGCCTTTTGGCATTACTGCCTGACCAACCAGATATCGGTGATAGCGGAGTACATTCCAGGTCAGTCCAACGTGGTGGTGGATTGGAACTCTCGCCACCTCAGGGACTACAGCGACTGGCAACTTTGCCCACGAGTGGTTCAGTGGTTACAGGAGGTTTGGGGTCGTTGCGAGATCGACCTCTTTGCTTCCAGGCTGAACCGTCAAATGACGCAGTTTTTCAGCTGGAGGCCGGACCCTCTGGCGCTGGCGACAGATGCCTTGGCACAGGAGTGGACTCAGCAGTTGAATTACGCGTTTCCACCGTTCATCCTCATTCCCCGAGTGTTCACTCAGGTGATGCGCCAGAGAGCAGAAGTGATACTGGTGACTCCCCTGTGGAAGTCGCAGCCTTGGTTCCCGTTGCTGATGGAGGCGAGTTGCGACTTCCCCAGGAGGATTCCTTGGTCCTCGACCATGCTCCAGGGCCCTCAGGGGGAGACACACCCGATGGTTCTATCGGGGCACCTGTCCCTGATGGCCTGGAGACTTTCAGGCATCGTTGGCAAATGCCAGGATTTTCGGACCAGGCTGCGAGCTTTATCAATCAAGCGTGGGCCCCCTCTACCAGGAAACGATATTCTTCAGCCTGGGGATGCTGGGTTCGTTGGTGCATGGGACAACATGTGGATCCCGTGGGGGCAGGATTATCCTATATTGTAAATTTTCTTTCGGAGAAGGCGTCGCAAGGTTTAGCCTACCGCTTGGTTAATAACTTCCGCTCCGCCATCTCGGCAGGCCACTCTCAGATCGAGGGCAAGCCTGTCGGGATGCATCCTTTAATCTGTAAACTCCTAAAGGGCATTAGAGTAGCCAATCCACCCAAACCAAAGTATTCCTCTTTGTGGGACGTCTCGCTGGTTCTGTCCCTCTTCAATAGTTGGCCGGACAACAATAGGTTGTCCAGGAAACAGTTGTCGGCCAAACTGGCCATGTTACTTTGCCTAGCGGCTTGCAGAAGTTCCTCGGATGTTAAAGCGCTCGATATTACAGGTAGAGTATTTACTCCAGAGGGAGTTTCGTTTAATATTACGCCTAGAACAAAAACCTTGTCACGTAGTGTGGATTATCATGCTTTTCCAGATAATGCTAAACTTTGTGTGGTTCAATGTCTCAAGGCTTACGAAGAATGTACCAGGTCTCTCAGGCCTGATGGTGTGGTACAATTGTTAATAGCTCTGCAAAAACCGTATAAACCGGTTACGGCGGCTACCATAGCCCGATGGCTAAAGAATGTTATGCAAGAGGCAGGGGTGGATACCCAAGTGTTTGGTGCACATTCTGTTCGAGGCGCCATGGCCTCTAAGACTTTCATGCTGGGTTCTACGGTGCAAGATATCATGCGTTCTGCAGACTGGTCGTCTGAATCCACGTTTAAACAATTTTATTATAAACCGGTGGGTGATATATCCTCTGTTGTTTTTAATCAGCGTTAAACTAGCATAATACGAAGCCTCCGGTCCTGTAATAGAATCAAAAATTAGCTAGCATTCGCGCCAAGAATTTTCAATTCTATTAAGGACACGGAGGCGAGGATTATCCCACCCGGTTAAATTACTGTAATGTAATTTTTGCCCACCCGTGTTGTATATACTCTGTTTTGACAGAAGTTACGGGTTGTTTATTTCTATTCTTTCAGGATCTGACAAGAAGATGGATTGATCCGGTGTACAGAGTGGCGTGTTTCCCAGCTGGTCTGGTGTTCTTCCACGTTGGAAGCTGTTGTTGTTGAACTTTAATACTTGTTGAACTTTAATACTTATTGGACTTCTGTTCGGAGCAAAGAAAGAGGACTAGTTCCGGTGTGGCTGGCTCTTATGGGGCCCTGCAGGAAGTGATGTGATATATGCATCATGAGAAATGTTGTTGTTTTTTCATATAACACAAGTTTTCATTGGCTGCTGTGAGTAGCAATAAATAGAAAGAGAAGCATAATCCTCGCCTCCGTGTCCTTAATAGAATTGAAAATTCTTGGCGCGAATGCTAGCTAATTTTTGATTCCCTCACGTTCATCCACATGCCTTCATTCACCTACCGACCCACATCCATCCATTCTCACTGTTTCTCCGCCACTCACCCATGTCATTTACACATCCACTGAGTCAACCCTCACGATCACTCACTAACCCATTCAAAAGCAAATGCAAACAATATGAACCACTGAGCATCCATCAGTTTGAATAACAAAAGTTAAACTTATGGTTTTGCTAATGCTTTTTTTTATTTCTCCTGCAGATTGTATCTCGTTAATGTGGACAGGTAGGGGAAATAAAACAAGTATCATTGGTCATGATAACATCGGATTTAGCTCTGAACCCAGTGCTGCTGGAAAAGAGAGAGGCCAGCCCTTATAGGGACTGGGAGTAGAGAGGAGAGCAGAAAAGAGAACATATTTTTACTTTGTTTTCTATTTTGCAGATTTATATAGCGTGAACTCAACCCGAAGGTATCAGAGCGCTTTACATGAGCACCAGTTGCATTACAGACAGACACATTCTTTTTTTGTTTGTTTTAGGCACAGGGAGATTACGTGATTTGCCCAGAATCACAGGATGTTTGTGCCTCCCGCAAGACTCGAAACTGGTTCACCAGCTTTTGGTCGACTGCTCTGGCCGTTAAGCCACACCTTAATTGTTTTTAGGGCAGGGCTCTGCTCAGGTCATGGTGTCTTCAACTCAGGCTTGCTGATAGCTTGAAGTCACGCCAGGCTACACTCTCCTGGCTCCATGACTGGGCCAGAATCAAGTCTCAGATACCAGCAGAAACTCTGACAGGTCCTTTCTCAGGCTTACTAGGATGCGGGTTTGAAGCAGCATCATGTCACAAGCACTTTATAAAATGTAAAGGCAGCCTGACATCCTAGAATGACGAGTTATCTTATTCTCTGCTGTCTTAGTGAGTGCTTTCTAACCCACCCTTGCCTCCTCTTCACAGGGTGGGGCGTGGTCGGCGGAGTTTGCTAACCCCACCCAACCCTGTGAGGAAGGATGAGGGAAAGGGTGGGTTAGCCACGTCTGCTCGAACTGCTCTCTTGTACAGCCTCGGCTGGAAAGTAAAAAGCACAAGTCTGTTTCCCACTGGTGTCCTCCCTGAGGAGAAGACAAAGAAAGAACATCACCTGGTCTCCATGGAGATGCAAGGAGCGCAACATCTGGAAAGGCACAGACTGTCTGGCCCTCAGTCAGGAGAGCAGGAAGTAAGACATTAGAATACGTTTTTTTGTAATATCTCACTCATTGAAATTCTTTAATAAGGAACGCAGAAATTGACAGGGACATAGCCCGCAAGCCCTTATGCACCCACCACCCCTGCATTTTGTTGTTGAAAAATAACGGCTCTTTAGTGACTGTTTGTCTCGTTATGTGCTTTCACTTTCAACTTAGGTCAATAATTGAGATGTGCAATTAACAGCAGTTTACAGTTTACACTTTGTTCATAACCTTTGTGAATTTTACAAACTTTTTAAAGTTTTGCAAAACCACTGTGTAATGTGTACGGGAGAAATAGCTCACAAGTTTGTGCAACCTTAGTTTACATGAATTCGGTTGTGACTTTCAGAATTCTCTAAGTTGTTTCTTCTGTAAATGGGCCATCAATAATCATTTGAAGTCGCTCCCTTTCTAGTTCAGTTTCCTAATGTCTTTCAATAGTTACCATTTATGGTCATTATATTAATTTTTTGTAGTGAATTTAACTTTTTGTGGGATTTTTATTAATATTCCTAAATCAAGGAGGATGATGATGGCCGCGGAGCACCACGCCGCGTAGCCGTAGCTGATCGAAGCCCCGCCCCCCGGCAATGGCGGATTGAATTGGACTGAGATCGGGTGCAGGAGTCGGCGCACTCGTTCCTTTTTAGGTCGAGGACGTCCGGTCTGCCGAAAGGCAGAACCGGAAGTCGGAGATTTAATGACTTGGAGAAGAGGGCCTTGAACCAGCCCCTCTTCTCCCCTGTTCTCCATTGGCTGGCCTCGTAAATGCTGGCCAGCCACTGGAGAAGAGGTCAGTCACTCCATTTAGGCCCCGTCCTTTTCGGATCGGGGGGCGTGTTTTTTGCGAGAAGTCTCAAGGAGGAGACAACAGCAAAACACGCCCCCGAATCCGAAAAGGACGCTGCGTTTCTCCGAGGCATTTCTGCCTGCCTCGGAGAAAGGCGGTGGTGTGCTTTTAGTCATGAGTCTTGACTACCATGACTAGTTCGTGCATCAGTCTGTGGGGTTATGGGAGAGGGTGTTCTTTGTTTTGTTTATTTATTTATTTGTGGGTTTCTGTATAGTGCCTACTTTACCCTCAGGTGTAAGCGCGCTTTGTTTCTCTCACTATATAGCACCGCGCTCCTTGTGTGATCGAGAGACCCGCAGTGCCTGCCTGTCTCTTCACGGAAGTGTCGGGTGAGCGCTTGGGAGAGGTTTCAAGACCCTCATGGCGCTACCTCAATCCCAGCCACCCCCCACCACCCCGGAGTGGCCAGCCCACCCGCCACTTAACGTGCAATAAACGTGATACAGCGGTGTCTCTGCGTCTCCGGCCTGGTGCAGGGTGACAAGCCCATGATTCATGGGTGGGGGCGGGGGTCTGTGCGAGCAGCCAGGACTGCGGGGAATGCGGTGAGGGAGACGCACTAATCTCCCGGGCAGGGACGGAGGCTCCCGTCTGACGGCCCCCGTCCTGCCAGGGGCTCTGGCTTCCATTGCCGACTGTCACCCCTATCTCTAGCGGCCTCGCCCGCCCCACCTCGGCCCTTACCGCGGGAGGTGGGGAGCGGCCCTCCCTCAAAATGAGCCCTCGCCCCACTCGAGAGAACACTCACTCCTGGTACTGCACCGCAGTCACTCACTCCACCTCTGGGGCATCAACATAGGGGCAATTCTCACGCACTCACGTCGTTTATTCAGTCTCTGGCGCCTTCCTGACTCGTGATGGTTTGATTGTGTGTGCTTGTGTTTTTGATTGTATGTGTGCTTATGAGCGTGACTTTGTGATTGTGCCCTGTGTGTTTGTGAGTCTGTGTCTTTTTGTGTGGGTTTGAGGGTATTGATGTCTGACTATGTTTGCGTGAGTCTCTGTAGGTAGGTCTGTGAGCGGGAATGCTCACTGTGAATGTTGTGCGTCTGTCTCTATTTGTGTTCTGTGTATGCGTGCCTGTTTGTGTACCCCATCACCTTGTTTCTGTTTGAAGGGGGCTTAGTTTTACCCTGAACAAAAGAGCTACATGCACCTCTGACACATATACCGTTTTTGCTCCAAAACACAGCACTGCACGCTAGATTCATATCTTTACCTACAGACGCGGAGTAGACCAGATCAACACCGAGGAAAACAGAATCTATTTTTTTTAACCAACTGCCCCTTGCGCTTAATGTTCTCAAGTGTATTTGGTGTAAAACAAAAGCCTTCTACTAGACACGACATTTAATGTAGGGGTGGGCAAAGTTTCACTCCATGGAACTCCATGTAGTTACAGAAAAACCCTGCAAGATGTCGCAGAATTCTGCCAACGGGCGTAAAATATGCAGCTCGCGCTGCAATTCAGTACTGGTTACATGAGCAGTGCTTAATTTGTAAGAGAATAAGTGCCGGGGCTCTCCACCGGAGATTGTAGAGAATGCTTTCAAGTAAAATGCAAATCTCGGAGTGTCCTGCATGCGGTCTTAAGACTCTCTGAGATTAAAGGGGGCGGGAACTCATCAAAGAGTAGTAGGAACTTTTCCACTTACTGGGCTGATGGGAGTAAGCTACTGTTTTCTCCTCCTACATGATTACAGGGACTGAGCTTAAGCCACCAGTGCTCAGTATCTGTCTCCGGATCCGGTGGAATCAGGCGTTCTCTCTAGATCCTGTTGGTCATGGGGCTCCTGAGTAGGTGATACTGCACGTTTCCCTTGGTGGCCTAGAAATCTGAGAAGTCTCAATCAACATACAGTGGTTCAGCTCCTAAATTTACATAGATCGAATAACTCACTATATAGCACCGCGCTCCTTGTGTGATCGAGAGATCCGCAGTGCCTGCCTGTCTCTTCATGGAAGTGTCGGGTGAACGCTTGGGAGAGGTTTCAAGACCCTCATGGCGCTACCTCAATCCCAGCCACCCCCCACCACCCCGGAGTGGCCAGCCCACCCGCCACTTAAAGTGCAATAAACGTGATACAGCGGTGTCTCTGCGTCTCTGGCCTGGTGCAGGGTGACAAGCCCATGATTCATGGGTGGGGGCGGGGGTCTGTGCGAGCAGCCAGGACTGCGGGGAATGCGGTGAGGGAGACGCACTAATCTCCCGGGCAGGGACGGAGGCTCCCGTCTGACGGCCCCCGTCCTGCCAGGGGCTCTGGCTTCCATTGCCGACTGTCACCCCTATCTCTAGCGGCCTCGCCCGCCCCACCTCGGCCCTTACCGCGGGAGGTGGGGAGCGGCCCTCCCTCAAAATGAGCCCTCGCCCCACTCGAGAGAACACTCACTCCTGGTACTGCACCGCAGTCACTCACTCCACCTCTGGGGCATCAACATAGGGGCAATTCTCACGCACTCACGTCGTTTATTCAGTCTCTGGCGCCTTCCTGACTCGCGATGGTTTGGTTGTGTGTGCTTGTGTTTTTGATTGTGTCTGTATGTATGTGTGCTTATGAGCGTGACTTTGTGATTGTGCCCTGTGTGTTTGTGAGTCTGTGTCTTTTTGTGTGGGTTTGAGGGTATTGATGTCTGACTATGTTTGCGTGAGTCTCTGTAGGTAGGTCTGTGAGCGGGAATGCTCACTGTGTCTGTTGTGCGTCTGTCTCTATTTGTGTTCTGTGTATGCGTGCCTGTTTGTGTACCCCATCACCTTGTTTCTGTTTGAAGGGGGCTTAGTTTTACCCTGAACAAAAGAGCTACATGCACCTCTGACACATATACCGTTTTTGCTCCAAAACACAGCACTGCGCGCTAGATTCATATCTTTACCTACAGACGCGGAGTAGACCAGATCAACACCGAGGAAAACAGAATCTATTTTTTTTAACCAACTGCCCCTTGCGCTTAATGTTCTCAAGTGTATTTGGTGTAAAACAAAAGTCTTCTACTAGACACGACATTTAATGTAGGGGTGGGCAAAGTTTCACTCCATGGAACTCCATGTAGTTACAGAAAAACCCTGCAAGATGTCGCAGAATTCTGCCAACGGGCGTAAAATATGCAGCTCGCGCTGCAATTCAGTACTGGTTACATGAGCAGTGCTTAATTTGTAAAAGAATAAGTGCCGGGGCTCTCCACCGGAGATTGTAGAGAATGCTTTCAACTAAAATGCAAATCTCGGAGTGTCCTGCATGCGGTCTTAAGACTCTCTGAGATTAAAGGGGGCGGGAACTCATCAAAGAGTAGTAGGAACTTTTCCACTTACTGGGCTGATGGGAGTAAGCTACTGTTTTCTCCTCCTACATGATTACAGGGACTGAGCTTAAGCCACCAGTGCTCAGTATCTGTCTCCGGATCCGGTGGAATCAGGCCTTCTCTCTAGATCCTGTTGGTCATGGGGCTCCTGAGTAGGTGATACTGCACGTTTCCCTTGGTGGCCTAGAAATCTGAGAATTCTCAATCAACATACAGTGGTTCAGCTCCTAAATTTACATAGATCGAATAACTTAATATTTAGGTATGAGTTCAGCAAAACACGTCAAGTAAACTTTGTAACAAGCATTTACAATGCAATGGTCTCAGCATTGTTAAAGTTTGAACTATTGGCATTGCTCATGACATTATTTTTGTTTATGTTTTTAAAACATTTAACCCCTTCGCTGCTGCGGACATTCCGCTGCAGCGCTGGGGGGGGCAGGGGGGCAGCGCGGTGGGCCTGTGCTCATGACGGAGCCGCTCCGTCATGAGCCACAGTTGAGCTGTGCTCATGACGGAACGGTTCCGTCATGACTCCGCCCATTTGCGTTGTCGCCCCGCACAGGTGGGGAAACAGCGCCGCGCAGGCGGAGCGGCCGCCGACAGGATTGTCATGACGGAACCGTTCCGTCATGAGCACACGACAACCGTGGCTCATGACGGAACGGTTCCGTCATGAGCAGGGAAGGGGTTAAAGAAACGGCATTGTCATGAGCAATGCCAATAGCTCAAACTTTAACAATGCCGAGACCGTTGCATTGTAAATGCTTGTTGACGTTTGGAGAGCGCGGTTACGGGGGCTGAAGTGGATTAAATCAGGATTAAATCAGGCATTACGGTGCAGAGAATTGTCATATTCCTTCTCCGTTTTTTTCTTAATGTTAATAACGGAGCTGTTAACAACAACGGAGCTTTCGTAGAGCCTTTTTTCACCCGAACTCTGCCCAAATGGAGGCTGCCAGGTGTGGATAAGAGCCGGCTGGAGGTAAGGAGAGGCAGGCAATAAGACTGTGGCAGTGGTAGACGCCTGTATTCAAGTGCTGCAAAAATATATATATTTTTTTTAAAGCATATCGCAGCAATAGCAATACAATATTGAACTTGGACATTTTTTTTTTTTTTTTCACAATATAAACAACGTTTTGGCATGCTGTATTTCTTGCTTTAGTTAATACAGATTTGGCTCCACTGTTTTTTTTTTTACTGCCTCTCCGTGCCTCTCTATGCCCTGTTTTTAGCTGGTAACAGTCTCGCTTTTTTCTTTTTTGGCTCCATCCGCCTAATTTTTTTGACCTAACCCCACGCTATATAAAGGGAAAAGTTGCTGTGGATGCCCCTTTTGAACTTTGAACTGTATTCCTTATAGGGCGTATAAGTTTAATTATAAGTGCCATATTACTGTCCCAAGGGCTACAAGGAGTGGCAAGGCGGCGCCCCTGGTTGGAATTGCAGCCAGAATGGGGAAATTGCTCAATGCCCGCCTTAAGGTGAAAACTCGCCGTGCTCAGGCCAAGAAGATAAAGGAAACTGCTAGACTGGCCTGTAAAGAAAGCGTTCCAAATTTGCTTGACCCCGATTCGACCTTTGAGAGCTCTGAGGAAGAGGTTCCATCCTCTGCTCTACCTCTGGATCAAAATGATTTAACGGATGTAGCTGATAAAAATACAGCTACAGTTATGCCTGGATTCACTCCACAAGACATCTCAGGGTCCGAAGCTCCTAAAAAAGTAAGAGTAACAAAAGAAGCCAAACAATTTTCTTCATTTTTGAAAAAAGCAACTCTGCAGTCTCCTTCTCCGGGCTCTAGCTCTGGCCCCAAGCTCTCTAAGGAATCTTCTAAGGAATCCTCGGCTGCTATTTCTCCTTCAGCGCTTACAACACCAGCAGCAGCATTGATAGCTGGTTCCATTGGCCCCATTGCAATCACAGAAACTTTTCTGGAGCAAATATCCAATCCAAATGAGTCAATATCCCTAACTCTCCCGATTGCTCAGACAGGGAGACAAGTGGGGCATTTAGGAATCATGGGAATTTCAGAAAATACTGATGTATCAGATTCAGAATCTAATACCTCCAGTACAATACTTACTTCCCAAGTTGAGTCATCAATCCAGGTCCAGGCCCAGGCCCCTTCACAAGAGCCCGCAGTCCTAGCAGGTACAATCTCTTCTGAGAGGATTTTTGAAGGAAGCATCGCTTCTGCTGTGGACCCTCCCCAGATTATCTTTAGCCCCAATTTGGAACCAGCTGGGGATTTTCAGATAAGTGTTAAAGATATGCTGAACTTAATTCTGGAGGAGGTCCGTGAGCTGAAAAGAACTCAGAAAGCTGAACTTGCCTCTCTTCATCAACGCCTAGAGAATATCGAAGGCACAATGTCAATCCTTCCAGTTAAATTGCAGGAGGCAGAGGCTAGGATTTCCGCCTTAGAGGACCAATTGACCATCATAAGGGGAGAAGCCAAAGCAGCGGCTAAATGTAACTATACCCTTGAGCATAAACTGGAGGAGATAGAAAATTACTCCCGGAGGGCTAATCTCCGAATAGTGGGAATTCCGGAAGGAATTGAGGGCTCTCAAACCCTGCAGTGGGTAGACTCATTTATTAAACAAAAGGTCATCCCAGAGTTTGAAGGTGACCTTACCATCACCAGGGCTCATCGTATTCCTGCCCGCCCATTCTCGAATTCTACGGTACCACAGGCAATTTTACTAAATTTTGCAGACTATCGCATAAAAGAGAGGATATTGTCTAATGCAGTCCAGCAGAGACAATTCCCAGTGAATGAAACTGCAAGATGTCGTATTTTTTCAGATATGTCTTCTGTGGCTGCGCATAGAAGGAAAAAATTCGTAAAGATCCTCAATTTATTTAAAGCAAATGAGGCGCAAGCATCCATCGCCCAGCAGTCTAAATTGAAGGTTCTGGTTAAGGGCACATTTTTTATGTTTTCTGATTTGAATGAAGCCCAGAAATTATTAAAAGAAAATTCGCAGGGCTCTGGGATTTAGGGAAAGATTCTGTTTAGTATTACAATCATTGGGGCTAGGGTACTGTGGGGTTTCGGGGGGCTAAGCTATAGTTTCCTATGGCTTCATTTATTGATGGACTCTTTTAAGGCTATGTTGGGTGCTTTGATCTGGATGAGGCCCAGAAACTACTGATAGAGATTTTGTAGGGTTCTGGGATTTGAATTAAAATATTAATTATTATCATCATGATAAATTGTTATAATTTGTGGGGCCACCTAAAGCTGTGTTCCCCCCTCCCCCCCCCCCATTTTTTTGTGTTTTTTTTTTGCCCCTGTTCTTTTGGAAGTCAAGGGGTTAAGGTGTCCTCTTAACTATAATTGATCTTAATTGGGGTTTTTTTTGTCACTTGATTCATATAGTGTGTTCATGCCTCAATATGTTTCAATATATTTGATATAATTGAGAATTGCTGGGGGGGATAGTGGTTTGATCACTCGGGTGTAATACCATGACACCCATATCGGAGGGGGGGTGAAATGTGGTTAGCGTGGTTGGTGGGGGGGTTTCCACATTTTTGGGGAGGGGGGTATGCGGGCTGGGATGTGAGTATGGAAAAAAATGAAGTCCGTTTATTGCAAATGCATTTATGTCCTATAAATTTATATTTGAGTTTAACTTTGGGCAGGATATGTATTGGGTGTTGGCTCTAGTTAGGTTTTAACTATGGCTAGTAAACAATTGCTAAGGGTGGTTTCTTTTAATGTGAATGGTCTAAACAATCAAAATAAAATGCGGGCAATTGAATCATGGATTAAAACAGAAAACCCGGCGGTGATATTTCTGCAAGAGACCCATATACCAAATGTAAAATTGCCAGATTTTTCTATGTTTAGGTCTTGGGCAGTTTATAGGGGATTCTCATCATCTTCTGCTTCCCATAGGGGGACAGCAATATTTTTAAACAAAAATCTTCAGGTGGAGGTTCTTAATTTTGAGAAAGATCAACAGGTGCTGGTGCTGGTGCTGGGTAACCTGTATGCTTAGACAAAGTCAGAGACCAATTACTTTTGTTAGTATATATGCCCCAGTTCAGGACAACCCTAAGACTTATGAGGATTTGTTTCAGTCCTTAATGCAGGTTTCTGGTGATCTGATCGTGGGGGGCGATTTTAATATCTTAATGAATCTTAAAATAGACTCATCAGTGCTGGCCAAACGGCAGTTGAAACCTAAATCTTTTAGAACCCTACAACATTATGAAAGAACCCTAGATCTACAGGATCCCTGGCACGCCGCCTTTCCTGTCAAAATAGCATATACGTGCTGGTCAGGTAGATTCCGTACCTCTTCACGGATTGATTTTTTTCTGGTCTCCTGGAGGCTATGTTTCAACCAGCAGAGATTCCCACATAATGGTTTCTCTGATCATGCAATGTTGGTGCTTGAGGTGCAGCTGGGAGACTGTGTTAAATCACCTAAACGTTGGTCGTTGAACAGACAATATTTTAATGAAGAGGCTTGGGTGGGTTTTATTGGGACGGGGATTAAGGAATTTTTACAACGAAATAGTGAATCTGCACCTGTGAGCGTGGTATGGGATTCACTTAAGGCCTTTATTCGGGGGCTAATTATTGGTAAAGATGCCGAAATTGTAAAAAAAGTTAGGGAAGATAAGAGAATTTTGGAACAGAAAATCCAAACCTCCTATGCCGCATTTCTTAAGAACCCCTCTGCGCTTAATCAGCGCCAGTTCGATCAGGCCAAGCGGGAACTTAGTGCTAACTACCAAGCTCAGAGTGAAGGTTCCTCTCAACAACTGCATCAAAAAATAAATCTATGAGGAAAGCAATTTTACCGGCAGGATTTTAGCTTGGCAAGCCAGGGAGCAAGCTGCTATAAATCAAATTAATGCACTGAAATGCCCTGAAACTACCCTGCGTACAGATGACCCAGCCAAAATTGGGGAAATAATGTGTCTATTTACGGCCAATAACAGACGGTGGACATGACATTATTAGAAAGTTTCTTACAGAAAAATGAATTACCCACGCTTTCAGGTTTAGAAAAATTATCGATGGCAAGTCCCTTTACTATGGAAGAGTTGGAGTGAGTCATTAAGAATCTCCCAAGCGGCAAGGCCTGTGGCCCGGATGGGTATCCACCTGAATTTTTAAAAATCTTGTTTAGCTCATTTGCAGAATTTTTTCTTCAATTAATACATTCTTTATTGGGGGGGGGGGAATACCAGAGACTTTTGGACAGGGTAATATAGTCAGTTTTTTGAAAAAAGACAAGAACAGCGAGGATCCGAACTCTTATCGCCCGATAACGCTATTAAATTCAGATTATAAAATAGTCACCAAATTGTTACCACTTCGGTTTAATCAATATGCGGCGCAACTGATCCATTCGGATCAGAATGGTTTTATTGCCGGTCGACAGCTGGCTACTAATACACGCTATTTAACTGAGGCTCTCGACTATTTTGATACACAGAGGATACCCGCACTAGTCCTTTTATTAGATGCAGAGAAGGCTTTTGACCTTGTTGTGTGGGAGACATTGTTCAGGATTCTAGATTATTTTGGTATTCCTCCCAAGATCATGACCTTGATACATAATCTATATAATAATGCTGAAGCTAATGTCATTATTAATACGTCGGTGATTGGGCGGGTCACAGTAAAACAGGGCACAAGGCAGGGGTGCCCTTTATCGCGGTTTTATTTGCTTTTTTTATCGATCCGTTGGCGATAGCAATAAGGAACTGTGCCGATATCTGTCCCCCATTTCCATCTATGGCGAAGCTGAAATTATATGCTGACGACATAATGCATATTATTAACCCAGAAATAGAGGTTCAGGCTAAAGTTTTTCAGCTTTTTGAAGATTACGAGGCTTTAGGTGGGTACCGTATTAATAAAAGAAAAACTGAAATTTTACAATGTGGCGGAGCGAGCTGGGATCTGCACCCTGATATTCTTCCCTGTGTTAACACCAAACCTAAAAGATATCTGGGGGTATATTTCTCTGAAAAAGTTAGTGATTTATACCATCTAAATTTCACACCGCTCATTCGAAAAATTCAGGCCTTGTTTTTACGCTGGCACTCTCTCCCTTTATCCATTCTGGGTCGGGTGGCTTTGATTAAAATGTCTGTTCTCCCTCTGTTTAATTTTCTGTTCTCAACTATCCCATGCATTTTATCAGGTTCATTTTTCGCCCAAGTAGAATCAATGTTTACAGCTTTCCTTTGGGCTAAAAAGTCATCACGTATTGCACTCAGCACTTTATATGAAGAAGTGGAACAAGGAGGTTTAGCTCTTCCGAATCTCAGGGATTATTATTATGCTTATTTTGCACAATATTTATCTAGATTTAAACCTGAATTACAGTCAAACTTTTTTATCAATAGTTTTGTGGATCTTATGTGTAAGGAAAGTCAGATCCACTCCCCTCTCTTAATTTTCAAATCTCCCAAATTGGTACGCTATAAGTGTCTCCATTGGTTTTTTAAGAAACGATAAGCACTTTATAAAAGATACTTCATTCCTGTAATTAATTCAGCCTCCTTATTATCCAGCATTCTACCATTAGCAGGAATTACGCAATCGTCAGAACTTACTGCAAAATGGGCTTCAGTAGGTTTCTGTAAGGTCTGAGGAATGGAGGATGGCTGACTTTGACTGAAATGTCGCAAGTAATTACTAATGATTTTATTCTTCTAGGGTCATATAATGTCCTCCTTAAATTTCTTGTTGGGCTAGATGCTTCTCAAATTGGCAAACAACATCAAGTGGTTACTGAACTCCTAGAGGATACTTCTGCTAGGAATCCCGGGATATGGAGAAAACGTTCAGCCTCAACTAGGGGATTGGATCTTGGACAAAAGGCAATTAAAAAATGGAAGGACCATGAAGATTTTGAGATCTCTGTAAATTTATGGTCGCCGTTAATAATTTAAATTTTGGCACATTAAGAGGGGCAAACTGGCGAAGGATGTTGTTTTTTAGTAAACGGCAACTTTACCGAACCCCTCTTTCCCTTTCAAAAATGTATGCCAATCACTCAGCAAATTGCTTCCGCTGTAATATCCATCCCTCAGCCAATTGGTCGCATATTATGCTGCAATGTTCTAAGATTCAGAAGTATTGAGAGGACATTTTTTGTTACTTGGAAACTGAATGTTGTATCCAATTAGCAATGAACGATTTGTTAATCATTTTCGGTTTTGACCCAGACCTTCCTATCTCCGATCAATTGGCAACATTTTTATACATTTCAATGGCGGTAGCTAGATCATTGCTATTGCAAAGGTGGCGTACTGATTTGATCCCCTCTGCCCTGGAGTGGGTTCATAAAATGCAAGCGGTTAGAAGAAGTGAACGTATTTATGCACTTCGGGTGGGCGGCCTTAGGAAGTTTGAAAAAATTTGGTTTACATATTTTGATTAAGTTTCAAAGGGGTTATTGTCTTGCTTTGAATGTATTTTTCCCTGATATTTAAGTGCTTTAGGTAATCTCTGTGATATTTATACATTTCTGGAAATTTAATGATATGCCCGATTGTAACTCTCTTTTATTCAATGGACATTTTTGATTTTAATGTATTTAATGTATTGCAATAATTACGGACTTCAATAAAAAAAAAAAATTAAAATATATATATATATTCCTAAATCAAACAGGGAAAATGAGCCCGGTGACATGGATTCTGCTGGGATCTTTTGCAGCATTTGCTCTCTTTGCCCATGAGCAAACACTTCCCAAGGATTCGCTTGCTGAATTTTCTTTGTGTTTCTAAATACTCTGAAGATTTTTACCTATTGTTGATGAAATAATTAAGATTGTTTTAATTTCTCATATTTAAATTTTACTCCTTCAGTGGTCCCAATTACGAAATGTTCATATAGTGACTTTTATATGAACTCTGGTTTCATCTTAAAATCAATATCTTTAATTTGTCTTGCAATTGGTTGTTGATTGCTGCATCCATCAGCACTCTGATAAAGTTAAGCCTTTACTCCAGCTAGTGCTATTGTACGCCAAGGGTACTTCGATGAGCCTTATGGGCTGTCCCCCTTTATGGAAAGCTAGGTTTAGGGCTTGTGGGGGTTCAGCCACAACATGCTAAGTCTCTCTCCAGATTATTCCCACTTCCATTCTCACCATGAAACTTCTCACATATGGGAGCATTTTAGGCATAGCATAACAATTCTTTAACCACTGGTTAGCAATGAGCACATAATAAAGCATCATTATTTGCATTCTTTGGGGTGATGCGGACACTATCATGCTATAACGACAAATTTCTGTCGGGTAGTACAATAACCGAGTATTCAATACCAAAGCAACCAGAATAAGCAAAATGCTGCCCAAGTTATACAAAGACTTTTTTGAAAACAGACAGTAAGACCACACGATCAAGACCAGAAATTTGCCAAAGAATGAGTTATTTACTCCTTTTCTTTTTTTTAAAAAAAAGAGACAAATATGGCTGTCAAAATACATAAACGTATTGCAATAAAACAGAAGCGACCTTCGTGACATAAAGTGAAGAAAGTGTGACAAGTGATCTCATAAGTGAAATATGTACAAGACAAACATAAGTGACATGAGTTAACAAAGTGCAGGCATCCTGTTCCATGTATACAATTATTAACATGAATCCTAAACTTAATGTTATTTCGAAAGTTGGGGACAAGGAGACTGTATGGACATGGATATCATTAACGTCGACGTTTCGACCCTTAATATAGCGCAGAGTGTGCAGCGTCAATGCGGGTCTTCATCAGGACATAAAAGGACGAAGTACACAGCCACAGACGAGGTACATCTAATTAATTGATTTGTGAAAAGGCAAAATGTTTACATGGGTTTACGCAGAATGTCGGAAGGTTGAGAATCAAAGTAAACTTGCTGTTGTGCTCAAGATTCAAGGTTTCCAAAACTAATTAGCGGTAAGCTTATTGTTGGCGTTCCAAATAGTAGGGACATCCACCATCCGGTAGGAGTCTTGTATCAATCAGTTGCTTAATTATAAGATTTCTCCACCAGCCGGTTGAAGTCTTAGTTAGGACCAAATGGCTTTCACCAGCCGGTTGGAAGCCATTCGGTCGAAGGAATTTTCAGTCGCACATCAAGCTCCGAGTACCCGACCTATTGTGGTGGGAATAAATTATTTAACCCTTTCCAAGCGACTGGCCACTAGTCCTCCCCTGCTGCCCTCCTGGCCTCACCCCGCCCAGACCTGGCTGGCTCTGGAGGGAATTGGGAAAATTAAAGGATAATAAAACAAATTTGATATAATTTTACTTTTCGTGTTTCCCCCAGCTGGCCCTCAGCAGGGGAGTTGACACTCCTCCGCCATAGTGGATGAGCCGTCGCTGCATCTGAGCATGAAAAATCATTCACTCTGTTTGATGTGTAGCTCTGAGTGAACCACATTAAATCAATCTCAAATCTATTTTTTGGCTTAGTTAAAGTTTGACGAACTCTTAAACACATTGCTAATTTGACATTCAGGGCCAGGTTCGAGGTAGGGTATAAAAGGATGGAGCAGGAAGGGAGAAAGTGCGCTGTCCTTGTTTTCAGAGCAGGAGTTGGCCATTTCAGCAATGACGAAGGAAGGGACAGTCAGTGACAGGCACTTAAATCTATTCGTGTTACTTATAGTGCAATGATTGGGAATATATAGATTATTTTAAAGCTTGATAGACTCAAATGGAAAGGGAGAGAGCAATGGAGAGGATGTAGCGTTACGGCTAGAGCGGTCAACCTCAAAGCTGGGGAACAGTGTTCGAGTCTCGGCAATGACGCTCAACATTCTGTGATTCTGGGCAAATCACTTAATCTCCCCGTGCCAAACAAAAATTAATGTGTCCATCTGTAACGAAACTGGTTCTCATGTAAAGCGCTCTGATACTCGATTTCTGGGGTCTAGTTCGCGCTATATAAAACTAAAAATAAGAGCGTTACTGTTTAGAGGGCTCCCTTGGCCTGTGGAATAAGCAGAAGGCATGCTTTCTTAAAAGGAAACATGATATAGGTTCATCAGAGAGACTGAATTTGATCCAAATGGTATTTTGCACCCTAAGAGGTGAGACAGGCAGGCTGTGTTAGACTGCAGCAAGAGGGAGCAGACCATTACACGAGACAGAAAACCATTCGATCCTAAAGTTATACTGACGCTGCACTGCTGGAGTGAGGCGGGCAGGCAGTGATGCCTTGCAGTGCGTGGAAACTCTGCGCTGGCTGAGAGAGAAAACCATTTGATCCCTAAATTACATTTTGACACAGCGCCTTTGAATGAGGCTTTCAGCAGATTGATCCATTTAAGTGTTTTTTCTGTTTTAAAATAGCTGCTACACTGTGCACATTGGCATTGATATGGAGCTATGACAACAGGCAACACAGGAGCAGGTAGGCATTGTGCTCATTTACAGTTTCTGTAAGAAAGATGTGTCTCTTGGTGGATTGTTCATCTTACACATTGGGACAGTTGTAGTAGGTACACAGCAAAGCATGCACTTGCAAAGTTGTCCAACCAGATCTATCCTTAATGATTGGCAGCATGTTTCTACGCATGATTGTGCTATTGATTATCAACCCCCACAGTATCGTGGCACAAGAATATCAAGTAATGGATGGAATGATTGAATCAATCTCAGCCACTGGTAATCGCTTGGGCTGCATCTCAATTCATCATTATTTTGCTCACCATGCCACCTTAGTTTGGACCCAGCCATATGCAAATCAGTCTTGACCCTGCTCCAATAAGAACGCTCCAGCCCGAACTACAAGGCAAAGTCCTCCCTGAACCAGAACACCATTACCACTAGTTGAGATTAATTCAAGAATTCATCCATCACTTTTTGTATACTCTAGTGTGTCACCCTAATTGGGACACGTATGCCCAGACATGAGTCCTGTGCATACTGTGTCACTGGAGTCAACCTCTACCTGGCTGATGAACCCTAACTAGGGCAAAAATTGGTCCTAAGTTGCTTGAATTCCTGTTCAGGGAGGACCTGGCCTTGCAGTTCGAGCTGAACTGCTCCCATTGGATCAGGGTCAAGACTAATTTGCATATGGCTGGGTCCAAACTAAGGTGCAATTGTGTGCAAAGTAACTGAGATTAAATCAAGCATTCCATCCATCACTTTTTGTATACTTTCGTGTGTCGCCCTAAGTGGGATGGGTATGCCCACATGTAAGTCCCGTGCACACTGTGTCAGTGGAATCAAGCTATACCTGGTTGATGAGCCCTAACAAGTATGAAACCGGTCCCAGGATGCTTGAATTCACGTTCAGGAAAGACCTGGCTCAGTAGTTCAGGCTGGACTGTTCCCAATGGAGCAGAGTCAAGACTGATTTGCATATGGCTGGGTCCAAACTGAGGTGGCATGGTGTGCAAAATAACAATGGATTGGGATGCAGCCTGAGAAATTACCCTTGGCTGAGAATAATTCATATTTTCCAACCATCACTTAAGCATACTTTACTGTGTCGCCCTAAATTAGATGGGCCTTGTTCTAGGGATATAGGAGCGCTAGAGATTTTTATTGTGATCCGACCTAGTATTTTTCTGCAGAATTAAAGCAATATTTCGACCAGCTATATTGCCTAGTTTAACATACTATAATAATTAATTAACTTTGGGTGGGGTTATTGTAAGGTACAGATAGGGGCACATGTTCTTTTAGACAGTATATAGTTCTTAGTTTTTTTTTAGTTTAACTTGTTTCTCTTCTCAAATAGAATGATAGGTAAACAGATCCTATCAGCATTAAGAAATGCAGCGGAGGCTGATGCCAATCTGATGTGGGGGGGTGACGGGAATAAAATAATTTAAAAAATGACTTACTTTTTGCTCCTGGCTGCCGTGATCTTCTGTTCCCGTGCTGCGCCACTCTGGGATAGGGTGGAGCGGGCCAGTTTCATGCTCCCGCAGGGACTGGGGCCTGCGCCCCTGAGCACTGCGAATATCTCCAAGGAACAGCCTGGAGATATCCAAGTGCGCATGTTGGTTTGGCCATCCTAAGCCGGCCGGCCAAACCGATATGTGCACTTTCAGTGCCTACCACGCCTCCTCCCCCTGCTGCTGACGCTGCCTCATGGCGCGCCCCAGATTACGTGACTCTGGAAGTGAAAGATAAAATGACAATGAAATTGTCTGCTGCATTTCAGCGGTGGGGCAACGCTCCGCTGCCATAGCGGAGGAGCCGCCCCATAATAAATGGCTGAACACGAAGTGGGCGTCAACCATGAGTCCATGAAGTGAGACATAGAGAGAGCAGCACTAGCTTTAAGAGCTATAACACTTAGCCAAAAGACCTTGAAGAGTGGGAACAGCAGGATGGCAGGGTTGCTTCTGTGCTTAATATTTAATATTAAAAGGAAATAAAAGTCTAGTGCACTTCAATGTATGCAAAAGGAAGGGACTGAAAAAAAGCAATGGGGGACACGAGGAAAAAATAAATATTTTCATGACACCCATGTTTTGTGTGGGTCTGCTCGCCGATTTGGATACATCAGTACTTTAAACATTTGATCTGTCTGCAAATAGCTTCACATCCTTTCAAACAGATGTTCTAAGGGATGCCTCCATAGACAGAGGGAATTATCGTTCTCGTGAGCTGTTTAAAACTCACCTATGTTACAGATTTCTAAAAGCATGCACTTTCTTTTTTGAAATAACAGGGTTCATTAAAAAAGCTGCACATGAAAACCATATAGCTGTATTATTTCCTTAAGCCTCCTCCACAGATAAAGCTGTCAGTTTCTCTGCTCCAATCCAGGAGCATGTCACTCAGAGATGCTATCACTCTGCTCCTTTATTAAAGCTCTCTGGCAGAGATAAAGTGCAATTCTGTGGTTTCAGATGACAAATTGCTTCTGTGTCAAGAAAGTCTCCCACTTAAAATATCAGACATTTTCTGTGATGGATGATGAAGAAGTTTGTGGATTTACAGAAATATACTATCCTTTCACCTTCTTTGATCACTCTCCACGTGTCCCATTAAAGAAGATCACTACAAAATGTTTCCTCTCAAGGACCATACATGAATACACCAAATTTAACAAAGAGCTGGACATTTTTTAACATTATAAAATTGCTTTATAATTCATCACAATTCCAAAACTCAATTCAGACCAACTAATAAATTTGTTATTTTCTAAGTGTTAGCAATGAACAGCTTGTTAGCAAGATCTTCCCTTGTTGTGGCACCCCATAGCTGAATTTCATCAAAACATGTATTGCTCTGCAGGGTATAAATGGAGCAGACGTCCTTCACACAGCCTTCCACATAATAATGCCATGCAAAAACGCAAAAGCATGCAAACACACAGTGACTGATAGAAACATCAACATTGCTATTGATCCTGGGTAGAAAAGGGCCCCAGGTGCTGGTTAATACCTACCTTGGAATGCACAGAAGCATGAATAACTTTGCCCAGTTGTGCCTAATGAGGCTGCTGTGTAATACTTAATATCTGAAAATTGATCTGCTTTTCCACAGTCAGTGAATACCGGAGACAATCATAGCCGGAAGCTGAGACCAGCCTCATTAAGGATGGAACTCAAATATCTCTGTGCCTTGCTTACATAACACCTGTCTGCGGGGATCACAGAGGTCTCAAAAAGAACCAGCGGCCTTGTGTAAAAACCAACAAGATGTGTTCAGCCAAGCTAGTAGCAATTTCCCCACTAATTGCTACCAAATACACTGGTATTTTGCAAACCGGCCTAAGTACTAATAGGTTGGTTCACAAAATACAGAATGGGAGTGGGTCAAATCTGACCTACCTCGAGGTACCTACTTAGGTAGGTCACAAACTGCAAGCCACTACCAAGTACTGCTATCACAGGGATGGTGGCCTGTTGAGGTCAGCAGACCATAATGTCGCTGACTGCTTTTAAACAATTCTCTTAAAGGAAAACCAGAGGTGTTTAAAAAAAATGTTAAGTTTCACATCTGTTTTTAGGCATAAGCTGTGTTTCAACGGACTACTACCTACTTCTAAAAAAAATATTTTGTCAAATTTCACAAAGGAGACAGGGCCCATTGGGGATCTTTTCCTGTTTGCGAATGGGTTACCATCTTTTTTTGAGATGCTGGTAACCTTTTCATGGTTTGCAATTTGGGTTGCAAACCGCTGATACATAGCTTAAGCAATCCCAAATTGGAAGGTCCACCCTCATCATGTCCCTTCCAATTTTTAATTCAGTAAATACTCTGAAACCTTTTTTGTGATTCACCAATGTGTTAGCGAATTGTAATTTGGATTTTGTACATTTCCAAAAGCTATTTTGCTGTCACAAAGGCTCTGAATTTGCAAAAGGATCCTATGGGCCAGATGTATCAATATTGGATTTTGCGATTCCATAATAGCGAATTTTGCCGATTCACTATTATGGAATCGCAAAATGCAATGTATGTAGGTTTCACAAAAATAATTGCTATTCCTACATATTCCTTAATTGCGAATCATAAATTGTGATTCGCTATTAAGGAATACCTTCCCTTTCATTCCTATGGGCCTAGAGGCCCATAGGAATGAATGGGAAGACATTCGCAATTTGCGAGTACCAAATAGGTACTTGCAAATTGCGGATGCAATTTCAAGGGTGATGGGGGGCCAAAAGGCCACCCTGTTGCACTCCCTATAAGGTAAGCGTGTACATGTGGTGCACACACATGCCCTAAGGGCATGTAGGTACACCACGTGGCACCTTGAAAAATGCAAACAAGTGCATTTTTCATGTTATTCACATATTACCAAGAACTTGAAGTTGGTGGTAATTTGCGATTCCTTAAAGGCAGGTCGCTAATTTTTTTGGCTTCCTGCATTTCATTTAAGGAATCGCAAATTGCGATTCCTTAAATGCATTCGCAAAATAGGGAATCACAGAAATTGCGATTCTCTATTTTGCAAATGCCTTTTGGGATGATATATCCCAAAAGGCTTTTTCCAGTTCGCAACATTTGCGAATGGGAAAAACGCTTGATACATCTGGCCCTTTCTGACCGCAAAATAGCTTTGTACATAAGGCTCTATATTGGTAACCTAGCTCACAGGATATCCCTAGGGGATGTACAATGATTTGTGGAGTTTCAGATTTTTACACTTCATGAAGTTGGGGAAATTGCCCAATATTCGCATGTGAACTGGTTCTGCAAATTGCATGATAATGTTTTCCAAATAATAGAAGAATTTTCATGCAATCCAACCTGGTCGACATGGAAAGTGAATACAGATCTTTTCCATATACTATGGCAAATGTGTGCAGAATTGTTTCTGCTAGTTTACCTTTTGTGAAAAATTGCTGCAAAAGTACAATTTTCATGCAGATATAGGAGAGTGTAAACAGGATCGGACTGGCCTATAGGTAGAGCTCCCGGTTTTATGTTTTTTTTTAACATATCTGTCTGTATGTATTCATATTTATTTTTTGCCAATTTATTGTTGCATTTCCATATTTATTTTATGTTTTGAGAATAAACGGAGTCATAAAATGGTATATTTTGACATTTACTTAACTGATAAACTAATAAACATTCACTCATACTATGACGACTGTCGTGTTTTAGCAAATTAGGCAGCCAAATATAACAAACCAGGTAAATATTAGCATTATATACGAATATATGTTAACATATGCATATATTTAAGGGATTTTCATCCTGATTTTAAATCCCCATGGTGTCTATCTGCTTTGCAGCTGGTCTGGAATTCATAAAGGACAACAAAGAGAGCCCCTCACAAGAAACACAATTTTCTATTTTTGCCGGCTTTTAAAAATAAACAGATTGTTTTCTGTCCGTAATTATCTGCAAAAATCAGTAAAAACAGAAAAAACTGGAAGCCTTACCTATAATGTATTCAGGCGGTGCCTGTTGGGCAGGTCTGATAAGTCAGTGTGTGGGACATTTTTGGGCTGGTTGTGGGTCTGTTTTCTAGTCTGCTGGGCTGATTTCTTATATTGATTTCTCTGATATTAAAACATAGTCTGCAGTAAGCCCAAATCCATGCAGTGTTACATACCTTACAATACACTTATATAGTGTGTCTTAACAAGTTCAAAAGGCCCACTTTGCAAACATGGGACATCTTTTTAGCTTTCTAGCTCACTAATGGGGGCCACTTTTATTTTTGTGCCTATGCCTTTTTTCTGTCCCAGTCCAACCCTGAGTGTAAAACTTCACTACTTCATGAAGTTTGAAAAGATTTCCTGCAAACATTGTGAACTCTGAATGAAAAAATGAGGTATTAGTCTAACCTCTACACAATACTGAGGGCCATTTTGTGGAACAAATTAGCTTTAGAATTAGGAGTGGGCGAAGAATTCCGCTGAGCTGACGGAGTTTGTGGAGTTCCGCAAAACTCAGCGTAGTGAGGCAAAGCAGAGTTTTTTCTCTTGCGAGGCTCGCCAATGTTAAGTTGGCGAGCGAGAGAGAGAAAAATCACGCGCTGGACATCCTGGAGAGATTTCTCAACCCAACGGTTATGGCAGGTCGCGACCACTTTCGTTGAGAAATCTGTTGCTTCGCGTTGAGGAAGCTGCTGCTCGAGAAGAATATCCTCTCGAGCGACAGAAAGAAGCAGTGCCCTCTGACACGTAGTGCGGTTTGCAGTGAGTTTACAGTGCAGGACAAACTCCCGGCACTTAAAATCAGTGCAAGCTTCCGGAGGGCAGGTTTGTGGCGGTGCAGGGGCGGCTGGATGGAAGGGATATAGCTTTGTGTAGTGTGTATGCCCCCAATGTTGACCAGGCCGCTTTCTTTTCCAGACTGTCGGGTCAACTGGCAGAGTATTTGACGGGGGCGGTGGTATTGGGGGGGATTTCAACTCAGTGTTGGATGTAGAGTTGGACAGGTCTCATCCGCCCCTTGCACAGTCGGCGGTTTGCCGGGTGGCCAAAAGCAGGCGGGTCTGGCAAGATACTTGGGGCTTGGTGGACACGTGGCGTACCCATCACCCGCATGACAGGGACTACTCCTTCTATTCGGCTCCTCATGAGCTGCACGTCAGTTTAGATGGCATATTGTGCTCGCCGGATGTTCAACCTTTGATGCGGCATAGTGAATATTTAGCCAGGACCATATCGGACCATAACCCATGCGTGGGGATGCTGCGATGGTCTAGGCAGCGGCAGGCGATCCCTACGTGGCGCCTTAACCCCTTGCTGCTTGAGGACCCGGTGTTCCAGGCGGAGATTAGCGATTGTATAACGCAGTATTTCGGGCAGAATACAGGGACGGCGACGACCCGAGCGACGGAATGGGATGCGTTTAAGGCGGTCGTCCGGGGGGCTTGCATATCCTCCACCACCGGGGTGAGGAGAGCCTTGTTAAAAGAGGTGGACGGAGCGGAGACACGGCTGCGGGAAGCGGAGCGGGCGTTTCAAGACGGGGACGGCGAGGTGGCCGGGGTTGTGGAAGCGCGAGAACGCGTGGCGGTCTCCATGGAACAGCTTCGTTGTCACGATCATAGAACTTATCTGGTCCGAGCACATGCGGAAAGGGATAAGGTGGGTTCCCTTCTGGCATGGTTGGCGAACCCGGCGGCGCGCGGCGACCCTATACTCCTACTGGTAGAGGAGGGGGGGGTCCCGGTTTATTCCCAGGTGGGGATTAATATGCGGTTCGCCAGCTATTATGCTGGGTTATACGATAGTACAATGGCGCAGGAACCCGAGGGCCTTGTTGATTTTCTGTTGGCAGCCCGCCTGCCTCGACTGGACTCGGACGCTGGAAAGGGCCTTGGGGGCACGATTTCGCTCAGCGAAATCCGAGTGGCAATTAAGCACATGGCTCGTCGCAAGACCCCGGGGGCGGATGGCTTGCCTGTCGAGTTTTATGCGGCCTACCCGGAGCTGTTGGCGCAGCAGCTGCAGGCCCTGTATAGCGAGGCATGGGAGTTGGGACAGTTGCCCGCCTCTGCTCGGGAGGCGATCGTGATACCCTTGCTGAAACCCGGTGGCGAGGCGGGTGCACGCACAGCATACCGCCCGCTTTCTATGCTGACGGTGGACTACAAGATCCTGAGTAGAATCTTGGCGTCACGCCTTTTGACCCACATGACCGCCTTGATCCACCCGGATCAGGCGGGCTTCATTCCTCGGCGCAGCACAGCCACTTCCATTCGACGGTTGCTGCGAGTGATGGAGCTGGACCGGGACGAATACCCGGAGGCCTGCACACTGTCGGTCGACCTAGAAAAGGCCTTCGATAGTGTGGAGTGGCCGTATTTGTACCGAGTGTTGCGGGCATTCGGCTTAGGGGAGGACTTTGTCCGTTGGACCGCCTTGTTGTATAGCGGGGCCACGGCCCGGGTGAAGACGGGGACTACTATCTCGGCTTCCTACCATGTGCGGAGGGGGACGAGGCATGGCTGTTCCCTCTCCCCCTTGTTGTTTGCACTGGCTGTGGAACCGCTGGCCGCTCACGCCAGACAGGGGGGTGCTTATTCCGGAGTCTCCCTGAGGGGGGACGCCCACTACATCTCCCTCTATGCAGACGACCTGCTGTTGTTTTTGAGGGACGCGACTGATGCGTTACGGGGCGCGACCGCGCTGTTGAAGGAGTTCAGCCGCATGTCCGGCCTGAAGGTCAATTGGGGTAAGACGTGTCTGTTCCCATTGTCGCAGGGCGGCGGGACACCGCGGACGGCGGGACATATCCGATGGGAGAGCAGCTGCTTGCGCTACCTGAGGGTTAACATTTATCATACCCAGGCAGATTTGTTGGAGGGGAATGTCGGCAGGGCGCTTCGGGGACTACGGGGTAGTATGGGATTTTGGAGTACACTCCCGCTCTCGTGTGCCGGGAGGGTGGCGTTGCTGAAAATGGTGGCGCTGCCACGCCTTCTTTATTTTTTCCGCACACTTCCTATATGGATCCCGGCGTCATATTTTGCGCGCTTACGGGCTCTTTCGACGGGGTTCATTTGGGGGTCGGGATGGCGACGGGTGGCGCTGGCCACGTTGCGGAGGCCACGAGCGGAGGGGGGCCTGGCAGCCCCCGACTTTGAATGGTACTATCTGGCGGCGCAGCTCCAGTGGCTCACACAGGCGGTGGCCCGGGAGTATCGAGGCCCTGAGGGCCCACGGGACAGGTTGATCCCACGACATGTGTTGGCCTTCATTGTTCTCCAGCAGCGACTGGATCTGACTCAGCTGACCCTGGAGGAACGCACCCTCCGGCAGTGCTGGAATAGGTGCCAGAGGCGGGCAGCTATAGTCCGCCCGTACGCTCCAGAAATCCCCCTTGGGATGTGTACAGCGCTCCCGCATGGGGGAGATTGGTCGGGGCTAGCGATTTGGGAGGAGCTGGGGGTACAGATGGTAGGGGACCTTTACCGGGACGGTGCGTTATTGTCTTTCCAGGAATTGCTGGACGCCTATGGGCTCCCGCAGGGGGATTTTCTGCTCCATGCGGCTTTGGTGGCGAGCATTCAGAAGCATTGGAACATGGGGCTGTCGGAACCCCCGACCGCGGCGGGTTGTCAGTATGTCGTAATGGCAGCAGGGACGGCCAAAGCCATCACATGCTTATACCGCAGATTATCGACGGAGGGTTTGCAACCTCTGGCCGCCCTGCGAGAAAAGTGGGAAAGGGACCTCGGGAAAACGATACCGGAAACCACATGGTCTACGCTAGTGCGGAGGGCCTGGAAGGGGACTCGGAACGCACGATTCCAGCTCGTTCAGTTTTTCACATTACATAGGGCGTATATGACGCCGGCCAAGATCCTGCAATACTTTGGTGGAGCGCAATCTCCATGCCCTCGATGTGGGGGAGAGGGGGTAGATTTTCGCCACATGTTTTGGGCCTGTCCACAGTTAGGCGATTATTGGGCTGAGGTAGTGGATTGCCTGAATCAGGTGACAGACCGCTCTCTCACTCCAGAGATGGGGACATGCTTGTTGCTATGGTTTCCCCACACCCGCCGCACGAAGGTCACTAGTAGGTTCTATGATCTGGGGCTGATATTAGCTAAGAGAGAATTGACCCTGCACTGGAAATCCAGGGGGGGGCCTAGCTATGTGCGGTGGAGGGCAGCGCTAGTGAGATGGGCGGGGGCGGAGGGTACACTCCGGGTGCAGATGGCTCTGAGGGGTGACGATGAGAAAGCGTTAGCGATGGCAAGGGCATGGGAAGCGTTTGTAGTGGAGCTCCAGGGGCTGATGTCTGAGGTAGAGGAAGAAGGGAGCGCTTCGGATCGGCAAGAGGCGAGGGGACCTGGGGATTGAGTTGGGAAGGGGATGAGGGCGGCCCCCAGACAAATACTAGAGGCCTGGATACGAGGGACGATTTGCTTACGTAGAGAGGAGGTGAGCAACTGCAATTGAACTCCAGGGTCGGGGGGGCACATCAAGGGTGAAATGGGGGACAGGGGCGCACTGACGTAGGGGTGGGAGGGGGGGGACGAGTTGGGATTGGGAGGGGGGCTGCTCTTACGGCACGCGGGAACCCGTGATGTAATGAACAGTTGTTGTTGATTTGGAAACTAATAAAAAATGTTTCAACAAAAAAAAAAAAAAAATCAGTGCAAGCTTCCCGCACTCTGCCGTTCGCGAAACTCTGCAATCCTTCTATTTTATGGAGTAAGCACTATGCAAAAAGGGAAGTAGTTCTGCTCTGCGCTGTTACAAATTCATAGAACATAAAAGCTAACGCACAATGTAATTATTTAATATTTTTAGGTATGCAGTGCTGAATGTACTTAGTGCTGTACAGTAAATTGCAAAGCAGCACAGACGCAAGCAGCATCGTCACAGGGTTATAATAACACAGAAAATGAACCGGAAACAATGGTGGGTTCTTTTGGATTACACAACCAGAAAAAACACTATTTTGATTGACTTAAATTTAAATCCTCAAAATGCAATTGTCTGTGATCCAAGCAAGTGACAACGTTTTTTACTGCATGATCAACACATGCTGCTTGGCGAGCTACATTATTGACTTTAAAATGATGTTCAATTAATTTATGTTTAATGTATTTCTTCCTAATGGATACAGAGGGATATTTCTTTGTACAGAGGATACATTTTTTAGACTCTAAGGGCCTCATGTAGGTAGCATACCAGTTACCACTTCTAAAATACCGAACGATACCGAATCGGTATTTTAGAAGTGGTAACTGGTATGTAGGTAATGAGTCGGTATTTTTTACCGAATCGTTACTAGTCGGTAATTACCGAATCGGTATTTACCGATTCGGTAATGAGGCATACCTTCCCATTGATGGGAAGGTATGCCTCATTACCGAATCGGTAAATACCGATTCGGTAATGGGGGGAACACATACAAGGGTGGCAGGGTGTCACATTGACACCCTGTTGCACCCCTGATTCGGCCATGTGTGCACATGTGGCACACATACATGCCCTAAGGGCATGTATGTATGCCACATTGCACACTGCTACGCGCGTAAAAATGCATTTACACATACATTCATTATTTACCACCAACTATAAGTTGGTGGTAAATACCGACTCTTAAACACACACACACACTCCCCCTACATCTCAATTTTGCTTTCGGAATTTACCGAATCGGTAAAATTACCGATTCGGAAAAGTTACCGATTCGGTAACATTACCGATTCGGTATTATTACCGAATCGGTAATTTTACCGATTCGGTAAATTCCGAAAGCAAAGTTTGTCCCCCTACATACCAATGGCCAAAATACCGGTCGGTAACGGTATAATTACCGAAAATCGGCCGTTACCGACCGGTATTTGGCTTCCTACATGAGGCCCCAAGTGAGGATTTCCTTATGTATTACTTACAATGAAAAGGGTTTGCAGCATTGAGACTCTACAGCAGGAGCCTGACAGTGAATGGAAAGTGGTCGCAATTTGTGCATCGTCTTTTAGCGAATCAATTGGTATTTGCGAACTGATCATGTACTAATAGGTCAGCTTGCAAAATACTGAATCATAGTGGGTTGCAATTTGCCCTACTTCATGAATATTAATGAGGGCGGTTGCTAACTGAAACTTACTACAATTCAGTGCCAACATAGAAATGGTGGCCTGCTGGGGTCAACAGACCAGCATCGCCCTGATTTCTTTGAAATAATACAATTTTTTTTTTTACGCAGCCCTTTTTAAATGGGATGCACTGAAAAAAAAGTTTTACACACCTTTTTAAGACTAGGCATCAGTCCCTGGGACCACTGCCTATTCTTAAAAAAATTTTTTGTCAACATTCACATTCATTAGGGACCGATTCCCATTTGTGAATGTGTTAGTACCTCCTTTGCGGTGTCGGTAAAATATTAATGCTTTACGACTGGATTTCAGTTGCAAAACATTAATACATCCCATTCAGAATCACTGTTTTGAACAGATGCTATAAACAATCCCCCTTTCAAATAGCAATTTGGTATGGTTTCCTAAACCTATTTAGCACTTTGGTAACCAGTTAACAAATCGCTAAATAGGTTAAGTACATTCAAAAAATACATTTAATAGTCGTAAAACCTGCAATTTACCGAATCACAGGGTCCGCGACCCGTAAATATGTTCATTCATCTGACCCTATGCAGCTTCAAATTCCATCTTTTTACAGGCTCTGTACACCCTTCGGGTATATAAGCAGCAATTTTAAACATGAGATCTACTGAAAATTTGATTGCTTATCATATGAAAATTTACCCAGAATCATCACATTTGAAGCAGTTAGCACCATTTTACGTGCTAAATGTTCCTATTCACATTAATTATGTAATGGTATTAAACTAAATGATGTCATACATAAGCAAACCAGTCACTTCCCCTCTCATTTTTAAAGCGACATGTTTTAAATCTACATTAACAAAACCGTACAATTGAAAGCCATATTTCCTTTAATTCTTCCATCCTGGTTGAATTAAAGAAGGCTGAGATTTGATTACCCTTAATTGGAAAATAAATATTAAATATAGGGCAAATGCTTGGCCATTGAAAATGATACTGTAGTGGCACGCCCGCTCCCCGCTATTTAACCGCACAAGATAAAATGGTCCGGGACAGACAACGCAGTGCATTGCGCGGTAGCAGCATGGATGCGCCTGAGCGCAAGGGCAGGGACTAAGTGATATATTCCCTGACCACCCACGTTTACACCCTCCACTATTCTCCATGAACTGTGAAGAACAATCCTTATGTATTCAATTTAAATAAAATGCAGATAGTCAAATTGTTTGTTTTATACCCTGGTGGGAGTTCATTAAACTCAGCGAGGACCCAGGTCAGGATCAGGAGTCCCACACCCCATCATGTGTTCCTTGTATTATTGGCTACAATGCTTATTTTGTAAAAGAATGAAAGCTGGTACCTAAAGCTCTGCTCAGAATCCCCCAGCGGGTGCGATCAAAGGTTGACGCACGGAATACTACAGCTGCATAGTCCTAAATCCACCTCTGGCCTCTTTAATCTGCTACCAGACAATCCCCACCCTTTTTTCTCACTCTTGCAGGTTCCTGCTTTCTCCCTTTCTGACTGTTTTTCTGTCTTTCTCTTCCCCCTTTTTTCCCGTTTGTGTGTTTCCCTCTCTTGCTCTCTGTTCAGGAAATAAGTGCTGAATCCCAAAAATGAGCGCCTGTGGCCCCCACTGGCAACCACGGGCTGAAATTAGGGACTGATTGGCTACGTACAAGCCCTCGAGTGGCTTTCCCCACTTACTGAAGAGAGCCCCTTCACTTTAAGACTGTCGTTATTTCTTTCCTCCTCCTCTTGAAAGTGCCTCGTCACTCGTCTGTATTGAACTCAGATCAAGGCGCCAATGTGTGTCCCATCCTCACGTGATGAAGGGAACTGTACAAGACATCCCCCAATATCGGAAGCAGATTGGGTAATTCATTGCTCTTAAACTGGGGAAGTTGAATTGCAGACTACCCATAATTCACTTTACATTTTTACATAGGATCTATCATAAACGAGTTAGCCTAAGGAAATACAGGCTTCGAGGTGATGCTCAATACACAAATAACCGAGCCCCTGATGCAGAATTCAAGCACCTAGCAAGAGGTTCAACATTACTGGCAAACGATTATTGAAACATTGTCTAATATGTCTTCACGCAATATAGATATGTCCCCACATTTTGAGATGCTGCCTTCATATACCCAAAGGTTTTATCGGTCCAATAATGAATTACCTACTGCACCATGCTGATACTTCATAAACAGTTATTGAAGCTTTTGTCACAATTAGGCCTGGGCAAAATTGTAATTATACTGGAGTAACCAGAGAAAGTTTGCTAATTTTGTGTTACTCTTGTGTGCGGAATTGTGAAAATAAATTGTGATTATGCCGGTTTACCTTGTTTGTGTATGGTTCATGTCTGCGGGACCATCAAGGAATACGGAGAGACGCCTATGTGTCTGTTCCATTTATGAAACTGCTGAAGCATCACGCTTGTCTGACATAATTTCAGCTCAACCAGCAGAATTAAATTCCCTGACAAAAGTGTGCTGTCATGCCAATGAAGTGAGTGTGACAATTTACCCAGACAGCCATTACGGATTTGCAATGTATTGTGTTGTATTGTATAGCGAGCTTATATAGCGCGAACTGTCACCCTACGGGTATCCTGGCGCTGTAACTTAGACAGATGGCATCAACAACAACGGGCCTGATTATCAGTGGAAAGCACTGCTCTCGATCCTCGGGAATAGCCAAGTTTTCAAACTCTTTCTAAAGCATAACAAGGATACAATGGTACCCGACTTTGGGCAGTTACAGTCACGAAGGGGCTTCTTGACATTCTCCAGCTTCCCTATATGCTATGGAACATCCATTTTGAATCTTTTAGATGCATTGGTCGGGTCTGGTTGATTAGTGGGCTAATGTGTCCACTGTGGGGGCCTGTGTTCGACCTTATGGTCACAGCTTCAAATGCCGGTGGGTCTACTCAGCCTTTCATCCTTCGGAGGTCGATAAAATGAGTACCATTGAGTTCGGTAACAATAAACATCTGTTATTCAGCGCCAATATACCCTTCTGGGTGAACGTGCACTTTAAAAATATACATGTTATGTTATGATATAAAGCAACGTAGAGAGATATTGGTTGGACAGTGCATTGCACATACATCTGGTTATGACAAGGTCACCATGGGCAATCACTATGCCGATCAGGTTGCAAATACTGTGCTCTTGACACTATAACTTGAAATTGTAACTATTAATTAAATGAGAAAACACAAGAACAAGAATCAGAACAATGTGAAGTAGATATGAAAACTGATGATGCAGATAACGTGCTTTTTTGTTGTTGAATCCAATGCAGGCGATGTTAAGCAAACTCAAAGAGCTGCAACAGGACATACCAGAGGATGAACACAAAAGATGAGAAACAGCAGGTTGTAAGAGGCATTATAATGGCGTTTGGGTAACTCTAGATCATCAGTATGTTCTTCCATATTAAATGCTGCAGGGGATGGCCAGACTCCTACAGGGATAAACTCTGTTAGAGAGAGCCACTGTGGTAAGGATGTTTAAAAAATATTTGTGCAACACAAAGTTCAGAAGCATAGCAGGAGATATGTGCCAAATGTGTGTTACTTGTCAGAGTATTAATCTGGGCAAAGACATATAAGTTATTATGAGTCCCATGAGCAAATCTGAAAGGCCATTTACTAGACTTCAGGCAGATTTCATAGACATGCCTCCTTACAATAGGCTCAGATACATTCTTGTGATTGTCTGCTTGTTTTCTAAGGGGTTAAAGCCTATCCAACCAGGATAAGTGACAATATGACTGGAGCCAATCTCTTGTTGAGGGAACTAGCACCAAGGTTTGGCATGCCTACTTCTATGGAGACAGATCGAGGAACTCATTTTAAAAATGAGGTTCTAAAATTACTGTGTACAGCTTTACAACTTTAGCAACGATTTCACTGCAGTTACTAACCGGAAGCATCATGAGTTGCTGAGAAGATGAATGGCGCTGTTAAGTCCAGATTTGCTAAGATGTGTGCCTCAACAAGCTTAAAAGGGCCGGATGCTCTTCCTCTTGTTTTGATGAGCATTAGAACCACTCCAAACAAAACCACTGGTCTCTCTCCTCATGAAATCCTCAGGGACAGGGCTATGCAGATCCTGTATAATCTGTCAGCAGGACTTGAATCAATAACTGATGACGTGATATTGGATTACTGTAAAGGTCTAGATGATGAGGTGAAATCTGTTTTTTCGTCAGATAAATTCAGCAAACACCATCAACAAAAGAAGTCTACTGTCAGGCACTGCAACCAGGGGACTAGGATTTGGTGAAGAAACGGGTCTGCAAGAAATGCTTGGAAGTATGGCAGAAGGGGCCACATCAAATCATACTTGTGACTAACACTGCTGTCAAGTGTGCTGGGATCCCACTGTGGATCCAGGCAGCTCATAGGAAGAGGGTGAAGCCTGCAAGTGAAAAAGTGCTGACAACAACCACTGATTCACAGTGTCACGCTCAAGTTTTCTGTGTGGATCCAGAGTGGAGAGAAGGAGAAGATGATCCTGGTGAAGGTTTGAGTCCCCAGATTGAAAATCATAGAATTGAAAATCAAGAAAAAACGTTGCTGTAAAGTCATGAGCAAAACGAAGAAATAGAGACTGGTGTTTCGGTTTGTGAAAAAGTCAAGCTGCAAATCCAAGAATTGAGAACCCTGTTGGACATGGCATTTCTTAGGGGAATTTACCCCAAAATGTTTTGCTTTTATCCTCCTAGTCTTTGCTGAGTCTCTTCAAATGACCATAGGAATCTGGGTACCTTTCCTCTGTACAGCAGAGGGAAGGTATGCGTGCCTGCCTCACCCACAATGGGTGCGTACGCGAACCATTTAGGTGCAGTACCTCCGTGCACCCGTAAAGAGGTACAACACATACCAGCGGCAGTTACGTACTGGCTAATAGTGGGGTATTGCACTGATTGTGCCGCCCTCCAGATAGATGGTTAACCATGTGTCAGGCCTGTAAGTGCAGGCTGGTGAGGCGCCATTGTGCCCCTGCCTAGATTGGCATCACTTACGCCTCAGCCGACCCTGAGTTGGTTGCCACATACCATGAGGGCAACCCCTTAGAGAAGCTCTGAAGGGCGCAGGGGGGTGGTAGGCTGAAGGCTGGGTGGATACACACAGATGTCCCCTTTCCAGGTAGTGAGTAAACCCCCATGTGGGGCTTTCCCTACCTTTGAGTTTGGCTTTTCCCATGGGATACTCCTTGTGTGTTGCCAAATCTCTTGTGTGGCCTTAAGGCTCTGAGCACCTTCTCACTATCAAGTCAATGTGAAAGTGTGTGTCCTTCCTACACAAGTTAGGAAGAGGGTCTGACTAGATGTTCTGAAACATGGGCCGGTCTGCCAACACAGACCAGGGAGTGTGCACTTGCACTGGGTGTGCACACGGGCCCTCATGCTGTTTCAAATTTGTGTCCCACCTTCCGTTACAGGCTCGAGGACATGCCCTGACAGTTATAGCATTTTGGATAGGTGCCCAGCCTGCCATCGTGGACTTGGGAGGGCCTACCTGCAACTCCCGGTGTCTCACACCACGGTTAGGCCGGTTGTCGCAGGCCGGGTGTGAGCAATCGCACCTGTAAGGGGGCAACCAGTGTCCTGCAGGTCTTGGCAGGTTGTTGTGCACGCACTCATACCAAAGGTGCTAGAACCTGGGAAAGCCCATGTGACCGATCTGTCATTGCCGACTGGTGTGCTCACTGGTTTCTATTGTGAGTAACCTGAGGAGCAGCCTGCCATTGCAGAAGGAAGTATGCTCACACCCACACCTATGGTGCTGTGATTGCATGTTTCGTCTGCCATAGCAGGCGGGTGCATGCGCATGGACTATTTTTAGTTAATTCCGTTTCCAGTCTGCCGTTGCAGACTTGGGTGGGCACACAGGCACCCCTGGTGCTGGGGACTTTGTGTCCAACCTGCCAACACAAGTCTGGGTGCGCACTAGCACAAGTGCGCCCAGGTAGTGAGGAACACCGGTATGTGTTTTCACTACCTATGAGGCTTGCTCTTTCCATAGGTTAACATGGGAAGTAGTTGACATTACTTCGGGCTGCAACAGTGGATTACAGTGAAACAGCCTTATGATGTTTCCTATCAATGGATTTGCTATGCCAAACTCTTTCCAATGGTAAAGGGAGTTTTGGCTTAACTCACCTAGAAATGCAACTTATAGAATATGGACACTTCTATGCTCTAAGAGTGTTGTGTTATATGGAGCCTGGCTCCGGTGGACACCAGGGGTCAGTGGAGCACATCTGTGCATTCCCCATTGACCATTCTAAACCATGGACATACCACTAGAAGGAAACTATCTTTGCAATTTGAGGGCCAGATGGGATGGATTGGAGACAGAGGTTCTAATACTTAACCTCTCTGGGCCAGTTCATGGCCCCACTATAGATTAAAATCTGCATTCCAAGGCCCCTTGTCAAACAGGCCTACAATTTAGGGCAGACATCTGTGGTTCAAAGAGAAACCCCTTAAACTGCCCCTAACTTCAAAGACACATGACAGTATAACTACAGGTGCTATCCTTCACCAAAGGGTGAGGTACACTTACAGGGACGCGAGACCGGAGAACCCAGGGGACTTTGTTGTGCACATTGAGGGCTCATGAAGGGAACCGTGTGCCCTTTCTGAATAGTGGCTGGCCTGGGCCGAAGACCTGCTGAAGTGTGGGGCTCTGAAGTGTGCTCTCCAAGGTCCTGTCGGCGGGCCTCTTGTTCTACCAGAGATCTCAGGGACATCAAAGATCTTCTCAGAGGGACCTATACCATCTACCTGTGACATCTAAAGAGCATTTCCCTCTCAAGTGCCCACATTGGCTACGGAATCCCATTAAGTAGCACGTTGTGAGCAAGGAATTAAGGCTTGTGTCTGGAGACCGGATAATCTAGTGTGGAGAAACCAAAAATTGTGCCTGCTTCGAAGGAGTGAGCTGCCAGTATTGCTGTGACCCAGACCCTTTTAGTTGGTGGTGAGCAGATTCACAGTTTGCGGGACCTCGCATTGCCCTTTTAGTCGATCGCGCCTCATCTCTCTCGTGCGACATGCCAACTGCATGCTCATTGCGTGTGGTGTCCAATTCACAGGGTGCACCCTCTGAGGTGGGTGTGCACCCGTAGTAGTTCCTCATTCTACCTCATGTGGCTCTGCTGAACTTGTGCCTGTGCATTTGACCAGACTGGTCTGGTGCAACCTGTATCATCGTGCACCAGACATTGGTACGGAATTGCAACTTTTCATTGTGTGTGACCGGATTTGCCTGAACCCATCTCAACTTGCACCAGTCATTGTGGTCATTTCCAAGGAAGTAAAGAATTGTAACTCTTCATTGTTTGTGACCTATCTTTATGTGCACCGGTCATTGTGCCTCATTTCCAGAGAGGTACCAAATTTGCAACTCTTCGTTTTGGAGACCTGAAGTGTCTGGTGCGACCCATACCAACACGCACAAGGCACTGTGCCCGGGTTGCCTGAGCATGACCTTGATCATTGTGTACTGGTCGGGGTGCTTCCTCCTAGCGAGAGGCTCCCCTGCATTTTCCCCATTCATCAGTTGTTCTATAATGACCCTCATTGCGGTGGACCAACTGCCCTCTCCACACCTTGCCCCTTCCGAAGACATCTTGCTCCAGGTAGTAGCAAGAGAGATTGACTGGGTTGAAGGAATGCTTCAAAGACAGTTCGGAAGCAGGTTAAGAGACTGCGTGACTCCATTGTATTTTGAGATCTGTGGATGAACTTCCCGAGTGGCTGCTAAACTCCCCTTGTTTACATCTACCTCATAATTAAAACTTGCTATATATCCCCACCTGCTTCCCGAGGACCCAGACTAAGTCTAACTTTGTCCACGTTTAACCTAGTATCCAGGAGGCGGGGTGGTTATCTTCCATCTGGTGGTATAGGACAATTGGGGTGAAGGAAGGCTGGGACCACGGAGTCTGCAGGGTGTGAACCATTGACCTGCTAAGTACCAGTAGCATTGCATTAGGGTGCTGAGTGCATACCTGTGTGTAAGATAGTTCCTTACGGACTGGGCTGATACCTGTCACACTATGTAGCAATGCGAAGTGCAAAGTGAGTGTGTGGGAGTGGGAGTGATAGTCTGCATACCGCCTGCGATTCACAACACTGGTCGGTGGTGCTGCTTTAGTTTATACGTTGATTTCATGCCAAAAGCACAATACGCTTGACATTAGGTTTACCCCCCTGGCTCTGGCCTGCTGTGCTGCTAAACAGTGGTATCATTTCATGATCTTTGATATCGTTGTTACCCGAGGGTACACTATAATAATAGTGCAGGGCAGTATTATTTATCAGGATTGCCAAGGTGTGCCTGGTGTGGGCATCGTGTTGCAGCGCATGGGGGTGCTCTCTCTCCCCGTGGGGTTAGGGGGGGTGGTGGGAATTAGGAAGTGCCCACTGTGTGTATATGATTGATATTATAACAATACGAGTGGGCCTAGTCCTGCTAGGAATACATCCAAATGTGTTTTATGCCCAAAAGTCTATGATGTTCATGTTATGATTAAATATGTGTTGAATAGAAACGTTATTTACCTACATCCTGTGTGAAGTCTCTTTTGTGACGCTCAGTGTAATTATCACAAGTGGCTGCTGTGCCTTTGCTTTACACACTGCTTCAGAGGAAAGCCTCATTGCTCAGTGCTAAGTTCCCCAAGGGTGAGCACAGGTTATACATGGAGGGTAATCACCCGCCTTGATGGAAGCGGAAGATTCTGCCAGGCTGGGGGCATCCCCTCAGCCAACCAGAAATTGCTAGTTCAAAAAACAAGGGAAAGCAGTTCAAAGTGAGTCAAGTTGCTAATGTCAATCAGAGCACAAGTTTAGATGTGAATAAAGTAGATTCAGCAGTAGTCATAAGTGGAGAAACAGAAGTTAAGAATACACATCGAGAAGATAAGTGGCTTGCATCCATGAGAAGCAACAAAATATTGCACTGGAAGCCTCAGAGACCAGCATTTACAAGGAAGAACCAGAGATAATCAAATATGATTCTGAGAATAGAGAAAGTGAGTCCCCCGTAGCTAAAAGACCAATGACAAAAAAAGTGCTGAATAAAAAAGTATTCATCACAGGAGTGGATCTACCTAGCATCAGTGTCTACAGAAGAAGAGTCAGATGTGGAAGTTATTCATTTAAAAAAATGTTTGGCCAGAAGTTTTGAATTTTACACAAACTGATTTGTCTGGTACCTTAGATATCCAGACTAAAATAAGAGGGTTCCTGGATCCTATCCACTGAATTAATTAACAAAAAAAGATAGAGATAGACGCCTCCTGATTTTGTACAGCTTGATTTTTGTACCTTATTTTTTACCTTTTGCAACTTTTTTATTTTTCCTCAAAATAAAATGGCGTACAGCAAATGCTGTAAAAGTTTTCACATTTTCCTTGATAATAATGTTAATAATTCTAGTTGGTTTAATGTTATCCGTAATTTCTCTAGTTGGATATGTTTTTCCTTCAGAAGGTGAATTAACTGCCATACATAATAAAATACAACACATGAAATAAACCAATAAGGATAGATAGGTAGGTGATTTCAAGAATAACTTTTACCCAAATCTGTTAAGGTGGTATATAAAGAAAATGAACATCAGAGATTGTACCTATTTTCTCTTCTCAGCTGAAAAAAAGTGCAATGTATTTTCAGTTGTCTTTCTCGTGTAGTGTATTATGTAATATTTTTGTCAGCATTTTTCATAAGCAAGACTTTTTGTCACCATATCTTTTGGCCTTCACTGGAAGACCTTCTTATATCTGAAGACTCTGAGAATTGTATTACCTATTCTAAATATTTAAAAAAGATTGCAAGACCTAACTTGAAAATGATTAACACTGAAAACATGCATTAATGTAACTTGAACAAAAAATAGCATTCGTTTGTTAACAAATATATAGAGAGGAGAATGAAAATTCTGAGAAGTTAGAAAGATGCCAGTATAATTAGAAAACAAATTGTAGCTGAGGAGAAATGTAAAAATTCAAATGGGCATCCGAGACTGAGAATAGAGTATGTGACAAAGGGAGACTTGTGTAGGGTGCATCGGGTATCTCAAAGAAATAGGCCAATTGAGAATTTTGGAAAGAGTGGGAGTAAAGTGGTTGTTAATGAGTTTTTGGTTGGTGAAGAACTGATTTTAAGAGGAATTTATAATGTGTGTGGTAAGATTGCATATTTAATCTTGCCTCATAATCGGGTGGGTAGCTGCTATTGTGCTTTGGTATTCCTTTGAGTTTACCATATGAATGAGATAAGTGATGCCGTTGTTTTGAAAAGAGTGAAGAGTGAATTTGGACAAATCGTGTTAGATGTATTGGGGGCTATATATCCGTCTACTGGAGTGGCTAAGAATGAAGTGCAAATTAGAAGATTATCTACACTTGTAGATCATCTTCCTTCTAATACTTCAGGAAAACTAACAAAGATAACTCTGGAGCGAAAGGCAATACAGGCAATATTTATGCGGCACCTCCTTGAGCTACATAGCCTTCTTGTGAAGGAGGACGAAGTCTGTCTGGTTTTGAGGGTACAAGAGTGTTGTACGTTCATGCCAGATAACAGAAAGCTTATTAATATTTATATAAATAATGTATCTAATTTGTCTCATGAAGCAAAAGCCTTTGAGTAAAATGGTTTGTGGGACTCGATTGGTTCCTGCTTTGGTGAGATTGGAAGGCATTTTAGGAAGGTTGGTGAAAGGCTTGATAGTTTGGGCGGGGGCATGTTGGGTGACATACTAACCCCTAAGAATATTGCAGTAATTTTCAATTTTTCAGTTCCTTTTGCTTAAATTCTCTGCACTAATTTTCTCAAAGATGGAACTAAATTGTGGGTGTAAACAGAAGGTGTCAACTGAGTCTAAGAGGAAGTATGATTAAATTGAGTTTGAAGACATCTAAGCCCAAGTATATGACCGAACTAAGATGTTAGAAGTATTGAGATGCAAGAAACAGAAAAAGACGCATACTGTATTGAAAATAGTTTGGGGTTAATGATGATGTAAACATCAGAGAGGGGATTTTACAGATGTTTTCCGCATTTGAAAAATATATGTGCATTAATATTAGTTGCTTTACATTTGAATTTGCATGTGCATTAAAATAGAGGTGCAATTGAAACTAAATCATTATGATGCCTTTTAGTATGCTTTGCTTATACTAAACTAGGCCTAAATTAGGCCTCATGTTTAAATGGCTGCTGTATCATGATGGTCATTCGGCGTGTATTTCTTGCTTGACACTACAAGCAGCAAGATGTGCACTTTTTATTTTATATGACATATTGTTCTCAAAGAACTCGCTGGAAGAAGCCTTTTTCTACTTTCCAAAGCTCTTTCTGTCGTGCATTCAGTCACAATTGTTTTCTGTTGTTAGTTTTTTCTGACATTGCTTGATGACATTAGGTTAGAAGGGGTGAATCGATATTCATGTAGTGGTTCAGTGTTAAGAGGGAAGGGTTATGTGATGTTTTAGAAATATGAAATGTAATTTGCTGTAATAATGCTCACACCATGCTGACTTTGCAGTTTCCATGATTTCCTATGCTAAAAATGGCTATATAAACCCTTGAATTTGGGCGTGTACCAGACTCTTTCCCAAGCCTCTAGGTATACTGTCCGATTTTCTATTGATTGCAGCATATTTGGGACTTAGGTAATGATTTAGAGTTTGGTGGACAGGTTACTCCATCACACACGTGACGGACATCCCATCCATGGAATTACAAGTTCATTACATCCAATGGCACTGGAACGGGATATCTGTCACATTTCAGTCCGTTGACCTCTAAATCAGGCCCTTCATCTATTTTCCTGATTGTCGCTTATTGTTTGCATTATTCCTTTAATTAAGAGCCTTCATGGCAATTGAATTTTATGCACTTTGGGCCCGATTCACAGAACTAACTTAAGACAAAATCCTAACCTTACTACTTTTGGTATTCACAGAAGTTAGGATTTTGTCTTAAGTTTGTCTTAAGACAAACTTAAAACAGACTTAAGACAGTCTTAAGACAGACTTAAGACAGTCTTAAGACAGACTTAAGACAGTCTTAAGACAGACTTAAGACAGTCTTAAGACAGACTTAAGACAAACTTAAGACAGACTTAAGACAGTCTTAAGACAGACTTAAGACAAACTTAAGACAGACTTAAGACAGACTTAAGACAGACTTAAGACAATTTTGTCTTAAGTTTGTCTTAAGTCTGTCTTAAGTCTGTCTTAAGTTTGTCTTAAGTTGGTCTTAAGTTTGTCTTAAGTTTGTCTTAAGTCTGTCTTAAGACTGTCTTAAGTCTGTCTTAAGTTTGTCTTAAGACAAACTTAAGACAAAATACTAACTTCTGTGAATACCAAAAGTAGTAAGTTTAGGATTTTGTCTTAAGTTAGTTCTGTGAATCGGCCCCTATGATTGACTTAATGTTGCATTTGCAGTTTTCTTTTTTCTATATTGTACTTAAAATTTTAATCAACCTTCATGGTTTTTCCTAAAATTCAGATCTTGAACTCCTTTTTTGAGTTAGTCCGTTCTTATTAATTGTATGTTGGAATGCTCTTTTGAATCTTGTCTCTAGGACACATTACCTCATGGTTCTTGAGGTTAAAACCATCCCCAACCCCCACAAAATTGGGTGTGCCACAATCATGAAGATTATCTAAGTGATAGCATGCCCAAATGAATGTAATAATCCACCTTAATAAGGTTGAAAGATGAAAATAATTTTAAAAATATTAACAAATTGATGCAACTCTGAAGATACCCCATCCTTTGTCACAACAAAAGAGGGGACCCCTTCCTCTCAAACATCTCCCATCATGCATTTCCAGTAACATCCTAATGAGATATCAACCATTAACTTATCCCATGCCACTTGGAATGCAAATCTCGTAGAACCTTTACTTATTCTGGTGTAACTCAGAAGTCCAAAAGGACCCATGATACCTAATGAAACTCTATTTAAAGGCAGCAATGGCAATTTACCATGAGCAGTAATTTGCAATGCCTAGACACTAATAATACAGCATATATGATTGTGTAAAACCTGCTCCACCATCTTCCGCAGTTCAAGAGTCCAACAGTCAACTCTAATTCTCTTTGGTTTTTGATAGACTGAAATGCCACCTGTGAAATATATACCCTAGCACAACCTGGTGCTTTGATCCTATTACCTCTAAATGCAAGGCACTCCACCTGACACGTTATCCATTTCTGCTCAGTGCACCTGATTAACACCTTCCATCTTCCTTTAGCTGACTTTTTCAGGTCTGACTTGACAGTGCAGCTGGCTCCAAGATGGTTTGTTGCAAGTTCTTTACAATATACAAAGAGTGGGCTTTGGTGCCACCCAAAGGAATAAAACTCTAGCATTTCATGCTATTGGCTAACTTTTGTATCATACTGCCTTCCAGGAAGTGATCCCATTAGAATGCATGATCATTTTCTTTGTCACTTTCATTTTTTTTTAAATCTCCTATTCATAGTGTTAGACCTGGCATCTTTTGGCATGTTTCCCCTGTCGTTTTGCTTTCTGACCTCCTCTTTTTGATGGGATGCTGGACTCCCTCTGTAAATGGTGTTATTGATTGGTATTTCCATGGTTGACTTATTTGATTTACTAGTAAAAAAGGCGACCGAAATAAGCCCAAGTGTTATAGACCGATTTCTTTACTGGACTCACTTATGAAGATCGCCGGGAGAGTCTTACTTAATAAATTACAAGCATGGGCTGAAGATAACGGTACTCTCTCAAAGTTTCAATATGGTTTTAGGGAAGGCCTGGGAACAATAGAGCAAGGCTTGAACTTAGCTCTTTTAGTTGCCAAATATGTTGAGGCTAAAAATGAAAGCTTATTTCTAACTTTTGTAGATCTAAGCTCGGCTTTTGATTGCCTCAACCATAACAAACTTTGGTCTATACTGCAGGATATGGGGATAGACCCAAATCTTTTAATTTTTATCCGGGAACTGTATCGAGGGGCAGGTGCTCGGGTTCGTTTTGGGGTAAAGGGGGAATGTACTTCCAAATTTGCTATAGGGAAGGGTGTGAGACAAGGCTGCATACTAACTCCATTCTTGTTTAATTTATATATTAATTCGGTAGCCTCTCACCTCTTGGAAGACAAGCAAGATTATCCCAAAATAGGAAACTCCTTTATCCCCATCCTTCTATATGCAGACGATGCAGTGATCATGGCTCGGACCCAAGTGGGACTGCAGAGATCACTAAAAAAAAATTCAGACTATATGGGCATTAGGGGACTAAATATCAACATAAGTAAGACCTTTAATATGTGCTGCTCCAAAAAGAAGAATATTACCTGTAAAACCGTTTTATTTAATTCGAAAATTGACACGGTAAATATTTTTTCTTACCTAGGTATCAATTTCGAAAAAAGCGGTTCGTGGTCCGTAGCAGGAGAATCAAGAAAATTGGCATTTACACGAGCAATTGGGGCAGTTAAGAATTTTGCCAATAAGGTGGGAGGACGTCCAGTATCTGCCCTACTGGATATCTATAAATCTAAATGTGTGTCTACGGCGTTATATGGCGCAGGGATTTGGGGGATAGCGAAAAATCACAGTCTACAGCTCTGTGAGAATGCTTTTCTTCGCTATCTCCTGGCAGTTCCAGGGTCCACCCCTACCTTTGTTTGTCATCAAGAATTAGGCCTACGATATATTGAGGACCTTGTCAAAGTTGATCCGATTTTATTGTGGCACAAAGTGTGGTGCTCAAATGAAACAGGCCTGAATAGGGATATTATCCTGGACTGTTTAGGCCTTGAGGGGTCCTCAAAGATATCCTGGTTTGCGTACATAAATAATTTTTTGGCGGCCATGGGTCACCAGGAATTCTTTGACGTACCAGATAGCATGGCAGGGATGTCAAGGAGGAAGCTCAAGAAACTATGCTTACATTACTTGGATGACAAACGGTCCCAATTAGAGAAATGTAAGAGCTCTGTTATGGCAAACTGCTTACTTACACAAAATCAAGGCATTCAGCCATACTTCCTGCAAGTTCCCTGTTGTTATTCCCGTATGCTATTGACTCGATTTAGGTTGGACATCTTTTTTAGATTAGTTACTTTCCCGGAGTTGAACTGTTGGTCAAAAGAACTAATTCCCTGCCCATGTGACCTGGTCTCTGTTCAATCCTCACTCCATTGTATTTTCTTTTGTAAATTTTATTCAGGCCCTAGGAAGCGAATATTAATACCTGTATTGAGAGAATGTGGCCTGAGACAATGTAGAGTGGCACTGTTAAGACTGAAAATGCTAGATGATGATCTCCTTATGTTCTCGGTGTCAATGTTTCTTAAAACCATTATTAGATTTAGGTCCTCAATGAATTAATCCTGTTATGTAATTCTAAACAGATATTTAAAGGTTAACCACTTGTAACTGTGATGTATTTATTCTGAAATATTTTAAAATTGTGCTTTTATGGTTTTTGTTTTTAAAATCGAATAAAGCTATTTGAACTTGAACTTGAACTTGAACTTGATTTACTAGTAAGTTCCTAGTATTCAGCACAGGTGTGCCCAGGGTCTGTAATTCAAATGCTACTAGTGGGCCTGAAGCACTGATTGTGCCACCCACACAAGTAGCCTTTCACATGTGTCTCAGATCTGCCAAAGCATTGTCTGTGCGTGCAGTTTTAAATTGCCAAGTCGACCTGGCAAGTGCACCCAATTGCAAGGCCCAAACCTTCCCTTTTATTACATGTAAGTCTCCCCTAAGGTAGGCCCAAGCAGCTCCATAAGCAGGGTGCAGTGTACTGAAAAGATAGGGCATGTAGTAGTGTGTTTTTACATGTCCTGATAGTGAAATACTGTGCATTTCATTTTTCACTATTGCAAGGCTATCTCTTCCATAGGTCAACATGGGGTCTGGCACAAAACACCTTTTCAGTGCAGATTCCCATTCGAAGTTGATAGAAAGTTGGAGTTTGGGATGTCTGAACTCACAATTCAAAAATACACCTTTTAGTGAAGATGGTTTTTAAAGGGCATTTTCTTGCTTAACCATTCCATGCCTGCCTGTGGAATCCACGTTTGTGTAGCTGACAGCTGGGGCCTCCTGCATACATTCGAGATAGTCACACAAAAGAAGCTTAGGAGTGCCTTGCATATCCAGAGGACTCATCACCAGGCTGATGGGTCTTTCTGGGCTAAGAGTAGTGGGAGGAGTTGTCACTGACACCTGAATAGGGCCGGACCTGTCCTGCACAAAGAAGCCTCCACCTCCTGGAGAGTATTTGGGACAGATTAGGAAAGAACTGAATCTGATGAGCAAGAAGTATGCCCACTTCAAAGGCCAGAAATAGTATATGTTTTGGGGCCCTGACCCCAGAACTTTAGAACTCTTTTGACTAAGGAACTTGCCAAGAAAAAGAGCTGGAGAAGCTGTCAAAATGGACTTCCACTTTCCTGTGTCTTTGCTGTGTTGGACGGCTGTTTTCTGCTTCTGTCTTGGACAGTGAAAGGACTGGACTGAACTTTCTGCAAGTTATTGCCTGAGTTTCTCAATGAAGCTTGAAGTAGATCTCTCTTGTTGGGAGTCTCAGGAACATCAAAGACTTCAAGCTCATCTGCCAACAGCAATGGGAACTGTGTGTTTTGTGATACAACAAAAACAAAACCACCACCACGCTTTCAAGGACCCATTGCTGCTTCATGACCTGAACGCCGACATCGATGCAGCTGCCTGCACCATGACCTGTGGACACCGTTAGTACGATACAAGAATCATTGTCCCATCCCACACCGCAGCCCTGGTCCACCATCGTTGGCGCCATCGACTCTAACATCGTCAACCGATGCCGTTGTTTGCATCGCGACCTGTGGGCTCCGCATAAAGCATCGCCCCGCTTCACATCGAAACCTTGTGACTACTGACGCCAGCGCTTCAGCAACAATGAAACCGCTGCCTGCACTGTGACATGTGGACACTGCACGTCGCATCGCCCCGCTTCACACCGCAGCTCTGGTCTCACCGATGATGCCAGACACCGTCACTGAACAGCTGCCTGCACTGTGACCTGGGGACACTGCATGCTGCATCGTCCCTCTTTGCATCACAGCCACTGACGCCATCAACGCTAGCACTCCTGACATCAACCTCACGGAGTTTGATCCGTAACACGGGTGACTTCAAGGGTCCAACAACTCCTGCACAAACCTCTGGAACCTACGCCTGCCGACACTTGCTGACTTTGACAAACACGCCTCTTCAGAGTTCATCGCAAGGTCCACGAAGGTCTGTATATCCAATGCACTATTTGCCGGTTTTCTCGACACCGTAGCTGGCCCGCGACTTTGCGATCGGCCTGAAAGGTTAGATTTGTTTGTTCACAACGCTGTAATAGCCCAAGATGGAGCTATCAACTTCAACAAACTGTATTTTAAGTTTATTCCTGCAAACTTTGTATCTTGAATACTGTATGTTGGATTTTATAATTTTGGTCTTGTTTTACACAAATATATATTGGCTATTTTTCTAAAGCTGGTGTGGTGTCATTTTGTAGTGTTGTCACTGTGTTACTGTGTGTTATGTGCAAACGCTTCACACATGGCCTCTGAGATAAGCCTGACTGTTTGTGCCAAGCTACCAAGAGGGTGAGCAGGGGTTATTTTAGAAGTGTAACTCCCTTATCCTGACTAGAAGGAAGGAAAGGTCCTTACTTGGACATGGTACAAACCTGCCAACTAGAGAACCTCATTTGTAACACATAGTCTATACAAGAAGTCATTTTGGCCACAGGTTTCCCAATGTTAGTAAAGCCACTGCTGTAGACTTAGATATTATAAACAGCATTTGTGCATGCAATTTATATATAAGTATTTTATGTAGTCCAGCTCCAGGGGTCATCCTCTTTTCGGGCGTCTGTACAGTGAAACTAACCTTACCACTTACCCATATTGACATGCTTGTGATTACTCATGTAATGCAAGTGTTGTGATTATTTTCTCTTGTTCTGCATTGCAGACAGACTTACAGGACAATCCAAAGATGTTTGGTGTGAAAAGCAACCACAAGAAAGAACACATAGGGGGCTTCATGCCAATACCCAAGGAGTCCTTACAGCAGAGCCCCTGGATGAAGCAACGGTGCCCCGTTATTCCCACAATCAGTTGTAAGCCTGAGCAACTGGGGGCTTGTCTGGCAATGCTCTGCTTTTGCTTGAGTTCTTTTCCTGGGCTACGGGGTACAGATGTAGGGTGAACCCCCAAAGGTTCAGCACCAGATGTTTTTATTCCTGGTCCTCATTGGCTAATTAGGTGGGCAGGTAGGTTAGGTCATGCCGTTACTGGTTGCCATTCGATTGCCCGTAAGTTAACCCATTCCTAGATCAAATAAACCTGCAACATAACTTTCTCCAAACAAAACTGGTGTGGCCTCAGTTATTCACCTGTAGACTTTTCCTTTGCATGCATTTATTGAGTGTGTGTCTGGCTTTGAGATATCTCCGCTATGTGTTTGCTTATCTCTTGGTTACCACTTGCAAATCCTTGCATATATTTTAACCAAATTATAGCTAAGAACATATTTTTTGGGAGATGGTCATGATTTGGTTTGCACTTGAAGCATTTGAAAAGTTTTTAGTATTCAACACACAACTAGGCCTTATTTTTCTATTACCATGACCTTTGTTCAACACATGTATGTGGAGTTAGCTATAGCAAACCTATACTTTCCTATTTATACTTACCTTGATGATACTTTGGTAGACAAACTGTGGCGCTCTTGTTATAGCACAATATTTTTCACACAGTATTCTGGTACTACTCTGACGCAGCTTCAGCATAGTGTATCTGGCAGTTCTTGTGTCTGTTTGCTGAGGTGACTCGGGATTGGGGTATTGGCACATAAGGGGTGCTTTCTTACTTCGTTTTGGCTAACAAATTGGGTAAGTGACTCTAGGGAGCATGGGTGTTTTGTGGACAAGTGGTGAGCTTAGGTAACACATAGATGGAGTTCATACTTTCAGCAAAATCTGTGTGGTGTCATTTATTTTAGGGTTGTGTAACATTCAAGCTATTTACTTTTGAACAATTACGCAAAAAAAGTAAACAATTCACAACATTACTCGGAATTACACAATACAAAAAAACAGCATTTGGTGCTATATTTTAACAGGAAATGCATCTTCTCTTCCATTTTGGATGCATTTTGGGCTGAAAAAGTTGCAAAAAATGCAAAGCTCTTCAAACAGCAGATTCAATTCACACTGTTCCTATGTGTTTGTGCTACATTTTTGCTGGGAACGGTGCATAACTACTAGTGCTGAGGCATGACTTATTTAAGTCCGTGTAGCGTAACCACATGGAATTACCCACAAAATTCCCCAAGATTCTGCAGAATTACACAAGAAGAGCAATTCTTCATTTAGCGCTGTTTTCTTAGCACAACAATGCCTTCTTGCATCCAAAATGCATGCAAGGAAACATTTTGCGTTAAGAAATAGTGCCAAATGCCAGAACATGAATAGCAAGCGTGAGCAGCCACTCCTACTCGCTAAATGTTCTCAAATTACTCTTCATTACAAGTGCAGGTCTAATCGCACTGATTCCGCATCAGAGTAACAGTTACCGAAATTACTTTGATCACTCTTGGGTAACCATAATTCTGCCTAGGCCTAATAATTATGCGACATGGCGTAATAACATACTTTGATGTAGCAATCGTTAGGCAAACTGAAGTAAATTATGCAAGATTACACCAGTATAATGGAAATTTCACCAGGGCCTAAATAATTTCAGGTAATCGTGTTGTACACAGTTATCTCAAATATCTTTAGAGATGATATAATATCTCTTCCAGGACTTTAAATGGGCCAGGTCTCACCGTTGCTGAGCACCAGCAGTTTTTTAAGGGGGCCTCGAAACGGGTCTCTATCGGGCTCTGTTTTGTGCTCTGACACGGGCAGTCTGTTTTGCCGGTCTGCAGTGACAGCAGGCACATCGATGTGTGACTGCTCACACTGCTCACTTCTCACTAGTGGAGAAGTTACGACATGACGTCATGCCGGGTGAGCGCAGTAGGGGAAGGGAAATCCTCTAGAGAGAGCCATTTCTCTCTGGATGTATTGTTTTATTTATTTATTTATTTATGCATTTGTAGAGCACCTGGTTACACCCACTGGTGTGTCCCCGCGCTATTTAAAAATTTCTGCAAACTTCGGAAAATGGTGCCTCACAGATTCCTGTACCACTTCTTACTATTGGATGAACAGCCACGTTTTTTATTTTTTTCGGAAGAGTTTTTCTGATGGTTCCTCCCGGAGGGTCAATGGTAGGGAGTTCCAGCTTTTTGCTTCCAAGTAGCCAAAAGAGCGTGCACCCATTTGTGCCTTCCTGATCCTTGGAACTTTCACCAAATGGGACCCGGTGGATCTCAGTTGTCTTCCTGTTTTATATGGAGTCGTAAGATCATTGAGGTACAATGGACATCTGCCCTGCCGGATGCCATGCCCAATGCATAGTGTCTTGAATGTAATTTGTTTCTGGATGGGTAAATGTAGTGTCTTTAGTGCATTCTTCGAGGGTGCTTTCCTTGGCAGATTCAAAACCAGGCGGGCCGCTGGGTTCTGAACAGATTGTAGCTTCTGGAGTCCTTTTTTGTTGGCACCTAGATACAGCAGGTTTCCGTAGTCTAATCTAGATGTAATGAGCACATGGGTCAGGGTTTTTCTTGCCGCCAGAGGTAGAATATCTAGGGTTTTCCCTTAATACTCTGAGGATTCCGAAACACCTGCCTGCAACCCTCTTGATCTGGGTCTCAAAGGATAATCTATGGTCTATCCATACCCCCAAGTTCTTCACCTCCTTCTTCGTTGTGTGGACCTGTCCTAAGCTTGCTGGCCACCATGCCGATGACCAGATGGATGGAGTGTTTACGACTATCAATATTTCCGGCTTACTGCCGTTTAGTCTCAGGCAGTTATCTGTCATCCACCCGGCTAATTCTTTCAGGCATTCTGCAAAGCTACTGGCCACTAGTGCTGAATTTGGAGCTAAGGTGACCACAAGCTGTGTGTCATTTGCGTATGACACTATCGTGACACCGTGTTTCTCCACAATTTCGGCCAAGGGGGAGACGTATAGATTAAACAGCGTCTGGCTCAAAATTGAACCCTGTGGCACCCCCTGTGCTAACTTGATGTGTTTGGAGGCTTATGTGGATTATGACACCTGAAAGCTGCGACCGTGAAGATAAGAGGCCAGCCAGTTCAAGGCAGCCCCGTCTACACCCCCCCCTTCTGAGTCGTTGCACTAACAGCTCATGTGATACCATGTCAAATGCTGCGCTGAGGTCTAAGGGAACCAGCGCAGTCGTCAGGCTTTCGTCCACTCTCTTTTGTACTGACTCTGTAGCATAAAGCAGTGCTGTCTCAGTTGAGTAGGTTGATCTAAAGCCTGATTGTGTTGGATGCAGTAGGTTATGTTTCTTAAGGTGTGCCCCTAGCTGTATATTGACCACTTTTTCAGCTATTTTTTAAAAATAAGGGAGCAGTAAGACTGGTCGTAAATTTTCCATTGCGTTCCCGTCAGCTGTCTGCTTTTTTTTCAGTGGGTGGACAATAGCTCGCTTCCATATATCAGGTACCTTCCCTTCTCTGAAGGAGGTCTCTAACAACTGCTGGATGTAGGGCAGTATTGTCCTGCACAGATGACATTAGGTGTAGATGGTTCTTTAGGTGAACCCGATTTTATGCTCAGTGCTATCTTTCCCAGCTCTTCTAGAGAAGGAGGAGAGAATCGTGAAATGCTGTTTCCCCCCCACTCCTTCATTTGTTCTTTGTGGCTTGAGTGTCCATTTTGAGCATTGTCTGGAAAAGTGTCATATATCTTGGATACCTTTTCAGCGAAGAACTGCGATTTTATTGCATAATTCTTCTGAACAAGGGGCTGGTGCTACTGTTCTTTCTAGTGAGGATAGTTCTTTAAAGATGCCGAATAATTCCCTAGATGAGTTATCTGCTGTTTCAATTCTCCCCGTGTAGTAAGCAGCCCGTGTTTTCTTTATAAGTGCGTGATACTGTCTCAGCTTTAGTTTATATACCGCCTTATCAGAGTCTAAGAAGCCCTTCCTCCATTTACGTTCTAGCTTTTTACACGTCTTCTCTTTTTGAAACTCAGGAGCAGCAACATTGTCATGGTGTCACCAGGACTTTAAGTGGAAGCTTTTTCAATATTAAATATAAGTCATAGTTGCTGCTTATTTATGTCATGCAACTAACAACCATTGACAAATGCCAATTGTCCTGACTTGTGGTAGGTATGATGTTACTTGTTGTATCATATATCTGGGAGCAGTGACAGAAACTGCGAAATACAAGTGGGCGGCACACTGTGTTAAGCACATGTGTTTTTAAGCCACGCCCTTAATTTAATCAGCCACGCCCCTTTGAGAGACCCCCCAGTTTTTTCATCCCACTTAAAGCCCTGATGTCTTCTCCAGAACACCGCTCTGCTGACCCTTGGACTTTCCCCACCCTCCTGTTATGACGTCTTCTCCTGCATTCAAACTCCCCACTTACAAATCAACGTGTTTGTTACTCCAGAATTATTATCTGAGCTCTCCATTCTGATTATCTGTAGGAAACTCTATATTCGTGTACTAGTCAGAGTGCAGCTTGTACAACAGCCGGCTGCCCCTGCTAACGGGGCGCGTGACCCTCCACGTGACCCCACTTCCGTGTTTACCTGCGTGGGATCAGGAAGCGGAGGACCCTGCTGATCACGCAGGCGCCGGCACGTGCGCGCACGCGGCGGCAGGTCCCCTCCGGAGGCGGCGGCGAGCATGTCTTTCTGTGACCTGCCACCTCCTTCTCCCTTTCGGCTCCCGCCGCGGCTCGGTTTTATGACTTTCTCCTGTAATGAAAGTTTTTTTATTGTCTCTTGGTCACGGAACGAGTGGAAGTGACCTGCCTGTCCGGCTTTTCAAATCACCGGCAGGAGCGGCAGTCAGCGGCCTGCCTGAACCCAATTTGCCAGACAAACAGCGCGTCCTCCCGGCTGTGTCAGCGCCATGATGGGGGCGCTGATTTACCAAGCCAATAAAACACGGAGACACTGAATTACCTGGGCTCCGCCGGCTTCAGGAAGAGATTAAACCCTCAGCTCGGAGGCCTTTCCTTGACTATTTCTTCATTGTGGCAAGTTCAGCCGCTGCGTCATGGGGAGAAGGCTCAGAGGTTACGGGTCAAACAACTATTGATGAGAAGGAGGGGGCTTGTCAATAAATTCTCTGAAATTCATTTGCCAGTAGGAAGATTCTTTATATTGGACTTCATCATGGCCCCGTCACTTTAGAATTGAAGTCTGTGTTTTCATGCGATATACATCGAAAAGGGGTCACAACAAGGGCAGCCATGGACTTAAACCTGAATGAACCTCGGGAGTTCATTCACTGCTTAATCTGTGGCTGCAGGTGGTGGGCATGCACTCGTTTTTTTGTGAACTGATACTCATTTTGAACTATCAGACTTTGACCCAGAGCAAAAGACGCAAAAGCAGGAAAAAAGGAGAAAGAATGCGGAAAAGTAAAATGAAAACTGTGAAAAGTGGGGCAAACTCGGTTGAAAAAGCGATTAAGAGACAAGATGATTGAAGAAAGAGGTGCTAGGGTGATTGAAGAAACAGAAGAAAGGGGTGATAGAAAGGGGCAATAGGGTGATAGAAGAAAGAGAAGAAAGTGGTGATTGAAAGGGGTGATATAAAGGGGTGATAGGGTGATAGAAGAAAGAGGTTTGTGGTGGAATCAAGATTAGGCAACATTGGTTTTCGACTGCCATGGCAATGCCTGTGGTGGGCTCTTAAAATAAACTTGCTATCTTTGCACTTACGTTTTGTAACACAGCATGCACCGTCCACACATAATCTGTATGTCGATGAAGCTTAATGTCAGAGGTAGCACACGCGATATCACACACACTTTCACCACCATGAAATGACAAGTCTGACCCTTTGTCCTACCTCTAGTCTCTTAATTATGCTCTATTTGCTGTTAGGGGACAGGATAATGGGAAGCACTGACATCCACTTCCATTTAGCAGGGGCATGAACTAAAACAAAACGTGAACCTCAGGTGGCATCCCTGAGGGACATGGTACATGGTCATACGATTTACAAAAAGGCTGTCATCCAAAACATCTGAACCAAAATCTAATATCATAAACTTGCATACAAATATTTAAAAACGCATACAGTACAGTAAAAAAAAAAACACTGACCCTTTTCCTCTTAAAATGTATAATGGGCCTATATTTTATATATACAGGAAACAGCCATACAAGAACTATGGCACAAACACGAGAAGAGATCAGGAAAGCTTTATTCTCTTTTTACTCTCCACATTGGCTGAAAGTGCAGCAAGGCACAACAATCATTTTCCGCAAATATTTGAGGATTAGAGTTAGAATACTATATTTTTCTCTAAACGAACCTTTGGACGGACTGGCTATCTCTCATGAGTTTCAGCTGAGCCATCAAAATACAGGCATGTCTGGGAGGCATGGACAGACAGGCAAGCTTGGATGGCCAGCAGGCAGACGGAACTTTCAGAGTTTATTGCAAGCTTGCACTCTTCTGCTACTTGCTTATGTTAAACATAGCCATTTGCATCAGGACCATCTTGTCCCTCAGTTAGGAAGGAGGGCCCTCACGTTCACAAAGATGGCCTTCAGCTCCCGTAAAATGATGAAGAGTGGTTGTCCTGAGGTGGCTACACATCATGTGTATGTAGCAGGCTTAAGTTGGCTTCATACCTGCACTTCAAAGAGATGTTCATGGTTGAGACTTGAGGTTTCACAAAAATGAAGAGGCCTAAAACGGCACATTTTTGGAGAAAGCTACAACCTGAATATGCCCTTCCATCCACTGAGGTATGGACCAGAATGGATTGTGCATGTGAGTCATGGACCAGATGAAAGTGAGTGGCTCTCATAAAACCTTGCTTGAAGGCTGACCTGATGGAAGAAGTCGGAATGGGGTTCATGGACCCCCAGAGCAACCACCGGATAGAAGAAAAGATGTTTCTAGATAGTAAGTAGCAGCTTCAGGCAAAGACATCTGGGGCCGTATCAAAGAGTTTGCTGGTTCACTGCAGAGCGGAGTGCCTGTTTTTTTTTGTGTCTGAGGTGTTTTAAGTTAATACATATGACTCAGCATTTCTCTGAATTAATGCATAAAACGCAGACAGCAGAAGTTGGAGAGAGTGAGCATGGTTTCCTCTTTGTTTTTGACTTCAGCTGTTTAAAGTTTATGCATTAAGTCACTGAAATTCAGATTTATATGCATGAACGTTAAACACCTTAAAAGGTTAACTTAAAAGGCAAGCAGGTATTGGCAAAACCTTAGGTCTGGCATTGGCTATTGACCTTTTGTCGTTTCCAGTGCTTACTATGTTTCTGAATAGTATTTTATATACAGGCACACATAGCACCGTGGCACAGAAAATAACTTCTTATTGCACAGATGTGCACATGCAGAATATGGGAGGATAATTTAAATTTCACCCAGATTCACCTACAAGATGCGGCTGCCAAGGGGCCCAAGTCATAAGTGACACCTTGAACCAGTCCTGACTTTTTAGCCAGCGATATATTGCATTCTGGGTCTAATGAAACCCTTTTACTGCATTTTAAGTGCATTTCTATAGTGCAGTCTCGCCATTAGTATTGACCTGAAGCACTTCCAGAATCTGGGTGTCTTTTGTGGTTCTGAGATTCTAACTGCCGGGGGTGTCAAAGTGGACTTTTGATATTGTACTTGGTTGAGTCACATATTGTTTTGGGTAACTCGTGCTGGAGAGTGGCTGACAAAGTTAGAGTTCACTAAGGTATTGTTTGGTGCTGGGTTATGTACTATACTTGTTGTTAGATCCTAATGTGTCTGTCTGGAGCTTTAAGTGTAAGGTCACCAGATGGCTCCATCCCATCAGGCGTAAAAAAAAGTAGCGAAGTTTCACTCCTTGTACCAGGCGCACAGCTTCTATAGTGATTTTCGCAGTTTTTAAACTCTTCCATGTTTAGCAACAATTAATCCATATACTCCCAAACTTTTGAAACAGTTCATTTATTTCTTCATTTTTTTCACACACGTGAGATGAATATGTCTTTAACTGCTTCTCATGCCATGGATATGCTAATCCAAGCCTTTTTCCGGGCCCGTGAAAAAACATAAAACATTCTTAGTTGCAGATCTCATTGCACCCAATGCATTTCTGGCTATTTAAAAGCCCTTCTTCAGGGGTTTTCTACAAATAAAAGAACATTGCTATTAGGATTCAATTTCTTAACCACTGTTACAAACTGTATACTTTTGTTATGTCACCGAGTCATTACCCTGTTATACAGCACTTTTCCCTCTAAAAGCGGAACTCTATTCCTCCCACCATTATGCCAGAAAAACTCTCCGTGCTGCCAATTGTTAACCTTCAATTTCATGCATAAACAGTCCCCTAATCTTCACCCTTACTATCACCCAACAAACTCCTCACCCATAGTTGATACCCCTATTTAAATCTGCTTCATCTCGTACCTTTAGCAACTTTATTCCAAAGCGTTCGCTTTCAAAACCATTTCTCCTCCTGAGGCGATGTTAGCGTCAACTACGTAATTCCTCTACTAATTTAAACTCATGTGGCGTTACCCCGCCTCTTTGATTTGACCTATCACAACCTCCCTGTAACCACTAGATTATCACTCGTGACTCCATGTCCCACAATCCATCTCTTTTTGAACTAACGAAACACAACACCCCTTATTTCAATAATCCATATCTAATCTCTCTGACTCAACTAGTAGTGTTCTAAACATTTAAATTCTATATCCCGCCCTCCCTTTTGATGTTATCTGTTGCGCTATTTTTTAGAATGACATTTAAACACGTAAGTATACAGTGAAAACACATATTATTGCATGAAAATGTGATGTTTAAAAGATTTATCAAATGTTCATGTCCCTAAACCTGGAAAAACCAGATGCTTGCTCGCAAGTTCCTTAAATAACTAAGATGTGCACCTCACATGTTTGCGTTTGTATCGCTTGAATTTGATTGTCCATAGTTTTTCCTCTGTGGGTGCAACTGGCTGATAGGGTAGACTGAAAGTATTACATTACACACAAATTGCCGTGCACACCTTTCTTTAGCATTTGCTTCTTTTTAGCTTTTATGCCAACAGTTTGTTGATTTGCGTGCTTCCTGGATTCCGTGCACTACCCTGGTTCCACGGTGTGTAGCAAAGACGTCAAAAAAGGAGCGAAGCTTTAAGTGTAAGGTTACAAGATGGCTCCATCCCATCAGGGGCACAATGTTTCAGTTCTGCACTAACCATTAAGAATCTCTTGACAACACACCTAAAATGGTGATTTAAAAACAGGAAAGCTCTGGATAGAATCCTGGTGACATGGTGTCATCTTGTGATTTTAGGTGCATGGATGCATGTCCCAAAAATACATTGTCACTTGTGTTGTTCTGGGAAGAATGCGCTGTCTATTGCCCAGCTTCAGGTGGGTGCTATGTTTTAAGGCAGCCTTGCCCACAGTGAGCGTGGATTCAAAAATCCCAGCATGCATATTGCTATTGGATAGAAACCCAGGACTGGATGAAGTCATTTTCTGAGAGGTACAGCTGAGAGTTGGCTGCAAACATAGACAAGAGGGCCAATTTGCACAGCAGCGGATGTATTTTCTTCTGACTTTTCATATCTTCCTCTCCTAGACCGCCACAAGAGCTTTGCAGCTATCACTGATTTTGAAGAATTCCATCAAGAGTGACCCCTGTTAACATATTGCATTCTCGGTATTGAAGTCTTTTTTTTCCAGTTAACGTATGAGATGAAAGCACCTGATATCAGTGGCTAGCAGGGTACAGGCTCAGGCCCAGAAATAGTCACGATGACCTTGTATGAGGAGGACACCCCCGCATCACATGCTTTCCCCAGCCTTCCCCCATGTAAGATGAACACAAGACACGTCTTGTAGTCTCTTTCAAAATAATATACTGAGATTAAAGTATTTTAATGCCCAGCTGTATAGTGAATTTTGTCCGCAGCCAATGCCGATGCTTTCTTTTTTAGGACGTTTAGGAAGGTGGAGAATTATGTGGTGATGCTGGCTAGGCATCCAATGCAAGTCCTAAGCAGCTCCCCTTGCTGCCAGTTCGGTTCCTCTGCACCCTCACTGCTAGGAGCCTCAGTGGATTCGCACATTGGTCCACCAAAGGCAAGCCCATCTGCACCCACCTGGACCGTGCCCAGAATCAGGAACCCTGGCTCTCCCGCCACCATCCGCTACATCGCTGAGGAGCTCCTGGCCCTTGACCCCAGACACCAAAACAACAACTGCTGCACCTCCTCCCCGCAGGCAACCAAAGGACCCTTCACCTGCCACCATTGCCACTTCTCCTGCAATATAGGACTGCCCGTCCACACAGGATCCCACACCAGATCCGCCTCGAATACCACAAACAAACCGGAACCACTCCAATGCATCTTGCTCAAAGCCTGACCCCCCTGCAAAGGCCACGGAAATCTGGGACGCTATCACCAGCCTCTCCCTGACATCGCCTTCATCACCAAAATATAGCTCAGCCCCTCCTCAAACCCTGATATCGCCACCGTACCACCAGACGGCTACAAGATGATACACTGAGACAGCACTAACACACACGGCGGAGGCATCGCCATCATCTTCAAGGAAACCATTGAGGCATCGCTGCCAATGATGACCACACACCTCTCATGAAACACCTCAGCTTCCAACTACAGGCTGACACCAAGAAAATGATAAGAGGTACCCCTGTATACAGAACCCGGGACCTCAACACCATCTACAACCTAAACCCCTCCCCAGCCATCGACTCCTACCACTATGTCATACTCAGCAACATCAATTTCCATGTAAACGACCACAACAATGCCAACTCAAACCACCCTCCTGGAGAACCTGAACAACATCGGCCTCACCCAACTGGTCAAAGAACCCATGCACAAAGCCGGACACATATTTGACCCCATTTTTACCTCCAGCGACAGAGTTAAATTCAGCCACATTACAGAACTCACTTGGTCCTACCACTCCATCGCTGCAGCGTTGTGATTGGTCCGGGGAGCCTGTGTGCTTACCAATCACAGCAGCATTGTGATTGGTCAGGGGATCCTTTTCTGTGCTTCCTGTGCCTCAGCCTGACGAGGAGAGCAGGAGCAGAGATGCGGGACCGTCTCGGCAAGGTAACTGTTGCTTTTATTTATTTATTTTTTACCATTCCCCCCCTTGTGCCCCCTCCCTCACCTGCGCACCTGCCGCAACACCTGTGAATGATGCTGGTCGCCATTGTGCAAATGGCGGCCTCAACAGCTATTTAAGTCAGAGGGTACAGCTGGCTGGTGCCTGCTAGTCTGATTCCTGGTTCCGTTGAGACGTGGTCTAAGCTCCCCTTTGTTCGGCGTTTATATTTGGACTTTGGCGGAAAGCATGCATTTGTCCATCTCAGTGGAGCCATGGAGAATATGCGTTATCCTGCTATAATTAAGCAGCCATTTACAGCGGTTCTTCGACTGACAATAAGTCATGCTCTGTGGCGCTGAATTTCTTGGCATTTGTTGTTTTTGCCTTGTTGGTAATTTGACTGTCCCTTTCCGCCAACTCTTGCCAGATTTGGACTGTCCTGTTCTTCCAACTATCGCTGCATTTGAACATGAGGACACAAGTTTTTGCTGTGCAGCCATCGGTCCTGTTTGCCGGCAGTGCAGTTTACGCCCTCATTCTACCTGGCTGGGTATTTTGTGCACATATAGTTTACTTGACCATGCCGACTTTTACCGCAATAACTGCTCACCGATTTGGTATTTGAATTCCGCACTTAGGGCCATATGTAGGTAGCCTAATACCGGTCGGTAACGGCCGATTTTTGGTAAAAATCCCGTTACCGACCGGTATTCAGGCTTTTGGTATGTAGGGGGGACATTTCAGGATTCGGTAATTTACCGAATCGGTAAAATTACCGAATCGGTAATTTTACCGATTCGGTAAATACCGAATCCTGAAATGAGATGTAGGGGGAGTGTGTGGGTGTAGTGTGGATTCGTTATTTACCACCAACTAAAAGTTGGTGGTAAATGACGAATGTCTTAGTAAAAGCATTATTTGGCCCTTAGAAGTGTGCAATGTGGCAGACATACATGCCCTTAGGGCATGTATGTGTGCCACATGTGCTCACATGCAGGAATCAGGGGTGCAACAGGGTGTCACTGTGACACCCTGCCACCCTTGATTGTGCTCCCCCCATTACCGAATCGGTATTTACCGATTCGGTAATGGTAACTGGCTTCCCATTGATTCCTATGGGCCTCCTGGCCCATAGGAATCAATGGGAAGCCAGTTACCATTACCGAATCGGTAAATACCGATTCTTAATTACCGACCAATTCCGAATCGGTAATTTTTACCGACTGATTACCTACATAGCATTTACCACTTCATAAATACCGAATCAGTAAAATTCGGTATTTATGAAGTGGTAAATGTTAGGCTACCTACATAAGGCCCTTAATATTCTTTTTCAGGCTTCTTCCAGTCTGGGAGACTCTCTGTATGTATGAATCACCATTGGAGTGGCTGCTTCATTTAAGAAAGGATTATTGAGGTGTCATAAGTCCCAGGAGAACAGTTTTCGGACTGACAATATAATGAAAGAATATTCTGCAAACTTCTGATTATGTACTTAAATCTTGATTATTTAGTTCATGTCTTTAATGCAGTCCGTGAGTTTTGCTAATACACTTATCATTTTTTTTTTCTTCTAATCACAGCACTATTGAAAAAATATCTCTTAAGTTAGATTGAGTGCTATTGCTGGCTGCATCTACTTATGTTCTCTAAATAAAGAAGTGTGAAGGATTGTAGATTTGTGTTTAACAATTGAAATATTGGTGGGTTGTTTAACATTCTTTCTTTGCAGATTGCCCTCTTTGGTGTACCTTCCCTAATTCTTTTCCCCCCGTCAGGCAACTCCGTTACTCTGTGTTTCTTATATCAGAGACGGAGCTGCTGGAAGGAAGGCTTCTGGTAGGTACCGTTCCTGAGAACCCATTCTCCTGATGTTAAGGGTGACTGGCATATATTAAAAGCAGCGCATGGTAAGGGCAAAGTCGAAATGGTGTAGTTTACACTGTCACTGCAGTCTGCAATGGCAGGACTGCTGGCAGTTGTTTACTTTGGTCACTCAGGGGGGCACAAACAGTGCTGAAATCCCTGGGGATGCCTTTACCACTAACCCTGGGCGGAGTTCCCAAAGAAGTATGGTCTCGGCTTCTTCATTGACCAAACCACGGCAAATGTTTCTGTCTCAGTGGCCCTCCAACGCTGCTCTCTAGGGAGGAATCGCCTGCTGATATAGGCAACTGGTTGATCCTGACCCTCATCATATGTTTGTGACAGTACTATCCTAATCCCATGTTCAGAAGCGTCTGTTTGGACAATGAGCTCCTTCCTGTAGTTGGGTGCCTTCAGGACTTGTGCTGAGCCAGTGGCGTAATGATAATTGAGGGGGCCCCCCTGCAAGGTACGTGGAGGGGCCCCCTCCGGACTCTATCAGGAGCTCCCCGGCCGAAGTGCAGTGCTGAGGGCACCCCCTGGAGCGTGGGCCCCCCCCCCGCACTGCGGGGGATGCGGGGGCCTGTGTTACGCCCCTGTGCTGAGCACATAGCCTCTTTCAGGGTGTCACTTACTGGCCTCATAGTTAGCCCTGCTTGCTGCCGGACCTGTACAACTTCCTTCAGGTGGACCTGGTGATCTTCCCAGGTGGACCTAAAGACAGCTATATCATCTAGATATGCTGCCTTAAAGCCTTCCAGGCCTGAGAGAACTTGATTCACCAGCCTTTGGAAGGTGGCATGTGCATTTTTCTGTCTTAAAGGCATTATTTTAATTGGTAGTGGCCTTATGGGGTTAAAAATGCTGACCTCTCATTTGCTCCCAGGGTGAGTCAACTCTGCTAATATCCTGAAGTTAAGTCAAAGGTACTCAGGAATTTGGCTGCACTCAGCTTATCAATCACTTCATCTGCTCTTGCGATGGGGTGTGCATCAGTTTTAGTGGCTGCATTTAAACCCCTGTAATCCACAGAGAACATAATTTCAAGTTTCCCACCTTTGGAATGAGGTTTAGGGACCGGTACCACTGGGCAAGCCCACGGGCTGGCAGAGGGTTCACTTATCCCTAGCACGGGGCATCTTGCTGACCTCAGTCTTAATGTTAGATAGATGACAGTCTGTATATCTTGATTTGTACAGGGAGGCTGTCACCAGTGTCCACATCATGGGTACACCATGTTGTCTGACCAGGGCTCAAAGAGAAGAGCTCAGCAAACTGACCTAGGAATTTCCTGCAATCTGATTGCTGTTGTGCAGAGAGAGTGTCAGATAAAACGACACTCTCAACTGACCCATCCTGTGGGATATTTGACAGCAGGTCAGGAAGGGGTTCCCTTTCCTCCTCCTGACCTCCATCAGTGCTCATCAGCATGATCAGGTCAGCTCTGTCCTGGTGGGGTTTTAGGCAATTGGCATGAGAACTATATGAGAACTTCTAGGGGTGTCTATGACTTCCCCTTTCTTCTCCAAGATTGGATAGGGCCCAGTCTACAGGTGTTTAAGGGCTATAGGTGCAACAGTCTCCAACACCCACATCAGCTGACCTAGTTGGTACTCAACCAGGGCCTGCTTTTGTTGATACCAGTGATTAAGAAGCTCCTGGCTGGCCTGCAGTTGCTTATTTACCCTCTTCATATACTCAGCCATAAGTGAACGCAGGCCCAGTACATAGTCCAGTATTACATGCTTGGACTCTTTGAGAGGTTTCTCCCATCCTCCCTCACTAGGCTCAGACTCCTTACATGGTGGCCAAACAAAAGTTAAAAAGGGCTGAATCCAACCCCTTTTGTGGCACCTTTCTGTAGGAAAACAGCAGGCATGGTAACAGGACATCTCATCCCCATCTGAGTTTTTCAGGGAGACACATTATAATACCTTTCACAGTTTTGTTGAACTTTTTAATTAAACCATTTGTCTGGGGGATATAGGGAGTGGTGAACTTGTAGCTCACTCCACATTCATACCACATAGCCTCAAGATATGCAGACATGAAATGTACCCCTCTATCAGAGACAGGAAACAGTCTTTACAACGCGGGCTGAGCTACATGTGCTGTTTCCCCATAAGTGTAACCATGCTTGCCTGAACCACACGTCAGTCTTAGCCACACATATGCATGGTTAAGGCAGATATTGGTCTAGTGTCCAAATGGGCGGGCAGAGGAAGAGGAAGCTTTGGACGTGGACAGGTATGTGGGGCTGTGTCCGGGTTTGGAGGGGTTAGATTTAGGGGTGGGGTCAGTTTTAGGGCATAGGGCAGAGAGGGACCGGGCAGTCTTTTTAAAAGGAGACAGGGTTTTAAGGCACAGGGTGGGGGGAGGGGTAGTTTTAAGGACTGGGGATGGGTTTGTGGGTAGTTTTTAGGGGTGGGGTCAGATTTAGAGCTCAAGGCAGGGAGGATCGGGGCAGTCTTTTTAAAAGGGGGCAGAGTGTCAGGGCTCAGGGAGAGGGAGTGGTAGAGGTAGTTTTAAGGGCAGTGCAGGGCAACTTTTTTGGCCCAGAGCGAGGGGGCTGGGGTCAGGGTAGTTTTTGGTAGCAGGCAGGGTTTTATGCCTCAGGGCTCGGGAAGGGGAATGGCTAGTTATAAGTAGAGGACAGAATAGGTTTTATGCCTCCGGGCGGGAGGGCAAGGTAGGAGGATATGGTTTTTAGGCTTAGGGCAGGAAGTGGGGTCAGGGTAGTGGTGATCTTTACCATGCATATCCCTTTACCAATCATGCCTTTACAACAAACTTGTGTGGTAAAGGGATGTGTGGTAAAGGAATGCATGGTTAAGACACATTCACGGTTGGGATTGGATTGTAGAGGCACCTTTGGTTTAGCCATGTGGGCCTCTGCCAGACAACCATCAGGGACCAGCTCTTTAGGAAGCCCAACCCTGGTGAACATGCCAAGGAGGGCCTTTGCCATTGCAGGGGCAGTGATTGTCCTGAGATTAACTACCTCTGGGTACCTAGTAGCATGGTCCACTACCACTAGTACAAACCTGTTCCCAGATGCAGTTTGAGAGTCAAGGGGACCAACAATGTCAATCCCTACCCTCTTAAAGGGGGTCCCAACTACTGGAAGTGGAATTAGGGGAGCTTTTGGTTGTGTGCCTGCCTTGGCACTGGCTTCGCTGGTCACACTTGAGTGACAAACCTCCTTCACTTTTCAGACATCTGGGGCCAATAAAAATGGGCAACCTCCCTGTCCCAGGTTTTGATTTGTCCCAGATGTCAAGCTAAGGGGATGTCATAGACGAAGTTCAGAATGAACTCTCTGTGTGTTTGGGGGAATACCACTCTCCTGATTGCCTGTGGTTTGTGGTCCCTGGCCTCAGTGTATAGAAGCCCATCTTCCTAGTAGACTCTGTGGGTACCACTGACTTCACCCTCATCTTTCCTTTTTGCTTGCTGTCTAAGGCCTTCAAGAGTAGGGTAATGTGTTTGCCCTTGGCATGGGTCCTCTCTGGAGGGTCCCCCTGTACTTAAGAGTTCTGCCAAGTCTGGCCAGATTCCATCAACTGTAGTACCCTCCTCAGACACCAGAGCATCTCCCTCAAGAGAGCTCTCCCCCTGGTCCTGTGACCTCTTTGAAGCTACCTTACAAGACTCCTTGCCCTTTCTTTAGTCTTTGGGAGCTTGGTCCACTATTTCAAGATCCAAGCTTCCCTGACATGCTGCTTGTGCTCTTGTGATAACACACATACACTCAGGGAGACTCAACATTTCTGCATGTGCCTTCCTTTCCACTTCTGCCCATGCAGAAGTTTCCAGATAATTTTCCAACAGACACTGCACTGGGATGGCAGGGGACACAACCAGCCTTTTTGGGCTAGTAATCCTTCCCAACTCTAAGCTTACCAAGGCCATTGGATGAAGCTTAGTCTCACTGTCAGCATTGGTCACCTGGTGACTAACACCAGGTATTATTAGGTATGGGGGAAACCAGTCTAGCTGCCACCATGGTGACACTGGCACCGTCATCCCCCAGAGCCTCTACCGCAGTCCCATTGATCTTAGGCCTTTATCTATACTTCTCCGAGTTTGGAGGTTAGACAGCCAGGGCTTCAATATCCACCCCACTCAGGGAAACTAAAGTATCCTCATTGAATCCTCTGGCCTGCGAAAGAGTACACTTGCACCCCAACTCCAATGTTAACAAATCCCTTAGATTGTCCACCACTGGGGGACTTTTGGGAGCAGTCTGCATCGCCTTTCTTATGAACTGCCTGGTAAAAGTCATGACACAACCCATAAGCCTTTGCTGGATCCCAGTTTTTATTCTGTTACCCTTTGCCTTTGGTCTGGGAGACGTCTCAGGGCTCACCCTCCTGAAAAGGACTTTGGGGCCTACTAGAGAACTCCTTAATTTTTGTATCCTGTTTGTTGCTCACCTCCTTCCCCTGCTGTGAAGTCTGAGCACACTTCTTGGGGTCACCCCCACCATGGGCCTCCCTGGACACCCTGGTTCTGACCCATTTGTCAACCATCCCCCACAGCTCTCTGGGAGAAGACAACTTAGAATCCACCAAAGGCTGATGCAATTTCTCTGTGGTACAGTTAGTCAAAATATGCTCCTTCATAACTGAATTTTAAAGCCCATCATAAGTGCCCACCTCATGGCCTTTTATCCAGCCTTCTAGTGCTTTGACTGAAGAGTCCACAAAGTCCACCAATGTCTGACTTTAACCTTTATGGGTGTTCCTAAACTTCTGTCTATACTCCTTTGTGGTGAGTTCAAACCCTTCTATGACCGTCTCCTTCATATGTTGATAGGACTCAGCCACATCCTCATTAAGGGTCAGGAGTTTATCTCTTCCCTTTACTGAGAACAGCTCCCAAAGTAGAGAGCCCCAGGCTTGATGACCTATCCTCCTCCTTTTGCAGGCCGTCTCAAAGGTTGCAAACCACTTATCAATGTCATCACCATCACTTTATTTGGGGACAATCCCTCTGGGGATTTTAGGGCCAAAAGATTCCTTTTTCTCCCTCTGGGTATTGCTGCCACCAACTTTGGGCTTCAAGCCCAACTTAGCCATTCTTTCCTAAAGGGTTAGTCCCCGTTCCTCCTTTTTAGCTGTATCTTTATAGCTAATGCTCCTTGCTTTGCACAAAACCCTCACATCACTGATCCTCCGAGCTGGGATGACTGACGAGTCAAGAACCTTACCAGCCTCCATTGTGTCTGAATTTGAGACCTTTTAAAAATGTTTCATTTTTTTAACATCTTTACCTAACTCACCTAAACGTTTTAAATGTACTATTGGAAAGGAGGTCTACACAGGGCCCTGCAATTCCAATTAAAAAAGTCTAAACAATTCTGAAAAATAATTTTGAGAGTCTTAAGTCAATTTAGTGGATTTCTCGTGCAAACACAATTACTTGTGGCCAAGTGGGACTGCAAAACACAGATCCAAGATCCCCTCCTCTGTAACACCAAAGTAAGAAGGTGGAGTATTATGTGGTGATGCTGGTTAGGCTTCACCATATAATACTATCACAAACCCCAAAGATGGTCCTTGGATACACATCAAAATCCGTAGCGCAGTCCTGGTAGTGTGGCAAAGAGCAGTCATACTTTACTAGAGGAACATGCGTTAAGCATTTCAGAGCACCAATATGGATGATAAGTAACTGACACGACTCGAAAGAAATCCGACACCATTTTATAAAAATAAAGCAGATTTGTATCTTAATTTAAACAGTAAAACAAACTTGATCAGATACATATAACTGGAGTTATGGATTTTAGAAGCAATATTAAATTAGTGCCAAAATATACAGAGAAACGTTATCATTGCAGTCAGTGGGAAAAGACACTAGTGACAATCAGTCACTTGCAGGTCGAGTTGCGTGGAACCCTTGCAGGGTTAAGGTGATGCAGGTCCCAGGACGAAGCCACAACAGTTGGTTTACTTTTACCTGGCCCGTGGGGCCCGGGTGCAACATTATCCTGGCTGTCCCTGGTGCTGAAAGGGAGCGGCGGGAAATCTGCTTTTAATACCAAAATGGTGCTGTGGAGGAAAAAGCTGCAAAAACACAACAATGGGGTCACTGCTGATGTTCGATGAACATCGAATCGAGTTCCCTCTAGGTGCAGTGTCGAATGAAGGGAGTGGTTGCTGGACTGCCGACCATCAACCCTTGGCATTGGTAAGTGGAGCAGAAAGTAACTTTGACATCCTGTGGTCCCGTTGAGTGCAGTAGCTGCCTGTAACTTCGTGGAAGGCAGAACTACAGTTCCCCATATGCACTAGTACATCTGGATTTGAAAGATCCCTCGAAGGGCCTGATGACCAGCGATTCTTTGGATCCGGAGTGTTGTTTTACCTGCAGTTTGCAGAGGACTAGTGCCATAAGTCAAGGGGAGTCTGAGGGTGCTTCAGGCTTCCCCAGTGGTCCCTCTGTCTAGGGAAGCAGAGAGATAACCTAGGATGTCTCTCGATTAGACAGTTCCAGGAGCATAGTCACAATAACAGAGTATCCCCCTTTTGCTTTGTGCAAGTCCTGTTGTCACAGACACAGGTCTCTTCTTGTGTCCTCTTTGATTCAGGTAGTTCAGAACTGCGATTCTGGTGTCAGGGGTGTCTCTTAAATCCTACATTTAGGAGAGTCATGAGGTTGGAATCAATTGCCAGTGTGCTAGTACTCCCTGAAGCTAATGCGCCCTTGAGGTGACCACATCTGGGGGTGAAGGTCCCCTTTTCTACCCAGAACCTACTATTTTTACCACTTCTTAAAATGGCAGAAGTCTTCCTCGGCTGTACAGACCAGGCAGCCCACCCTAGAGATGTGGCTAGCCTTCTGGGGGTGTCCGTCTCCTGACTCTCTAATTTTTCCACCTGCCGATGTGCAAATGTGCCTGGGGGTAGGAAGATGGCTCTTCCTGCTGGGGGTAGGCAGCCTGGATGCATATCAAAGACGGTGTAGCCTTTGAAGATCACAGCCTTGATGTGCCACTTCACTAGCCAGCCTGGGAGGGAGGAAGTGTGACCTCCTCCCTCCCCAAGCCTTTGTTTCTGACTTCAGGCAGTGATTACAATGCCTGGCGGGAGGTCAAAATCATGACTTGGTGGCAGCAAGTACAGACTGTCAGCCACAGCACAGGAAAGCTAGGGCAACCAGTTGGGCAACCACTAAGGTAGCCACCTGGGGGTCTGCCACATTGCTCCTGGCATAAGATTCATAACAGGGGTGAGAAAGCACATTGCTTGATACCAAACATTTCATATGTAGGCAGTACCATAACGGAGCTGCCAACCTCAGGTTTGCCCGGGTGCCAGTCCATGTTATCCTCTGGACTGCCTATCACTTATAGTGTACTTAAATGGTAAAAGCCCCTATAGGGACATATAAGCTTGCACTTACATGCCCACACCTTTAATATAAGGCATCCTGCTTCCAGGGCTCAGGTGGCCTTTTTTAGGGTTGTCTCGCATATATTAAAAATAGCGCATTCACTTTGCCACACATGGTGAGGGCAAAGTCCAAATGAAGCAGTTTGCACTGCTCCTGCAGTCTGCAATAGATGGCATGTGGTCAGTAGTTTAGTTGAATCACTCAGGGTGTCACAAATAGTACTGCAAGCCCTGGAGACGCCTTTACCACCCATGCCCTGGATACCACTTGTACCATATACTAAGGACTTATAAGGGGAGTAAAGACCTTGTCAATTGGGAATGGCAATTTATACATAACAAGTTTAGGTTCGGGAGAGGTGACTGCCACTTGGGCCTGGGCAGCAGACTCCAGTGCACTATCAGAGTCATAATCATCAGTATTGGAGCAAAAGGTGTGTGGGGGTGACAATCCAAAAAGGGCACTTTCCTACAGGATGTCCATGTGTGTTTAGGCTGTCCTGTTATTTGTTTGTTGATGCTCCTTGCCTTAAATTTTCAGGATGCTTGGCTTGTTTTTTTCTGGACGTTTTCCAGCTGTTAGGGAACATGTCTTTTACTCTAGGCAGCTCTGCTGGCTGTTGACTTCCACATGGCCTTTGATTCTTCCATCCAGTACCGCCAATCTGCTCCATCAACTGAGACAAAGGTAGGGGTGAGCGTGAACATGTCTTCCAGGAGATTTTAGTACGGCTCACCTGTGGGGTGCTGCTTTGTTTTACAGTAGTTGTTGGTTGTGTATTTGTGCTCCTAGATGGGTTTGTCATGTTTGTTTTGTGCTAGCCTTCTTATATACCTTTAGTTATAAATGGTTCTTCTTTTTCCCATTACACTTTTAAATATATTAGCATTTGTCGCAGTAATTATGTTGCTTGATGCTGTTTGGCAAGTTCCTCCATAGCATCTGGCTGGTATCTGATGATTGTTGACTGGATTGCTGCCTGGTGTTCTTTCCTTGCTAATTGTGGTAGAGGTGCCATATATTCAAGGGCAATGTGACCCCCCTTGCTTTTGCAGTGGAGGTGGGGTTTTTATGGGTCTCTTGTGTCTGCAACTGGGCAAACAAAGGCTCATCATTAACAGTGGAATGCAGGGTCAATAGAAGAGCACCAGGAGCAAGGAGACATGACAGCTCAAAATAGAACAGGGAAAGAAAGAAGGGCTAATAGAAGGAAGGCTAAAAGAAGGAAGTGTGGATGAATGAATTGGTGGATGAATGAGTACATGGATGAAAGAGTACATGGATGAAGGAGTACGTGAAATGATAAGTGAATGATGAGTGCATGGGCAGGTGAAGCGTTGGCAAAGTAAAGAGATGGGTGGATGGATGAGTGAGTAAATGGATTGGTGGGTGGACAGGTGAAAGGATGACATAGTAAAATCATGGTTGGATATGTGGCTGGGCAGTTGAAAGTATTGCAGAGTAAAGGGATGGATGGATAATGGATGGATAAGGGAAAAGATGGCAGAGAAAAGGGACAGATGGATGGATGGATGAATGAATGAATGGATGGATGGATGGATGGATGGATGGATGGATGGATGGATGGATGGATGGCAGAGTAAAGGGATGGATAGGTGGAAGTACAGGTCAAGGGACAGCAGAGTGACGAGATGGGTGGATGAGTGGGTGAAACCATGAGTGAATGAAAGGCGGGATGGATGGATGGATGGATGGATGAATGGATGGATAGCAGGTAGATGGATGGCAGGGTGAATGGATGGGATGGCGGAGTGGATGGATGGCTGGGTTGTAGAGTGGATGGATGGGGGCAGAGTTGATGAATGGATAGATGGATGGATGGCAGAGTGGATAGATAGATGGATGAATGGATGGGTGGATGGGTGAATAGATGGATGGTAGAGTGGATGAATGAATGACAAAGAGGATGGATGAATGGCAGAGTGGATGATGGCAGAGTGGATGGGTGGCAGAGTAGATTGGATGAAGGGATGGCAGAGTGGATGGGTGGATGGCAGAGTGTAGGGATGGATAGATGGATGGTGGAATGAATGGATGGCAGAGTGTAGGGATGGATAGATGGATGGGTATCAGAGTGGATGGATGGATGGAAAAGTGGATGGATGGAAAAATAGATTGATGAATGGGTGGATCGATTGACAGAGTGGATACATGGATGGATGAATGAATGGTTGCATTGATAGCAGGTTGGATGGATGAATAGATGGATTATGTGAATGGAATAGGGAACTGAATGATGAATGAAAGAATGAATCGGTGACAGAATGTAAAGATCAAATAGTGGATATCAACAGGGGCTCGATGGGTGAAAGAATGAATGGATAGACACATGGATGGAAGAGATAAGGAAGCTGTTCTAGGGAGGGTTGAGTTCACTTGTTTGGTGGCATTAACACTTTAGTTGAAAGTGGAGGCCATTTTCATTTTCTAGCTACTTCCTTTGTTCGAAATCTCTGAAAGGCATGTCTTGCGCAGAATGACATCCACGGTTCCTTACTCTTTAATATCATGTAAAGTGTGCAGGGGTTTATTGTTTTTTTCAATGCTGCTGTGTTGCAGGCATGCCACTCATGGTATTTGTATAAAGTGGGTGGGATTGGTGGCTGTGGTCATCTTTGGTCAGCGTGCCTTGCCTGGACCGTCCTCTCTCTGGTACTGATAGTAGAGTGGAGTAGGATGCGCCTCCGCGTCCAGGGACTTGCAATAGCCGCTGGCCCTGAGCAGGGGCAAATATCAAACATCCCATCATTCACCGGGGAAGCACTGGCTATCTTCTGTTGTCACTGGGAAAGAAACTTCCCAGAGGTTCTGCTGCTTGCAGGAACAACTGCTTGGGGAGAATCCAACAAGTGTTCCTCAATGGGTCAGGGGGAGGCAACATTCAAGTCACTTAGTCTGTCATGCAAGTGGCCTTTGAGAGAATTGTGGATAAAACATGTCCATTTTGAGGCTATCCCATTCAATGACAATAGCTGACCTTCAAACATGGGATGTGGACACCATCTCACCATCGGCCAATGTGTTGGGGTTTCACACACAGCATGCAGTGGCCACACCTCACCTGTACACAAGGACTGCTGCTGGTGCATAGCAAGTGTGTCAGCTTTGCCCCCCTCTTCTGAGGCCCACTCTGTGCCTTGATAATCCTCTCTGCTCCTCCAAACATTCATGCTATAAACTGGGCCTAAGTCCAATTCTTCCATAAGAACATTTTGAAGGGCCTTTAATGGTATCTGCTGGCAGGAGAGGTTGGCTGTAGTCCTGCCAGTGAAATATGTATGGCAGTTCCAGTGCCACTGCTGCCTGGCAGGTGGCTGATGGTCGTTGTCATGCTGGGAGCTGGTCGTGCTGCTGGTGACCGTGCTTAGCAGTGGCTGATTCCTGTGTGAGTGACAGGCGACACAGGAATGCTAGTGCTAGCGAGCATAACACCTGGTGCACCACACACACAGTAATGCTCAAAAACATATATTTTTGTTAGTGTGAGTGGAGCACAACAGAGGCAAACTGTCATTTTGCCTTGAGCACTAAACACCCTTGCACCGTTTGCACACTGGGCATTAACACGTGCTGCAGGGGAGAAAAATAAATCTGAGGCAGAAGCGAGCAACTGTGACCCAGAGTCATCTGCGGCCAGAAAGTAAAGCTGAGAGTTGGCCTGACCATTAACTCAATCCGGGCTGCATTACAATGGCATTGAGGCGCTCCCCTGCTAATTCAAGGCCTCTTTACTGCAGGCGTTCTCGTGCTTCCAAACTAGCATCCCTCAAGGGTACAAGATATTTCTACAGTTGCATTGAACAGCAGACATACTGTTCCACAGCTTCTCCCTCCCAATAATTTTTAAACAGAGCTAATAGAATTATGCGATTTTGCAGACGCAGTGTTTGCTGCATAGTTATTGATTTGCCACATTTGCCACATAATCCATCATCTTCTGCATTGTCTACAGATTTTGATCCCAAAAATTATTCTAGCTCAAACGGATCAAAAGTTCATTAAGATGAAACAACACTGTTGGGCACAGTGAGAGGCCCTTCGCAAAGGTTGACTGGTCACATTTGAGTTGCCCTTTGGTGGCTGTGTGTGTTAAACAGGCACTGGTGGAACCTATACCCAAACAATATTAACAAGTGTAAAAAAGAAACAAAGAACGAAGTAATACTTTCGCCAAATGTGCTGCATTACACCACATAATTCTTCTTTTCTTGTCACATAATTTAGTTACCCCTGCTGCATACTTTGGTAATTCCCTGCCACATAATTCCCATGGACCTGCTTATAAACAAGAATTGCCGCCACATAAGCACCAGTGCCGACATGCCAGAAAGAAGGCTGTATGACATAAAAGGAATTAAGTGACAGGGAGAGAGTGCAGAGGAAAGTAATGTGAAGGGAGGAAGGAGAGTTCTTCATCATTTATCTGATATTGTCACCCCGAAAAGTTAATTTATTTGATATTGAATAAAAAAAATATGTGCTAACAAGCATTGGTAAAGGCTGTAAGCATAACTTTTATTAGACGTATGTGTTTATTCCTGTGTAATGTATTTATGTGCACAAACATAAGCATCAGATTCCTGGTCACGTGGCAGGCTGTGCCACGCACGGGATTATACACTCCTCACGTTTTGTAAATAATTTTTAGTGGTGTTTCTCTGACCACAGCCCTTCTATAGACACATCTTTCAGCTTAAAGGTCCGACCGTGGGCCGCTGGGGGAGCCGGGGCCCTGCATGGTGGCCTACAGAGGTACTGGAGGGAAAGGAGATGAACCCGAGGGGAGCCGCAGTTCTGGCTGGGGGGCTACTGACAAGCAGAGGAGGGGCCAGTGGAAGTTTATGCAAAATTCAGGTCATCGGCTGCAAGAAAAGGTTTGGTGGATCGCAAGTGGTCTGTGGCTGAGTAACTAGTAGCAAGCTCCTGGACGCTTCTTCGGAAGCAGCTGTGCGCTTTATAAATGTATTGTATTGTATTTTACGCAGGTCAGAAGTATGGGCCCCTCCAAAGAACAAAGAAGTTGACACAGAGGAGGCAATTGGAAAGATGTCTGGACAGCTGTGCCGCTCCCACAGAGGTCCAGTGCGGGTGGTAATAAGACGCAAACATCTCCAGTGGTGGTCCAGGCGAGGAGGCGGCAGCTAGCTCACAGAAGGACCTTCCCTCCTCCACAGGCGCTTACTGCCCCCTTACATCCACGAGTCTGCTGCGTTCTCTCAAACACTCAACAGGGACCGGCAGTGCCCGGAGATGGTATCACCAGCTGCCCACAATGGCAGTCATGGCAGAGTTGGGCACAAGAACGGGGAAGTAGTGGTAAGTCCCTTGCACCCACCCCCTGATATACGATGCTGGTCTTCCTCGAAGGGCACATTTCATAGGAGCACCATCTGCTGATCCTCTCATTACATTTTGATCACTTTTGATGCTGAATAACCTTTACATTGTTAGGGGCATATTTGCAAGCTCCTATCTCCACTACAAAGTCACTTTTTCTGACGCTGTGATGGCGATAGGTGCTTCGCCTTATTCACAAGGCACCGTTAAGACACGTGGCTTAAGGGCTCTGTTTCATGCAATACTTAGCATGAAAGGGGTGGGCATTAGGTGTTGTGGTGGGCATACCACCGCGACACCCATTGATTTTGACGCTACGCCATATTTACAAAGGCAAAGAGAACAATTGATGGACAGAATGCAGAACAATGTCATACATTCACCCCAGTACAGAGATCTGGGCCTAAATCCATCGTTTGTTTGCTACCCATGCCATTCCAATTCGAATCCAGCCATGTGCAAATCAGTCTTGACCCTGTGCCCCATGGGAGCAGTCCATCCCAAACTGCCAGGCCAGGTCCTCCCTGGACTGGAAACAAGCATCCTAGGACCGGTTTTGGGGTTTCACCCCCCATCAGCCATGATAGCTTGACTCCAGTGGCATGGAGAGCACGGGACCCACGTCTGGGCATACCCGTGCCACTCGGGGTCACATATGCAAAATGAATTATTGATGGACAGAATGCACAACAATGTCATACATTCACCCCAGTACAGAGATCTGGGCCTAAATCCATCGTTTGTTCTTTTTGCATTTGTCGCCCTAAGTGGGAAGGGTATGCCCAGACATGGGTCCCGTGCGCACCACACTACTGGATTCAAGCTAGCCTGGCTGATGAAGGGTGATGCCCTAAAACCGGTCCCATGATGCTTGTTTCCGGTCAAGGGAGGATCTGGCTTGGCAGTTCGGGCTGGACTGTTCCCACAAGGAACAGGGTCAAGACTGATTTGCATATGACTGGGTCCAAACTGGGGTGGTGTGGTGAGCAAAAGAATGATGGATTTAACCCAGATCCTTGTGACTGGGGGTGAATGTTTGCATTGTCCAGCATTCCGTCCATCAATTGTTTATTTTGCATATGCCGCCCTAAGTGGGAAAGGTATGCCCAGACGAGGGTCCCGTGCTCACCACACTACTGGATTCAAGATAGCCTGGGTGATGCCCTGAAACCGGTCCCAGGATTCTTGTTTCCGGTCCAGGGAGGATCTGGCTTGGGCAGTTCGGGCTGGACTGTTCCCACAAGGAACAGGGTCAACACTGATTTGCATATGGCTGGGTCCAAACGGGTGGTGTGGTGAGCAAAAGAATGATGGATTTAACCCAGATCCTTGTGACTGGAGGCAAATGTTTGCATTGTCCAACATTCTGTCCATCAATTGTTTCTTTTTCATATATACAAAGGCAGCATAAATATGGGCCAGCGAAAAAACTAAGACCAGGGAAAACCTGGTGTAAACAAGCGCAATGGAGAAATGTTTAATTTCTCCTCGTTTTTGCTCATTCTATGTGTGCTGTGTTGTGCAGCACACATAGAAACAGCAAAAGGCCTTTAATTTTTTATGTGCAGATAGGTGACCCTTCTTGCACATAAACAATAAATTTAAAAAATGACATTTTGCAATTTCTATGTGTGCTGCATTAAGAGCACACATAGAAGTTACAAAACAACATTTAAAGATTGTTTATGTGCAGAAAGGGGGACGTTTCTGCACATAAACAATCTTCCTCTACCGCGCATGCAACCTTGAACTATGGTGCAAGGGTATCTGCGTTGGCGCTTGGCGCAGGAGGAAACGCAGTAGGAAACGCAGGCCTGCACCGTATCCTTGTCAATACAGTGCACCTGTGCGTTTTGGAAGTGACACAGCGCGGCACCATTCCCTCGTAAATATACCCCTTTATTTTCCATATAAATCTGCTTTGGGCTTTGAAGTTCTGTATGATTATTTAGACTGTAATGTGCAAAATGTAGCAAACATACCACACACACCTTCCCCTAGAGGAGAGACTCTCTGCTCAAGCCATGTCACCGCAGGACAGCCAATGCTACCTCACATGAGAACCAGGGCTACCTTACTTGGGAGCCAGGGCTACCTCACATGGGAACCAGGGCTACCTTACATGAGAGCCAAGGCTACCTCACATGGGAACCAGGGCTACCTCACATGGGAGCCAGGGCTGCCTCACATGAGATCCAGGGCTACCTCACATGAGAGCCACGGTTACCTCAGATGAGAGCCAGGGCTACCTCAGATGGGAGTAAGGGCTACCTCTCATGAGAGCCATGGCTACCTCACATAAGAGCAAGGGCTACCTCAGAGCAGTGGCAGCTGCTACCTGTTAGCAGCAGTAGGGCGGGGTGGGGGGAGGAATAGGTTAAAAAAAATCACTTACCTCCCAGCCAGCTAGCTGGCCGGCCGCTGCCTCTCCTATGTCTTCTTCCTGGCATCTTGGGGGAGGGGAACAGGAAGAAAGAAGCATCAGGTCCCCCAGGCTCCCTGCAGCTAATCACAACACTGCAATGCAGAGTTGTGATTGGTCTGCATGCTGTGACACGGTGCTCAGCCAGGTGCTGGAGGGGTGAGCATGTTTTCCACGGAGGCTGTAATGCAGCCTGCATGGAGAACATGCAAAGTGTGCATGACTGTTTTGGGCAGCCTGAGAGGGCTGGCCAAGTCCTCATCCTCACATAGGGGGTGCAAACCACTCCTCCCCTGCTCTGAGAGCAGCCCTGCCCCACAAAGACACAACAATGGAGAAAACTAAAATGATAATAACCTGGGGTTGTATCATTTAATTTTCCTTTTTTACACTTCAAAAACTAGTGGGGCAATGCTCCTCTGCCTTAGCGAAGGAGCCGTCACTGTTTGAGAGCCAGGACTACCTAACATGAGAACCAGGGCTACCTTACCTGAGAGCCACAACTACCTTACCAGAGAGCTAAGGCTACCTCAGATGAGAGCCAGGGCTACCTCACATGGGAGTCAGGGCAACCTCACACGAGAGAGAGCCAGGGATACCTCACATGAGAGCCATGTCTACCTTATCTGAGAGCTAAAGCTACCTTACCTGAGTGCCAGGGCTACCTCACATGAGAGCCACAGCCACCTTACCTGAGAGCCAAGGCTACCTTACCTGAGAGCCAAGGCTACCTCACATGAGTGCAAGGGCTACCTCAGATGAGTGCCATGGTTACCTCACACGAGAGCCGCAGCTCCATCACATGAGAGCCATGGCTACCTCACATGAGAGCCAGGGCTACCTTACCTGAGAGGCAGGGCTACCTTACATGAGAGAAACACAGCTACCTTACATGAGAGCCAAGGCTACCTCCCATGAGAGCCAGGGGTACCTCACATGAGAGCCAGGGGTACCTCACATGAGAGCATGGGGCTACCTCACATGAGAGCCACAGCTACCTTTCTGAGAGCCAGTGTTACCTCACATGAGATCCAGGGCTACCACACATGAGAGCCACAGTTACATTACATGAGAGCCAGGGCAACCTCACATGAGAGCCAGGGCTACCTCACATGAGAGCACAGGAATACCTCACATGAAAGCCACAGCTACTTTGCTGAGAGCCAGTGTTAACTCACATGAGATCCAGGGCTACAACACAAGAGAGCCAGGGCTACCTCACATGAGACCCACGGTTACCTTACAAGAGAGCCAGGGCTACCTCACATGAGAGCCAGAGCTACCTCACGTGAGAGCTCAGTTACCTTACATGAGAGCCAGGGCAGCCTCACATGAGAACCAGGGCTACCTCGCATGAGAGCCACGGTTACCTTACATGAGAGCCAAGGCAACCTCACATGAGAGCTAGGGTTACCTCACATGAGAGCTAGGGTTACCTCACATGAGTGCCAGGGCTACCTCACATGAGAGCCACGGTTACCTTACATGGGATCCAGGGCTACCTCACATGAGAGCAAAGGCTACCTCAGATGAGAGCCAGGGATACCTCACCTGACATCCAGGGCTAACTTACCTGAGTGCAAGGGCTACCTCACATGAGTTCCAGGGCTACCTTACCTGAGAACCAGTTTACCTTTTCAACCCCCACTGTGGATACACCGCTCATCATCTTCGATGGGGCTCTTAACACATTAGTGAGATGATTGTTCCTGCAGCACAGCAGGTGGAAAACATGAGAATCCTTGGTGTTTAATTTGCACTGGTGCACAGTGGCCCCCGCAGCACAGTAGAGAGTGGACACCCTGACACATGAAGTCCTGGTGAACGTGAATGCAGTGACGTGTCCTTCACCACAGCAACGGGTGCATATGATAAATCCATGAACTACTGGTGCACATTAGATCGATGACACATCCTGCACCACAGCAAGGGGTGCATCCGATAAACTCATGAAGTTCTGGTACACATTAGATCAGTGACGCACCCTGCACCACAGCAAGGGGTGCATATTATACCCCACAAAGTCCTGGTACACATTAGATCAGTGACGCACCCTGTACCACAGCAAGGGATGCATTTGATAACCCATGAAGTCCTGCTACACAATAGTGCTGCAATCGTTCCTGCACCACAGCAAGGGGTGCATATTATATCCCATGAAGTGCTGGTACACATTAGATCAGTGACGCGCCCTGTACCACAGCCAGGGTTGCATACGATAACCCATGAAGTCCTGCTACACAATAGTGCAGCAATCATTCCTGCCTCACAGCAAGGGATGAATATCATAAACCCATGAATTCCTGGTGCACATTAGATCAGTGACGTGTCCTGCACCACAGCAGGGGGTGCGTATTGTAACCCATGAATTCCTGATGCACATTAGATCAGTGACGCGTCCTGCACCACAGCAGGGGGTGCATATTATAACCCATGAAGTCCTGGTGCACATAAGATCAGACACGCGTCCTGCACCACAGCAGGGGGTGCATATTATAACTCATGAAGTCATGCTACACAATAGTGCAGCAGTCGTTCCTGCACCACAGCAAGGGGTGCATATGATAAACCCATGAAGTCCTGGTGCACATTAGAACAGTGACGCATCCTGCACCACAGCAGAAGCTGCATATTTTAACCCATGAAGTCCTGCTACACAATAGTGCAGCAATCGTTCCTGCACCACAGCAAGGGGTGCATATGATACACCCATGAATTCCTGGTGAAGATTAGATCAGTGACGCGTGCTGCACCACAGCAAGGGGTGCATATTATAAGCCATGAAGTCCTGTTACACAATAGTACAGCAATCGTTCCTGCACCACAGCAAGGGGTGCATATGATAAACCCATGAAGCCCTGGTGCACATTAGTTCAGTGACTCGTCCTGCACCACAGCAGGGGGTGCGTATTGTAACCCATGAATTCCTGGTGCACATTAGATCAGTGACGCGTGCTGCACCACAGCAAGGGGTGCATATTATAATTTATAACCCATGAAGTCCTGCTACACAATAGTGCAGCAATTGTTCCTGCACCATAGCAAGGGGTGCATATCATAAACCTATGAATTCCTGATGCACATTAGATCAGTGACGCGTCTTGCACCACAGCAGGGGGTGCACATTATAACCAATGAAGTCCTGGTGCACAGTAGATCAGTGACGAATCCTGCACCACAGCAGGAGGTGCATATTATAGCTCATGAAGTCCTGGAACACATTAGATCAGTGACGTGTCCTGCACCACAGCAGGGGGTGCATTTTATAACCCATGAAGTCCTGGTGCACAGAAGATCAGTGACGTGTCCTGAACAACAGCAGGGGGTGAATATTATAACTCATGAAGTCCTGCTACACTGTAGTGCAGCATTCGTTCCAGTACCACAGCAAGGGGTGCATATGATAAACCCATGATTTCCTGATGCACATTAGATCAGTGACGTGTCCTGCACCACAGCAGGGGGTGCATATTATAACCCATGAAGTCCTGGTGCACATAAGATCAGTGATGTGTCCTGCACCACAGCAGGGTATGCATATTATAACTCATGAAGTCATGCTACACAATAGTGCAGCAGTCGTTCCTGTACCACAGCAAAGGGTGCATATGATAAACCCATGAAGTCCTGGTGCACATTAGATCAGTGAGACTTCCTGCACCACAGCAGAAGCTGCATATTATAACCCATGAAGTCCTGCTACACAATAGTGCAGCAATCGTTCCTGCACCACAATAAGGGGTGCATATGATAAACCCATGAAGTCCTGGTGCACATTAGATCAGTGACGCATGCTGCACCACAGCAGAAGCTGCATATTATAACCCATGAAGTCCTGCTACACAATAGTGCAGCAATCGTTCCTTGCACCACAGCAAGGGGTGCATAGGATAAACCCATGAAGTCCTGGTGCACATTAGATCAGTGACTCGTCCAGCACCACAGCAGGGGGTGCATATTATAACCCATGAAGTCCTGGTGCACATTACATCAGTGACACGTCCTGCACCACAGCAAGGGGTGCATGCGATAAACACATGAAGTCCCGGTGCACATTAGATCATTGACACGTTCCTGCACCACAGCAAGGGGTGTGTTAGACGTACCGGGAGGGTCGGCCGAGGACAAGGGGAGAGGTCTCCGGGGAGAGCCGTCTCCAGCGATCGTACAGACGAATAACTTCCCCCCCACAGACGTACACCACACAAGGATAGGCTTTGACGTTCTTTATAAGCAGTTTAAGGTACGATGGAGTGATACAAGGAGGTCTGGACTCAGGGGTCCCCTCGATTCTAGTCTCTGGGTTTGGGAAAGGGGGTAGCGGGACAGTCTGGTTACCAATCTGGTAGATGAGATGATGGATAGCTCACAATCCTCGAGCTCGGTGTTTTAGCTTGGACGGGCCGCGGCAGCGCCAGCAGGTCCCGGTGAAGGTGGTCGTTACACGGTCCGCGGCAGCGCCAGCAGGTCCCAATGAAGGTGGTCGTTACACGGTCCGCGGCAGCGCCAGCAGGTCCCGATGAAGATGGTGGTTACAACGGTCCGCGGCAGCGCCAGCAGGTCCCGACGAGGATGAAGGATGCAGAAGGCCGCGGCAGCGCCAGCAGGCAGGACGACAGTTCACAAGGCAGGGCTACGGCAGCGCCGGTAGTCCGTCAAGGATGAGTTCTTCTCGGTGTCTCTCGACTCCAGGATACAACTGCCTTCCTGTTCTGGAGCTGCCCTAGTTATAGGTCTGGCACCCTTTGATGTCCGGACCCTCGCACTTGGAGGTCGGGAGGTCCGGGATGAGGGAGTCCAGACACCCAGCAGGGGGTGGAGCCAGCACCTGGGGGAGCTGGAGGGCGAGCGGCACCTGGCGGGGGAGAGCCATCGATACTTCCTTTCTCCCATCGACCTGCCAAGTGGTCCGTTCACCTCCTGGGTGGATGGTGGTGCCGGGATGGCGGGGCCTGGCCAGGCCTGGGTTAGGGTCGAGCTGAGGCCACGCGGCCTCGTGGTGCAGTGTCCAAGATGGCGGCTGGTCCGGCCGGGGGAGCCGGGAGTGGGTCGGCCCCATGATACATAGATGTCCGGGGGCAGGAGTACCGTCTGGAGACGGGGTGCGGGTGGTTTCGGCGGGTCACACCTGGAGGGCCGGGGCTTGGGCCTTGTCATGCGGGGAGGGAGCAAGCCCCTCATGTGGCCTGTCCAACAGGGTGCATCTGATAAACTCATGAAGTTCTGGTACACATTAGATCAGTGATGCGCCCTGCACCACAGCAAGGGGTGCATATTATACCCCACAAAGTCCTGGTACACATTAGATCAGTGACGCACCCTGTACCACAGCAAGGGATGCATTCGATAACCCATGAAGTCCTGCTACACAATAGTGCTGCAATCGTTCCTGCACCACAGCAAGGGGTGCATATTATATCCCATGAAGTCCTGGTACACATTAGATCAGTGACGCGCCCTGTACCACAGCCAGGGTTGCATACGATAACCCATGAAGTCCTGCTACACAATAGTGCAGCAATCATTCCTGTCTCACAGCAAGGGATGAATATCATAAACCCAAGAATTCCTGGTGCACATTAGATCAGTGACGTGTCCTGCACCACAGCAGGGGGTGCGTATTGTAACCCATGAATTCCTGATGCACATTAGATCAGTGACGCGTCCTGCACCACAGCAGGGGGTGCATATTATAACCCATGAAGTCCTGGTGCACATAAGATCAGTGACGTGTCCTGCGCCACAGCAGGGGGTGCATATTATAACTCATGAAGTCATGCTACACAATAGTGCAGCAGTCGTTCGTGCACCACAGCAAGGGGTGCACATGATAAACCCATGAAGTCCTGGTGCACATTAGATCAGTGACGCATCCTGCACCACAGCACAAGCTGCATATTTTAACCCATGAAGTCCTGCTACACAATAGTGCAGCAATCGTTCCTGCACCACAGCAAGGGGTGCATATGATAAACCCATGAATTCCTGGTGAAGATTAGATCAGTGACGCGTGCTGCACCACAGCAAGGGGTGCATATTATAAGCCATGAAGTCCTGTTACACAATAGTACAGCAATCGTTCCTGCACCACAGCAAGGGGTGCATATGATAAACCCATGAAGCCCTGGTGCACATTAGTTCAGTGACGCGTGCTGCACCACAGCAAGGGGTGCATATTATAATTTATAACCCATGAAGTCCTGCTACACAATAGTGCAGCAATTGTTCCTGCACCATAGCAAGGGGTGCATATCATAAACCTATGAATTCCTGATGCACATTAGATCAGTGACGCGTCTTGCACCACAGCAGGGGGTGCACATTATAACCAATGAAGTCCTGGTGCACAGTAGATCAGTGACGAATCCTGCACCACAGCAGGAGGTGCATATTATAGCTCATGAAGTCCTGGAACACATTAGATCAGTGACGTGTCCTGCACCACAGCAGGGGGTGCATTTTATAACCCATGAAGTCCTGGTGCACAGAAGATCAGTGACGTGTCCTGAACAACAGCAGGGGGTGAATATTATAACTCATGAAGTCCTGCTACACTGTAGTGCAGCATTCGTTCCAGTACCACAGCAAGGGGTGCATATGATAAACCCATGATTTCCTGATGCACATTAGATCAGTGACGTGTCCTGCACCACAGCAGGGGGTGCATATTATAACCCATGAAGTCCTGGTGCACATAAGATCAGTGATGTGTCCTGCACCACAGCAGGGTATGCATATTATAACTCATGAAGTCATGCTACACAATAGTGCAGCAGTCGTTCCTGTACCACAGCAAAGGGTGCATATGATAAACCCATGAAGTCCTGGTGCACATTAGATCAGTGAGGCTTCCTGCACCACAGCAGAAGCTGCATATTATAACCCATGAAGTCCTGCTACACAATAGTGCAGCAATCGTTCCTGCACCACAATAAGGGGTGCATATGATAAACCCATGAAGTCCTGGTGCACATTAGATCAGTGACGCATGCTGCACCACAGCAGAAGCTGCATATTATAACCCATGAAGTCCTGCTACACAATAGTGCAGCAATCGTTCCTTGCACCACAGCAAGGGGTGCATAGGATAAACCCATGAAGTCCTGGTGCACATTAGATCAGTGACTCGTCCAGCACCACAGCAGGGGGTGCATATTATAACCCATGAAGTCCTGGTGCACATTACATCAGTGACACGTCCTGCACCACAGCAAGGGGTGCATGCGATAAACACATGAAGTCCTGGTGCACATTAGATCATTGACACGTTCCTGCACCACAGCAAGGGGTGTGTTAGACGGACCGGGAGGGTCGGCCGAGGACAAGGGGAGAGGTCTCCGGGGAGAGCCGTCTCCAGCGATCGTACAGACGAATAACTTCCCCCCCACAGACGTACACCACACAAGGATAGGCTTTGACGTTCTTTATAAGCAGTTTAAGGTACGATGGAGTGATACAAGGAGGTCTGGACTCAGGGGTCCCCTCGATTCTAGTCTCTGGGTTTGGGAAAGGGGGTAGCGGGACAGTCTGGTTACCAATCTGGTAGATGAGATGATGGATAGCTCACAATCCTCGAGCTCGGTGTTTTAGCTTGGACGGGCCGCGGCAGCGCCAGCAGGTCCCGGTGAAGGTGGTCGTTACACGGTCCGCGGCAGCGCCAGCAGGTCCCAATGAAGGTGGTCGTTACACGGTCCGCGGCAGCGCCAGCAGGTCCCGATGAAGATGGTGGTTACAACGGTCCGCGGCAGCGCCAGCAGGTCCCGACGAGGATGAAGGATGCAGAAGGCCGCGGCAGCGCCAGCAGGCAGGACGACAGTTCACAAGGCAGGGCTACGGCAGCGCCGGTAGTCCGTCAAGGATGAGTTCTTCTCGGTGTCTCTCGACTCCAGGATACAACTGCCTTCCTGTTCTGGAGCTGCCCTAGTTATAGGTCTGGCACCCTTTGATGTCCGGACCCTCGCACTTGGAGGTCGGGAGGTCCGGGATGAGGGAGTCCAGACACCCAGCAGGGGGTGGAGCCAGCGCCTGGGGGAGCTGGAGGGCGAGCGGCACCTGGCGGGGGAGAGCCATCGATACTTCCTTTCTCCCATCGACCTGCCAAGTGGTCCGTTCACCTCCTGGGTGGATGGTGGTGCCGGGATGGCGGGGCCTGGCCAGGCCTGGGTTAGGGTCGAGCTGAGGCCACGCGGCCTCGTGGTGCAGTGTCCAAGATGGCGGCTGGTCCGGCCGGGGGAGCCGGGAGTGGGTCGGCCCCATGATACATAGATGTCCGGGGGCAGGAGTACCGTCTGGAGACGGGGTGCGGGTGGTTTCGGCGGGTCACACCTGGAGGGCCGGGGCTTGGGCCTTGTCATGCGGGGAGGGAGCAAGCCCCTCATGTGGCCTGTCCAACAGGGTGCATCTGATAAACTCATGAAGTTCTGGTACACATTAGATCAGTGATGCGCCCTGCACCACAGCAAGGGGTGCATATTATACCCCACAAAGTCCTGGTACACATTAGATCAGTGACGCACCCTGTACCACAGCAAGGGATGCATTCGATAACCCATGAAGTCCTGCTACACAATAGTGCTGCAATCGTTCCTGCACCACAGCAAGGGGTGCATATTATATCCCATGAAGTCCTGGTACACATTAGATCAGTGACGCGCCCTGTACCACAGCCAGGGTTGCATACGATAACCCATGAAGTCCTGCTACACAATAGTGCAGCAATCATTCCTGTCTCACAGCAAGGGATGAATATCATAAACCCAAGAATTCCTGGTGCACATTAGATCAGTGACGTGTCCTGCACCACAGCAGGGGGTGCGTATTGTAACCCATGAATTCCTGATGCACATTAGATCAGTGACGCGTCCTGCACCACAGCAGGGGGTGCATATTATAACCCATGAAGTCCTGGTGCACATAAGATCAGTGACGTGTCCTGCGCCACAGCAGGGGGTGCATATTATAACTCATGAAGTCATGCTACACAATAGTGCAGCAGTCGTTCCTGCACCACAGCAAGGGGTGCACATGATAAACCCATGAAGTCCTGGTGCACATTAGATCAGTGACGCATCCTGCACCACAGCACAAGCTGCATATTTTAACCCATGAAGTCCTGCTACACAATAGTGCAGCAATCGTTCCTGCACCACAGCAAGGGGTGCATATGATAAACCCATGAATTCCTGGTGAAGATTAGATCAGTGACGCGTGCTGCACCACAGCAAGGGGTGCATATTATAAGCCATGAAGTCCTGTTACACAATAGTACAGCAATCGTTCCTGCACCACAGCAAGGGGTGCATATGATAAACCCATGAAGCCCTGGTGCACATTAGTTCAGTGACTCGTCCTGCACCACAGCAGGGGGTGCGTATTGTAACCCATGAATTCCTGCTGCACATTAGATCAGTGACGCGTGCTTCACCACAGCAAGGGGTGCATATTATAACCCATGAAGTCCTGCTACACAATAGTGCAGCAATTGTTCCTGCACCATAGCAAGGGGTGCATATCATAAACCTATGAATTCCTGATGCACATTAGATCAGTGACGCGTCTTGCACCACAGCAGGGGGTGCACATTATAACCAATGAAGTCCTGGTGCACAGTAGATCAGTGACGAATCCTGCACCACAGCAGGAGGTGCATATTATAGCTCATGAAGTCCTGGAACACATTAGATCAGTGACGTGTCCTGCACCACAGCAGGGGGTGCATTTTATAACCCATGAAGTCCTGGTGCACAGAAGATCAGTGACGCGTCCTGAACAACATCAGGGGGTGAATATTATAACTCATGAAGTCCTGCTACACTATAGTGCAGCATTCGTTCCAGTACCACAGCAAGGGGTGCATATGATAAACCCATGATTTCCTGATGCACATTAGATCAGTGACGCGTCCTGCACCACAGCAGGGGGTGCATATTATAACCCATGAAGTCCTGGTGCACATAAGATCAGTGACGTGTCCTGTACCACAGCAGGGTATGCATATTATAACTCATGAAGTCATGCTACACAATAGTGCAGCAATCATTCCTGCACCACAATAAGGGGTGCATATGATAAACCCATGAAGTCCTGGTGCACATTAGATCAGTGACGCATGCTGCACCACAGCAGAAGCTGCATATTATAACCCATGAAGTCTTGCTACACAATAGTGCAGCAATCGTTCCTGCACCACAGCAAGGGGTGCATATGATAAACCCATGAAGTCCTGGTGCACATTAGATCAGTGACTCGTCCAGCACCACAGCAGGGGGTGCATATTATAACCCATGAAGTCCTGGTGCACATTACATCAGTGACACGTCCTGCACACAGCAAGGGGTGCATGCGATAAACACATGAAGTCCCGGTGCACATTAGACCATTGACACGTTCCTGCACCACAGCAAGGGGTGCATATTATAATGCATGAAGTCCTGGTGCACCTTAGATCAGTGATGCTTCCTGCATCACAGCAAGGGGTGCATCTTATAACCCACATTAGATCAGTGATACGTCCTGCACCACAGCAAGGGGTGTATGCGATAAACTCATGAAGTCCTGGTACACATTAGATCAGTGACGCATCCTGCACCACAGCAGGGGGTGTATATTATAACTCATGAAGTCCTGGCACACATTAGATCAGTGATGCTTACTGTACCACAGCAAAGGGTGCATATTATAACTCATGAAGTCCTGGCGCACATTAGATCAGTGACGCACCCTGCACCCTAGCATGGGGTTCATATTATAACTCATGAAGTCCTGGTACACAATAGTACAGCAATCATTCCTGCACCACAGCGAGGGGTGCATATTATAACCCATGAAGTCCTGGCACAAATTTGATCAGTGACACATCCTGCACCACAGCAAGTGGTGCATGCGATAAACCCAATAAGTCCTGGTACACATTAGATCAGTGACGCGTCCTGCACCACAGCAAGGGGTGCATATGATAAACCCATGAAGTCCTAGTGCACATTAGATCAGGTACTCGTCCTGCACCACAGCAGGGGGTGCATATTATAACCCATGAAATCCTGGTGCACATTAGATCAGTGACGTGTCCTGCACCACAGCAAGGGGTGCATATTACAACCCATGAAGTCCTGGCACACATTTGATCAGTGACACGTCCTGCACCACAGAAAGGGGTGCATATGATAAACGCATGAAGACCTGGTTCACATTAGATCAGTGACGCGTCCTGTACCACAGCAAGGGGTGCATCTTATAACCCATGAAGTCCTGGTGCACATTAGATCAGTGACACATCCTGCACCACAGCAAAGGGTGCATATTATAACCCGTGAAGTCCTGGCACACATTAGATTAGTGACGAATCCTGCACCACAGCAGGGTGTCCATGCAATAAACCCATGAAGTCCTGGTGCACATTATATCAGTGACGAGTCCTGCACCCCAGCAGGGGATGCATATTATAATTCATGAAGTCCTGGCACACATTAGATTAGTGACAGGTCCTGCACCACAGCAAGGGGTGCATGCGATAAACCCATGAAGTGCTGGCGTATATTAGATCAGTGACGCGTCCTGCACCACAGCAGGGGGTGCATATTATAACTCATGAAGTCCTGGCACACATTAGATCAGTGACGCTTACAGTACCACAGCAAGGGGTGCATATTATAACTCATGAAGTCCTGGCACACATTAGATCAGTGACGCGCCCTGCACCACAGCAGGGGGTGCATATTATAACCCATGAAGTCCTGCTACACAATAGTGCAGCAATCGTTCCTGCACCACAATAAGGGGTGCATATGATAAACCCATGAAGTCCAGGTGCACATTAGATCAGTGACGCGTCCTGCACCACAGCAGGGGGTGCATATTATAACCCATGAAGTCCTGGTGCACATAAGATCAGTGACGTGTCCTGCACCACAGCAGGGTATGCATATTATAACTCATGAAGTCATGCTACACAATAGTGCAGCAATCGTTCCTGCACCACAATAAGGGGTGCATATGATAAACCCATGAAGTCCTGGTGCACATTAGATCAGTGACACATGCTGCACCACAGCAGAAGCTGCATATTATAACCCATGAAGTCTTGCTACACAATAGTGCAGCAATCGTTCCTGCACCACAGCAAGGGGTGCATATGATAAACCCATGAAGTCCTGGTGCACATTAGATCAGTGACTCGTCCAGCACCACAGCAGGGGGTGCATATTATAACCCATGAAGTCCTGGTGCACATTACATCAGTGACACGTCCTGCACACAGCAAGGGGTGCATGCGATAAACACATGAAGTCCCGGTGCACATTAGACCATTGACAGGTTCCTGCACCACAGCAAGGGGTGCATATTATAATGCATGAAGTCCTGGTGCACCTTAGATCAGTGATGCTTCCTGCATCACAGCAAGGGGTGCATCTTATAACCCACATTAGATCAGTGATACGTCCTGCACCACAGCAAGGGGTGTATGCGATAAACTCATGAAGTCCTGGTACACATTAGATCAGTGACGCATCCTGCACCACAGCAGGGGGTGTATATTATAACTCATGAAGTCCTGGCACACATTAGATCAGTGATGCTTACTGTACCACAGCAAAGGGTGCATATTATAACTCATGAAGTCCTGGCGCACATTAGATCAGTGACGCACCCTGCACCCTAGCATGGGGTTCATATTATAACTCATGAAGTCCTGGTACACAATAGTACAGCAATCATTCCTGCACCACAGCGAGGGGTGCATATTATAACCCATGAAGTCCTGGCACAAATTTGATCAGTGACACATCCTGCACCACAGCAAGTGGTGCATGCGATAAACCCAATAAGTCCTGGTACACATTAGATCAGTGACGCGTCCTGCACCACAGCAAGGGGTGCATATGATAAACCCATGAAGTCCTAGTGCACATTAGATCAGGTACTCGTCCTGCACCACAGCAGGGGGTGCATATTATAACCCATGAAATCCTGGTGCACATTAGATCAGTGACGTGTCCTGCACCACAGCAAGGGGTGCATATTACAACCCATGAAGTCCTGGCACACATTTGATCAGTGACACGTCCTGCACCACAGAAAGGGGTGCATATGATAAACGCATGAAGACCTGGTTCACATTAGATCAGTGACGCGTCCTGTACCACAGCAAGGGGTGCATCTTATAACCCATGAAGTCCTGGTGCACATTAGATCAGTGACACATCCTGCACCACAGCAAAGGGTGCATATTATAACCCGTGAAGTCCTGGCACACATTAGATTAGTGACGAATCCTGCACCACAGCAGGGTGTCCATGCAATAAACCCATGAAGTCCTGGTGCACATTATATCAGTGACGAGTCCTGCACCCCAGCAGGGGATGCATATTATAATTCATGAAGTCCTGGCACACATTAGATTAGTGACAGGTCCTGCACCACAGCAAGGGGTGCATGCGATAAACCCATGAAGTCCTGGCGTATATTAGATCAGTGACGCGTCCTGCACCACAGCAGGGGGTGCATATTATAACTCATGAAGTCCTGGCACACATTAGATCAGTGACGTTTACAGTACCACAGCAAGGGGTGCATATTATAACTCATGAAGTCCTGGCACACATTAGATCAGTGACGCGCCCTGCACCACAGCAGGGGGTGCATATTATAACCCATGAAGTCCTGCTACACAATAGTGCAGCAATCGTTCCTGCACCACAATAAGGGGTGCATATGATAAACCCATGAAGTCCAGGTGCACATTAGATCAGTGACGCATGCTGCACCACAGCAGAAGCTCCATATTATAACCCATGAAGTCCTGCTACACAATAGTGCAGCAATTGTTCCTGCACCACAGCAAGGGGTGCATATGATAAACCCATGAAGTCCTGGCGCACATTAGATCAGTGACTCGTCCAGCACCACAGCAGGGGGTGCATATTATAACCCATTGTTGAAAATTGAAATAACGATGTGAGTAAGCATTCACTAAAGACATGAATTCCCCTTTTATGACTGAGTTTCTCCCGTTATGTTGACTAAAGTCTGGACTCCATTTTGTATTGTCATGCCTCCACGTGCGTAGCACGAGAAGAGTCCTATCTTCGTGTTAGTTGCTCTTGTAATCTGCCTAGTAACAGTCTATAAATAGCCCCTTTGTCTGTCTGGCGCATGCCCACACTTGACCACATCTGTTATCAGTTAGTCCTTGCTTGACCATGTTTTCGCGGGCTCAGGAAATTAGTTCCTCCGCCCACATATTGATTCTGTATCGAAAATGACCATAAAAGGTAATACTCTTTGCTTCATGTTGTATCCACCCACTTATGAGCCCCTCTGTTGTGTATAAAAGGGAACCGTGTACGCAAGTTCTTTGTGCTACCCTATGCAATACTGAAGAGTGTTGTATGGGTTGTAGGACCACCCTTAAGGGTTAATAAACTTTGTCTTTGTACTTTGCAGTTTCCGTGCCAACTTCCTTGTAGATTCCATTTGCAGGAGAGCGAACCCTTGTGTCCTGCTGGCCTAGCTGGGGCCTATACTCATCAATTGGCGCCCGTCACGTGGGGCTCATCGGCGACTCGGATGCTCGAAGGACTGGTCGTGACGAAGGTGAGGAATTTGGCCGGGGATGTGATCACTGCCAGAGGCACTTTAGTCCTGGCATCCCGAGGTTTTCTTCCTCCCCTTTCGAGCTGACCATCTGGGTGGCGCCGGTCCTCGACTGAGACCTCTTCTGTCGGTCCTGCCGTGACAGCCGTTTGGGTGAATTTTGGAGCTTGGCAGTTGGAATCTGGACACTCTTGATTGGTAAGAACCGCTGTACGGTACTTGCTCCGAGTTTTTGAAGCCGGGTTTGGCTATTTGAGTTTGATTTGTGATGACCGGTCATATCTTGTATTGATTATTGTGAGAATATATGCGTTGCAACACATATAGGCAGGTAATGTGGAGATATTTCTCCGGAGTTGTTTAAATTTGAACGGCGCAACGTTTAAGTGCCATTTTTTTTAATACTGCATATTTTGCATTATTTTTGAGCATGCCTGCTTTTAGCGCACTCCGTAAGGGGTGCTGCTGCTTTGGAAACCGGTTAAACCTCGAGGAATCTGCTCCAGCCCCTCCAGAGGGGACGCCTAATAGGGATATGTATGTGAAGCATGGTCTTTCTTCCATAATGTACAGCACGGTATGGAGGAAATACACCAAAAAGGAGTTACGATGGCCTTTGTATGGATCATTTGATATGCGTAAGATTGAGTATGTGGAACAGTGTATGTGTAAACGGCGTGCTCGGCAAGACATGTTTGAATGTGTGCGATTATGGGTGAAGGAAGTGCGTGAGCGAGAGAAACGTGAGAACGCGCTGTTTGATAAAGAGCAACGGAAGAATGATCATGTGCGAGCACAGGAAGCGAAGCGTCGGGAGGAAAGAGAACAGACGGAGAGACAAGAGAAAGAGCGTAGGCTGCAAGTCTTGGGTCAATATGCTGTCCGTCAGCCACTTTATCCTGTCCTTACTAATCTTGATGATGATTTTTATTTATTAGATCGCTCTCCGCCCCCTTATGTTGGCGCGTCTGCCCCGAGGTCACAGGATTCTGGATCGGCTTCGGGTAAGGTAGACACGCGGTCCATGTTATCGGTTGACCGAATGGGTGAGCTTCGGCAAGTTTTCTTTCGTGCACTTAAGGGCAAGTTATCCCTCGCTGAATTGTTGGACTCTTGGGAAAAGTGGCAGGATAGAGAGAAGTTGTATTTTTTGGGACACTTTTCTGATGAAGTGATTTCTGTTTTTCGGAAATATTCGGAAGTTTTTGAGCCTGATGATGTAGTATTAGATGCTAAAGCATTGCATAACGGTGTTTTTTCTCCCTCTAAGGCGCCTGATGCGGCTCGACGGCTGTTTGCATTGCGGGACGCGGCGAGTGACCTTAAAGAGAGAGCGCGCCTAAGAGCAGAGGAGGAAAAGCAGTCGGATTTACGTGTCGGTGATGACCAATCATCTACCTCCCACTCAGATAAGAGCAAACTAGTGCATGCTAAACCAATGCGAGAGGCGGCACCTTTGTATGTTCCTCCTAAAGGAGCGGGAACTAGTGCGGATGTTACCTCCGCCGATGCTAAGGGGTATTTTGTGTACAATTGGGTTTATACTCCCTGGCATAGGGCTGATGTTATGGCATTAAAGAATGCATTGCCTGATCCCCGCAAGAATCCAGCGGCCTTTTACGAAGAAGTCGAGGGGGCCTTGAATTCTTGTACTATGACCTTAGCAGATATAGATCTGTTCTTTGGGCTTATTTTACCACCGGATATGTGGCGATCCGTACGGAAGGTGGACGATGTTGCCGCTTTTAAGGCTCGGTGGTCTGAGCTTGAGGATGAGGATAGGGAGAGGAAGCCCGCGCAGAAACCACCTCAGATTATCCTAGATCTCCCCGCTGCTATTTTGACCAAGTTAAAAACAATCATTCCCCCTAAAAAGATTGACTGGAATATGTTAGCTTCGTGTAAACAGAAAGTTGATGAATCAGTTGCAGATTTCTTTACGCGCTTTGAGGAGACATTTCATGATTTTAGTGGTCAGTCACTTACGGATGATACGGGTCGACACCTCTTTGCTGATAAATATGTGGCGAATTTATTACCGGCAATAGCAGCCCGCCTAAAAGCGAGTGAAAGTTCTTGGTCCACCGCGTCTCCGACAGCCCTCCTGACTATAGCTCAGTATTATGAGCGTCAGGAGCAAGAAGCGAAGGGGCAGGAGGAGAAGAAGTCGAAAGATTTAAAAACGAAGGTGATGTTAGCGCAAGTGTACAGTCCGCCTCGTCGGGGTGTCAATAGAGGTAGGGGAGGATCTTATGGTCCTCCTTTGGGCCGATCTGATTTGAATAGGAATCAATGTGCGTATTGTAAACAATCGGGACACTGGGCCAGAGATTGCCCGGTGTTGTATGCATCGCGTCAGGGGCATAATCAGGGTGGACCGAGAGGTAGAGGGGGTTCTTCGAATTTTAGAGGGAATTCTAATGATCACGCTCGTTTTGAACCTACCGGGCAGCAACGAGATAGACCTAATGTCTTTGATCGACAAAACCAGTACCAAGTGTCAGGGACTGACCGCTCTGGGTACCATGATTCACAGCATGCATAGGAATGCGTTGGATGGGGGTTAGAATCAGTTGAGGTGCCGGTTGATCAGAAGGGTCCTTATGTATCAGCGAAGGTTTTGGGTTCTACTGATCAGTTCCTAGTGGATACAGGAGCGACTCGTAGCGCGCTGTCTAAACAATTGGTTCCGAGGGCTCCCCCATCTGGCTTAATGGTTACATCGGTAGGGTTTGACGGTACGCTCTCCCGAAGCCCTCTTTCTCGACCCCTCACATTCCAGGTTGATTCCTTTTCTACACCCTGTCCGTTTTTGCTTGCCCCGAACACGCCGGACAACATTATGGGTCTTGATATGCTCAAGCACTTCAGAGCTACGATCCGCTGCTCCCCCGCTGGAGTGCGTATGATATTAAATGATAATCACCCTCTGTCTGAACGGATGTGTGTGGTTGCAGAGGATACTGTGTTAGCAACTCTCCCTCGTACTTTGTGGGCCATTTCGGATACCGATGTGGGACAGATGGTGATTCCGCCTGTCCATATTAGTGTCCAGGAGGGGGCGGTGTTACCACGCCTCCCGCAGTATCGTATTTCCCAGGAGGGGGAGGAGGCCCTTATACAGATTGTGCAGGATTTGATTAAGGTGGGAGTAGTGGAGGAAGTTCCCTACAACGTCTGTAACAGCCCAATTTTACCCATCTTGAAGAAGGATACGGATGCCAAAGTTTATCGGTTTATAATTGATTTGAGGGAGGTGAACAAGATCGTGATACCTCAGTATCCAGTGGTTTCTGATATCACGACGTTGCTCACTTTGGTCCCGCCAACGGCGACCACGTTTTCGGTTATTGATTTGAAAAATGCTTTCTTTTCGATTCCTATTCATCCCGATAGCCGATACCTTTTTGGTTTCACTCTGAATAACAGGTCTTATCGATTTTGTAGAGTTCCTCAGGGCTACACAGAAAGCCCTAGCATTTACAGTCAAGCCTTGAAAAGACAATTGGACTCCTTTGTTTTGCCTGAGGGAGTCGACCTCATACAATATGTCGATGACATCTTGTTGGCGGCTGACACTCCGGAGCTGTGTGAGAAAAGCACGTTATCCTTGCTTTCCTTTTTGGCATCTCACAATCACAAAGTGTCGAGGAAAAAATTGCAGTTCTGTAGACCAAAGGTGACTTATCTGGGTCACCTTTTGTCTAAGGAGGGGCGTGCACTCACACCAGATCGTATTCAAGTAATTTTGGTCACGCCAGTGCCTTCCACGCAGAAGGACGTGCGTGCATTTTTGGGTCTTGTTTCTTTTTGTAGGCAATGGATATTAGGGTTTTCACACATAGCCAAGCCATTGTTAGCCCTTTTGACAAAAGACACACCTATTCCGCTTCCTTGGTCAAATGAGTGTGACACTGCCTTCCAGCAATTGCGACAGGCCCTTTGTTCAGCACCAGTGTTAGGGACCCCTGATTATACAAAACCCTTTTCGCTGTATGTGCATGAGAAAGATGGATGTGCATTATCAGTTTTAGTGCAGATGCATGGCGACAAGCAGCGCCCTTGTGCGTATTTCTCAGCTGTACTTGATCCTGTTGCCCGAGCATTGCCTGGTTGTTTTCGCTCGGTTGCGGCGACAGCTGTGTCAATACGCCAAAGCGAGGGAATTGTGTTATCTCATAAGCTGTTGGTATTAGTCCCCCATGCTGTTGATGCCCTGCTTAATCAGACAAAGACGCAGCATTTGACCAGTGCCCGTTTAACGGGATATGAGTTGACGCTTTTGGCTCCTCATATTACGTTAAAGAGGTGTGTAACGTTAAATCCGGCTACATTGTTGCCGTTCCCGGAAGCTCAGTCTGAGGCCCGGAAAGCACATGATTGTATTCTTGTGACTGAGGAACAGACAAAGGGTCGTATTGATCTCCAAGATACGCCCTTTCCAGATGTAGATGGAGAATTGTGGGTGGATGGGTCATGCCTGAAGCTACCAGATGGTACGACTTCAGCAGCGTATGCAATTACCACACTGCAAACAATAGTGGAGACAGCACGCATACCACAGAAATCAGCTCAAGCAGCGGAACTGATAGCATTAACACGAGCATGTGAGCTCAGCACAGGATTGTGTGTGAATGTTTATACAGATAGCCGCTATGCTTTCGGAGTAGCGCACAATTTCGGCCTACTCTGGAAGGAGAGAGGGTTTCTAACGTCGCATGGAGTACAAATAATGCATGGAGAGTTAGTTCACAACCTTTTGACTGCATTGACATATCCGAGGAAAATTGCTATCATTAAATGTAGTGCCCATAAGAAAGTGGTTGATAAAGTCGGAGAAGGGAATGCTTTGGCAGACCGGGTGGCACGGGAGACTGCGATGCAGCCCGGTGCTACTGCCATGTATGTAGTAAAGTCGCAGGTAGAAAGATGGCACGATGCGAAAAGAGAGGTGCTGGAAATACAGAGGACCGCTTCTGACAAAGAACGGGAGCAATGGTCCAATGATGGAGAATTGGATGATGAGGGTTGTTGGAGAAATAAGCAGATGGATAGATGGAAGTTACCCACAGCTTTTGTACAACCTATGGTTCAGATGGCACATGGGCTAGCACATGTTGGAGCTTCCGCAATTGTAAAATTGCTTACTCAAGTCTGGGAGCATCCAGAGATTGCTAGCACGGCAAAGAGGGTAGTGCAGACCTGCATGATTTGCCTAAGGTACAACCCAGGAAAGGGTACTCGAACTCCAGCAGGAGGATTTGTGACACCTACTGCACCCTTTGAGGTTTTGCAGATGGATTACATCCAGCTTGAGCGCTGTAACAATTTGAAGTATGTTCTAGTAGTGGTATGTGCCTTTAGTAAATGGGTCGAGGCATACCCTACGAAAGATAATACTGCAATGACTACCACCAAGATGCTATTGAAGGAGTTCTTCCCTCGATATGGCGTTTGTAGACTGCTGTGGAGTGATAACGGACCCCACTTTATAGCGGATGTTATAAAGTATGTTCTGAAGGGTCTGGGCATCACCCAGAAGTTCCACGCAGTGTTTCACCCTCAGTCTGCAGGACTGGTCGAGAAGTATAATGGTACACTGAAGCTCAAGATCGCTAAGATCCAAGCTTCGACTTCTTTGACTTGGCCAGATGCTTTACCGCTGGCATTATTGTCAATTAGATCGATACCGCACTCTCGAACTGGTCTTACACCGTACGAGATTGTTTTTGGACGCCCAATGAATATTTGGGGTCCGCCACGACCTAAGGCTGTGTATGATGTACCTTGTGTAATGATGAATGATTATCTGGCACAGTTAACGGATAACTTGGTTTCTATTCATCAACAGGTCCGGGAGGCGCTCCCTGATCGGTCCACCGGCGAAGGTCACAGTCTCCGACCTGGAGACTATGTTATGGTGAAGATTTTTGAAAGGACGAACAGCTTGGAGCCGAGATGGGTTGGTCCTGAGCAAGTCCTACTTGCAACGAGGACGGCTGTGCGGGTTTCCAATCGAAAGAATTGGATCCATTCCCTGCACTGTCGCAAAGTGCCGCCCGGATTGGTGGAGCCTGCTGTATTGACCGACCATCGAGAAATTCTGACTGCAGAGAAAGGCCGTGCTGTGGAACCGAACGACACTGAGGAGCTCTTTCCGGACCACGTGATTCCTGGAGGAAGGCGATATCATCTCAGACCAAGGAAGTGAATTCTTCAGTATCAGGACACGTTGTCAGAACGGCCCTTGGGTTAGTGAAACGGAGAGCCAATGAGGCAAGGGGGGGGGATCAGCCCTGCATTAGTGTAGCGACACCCGTCTTGGCCCGCTGGTGAAGAAATCAACCGCTGCCTAAGGGGAAGAGTTCTGACAACCTTTTAGTTTCAGGAAGATATTGATTTTTCATTCTGACATGGAGAAAAAGAAAATCCTTTGTGCAACAGGTTTTATGTTCACAGTAGCTATTGTTGGGATAACCACATGGTTTGTGGAGGATGTGACTCCTGCTCGAAAGTTACTTGTTTTGACTACTCCAGTGCCTGAGGAGCACTACTTTTATACACTACCGTATCAAGAGTTGAAGCATCGTCAGTCTTATTTGAATAACACTTTCATCCAGATGTTGCATCATACCCATGTTGCCACCAATGCTACGAATTGTTGGATATGTGGCATGATGCCAGCTCACCAGAAGAAAGGAGGAACTCCGTTTATACCCCTTCCTTTCTCTCATAATGGCTCCTGTAGAGCATGGTACACTTTACTTTTTGTCACCCGGAAACCTACAGTGGGACGATTACTCCTCAGACTTAATAGGGAATGTCATCAAGATAAAGATGGATATCCGCAAGCGAATGGGACAATTTGGGAATGGGAAGAGTATCGACCGGACAATGAATCGATTCCCTATATTTTCACGAACACCAGAGACACTGTGGGGAAAGACCGATTTGTGATTCAAGTGGCACAAGCTCAAGCGGACCTGTGTGTCCAGAGTGTGGGTTATATTCCTGTGGGTGTTAGTGATTGCATCACTATCTTAAATATCGACGGGTTGAATAATAGTACCTTCTTAGCATCCCATAATACATACTTCGTGTGTGGAAATAAAGGTTATTACCGCTTTCCAGCCGGTTGGTCTGGAGTATGTTATGTAGCATTTCTATTACCTCCTGTATTCTTGGCACCTGCATCTTATCATAAGGATTTGAAGTTGTTGAATAATGTGACTGTAAATAGGTATAAACGTACTCTATCGATTGATGACGTGGACCAAACTGACACTAGTCTGCAGCAGTATATTGATTTTAATTTAGGATTGTTTTTCTTTGTTGGGGCTGCCCTAAACAGTAGGAAAGTTCGAAGGTTAACAAGAGTTGTAGAGGCTGTGACAAATCAAACCGCTGCTGCTCTTGGGAATCTTACGGAAGAATTGCAAATTACTAGAATTGTTGCATTGCAGAATCGTATGGTGTTAGATGTTATGTTAGCTGACCGAGGTGGAGCTTGTAAAATTATCGGAAGTAGTTGTTGCGTGTTTATTCCTGACCACACGCCATCAGTTTATAATGCTATCAATAAACTGCATAAAATTGCAGCTGAAATCCATACAGAAAATGGCGCTTGGACCTTTTCTGGATGGTTTTGGGCATTGATCACCACATGGGGATGGAAGGTTCTAACTGGTCTCTGTATCATTGTAGCAATTCTGTTTTCCTGTTGCATTTGTATCCAATGTGGTCCTTTACTCTGTTCCCTATGTGTGTCACTCTGCATTCCTGATAAGAAAGCTATTGCCAATGTCACTTACCAGAAACATCTGACTAAAGAAATAGAAGAAATGATGAAGATTGATATATACGATGATTATTCTAATAAACCGGATGTCTTCAGTAAATGCTGAAAGGGTCGTCTGTTGAAAATTGAAATAACGATGTGAGTAAGCATTCACTAAAGACATGAATTCCCCTTTTATGACTGAGTTTCTCCCGTTATGTTGACTAAAGTCTGGACTCCATTTTGTATTGTCATGCCTCCACGTGCGTAGCACGAGAAGAGTCCTATCTTCGTGTTAGTTGCTCTTGTAATCTGCCTAGTAACAGTCTATAAATAGCCCCTTTGTCTGTCTGGCGCATGCCCACACTTGACCACATCTGTTATCAGTTAGTCCTTGCTTGACCATGTTTTCGCGGGCTCAGGAAATTAGTTCCTCCGCCCACATATTGATTCTGTATCGAAAATGACCATAAAAGGTAATACTCTTTGCTTCATGTTGTATCCACCCACTTATGAGCCCCTCTGTTGTGTATAAAAGGGAACCGTGTACGCAAGTTCTTTGTGCTACCCTATGCAATACTGAAGGGTGTTGTATGGGTTGTAGGACCACCCTTAAGGGTTAATAAACTTTGTCTTTGTACTTTGCAGTTTCTGTGCCAACTTCCTTGTAGATTCCATTTGCAGGAGAGCGAACCCTTGTGTCCTTCTGGCCTAGCTGGGGCCTATACTCATCACCATGAAGTCCTGGTGCACATTACATAGGTGACACGTCCTGCACCACAGCAAGGGGTGCATGCGATAAAACCATGAAGTCCCAGTGCACATTAGATCATTGACACGTTCCTGCACCACAGCAAGGGGGCATATTATAATGCATGAAGTCCTGGTGCACCTTAGATCAGTGACGCATCCTGCGTCACATCAAGGGGTGCATCTTATAACCCACATTAGATCAGTGATACGTCCTGCACCACGGCAAGGGGTGTATGCGATAAACTCATTAAGTCCTGGTACACATTAGATCAGTGACGCATCCTGCACCACAGCAGGGGGTGTATATTATAACTCATGAAGTCCTGGCACACATTAGATCAGTGATGCTTACTGTACCACAGCAAGGGGTGCATATTATAACTCATGAAGTCCTGGCACACAATAGTACAGCAATCGTTCCTGCACCACAGCGAGGGGTGCATATTATAACCCATGAAGTCCTGGCACAAATTTGATCAGTGATGCGTCCTGCACCACAGTAGGGTGTGCATGCAATAAACCCATGAAGTCCTGGCGCACATTAGATCAGTGATGCGTCCTGCACCACAGTAGGGTGTGCATGCAATAAACCCATGAAGTCCTGGCACATATTAGATCAGTGAAATGTCCTTCACCACAGCAAGGGGTGCATGCGATAAACCTATGAAGTCCTGGCGCACATTAGATCAGTGACGCTTCCTGCACCACAGCAGGGGGTGCATATTATAACTCATGAAGTCCTGGCACACATTAGATCAGTGACACTTACTGTACCACAGCAAGGGGTGCATATTATAACTCATGAAGTCCTGGTACACATTAGATCAGTGACGCGCCCTGCACCACAGCAAGGGGTGCATATAACTCATGAAGTCCTGGTACACAATAGTACAGCAATCGTTCCTGCAGCACAGCAAGGGGTGCATATGATAAACCCATGAAATCCTGGTGCACATTAGATCAGTGACTCGTCCTGCACCACAGCAGGGGGTGCATATTATAACCCATGAAGTTCTGGTGCACATTAGATCAGTGATGTATGCTTCACCACAGCAAGGGGTGCATATTATAACCCATGAAGTCCTGGCACACATTAGATCAGTGACACGTCCTGCACCAAAGCAAGGGGTGCATGCGATAAACCCATGAAGTCCTGGTACACATTAGTCAGTGACGCATTCTGTACTACAGCAAGGGGTGCATATTATAACTCATGAAGTCCTGGCACACATAATATCAGTGATGCTTCCTGCACCACAGCAAGGGGTGCATATTATAACCCATGAAGTCATGGCACACATTAAATCAGTGACAGGTCCTGCAGCACAGCAAGGGGTGCACGCGATAAACCTATGAAATCCTGGTGCACATTAGATCAGTGAATCGTCCTGCACCACAGCAGGGGGTGCATATTATAACCCATGAAGTTCTGGTTCACATTAGATCAGTGATGTATCCTTCACCACAGCAAGGGGTGTATATTATAACTCAGAAGTCCTGGCACACATTAGATCAGTGACACGTCCTGCACCACAGCAAGGGGTGCATGCGAATAACCCATTAAGTCCTGCTGCACATTAGATCAGTGATACATCCTGCACTACAGCAGGGGTTGCATACGATAAACCCATGAAGTTCTGGTTCACATTAGATCAGTGATGCGTCCTGCACCACAGCAAGGGGTGCATCTTATAACCCATGAAGTCCTGTTGCATATTAAATCAGTGATGCGTCCTGCACCACAGAAAGGGATGCATATTATAACCCATGAAGTCCTGGCACACATTAGATCAGTGACAGGTCCTGCACCACAGCAAGGGGTGCATATTTTAACTAATGAAGTCCTGGTACACATTACATCAGTGACGAGTCCTGGTCTACAACAAGGGGTGCATATTATAACCCAGGAAGTCCTGGTACACATTACACCAGTGACGCATCCTGCACCACAGCAGGGGGTGCATATTATAACTCATGAAGTCCTGGTACACATTAGATCAGTGTCACTTACTGTACCACAGCAAGGGGTGCATATGATAACTCATGAAGTCCTGGTGCACTTTAGATCAGTGATGCGCCCTGCACCACAGCAGGGGGTGCATACTATAACTCATGAAGTCTTGGTACACATTACATCAGTGACGCATCCTGCACCACAGCAAGGGGTGCATATTATAACCCAGGAAGTCCTGGTACACATGTCATCAGTGACGCGTCCTGCACCACAGCAGGGGGTGCATATTAAATCTCATGAAGTCCTGCTACACAATAGTGCAGCAATCGTTCCTCCACCACAGCAAGGGGTGCATATGATAAACCCATGAATTCCTGGTGCACATTACATCAGTGACGTGTCCTGGACCACAGCAGGGGGTGCATATTATAACCCATGAAATCCTGCTACACAATAGTACTGCAATCGTTCCTGCACCAGAGCAAGGGGTGCATAATATAACCCATGAAGTCCTGTGCACATTAGATCAGAGACGAGTCCTGCACCACAGCAGGGGGTGCATATTATAACCCATGAAGTCCTGCTACACAATAGTGCAGCAATCGTTCCTGCACCACAGCAAGGGGTGCATATGATAAACCCATGAAGTCCTGGTTAACATTAGACCAGTGACACGTCCTGCACCACAGCAAGGGGTGCATATTATAACCCATTAAGTCCTGCTGCATATTAGATCAGTGACGCATCCTGCACCACAGCAGGGGGTGCATACGATAAACCCATGAAGTCCTGGTTCACATTAGATCAGTGATGCGTCCTGCACCACAGCAAGGGGTGCATATTTTAACCCATGAAATCCTGGCACACCTTAGATTAGTGATGCGTCCTGCACCACAGTAGGGTGTGCATGCAATAAACCCATGAAGTCCTGGCGCACATTAGATCAGTGGCGCATCCTGCACCACAGCAGGGGGTGCATATTATAACTCATGAAGTCCTGGCACACATTAGATCAGTGACAGGTCCTTCACCACAGCAAGGGGTGCATGCGATAAACCCATGAAGTCCTGGCACACATTAGATCAGTGACGCGTCCTGCACCACAGCAGGGGGTGCATATTATATCTCATGAAGTCCTGGCACACATTAGATCAGTGACACTTACTGTACCACAGCAAGGGGTGCATAGTATAACTCATGAAGTCCTGGTACACATTAGATCAGTGACGCGTCCTGCACCACAGCAAGGGGTTTATATAACTCATGAAGTAGTCCTGGTACACAATAGTACAGCAATCGCTCCTGCAGCACAGCAAGGGGTGCATATGATAAACCCATGAAATCCTGGTGCACATTAGATCAGTGACTCGTCCTGCACCACAGCAGGGGGTGCATATTATAACCCATGAAGTTCTGGTGCACATTAGATCAGTGATGTATCCTTCACCACAGCAAGGGGTGCATATTATAACCCATGAAGTCCTGGCACACATTAGATCAGTGACACGTCCTGCACCACAGCAAGGGGTGCATGCGATAAACCCATGAAGTCCTGGTACACATTAGTCAGTGACGCATCCTGTACCACAGCAAGGGGTGCATATTATAACTCATGAAGTCCTGGCACACATAATATCAGTGAAGCTTCCTACACCACAGCAAGGGGTGCATATTATAACCCATGAAGTCCTGCTACACAATAGTACTGCAATCGTTCCTGCACCAGAGCAAGGGGTGCATAATATAACCCATGAAGTCCTGTGCACATTAGATCAGAGACGAGTCCTGCACCACAGCAGGGGGTGCATAATATAACCCATGAAGTCCTGTGCACATTAGATCAGTGATGCGTCCTGCACCACAGCAGGGGGTGCATATAATAATCCATGAAGTCATGCTACACAATAGTGCAGCAATCGTTCCTGCACCACAGCAAGGGGTGCATATGATAAACCCATGAAGTCCTGGTTAACATTAGACCAGTGAGACGTCCTGCACCACAGCAAGGGGTGCATATTATAACCCATTAAGTCCTGCTGCACATTAGATCAGTGACGCATCCTGCACCACAACAGGGGGTGCATACGATAAACCCATGAAGTCCTGGTTCACATTAGATCAGTGATGCGTCCTGCACCACAGCAAGGGGTGCATATTTTAACCCATGAAATCCTGGCACACCTTAGATTAGTGATGCGTCCTGCACCACAGTAGGGTGTACATGCAATAAATGCATGAAGTCCTGGCGCACATTAGATCAGTGGCGCATCCTGCACCACAGCAGGGGGTGCATATTATAACTCATGAAGTCCTGGCACACATTAGATCAGTGACAGGTCCTTCACCACAGCAAGGGGTGCATGCGATAAACCCATGAAGTCCTGGCACACATTAGATCAGTGACGCGTCCTGCACCACAGCAGGGGGTGCATATTATAACTCATGAAGTCCTGGCACACATTAGATCAGTGACACTTACTGTACCACAGCAAGGGGTGCATATTATAACTCATGAAGTCCTGGTACACATTAGATCAGTGACGCGCCCTGCACCACAGCAAGGGGTGCATATAACTCATGAAGTCCTGGTACACAATAGTACAGCAATCGCTCCTGCAGCACAGCATGGGGTGCATATGATAAACCCATGAAATCCTGGTGCACATTAGATCAGTGACTCGGTCTGCACCACAGCAGGGGGTGCATATTATAACCCATGAAGTTCTGGTGCACATTAGATCAGTGATGTATCCTTCACCACAGCAAGGGGTGCATATTATAACCCATGAAGTCCTGGCACACATTAGATCAGTGACACGTCCTGCACCACAGCAAGGGGTGCATGCGATAAACCCATGAAGTCCTGGTACACATTAGTCAGTGACGCATCCTGTACCACAGCAAGGGGTGTGTTGGAGGGCGTTCACCGGGGAGGCTGCGGAATGCGTTCCTGACCACCCGGGGACCCACCTCTCCCAGAGTTAGGCCGAGCAAGAGCGGGGAGGCCCTTACTGGAAGGGTCTCGTACCTAGGATCGCACACGCTGCGCTTACACTCTTCTGATAGAGGGACACCACACAGTAGTTCTTCGTAAGGCAATGTACTTTATCGTTAGTTGTAAGGGATCTTTATGATCCGGAAGGCAGGTATAGAATTAGTGCCACAAGCGGCGGCGATCTCATAATGGGGGTGTGGGGGTAGCGGGACAGTCTTTGAGTCAGTGTCTCTGCGGAGTATCCTGCGCACAGCTCTCAATCCTCGAGCTGAGGGGATGTTGCTTCTCTCGGCAATCTCTGCCAATTCTCTTGGAGGAGGGTGCCGCAAGTCACTCAGCAGGCACAGGTGGTTCGTAGTTCGGGGAGCCGCAACAGCGTCAGCAGGGCACAGATGGTTCAGAGTTCGGGGAACCGCGACAGCGTCAGCAGGGCTCAGATGGTTCAGAGTTCGGGGAGCCGCAACAGCGTCAGCAGGGCTCAGATGGTTCAGAGTTCGGGGAGCCGCGACAGCGTCAGCAGGGCTCAGATGGTTCAGAGTTCGGGGAGCCGCGACAGCATCAGCAGGGCTCAGATGGTTCAGAGTTCGGGGAGCCGCGACAGCGTCAGCAGGGCTCAGTTGGTTCAGAGTTCGGGGAGCCGTGACAGCGTCAGCAGGGCTCAGATGGTTCAGAGTTCGGGTAGCGTTCTTCGGTTCGGGGAGCGATCGAGCCGCGACCAGGTCAGCAGGCTCTCGTCAGTCCAGGTCTTCTCTGCCTCCCGTCCCTTCCGCACCCCTTGTTATACTTCCTCTCCTCTTTGAAGTTCGGAGTCCTCGCCGAGAGGGGTCTTGGGGCCTGGGGGCGGTGTGTCGGGGCTTCCTGTCGCTCGGCCCTTTGATCTGTTCAGGTGGGTCCGGGAGGGACTCCAGACACCCAGCAGGCGAGGCGGCCACTAACCGGGGGCCTGGTGGCCGATCGAAACTGTCCTTGGGGAAGAGACCAGAGGTGTGACAGGGTCGGCGCCTCTCGGTCAGTCTTGGGGGGTTCCTCTTTCCCTCGGCCGGGCATGCGTGTTGGGGTCGGGCCGGCCATCGGGATGTTGGGCCGGGGTGGCCGGAAGTCTGTGACATCGAGGATCGGTGCGGTTGCAGGGTGGCTGGCTGGTCGGGAGGGCCCACGCCACGAGGCCGGTCTCACAGGGTGCATATTATAACTCATGAAGTCCTGGCACACATAATATCAGTGACGCTTCCTGCACCACAGCAAGGGGTGCATGCGATAAACCCATGAAGTCCTGGTACACATTAGTCAGTGACCCATCCTGTACCACAGCAAGGGGTGCATATTATAACTCATGAAGTCCTGGCACACATAATATCAGTGACGCTTCCTGCACCACAGCAAGGGGTGCATATTATAACCCATGAAGTCCTGGCACACATTAGATCAGTGATACATCCTGCACCACAGCAGGGGTGCATACGATAAACCCATGAAGTCCTGGTTCACATTAGATCAGTGATGCGTTCTGCACCACAGCAAGGGGTGCATCTTATTACCCATGAAGTCCTGGTGCACACTAAATCAGCGACGCGTCCTGCACCACAGCAAGGAGTGCATATTATAACTCATGAAGTCCTGGCGCACATAAGATCAGTGACGCGTCCTGCACCACAGCAAGGGGTGCATAGTGTAACCCATGAAGTCCTGGCACACATTAGATCAGTGACAGGTCTTGCAGCACAGCAAGGGGTGCATGTGATAAACCCATGAAATCCTGGTGCACGTTAGATCAGTGACTCGTCCTGCACCACAGCAGGGGGTGCATATTATAACCCATGAAGTTCTGGTGCATATTAGATCAGTAATGTATCCTTCACCACAGCAAGGGGTGCATATTATAACCCATGAAGTCCTGGCACACATTAGATCAGTGACACGTCCTGCACCACAGCAAGGGGTGCATGCGATAAACCCATGAAGTCCTGGTACACATTAGTCGGTGACGCATCCTGTACCACAGCAAGGGGTGCATATTATAACTCATGAAGTCCTGGCACACATAAGATCAGTGACGCGTCCTGCACCACAGCAAGGGATGCATATTATAACCCATGAAGTCCTGGCACACATGAGATCAGTGACAGGTCCTGCACCACAGCAAGGAGTGCATGCGATAAACCCATGAATTCCTGGTGCACATTAGATCAGTGACACGTCCTGCACCACAGTAGGGGGTACATATTATAACTAATGAAGTCCTGGTACACATTACATCAGTGACGAGTCCTGCTCTACAACAAGGGGTGCATATTATAACCCAGGAAGTCCTGGTAAACATTACACCAGTGACGCGTCCTGCACCACAGCAGGGGGTGCATATTATAACTCATGAAGTCCTGGTACACATTAGATCAGTGTCGCTTACTGTACCACAGCAAGGGGTGCATATTATAACTCATGAAGTCCTGGTGCACATTAGATCAGTGATGCGCCCTGCACCACAGCAGGGGGTGCATACTATAACTCATGAAGTCTTGGTACACATTACATCAGTGATGCATCCCGCACCACAGCAAGGGGCGCATATTATAACCCAGGAAGTCCTGGTACACATTTCATCAATGACGCGTCCTGCACCACAGCAGGGGGTGCATATTAAATGTCATGAAGTACTGCTACACAATAGTGCAGCAATTGTTCCTCCACCACAGCAAGGGGTGCATATGATAAACCCATGAATTCCTGGTGCACATTACATCAGTGACGCGTCCTGGAACACAGCAGGGGGTGCATGTTATAACCCATGAAATCCTGCTGCACAATAGTACTGCAATTGTTCCTGCACCAGAGCAAGGGGTGCAGAATATAACCCATGATGTCCTGTGCACATTAGATCAGAGACGAGTCATGCACCACAGCAGGGGGTGCATAATATAACCCATGAAGTCCTGTGCACATTAGATCAGTGATGCGTCCTGCACCACAGCAGGGGGTGCATAGTATAACCCATGAAGTCCTGCTACCCAATAGTGCAGCAATCGTTCCTGCACCACAGCAAGGGGTGCATATGATAAACCCATGAAGTCCTCGTTAACATTAGACCAGTGACACGGCCTGCACCACAGCAAGGGGTGCATATTATAACCCATTAAGTCCTGCTGCACATTAGATCAGTGACGCATCCTGCACCACAGCAGGGGGTGCATACGATAAACCCATGAAGTCCTGGTTCACATTAGATCAGTGATGCGTCCTGCACCCCAGCAAGGGGTGCATATTTTAACCCATGAAATCCTGGCACACCTTAGATTAGTGATGCGTCCTGCACCACAGTAGGGTGTGCATGCAATAAACCCATGAAGTCCTGGCACACATTATATCAGTGGCGCGTCCTGCACCACAGCAGGGGGTGCATATTATAACTCAGGAAGTCCTGGCACACATTAGATCAGTGACAGGTCCTTCACCACAGCAAGGGGTGCATGCGATAAACCCATGAAGTCCTGGCACACATTAGATCAGTGACGCGTCCTGCACCCCAGCAGGGGGTGCATATTATAACTCATGAAGTCCTGGCACACATTAGATCAGTGACACCTACTGTACCACAGCAAGGGGTGCATATTATAACTCATGAAGTCCTGGTACACATTAGATCAGTGACGTGCCCTGCACCACAGCAAGGGGTGCATATAACTCATGAAGTCCTGGTACACAATAGTACAGCAATCGTTCCTGCAGCACTGCAAGGGGTGCATATGATAAACCCATGAAATCCTGGTGCACGTTAGATCAGTGACTCGTCCTGCACCACAGCAGGGGGTGCATATTATAACCCATGAAGTTCTGGTGCATATTAGATCAGTAATGTATCCTTCACCACAGCAAGGGGTGCATATTATAACCCATGAAGTCCTGGCACACATTAGATCAGTGACACGTCCTGCACCACAGCAAGGGGTGCATGCGATTAACCCATGAAGTCCTGGTACACATTAGTCGGTGACGCATCCTGTACCACAGCAAGGGGTGCATATTATAACTCATGAAGTCCTGGCACACATAAGATCAGTGACGCGTCCTGCACCACAGCAAGGGACGCATATTATAACCCATGAAGTCCTGGCACACATGAGATCAGTGACAGGTCCTGCACCACAGCAAGGGGTGCATGCGATAAACCCATGAATTCCTGGTGCACATTAGATCAGTGACACGTCCTGCACCACAGTAGGGGGTGCATATTATAACTAATGAAGTCCTGGTACACATTACATCAGTGACGAGTCCTGCTCTACAACAAGGGGTGCATATTATAACTAGGCCTGGGCGGTAAATTCCGTTCCGTTCGCGGAATTTGCGGAATTTGGGTAATTTCGCGTTCCGCGGAGAACGCAAAATTGCCCCAAAATCTGCGTTCCGCGACTTCGCGAAATTTTTTGCTTGTTCGCGTTCTCAATATGCGTGTTCGCGAGATATTTCACCCCGAGCACGCAAACAGCGATCGCGAACAGGAAAAAAGTATCGCGAACAAGCAATTTCGCGTGTTCGCGGAATTTCTGCGTGTTCGCGGAGATTTTTTACCGTTTCGCGGAGATTTGCGTAACGCGGTTACGCAAATTCCGCCCACCCCTAATTATAACCCATGACATCATGGTGCACATTAGGTCAGTGATATATCCTGCACCACAGCAAGGGGTGCATATTATAACCCATGAAGTCCTGGCACACATTAGATCAGTGACACGTCCGGCACCACAGCAAGGGGTGCATGCGATAAACCCATGAAGTCCTGGTACACATTAGTCAGTGACGCATCCTGTACCACAGCAAGGGGTGCATATTATAACTCATGAAGTCCTGCCACACATAATATCAGTGACGCTTCCTGCACCACAGCAAGGGGTGCATATTATAACCCATGAAGTCCTGGCACACATTAGATCAGTGATACATCCTGCACCACAGCAGGGGTGCATACGATAAACCCATGAAGTCCTGGTACACATTACATCAGTGACGCTTCCTGCACCACAGCAAGGGGTGCATATTATAACCCATGACGTCATGGTGCACATTAGGTCAGTGATATATCCTGCACCACAGCATGGGGTGCATATTATAACCCATGAAGTCCTGGCACACATTAGATCAGTGACACACCCTGCACCACAGCAAGGGGTGCATGCGATAAACCCATGAAGTCCTGGTACACATTAGTCAGTGAAGCATCCTGGTTAGACGGACCGGGAGGGTCGGCCGAGGTCAAGGGGAGAGGTCTCCGGGGAGAGCCGTCTCCAGCGATCGTACAGATGAGTAACTTCCCCCCCACAGATATACACCACACAAGGATAGGATTTAACGTTCTTTATAAGCGATTTCTTAAGGTACGATGGAATGGTACAAGGAGGTCTGGACTCAGGGGTCCCCTCGATTCTAGTCTCTTGGTTTGGGAAAGGGGGTAGCGGGACAGTCTGGTTACCAATCTGGTAGCTGAGATGGTCTGGTGGATAGCTCACAATCCTCGAGCTCGATGTTCTAGCTTTGGACGGGCCGCGGCAGCGCCAGCAGGTCCCGGTGAAGGTGGTCGTTACACGGTCCGCGGCAGCGCCAGCAGGTCCCGATGAAGGTGGTCGTTACACGGTCCGCGGCAGCGCCAGCAGGTCCCGATGAAGGTGGTCGTTACGCGGTCCGCGGCAGCGCCAGCAGGTCCCGACGAGGATGGAGGATGCAGAAGGCCGCGGCAGCGCCAGCAGGCAGGACGATAGTTCACAAGGCAGGGCTACGGCAGCGCCGGTAGTCCGTCAAGGCTGAGTTCTTCTCGGTGTCTCTCGACTCCAGGATACAACTGCCTTCCTGCTCTGGAGCTGCCCTAGTTATAGGTCTGGCGCCCTTTGATGTCCGGACCCTCGCACTTGGAGGTTGGAAGGTCCGGGATGAGGGAGTCCAGACACCCAGCAGGGGGGTGGAGCCAGCGCCCGGGGGAGCTGGAGGGCGATCGGCACCTGGCGGGGGAGAGCCATCGACACTTCTTTCTCCCATTGACCTGCCAAGTGGTCCGTTCACCTCCTGGGTGGATGGTGGTGCCGGGAGGTCGGGGCCTGGCCAGGCCCAGGGTTAGGGTCGAGCTGAGGCCACGCGGCCTCGTGGTGCAGTGTCCAAGATGGCGGCTGGTCCGGCCGGGGGAGCCGGTAGTGGTTTGGCCCCATGATACATGGATGTCCGGGGGCAGGAGTTCCGTCGGGAGACGGGGTGCGGGTTGTTCTTGTGGGTAACACCTGGAGGGCCGGGGCTTGGGCCCTGTCATGCGGGGAGGGAGCAAGCCCTTCATGTGGCCTGTCCAACATGCGTCCCCCCCAGCTGAAGGCGGGGAGAGTCACCCATCCTCTTGGGGACTCTCCTCGTCGAGGCGGAAAAAGCATGACAGGCCACCTGCGTTGGCGTGGTCTTGGCCCGGTCGATGTTCCACAGTGAAGTCCATTCCCTGCAGGGAGATGGACCAGTGCAATAGTTTGGGGTTTTCCCCCCGCATCTGCATTAGCCACTGCAGGGGTCGATGATCGGTTTGCACCCGGAAGTGGGTACCGAAGAGATAGGGTCGAAGCTTTTTGAGGGCCCACACCACTGCGAAGGCCTCCCTCTCGATTGTGCTCCAGCGCTGTTCTCGGGCCAGGAGGCGTCTGCTGATGAAGGCCACCGGCTGGTCAAGACCCTCGGGGTTCAGCTGGGAGAGAACCGCCCCGATGCCGTGGTCGGAGGCGTCCGTTTGCACAATGAATTCCCGACTGTAATCGGGGGCCTGGAGCACAGGGGCAGTGCACAGGGCGGCTTTCAGCTTCTCGAAGGCCGCTTGACAGTCGGGGGTCCAGTTAATCTTCTTCGGGTGGTTTTTGGACGTGAGACCCGTGAGGGGCCCCACAATGCTGCCATAGTCCCTCACGAACCGCCGGTAGTAGCCGGTGAGCCCCAAGAAGGCTCGGACCTCGGTCTGTGTGACTGGGGGCTGCCAGGACTGGATGGCAGCGATTTTGAGTTGCAGAGGGGCCACCAGACCGCTTCCCACCTGGTGTCTGAGGTAGGTCACGGATCCCTGACCAATTTGGCACTTGCCGGCCTTGATCGTGAGGCCGGCCCGCTGGAGGGCCTGCAGGACCTCTCGGAGGTGGTGGAGGTGGTCGGACCAGTGGCGGCTGTACACAGCGATATCGTCCAGGTAGGCGGCGCTGAACTCCTCGAGCCCCGCCAAGACCTGGTTCACTAGTCGCTGAAAAGTAGCTGGGGCATTCTTCATGCCGAAGGGCATGACCTTGAAGTGGTAGTGGCCATCGGGGGTAGAAAAGGCGGACCGTTCTTGGGCCCGGGGTGTGAGACCGATCTGCCAGTAGCCCGCTGTCAGGTCGAAGATGCTGAGGTAGCGGGCAGCCCCCATGCGGTCGATCAATTCATCCGCTCGGGGGATGGGATGAGCGTCGGTCCTGGTGACAGCATTCAAGCCCCGATAGTCGACGCAGAATCGGAGTTCAGGAGTGGTGCCGGGGGCAGCAGCCTTGGGGACCAGCACGACCGGGCTGGCCCAGGGGCTGTCCGAGGGCTCGATGACCCCGAGCATGAGCATTTTGGATACTTCCTCTTGGATGCAGGCCCGCACCCGATCTGGTACGCGGTATGCCCGGTGTCTGATAGGGGGACTGTCCCCAGTGTCCACGTCGTGCAAGCACCAGGGGGTGACCCCTGGGGTGAGGGAAAACAAGGTAGCAAACTGCAGCAGGAGGTCCCGGCAGCCTTGGCGCTGCTCTGGGGTGAGGGCCTCGGAGAGCCGGACCCCGTCCACGGAACCATCTTTCTCCTGAGTCTTCAGGAGATCAGGGAGAGGCTCGGAGTCTTCTTCCGCCCCACTGTCTGTAGCCATCAGGAGGCTGAGTTCCGAGCACACAAAGTGGGGTTTGAGTCTGTTGGTGTGGAGGACCCGGAGGGGGTTTCGGGGAGACTCCATATCGATGAGATAGGTGACTGGGCTCTTGCGTTCGACCACTTTGAAGGGCCCCGTCCACTTGTCCTGCAAGGCACATGGTTCGGTGGGGGACATCACCCACACTTGTTGGATCGCGCCGCTGGCCACCAATGTTAGACGGACCGGGAGGGTCGGCCGAGGACAAGGGGAGAGGTCTCCGGGGAGAGCCGTCTCCAGCGATCGTACAGATGAGTAACTTCCCCCCCACAGATATACACCACACAAGGATAGGATTTAACGTTCTTTATAAGCGATTTCTTAAGGTACGATGGAATGGTACAAGGAGGTCTGGACTCAGGGGTCCCCTCGATTCTAGTCTCTTGGTTTGGGAAAGGGGGTAGCGGGACAGTCTGGTTACCAATCTGGTAGCTGAGATGGTCTGGTGGATAGCTCACAATCCTCGAGCTCGATGTTCTAGCTTTGGACGGGCCGCGGCAGCGCCAGCAGGTCCCGGTGAAGGTGGTCGTTACACGGTCCGCGGCAGCGCCAGCAGGTCCCGATGAAGGTGGTCGTTACACGGTCCGCGGCAGCGCCAGCAGGTCCCGATGAAGGTGGTCGTTACACGGTCCGCGGCAGCGCCAGCAGGTCCCGACGAGGATGGAGGATGCAGAAGGCCGCGGCAGCGCCAGCAGGCAGGACGATAGTTCACAAGGCAGGGCTACGGCAGCGCCGGTAGTCCGTCAAGGCTGAGTTCTTCTCGGTGTCTCTCGACTCCAGGATACAACTGCCTTCCTGCTCTGGAGCTGCCCTAGTTATAGGTCTGGCGCCCTTTGATGTCCGGACCCTCGCACTTGGAGGTTGGAAGGTCCGGGATGAGGGAGTCCAGACACCCAGCAGGGGGGTGGAGCCAGCGCCCGGGGGAGCTGGAGGGCGATCGGCACCTGGCGGGGGAGAGCCATCGACACTTCTTTCTCCCATTGACCTGCCAAGTGGTCCGTTCACCTCCTGGGTGGATGGTGGTGCCGGGAGGTCGGGGCCTGGCCAGGCCCAGGGTTAGGGTCGAGCTGAGGCCACGCGGCCTCGTGGTGCAGTGTCCAAGATGGCGGCTGGTCCGGCCGGGGGAGCCGGTAGTGGTTTAGCCCCATGATACATGGATGTCCGGGGGCAGGAGTTCCGTCGGGAGACTGGGTGCGGGTTGTTCTTGGGGGTAACACCTGGAGGGCCGGGGCTTGGGCCCTGTCATGCGGGGAGGGAGCAAGCCCTTCATGTGGCCTGTCCAACAATCCTGTACCACAGCAAGGGGTGCATATTATAACCCATGAAGTCCTGGCACACATTAGATCAGTGATGCGTCCTGCACCACAGCAAGGGGTGCATATTATAACTAGGGCTCCCGGTTTTCCGTTTTTACGGATTTTTACATATAAATACAGACAGAAAACAAGTTTTCCTTTATCTGTATTTATATATAAAAAACGGGAAAATACTAGTACATGTTGCTGTGCTGCCGTCTGGTGTCTCCCCCTCCTTAAAGGGTTAAGAGGTGTCAGCCCGGGCTGAGAAAGCTTCCCGGGCACACACAGAGCTGCCAGCCGCACCCGAGTACTTCACAGGTCTTTGGAAGACCATTTATTTGTTAATGAGGCTTGTTTGTTATTTCACCCCTTTTAGAGCCCCTACCAGAGTCAGATTAGGAGCCTCTATTCACACCATTGTTGTGTGAGTTGTGGCTCTTGCATTATGTTGTGAGCACGATTACAGCAATGGAGAATTTGGTGACAGGGTGGGACTCCGCTTCCTGATGGAATTAGCGGGTCTGGGAGGCAGCAGCTGCCTCTGGGGATGCGGAGCCGGTGCTTGACACGTGGATATAAAAAGTGCCCGCCCTCCCCCTTTCTTGACGGCAATCTATAACTTTTCTTCCTGTCTCGTGGTCCCTCTACAGCTGATCGCGTTCCCACTCGTGTGGGTACATCAGCTACCCTGTTCTGTGATGTCATGTCCATGAGAGCAGCAGTCACTGGTGTGTGTGTGTGTAATGTGACTGATGGTGGATGTATGCGGGGGCAGAGGCTGGTGTTATTAGATATGTCTCTGTTTAGTGTGATCTGGAGCACTGGGCTGCACTGCTGCTGGCTGTATGCTGCTGGGCATCTCGAGAGGGGTGGGGTGTGTGGGAATGCAGGCAGCAGACCGGGCTGTAAGCCGGGAGGGAACTCGAAACAGGAGCGCTGTGTTCTGACACATAGAAGCAGCCGTCTGGCGCAGTGCGGCCCTCTTAAACTCACGTTGGACATCCTCCGCTATGGAGACAGCGCTTCTAATAGCACCATTTAGGTGTTTCTAGTTACACCCTACATCATTCAGCCTTCCATTCAAACCATGGCACCCCCTTCCTCAACACTACAAACAATCCCCCCACCCCATACATTCCTCCAAATCCTACTGAGCGTGGCTACCACCCTGCACTCGCCCCAACTCAATGCAACCGCCTCCCAATCAATTCATCCCCACTTTCCACCCCAGGTCACCAGGCCTTCACTTCCGTCGTAAAACCAAACCTCATGACACTATCTGCAAATCTTTACACCCCCTGCCTCCTCCCTCGCCTACTAAAATTCAGGCTTCACAAACTCGTGTATGTTGCTTGGGGTAAAAAGCAACACAGGATTTACACAGAAGCGCCAATTGTGCATCTTTTTTAAAGCTTATTTTTCTACACATTAATACATCACAACATCCTTGGGGGGGTCTCGCTGCTGTTGCATTAGGAGCCCCTGCAGCAGCATGGAAGCAGTTTAAATGGACTCTTTTTGTCTATTTTCCAGGGTGGCATTAATCATTTCGGACATATGCTGTCTTGTACGGAGCATCTTCTTACGTCACAGGGCATGGCAAATCTTTAGCAACAGACTTGGAACAGCCAAGACGCACCACATTTTCTATTCAAGTAGTGTTACAAGAAGCTTGCCAGTCTCCCTGGAACATGCTATGGGCAGACAAAGGAGTAATAAACAAGCATTTTGAATGCAATAAGTCTCGCATTTACCCAAGTTTAAGCTATTGGCATTGTAAATGATAATGCCTTTTATTTATGTTTTAAAAACGAAAACAAAAATAAAAGACATTATTATTTGCAATGTCAATAGCTCAAACTCGCGTAAATGCGAGACCTATTGCATTGCAAATGCTTGTTCTTTGTTGTATCTGTTTTTCTGTCCTCCTACTTCAAGCACTCACTTAAAAAAACAAGCATTTGCAATGCAATAGGTCTCGCATTTACTTGAGTTTGAGCTATTGGCATTGTAAATGACAATGCCTTTTATTTATGTTTTGGTTTTTAAAACAGATAAATAAAAGGCATTGTCATTTACAATGCCAATAGCTTAAACTAGCGTAACTGCGAGACCTATTGCATTGCAAATGCTTGTTCTCTTCTGCACACACAAAACATCATTCCTCATAGTGATGGCCAGGGACAGCTTTTAGCGCTAATGGGGCACAATTGGGTGGCAGTTGAAGTCAGTGTGAGTTTCTCTCTGTGGGGCAGTATGATGTTCAGTGGGGAAAGGATGTGGCACTCTGCCGATGAAAGAAACTGCAAGGCTCTGAGACAAATGGCTTGTGATAGCACTTTTAAGCATATTTGGGACATTTTGCAAATGGCAAAGTTTTCAGGTGAATGTATAGTGTTGACCAATAACAACTGAGCCCATGTGTGCATTGTCAATTTAAATAAATGTGGAAAAATACTAGCTGTAGCGTCGTCTTTTGCTTGTGACAAAAATAAATGTGGATAAATACAGAAAAATGCCCAAAAAATAAATATGGATAAATACAGACGGAAATGGCAAAAAAATAAATACCATAAAATCCATGAAGTCCTGGCGCACATTAGATCAGTGACACGTCCTGCACCACAGCAGGGGGTGCATATTATAACTAATGAAGTCCTGGTACACATTACATCAGTGACGAGTCCTGCTCTACAACAAGGGGTGCATATTATAACCCAGGATGTCCTGGTACACGTTACACCAGTGACGCGTCCTCCTGCACCACAGCAGGGGGTGCATATTATAACTCACGAAGTCCTGGTACACATTTCATCAGTGACACGTCCTGCACCACAGCAGGGGGTGCATATTATAACTCACGAAGTCCTGGTACACATTAGATCAGTGACACTTACTGTACCACAGCAAGGGGTACATACAATAACTCATGAAGTCTTGGTACACATTACATCAGTGACGCGCCCTGCACCACAGCAAGGGGTGCATATTATAACCCAGGAAGTCCTGGTACACATTTCATCAGTGACACGTCCTGCACCACAGCAGGGGGTGCATATTAAATCTCATGAAGTCCTGGCACACATTAGATCAGTGACACTTACTGTACCACAGCAGGGGGTGCATATTATAACTCACGAAGTCCTGGTACACATTAGATCAGTGACACTTACTGTACCACAGCAAGGGGTACATACAATAACTCATGAAGTCTTGGTACACATTACATCAGTGACGCGCCCTGCACCACAGCAAGGGGTGCATATTATAACCCAGGAAGTCCTGGTACACATTTCATCAGTGACGCGTCCTGCACCACAGCAGGGGGTGCATATTAAATCTCATGAAGTCCTGGTACACATTAGATCAGTGATGCTTACTGTACCACAGCAAGGGGTGCATAGTATAACTCATGAAGTCCTGGTGCACATTATGTCAGTGACGCACCTTGCACCACAGCAGGGGGTGTATATTATAACTCATGAAGTCCTGGTACACATTACATCAGTGACGCATCCTGCCCCACAGCAAGGGGTGCATATTATAACTCATGAAGTCCTGGTACACATTACATCAGTGACGCATCCTGCCCCACAGCAAGGGGTGCATATTATAACTCATGATGTCCTGATACACATTACATCAGTGACGCTTACTTTACCACAGCATGGGGTGCATATTATAACTCATGGAGTCGTGCCACACAATAGTACAGCAATCGTTCCTGCACCACAGCAAGGGGTGCATATGATAAACTCATGAACTCCTGGTGCACATTAGGTCAGTGACGCACCTTGCACCACAGCAGGGGGTGCATATTATAACTCATGATGTCCTGGTACACATTACATCAGTGACGCATCCTGCCCCACAGCAAGGGGTGCATGCGATAACCCATGGAGTAATAGTGCACATTAATGCAACAAAGGTAACTTCACCACACCACATGAAGGGCGCACATTATCTTTCACCGGGCCCTAACACATCAGTGCAGTGAGGGTTCCTTCTGCACACCATGAGACACACCAGGGGGTTTGTGATTTTCTGGTACTTTAGTGCAGCCATGGTTCCTGTGGCCAGCCTGGGGGCGCCCACCGTGATTCAAGGGTTCCTATTTAATTAATAATGCAGTGGTTTCTGCACCCGGGCAGGGGTCTGCAGCATCACCACGGTGTCTCTGATGCACTGGCCCTGCCAGGTCCCTGCAGCACAGGGCAGAAGGGGTCACGAGGGTGGTGGCACCTTACCCCGCCTCCCCAGTGAAGCACTTGTTTTCCATGACTGGAATCCTGCCATCTGTGCAGCCGGACAGCCCCTGGTGCTTGCCGTCCCAGAAGGGCGTCTGAATCCCTGTTTCCACTGCTCACAACAAAGTCCGGGCAAGTTCCACCAAGCGGGCCTCCTTTTCCGCCCTCCAACCTGCTCATTATCCCCACCGACATCAGCTCCCCGAAGATCACCGGAGCCAATTAGAATGTTAGCACCAATTAATGCCCCCCTCTAATTAACATTGTTTGTGCTGCACCAGGTTGCATCACCTGAAAAAGAGCAGCTTCACGTGCAGCGTCCGCTCCACCTGCCCCAGGTGATGCAACCGTTGTCATGGAGACGATTCTTGGCATCCGCAAAACACAACGTTTCTGAATGGCGTATCATCGCATTGCATCATGGGTAATCCTACTCTGCATTAATCTTGAAAAAATAAATTGACAGTCATTACCACAGTTAACTGTAAACTGTTGACTTCTCAGCACGCGCTTTCGGCTAATTTAATATCAGTATTTTCTGAAAGCAACTGGAATGCTCAGTACAAACATCAGGCTCTCATAAACACCTGTTGTGTCGAAAACTGTGATCATCACAGGCGAGAACAACCTTCTGGGATCTAAGTACGGAATTTGGAGAAATGTTTAGCAGAACAAAATGCCACATTAACTTTAGCCCTGAGTTTGATTTCAAAGGAAGGCAGTGCAGTTTAAGAAAGGCCAAGTGGGCCCACGTGATGTATGACACCTGCAGCCCATCCTAATAATTCAGCCACTTTCCATCTAGGGTGGCAGCATCACCGATACTGTGTCTGTTCCAGAGCTTTTATAGGATAAAATATTGCATTCTGGGTGTTGTAGTCTTTTGGAAAGCTGTAATTTGTATGTTAAAAAACCCAGGACCAGAGGGCAGTGTCCATGACATGGAGTGAAGGGGTCCCCCCACTTCCAGCACCCCTGACAGTTTTTCTAATGCTTCACACTATGACAGAAGACCTGTCCAGTCGAGTTAAAGATGGCAGCACACACGTAAGATAGGTAGGAGGTTTCATGAGCAGAGTCAGTCTCGGTCCTTCTTCAGGTCAACTGGCCCAGGTAGAATGATAACTACATAACCTCAGGTTTCATTCTAGGACCGAATGGCCTTGACAAGGAGCGCATTTAGACCCAGAGAAAAATGAGCCACAAAGCCCTCTTGCCAGTGTTTACGTGTTCCGACTTCCATGACCACGGTCCTGCTTTTAACTACTGGAAACATGGTCCAGGCAATCAGAAAATACCTCTTTGAATTTAAAAGAGTGCTAGTGTTCAAGAAAACAAAGAAAGACCTTGTACTGTGAAAGACAGCTGTGCATTTCCTTGTTGGATGGAGCGAGAATCACACCGTAAGGTGTCTTTGCCACCCCTTTCTCTCACACCAGGCCTGTTTTTATCGCTGCCTTTTCATAAATTTGCTCTTCAATCCCTATCTTTTCTCCTTCCTGGGTGCACTAAGCCTAGCAGTCCTGCTCCTTTCCACCCTGGTGTCTGTTGTATTAAATGTATCTGAGTTTTTCTGATATAAAATAACTGTCTTTCCATCTTTTTACATATATTATTTGAGTTTTTCTAACCTTATTATTGTTCCTATGCATTTGTAAGTAGATCTCATGCTCGGCCCACCTGCCACAACAGGTGAGCTACAAGCAGACATTATAATGTGGCTTTCTTCATCCTGAACTTGGGCCCACCACCAACCAGGAAGTGGGAGACTTTACAGTCTCTGTCATGCCCTGTGCTCTTAGAGGTGCCAGAGAGTCTCACACCATCCATATCCCTAACTCTCTCACCAAAAGGCTTAAGAAGTTTGACCATATTAGCCAATCCAGATGAAACTACATTACCCCCACTTTGAAGCATCGCATCTCCTTCAAGATTAGCTGGATCACTTATAAAACAAAAAAAAAGATCAGTTTGGAGCTGAGAAAATAACCGCCTCAGATAGACAGCTTCATAGTTGCAGCAAGGACACGGCCGCCTCAGATGGACAGCATCATACCAGCAGCAAGGACACCACAGGTCTAGACACAAAAACTACAAAAAAGAGCACACATAAAGACAGGTCTTTTTTAGGTCTTGCCTGACCCAGCGCATGCGCTGGTCTGGTGAGACATTTTGTGAGGGCTCCAAAAAGTGCTACCAGGCCAGCCTAGAGCAACAGTGCATGTGCGCGGGCACGCGCGTCGCACTTTACCGCGATTACTTTCACTTTCGCGGCTGCACGGCCGCTTTGATGTTCTCCGTGAGGCTTCAATAGATTGCACCAGTTAAAACAAGCATTTGCATAGCCAATAGGTCTCGCTTTTGGAACCTTATAAGTGTTTAGTTATGCAACTGTTGCATGGCTAAACACTTATAAGGTCCCAAAGGCGAGACCTATTGGCTATGCCAATGCTTGTCATCCTTGCTCACAGTATCAGGAACAATATCCCCATCAGCATCAGAATGATCTCGACCCTCATAGATTCAAACAGAAACTGAAGACCACTTCTTCAGTGAACGATACATTTATATGTGGTAGGATTCTCCACCAAGAAACATTGGGCCTGATTGACAAACTGAATTTTGTAATAAGTTTTGTAATACTGCAAAACACACTGCAAAATGCAATTCACAAACTACGGGCCATATTCAAAGAAAATATCGGAGCGGTGAGCTGTGTGAAATTTGGCAGGGCCGCTCTCCGACATTTTCGAAACGCAGGGATGCGCTGTATTCACAAGAATACGGTGCACCACTGTGTTTCTTCAAGCACTGGTGCAAAAAAAAAAGCCGCCTAGTGCCAGTGCAGGCACCCTGCCACCATGTAGCAAGGGTGCCTGCGCTTCAGTTGCGATTGTTTATGTGTAGGAAGAGACACCTTCCTGCACATAAACAATCAATAATGGCTATTCGCACCTTCTATGTGTGCTGCAGAATGTAGCACACAAGGAAAGAGCAAAAAACGAGGAGAAATTAATAATCTCTGCTCGTTGCGTCATTCTAACGCCTGGTATTCCATGGCGTTCGTTTTTGGCGCTGCCTCCACCTTGTAAATCTGGGGCAGCATCAAAAATTAATGTTTGTTACGGTGGAATGCCCACAGCAAAACCCATTGCGCACCCCTTTGCTGCAGAGGACTGCAGCGGAAAAGGGCACATTTACAAGGTGGCATAAAGCCACACTGAGTTTCTTAGCGACTCTTTGTAAATAGGAAAAATGGCACAGTGCCACCGGAGCATCAAAAAAGAGATGCTCGGTGGCGCCAAGGGCTTGTAAATATGTCCCTACATGCAGAGTTTTATGACTCTGCAGTCTCTATACTTATGTGTGCCGAGTAGTACGCTAAACTGTAGAGTCTCCATGTGTGGAAAACTCTCTACACATAAGTATAGGGAATGTAGAGTTGTAAACCTCTGCACGTAGTTTGTGAATTCAGAGAAAGTAGTAAACCTACTACCAAGTGTGAGTTTACCTTTATGAAACAGGACCATTCTGTTTAATTTTAATTGATCATTGTAGGAGGCTGGTTTAGTATATGGTGCACACTTATTTAAGTGAAGCACCTTGCACTAATCCAGACAACACCTATGGTGATTTTAGTGGTCTTAGACAGCCATTGAAAGTTAAGCTAAGTGGTAGCTGTGGAGTGCAGCCTTCAGGCTTAGTCCAGAAGGAGTGTTAAGCAGCTTGTTTTACCAGATCTAATAATATAGTGTAAGTTAAACGAAAAAGAATCACACAGCGCAGTTATAAAAATAGGTCTTTTTATTATACACATTCACTAACACATTGGTATATCTCCTACCTGTAGATATCAACACAAATACACACAATACTTCAATTGCAAACAGGTAAGTAAGCACAATACACAGTGGTCTCCAGGGGGAAGTCAAACCATATACTAAGAAAGTGGAATGTGAACTGTGACCGAAGTCAGGACTTGGACCAGGAGACTCAGAAGAGCTGGGGACCCAAGGAACGTAAGTATCCAGGAACCCCACGGAGGCTGGGTGCAGAGTGGAAACACAGCCGCGTACTCAATAGCAGTCAATGGGAAAGTCGCGGTTGCAGTTTTAAAGAAGAAGGACCCTTGCCAGTGGACCCTGGAGAAACAGCGTGGAAGACAGAAGGTTGGAGAGTCACCCCATCCGTGGATACCTGAGGGGCCAAGATACCTACACCAGGGAAGCCGGGTGCATAGGTGCAAAGTCATGTCAGAAACCGCTGTAGACCACAATGGAGGACTTAAGTGAAGATACAGTTGGCAAAGAAAGTGAAAGAGTCCGGTGGAATCCAAGGGTGGATTCTTGAAGAGGAGAACCTGCAAGCAGAGGGGACAGAGTGTATGGAACTCGGAGGTGACCAGGAGGCACAGAAGAGCAATGCCCACCGATGACGGAAGATGTGGGAGAGTTGATGGTGTCCTTGTCGTTTCAGCTACGAGGACCAGGCAACGCTGAGGAAGGCCAGGAGCCATGCACAAGTTGTCCCATGTCAAATTCAAGAACCAGAGGGCCGGTGTCTGGCTTGAGCACCAACCAGTCTTGGCAGCAGCAACAGACGTGGAAAATGATAGAGGAGCAACGTGGGGACCAGCAAGGTCCAAAGGACTCACCAAGTGCAGGAGAGTCAGAGTATGCCCTGAGCAAGCAGGGGAGCTCACAGAAGCAAAAGAAGACCCTTGAGAGGACCCACAGGCCAAAGGCACAGGAGTTGCAAGAGGACCTCGAGCAGCTCACCAAAGATGGAGGCCCATGGTGCAGAGGATGCGGTGAGGATGAAGATCATAGCAGGAAGAGATGCTGGAGGCAAGAGCTTCTTGTAGCCCGAAGACCTCTAGAGTGCAGAGCCAACAAGCCTTGGCAATGGCAAGTTGACGTGGTACACAAGGGTTCGATCCCAGCAGTTCCGACAAGGGATACTGGCCTCAAATTTGCAGAGAGGACAGGGCAGGTCTCAAAGGAGTGGCAGAACCACCACCTGTGTTGCTGAGCCTTTTGAAGTCCATAGGACGTCAGGAGCAGCAGACCGGTCAGCTTCGTAGCGGTGCCTGCAGATGCAGGGGAGTGACTCCCACACTCCAATGGAGATTACTTCAGGTGTCCTTGATGCCCACAGGTCTGTTGAAGATCCTGGATGAAGCACAGATACAGATAATGAAGAAAGCTTGCAGAACAGCGAGACCAGAAGTAGCAGGAGTCTTCCGTGATGCAGTCTCGGTTCCAGATGAAGTCCAGCAAAGTTCAAGTGTCTAGGCATTGAAGAGTGACGTGGTTTCAGTCTTGTCCCATGACGAATTTGAGGACCCACCAACAGGTAAGCCCTTTTATACCCTAAGAAAGGGGTTAGGATGACTCAGGGTTTCCTCCCAGAGGAGGGACTGGGCATTGGGGAGGATATTCACCTGTCCTTTGTCCAGTTTCAAGCCAGAGCAGGAGCCAAGGGCTCCCAGAACTGGTTCTAACTAGAGTATGCAAGGCACCAAACATGCTCTTCAAAGTAGTCTGGTGGGCTGGCAAGCACCCCACCTCAGTTCAATACACTAAGTCCTATCTAGGAGGTGGTCACACCTCCCTGTGACAGGAAACCTATTGTTCTACCTGCCCCTACCCCTGCTCAAGCTCAGCTCAGCAGCAGGAGGGCAGAATCATGTCTGGGGTCGGCAGCAGCACTAGCTTGCTGGCAAACCCTGAAAGGCTGTTACCGGGAGTACTGGGGGCTTCCTGGAGGAGCCCCCAGATGCATGGAATCATACTTCCAACACCAATAACAGTGTTGGGGTATGATTCCAACATGTTTGATAACAAACATGCCCAGGTTCGGCACAGTCAATATATAGTTAGCCACCCCGTAATGAGGCAGGGCCACTATCTGTATGAAAATGGGTGACCGTACTTACGAAGCCTGGAGAATCGACCCCGGGGTTTGTAGGGAGCATCCTGCTCATGCAGGGCACCCTCACACTTACAAACTAGCACTCTGCCTTCAGGATTGAAAGGCCTGCCTTAGCGGTGACTTATAGGTTTTAAGTGCAGTGACCTTAGATATAAGGAAACGTATATATCTGTCGTAAGTGGTGCTAGCACCATCTTACACAGGCTGCAATGGCAGGCCTGTAGTCACAGTTTGAGTGGTCTCTCATGGATGGCATAATACATTCTGCGCAGACACTAAATTTTACATAAAATTAAATATAGACCACAATGGGTTACTATACACATCAGATGTCCAGCCGGACAGGGGATTTTTTATTTTTCAGATACTCAAGGATATGGTCAAGGATAATGAAAACACTACATTTATCGTGGGGCACAATCCTGCAGCCTACCACATGGGGAACGTGCAGGGGGAAAAAAGGAGATAACAATGCAGACAGTTTAGGACAAACAACAGTTACAGGCAAAGACTGAGAGCTGTAGCAACTTGCAGGCATAAATGGAGTTGTAGCAAGTTTGACAAAATAGAGACCACAACGAGTAAGCACAATGGATATTTGTGGCACTATTTTTTAAAAAGTCGACGTTTCGATCCCAAGCTCATTGATTAACGGGATCATCTTCAGGACTAAATTTATAACATTTGCCTGGTTTTTAGCGCCTGTCAGAGTAAAGAAAACAAAGAAAATAGCTTGTGTGAACAAGGGAAAACTTAGAACATATTAAGATTACTCAAAAGTTATGGCATTTCAGAAGGTCAGGGTTATCAATTGTGCATATGGAGTTGTGGTTCAGACGGTCGTGCTCGGGCCTATTCCAGTCAAGTGAGCCGGGATTTGTTTGTGAGTGTGCTATGGCAAGCAGGATTTTATAAATGACATTCAATGGGGGAATGATGAATGACTGAAAGGTGTTTTGAAGTTAAGGCATCGGCGGGCTACCTAGTTTCTGCGTAAATGGTTTAAAAACTAGAACCACGTGAGTTATTAAAAGGTGTGTGAATACGCATTCCGATCGTGAGTGGCATGGGGGACAGTCGTGTTTATTAAAAAACTTGAGAACCGGTATCGGGAGGACGTGAAGTTATGAGAAACACGTAACCGGGGGTGTTATCCATTTCGGAATGGCGCGTGACTCAGTGAGAAAAGTAAGTGTAAGGTGTATTCTTACCCCAATTGAGGACATAGGGGTATCACATATGGCAGGTCAGAGTGGAAACTGACAATGAAGACCAGCGTGAATGATGTTGCTTTTGGTTTGGACGCTGTGAAAAAAGTTACATTGCGGTTGGATTTGGTGTGTCATAATCGATGTGGGGTTGGGATGTAATTGAGTCTAGGGCACATACCTTGCAGTTAAGGTTTCTATAAACCTTAGTGGGCGCTGGAGCATGCTGCTTCTTGCCTGGATCGGCTGTTGGGTAGTTAGATTGTGGTGCAGATGGGCCACACTTCAATGCGCCGAGGTGCTGCTTCAATATACTAATATGTTACAGTCCGAGCTTAAAGGAATTGAAAATAAGGGGAGGTTTTAGTCAAAGGCTGCCTAAGTGAGGAAAATTCTTAAAACAGTCAATTACATCGGGGTAAGGGGTTGTCTTACCTATGGAGAGACACAGCAATGGAGATCTCTGTCCTCAGCAACGATGTGCTGTGTAGTGACCGGCTCAATGGCAGGCACTAGTGTTTAGTGCTCTCATTTAAATAGAGCGGGAAAACACTAAAGGGCCTCAGAGGGGTGCCAAAAGGGAGGAAGGACTATGGATAGGTGATAGCTGTGTGTAACAGCGGTGGCCATCTTGGGTGAGTGAAAAACCAAGTGCGGTTAATGTGAAGTGCAATGCAAGGGCGTGCGTAAGTGTCATTGTGTGACATAAAAGGATCAATTTACGCATTAACCTATTGCAGTTATTTTCAGAACATGCTTGGGAAAATGGCCTGCACAATTGGAAGTAAAATGTGAACATTTACTGACGAATGTAGTATATACAGTTGAAAGTCACAGTTTGTGGCATATACAGGTACAAGTCAAGGTTAGGAATTTTCTCAAGAGATCAGCCAGAACAACCAATTAAAATCCAAGGTGTTACAGTATGGTATTAGTCAATTCATAAGAGGGTAGTCCAGTCCTCATTCCTATTCAGGCCATTTTTGATTGTATCAAAAAGGATTATTGCTTTTAGTTCTTCACGGTTTAACAAGTGGGTCATGTTGCCTCCTCTCTGTGGCAATTTGAGTACCTTCAGAATCGTCCAGCGGATGTCATCTTCGTTGTGTTTGGCATCCGTGAAATGTTCCACCAGTGGTGCGTTGGGTGTGTTACACCTGATACGACTTCTGTGCTGTCCAATGCTTGTCTTTACTTTTTGTGTGGTCTGGCCAATGTACAGTTTCATACAAGGACAATGTATTAAATAGATAACATTGCAGGTATTGCAATTAGAGAAGGCATTCGAATTTACTGTAATGTTATTGGCAGTGAAACTTTTGCCTTCAATCGTAAAATCACAAACATTACATCCACCACATTTGAAATGTCCTAGGATAGGAGAAAGACCCCAAAAAGAATCAAGTGTTACGTGGGGGACAGTGGTGGGAAGAGCTGCTCTTACCAAGTGATCTTTCAAATTTCTGCTTTTCCGGAAAGCGAATAGCGGTCTTTCAATGCTAAGACTGCCTGCATTAATGACTGGCCAGTGCTGAATTATAGACTTTCTTATTTGGTTGGATACTGGTGAAAAGGTAGTGACGCAGGCTATTCTTTCCAGTTCACTTTTGGGTTTGGGAGTCAGAAGTACATCACGCGGGCAGTACCATGCCCTTTTGGATGCATTTTTTACTATCCTCTTGGGGTAACCACGATCTTTCAGTTTAGATGAGAGAGTGGCTGCCTCTCTGAAGTAGTCTGCTTTGGAAGAGCAGTTACGCCTGATTCTCAGAAATTGAGAATATGGAAGTGAATCCCTCAGGGCCCTGGGGTGGTTACTTCCGTAACTGAGCAGCGTGTTCCGCTCAGTGGGTTTTCTGTACAGGCGTGTAAGTAATTCGCCTTCAGAGTGGAAGATTGTCAGGTCAAGAAAGGCAATGGCAGATTTATCAGTGGAGATCGTAAATGATAGGCCTGAGCAGTTGTTATTTAACCAATGAAGGAATTGTTGTAGTGCACTGATATCATGTCTCCAAATGATAAAAATGTCGTCAATATATCTTCGCCATAGGCAAATGCCTGGGAAGAATGGATTTGTGTCAGTGAGAATGGAACCTATCTCCAATTGGTCCATGAACAGAATCGCTAAGTTGGGGGCAAAAATTGCGCCCATAGAAGTCCCTTTGATTTGTTGGTAATACAGGTTAACAAAAGTGAAAACATTTCTTGTCAAACAGATTTCTAACAGTTGTAAAATGAATGGTGTTGGAACAGTATGGGGGCGGGAGTCAAGTGTTTTTTGTATTACCAATAGAGCCGCTGTCTGGGGAATGTTGGTATACAGGGACTCTACGTCCATGGTGCATAGTGTATCTGATGTGGGGTCGAATGGATGGTGTTCGATAAGGTTTATCATAGCCATGCTATCTCTCACATAGCAGGCAGTGACAGGTACAAATTCTTTGATGAAGAAATCTACATAAGAACCAAGAAGCTCAAGGATTGAGCCGCAGGGTGACACAATTGGGCGTCCAGGAGGGTTGGAAGAATGTTTGTGGACTTTGGGAAGGGTATAGATGACCGGTGTGCGTGGTGATTTCACATTTAAGAAAATGAATTCTTTTTTGCTTAAGTAGCCCTGACTGACAGCTTCATTTGTAAGTTTCAAGATAAGGGCCTGAATTTCCTTGGTAGGGTTGCCTGGAAGTCTCTGGTAGTGTTCAGTATTGTGTATATATTGAGAGGGTAACTGTTCCTAAAGAAGTCGTGTGTGCTCTCGAAGTGTAGACAGATCGGGTAGAGTGTGGGGAATTTCTCCTTTTGAATATAGTGCCCTCACACACCCTTTCGAGTGTCTTGCTTCATCATGGGGCATTGCTCCTCGTGGGGGTGGCGCTGCAGTCCCCCACGGGCCCCGCAAGAGGGCTCTTTGTCGGAGATCTTTTATTTGGAGACGCCGCAGTTGTGCATAGGGGTGTGTGGGCCTATCTAAAGGGTGATGAGTGGTGTATTTAAAAATTACTGGATAAAGTATAAGAACTTTATTCGCAACTCTACCTAGTAAAAGTTTAAAATGGTGAGCCTGGAGCTCCTCTTGGAAAAGAAATAAAGAGGGCAGATGTGAAGATTACTGCTGCTCTCAGGACGGTGCGTGTGAGTCCTAATAATAAATGGTCAACATGTTTCGCGCTTCAAGGTGGGTCCATAAGGGATCCCAATGCGCTTCGTCAGGACCAAACTATAAGTGGGTGAGACAATTGTGAAATGAAAGGGAACAGGTTTCAAAAAGGTTCTGTGTTGTAAACCTGTGATACCTTGTTAATAGGTTAATCCAGCGTCCACGCGCTGGTAGGTACTCCTTCTTGTATGGATAACCTTTACCCAACCTGGATCGGGTAGAAATACACAAAGAGAGAAACACACATGGATAGGGGAGAAAGAAAACACTGAAAATAAAGTAAATAAAACATAGCATCTGGTAATCATTAAACAAGATCTGTTGTGATTGCAATGTTACCCAGCAAAGGGAGTAACGTTTAAACCATGCTTCAAATGCTTACATGCAGGTACAAATGACTTGTGTTGGAACAGTATTCAACATCGTGCTCAAGACCGCTATGGTGGGGTGCGAGTAGTATTAGATCTATTAACAATACTCGAGTGCCATCTATGAGTATCTGACAACCTGTGTGAGAGTATACTAGTAGCGGTCATAACGTGATAATAGAGCGCTATTGTTTGTGAGAATCTTTTCCAAGCACGGAGCTACATGATAAAGCCTACCCTGGAAGTATTGGGAATGGGCTCCATCAGCAACGCGGAGTGGGCAGAAAGAGAAACTGGATAGAGGAAACAAAAATTATCATGGATATCGGTAAACTGTTATCAGACAACGAGCGCATGAGCTCACCTCATTCGTTTAAGTGGATACTCACGGGTGCTCTTTCGCCAAGGGTGAAGTAACCTACCCCTCCTCCGAACAGCGCTGGAATGGACTAGGGAAGTTTAGAGAACACATCTATAAGTATGTTACTTCGTGATTGCTTAGTTCCGGGTAGGGGCGGTCCCGGGACGCCGAAAAATGACATCATGACGTAGCGTCATGTGTAGTCAGGGTGATTCTGGGCGTCACCGGATCTTATTGGTCGTTAGGTTTCTTGTTAGCCCTGGAAACCGTGGGAATTGTTCAGTGCTTGGAGATGACGTAGTGGGACTGAACATTCAGTTGTTATGGTGACCGGGGGTGTGTCTGACAGGGTGAAGTACCAACTATTCGAAGGGATATACGTTTGCAAACGTCGCGGGACATCAATAAAGTTTTCGGCATATAGAAATGTCGGAATGAATATAAATTGTGTCGTTTCAAGGGGAGTATGCTATTAAGCCATACGGACTACGTAAGAGAGTGGTGTGGAATTGTCTCGTGTGGACCATGTTTGTGACATTAGGGATCGTAATGGGTTTTTTCATCTTTTTCTCTATTGAACAATGCATAGGAGTGTTCAAACCTTGTTTGTGTCATTGAGGGTCGAAATTTTCTCATCCTGTCTACTTTTGATCAATATATCAAGGTATTGATCATTATAAGAAGTGTAGAATGGTATGAAAGGATGGTGTCATGTTAGCTCAACCCAGGGAATTTCATCATTCAGGCCCCTAGTGTCACATCCCAATCTGTGGACCCATCGTTGCTCCTGTCTGAACAGAGTGCGTTTTGTCCAGTTAGGATTGGAAACAATGATGGTCCATCTTAGACTGTTCGCTGTGTGTCCTTGTTCTGCGAAATGTGTCAGTAATTTTGTGTTTGTTTTCCCTCGTCTTATGGTACTTTTGTGTTCCCCTATACGAATCTTAGCTGCTCTTGTGGTCATTCCCACATATCTCATGTTGCATGGGCAGGTAATGGTATAGACACAGTTGGTCGTGTTGCAATTCGTGTGTCTAGTTTGGCGCCAAGGTGTCGCCAGGCCCAAGTCGATTTCTTTTGAAATCATGGTCTCAGCACATGTGGAGCAAGAGCCACACGGGTAATGGCCTACTACTGGTGGTAAAGACCAAAGTGTCGATTGCTGTGTAGTTTTTGGTCTTGGCCTAGTGTGTACCAGGTGGTCTCTCAAATTCTGCGTTCGTCTGAATGCGAACAAAGGTGGTGGGCCAGGGTCAAAAGATCCTGAATTCAGTATAGACCAATGTTTTTTGATGGCCTTTCGTACATTGTTGGAGCTTGGAGTGAAAGTAGTGACACAAGTCATAGTGTCCAATATAGGTTTTTCTTTTATTTCAAGCAGAGATTCCCTGGGGCTGTTTCTGGCTCTCTTATGAGCTTGACGGATGATGTTGTTTGGGTAATGTCGTTTAGCCAGATTGTTACTGAGAAGGTCAGACTGTATCTCAAATTCCTTTTTGGTGTCACAGTTCCTCCGAAGGCGTAGGAATTGGCCAACTGGGAGGTTATTTCTGAGAGCTCTTGGGTGGTGGCTGTCATAGATCAGGAGATTGTTCCTGTCTGTCGGCTTCTTGTAGTTGGTTGTATGAAGGCAACCATTTTCCAACGAGATAAGGAGATCCAGAAAGGGAATTTTTTGGCGTGATCTCGTGCTTGTAAATTTCAAATAAGGGTTGAGAGTGTTAACCCAATTGCAGAATTCCATGCACTGTTCTTCATTCCCTTGCCAAAATAAAATGACATCGTCAATGTAACGACGCCATAAAAGGATGTGTTCCTTGAAGGGGTTGTTGTCTCCTAGAATGTGTCGTTCCTCAAAATGAGCCATGTAAAGGCATGCCAGGCTCGGCGCGAATGTGCTTCCCATGCTGGTGCCTTGTATCTGATGGAATAGTTGGGATTTAAAGGCAAAGAAATTTTCTTTCAGAGCAAGGGAAGCACAGTCGCAGATAAATGGAATATGGGTGATGTAAGGCCAAGGGTTGATGTTTCTGAGGGTGTCCTCTAATACTTCCAAGGTGGCATCCTGTGGTATGTTCGTATAGAGGGCTTCCACGTCCATTGTCACTAGGAAGTCTATTTTATCTGCATCTGGAAAGAGATCAATGAGATTGAGGACCTCTGTGGTGTCCCTCAGGTAGGTGGGGGTCTTACTCACTAAGGGGCGTAGATAGAAATCGCAGAATTTACTTAGTGGTTCCAGAACAGAGTCAATGCCAGAGACAATCGGACGGCCCGGACGCTGGATTAACCTATTAACAAGGTATCACAGGTTTACAACACAGAACCTTTTTGAAACCTGTTCCCTTTCATTTCACAATTGTCTCACCCACTTATAGTTTGGTCCTGACGAAGCGCATTGGGATCCCTTATGGACCCACCTTGAAGCGCGAAACATGTTGACCATTTATTATTAGGACTCACACGCACCGTCCTGAGAGCAGCAGTAATCTTCACATCTGCCCTCTTTATTTCTTTTCCAAGAGGAGCTCCAGGATCACCATTTTAAACTTTTACTAGGTAGAGTTGCGAATAAAGTACTTTATCCAGTAATTTTTAAATACACCACTCACCACCCTTTAGATAGGCCCACACACCCCCATGCACAACTGCAGCGTCTCCAAATAAAAGATCTCCGACAAAGAGCCCTCTTGCGGGGCCCGTGGGGGACTGCAGCGCCACCCCCACGAGGAGCAACGCCCCATGATGAAGCAAGACACTCGAAAGGGTGTGTGAGGGCACTATATTCAAAAGGAGAAATTCCCCACACTCTACCCGATCTGTCTACACTTCGAGAGCACACACGACTTCTTTAGGAACAGTTACCCTCTCAATATATACACGTGATTCTGAGGGAGCACGGGTACTGGACCTCTCTCCAATTACGCTCCCGGTCCCCCCCTCTTCTTATACAGTGTTCAGTATTGCCCAATTGGCGTAGGATTTCTGTTGTGTAAGTGTCTCTCTCCTGGAGCACTATGCCGCCACCTTTGTCAGCACTCTTTATCACCAGGGTTTCATTGGTTTTGAGCGTATTAATTGCTTGTTTCTCTTGGAGAGTAATGTTATAAGGTATAAATCTTTTCTTGCTCTCCAGATTGGACAGATCTTTAAGTACTAACTTCTCAAAAGTCAGAATCTCCACTGGTAACACACTAGCAGTGGGTGAAAATGTAGATGGGGGACGGAAAGGGGTATTAGCAGTGTTGGTAGGGGATGGGTGGAGTTGAAAAAAGGCTTTAAAGCGGATCCGTCTAAAAAATCTGAGGAGTTTCGTTTGTAGCTCCATAAAGTTGGGACGGATAGTGGGCACAAACGAGAGCCCTTTCTTAAGCAAGGAAAGTTCAGACTCTGTCAATGTTTGTTTGGACAAGTTGAAAATAGGAATGACATCCGTCATTGCTGTGGTATCGATGGGGAACTCTACCATTTGTAATAGTTGTTGCGTGTTTTGCGTTCCCCTGGTGGGCTGTACCACCGTTGTGTTTTCTTCGCTTTCCCTCGTTGTGGTGTGTCTAGAAACTAGGTAGCCCGCCGATGCCTTAACTTCAAAACACCTTTCAGTCATTCATCATTCCCCCATTGAATGTCATTTATAAAATCCTGCTTGCCATAGCACACTCACAAACAAATCCCCGCTCACTTGACTGGAATAGGCCCGAGCACGACCGTCTGAACCACAACTCCATGTGCACAATTGATAACCCTGACCTTCTGAAATGCCATAACTTTCGAGTAATCTTAATATGTTCTAAGTTTTCCCTTGTTCACACAAGCTATTTGCTTTGTTTTCTTTACTCTGACAGGCGCAAAAAACCTTGCATATGTTATAAATTTAGTCCTGAAGATGATCCCGTTAATCAATGAGCTTGGGATCGAAATGTCGACTTTTTAAAAAATAGTGCTACAAATATCCATTGTGCTTACTCGTTGTGGTCTCTATTTTGTCAAACTTGCTACAACTCCATTTATGCCTGCAAGTTGCTACAGCTCTCAGTCTTTGCCTGTAACTGTTGTTTGTCCTAAACTGTCTGCATTGTTATCTCCTTTTTTTCCCCCGCACGTTCCCCATGTTGTAGGGTGCAGGATTGTGCCCCATGATAAATGTAGTGTTTTCATTATCCTTGACCATATCCTTGAGTATCTGAAAAATTAAAAATCCCCTGTCCGGCTGGACATCGGATGTGTATAGTAACCCATTGTGGTCTATATTTAATTTTATGTAAAATTTAGTGTCTGCTCAGGACCATTGTTTTCTACATATATAATTGATACCCGTGGTCCTTAGCCATTTTTCGGGTTCCCTTGTTTGTATAAAATACGATTAGCGCAATCGCTGGATTGCAAGTGTTTTCTATACCCTTTCCTACCTTCTTACAGGCAGGGCCTTCCTAGTACCTCTCACTTGTATGTGTCTTTACACCCTCTATTACTCTTTAGCTCAGAATGTCAGCACTTGCACCTCTTTATTCAGACGATTACATTAAGAAAATATGCTCAGGTCCCTCCCTTCTCTCAGACACTCCGGATGCCCCAACCCTCACTAACTCTTCTCTCCCCGAGCAACTTGAAAAACTTAAGAAAAAACAAATCAGGTTACAATTAATGGTGTTAATACTTACGGAATATTTGAAAGCAGAAGTAATCCCCGTAGGCTTACAAGTCAGGAACATCCCCGGTATCTTCACAGACAATCCCAAATATATCTCCAATTTTAGTTACATTGGCACTACCTGTTCCCGACACTGGCTAGTGTTAGGAATAGATATTGCAACTGAAACCCTTAAAACATTTGAAGCTGAGATTTTGGACATTGAAAAGCAGCTTCAGGACTCGGGAAGTACAGCAGAAAGCAAGAAATTATTAGAACAGGTCGAAAAAACAATCGCTGACTTCCATAGACTAGAGCAGAACAAAAAGTCTAATAAAATCAAAAAAGATATTAAACTATACAATATAGAAAACACCTACCCCTAGCTCCAAAAAGATTTTTACAACAATAGATTCTACTCTAACCCTCAACATAGTAGACCATGGGGGCGATTCAACAGGCGCCAAAACCTGGTAGGCTTTTCAGATACCTCTGCCGACTCCTCAGATAGCTCAGATCAAGGAGAAGGATCAAGCTCAACAAGACGAGGAGGTGCTCATTCTGACAATTTTTTAGGCAGAGGCCAAGCAGACACACCACAACGAGGGAAAGCGAAGAAAACACAACGGTGGTACAACCCACCAGGGGAACGCAAAACACGCAACAACTATTACAAATGGTAGAGTTCCCCATCGATACCACAGCAATGACGGATGTCATTCCTATTTTCAACTTGTCCAAACAAACATTGACAGAGTCTGAACTTTCCTAGCTTAAGAAAGGGCTCTCGTTTGTGCCCACTATCCGTCCCAACTTTATGGAGCTACAAATGGAACTCCTCAGATTTTTTAGACGGATCCGCCTTAAAGCCTTTTTTCAACTCCTCCCATCCCCTACCAACACTGCTAATACCCCTTTCCGTCCCCCATCTACATTTTCACCCACTGCTAGTGTGTTACCAGTGGAGATTCTGACTTTTGAGAAGTTAGTACTTAAAGATCTGTCCAATCTGGAGAGCAAGAAAAGATTTATACCTTATAACATCACTCTCCAAGAGAAACAAGCGATTAATACGCTCAAAACCAATGAAACCCTGGTGATAAAGAGTGCCGACAAAGGTGGCGGCATAGTGCTCCAGGAGAGAGACACTTACACCACAGAAATCCTACGCCAATTGGGCAATACTGAACACTACCAGAGACTTCCAGGCAACCCTACCAAGGAAATTCAGGCCCTTATCTTGAAACTTACAACTGAAGCTGTCAGTCGGGGCTTTTTAAGCAAAAAAGAATTCATTTTCTTAAATGTGAAATCACCACGCACACCGGTCATCTATTCCCTTCCCAAAGTCCACAAAAATTCTTCCAACCCTCCTGGACGCCCAATTGTGTCAGCCTGCGGCTCAATCCTTGAGCCTCTTGGTTCTTATGTAGATTTCTTCATCAAAGAATTTGTACCTGTCACTGCCTGCTATGTGAGAGATAGCATGGCTATGATAAACCTTATCGAACACCATCCATTCGACCCCACATCAGATACACTATGCACCATGGACGTAGAGTCCCTGTATACCAACATTCCCCAGACAGCGGCTCTATTGGTAATACAAAAAACACTTGACTCCCGCCCCCGCCCCCATACTGTTCCAACACTATTCATTTTACAACTGTTAGAAATCTGTTTGACAAGAAATGTTTTCACTTTTGATAACCTGTATTACCAACAAATCAAAGGGACTTCTATGGGCGCAATTTTTGCCCCCAACTTAGCGATTCTGTTCATGGACCATATGGAGATAGGTTCCATTCTCACTGACACAAATGTTATGTTATGTTATGTTAGAACTATATTTCTTGAGCGCACGGCTACCCAGAACGGGTGTCCCGGCGCTTTGGCAGAGAGTCCTGAACACAACCAAGAAAAACCCAGCGGCAGAAACACTGTAGGCCCACTGGTTAGGCGGAGAAGATGAGCGTCTTGAGCTCCTTTCTAAAGGCCAGAAGATTGTTAGCCTTGCGGAGTGACAGAGGGAGCTCATTCCACAAACTGGCCGCCATAAACTGGAAAGACCGGCCTCCCATCCGCACGCGTTTGATCACTGGTACCTCCACTTTAGCCAGGTCAGCAGATCTCAAACTCCTCCGGGGAACGTAGAGAGCAATCCGCTTCCTGAGGTAAGCTGGGCCAATGCAGTGGAGGGCTTTAAACGCCAACGTGAGGACCTTGAAACTAATTCTGCTAGGGATAGACAGCCAATGCAGCCTACCGCGCAGTAGAGAGGCACTGGCTCTCCGTGGAAGGCCAAAGATGGCACTGGCCGCCGAGTTTTGGACAACTTGCAATCTGGATACCAGATATTTAGGCAGACCAGAGAAAAGTGCGTTAGCGTAGTCTAAACGCGAGCCCACAAGTGCTTGCACGATGTTCTTGCGATATTGAAGGGAAAGCAGTGGGAGAAATTTCCTCACCATCTTCAAGATACCGAAACATTTCCCCGCCAGGCCCGTGATGTGGGGACGAAAAGAAAGACTGTCGTCAAATACCACACCCAGATTTTTTACTTGGGCAGATGGTTTCTCAGGGGGGAACATGTCGGAAGGCCACCACGATTTCCAGCCAGGGTCCTCAGCGCAGCCAAAAAAGAGCAACTCGGACTTATCCGAGTTACATTTCAGGTTCTGGTGCTGAAACCATGCAAAAACAGCACTCAGGCAGTCTCTGATTCTGTCGCCATTAAAAACCTCTCCCTTCCTGCAGGTAAACAGGAGCTGGGTGTCATCAGCGTATGAGATGACCCGGGCTCCAAATGCCTCAGCGACCTTCGCCAAAGGGGCCACATAAATGTTAAATATGGTGGGGCTCAGGATGGATCCTTGAGGCACCCCCACCTCTAGCGAAGGCATTTCCGCGGAGAACGGAGGAGCCCAGATCACCTGCCGACGGTCGGTTAAGAAGGATTGAAACCAGTCCAACACCGCCCCCCGCAGACCTACCTCCCTGAGTCTTAGGAGGAGGCCGGCGTGTGGGACGGTGTCGAATGCCGCCGACAGGTCCAGCAAGACCAGCATAGCCTTTCCCCCAAGATCAAGCATTTCCCTGATGGCGTCGGTCACCTCCACAAGAGCTGTCTCCGTACTGTAATTGGCACGGAAACCAGATTGGGAGTCATGCAGCAGTTTGTTATTCTCTATAAAGGTGGTAAGAGTATGCTGAACATGTTTCTCCGCCACCTTCGCCAGAGCAGGGAGGAGGGAGATTGGTCTATAGTTGTCCCACTGTAAAGGTTCGAGCAGAGGTTTCTTAATGAGCGGGAGAATAAGAGCATGCTTCCATTCTTTAGGGACCACTCCAGAACTCAGAGACATGTTGAGCAAGGGGTTCAGCAAGTTGTTAATAGCTGGTGCCACCGAGCTCAGGCATTTAGCCGGACACGCATCCAAGGGGGATCCAGATTTCAGCCGGGAAAGCAGTTCCAGAGAGGACTCGCAGGATAGCGGGGGGAACGTCGAAAGAGTGGGCGCCAGCTCGGCTGCAGCGGATGGAAGGACCTTCAGATCACTTTCCACAGCTGCAGCCACTTCCAGGGACCCCACCCGATCGAAAGAGTCCTGAATCCTACGGATCTTGTCCACAAAGAAGTCAGCAAGCTGCTTGATCCACTCCTCAGTATGGGAGTGAACCCTAGCGGCCGCCACCGGCTCTACGAATTCCTTCACAATTCGGAATAGTTCCCGGCTCGTGTTATCAGCCTGGTCTATTCTATGCTCGAAGTAGATCTTTTTAGCTTCGGCAATCTGTCTGTGATAGGATTTTATCGCACCCCTGTACTTCAGTTTCTCCTCAGGCGCATATCTGCGCCGCCAGAGCCTTTCAGATCTTTTGCAGTCCTGGCGCGCTTTTCGCAGAGTAGCAGTGAACCAAGGAGCGGAATCCTGGCAGGGGGCTGTCCTGACCGGTTTCCGAGGGGCAAGCTCCTCGAATCTTGTCCGAAGCCAGTCCTGGACTAGCGGCAGGTCGACTTCTAAGTTCCCAGTCGTAATGCAAGGATGAGCATGGAGTGCGTCAGCGAGCATATCAGCTGACACCAGGTGAAAGGCTCTAGCTTGACGAGACCCGTCCTTATGAGCTCTTTGACTCGTCTGGTGCTCAGCTAACAACACGAAATTAATTAAATAATGGTCGGACCATAGAACCGGCAAAGGGGAGGACACCTTAATTGGCACAGTGGAAAAGATTAAATCCAACGTATGCCCTTTCACGTGCGTTGGACTATCGATGAAAGAGGTCAGTCCGAGCATCTCGGTAATGTCCCGTAATTTAGATGCATCGGCGTCAGTTGTCGAGTCCATGTGCAGATTTAAGTCGCCCAGCAGTACACAGTGTGCCGAGCGCACACAGGGTACTGACAGTGCCACCTGTAAATCCTCGATAAACGAGCCTAGAGGCCCTGGAGGTCTATAGATCAAAATTCCTGTGCAGGTATGTGAAGCCGACAGCTGGAGACTAAAGCCCAGAGCTTCACAACCAGCGATATTATCTACAGGATAAGAGGTGCAGACAAGGGACTTGTCAACAACTAAGGCCACCCCACCACCTCTGCCTCCAGTTCTATCCCTCCTTAAGATGGTGAAGTTGGGGGTAAGGGCACTAGCGATGTCAGGTTCCGAGCCAGCCCCCAACCAAGTCTCTGTCAAAAAAAGACAGGAGATTTTCGAGAGCGTAAGGAGGTCCCAAATTTCCATGGAATGACGCGCCAAGGATCTGGTATTTAACAAGGCACACTGACATTCCAAGGGGAGGGAGAGGGGAGCGCGAGATGGAGATGATATGGGACGCCAAGAACATCCAGGGCACCCTTTAGCCAGGTGTCGACCACCAGGGAAAAGACAAATACAACCGCTCTTGGGGGGACGGAGCGCACATAAAGCGGCCGCACTATACCTAATCATCCTACACACCTACCCAAGATGCCAGAGTCCCGCCTCGGCCGCCTCCGAGACGCTGACGAGCGCAGACGGGCAGGACTCTGGCACGACTCAGGCGCAGGGATGGCGCAACCGCTGCGCGTCACCGCTGCGCTAGTCTGGCGAGCTTTAAATAGCGTCGTCTCGGCGTCCCAGGTGACCTGGACGCTCAAAGGTGGCGCTCGCACTACTCCCCACTCCAAGATGGCGCTCAGCCCAAACCCTCCCGGTAACCCGGATCCGCCCAACAGCGGTGGAGTTCACCAAAGTTAGAGTGCAAGTAAGGGCCAGAAATGGTTTAGAGGCAGGGAAGCAGGCTAAAAAGTAAAAGAAACAAAATCCAAAAAACGAAGGTTTTTTTAAAAATACAGAGCAAACAAGCGCGCGACCAGCGCGGTCCTAAGCGAGGTGCCAAGAGAGATCTTGGCCACAGGAACCCAAAGCAGGCTCACCTTGCAGCTGGCTCGCCCTAAATAGCGTCGTCTCGGCGTCCCAGGTGACCTGGACGCTCAAAGATGGCGCTCGCACTACTCCCCACTCCAAGATGGCGCTCAGCCCAAACCCTCCCGGTAACCCGGATCCGCCCAACAGCGGTGGAGTTCACCAAAGTTAGAGTGCAAGTAAGGGCCAGAAATGGTTTAGAGGCAGGGAAGCAGGCTAAAAAGTAAAAGAAACAAAATCCAAAAAACGAAGGTTTTTTTAAAAATACAGAGCAAACAAGCGCGCGACCAGCGCGGTCCTAAGCGAGGTGCCAAGAGAGATCTTGGCCACAGGAACCCAAATCCATTCTTCCCAGGCATTTGCCTATGGCGAAGATATATTGACGACATTTTTATCATTTGGAGACATGATATCAGTGCACTACAACAATTCCTTCATTGGTTAAATAACAACTGCTCAGGCCTATCATTTACGATCTCCACTGATAAATCTGTCATTGCCTTTCTTGACCTGACAATCTTCCACTCTGAAGGCGAATTACTTACACGCCTGTACAGAAAACCCACTGAGCGGAACACGCTTCTCAGTTACGGAAGTAACCACCCCAGGGCCCTGAGGGATAAACTTCCATATTCTCAATTTCTGAGAATCAGGCGTAACTGCTCTTCCAAAGCAGACTACTTCAGAGAGGCAGCCACTCTCTCATCTAAACTGAAAGATCGTGGTTACCCCAAGAGGATAGTAAAAAATGCATCCAAAAGGGCATGGTACTGCCCGCGTGATGTACTTCTGACTCCCAAACCCAAAAGTGAACTGGAAAGAATAGCCTGCGTCACTACCTTTTCACCAGTATCCAACCAAATAAGAAAGTCTATAATTCAGCACTGGCCAGTCATTAATGCAGGCAGTCTTAGCATTGAAAGACCGCTATTCGCTTTCCGGAAAAGCAGAAATTTGAAAGATCACTTGGTAAGAGCAGCTCTTCCCACCACTGTCCCCCACGTAACACTTGATTCTTTTTGGGGTATTTCTCCTATCCTAGGACATTTCAAATGTGGTGGATGTAATGTTTGTGATTTTACGATTGAAGGCAAAAGTTTCACTGCCAATAACATTACAGTAAATTCGAATGCCTTCTCTAATTGCAATACCTGCAATGTTATCTATTTAATACATTGTCCTTGTATGAAACTGTACATTGGCCAGACTACACAAAAAGTAAAGACAAGAATTGGACAGCACAGAAGTCGTATCAGGTGTAACACACCCAACGCACCACTGGTGGAACATTTCACGGATGCCAAACACAACGAAGATGACATCCGCTGGACGATTCTGAAGGTACTCAAATTGCCACAGAGAGGAGGCAACATGACCCACTTGTTAAACCGTGAAGAACTAAAAGCAATAATCCTTTTTGATACAATCAAAAATGGCCTGAATAGGAATGAGGACTGGACTACCCTCTTATGAATTGACTAATACCATACTGTAACACCTTGGATTTTAATTGGTTGTTCTGGCTGATCTCTTGAGAAAATTCCTAACCTTGACTTGTACCTGTATATGCCACAAACTGTGACTTTCAACTGTATATACTACATTCGTCAGTAAATGTTCAAATTTTACTTCCAATTGTGCAGGCCATTATCCCAAGCATGTTCTGTAAATAACTGCAATAAGTTAATGCGTAAATTGCTCCTTTTATGTCACACAATGACACTTACGCACGCCCTTGCATTGCACTGCACATTAACCGCACTTGGTTTTTCACTCACCCAAGATGGCCACCGCTGTTACACACAGCTATCACCTATCCATAGTCCTTCCTCCCTTTTGGCACCCCTCTGAGGCCCTTTAGTGTTTTCCCGCTCTATTTAAATGAGAGCACTAAACACTAGCGCCCAGTGCCTGCCATTGAGCCGGTCACTACACAGCACATCGTTGCTGAGGACAGAGATCTCCATTGCTGTGTCTCTCCATAGGTAAGACAACCCCTTACCCCGATGTAATTGACTGTTTTAAGAATTTTCCTCACTTAGGCAGCCTTTGACTAAAACCTCCCCTTATTTTCAATTCCTTTAAGCTCGGACTGTAACATATTAGTATATTGAAGCAGCACCTCGGCGCATTGAAGTGTGGCCCATCTGCACCACAATCTAACTACCCAACAGCCGATCCAGGCAAGAAGCAGCATGCTCCAGCGCCCACTAAGGTTTATAGAAACCTTAACTGCAAGGTATGTGCCCTAGACTCAATTACATCCCAACCCCACATCGATTATGACACACCAAATCCAACCGCAATGTAACTTTTTTCACAGCGTCCAAACCAAAAGCAACATCATTCACGCTGGTCTTCATTGTCAGTTTCCACTCTGACCTGCCATATGTGATACCCCTATGTCCTCAATTGGGGTAAGCATACACCTTACACTTACTTTTCTCACTGAGTCACACGCCATTCCGAAATGGATAACACCCCCGGTTACGTGTTTCTCATAACTTCACGTCCTCCCGATACCGGTTCTCAATTTTTTAATAAACACGACTGTCCCCCATGCCGCTCACGATCGGAATGCATATTCACACACCTTTTAATAACTCACGTGGTTCTAGTTTTTAAACCATTTACGTAGAAACTAGGTAGCCCGCCGTTGACTTAACTTCAAAACACCTTTCAGTCATTTATCATTCCCCCATTGAATGTCATTTATAAAATCCTGCTTGCCATAGCACACTCACAAACAAATCCCCGCTCACTTGACTGGAATAGGCCCGAGCACGACCGTCTGAACCACAACTCCATGTGCACAATTGATAACCCTGACCTTCTGAAATGCCATAACTTTCGAGTAATCTTAATATGTTCTACGTTTTCCCTTGTTCACACAAGCTTTTTTCTTTGTTTTCTTTACTCTGACAGGCGCTAAAAACCAGGCAAATGTTATAAATTTAGTCCTGAAGATGATCTCGTTAATCAATGAGCTTGGGATCGAAACGTCGACTTTTTAAAAAATAGTGCCACAAATATCCATTGTGCTTACTCGTTGTGGTCTCTATTTTGTCAAACTTGATACAACTCCATTTATGCCTGCAAGTTGCTACAGCTCTCAGTCTTTGCCTGTAACTGTTGTTTGTCCTAAACTGTCTGCATTGTTATCTCCTTTTTTTCCCCCGCACGTTCCCCATGTTGTAGGGTGCAGGATTGTGCCCCACGATAAATGTAGTGTTTTCATTATCCTTGACCATATCCTTGAGTATCTGAAAAATAAAAAATCCCCTGTCCGGCTGGACATCGGATGTGTATAGTAACCCATTGTGGTCTATATTTAATTTTATGTAAAATTTAGTGTCTGCTCAGGACCATTGTTTTCTACATATATAATTGATACCCGTGGTCCTTAGCCATTTTTCGGGTTCCCTTGTTTGTATAAAATATAATACATTCTGCAGCTCATAGGCGACCCCTGGTCTACCTATGCCCTGGGTCCCTTAGTACCATATACTAGGGACTTACATGCGTGCACCAGTAACCAATTGTGGAGGTACCAAAGTACTTACCATGACAAGTTTAGGGAGGAAGCACAGTGGCTGGGGTCCTGATTAGCAGGATCCCAGCCAGACTAGTCAAAAAACATATTGACACCAGCAAAAAGTAGGTGTAACCATGAAAGCAGATCCTACAATCATGAGTCGTGTCTCAGGGTCTCTTCTTTTGGTCTGCACTCTGTTTCTCTATGGTAGGGTTTGCATTCTACAAATACCTACCATCTCTTCATACTACTTACATATTCAGAGTTGCTCAACATACGTTCCTCAGAACCGACATAAATCTGATCATGGAATCTTGTGTGGCCTGCACTAGTGGTTTTTTAGGTCTCGCCTGACCCAGCGCATGCGCTGGTCTGGCGAGACTTATTGAGAGGGCTCCAATAAGTGCTACAAGGCCAGCCTAGAGCTACAGTGCAAGTGCGCGGGCGCGCACGCCACGCTTTACCGCGATTACTTTCACTTTCGCGGCCGCACGGCCGCTTTGATGTTTGATCGTGATCGCAATTGCGATCACTTTCGCGGCCACACGGCCGCTTTGCATAGCCAATAGGTCTCGCTTTTGGGACCTTATAAGTATTTAGTTATGCAACTGTTGCATAGCTAAACACTTATAAGGTCCCAAAGGCGAGACCTATTGGCTATGCCAAAGCTTGTTTAATGTTGTTTTTACATCAACTGCTCAATGTTGACTGATACAGGAGCATGGCTGCGCGGCTGTAAGCCTTGGCTCGTCTTTCTGCCAACCAGATGCCCAAGATGCCCCCCAACATCTCAGGTTGTGTTTCACACTGGCATGTCGTTTCTAGACATTCTGCAGGTCCAGTCTGACGGTTGGTGTGTTTTTCAGCAGTGGCTGGGGATGTGCCCAGCATGGTGTTCGCGCTGTATCAGCCTTGGTCTTCTTCCAGTTGCATCGGGTAGAAAGAGTGGGAACCATCTAGACAGGCGCATCATTGACCGGGACCATATACCAAAGGGCCTGCTTGCGTTTCCGCTATGAATGTCCTGGCACAATTTGCTTCCAAGCCCTGGAGAAGTCCACGGCACGGGTCAGCAACTGGCCCAGTCACTCTGCTCTCTGACAAGGCATTCCCCTGAGTAGATGCCAGAAGTGCAGGGCCAGGCAGCTTGGCATGCCTTTCAATGCATGTGGGGTGAATTGCAGGAGACAATTTGATATTTTGGGACTGAAATAGAGCATGTACTGCTGATAACAACAGACTATTTCCAGAAAAAAGTAATATGTTTGCTGACAATTACATGTAGATATTTTAGGGACAGAATTATTGTAATATCTAAAAAACAGAATTAGACAGTATAAAAGTATTTGATATTTTCGGTATCAATTGCCAATTGAGTGTGGCTCTCTTTTAGTGAGTAAAGTTGTAGTTATGCTGCACATTGCAGTGGGATAATGCACAGGTCTGTACATCTAGTGTTGACGTCATATCATTTCCTGTAGAATCATCTGTGTCTTAGCTCAGGTGAGATTACTTCCTGGTATGCTATCACGTTCTGTGATATCCTCAAATACATCTTAATGGTCCTGGGAGTGACAGAAATTTAAAAACAGGCCGCTCTTTTAAAAAGGTTGTATGTCACTGCTCTCACCTGCCGACTAATATCTGACCCTCAAAAATCTAAGACTTCTACCCTGGACCCACCCATCTATCTTTTCCCACAAGGATACTTTAGGTGTCACCGGCTAAATCTCAACCAGAACTCTGGACCCCTAATGATATCATCTGTTTACATGTAATTTTCTTACCTGAAGCCTCTTCCAGATTATCTACTCTCCCTCTGCAATCTGAGTCTCCATGTCTTCAGCTCTACCACTTAACCCTTTAAACCATACTCCCACTGCTCATCAAAGGCCCAACACTGCTTCCCTTGATATCCAGCAAGTGAATATTAGCGAATGCACACCTTCCCTTGACTTCAGTAAAGGGAAGGTCTGCATTCGCTATCATTCACTTGCTTAGCAATTTATTATTCTCCCCACGCGAGATTGCACCCCACATGTTTAGTCAAGAAGTTTACATGAACATTTAAAAGCATCACTCTGGAGATGTCTGAACATCACAAGGTGTCTGGCGGACTTTTTGACTGGCGTCATCCACCAGCAGTCTGGAGAGCCCTCCGAACTGAGATTTTGTGTGGATTTTATACATCCTATGAACTCTGTTTTTTAATGCTGTTTTGACATTGTAATGCCCCACTGTTCATTTGTTTTCGTTCATATCTTGTTATGTCTATGATTTCATGCACATGTTTTATTGAATGTTTAGTTTTTCGTTGGATTCATTCGGGCCGTGTTTTTAGTTTGATACAGTGAAAGAAGTGCATTATGGGATTTTGAGGAGGTATCATTTTCGTAGGGGTTTGGGCTGTGTTTCTAGTTACGTCACATAATTGGGCACACGTGTGAGAGCTGTATTTAAGCACGGTTTGTGCGGGAGGGAGAATGGTGAAGATTTTTCCACACATTCATGAGGCGTGAAGATGTTTAGCATGCCGGTGGCGGCTTTCACGAGGTAAATGGGTCAACCAGATTCTTGCAAACGGAAAGGGGGGGTTTCGCTTTCTACTTTTCACTGTTTAGCATTTTAGCGATTTGTTAGTGAACTTAGATTATTATTTGCAAGAGTTCTATTCTCTAGCGGCTGCTTCAGGCTGTTTTCTAATCTGTTACAGTGACCCCTGATGAAGAACCAATAGGTTCGAAATGCATTGGCTTTTAAATAAGTGTTTGCCATGAAATCCGGATGACTGCACGTGCCAATGTAAAAACCTGGATTGGCGACAAAAGGCATCTGAAAATGCGAGAATAAAGCATTCTCGCCTAATTTGATGTCTCCGGATTGATTCTATAAACAAACTAAGAATATGGTTAAAAGTGAGATTTACAAGTTGGTGTACTGTGGATTACCTGGCTTACTTTGGACAATACGGCTCCCAATGGAGCATTTCCTCCTTTTAGCAGTGCAGCAGCAGGGAGCGCTTATTGCGGCACCTTTTTGAGCATCTCTTGATATCAAGCATTTCAATAGCCCACTCCGACACTATGTTCCACCCTACACCAAGGCCATTCGCGATTTTCCTATAACCAGGATCCAAACTGCATCATGCTGTTTATCTCTTTTTTATTTCCCAAGTGGTTTGTAGTCTGCAGTAGACCAGATATTTTCCTGCCCCATCACACACATCCTGCATAGAGCTCTTTTATTTCCACATCCCATATCCGGCATTCATCTCCACACCATATCACCCTCGTATCCTGTCACCCAGAATTGATTTTCCAAGTTTGTGACTAGCCTTTAATCCACCTCTAGATATCCTGGTAATCACCATCCACAGCTCTGACTTGACTTCCTACCTTCAGATCCACACGTTTGTTTTAATAACTCTGGCCAAATGTCTCTCTTAGTATCCCACTTCATTAGTATGACCTTCATCCGATAACTCATTCTGTTGCTCCATGCCCATGATATTGATATGCTGTTCATCTGCCTACACATGACCTGGATTTAATGCTCTAACTCATGAACTGTGCTTCATTCTCCATCTTTTTTGGAGGTCAGACTCTCATCCAATATTTGCCCTTTATCCTTCATAGTAGAAATTCTGGCCTGATGTGCAAAGTGCAGCATGTTGCAAATAAGAAACACACCCATAACCTACGACATCATACGTGCAAAATCTTCTTCTGTAGTCCCAATCACAACAAAGCAAACACTCTCCACGTGTGTAACTTTGACTAAATCCCCAATCAACATAATCTGATAATCGTTAATTTCTCCATGATAAGGGCTCAATTCTTCAGCTCAAGGTCAGATGTTCACTCCTTTCTCATAGACACAAACATCCTACCCATAATTTGCTCTTTGTCCACCCCCTCTGTATTCTTCACTTTACTGATCTACACTATACACTGACTTGGCATTTATAACCCAGAATCCTAACACGCCATTTACCTCTCACTCAACCAAGTTGAGGACCAGATCTTCATCCTCATAATGGCTTTGATTTCATCCTTCTGCTCCATGACCTACTCCTCAACCATCATGAACTTTCCTTGTTTTCTCCACCACCATGAATCAAGCATTCTTCACAATCGGAGAGGGCTGTGGACCAATTCTCCAAGTGTCCCAATTGTTCACTTGATGAAAAAGCAAGTTCAGCTCACTTTAGATGTTGCTACTAACCTGCTTAAAGGAGAAATTCTGGTTGCTGCGGCTACGGTGCGCCTCTCTCGTAAATACTGGATGTATGCTCAGAATGGAGTTGTGGTTCAGAAGATCTGCCTTTAAATGGCAGAAGCTTTTTTGATCAAAATCAAGGGGAATTAATAAAACCACCAGAACAAATGTAAAGCTCTCTGGGACCTTCCAGCCTAAGCTTCCAAAAGCTCCATGGAGGCCCTCGCTACAATGATCTTAGTCCACTGCTTACTTATCACCAAAGGTAGTTTCCCTCCCGGGTTAGAGGAGCTGGGAACATTTTCTATTGGCCTTCGAAAGGGTGATGGTCATCTATCCCACGATGTTGGGATAGACTAAGTGGCCCATAGCCTCTGGACGCCTCCAAGTCTCTCCTTCCGATGGAAGGCTGCCTGGCAGAGTTCAAGGCAGTATTGAGGGAAGATGTTTCAGGTGTCTGAGTGTTAGAAGTGGTTCAAGATTGCTATTTGTTTGAACTTCTGCAGTATTCATCAAGGATCAGGGTTGCAGTTCAACCACTGCCCATTGGATTTACTCAAGGCTGTGGCCTTTGAGAAGATGATAGACGATCTTCTACTCAAGAAGGAACTTATGCCACTCCTGTCTCAGGAGTAGGGTTTAGGAGTGTTTACAATTGAGCTTCTTGTTATCAAGCTGGGAGAGGGGGAGGCTTATCATCACATTATAATAACTTGAAGGGGATGAATGTGGTCATTCTCAAGATATCTTTCCTGATGCCACTGTTGAAAGAGGTTATTCCTATTGGGTCACAGAGGGCTTTCTCATGTTCCTACTTCCGCATTTCAGCGTATCATCAACATTATTGGAGTCATTGTTTTTTTGCGACTGTAGGCATTTGCAGCTCTGCGGGGTCATTTTTCAGTCCAAAGCCCTGCTCTTTAGGGTGAGATCAGAACAAGGGTGTTTTTATTAAGAAGATTTTGGCTGATAGAGATATTACACTCTTGAAGGATTCAAGTTCACCCGTATTTGCATAGTTGTTTAAAACATGCTTTAATGTTTATCTTGGTCCACAGACAGGCCTCCTTGTTAAGTTTGATATTGAGTGCCTTTGAGTGAATGATCAATGTAAACAAATCCAAACTGGTACTTTGCTAGAGGAGTAGGTTCATCAAAGCCCTCCTGAATACATGTGCAGGGCTGGTATTTCTTCAGCTGCTACAGCTGTGAGGCTTAGCTCACGTCTGCGGGATCTTTAGATATGCAAATCACTCGTTTATTTTTGGCTGAGCTCTCACTAACACATCGAAAAACAAAGTGATGGATGGAATGCTTGAATTAATCTTAGCCACAGGTGATCACTCGGGCTGCATCCCAATCCATCGTTTTTCACCCACCATGCCACCTCAGTTCGAACCCAGCCATATGCAAATCAGTCTTGACCCTACACCTCATGGGAACAGACCAACCCGAACTGCCAGACAGGTCCTCCCTGAACCAGAATACAAGCGACCCAGGACGTTTTTGCCTTATTATGGGCTTATCAGCCAGGTATAGCTTGATTCCAGTGGCACAGTGAGCTAGGGACCAATGTCTGAGATTAATTTTAGCATTTAATCCATCACCTTGTTGTTTTTGCATCTCACTGACACATGACAGCGTGTGTCTGTAGTGGCTAGGGTAAGGTGAAGTCTGAAGCCTCTGGCAATACATGTTTTGTCTTTTTGGGAATATGGCTTCCAGGGAGTAAAATGTCATATTTCCAGTAACAGTCTGTGAAATGGACTCTCCAGTGGTGGTTTAGTGCTAGAGCATCGCCTACTCTACCTGTTTTATGGACCACTGATGCCGGCATCATGAAGTGGGGAGCCACTCTATAATGAAATCAGCTTAGGGTCCCAGGGCTTTCTGAACCCAAAGGAATCCATGAAAGTCACCTTTTCCTGTAAACTGTAAAAGTTTGGCCATCAATAACCCCCACTTTATGTTAGATATTTCTAACATTATGTCTCTGGTGCATAAGGCTCTCTTGGTGCCCGTAGTAAAGGACTGTCCATAAGTGGATATTAAATGGGAGAAATACCCACTGCAATCAATAAAAGTACTTAGTTGTGACCTGTTAGACCTGCCAGCCTTAGGGCTGCCTTCCCCCTCCATTTTGCTGATCTCGTTTTTGCTGCCCTGCATTGTATCACTGCTAACCAGTGCATGTGCTTACTCCTTAAAACATGCTAACATTGGCATATCCCCAACTGGCATATTTAATGTACTTAATTGGTAAAGTGGTACATGTACACAGAGCCTGTAAATTAAATGCTACAAGTGGGCCTGCAGCACTTATTGTGTCACCCACTTAAGTAGCCCTGCAAACATGTCTCAGGCCTGCCATTGCAGCCTGTGTGTGAAGTTTTAAACTGCCATTTGACCTGGCAAAATAAACCAGCCTGGCTCAAACCTTCCTTTTTAACACATATAAGTCACCCCTACGTTAGGCTCTGGATTGCCAAGAGGGCACAGTGCAGTGTATTTAAACTATTGGACATGTACATTTAAACTTTACATGTAGTGAAAATCTCTTACATTCATTTTTCACTACTGCCAGGCATGTCTTTTCCATAGGATAACAATGAGTTACCTTATTACTCTTAATAAGCTGTAAATTCCAAATTGGATTAGGTAACCAGTTCATGTTTGGTGACTTTGGAATTGTAATGGAAAATCCTCCCTCATGGTAAAGTCAGATTTTAAATTACAATTTTGAAAATGGCACTTTTAGAAAGTTGCTTTTTCTTGCCTTTGCCATTTAGTCCCTGTACCCTGTCTCTGGGTCTAATGACTGGGTGTAGCTGACAGTTGGGCTTTTTATATTCCTCTTAGACAGTCACACACAATAGAGAGCTTAGGTGTGCCAAGACGGGCCATCACTGGCAGAATGGGAGGTCGGAGCTGGGCACAGCCCTAATTACACTTGAACATGCTGTTTCCTGCCTTCCAACAAAGAGCTGCATACCCACTCTAGTTGGTCTGGAGCAAGGGCAGGGAAAGCAGAAAGACTGTGGATTTCAAAGGGAAACCTCTAGAAGATTTTCCCACTCCAAAGGCAGAACTGAGTATAAATATTGGATCTCAGACACCAACTCTTCAATACACTTCTGGTCCTGTGGATACTCTGCCAGGAAGAAGGGTTGTTTTGCTGCTGAAAGTATTGCCACTCCGCTGGCCTGCTGCACTGTTGCCCTGCTGAACCACTGCCTTGCTTGTCTGTTGCCTTGCTCTGCTGTATGCTGCCTCTTGCCCTCCTGCCTGGGTGAGAAGGACTGGCCCTGCCTTTGTCAAACCCAGAAATCAAAATTAACTCCAACGGCTTGTTGGCTGGCCTCTGGACTAGTCTCAGGGACAGAATGCTCCAGCAACCTTGAACCCAGCAGCTAGACTATGCCATCTGTGAGTCCTACCCTCCCAAGGGGTGCCACCTCAGTCTTGGACTCTTGGAAGTGGGACTAATTGGGCTCTGCCAGCTCATCTGTGGACACAGCAGAATGGACCCTTCTCCTCTGCGGCGCAGAGCAATCGCAAGCAGAACCGACACATTGCCTCTTCTGCGATGGTTCTCCAGACGCAAGGTCTCTGCATTGACCTCGCAGCTGGCATCAGAACCACCACCTGTGCAAAGCTTTCCCAACCCAGGACTTCGCATCTCAAAACTCTCATTGACAGCAGGCTCGACGATGGCACTGGCTCATGCCTCGCAGCCTCACAGCTCTTTGGAACCGATGCATCCCCTTGACTATGCAACGTATCCCCGACACCGGACTTTGCATTGCAAGTCCTCGTCAACGGGATCCTCAACGATGATGCAGGACTTCGCATCGCAGTCTCAGAACTCCTCAGAACCGAAGCATCATCTCAGTTGTGCAAAGCATCCTTGGCACAGGAATTCGCAATGCCTTGCATCCAGGACTTTAGGTACTCGTTCAGTGGGCCTAGCTGGGTCCCTATAGCTGGCCCACGCTCCATCTTGGTCAGCCTGAACGTGTGACTTTGTCCCAGTCTGGCATGACCAGATAGCCACAGTTGGCACTATTTGGTGCAGCTGTCACTGAATTCTTTAAAATTCCTTATCTCCAGATCTACTGATTGGATGTTTGTCATTTTGGTCTTGTTTTATTTATTCAAATATACTCAATTTCTCTAAATCTGGTGTGATATCCATTTGTGGTGTTTTTTTACAATCTTACTGTGTGAAGTGTTGCACAAATACTTTACATATTGCCTCTGAGTTAAGCCGGACTGCTCTGTGCCAAGCTATTCAAGGGCGGAGCACAGGTTAATTTAAAGCGAGGGTGTGACTTTACCCTGACAACAATTGTGGTTCCTGCTTGAGTAGGATTTCACCCCTCTCAGCCAATAACACAATTTCTTATAGTACCCAAAGTGTGGACATCAGCTTAACTCAGGAAGTAGCAGCACCACAACTCATCATTCCAGTATTATGTACTACTCTTACTAGGTCATTTTAACATTGGGGTCATTAAATCGCAGTAAGTACATTAGGACTCTTTCCTTTGTGAGTACGTTTTACTACCTTTACTTTGGGAATACGTTTACGGTTTTGTTAGCGTTTGGTCAGAGTTTCCATTGGAAGAGCATTTTTTGATTTGCTAAAACTACAGTGCCAGTTGACAAAACAATCCTGAGCTCCTTCCTGGAAATTTCAGGGCCCAGCAGGAGACGAGAAAAAGGTGTCCAAAAATGCATTTTTCCCATTCAGCTTCCCAGAGGAATTTTGGTAAGTCGTACGGAAAATACAGGTGAACAGAGCTACACCAGAATTTGGCAGAAAGACAATCTTTACTCAGAAAGCGTGCCATTGTGATTTGGTATATACTGATAATTGGACTGTTGGACCCACAGGAGTAATGCTATACTGCAAATTAAAAAATAGAGCATTCTGAATTGCTGGGCGGGCTTTTCTTTTCATGTGAGGCCCTTCGGTACCACAGGACCGGGTCCAGGCCCGAGATGCAGAGCAATCTGATTGGCTATCCACAGCATCAACAGAAATGGTGCAGGTGCTATTCTAGGACTTGGGAATTAGTCCCTGTGTCCTGTGTTTTAAAAACGTACGGTATTATGAGGGCAGGATAGGGGGACACCTCTGGAGCCAATATATATATATTTTTTTAATGCTTAGTACTCTCATGTGACCAAGTGAGGCCTCCGATGACGACCCATGGGGTATTGCAGGACCCACTGCGGCCTCCAAGCGAGGTCCCATGGTGGTAATGTAGGACCATGCAAGAGTTAAAAGGTGAAGCTTGCACTGTCCTGTGGTACCTTGGTGTGCGGCCTGTGCAACGGTACCTCAAGAGTACCACGGTGTCACCCCAAAAAATTAAAACATGGAAAATGTGGTGTGGGTGACCATTTGGCGTTAAACAACCATGGAGAGTTTGCCAGCAAACCTAGGAAATTCACTGAAAAAAATACAAAGGTTAAAGTGTTGCTATAGTTAGGCCTTGTAATTATGAAAAAACACACTTTTTAAACAAAAACACTTTTTGAAATTAACCAGTTATAGTTTACTGAGCTAACTATACCTGTGCCCCCGTCACGCACTGCTTATGACCTCACATACTACATTAATCATGGCATGTCCAATGCAACACTGACAGCCCTGCCAGGTTACATAGGTCCATGCTTGATGTGCTGCTCCAGTCAAGGCTTTTTTACTTTGAATTCTGGGACTTGTAGTCTTATTCATTACATTATAAAACGGGACTATAATCCCGGAATTTGAAGAAAAACACCTGGAGTGGAGCAGCACATCACGCATGAACCTGGGAAACTTGGCAGCTATGCACTGATGACATCATTGAGGAGATCTCAGATGACATCAGTGATGACATAGTAGTAATACAGTCCTGCCAAGTTTCTTAGGATCATGTGTGATGAGCTGTTTCACTCCAGGTTTTTCTTTGTATTCTGGGACTTGTTGTCTTCTTCAGTCTGTAAATAAAACAGCGCTACAGCTCCCAGAATTAAAACAAAATTCCTGGACTTGAGCAGCACATTAACATTGATGTGGGAAACTTGGCAGCTATGGTCATATACAGCATACAGTGCGTACGTGTCGGTCGATAACCAGCGGCGGCCGCCATAAACGAAGGGTGGTGGGCAGGTGGGGTCGTAACGCGTGGGGGGAATACAATATAAAAAAAAACCTTACCTTTTGCCGCCGCCCGCTCTAGCGTCGCTTCTGGTCACGCCACCTCTCCTCTTCCTGCCTGCTGGTCCCAGCAGCCCCTGGGACAGACTCCCTGTCCAATCCCCGTGCTGCTGAGCAACGCGGAGATTGGTCTGAGCAGGCAGGAACGACACCCTGCCCAGACCAGGGAGTCTGTGGGTTTTCTCCGGCCCGGCTGCTCAATGCAGCTCAGCTGGAGAAAACCTAAGTGCGCATGTGTGTTTTGGTCGGCATGAGACGGCCGGCCAAACACACATGAGCAGTTGGGGAGTGAAGTGTGTGCAATAGCACTCCTCCTCCTCCCTCCCATGCCTAGGCCCCGCCCCTCCCAACACCGCTGGCTAAGAGCCGGAAAATTTAAATTAAAATGATGCAAGAACATCGTTTTATTTTAAATTTGCTGGCTCTGAGCCAGGCAGTGGGGCGATGCTCCGCCGCCATCGCGGAGGAGCCGCCACTGATAACATGCGCCCTTGTTGAAACTATTTGTGAAGCAAATACACCTGTAAAGAAGCACCTGAGCAAGGGAGTTATTGTTATAGCCTTTACATTTGCCAACAAATAGAGTCCCACGTGTCCACTCCCCCTCCAATGCTGCCTGTTGCCCCAGCCCATGTGTTTCATGCTTCTCCCTCCCTCTTCAGTGAGTGGAGCCCTTTGCAGACTGGAGATAAACAAGCCCTGCTGGGGAGTGTTTGACAGAGAAGAAAGACTCCCTGTCCGGGAGAGTGATGCAGCGCGTGCACGGCGCTCGATATCCGCCACCGAACTGCGCGGTGATCAATTCTTGCTTTATCTCGGGCTTGCAAGAACACCCCCAACCCGGCCCCCGGGGGACGCCAGGCCAGCTACACTTGTTACACAATTCTAATTGGTTTAAAACTGATTACCGGGTCGCTAATTACTGCGCCTATTGAACAGTAAAATACAGCTCAGGGATACAATTAAAAAGTGGACCCTAATTAATCAAGAGTAATTAGCAGACGGGAGATTTTTCAGCGAGATTAATGAATGCGGGAATGCTGCGGGTTTGGCCGGGGAGGGTTGCGAGGTGTGCTCTGGAGCCAGGAGCTGCGTTCACTTGTTTACCAGGCGGCTTGTTGAAGCATCACTCTTGTGAAGGCCCTTCAGCAGATTCGCGCCTTTCTCTCACATCCTGTGATTTTCTGTCCTCAAGTGTCCTGCACAGGCATCGTGACACTAATCAGAAGAAACAGTTGTGACAACTGAAGGCCTTTCACCTAGGGGTGCTGCTGCATTGCTTAATTTGAGCTGGTGTGTTCTGGTGCTCTGCGCCTACACTTAATTGTCAGCACCTGCTTTTATGATAGTCTGCACATGGTGGCACTGTCACTCGAATTTAGAGATAAGTACGACAGCTCTTTATTAATTCAATAAACAATACGAAATGACCAATACTTACCACCCAGCTTTGGGGGCCTGGAATTGTCGCACTTTTAAAAGTGTGATGATTAGTAGTGTTTTGGTGCTGTCACTGGCACCTCTGGCTGAGGCAACGGTGGTGCAAGCTGCAGTGGCCACCTGACCAGGACCCTGGCACATATTTTTTTAAATTAAATTAAGAACTGTGGATGCCATGCCTCTAGTCTTGGGATTTTCTTTTGCAAATCATCATTAACTGCACCAGGTTGGGCTCACAAGTTTCCCTACTTTTTAGGTCTGGCCGAGACACAGTTTTACCTGTTTCATGAGCCTATTTCATAGTCTCGGAAATACTCAGGGCCACTGGAATGATGCGATTGTGCGCCCGCAGCATTTACAGCATGACTATGGATTTGCTGAATTTGCCTTACAATCCATCATCTGCTGAACCATGTGCAGATTTCAACAGCAATTGAAACTGTGTCTAGCCCAGACGGATCGGATAAAAAAAAACAAATGTGGTGACATGTTTCCGTGCTGTGGTAGGCCCTTCGCAAAGGTTGACTGGCCATCTTTCAGTTGCTTATTGCTGTATTTAGTTGTTAAACTCATACTAAGGCGGTGAAATCTTTACCATGTGTAAAAAGTACAAGATAATGAAGTAATACTAGCACAAAATATTCCCTATTATGCTGCATAATTTACCTTTTCTTGATGCATAATTTGGCCAACCCTGACACATAATTTGGTCCTCTCCTGCCGCATAATTGCAGTGGCCCTGGTTACACCACACACAGAAAACAGCTTTGTGATGCTCAAGCTGGCACTGCTCTGATAGATTGCCATTCCCTCTTTAGTTCATCCTAGTGGACAGCATTCATAGCCAGAGACTGGTCGTACACCTCCAGCCATTGGCTAGCACGTATTATCCACACTCTGAATCAGCCCAAAGGACTGCCACTTGCTGTCAGGCTTGTTAAACAGTGTGGGGAGACTTTGTATGAATAAGTGTAGTTGGCTTTTCGACACCTGCTACCTGTGGTGTTTGTTTTCCCCCTGGTGCGTGGCGTGGTCCCCGGCAGTTCGTCCCACCTTTGCCCGGACTACATTTCCCAGCAGCACTTGCGGCGGAACCGGAAGCCGCAGGACACTTTGGCGCGCCTGGAGGCGCTTAAATTGCAGCAACGCCACTGCATCGCGGGTCCGCGCGCGGGTCGGCGCCGGGCTAAGCCCGGGCAAAGGGCGGGCCCTCTGTGGCCCTCAGTAGCCGAAGGAGGCCGGGTCGGGCCCACCCCATTGACTCATTGCTGTTGAGACAATATTACGCCAGAACTGGTATGTGTGGTTATTATCACTAAATCTGTAGCAATCATCTTGGTGTTGACACAGAGTCAGACTCAATTGTGTTCTGTGCTGTTAACCGGTGTGTAGTGATATCCTTGCACTATGAATGAGTCGATGAAAAAGGGTACTCTTGATAGTTATTTCACGAAACCTAACACTGATTCTGCCCGGGAGGCTGCTCTTGCAGAACTTAGGGCTAGACGCCGTTGTTCAATAGAACACATAAAAAATATGGCATCAGCCACGCCGTTTTCTGAAGCTGCATGCCCGGACAATGAGGTTTCTTCTTTTCAAGATTCCATGCCACCCTTGGGTATTAATGACTCCATTACGTGCTCTGTTACGTCTATTGTGCGCGAACAAAGTACTGATTTGGCCTCACCTGTTCTTCTTTCCCCCATCCCTTCCCCCGACGACTCAAGTAATATCTTGGATGTCCAAAATGAGTTATCGTCTCAAGTTACTGAGTCGTTACCCACCATTGATATCACACTTAGCCAGAACACACTGACCGGTCCATTGCCCAGGAAAAGGAGGAAGGTAGTTTCTGAGTTACGCAAAAACAAAAGCAATAATGTTTTTAACAGTAATTCCACTGTCGCCTGTTCTGGAAAAAGTGCTACCCCCTGCACAGTGAAACCATCATCTACTGGTAGTATTGCCTCTTGCTTGAATCAAGTTGGAACCACTGGGGAGTTACTGGATAAAATTGATAAATTGATGAAAAAACTTATGCTGCCAATTGTAGAAAGCTTAAAGAATATTGAAAAAAGGCTAGAGAAAGTTGAAACTTTAGTGGGCAATAAGATGGAACAAAACACGACTCCACCTGGCCCCTCACTTATACCATCCACCGCCTCGGTTTCTGCTACAGTTTCTCCTAATTCGTCTCCAGGAGAGCTAGCCTCTCAAATGATTACATCTACAAGCAAGGGAGGGGTTAGCCATTCAGATAGTACCACCACTTCCAAACCATCTTGTACAACCATGGCTAGGAAAAGTGTTGTAAATACCCCAAAGAAAGGGGGTCAATTGTTTGTCAAACCTGGGTATAACGCAGATTCCTCGACAAAACCACGAGGTCCGCTGTCTATCAATTTACCACCAGAGGCAGTTCCCCTGGTAGTTGTGCTTGCAGGGGTTCCTATGATAAAATCGGATGATGTAGAAGGATACCATCAATTAAAAAATAAAGTTATTCACTGGCTAGGCCAAAATCGCCCTCTTCCTCCTTACATTAATGGGGAAATTTTGCATGTAAGACGCCTGCCCTGGTTGGGTAACACGCCAAAAACCATAAACGGGGATGTCATCCTCATTAATTTTAGGGACCCAAGAGCTGTTGCTCATATTTTAAATTGGCAAACGCCGTATAGGAGATCCTCCATCACAACATGGGAACTTACTTATTTTTTTCCAAGACCAAAATCAGTTGCCATCTCCGGTCTGGGGGACTTATCTAATACCCAACATATTCCTGTGATCCCCTTGAGAAACAGATTTGAGGTGTTAGAAAGCTTAGAGGATGTTGATTGACTCAACAACTATGAGTCTATGACAGCACTACCTGAGGCGCCCGAGATGAATACAAACATACATTATAACGAGTCCAGTACTGTATTACTTACAGCAGAGGTAGAACATACCCCCGAGCATTTGGTTGATCTTGTTCTGCCTGCACCAGATAATGATACGGTTATTACCCAGGAATCATTGGGTAATCTATTCTCATGGAATATTGCTGGGTTGACCTCCAAAATGGAATCAACGGAGTGGATGAGCTTTGTCAATAAATTTGACCTATGCATATTCCAGGAGACTTGGGCCTGTGAAGCATGTTTTAAGCAGGGTTATTTGAACTATTTTGTCCCTGCGGTAAAAGGCCCTAGGGGCAGACCAATGGGGGGCCTAGTAGTATGGGTTCGTCAATCCTTAAAACTGGGCATTAAAGCTCTTGACACAAAAAACAAGGATATCCAACTAATTAGACTAGACTTAGATAAGCTGGGCAGTGTAGACATCTATAATGTATATGTCCGGAGGAAGAAGAAAGGGAGGTCTGAGGTACTAGAAGATCTGGATAGCCTTATTGACATACACTCGTCGACCAACAACATTATCATTGCGGGTGATTTTAACAGCACATTTGAACCCTTGATAAGCAATGATGAGTTGTTTGGAGACGAGGAAGATCGACTATGGGGCGTGCCTAAACTGGAGTTGCCTCCCATAGTGCGATGGTCTGCTGATACCATTGGTTTAAATGCTCTATGTTATGGAAAAGGGCTAAGAGCGCTGAATGGCAGGACTAGTGGAGATAGGAATGGTGCAAGCACATTTGATAATGGCAGGCACAATAGCAGAATCGATTATGTGCTATGCAGCCTAAAGTTATGGCCATCAATTTGTGACATGTCGGTGGATGGGAGGCTCGAGAGCGACCATAATCCCTTGTGCCTGTCACATAAGTGGTGGCCACACACTGGCTTGCCTGTGGGACTTCCTGTGCTCGTCCCACCCCGGACTGTTCCTACCAATAACATGAGGAGATTACGATGGGAAAAGGTAGCAATTAATCAACAGGCTATTGTTAGTATTAATAGCTACGTTGATCAAGCCACACTGGACCTAGAGCACTGTAACACACTTAGCAATGGCTTAGATAGGGTTGAAGGAATTCATAATTCCCTTTTTGACATAATTAAGGGATATTTCCTTAAGCCTGTCAAGGACAGAGGCGATAGAGTCCCAAAGCCAGCTAAATGGTACAATGATGAATGCAGGGAGTGTAGACTTGCCCTGGGTAATGCTATCAAGGGAGGGCAAACAGCTTTAATCCAAGCTGCCAGGAAAAATTACAAAACTAGTATTGTTAAGGCTAAACAAGCTTGGGATGAGCAACACTGGATTGAGCTAAAGGCAGCTAGCGATAGCAGGGATTCTCGGCTGTTCTGGCACATTGTTAGGTGGGGAAAATCAGGCGGTCCTGAATCCCCTCATAACAATGTCCCTGAAACTGAATGGGCAAAATTTTTTAAAAACCAATATGCTGTTTTTAACACCACCGAACGGCATGAGACAATCCGTGTAGACCTTCCAAAAGAAAACCTTTTTTGTCCTAGTGAAATCATGATGGCCCTGGATGCAGTTGCCTGCGGACGTGCCCCCGGCCTTGATGGAGTGCCAGCGGATCTATTTGTTAACGATAAAGAGCGCTGGTGCTCATATATCCACCATCTTATCAATGCCATTGCCCTGGGTGCATCAGTACCAAAATTCTGGCAGGGTGCAGTAATTATCCCCCTTTTCAAAAAAGGAGATCGATCATTGCCAGGTAACTACCGCCCTATAAGCCTTATAGATACCATCCAAAAGGTAGTGGGGCGTGTGATCGTCAATAGGCTCCTGGATTGGGCGGAAGAGACTAATGCCCTTTCAACCTTCCAGGCTGGCTTTCGACGATCCACAAGTACGGTGGATCAGGTCTTTCGTTTTACCATGATACAATGGAGGACGGTGGTGCTCGGCAAAGGAAGCCTGTATGCGGCCTTTGTCGATCTACGGGCTGCTTTTGATCTGGTCCCTCGACTAAAGCTATGGACGGTTCTACAGAAGCAGGGCATCCCAAACGATTTGTTATCTATGATAATGAGACTCCACGAATCAAATTATGCAAGAATCCAGTGGGGTGGCTTAGGCTCGGTTACCTCAGACTTTCCAGTAGAGAGGGGCGTTAAACAGGGATGTTCGATGGCCCCAGTCCTTTTTACACTTTATATTAATGATGTTGTAACACGTATGACTTCTGCTCAAGTGGATGCTCCTTTTTTAGATGGTATTAAAATTCCTATTTTAATGTTTGCTGATGACACACTCATCCTAGCTAAAACGCCAAGTGGATTGCAGTGTGCTCTGTCAATCTTTGACCAATTTTGCAAAGAGTATGGCCTAGAGGTAAATATTACTAAAACTAAGCTGATGACTTTCAACCCCCATCGTAGTTTCAAGACAAAAATCACCTTAAACAATCGTCCGCTGGAGGTAGTGAACAATTTCACTTACTTGGGTATGCACATATCCAATGCGAAGACCTGGCGGCATCATATCGAAATTGCAACAATCAAACATAGGTAATTGGCAGGCGCAATCAGCTCAGAGCACAGAAAATCCTTCACTAAACCTGTGAAACCCGTTTTACAGGTTTACGAAGCTAAAGCTCTGGGTTCTGTACTTTATGGTGCTGAGCTGTGGGGGTTTGAAAAAATGCCGGCTCTCCAACTCTCAGAGAATACATTTTTAAGGGCCATTACAGGCGTTCCTAAAAGTACCCCACTGCTGCCCCTTAAGTATGACTTGGGTAGAAGAGCCATTTTAGATATGGCGCGGCTCCGCCCAATATTGTACTGGCGCAGGTTATGGACAACGCCTGCGCTTTCTCACTATGCAGGGGGCTTTCTAGACATTATAAGAACTGACCTCCACCATAAAATAGGTTGGTTAAAAGCGCTTAGGGCATCCTTGCTTGAGCTTGGTTTGAGTACACTTTGGGAAGATCCTGTAGGTTCAACCTTCCCTTCTAAAAGTGTGCTCAAGACCATTTATTGGGAGAGGGTTGCCCAGCGGAATTGGTGTAGCTCCAGCACTGGTAATATGACTAGAGAGTTCCTAGAGGCCAAGATGTATCCCCATCCTGAACCTTACTGGGATATTATAACCAAGCCCAGAGACAGGAAGCTTCTCTTTCAACTGAGAGCTGGAGCACTTCCCCTTAGATTTTTAACAGCAAAATGGGAAGCGGGAATTAGTGCTGTCTGCCCTGCCTGTGGTACAAACAATGAAACTATTGGTCATTTTTTGTTTTCTTGTAAAATCTATGCTGCACCACGGCGTATATGGCTTACCCCAATGTGCAAAAATTTAGGAACTACTAGTAGCATTGTTGCTCTACGCATTATATGCACCAGCACATTGCCTTGGATTTCAACTGCCACTGCAAAGTATCTAGGATGGGCGTGGATGATTAGATTGAGACTGCTAGTCATTTGACTATTCTCTTGAACAGGGTGAGACTGCTAGTCTTTTTACTATTCTCCCCCTTGCTAACTTTTAGCATTTTATCATATGTAATCTGTTTTAAAAAATTCTTTTATCAATTAATTGTCTCTGTTTTTAATAATTAGTATCCTCTGTTATTATCGCGGAATGTTCAACCCAGGGCTTCAATTATGTCTACCTGCATGTGATACAAACAACACTGTCGCTAAATGAAATAATGTCTCCCTTATGGATGTAATTTAATCAGAATTTGTTTAAAGTATGTAGTATCGAATTATACTGAATTTAATAGTTTTTTAACTTATTTAATGAAATGTTTATTGTAAATTGTACCTTGCTTTTATGAATATCATTAGAATAAAGCATACTTTGACTGTGTGTGTCACTGCATTTTGCTTGATCGCTGCCTGCTTCTGCCTCTAAAAGGAACTGGCACTGCCAGGGTAAGAATTTTGTGAATCTGTGAAATTCCACTCAATCCTGCCCACCTTGCAGTCCCTTCACTGCTGCTCACAGAGATCCCTACTCCTGGTGGTTCATTTCTGCCTGGAGAGGTCTTTACTGCTGCTCATAAAGATCTCATCTACTTTACCCTGTGTTTCTTGTCAGTGCTTCACAAAGATCTCATCTACTTTACCCTGTGTTTCTTGTCAGTGCTTCACTGCTGCTCACAAAGATCTCATCCACTTTACCCTGTGTTTCTTGTCAGTGCTTGTTGAGGCAGGAAGTACCATAAGATAATGTTGCGTTAATAAAGTATTTATTAACAATAAATTACAAGGGCCCACGAGAGGCTACAAGCAGAGAAGCGCCCCAATGACACCAGAGATAGCAACTAACGGGAGCTTAGCATGACGTCACATGAGTAGTCTCCGAACATTCGGAGATGACAGATAGTGACGCGAATAATAAACATGGACAAAACACTACCATGGCCTACTATACAACTAGACATGGTTACTTAACAATACATGCTCAACATCTCCCTTTCTCAATACAAGAACAATTAAGAATGTCAGTAAAACATATAGTCAATAACGTTTAGGAAATTTGATCTCCCTTCCAGACCTTGTTGTGGGACACATTTCTTTACATTCCACATTCTCCAGGAGCATTGTATTATGATTTTTTTGTTTTGATTTGACCCATCATTTTCCTCTGAGTTGGGTCTTGTCATTACGCTGGCATTGAATATCTCTCCACCAACGTTGTTCTCATTTGTGCCACAGATAGTTCTTGTTCCTTCGTTGCTAGACTCATTCAACCTCCTCTCTATGTTATATGAACTTTGGCTGTCAAACATATCTTCCTCCCAATCTAAAATGCTCTCCTCAAGAACTCCATCTAGCTCCTGTTTACTTCTCATTATAATTTTCTCCTGTCCTTCCTTTAGCTTAACTACATCATCCTTGCTCCGCCATCCTTTTCCTACTATACAAACAGCACCTTTCGTAGCTTGTTGTAAACGAACAGGATTACTGAATACTGACTCCCCCTTTGCCACCTTGTGTTTTTTTTTTAACAATAACCCAATCTCCTTTTTCTATCACCTTCTCTCTTGCCTTATTTGTTTTGTCTGAATATTTTTTTGTTCTTTCTTGCTTAGAAACGATACTCTCTCGTACTCTTACCACATCATCTTTTATTTCCTCTGATGCCTCACTTCCTTTGTACCACTGGTTAAATTTTGGTGTGAGTTCACTGTTACACTTCCTCCCTCTCATCAAATAGAATGGAGTGTACATGGTGGTTTCATTAGGGGTATTGTTATATGTGCTTACTTTATCACGAATATATTTTTTGACATTTAAATTTGACGCAGCTGCAAGCTGGATACCTTCTTTTATAAACTTGTTCATCCTTTCCACCTGTCCATTACTTTTTGGGCTATATAATGGTGTTTTCTCTTGTTTTATCCCTAAATGGTCAAAGAAATCTGTCATTTGTTTGGACACCAGTTGCGTACCATTGTCAAACTATTATTTTAGGTTGCCCTTCCATTGCAAAATTTTTTGTTAGGAATTTTATAACTTCTTCTGTGGTTATAGAATGTACAAACTTGTAATGTACCCATTTTGAATAGTAGTCGGACAGTACAATTACATATCTGCAATCCTCTTGCAGTATGTTGAATGGCCCTGCAAAATCAATTGCAATTTTGTCCATGGCTGTTTGGTATTTCTACCATTTGTAGCTCCCCCTTGCTTAATCTCCAATGTTTGTCAGCTTTTAAACATTGTTCGCATTTGACGATGTAGTTGTTTACGTCGCTGATCATTCCTGGCCACCAATAATACTTTTTTAGAATGTTTTTCGTTGCAGTGTTTCCTGGATGGCCTTTGTGAGTAATTTTTATTAATTTAAGTCTTAGTTTGGCGGGCAGTACAAATAAGTCACACCTTTTTAAGAAACCATTTTCAATAGTTTGTTCCTCACATATTTGTTGAAAACTCTTTAACTCATTTTGAAGGTTTTTGATGGGAGGCCATTTTGATCTTAGATGATTTATGACTTTTTCTAATATGGTGTCCTCCTTCTGACTGTCCAACCACTCCACCTCTGTTATTGATCCATTGCACATCACTGTTGCATCTACCAAGGCTACAACACATTCTGGTGCCAATTACGATCCGGTAAAAAAATTCCCTGTACGACCCGTATCCGGTCTTTTTACCGTACGAATCGTACAAGTGCCGTACAAACTGGCAATCACGATTCGCATGGTAAAAAGTCCATACGAACCGCCTTGGGAATTATTCCCCACACGTCCTCGGGTCGGAAAATGTGTCCGACACGTCCTCGGACGATTTACCGTACAAATGTGAAAACTCAAGTCCGACCGAGGAATCACGATCCATCCCGTGCGTCCGATGTCACAACCGTATGGAAAAAACACCGTCCGCACCGAACTCCCATAGCAACCATGGAGACATGTGCCCGCATACGCGCCCAACACTCCCCCCGCCCCCGTACGTCCGAGACGTACCCCCCGTGTATGTACACCCCCACCCGTGTATGTACACCCCTGTACGTTCGAGTCATACCCCCACCCCTGTACGTGTCGTACCCCCATGTATGTACACCCCTGTACGTGTCCCACCCCCGTGTATGTACACCCCTGTACATTTGAGTCGTACCCCCACCCCTGTATGTGTCATACCCCCGTGTATGTACACCCCTGTACGTTCGAGTCGTACCCCCACCCCTGTACGTGTCCTACCCCCGTATATGTACACCCCTGTACGTTCGAGTCGTACCCCCACCCCTGTACGTGTCGTACCACCGTGTATGTACACCCCTGTACGTTCGAGTCGTACCCCCACCCCTGTACGTGACGTACCACCGTGTATGTACACCCCTGTACGTTCGAGTCGTACCCCCACCCCTGTACGTGTCCTAGCCCCGTGTATGTACACCCCTGTATGTTCGAGTCGTACCCCCACCCCTGTACGTGTCCCACCCCCGTGTATGTACACCCCTGTACGTGTCCTACCCCCGTGTATGTACACCCCTGTACGTTCGAGTCGTACCCCCACCCCTGTACGTGTCGTACCCCCGTGTATGTACACCCCAGTACGTTCGAGTCGTACCCCCACCCCAGTACGTGTCCTACCCCCGTGCATGTACACCCCTGTACGTTCGAGTCGTACCCCCACCCCTGTACGTGTCCTACCCCCGTGTATGTACACCCCTGTACATGTCCTACCCCCGTGTATGTACACCCCTGTATGTTCGAGTCATACCCCCACCCCTGTACATGTCTTTACCCCCGTGTATGTACACCCCTGTACGTTCGAGTCGTACCCCCACCCCTGTACGTGTCCTACCTCCGTGTATGTACACCCCTGTACATTCGAGTCGTACCCCCACCCCTGTACGTGTCGTACCCCCGTGTATGTACACCCCTGTACGTTCGAGTCGTACCCCCACCCCTGTACGTGTCGTACCCTCGTGTATGTACACCCCTGTACGTTCGAGTCGTACCCTGTAGGAAGGTGGATATCTGACTATGGTTACCCCCAACTTTTTGCCTAGTGTCTAGCTGGTTTTTCGACTTAGTTGGCCTGAGATCCTGCCATTCAGGGTCTCAGGCTGTCTGCTCTCTCTTTAAAATAGACTCCATGTACCCTAGGTACATTCCCAATTGGTAAGGATCACCTTATTGGACCCTGTACAGTGTACCCTAGGTACCCAGGGCATAGGTGTACCCTAGGCCTCCCAGGGGCTGCAGCATGTATTATGCCACCCCTGGTCTGGCCTTCCAATCAGACACAACTGGCTGATCACTCAGCTGGGGCAAGGTCGTGTAATCACCACTTGCTTAGATACAGTATGCCTATATCTACCCTTGTATATAGACACATGTGTACCTATCAGTCACTCCTATGGCAGGCCTTAACAATCCTGGAGGCAGAGTGCTTGGTAACATGTGAGATGGTGCTCTAGCATGAGCTGAGCCTGTCTGCAGCTTTCGGAACCATGTCCTTATAGCTGTTCTATGATATAGCCTACCATATACTCTTAAAGTGCCTTATAATCTTAAACGGTTATGGTAACTATGGTTTGGCTTTATCAAAACATGTCGTGTAAGGTGTCTAACACTTTGGAATAATACCCCCATACCATTTCTGGTGATGAGGATATTATCCCTCCCTTCTAGAGGGAGAGACATGTTAAAATCCTACTTTGCTGTTTATCTCTAACCAAAGCCTCAGCATCACAAAATGGATGCTGCTGCCACAGACACAAGTCTGACCTCCTGCTGCTGGGAGTGATCCCAGCCAGGGAGGCCTGGACAATAGGTTTCCTGCTTGGGGAGGTGCTAGCACCTCCCCAGACAGCCTTTAGTGTATTGGGGCAGGGTGGGCTGAAAGGAATGAGACATGCCTGGGGCACACAAGGTGTTCCTTGCATAGTCCAGTTCAAACCGGCGCTGGGGCACTCCAGCCCCAGCTCTGGCGCGAAACTGGACAAAGGGAAGTGGGTGTAACCACCCCCTCCCAGGTCCCACCCATAAGGCGTGACCTAGCAGGTATCCCAGCCCCCCAGATTAGTATAAGAGTGGGAGTTGGGCCTCAAGACTTTAGATTATCCTGAACCTGCAAAACTGAACAGAAACTCTGGACCTTCGACATTCGATGAAAGAAGAAGACTGAGGAATCTCCCTTGTAGCCAAGGAGTGGCTACCCTGTGCAAACAGGCACCATCAAGAGACTACCCTTTGCTTTGCGACCGTTCTACGAGTAACCAACTGCAGAGCCCGACCAGAGCCTTGACTTCCAGACTTCTCCGACCCTCATCCACATCTGCAGAAGAGCTGAGATCCGTGGAGGCGACGAGCGACGTGGGACCGGCTACCTGGAAAAAGTGGCTAGTAACTTACAGCGCAGCTTCTGAGGTACCCTCGAAGTTGTGCACCGGGGATTGAGAAGCCCCAACCCCAAGCACCATCTGCACTGAAGATCAGCCCCCCACACTCCACGAGTCCTGCGTGGGGCCCTTCAGCATTTTCCTGCTTGCCGCGTCTGTCCGGTTGCTTGCCCGCTGGCTAGTGGCCTTTGTGACGACGCTCCCTGAAATCTTCTGCGCTGGTTTGGCTCCTCCAGACTGGCTCCCGCTTCTCTGCAAAGAAGAAGCACCCCAGACCTTCCTGGTCTGCACCAGAAGCAAGTCCTTCGTTCTTCGTGGGTTCCGCTTGCCAAGGCTTGGTGAGTCCTAGTCCAACTTCGACGCCGCCGACAGCAAGAGCCTTCGTGGGACGAACACAACCAGGCCAACGTTACTGGAGGAGGGCCATCCCGCAGACCCGTACACTACCATCCCTGGGAGGAGAGGGTGATGGCCATACTGCCGGTGGAGGTAGTCGAAGGATTAGGAGGACTCCGAGACCCGGGCGAGTACACAAACAACGCACCTCACATGGGGAGAACGTCATCCACAACCAAACCCACAAACAGGCACGCACCCACCCCAAGCTATCGCATGACTCAACCACACTCCATGAACACGCACATGCCACTGGCGCCACCATGCCCCATGCACCCAGCTGGACAATGTCAAGTCACAGGCCACAGAAGACACCAACACATGACACGATAAGCCGGATGGCGGGAGGGTGGGCCCCAAAAATCACATAGTGCAACTCAGAAGCAGACAACAATGCCATCTGCCCATATGGCCTAGGTCACAGCCAGACTAACACTGTGTCCCCACACAGGAAAGACTCGCCAGCAAATGGCGGACGCCTTGCATTAACACATGGGGGTGAAGGCACGTTTTTGCACATTACAGCAGCTAATGAACAGCCAACACTGTGAAAGAGTGGCAGCACACACCACCACAGCAGCAGCGCAGACACACACACTACACCCAATGGGTGCCTGGAGATCACAAACAAACTCACAGCAACAAGCCAAGGGCCATTCAAAGAACTGCTAACAGTGTGTGCCCAGGAAGCTGGGCTGAGCTGACAGAGGGTGACACACAGAGGGAGGGAGAGGGGGACAGAGAGGGAGGGAGACACAGGGAGACGGACAGAGGGAGGAAGCTGACACACGGAGGGAGGGAGAGGGGGACAGAGAGGGAGGGACACACAGGGAGAGCAAATCAGCCTTGTGGTGTGTGGGAATGTCTGCTCGTCAGCAGGTGGACTGCGTGCATGTAGACAAGGGTGGCCAGTGCCAGCACCCCCCTCTCCTCCATGGCAAAACACAGGGCCATGTCACAACCTGTGCACGAGCACAACGACAGCTACCTGCATCATTGAAGTGTGTGGAACAACTTCATGTGCCCACGTACAGTGCAACACGGAAGGCGCCAATGCACGGCTCGCCACACCTGCCCACTCCACTGCTGACTGCAGTCACACTTGACGCAGCAAGGAAGACTGTGCCACACATAGTTAAAGGCGCCAAAGTGGTGCCCAAGGGACACACCCATGCACAAGTGCACTGTGAGTGGAATGCAAGACAGATCCTAATTCCAAGAGGAAATGTGCCAACTTTGAAACTGATGAAACATGGATGTTGCATGGAACAAAATTAACATTGTCTCTCTCACACACAGGTCAACCTCGTGGTTCACCCCCCAACACTGGGGGGGAAGACTCACAGGACCCGGCTCTGCGGGAGGCCGATCCCACCGGCAGCGACGACTCTCACCACTCTGTGGACGACCCCGACCAACCTGGCCCCTCTGGTGTCCAACGACCTGCAGCACCTGCGTCAGGTACAACGGGGCCAACCACCACCCCCACTCCTGCCACATCCCAGGAGACACCCAGGATCCCTGCCCCACCACCACAAAGCAGCCAGGCTGGCCAGGAGGGACACGGTGTCCCGGGCACCCAGGAGGAGGCAGACGCCAATGCCACCCCTCAGGGGTCCCGGAGACCCGATGTGCCCACAAGGGCAGGCCAGGTGCAAGTGGGCAGGGGTGGTGGGAGTGGAGGACGGCGGAGGCGCCAGCCTGACCAGTTGGCTGCGGAACCGGTATATTCCCATGTCCGAAACATCCTGGACACATACCGGCAGGACACCACGGGCCTGGCCCAGGTTGTGTCCGTCCTCGAGGGGATCAAGACCCAGCAGGCCCAGCAACATGCGGAGCTACATGCCTGTCTACTGCAACACCAACGGAGGATGGAGGACGGACAGGCTGAGCTCGTGATGGCGTACACGGGAATTCACGATACACTCCGTCGGATGGCCGACAACATGGCCAACCCTCCCTGTGCCAGAAGGCGTAGAACATCACCACCCACAGGGAGGGATCAGGAGGAGGAGGAGGATACATCCGATGGAGCATCCCAGACGTCGTCACGGCCTGCTTCTGAGGGTCCCCGCAGGAGGGCGGGTCGTCCACGGAAAAGACCGTGAGGGTCGGCGCTACATCACCATCTCCCAGGACACCTGGCCTGGCACCTGGCCCACTGGAGCAACAGCATCACAGCATCAAGAGACATTCTCTGCCACATGGCCTTGCTGGTCACTGTCTGACCAATGTTGACAAAGACTGTGGCATGGACTCTGAGGACTTCCAATGGCAAGGACACCAACTCCCCCACTGAACTTTGGATTCGAAACTCCCGGAAAGCCCCTCATGTCATACCCCCCCCCCCCCCCAAAAAAATAAAAAATCACACCATGAAGAGAATATGCCTGCTGGTTGCATTATTACCTTACATGTGTCTTGTAAAGTCTAAACATGCCTGACTTCTCTTTTGACTTCAACCATCCACACCCTGGGGCCTGAGTCTGGCACAGGACACACGGGTCACAGTGTATTAGGCAAGACAGACATGGAGCACCATACACACCCGTGATGGGCCCAACCAGCTGAGGGTGTGGCCGCACAACCGTGCTGACAGACACATTGAGTACAGCAACAGTCATGCGCAGAGGTCAGGGATCCCGTCCAGTGTCCTGGGGGGCACCCAGGTATGTGTAGACAGGTGGCAGAACCATGTCCTGCAAGCTTGAGTCCGGTGGATGCAGAGAATGGGGGCCTGGCCAACGTTGGATGCATGGGGATGGCACATGTCACAATACCCACACACTCATGGACATCATGCACAATACACAGTCTCAGCCCACACACACAGCTTGCATCTTGCTACTCGACACATAGACACATAGCCACTATCAGGGAAAACCATGCCAGACATGCTGGATGCACCGTGGCAACACACCAGCATTGACTGAGAAGAGGCACCTTGGAGGCATAGGGACACCTTTATTAGTCATGTTTTCGGGATTGCAGAGGCAACTTGAAGTACACATGACCACTTCATTTGGAGTAACATGTGGGTCCAACACTGGCACCCCCCTTCTGCAGCACTAATGCGTGATAGCCATGGAACTGGCACACAATTGTCGGCTAACAGCTAAACACCCATAGCTGCTCACGGAGAGACTGCCATACACCATTGATCCGCTGATGTAGAAGTCCCACACCATGTCAAGCCAATGCAAACCGCATGTGTCCGAGGGCAGTGTTACACACATTGATGCCATCATCACAATCCACTATCCCATCACTGATGACTGTCAACCAGTCAGACCATCTATTCAGGTGTACACAGCTGCATGTTGTGTCCTATGGTGATGCTACATGGCTGCAGAGGAACCAAACATCGACAGGGGCAGTGTGCATACATCGTGAACAACTGCCACACCCAATACACCCCTGATGCATCCCTTACCCTAAGGAGACTTCCAAACTTGTCCGTGCATGTAACGCTGAGTCAGCACACGATGACGTGTCCATGAGGAATAGCAGTGCCACAACAATGCAACCAGCAGACGGCATGCGCAAGTACCTGGGGATGAGAGACACACAAGAAGTCAGCCACAAAAAGCACAGCCACTTGCATGTGCATGTACTCGACACATGTATGGATGACAACATGCTAGGTCACAATTATGACTGGGGAAATACAACCATCACTGCCACCATCACTCCAGTGACACACCCACACACACCTCTGACTCACGTGCCATACATGCAGGTGGAGACACACATCACAACACATGCCACACGTGGAGCAATGTGTGCACACTCAGACACTGGTACTCTACTCACCACTAAGCAAAGAAGTCGCGTATGAGCCGAGTCCGGATGTCCTCTTGCGGCTCAACATCCTCCACATCACTAGCCCCATTGCCAAGCCCTTCGTCCTCCACGGGTGGATGGTCCTGGTCATCTTGATCCAGGATGAGTGGCACAGCTTTCTCAACTGCCATGTTGTGCAGCATGCAGCAGACCATGAAGATTTTGCAGACCTTCACAGGGGCATGTGGGAGCGCGCCGCCGGTCTTGTGTAGGCACCTGAATCGGCTCTTAAGCAGGCCAAACGTCCTCTCTATCACTCACCTTGTCCGGCCATGGGCGGTGTTGTAGCGGAGCTGGGCCGGCGTGATGGGGTTGCGGAGAGGTGTGATCAGCCATGGCATGTTGGGATAGCCAGCGTCCCCTACATGGGAAGCACATGGACATCGTTAGAACTGGTGAAGCGGTCGTGCCGGTAGGCTATGCAAAATACAGGACAGACAGACTGTACCCACCAACAACACATGCTCGTTCGTTGCGCAGCTGCGTCATCATTTCAGGCACCCTGCTACGCCTCATGATGTAGGCATTGTGTGCTGATCCTGGAAAACGAGCACAGACATGTGAAATCACCATGTTGGACAGACACACCACAAGGGCATTGATGGAGTGGTAGTGCTTCCGATTGCGGTACGCTACCTCCTGTGCGTGTGGTGGTACCAAAGCAACATGTGTCCCATCTATGGACCCAATGACATGGGGCATCCCTCCCAGGGCATAGAATCCACGCTTGACCCCAGTCAACTGTTCAGGGGTTGGGAACTTGATGAAGTCATCCAGGTGAATAAACATGGCCTCTAAGAAATCATGCAGCACACGGCAGAACATGCTCTGGGACATGCCACCAACATGAGCTATGGTATTTTGAAAGGTACCCGTGGCTAGAAAATGTAGGGCTGCCATTACCTTTAGCTTGGGTATCAGTGCCGTAGGATACCTGTGCAGCAGTTGCAGGTGTGGTGCCAGTCTCGCCGTCAACTCCAGAATCAACCGTTGTGGGAAGCGGTAGCACCGGATACGATCATTCTCCCGCATGGCAGCCAAGTCCGGCATTGCTCGGGGAAGAGGCGGCGCTCTGCAGTAATTTGGAAGTGACAAGGAAGAGTGAGTGCACCACAACAACAAATAATTTGTACTGAGCACATGTTAATCTGTCTATACACATATGCTACATACGGAGTGAGGTGTGTGCCACATGCCCTGGACACGTATGGCTGCCAGGTGACACTCCTACCAAGACCCAGCTACACACGGAGATTGAGAACCTCCCCATGCCATGCCATGGGATTAGCTGTGTCCCAGTGCAAGTGAACAGCCAGACGCAAGACAGGAGTGACATACACCCAAACATCAGCAGAAGTAGGATGCCGATTGCAGAGACTGGTAGCGGAACACTAGAGCCACAGGTCACATGACATTACACTAGGACAGCCCACACACCTTGCCATGAAGGTGCACATGTCATGACTCACCACACATTCATTGAGAGGATGCAGACATGTCCTTGTCACGCTACTCTGTGTCCCATGCATACATGCGCACCTCACATCCGATACCACATGTGGCATGGTGTGCGGAACAGTGTGCAATGTCAATCTACACACAGACACATGTTGGTTGCTGCAACAGCTGCAGCTTTTGAGGGTGCTCCAATATCAACCTAATGGGAAGCCCCCACACATACATGACATAGTCACATCATGCACCGTGGGTAGTGACAAGTCAGGTGTGGTAACCCCTGTACCGGGCATCAGGGGACACTTCCGTGTGTTGGTGTCCGTGCCATGCCAGTGTCGGTCATCCCAAGTGTGCAGTACGACATGCACACATGTCCAAGGAGTCAAGGGCATGCCTGGCACACATTGCACCGTCACACATTACATCTGTACACATCTCATCATACATCTGGTGCCTTCTCGACTCAGGAGTAATGTTACACATCACAGCCTGTCACACCTGTGCCCCACACATGTAGTAATGCACAGACAATGCCTTGATGTCCATCCATGGACAAGTATGTCCGCCCTATTCCTTCCTGTGTGCTGCCTGTCACCACTGTGATGTGTGAAAACCGCCGTACTGCTGCTAAGAGGGCCTGTGTACGTTCCCATATCACTATGGGAGTGCTGCCGTATGTGTACCCATCGTGATGGTGAGCGTACAGGCATGTGTACGGTCCGTACCACTACGAGTACGCATACGCAAGAACACCCATAGTGGTAGGGCCGTACACACGCCTGTACGCTCCCTATCACTATGGGTGTCCTCGCGTATGCGTACTCGTAGTGGTAGGGCCGTACACACCCCTGTACGCTCCCTATCACAATGGGTGTCCTCGCGTATGCGTACTCGTAGTGGTAGGGCCGTACACATGCCTGTACGCTCCCTATCAGTATGGGTGTCCTCGCGTATGCGTACACGTAGTGGTACGGGCCGTACACACGCCTGTACGCTCCCTATCAGTATGGGTGTCCTCGCGTATGCGTACACGTAGTGGTACGGGCCATACACACGCCTGTACGCTCCCTATCAGTATGGGTGTCCTCGCGTATGCGTACACGTAGTGGTACGGGCCGTACACGCGCCTGTACGCTCCCTATCACTACGTGTACGCATACGCGAGGACACCCATAGTGATAGTGAACGTAGGCACGCGTGTACGGGCCGTTGCTATGCATTTGGGGTGCCCTAGGGCCCCGGAACGCACCGTACCTGTGTGTGAAGCTCCAAATTACATAGGGGACACATGAGGGACAAGTATTAAGGCCTACATGCATGCTGGTTGTCATGGAGACCAAGTTCAAATTTTGAATTTGTTCAGGAAGGTGCACAGCAGAAGTCAGTTGGAATGAATCTACTTTGTTGCAATGTGTTTGTGGGGCTGACATCATGCAGGAGAAAAAAACAGATTGAGAACCCACAGACTGCTAGGTTTGAAGGGATTGGAGGAAACATAGGATGCAAATGTGAGTGACCAATCACTCTGTACTCCTGTGCATGAGATGGGCCAGCAAGGCAGATATAAGGCAGCCAGGTCCCATGAGGGAGCACTTGCGTGCACATCTCTGTATTCCACGACCCAGCTGCTGCTACTGATTCCCTGGAACCATGTCAAGGGCTGTGGAGAGGTCACAGCCATTCACCCTGGAGGAGAACATGGCTTTGGTGGATGTGATCCTCCCACGGTACCCCATGCTGTATGGGCGACCAGGTTATCAGGTGAGTGCAGTGTCCACTGGCACAGACTGTGTCCCTTTTTTGTGACTGTGACTTCTGCCATTGTGTCCAGGTGTGACACACATGCTATGTACTGTAGGGGGGGTCCCAGGGGGGGGGAATGCCTGATGTCTCCCAGCAGTGCCCAGAGACAGGAGGGGTGGGTGCAGAGTCCTCCCAGCAGTGCCCAGAGACAGGAGGGGTGGGTGCAGAGTCCTCCCAGCAGTGCCCAGAGACAGGAGGGGTGGGTGCAGAGTCCTCCCAGCAGTGCCCAGAGACAGGAGGGGTGGGTGCCTATCACTCCCAGCAGTGCCCTGAGACAGGAGGGGTGGGTGCGTATCACTCCCAGCAGTGCCCTGACACAGGAGGGGTGGGTGCCTATCACTCCCAGCAGTGCCCTGAGACAGGAGGGGTGGGTGCAGAGTCCTCCCAGCAGTGCCCTGAGACAGGAGGGGTGGGTGCAGAGTCCTCCCAGCAGTGCCCAGAGACAGGAGGGGTGAGTGCAGAGTCCTCCCAGCAGTGCCCAGAGACAGGAGGGGTGGGTGCCTATCACTCCCAGCAGTGCCCTGAGACAGGAGGGGTGGGTGCCTATCACTCCCAGCAGTGCCCAGAGACAGGAGGGGTGGGTGACTATCACTCCCAGCAGTGCCCTGAGACAGGAGGGGTGGGTGCCTATCACTCCCAGCAGTGCCCAGAGACAGGAGGGGTGGGTGTGATGCACAGTGTGAGCCTGGCTCATTGATTGTGTAGTTGCCCTCATTCCACCTGTGTCCTTTCAATGGCACGTACTGCTTTTGGCCTTCCCCCAGAGGATCATGTCCCTATGACAAAGGTGCAATGCGTTGGATGCATACTATGCCTTGTTGTAAACAGCAAATGTGTTCTAATCTGTGTCCCTGTGACATGTGCCAGGTGTATTGATGTAGTGTCACGTGTTCATCCTCACAGGTAGACGCCTCTGCCAAGGAGCAGATAAGGCTGGACGCCGTCAGCGCCGTGAGGAGTGCGGATGGTCGGAGGCGGCACCTGTCCCAGGTGAGGAAACGCTGGCAGGATATCCGGTGCTGGACGCGGAAGATCGCACGGGTCCTGCTGGGGGACTCACCTGAGAGCCATAAGAACCGCGGGCGCCGCCGTCTCTCCCACATCCAGAAACGTGTGCTGGCGGTGGTCTTTCCAGACTTGGACAGACACCTACAGGAGATGCAGCAGCCGGAAGGGGGTAGGTACATGTGTGTGTTTGTTGTGTTTCACCAGCATTTGTAAGTGCACTGTTCCATGGATACACTTCCAGGGTTTATGGTGCTGTGCAGATCCTGTTACCCACAGTATTGCAGTGCTCTCCTGCCTCCCTTCCCCTCCTTGCAATGTGTTCCCTGGTCTGTGTGTAGTCACTCCATCACAAGGTTATGTAGCCTGACACCTTCTCCAAGTGTACAATGCCTGCAGCATCATGTGTGGGGGTGGTGTGTAACAGGTTTTGGGACCTTGCCTGTGCCCTGTCCAGTTCTGGTCTTGTGGGTTCCATGTCAGTTGGCACTAATGATGAGTCCAGACATGGGAGTTAATCTCTCGAGTGCCAGGCCTTCCAGCAGGCATGTCCCATGTGGTGGCCTGTGACATGATGTGCATGAGTGTGCGTTACGCATAGTGCAGGGATGTTAGCGTGTGTTGCAGTCATTCCCATTCAGGAGCATGGAGTTGTGTGGCCACTACTGTCCCCAGGGGAATCTTTTCCTAGGTATCATGTGTGTAATCCGAGAATGTCGACAATCTCTGTGTCTACAGCATAGGTTGTGCTCTGTGCCATTGTCCCCTGGCACCATGTATATTGACATGAGATGTATTACAAGTGTCCACTGTCCAGCCTGACCTGATTTTCCAAGTACATACTCACGGTGGCCATTGCCTGTGTGTCTTGTTGCAATCATCTGATGATGCCCATTTGTACATGATTATTTGGACAGGCGCACCTTGGGTATTTGGTGTGCAATATTGAATTATTGCATCCCATGTGTATTTCACCCAGACTAAGAGATGTAAGTTCTTCCTGTGTCTCCACAGATTTGTCTCATGTAGGGGGTGGGTGGTGCGGGCATGGCCTACATGTCAAGACCTGTAATCTCCTTGCTAGGACTGGCCAGTGTGTGATGTTTGTCTGGACATACACTCAAGGTGCAGCGTGCCAGTCAGGGTGGGCATGTTCTCAGTATTACCTATGCTGCATGTGCCTCTAGTTCCTGGATGTGGTCCCTGCTCATCCCTATTTCCTGCCACGCTGTGTGGTGCAGATGCAGTGCTGGATTGTCCCCAGGGCCTTGCTCCTCAGTCAGAATGCCATGTCATCTCATTTGCTATTGTGTCATGCTCTCCATAGTTTTTCCATGGCATGGTGGGTCACACAACTGTGTCTTGCAGGGCCTACATATGTACCTTGTTTTGTAGTTGTAACTCTTCCTTTGTTTCAGGCTATGCACTGTAACCTAAGTAGATTTGACTCATGTGACATATGTATACAGGTGTATGATTAATTTCTGTCTCTTCACCCTGCCCACAGCATCGTCGGGAGACATGGACACAGACGGCGCGGAGGGACCGAGCACCAGTGCCAGCGGTGACATCGGGGCTGGCACTTCGAGTGGGACTGAGGCGGAGGAGAGTGAACCCGGGGACCTGTCGACTGGCACAACAGAGTATGAAGCTGACGGGTCCGAGGATGATCTCTCCGAGTGGGCGGTGGCTGCACCACCATCTGACAGCAGCCCTACATCTCGCACCGCCCCCTCCATTGGCATCAGCCGCCTCCCACGTGCTCGTGTCCCTTCCCAACGTGCCCGGTCACCACATGTCTCCTTCCTGCCAGGCACCGCACCCCCTGCCCCTGTCTCCACTGCTGCCGCCAATGCTGAGTCTGTGGACATCCAGCGGCAGTTGCAGATTGGTCAGACTGCGATCCTTAATGTCCTCCATGCCCACAGCCAGGTCCTCAACAACATGGAGGCATACTTGGAGGGCATTCATTCATCGCAGGCTGACCAACGCAACTTGCTGAGGTCCATAGACTCCACACTGACTGCAGCAGTGGGTCTCCTGCAGCGCTACGTCCCACCCCCTACCCCTGCCCCTTCCACACTTCCCACTCCCATGCCTGTCCCACATACACCCAGACGTAAGCATGCACCCACCACAACACACACAGGCACCACACCAGCAGGGAAGGTCCGCCGCACACCTCCTGACACGCACACACAGGGTGAAGTAGGCACACCCACTGGGTCAGGGGGCAAACGTGTGACACGCAGCCAGAGTGGGAGTCCGCATTCCACCCAATCCACTCCCTCCAAATCCCCTCCCCTCAGCTCTCCTGGCCACATCTCCCCCAAAGACTCCTTCATGGCCGCTCTGTCCCTGAGCCCCACAGTGACACCACCCCGCAAGCGGTCAAGGAAGTCCACGGTCAGGGTGCTTGAGTCCCCCCCCCTGTCCACACCCTCCCCCAGTGGTGCTGCGACCCATCCCTCTGACCCCCCCCCTCCTTGGGGCCTGTGGTTCCTTCGGGTGCAGGGGAGTCCCTGGAGGACCTTGCCGAGGTGTGCAGCGCGCTCCTAGAATCCACCTTTGGCCCTGCCCCACCCCCTGTGGTGGAGTCCTCCATCCCTGCACCCACGTCGCCTACCCTTCGCCCTCCTGTCCCTGCGGTGCCTGTTCCTTCCCCCCCACATGATGCCCTCACCCCTGTGGAAGACAACGGCTTGTAACTGTGCAGGCAAGCTAGGGGACACGCATCCCACTGTGTCCCCCATCCAGCTGTGACTCCTGAACTGCCCTATGGGCTTTGTAAGTATTGAACTTCCTACATACCAGTTTTTGGATCATGCTGAATAAAGCTATTTATTTTTTGCCCTTGGAACACTCCTGCTTTGCTGGCATTGCTGTTGGTGGGGCTGCTACATGGTTGTGGGTGGTGTTCATGTGTTGGGTGTGTGGGAAATGTAGTAGTGTGCTGCTCATAGGGGGGACCCTGGGATCTGTGTGCCATCACACGGTGTTAGCTAGCTTTCTCCATTCATGTAAGCAGTTGCTGCATGTTGCAATTGTCCCAAGGTGTATTCCTTCCTCTGTGTACCCTGACTTCTTCCCTGCAGGGTGTCCCCTGACTTTAGCGCAGAGCTGTGTGTACATTAGCTGGGTGTGTGACGGAGTCCTTCAACTTTGCACATGCATGCTGAGCCATTCTCCACCTGCATCATTCGTGGCATCCTTGGTAGTCATTGTACTTGTGTATGTGGACTATTGACATGACTTCATGTGGACATGTTTACTTTTTGGCTCTATGCATGCGTATACTCCCAGCCTCGCACACATGTGGTACATGTACTGCAGGGTCTTTGTGCACCTGACTGACATTTGTGGGCATGGTATCTGTGGCTACTCCACCCTTTGCGTTCCATGGGCACTGCTGGGAGTGTTAGGCACCCACCCCTCCTGTCTCTGGGCACTGCTGGGAGGACTCTGCACCCACCCCTCCTGTCTCTGGGCACTGCTGGGAGGACTCTGCACACACCCCTCTCATGTCTGGGCACTGCTGGGAGTGTTAGGCACCCACCCCTCCTGTGACTGGGCACTGCTGGGAGTGTTAGGCACCCACCCCTCCTGTGTCTGGGCACTGCTGGGAGGACTCTGCACCCACCCCTCGTGTCTCTGGGCACTGCTGGGAGGACTCTGCACCCACCCCTCCTGTCTCTGGGCACTGCTGGGAGGACTCTGCACACACCCCTCCTGTCTCTCGGCACTGCTGGGAGGACTCTGCACCCACCCCTCCTGTCTCTGGGCACTGCTGGGAGGACTCTGCACACACCCCTCTCATGTCTGGGCACTGCTGGGAGTGTTAGGCACCCACCCCTCCTGTCTCTGGGCACTGCTGGGAGGACTCTGCACACCCCTCTCATGTCTGGGCACTGCTGGGAGTGTTAGGCACCCACCCCTCCTGTGACTGGGCACTGCTGGGAGTGTTAGGCACCCACCCCTCCTGTGTCTGGGCACTGCTGGGAGGACTCTGCACCCACCCCTCCTGTCTCTGGGCACTGCTGGGAGGACTCTGCACCCACCCCTCCTGTCTCTGGGCACTGCTGGGAGGACTCTGCACCCACCCCTCTCATGTCTGGGCACTGCTGGGAGTGATAGGCACCCACCCCTCCTGTCTCAGGGCACTGCTGGGAGTGATAGGCACCCACCCCTCCTGTCTCAGGGCACTGCTGGGAGTGATAGGCACCCACCCCTCCTGTCTCAGGGCACTGCTGGGAGGACTCTGCACACACCCCTCTCATGTCTGGGCACTGCTGGGAGTGTTAGGCACCCACCCCTCCTGTGACTGGGTACTGCTGGGAGTGTTAGGCACCCACCCCTCCTGTGTCTGGGCACTACTGGGAGGACTCTGCACCCACCCCTCCTGTCTCTGGGCACTGCTGGGAGGACTCTGCACCCACCCCTCCTGTCTCTGGGCACTGCTGGGAGGACTCTGCACCCACCCCTCCTGTCTCTGGGCACTGCTGGGAGGACTCTGCACACACCCCTCTCATGTCTGGGCACTGCTGGGAGTGTTAGGCACCCACTCCTCCTGTCTCTGGGCACTGCTGGGAGGACTCTGCACACACCCCTCTCATGTCTGGGCACTGCTGGGAGTGATAGGCACCCACCCCTCCTGTCTCAGGGCACTGCTGGGAGTGATAGGCACCCACCCCTCCTGTCTCAGGGCACTGCTGGGAGTGACTCTGCACACACCCCTCTCATGTCTGGGCACTGCTGGGAGTGTTAGGCACCCACCCCTCCTGTGACTGGGCACTGCTGGGAGTGTTAGGCACCCACCCCTCCTGTCTCTGGGCACTGCTGGGAGGACTCTGCACCCACCCCTCCTGTCTCTGGGCACTGCTGGGAGGACTCTGCACCCACCCCTCCTGTCTCTGGGCACTGCTGGGAGGACTCTGCACACACCCCTCTCATGTCTGGGCACTGCTGGGAGTGTTAGGCACCCACCCCTCCTGTCTCTGGGCACTGCTGGGAGGACTCTGCACACACCCCTCTCATGTCTGGGCACTGCTGGGAGTGTTAGGCACCCACCCCTCCTGTAACTGGGCACTGCTGGGAGTGTTAGGCACCCACCCCTCCTGTGACTGGGCACTGCTGGGAGGACTCTGCACCCACCCCTCCTGTCTCTGGGCACTGCTGGGAGGACTCTGCACACACCCCTCCTGTGACTGGGCACTGCTGGGAGGACTCTGCACCCACCTCTCCTATTTCACAATATGTACGCTCATAACATACACGGATGTGGGTACGCTCCATGCATTCGAGGTGGGGGTACGTGTCGTACTTACACTTTTGGGGTGGGGGGTATGCTCCATACGTCCGCGGGTGGGGGTACGGGTCGTACTTACATTGTTGGGGTGGGGGTACGCTCCATTCGTCCGCGGGTGAGGGTACGGGTCGTACTTACACTGTTGGGGTGGGGGTTTGCTCCATACGTCCGCGGGTGAGGGTACGTGTCGTACTTACACTGTTGGGGTGGGGGGTACGCTCCATGCATTTGAGGTGAGGGTACGTGTCGTACTTACACTGTTGTGGTGGGGGGTACGCTCCATACGTACTCGGGTGAGGGTACGGGTCGTACTTACACTGTTGGGGTGGGGGTATGCTCCATACGTACGTGGGTGGGGTACGGGTCGTACTTACACTGTTGGGGTGGGGGGTACGCTCCATACGTCCGCGGGTGAGGGTACGGGTCGTACTTACACTGTTGGGGTGGGGGGTACGCTCCATACGTACGCAGGTGAGGGTACGGGTCGTACTTACACTGTTGGGGTGGGGGTACGCTCCATTCGTCTGCGGGTGAGGGTACGGGTCGTACTTACACTGTTGGGGTGGGGGTTCGCTCCATACGTCCGCGGGTGAGGGTACGTGTCATACTTACACTGTTGGGGTGGGGGGTACGCTCCATGCATTCGAGGTGAGGGTACGTGTCGTACTTACACTGTTGTGGTGGGGGGTATGCTCCATACGTACGCGGGTGAGGGTACGGGTCGTACTTACACTGTTGGGGTGGGGGGCACGCTCCATACGTACGCGGGTGGGGGTACGGGTCGTACTTACACTGTTGGGGTGGGGGGTACGCTCCATACGTCCATGGGTGAGGGTACGGGTCGTACCTACACTGTTGGGGTGGGGGGTACGCTCCATACGTACGTGGGTGAGGGTACAGGTCGTACTTACACTGTTGGGGTGGGGGTACACTCCATACTTACGCGGGTGAGGGTACGTGTCGTACTTACACTGTTGGGGTGGGGGGTACACTCCATACGTCCGCGGGTGGGGGTACGTGTCGTACTTGCACTGTTGGGGTTGGGGGTCCGCTCCATGCATACGGGGTGGGGGTACGGTTCGTACATATCCGTCCCCACGCTATGTGATGCTTGTGCGGGCCGTACCCAGGCCTTTGCCACGTGGGTACGAGCCGTCCCGCCATTGTTGGGGTGACGTAGGTGTGGGCGTGGTACGACTCGTACCCACGCTCTTAAGGCGTGGGTACGGGACGTACCTGTCTGGTTGTGTTGCAGGTTCGCGTCGTCAAGAACTTCCGTTGTGGCGGTCGCTGGCTTAGCTGGACACGGCCCCACCCCCTCGTAGTGACCAGGGCCTGGGAGTCAGGTATGTCCAGGGCATGTGTGCTGTGTGACTATGGTGGGGGTTTTGTGGCCTGCCCCTGGTCCTGCCCCCCCCCCCCCTTTCCCCCCTTTCCCCCCTCCCTTAGTTGTTCTGACCTTCTGCGGCGTCTGCGTCGTAACCTGTAGAGGAGGTCGACTGCTATGAGGGCCGTGATGACACGTAGGTTCGGGTCCATGTCTGTCCGTCGCGTACGGGTACTCCTTGTTCGCGTCGTCCTGTCTGTCCGTCGCGTACTGGTACTCCTTGTTCGCGTCGTCCTGATTTCCCGGCAGTTTTTGGCAGCCGGAAAATATTCCCCGTGCGGGATGACGTCGGTGCGAATCGTAATTCCTGGTTCGTGAATGGCAGGCTGCGTGCGTCCTGACGTCAGGTCGGCGCTTTCCCGGATCGCATTTGTATGTTTATTTTCGTCGGTCGGGGTTTTGTACGATTCGTACGGAAATGGGATTTCCGTGCGAATCGTAATTCCATGTTTGTATATTTTTTCGACCGGGTACGCGTCGGACGGAGAATATGCTCCGTCCGACGGTTCGTACCCGGTTTTTACCGGATCGTGATCGGCACCATAGTGTCATCAAGTGAATCTTCTCCTTGCTCATCCATAGGCAAACGTGATAAACAATCTGCCCTGCTGTTTTGGCCTCCCTTGATGTGCCTTATAGTAAAGTTGTACTCTTGTAACTTGGATAACAACCTTATTAGTCTTGAACTTGCCTTACCCTTGCCACGTCCTCTTCCATCCATCATGTACAACAATGGTTTGTGATCTGTGACTATTTAGAATTCCTTACCCCATAAATAGTTTTTCAATTTCTGCACCGCCCAAACACATGCAAGTGTTTCACGTTCAATGGTGCTATAGTTTGTTTCTGCCTCGCTTAACCTTCTAGATATAAAAGCAATGGTATTTTCATTTTTTCCTTGAACTTGGCAAAACACAGCTCCTATTCCCTTTGCACTTGCGTCTACAGTGACAACATTCTTCAAACTTGGGTCATATGGTTTTAATGTAGGTGCTAATGTGATACCATTTTTAATGACTTCAAAGGCATGGTTTTGTTCATCAGACCATTGATATTTTGCTTTTTTGCGCAACAACTTCCTTAATGGTTCCACCTTGTTCGCATATCCCTGTATACATTTTGAGTAATATTCACTGAGACCTAAGAATGATTTTAAGGCTTCTTTATCATCAGGTCTTGGGGCATCTCTAATTGCTTGCACCAAGTCGTCTTTTGGTGTTATACCTTCTGAAGTCAAAACATGCCCCAAATACTCAATTTTGTTTTCCATAAATTTACACTTTTCCTTTGAAACTGTCATTCCCTTATTCCCTAATACCCTCAACACTTTACTCAGTCATTTTAGATGTTCTTGTTTTTCCTTTGTATGTATTAAAATGTCATCTTGGAATGCCTCATTCATGTCACCGAAAAGTAAATCCATTAGTTTCTGGAAAACTCCTGAGGATGAGGCAAGCCCAAATGGTAGCCTGACATATCTGTATGCTCCAAAAGGCATTATGAACGTGGTTAATTTTTTGGATTCTTCTGTTAAGCATACCTGGTGGTACGCTGATTTCAAGTCTATCAGCGTAAAATACCTTGATCCTGCAGTGGATGTTAGTATTTCCTGTATTTTAGGAAGCGGTTGGCAGTTTACTAAAATGTTTTTATTCAATGACCTCCGGTATACACATAGCCTTATGTCACCTGTTTTCTTCTTTTTAGAAACAACAATAGCCGATACCCATTCTGAGGCATCAGCTTCTTCAATGACTCCTTCCTTGCTTAATTTGTCTATTACATTTTTCAACTCTTTTTTTTTACTGAGAGTGGTACAGTTCTTACCTTATGCTTTACAGGTATTGCCCCATCCTTTAATTGTATTTCATGCACAAATCCTTTCACACATCCTATTTCATTTTTAAAAACTCTACCAAATTGTTCTAATACCTCTTTTAATCCTTCTTTATTTTCTTCTACCAGTATCAAATTCACAAATTCCTCTTTCAATATTATTGGGTCTTTTGCTCCTGGAACTAAAATTACCCCTAGCTTTGCTAGATCTTTCCAGCCCACTAAATTCCTGCCTCTCACTGCCACATATATCTTGGTATTAATTACTCTTCCTTTAAATGTGAGACTGTCATAAAAATAACCCACCATATCGATATCCTGTTCCCCAAATGCTTTAGGGTTTACATCTATTTCGTTTAATTTCACATTTTGCCATTTTTCCTCAAACATTTTGTCAGATATCAATGTTATTGGTGACCCTGAATCAGCTGTGAATGGTAATTCTACATCCCCAATCAACACTGTCCCTATAGGTCCTTTTAACTTGCCATCTACAATGTCTACAGATAATACAATGTTAGCACACGTTTCTTGCTCAGATTCACTTAATGCACTTATTTTCATACCCACCATTGTTCTTTTTGTTTTGCAAAGTGCTGAATAGTGACCAAATGTTTTACATTTTGTACATTTCTTTCCAAGAGCTGGGCATGTTTTACAATCAGCCAGATGTTCCTGTGACCCACACCTGAAACAACTTAAAGTTTTGCCTCCTACCTTTTTGTCGTTTCCGTACTTTTCGTAATTTTTGTGTTCATATTTCTTTTTATCCTGTAAATAAAACACGTTTGAATTATTACTAGTACCAGACAACTCTTTAGTAGATATTAGGGACCTTTCTATGCCCTTTGCAATATCTATCACTTCCTGTAGCGTAGGGTTCCTACACGCTAACAGCCTCTCCTGTACGTTTTTTAGAATGACAATAGAACACAACTTGGTCTCTAATATAGGTTTCAGTCATGTCCTCAAACTCACAGTCCTTTGCTAAGACACGCAAGCATGCTATAAATTCCTCAACAGTCTCTCCTTCTTCTTGCTTCCTCAATGCAAATTTGTGCCTTCCTACTATAATATTACTTTCTTCCGAAAACTGTTTTTCAAGTCTTTTAATTGCTTCTTGTTACTCATTTATTGGTATAAACACCCCTGGCTGCTGGCTTTCATACTCTGGTAGGCTGTCAAATATTTCTTGTCCTGCCTTTCCTAGAAGGCCAAATAATAGTGCTTTTTTCCGTTCTGCATCGTACTTTTTTCCATCAATTGACACTATGTAATTTTCAAATGCTCTCAGCCAACTTTTCCATTTCATTACAGGTTTTCCTGGTTCTTCAAGAAAAAGTGGTGGTACACATATATTACTTTGAGCCATATTATAACTCCTTAGCTGACTTGAATTCAGTTAAATGTTATTTTTTTTCCTTTTATTTTCACCTCCTTGTGCTTATTAAACGATTTTTTATATTCTTTAAACTGTTCCAAATTTTAGCTTATCTGTACCTCACAAATTGGTTTTGACAATTCAAGCATTTATCTTTATTTATTTATTCATATTTTCTCTTTCCAACACTCTCCTTATCTTCCTACACTCGTAGATCTGTTTTGTCAGTTTTTTATTTATTTACTCTGTCGAATTCCTGTTTGGGGCCTGCGCGCACTTAACCCCTTCAGTGCCCCGCCCTTTCCCCGCCCTGTGCCGGGCGTTACATTAGCGGGCGGGGTTCATGACGAGATAGTCTCATCATGGGCACAGCGCAACCGTGCTCCATGACGAGACTATCTCGTCATGGGCACTGAAGAGGTTAATCCTTTAATTATGCCTTTGTTCCGTGTTTACTCGTCAGTTGCACTTTGCCGATTTCCTCATGCAGCGTCCTGCACGCCGATCTCCACAGACAATCCCTACGCGCGCATTCTTCCCTTGTCAGGCAAAGCATCAGCTACCTCAAAATGGCGGCACGCACACTGCGTCAGACCGACGTGTCCGGCTTCACTCCAATGAGAATTCAGAGCCAAGCCATACGTCATTCCCGACCAGCAGTTAGCGCGTCCTGACAAGATTTCCTTCCAACGGTAACAACGGTAAACTCCTCACTAATTCAATGCAACTTTTCACTTACATTATTGTCCTCGATTGTTGCCTTGATTCTCCGTGTGAATTTTACCGTGTTGTGTTCAATTCGTCCACCATCTCATCTTCATACGATTTCCTTGTATTTTAATATTCCGCTCGTGAGCCCGTCTTCAGTCCCATAACTCGTCGCCAATTGTTGAGGCAGGAAGTACCATAAGATAATGTTGCGTTAATAAAGTATTTATTAACAATAAATTGCAAGGGCCCACGAGAGGCTACAAGCAGAGAAGCGCCCCAATGACACCAGAGATAGCAACTAACGGGAGCTTGGCATGACGTCACATAAGTAGTCTCCGAACATTTGGAGATGACAGATAGTGACGCGAATAATAAACCTGGACAAAACACTACCATGGCCTACTATACAACTAGACATGGTTACTTAACAGTACATGCTCAACAGTGCTTCACTGCTGCTCACAAAGATCTCATCCACTTTGCCCTGTGTTTCTTGTCAGTGCTTCACTGCTGCTCACAAAGATCTAATCCACTTTACCCTGTGTTTCTTGTCAGTGCTTCACTACTGCTTGCAGTGATCTGGGCTTCTGTCATTGTCGCTCTCAGTGGTTTTGGCTTCTGTTTTACTATGCACATTTCTGTTGAACTTTTAATTTCACCTCCTTCTCAACCACCACCAGCTCCATTAGCAACATTCTCACAACCACCATTTCCCATCACTACTATAATTACTATTAGTACCACTACCAGCACGATTATCACCAATACCTCCTCCACCATCATAGTTACTACCACCATTGCTACGACCATATTATCACCACTTCCACCACCATCTTAATTAACCCCACTGCTAGAGCCACAATTACTACCATAACCACCATCCCCTCCACCGTCCTTATTACAACCATAACTACTACCCCATAACCACCATTATTACCATGGCTATTAATACCTCCATTACTATCACCATTACCACCGCTATTACTACCACTAAAACCGCCACTACTGTTACAACCACCACAAATGTTGCTGTCAACACGGCCACCACCATTCTCATTACCACACAGATTACACCACCATTCTCATCACCACCACCATTACACCACTATTGCCACCACCCCATCTGCAACACCACCACTAGCGCCACTACCAGCACCAAACTGTTGCCACCACTACGACCACCCCTAACCATCACCATCAGTAGTACTATTATCAACAACACCCATTACCGCTACAAAGATGAATACTAACTACCATTGCGACCATTGGGACATCACCTCCTCCTCTACCTTTATCACTATTACCACTGCCACCATCATCACTATTCTTACCAACTCCACCACCACCACCCAGCGACCTGTCTTCCCAGCAATCCTTGTTACTGTGGCTCACATTGGTCTTGTCTTCTGCTTTGTTGTGTTCATTTCTTTTCAACTCTAAGGCTCTATTTACTACAAGTCTGGCGGTCCGAGGACCACCAGACTCGCGGCGGCATGGCGGTGGTGGTCCAAGACTTTGGTGGTTGGACCACCATTGCACTGCCGCAGCCACCAGGGAACTGCTGTTTCTGGGCGCCCCCACAGCAGTCTGAGGGCCGCAATATGCTTGGTGGTGCCCTGAGGCACCGCCAAGCATTTTACGACTTTCCTCACCGCCAGCAGGTTCTTCCTCAAAAGGCTAGCAGTGAGGAAAGAAAGGGGGTCCTACAGGGCCCTCTCTTGCCCCTGTGCACAGGGGTGCAGCAAAAGGGCGCATGTTGTGACCCCCTGTATTTCTGCTCCCCCAGTTCCTGCACAGGAATAACTGCACAACAAGGTGCATTTCATCCTGATTGGAGTGTGCACTGACAGTCCAGCAGCAGTGCTGTTTGAGGCTAACAATGAGCCTTTTAAACAGCACCGCCGCAGGACCGCCATGTGGCCCACCTGCCAGTGTACACAAAACTTGTATTGTGGCGGGTGGGTGGTGGTGACTCATGGCAGTGCGGGGACACGGCGGTGGCAAGCTGCCTGCCCTCACACCGCCAAATGTCATAATCGGGCCCTTAGTGCCTGGCTGCCATCTTGAATGGTAAAGTTTATGAAAAAGGTATGCAAAGCCAATTAAACATTTTGAGATCTTCACAATGCACTGCATCACTACTACTACCCCCATTACTACCATCACCTCTACCCCAGCCCCACCATCACTATTATTACCTACATCACTACTATCACCAATGTTAACTTCAACAGCACTATCACCACTGTGACTGTCACCACCACTATCAGCAGCAGCACTATAATCACTGCTATCACCATCCACACCACAATCATAACCACTATCACCACGACTACAGTCATCCCTCCAACCACCAGCACCACTACTATCAGTCCTGCCATCCTCACCTACAAATCACTAATTTCAGGTGTGCTAGTCTAGTTCAACTGAAGGCAAACATGGCTGCATTACCAAAAATGCATTAGGCATCACACAAAAGCCCAGACCCGTACACGGTGCCCATAGTCGCCTGTAGGGAGAGTGTCAGCCCACATCCTCTGTCTGACTAATTATTGTCAGAAGGTGCAAAACCAGCACTCTCAAGATTCTCACTTCTATAGTAACTAGCTCATCCAGATGTTTCCTTTGCATCCAGATGTTTCCTTTGCTTTGTGGTATTTGCAGTCCTGTCGGTACCATTATGAGATCAGGACTACAAATCTCAGAACATAAAACCTGCAGTGGATGAACTCCACCTGCATAAGTCTGGGAAACTCGAGAGCACTGCAGGATTGGGATGCACGCCTGGCTCTGGTTCTAGGGGTCCAGTGACGTAAGCTCGGCCATCCGACCTTCTCTGGCGGTCGTTAATGGAGGCAGTGACTTTCTTGGATCTGCGTCTACCATGCCACACCCCCACCTTATGGAAAAGCTGAAGTCTTCCTTTCCTGATAGTAAGGTTGACAGATAACACCATGTTATCAAGCAAAATATTCCAACCTTGCACTTTTTTGTTATCACTCTATTGATTTCTTGGACTGCTATCATTGGTTCTCTTCATCTCAGCTAATTGCACTTGCACAGCTGGAGCAGATTTTGAAAATGAACACCTACGGGAACATGATGTCCCTGATGACCTGGGGTCATCTGCTAACCTCTGCCTATCTTATTGGCAGGTATATGATATGACGCTCTTTAAAACAGAGAGGTAGCGCCATTATAAAGGGCATAGGGATGGGGAATAAGCACCTATATCGTGAAGTACAATATACCTGTGCTGCACCTGGCACTATAGGAAAATTAATGCACTTGTAATCATGATCTACTTTTATTAGTCAACATTTCTACATACAATATCTTCTATTATTTTGTATAATATTTCCATTGTGAATGAGAGACACTGACAATATATGTTGTTGCTAAAACAGTAGACCTAATTTTTATTTTATTGTTCGTACTGTAAAAACACAGTCAATTTGCACAATATAAATCATTCAATATTTGATTAAAAACCTTTTTTTTTATCTACCTTCAGAACCCACTCAACCATAATCTCTCCCATACATCCAATAAGCAGAATACTGTGAGGCTCCAATTCAAAACTTCAAACAACTACTTTAGTACTTTCCCCATACTCTAATAATGGGAGAGTAATGTAAGAGTGATTATAAAAGAAGTTAATGCTGCATTTAGAAGGATCATATTCTTTTCTTCCACCTTCATCAGGAAGTTACCCAACATATTTAGAAATTATTGATTTTTCTAGTAATACGTGTTGGTCATGATGACGGGTGCACCCTTGTCCTTTAATGCAAGGTCCTTCTTAGATAGTCAACTTGCAGAAAGAGTTGGAAAAACCTGGAAAAGAACCAGCAATTGCTATTAGAGAACCAGCGTTTCAGTACAGCAGGATAACAGGGAGGAAAGAAATAGGCTTAACTGTGGTAATTTAACAACTACAACAGGGATAGAGCAGAATGTTTTTAAACCATCTCTGAGGCATCCCACTTAAACTGCGGTATTTGGACAAAATATTGAGTTTTTCAATCAGGAGACAGAAATATAAAAAAAAATATTTTGATACAAAAATATCATGTTGCAGAAATATCGTTGCCATGAACATCATTTTTGCAGGCAAGTAATATTGTCATTAAGAATTTAGGACCCAATTACGATGTTGGGCAGAAAGCATCCAACCAGCTATTGGAGGCTTTCCACCCGACATCGTTGGTTTACCCCCGTCCGCTGTATTATGATGACGGTGGTCAGATGGAAACCTGTGGGGGGATTCCACTGCACTTCCGACGGGCTCAAGGAGCCCGTTGGAGCATGGGAAGCCACCATAATCCCCTAATGACAGCAGAGCCAATCTCAGCTCCACCGTCGGGATTGATTGGCACTTTTGGCGAGTATTACCATGTCGGCCTTACCGACTAGTAAAGGCTGTCAGAAAGTGTCTTTGGGGGCCACTAGCAGTGCCACCTTCCCCTGGCCCTTCCTATGGTGCCCCACTAAACATACCTGCACCGTGTGGCAGGCACCGCAAGGCGCCTGCCACAAGGTGTTTAGATATTTAAAAACATCAATTTTACAATGGCTTTTTGTGCTGCAGGCCTTTTCTGCCCACTGCACAAGCTGCCATTGTAAAATGGATGTTTCCAGCCTCCCATAGGGTGATCGCATCCTTACTGGGTGGTCGGAACAGCCGACCTATGCTCAGGCGGTTCCAGTCCGCTACAGTGTCAGGCGGACGCAAGTCTTCTCGACATCGTAATGATGCCCATAGTTGTTAATATCATTTTCAATAGTATAGTTGTAAAGAATATCATTTTTTAATTATCTTAATGTATTTTTGTTCATATATTCATATTGTTATTGTTTGTACAATTATTATTACTTTTTTTAAATATAGTTTGTAATTTTAAGTGAGTTAGAATTTGTAATTAAATTGTTAATAGTAATCTATAGTGTTGTAGTGGGCTATTGGGTTTGTAGGGAGATAGGGTGGGAAGATAAGTGATAATCAGTTATTAATTCATTAATAATTTGTAAGTAAATATGTGATTGATGTTAATTATATATATTATGTAATACTGATTTAATTCATTTATATTTTACGTGCAGGTTGATATGTTTGTAGGGGCATAGGGTGGGAATTTTATTAGATAATAATTGACAGTCAATTTTTAATATAATAATTATTTAATTGATAATTATGTAAATTGTGTAATAATCCTATCTTTTGGATACATTTTAAGTTCTGACTGCTGGGTTTGTAAAGGTATAGGATGGGAAGTTAATGAAGTAATAATTCATTATTAATACAATTATTAATTATTTATTAATTATTGGCATGAGTATTAATTATGTACGTTATGTAATACTGGTTTGTTTTTAGTTATATTTTAGTTGTGGGTTGCTAGGTTTGTAGGGGTATATGATGGGATGTTAAGTAATATTTAGAAATTAATCATTATTAATGTGTAATTAAATATTTAATTGATTAATAGGTATGTTAATTATATAATAATTATATATATTAGTTATTATTTAGGTGTGGGCTGCTGGGTTTGTAGGATTGTTGGGTGGGAAGTTAAGTATTTATTAATTAACAATTATTAATTGTTAATTAGTTAATTGATTATCATAATGTAAATTGTGTTATAGGTATTTATTTTAGTTATAGGTGTGGGTTGCTAAGCTTGTAGGGGTATAGCGTGGTAAATTAATGAAGTAGTAATTAAATAGAGCCAAACACTCACCCCCAGTCAACTGATCTGGGTTTAATCCATCATCATTCTTTAGCTCGCTCCGTCACCCCAGTTCAGACATGGCTATATGCAAATCAGTCTGACCCTGTGCCTCATGGGAACAGTCCAGCCCGAATTACCAAGCCATGTCTTCCCTGGACCGGAAACAAGCATTCTGGGACCGGTTTCTGGCTAATCAGCCGTCATCAGCCAGGCTAGCTTGAATCCAGTGACAAAGTGAGCAATGGACCCACGTCTGGGCATACCCTGCCAACTTAGGGCGAACAAAGCAAAACCAAAGGGGATGATGGATGGAGTGTTGAACATTGCAAACACTCACCCCCAGTCAACTGATCTGGGTTTAATCCATCATCATTCTTTAGCTCACTCCACCATCCCAGTTCAGACATGGCCATATGCAAATCAGTCTGACCCTGTGCCTTATGGGAAAAGTCCAGCCCGAACTGCCAAGCCATGTCTTCCCTGGACCGGAAACAAGCATTCTGGGACTGGTTTCTGGATAATCAGCCATCATCAGCCAGGCTAGCTTGAATCCAGTGGCAAAGTGAGCAAGGGACCCACATCTGGGCATACCCTGCCAACTTAGGGCGAACAAAGCAAAACCAAAGGGGATGATGGATGAAGTGTTGAACATTGCAAACACTCACCCCCAGTCAACTGATCTGGGTTTAATCCATCATTCTTTAGCTAACTCCGCCACTCCAGTTCAGACATGTTCAGTAATTAAATACCCATTATTTTTAATGGAAAATTAATTATTACAACATTTTGTAAATTGGTTATTACTTTTTTAAATGTTTTAATATATATATATTATGTTAAATAATCATTTTTTTAATTAGTTTTATATTTTATCTAAATTAATGTGGTTATGCAAACATGTAATGTGTTTGAAGTGAAGTAGTTGACCTGCTTAGATTGGAGTGGGGAAAGTAAATTTATCCGCTCTGAAGTCCAATGCTTTCCTTACAGTTGCCCAGACTGGAGTGGGAATAATATATTTTAACTCTCTGAAGTCCAACGGTTCCCTACTGTTGCGCAGATTGGAGTGGGAATAGTAATTTTAACCCCCCTGAAATGCAACGTTTTCCTTACTGTTACACAGACTGGAGTGGCAAATAATTTGTCTAACAGTAATTGGTTAGCGCATCACACTGGGTTTATTAGCATCTGTTTGCAAGTAAGATACAGTTGTTTTTCCCCGCCCTCTCATCTACCACTGTAGGGGCCTTAGCTTCTTTGGGGTGTCCTTTTTACAAGTGGCTGTCTAGTGGACCAAGCTGATCTCCCCCTTCTATCATTTTCTTTGCTGGTAAATTCACCAGGTACTGATCTGCTAATTATACATTTCCATAATAATCTGTTTAATGCTCAGCGGGTGGAGGTGGGTATTGCATTAGAGATTGATTTTGAAAATTGTATCACGACCTGTACCAAAGCCAATTATGTTGTCTGGGCAGGGGATTTTAATAGCCACCTATATATTCTCCTGTCCAAAGAGGTATGTGCTGTGAAGACATTAGGGGGAGGGCCAGACTCACTTTGAACATACGCAGTGCACAGATGCATTGAATAATTTATTTATGAGATTTAATGTGAATTTTGCTGCCAATTTTACTGGCGCTACATCCAACGTACCCCCAACATTTACAGGGAGAGCGGCTTTCAGTATGGTTGATCAAATTCTAGTGTCTGAAAACTTAACCCCAGCATTAACTGGGCACAATGTCATTCCGACATGTCTGAGTGATCTTAACTTGGTTATGGCTGACTTAAACTTAGGGGTACTATACCAAAGCTAATGTCGATACAGTCAATATCATGGCAACTAGACCAAATGGAGTGTGGATTAAATGGTCAGGGGTCATTTCCACTAAGTTTTTGTGTGGCATAATTTCTTTCAATGTGCCGGATTTTCTGATCTGTTTGGAGAAAATACCAGGGCCACTGAGGCCATAGCAACCTTTGAAGCTATGTGCTTTGCCACATATTCTACGCTTGTCAAGATTAGAACATCTGAAAAAGATCATGTTAATGGCTGGTTCGACCAAGCATGGAGGCAGTCACAGAAGAACCTGCGGAGGGTGAGAACCTCAACCCCTAGGGATCCGGGCTCAATTAGATCTTGTCAGGTCTATACAAGTTTCACAAGAAGTTAAAAATAAAATCAGGGAAAACTTGAGAAGGGCGAATGATTTGAACGATAATGTTTTATTTTGGCGTATTGTTTATTCTCCATACTTAGTTGAGTCAACTATTCTGGATGTTAAGGCGGGAGTATCAGAAGTAAAATGGTTTAAATTCTATAGTAATATTTTTAATTGAGATGATAAAAAGGGGTATGTTGACAGCTCCCAGTGCTATACCGGAAGTGCCAAGGGAAGAAACTTCATTCACTCTCAACAATATCCTTTAAGCTTTGAATAAAATTCACCCGGACAAAGCCGCGGGTTCAGGTGGGTCACCTATTGATATGTGTATGGACAACATCCATCTCTGGGCCCACTTCTAACCTGTGTTTTAAGATATGCGGGGACGGGGCGTGCACCTTCCACATGGTCCGAATCTGTGTGTGTGCCCATATTCAAGAAGGGGAATAGACTGATCCGCAGTGCTATTGTCCGATTTCCCTCTTGGACTTCTCAGTTAAATTACTCAGCGGAGTTCTGTTGGAGAAATGAGAGGTTTGGGATGAGGGTAATCCCATGCTGTCGGATTTACAGTTCTGGTTCAGTAAGGGGCTAGGGACGATCGAACCGTGCCTTAATCTAGAAATGCTTATAGGGAAATATACCAGGGCGATGAAGGATATCCTTTTCCTCTGTTTTGTGGGCCTTAGCAGTGCATTTCATTGGGTCAATCATGCTTTCTATGGCATATTATGAGACCCTTGGAGCTGATGAGGCTGTCATTCACCTGGTCTAGCAGTAGTCTAGCAATGGACAGATGGTTTACCTGTATCTAGTACCTATTACAATTTCCACTATAGCACAACCTTTACAAGTAAATAATGATTCTATATTTTGCATCTTTAAACTGCATGCTGTGTCAAACATATTCACTACATTTCTTTAATCTGGCATTGAAAAAAACGGTCCTTTAATTAAAACTTTGGTTTATCGCCTCTCCTTTTTCTTCTCCCTTTCCAATGTCCCACCCCTTACCTTCCATCCTCTTCATGCCTCCTCTGTCTGAGCACAACCTACTCTGACGCATGCCCCATTGACTTTTCTTTATTTCAACAAATTTCCCACAGCTCATTCACAAGATCACAATCGCTTCTCCCTTGGTTGAATGTTATAGCTATGCAACTGGACAATATCTAATCTCCACTAACTTCTACATTAATCCCACCAACCCTGTGTTTGATTTCACCCCTCCGACTAATGATTGCGACCGACCGCTAATACTTTAGTCCACCATAAAAAAATGAAATGACAACATGGAATGGTTTGCTTTGAGTGCACAAGACTAATCTCGATAAATAATAAACAGTAACCAATAACACTGAACTAACCATCAACCTTGGGTCCCGGAGCAGCATGCGGCCCAGTGTAAAGCACCTATATGCCTCGTCAGGGGTAGCAAGCACTATGTAAATGCAATTACAATGCAATGATATACAATTACAAACCTCCTGGCTACTTGTACAAGAATGCTACAGCTAGGGTCCTGTATGGCCCTAATTGGGAATGTACAACACCATTTAGGGTCAAAGGGGTGTCCGACAATGTTTCAAGTTGGCCCCTTGCTTATTTACCCTGTACATCCATGGCTTTGCACCGGTTCTTGCAAAACATCTTTTCTGATTTGCTTAGGAGAGGCACTCGCCTCGTCTGTGTTCTTTTGTACGCAGACAATACAGATCTCATGGAACGCACTGCTTAATGTTTACACATGCTTCTAGATTCCTTCACACAATGTATGGAAAGTCAAACCTTGAAAGTCAATCCCATCAAAGCATTTACGTTATTGTGCGGTAAGGGATTTCCGGAAACATGTACTGTTTAGTTAATGGTATACATATACCGAGTGTCAATACTTTGCCCTAGCTGGGGGTGTTATTTGAACACCTTGAAAATAGGAGATATTTAAAAAATCAGTAATTAAATAAATCTGCTGAGGCAATTTTCAGGTTTGCCTATCAAGGGCCTAGGCCTATCAAGGACATGTGCACTATTTATAACAGTAAATGACTTGTGCCAGCTATTTAAATGTCAACTACTACAGAGAGCTGAGAAATCTTTTGCTAGAAGATTACTTACTGTACCCCAATAAACTTCTGGATTTGTATGCAACAAATAATTGGGACAACTGTTTGTTGAGAATACCAGGGTACGACCTGCCTTTCCACCAAACATTTCATGGCGGTGACCCTGCCATGAAATGCTTAGTGGAAGCGGATGGTAAGGGGCCCCCAAAAGGGCCCTTGCAAATCTGTCAATGGGGGTGTATGTGGGGAGCACATGATGTGCCCCCCCAAAAGTGCACGGTCGTATTGTGGAAATGTGGATTTTCCTGATCAGTTATGTCCCCTATCTTGGACCCCAACGGTTCTATATGCATGTTACAAGTACATGTATGTTCCCTCCAGTTCCAGTTTCTAAGACGCGAACATATGTGTGTCTACCGTCAACATGTTCTCTGTCAGATCCGCCATCTATGGGCTGGATATTCGATTCCTAAGCATGAAAGGCCACCGACTTTATATGGCTAAGTTACTCCATTTTTACAGTTCAGGCAAGTAGGCCCGATTCTGTCCTCAAGCCTTTCCCTGCTCTCTGCCTCTGACAGCTTCAGCTTGAGCTTACATCTGTATCCATGAACTTTGTCCTACTCCCTGTGCAGCTAACGGTGCCTGCCTCGGCTAGTTTTCGCCTGCCTGCCAGAAGATGTATTTCACCTTCGAATTATCTATTTTGCTCTTCAGCCGATGCATTCCTGTCTAGTGATTTAAGTAAACATTTCCTCTGCTCACAAGCAAGGGACTCAGCCTTTCCGTCCTCCTGCAAGTGATTCATAGCCCTGCTGCCATGGAAAGTTTTCTGCCCCTCGCATCTCATATAGACACTTAGACGCTTGTACACGCACACACAGTTAGTATAGAATAGATTCTGTCCGAGAGTCCTTCCTTGTGGATAACATAGTTTTCTAAACATAGGATGTTAGATATGATTTGGGATTAGGTTGACTTGACCCCTCAGACTTTTCGTCTCCATATGTAGAGTTAATGTCAAGTCCCCTTCACCCCCTAGTTGCACGTCAATTACACGTCATACTGCTGCGCGCGCATCTATGCCAAGTATTATCTTATAGATCCACCTATGTCTGATAATCCTAACCAATCATGTTTCTTTTATTCCTTATTACGCCTAGTTTCGATCACGTACCTGTCATATCACTTTTCTTATCAAATGTTACGCCTTCTACATTCGTTTCATTGTAATGTGCTTATTATAAAAATGCATGTCTGTCAATAAAGTATTGTACTTCACTTCCTGAACCCTCGTGGTGACGGAACCTGAAGGCCGTGACTCGAGTCGGCCATTTTGAATGGAATAAAGCCCATTTAGAAAACCTCTTATACCACGGATTCTGCCTCTTGTTATTTTGAGCTATTTTACTTTATTTTAAGATTCCGTATGAAATTCAGTCCGGTATTTTATTTACCACATAATGGCGCCCGAATAGGGACACTTTCTCATCTCACGCGCCGGCGGTGCGTTGCAGGCCCGGTCTCCTGCCACAGCTGGACGGACCATAAACGCGTACCAGCAGGATTTCCTGTAAGCTCCTTCCGGTCAAGCGGGGGCGACTGAGGCTGCGATCAACCCAGACGAGGCGGTGAGAAGTGCGAAGTATCCCGACCAGAGCCTAGCTGAGAGAGCAAGATCCGAGGTATACCGAGGCCCACCAGGTTTTTCGAAATCCCGACGTCCAGAGGGTCCGCTGTCAGCAGTCATCAAGTCCTGTCCATTCTCTGAGGCCTTCCGTTTCAAGGAGCTACTCGGTGAGTACCATTGCCGGGGAGGCGTGTTGACGCGCACATAGGTTGTGCCGGTCAAGACGGATTTGGGTACACAAATCCGGTCTGCACTGTTTAGCAGTGTATATGTACTGTTTAGCAGTATATCAAGTATTCCGAAGTATTCAGTTAGTGTCAAGAATTCAGCATGGTGATTAGTTAGGCAGACTATCATCATTGTCGGTCGTTGTTAAAATGTTTAATGTTTAATGTTTAAAGTATTCAGAAATGTCTTGCATATTGTGGTATGAATGATTGTTCATTGTTCACTGTTCATTATTGTGTTTTTTCGTATTAAGTAAGTTCAAGAGTAAGTATCAGATCAGTTGGCAATATGCCGCTCTTCTCGAAGTTAAGACAGATTACTACCAGAAAAGGGGTGCTTGAAGAAGCAGTTCCTATTCCTCCTAGGGACACTCCAGGACATTTTATGTACCATAAGCATGGCTTAGATGCCATATTGTTTCTTGATCTATGGGTAGATTATACCAAAGGATTACCAGAAAGTCAAAGGTGGCCCGCAGCGGGAACCTGGGATGCAGAGTGCATCATGAAAGTGGAGGAAGAGTTATGGAAAAGAAAGGTCAGACAGTCACAGAAAGACGCTGTTGAGTTATGGCGTAAAGAATCTCATAGACGAACAGAAAAAGCACGTAGACAAGAAGAGAGGAGTAAAGAAAGTTCAAATAAAGTTCAAGAAAATCTATTAATTGAGGAAGGTATCCGAGTGAAATCAGAACAAATAAATAGACAAAGAAATGCTCTTATGAATGGTATGTATCCCCTTCTAGCCGAAGGACTACCTAAGGCTGCTCCAGAGATGCCAAAAGACTTGCCACCCCCATTATTTCCAATTAAGGTACATCCAAAAGGGCATCCCAGAACCGCAGAAGATGTTTTTCTCTCCTCATATCTAGACGACGCAGCTCCCGAGTATGCTAACGCCGCACCACATAGACCGTCTGGCGGAAGGGTTCAACGTCAGGATCAGGTATCTGTTCCCGTGCAACAGCAAGTCCCGACACAAGCTTCGGCAAGCACATCTGTTTCTGCATCTGTCTCCGCAGTCGACTCTACAGAGGTATCGACACCAATAGTTGCTGTGTCACGTTCAACGAACCCATTCACACCCGACGCCCCAGATGGGGCCACGGGAGGTGCTAGCAGTACCTTTACACCACCTAGAATAAATAAACTTGTCTTTCAAGAGTCAGCACATTCACGTACACCAAAATTCGTAAGTGAACGTACGCTTAAGGAACTCCTTGTTAATTGTAGATATGACCCGGTGGTTGGTAAAGAGGACGAAATGGTCCTGGCATCATTACGTATCAGGCGAGCCGCAGAGTATTTAGCAAGGTTACCAGGAATGACTACGCATCTAGATAACATATATCATTTTGTTCAAACAGGACGAGATCCAGGATGTATTAACAGAGCTATGGAATTCCAGAAAGTAGAAATACAGGGGGAACTGTTACGTTTCCTCATAAACTGTGTAATCAGAAATCAAGATCGTCCGGGGGTAGACCCGAATGCAATGCTTATTCTTACAAGATGGAGTCAGAATATATCAGAAGGGAGACACGATAAACAAAATTGTATAATAGCCATGTGCCGAAAAATCCGTAAAGAAATAGAGCGCATTCATGAAGAAAGATTGGGAACAGACGAGTTTGAGCAAGATGAAGTGTCCGAATCAGGGAATTCCGCAAGACAGTCAGAGACCATAGCCTATGTAGGCAGAGGAAGATCCTGTGAAAATACTAGATGTTTTTCTGATCCAATACACTCTGTATGTCCAAATAATAGCAGAACGTATCCGACGCCTGTAATAAATCTGAAGTCTCCTGAACATTCGTTTCAAGCCGCAGATAAAATACTACGAGAACGAAGGGGTTACCACCTCCTCGATTCCATGGATGAGCAAGAATTAGCCAGATCAGCCGTTCACTGGATTGACAGTCCTGAACAATACGGTGATGAGACCGTAGCACACACATTTTTTAATCTCAGTACAGATGAACAACGTTTAGCTGGAATCTATATGATTCAGCAACTCCTTATATTATATAAAAGCCAACATGCTGACCCTGGTCCTTTACCTGATATATTAACGGAACTGCTCACGAACAGATGGAGAGGTTCTAGTAACAAGCTAATTAAAGAGATATTAGTGTCACGTAAGCAGTATGTCCTTTTTGTAAGTTCGGATTCTCTCTCGCTGCCCCGCAGAGAAAGAGCGCCGTACTATATGGATAGACAAAATCCTTTACGAGAAGTGCACCCAATAAAAGGCGAAGACAATGAGTTTCACCGTGTATTTGTTTACACACCCATATCAAAAATGGAATTATTAGAAATGAAGAAAGTAGTACCTAGTCATGACAAAGACCCAGCGGGTTTCCACCGAGAAATTAAAGATATGTTACTGATGGGAGAGTACACCTTTCCTGATATTATGACGATATTAAAGGTGCTTTTGCCTGCTGGCATTTATGAAAAACTGAAAGAAAAAGAGTGGGAAGTGGGAGACCAAAAGATAGACTGGACAGCATTAGCAGAGGAAGAAAGGGGCCGAACTGCAGGTTCAGGGCTCGGGGATAAAGTTAAACTGTTACCAGGTTTACTAGTACAGGTACTGCCACGTTTATTAACTACAAAAAAAGAAGATTGGGGTGCAATTACAGCCTGCAAACAAAAGCAAGATGAAGACACAAGCGATTATTATGCTCGATTTGAAAAATGTTTTGGTATAAATAGTGGTATAAAAGCAAGTAGTGACTCATATCCACATTTATTTGTGACTAAATTAGTGGAAAATGCATTGCCTCCAGTAAAGAATAGAATATTGAAATTCGAGAGTACCTGGCAAAGTAACACTCCGTCGCAAATGCTACAAATGTTACAGTATCATCACAATAGAATTAGGGATGAACAAGAACACGAGCATAGACTCATGAAGGATACAAAAATGAAAATGCTAGTTTCTCAGACAGTACCAGGAGATGGTCACAAAAAGGGTGTGACACATTCTGGTGATTCCGCAGTTCCTGTAAAAGGAACCTGCAATTACTGTAAACAACTAGGCCATTATGTACACGATTGTCCTGTCCTGAAACGTAATATAGCTACAGGTATTGCAAAAGAGAGACCACGATTAGTTAGACAAGATCAGAATGAACAAGGAGCTATGCAGCATGGACAGTCCATGCCAGTTCAGCAACAGTCCATGCCAGCCTCACAGCAACCCATACAGTTTGTGCCAGCTGCACCACCGTTGCCTGCTACTGCCACACAAACCACAACACGACAAATGTATCAGACTGCACAGTATGAATACCCTGAGTATCAGCGTTACGCATGAACCAGCCTAGAGAGGGAAGTTGACTTACCGCTTATCGAGATTCCTGTAGATCAAGAAGGACCTTATGTGCATAGTGAATTATTAGGTCAAGATAGAAAATTCTTACTCGATACAGGGGCAAGTCGAACAACCATAAAACGTAGTGAAGTTCCAGGGGCACCCCTCTCAGGCTCTCAAAATGTTTCCCTTGGTTTTTCAGGAAAACCTATTATTAATGAAGTATCACAGCCTCTACCACTTACGATAGGACCTTTGACACGAACTACAGATTTATTGCTTACTAAATCATGCCCAGAAAATCTGTTAGGAATTAAAACTCTGAAAGCACTAGGAGCCATAATATGTTGTTCTCCGGAAGGAGTAAGGTTGTTTTTACGTGATTTTAAAGGTCACTATGTGTCCAGAGACATGGATCCCCGACTACAGACTTTACCAGTACATCTATGGGCACAAGGCCCTACGGATGTTGGCTGCATGAACATTACACCCTATCGAGTCACCTTGAAAGCAGGAGTGGTACTACCACGAATGCGACAATACAAGTTACCGCATGATGCTGTAGTGGCTTTGCTGAAAATCATTGATGAGCTAATTGCCCAGGGAGTGGTTGTAGAAACAGACTCAAATATATGTAATTCACCGATAATTCCGATTCTTAAACGAACTGATCCTACTGCCCCACCAGTGTACCGATTGGTTATTGATTTGCGTGAACTAAACAAGTGTATTGTACCACAATTCCCTGTGGTCCCTGATATATCATCATTGTTGACAGCAATTGATTCCGAAGCAACATTCTTTACTGTAATCGATCTCAAGAATGCCTTTTTCAGCGTCCCAATAGATCCGGAAAGCCAATACTTGTTCGGATTCAGTTTAAATGGGCGCAGCTTTAAATTCTCACGCGCTCCCCAAGGATTCACAGAAAGCCCCAGCATCTACAGCCAAGCACTGAAACGAGAACTTGACAGTATCCACATGCCAGTCAATACTGCACTGCTTCAATATGTCGATGATCTGCTGATCACCGCGAGAAGCGAGCCAGCATGTGAAAAAGCTTCTCTGACAGTTTTACATTTCCTAGCCGACAAGGGGCACAAGGTGTCCCCTTCTAAGCTGCAATTCTGTGTTCAGCGAGTTATTTATCTTGGTCACTCGCTGTCCAAGGAGGGAAGGCAGCTTACACCAGATCGCATCCAGTTAATTGCTAACATGTCAATACCCCAGACACAAAAGGAGGTGCGAGCTTTCATAGGCCTCACTTCATATTGTAGGCAGTGGATCCCTCAGTACGCATTTCTAGCAAAACCACTCATTCAGTTAACCACACAGGAGGCAGCCACATCGACTGTTCTCCCTTGGACTCAGGAACATACACAAGCTTTTGAAAGCCTAAAGGAAGCCTTATGTCAAGCACCTGTTTTAGCAACACCATGTTATAGCAAACATTTTACACTCTTTGTTACAGAACGCGAAGGTACTGCCTTGTCAGTACTCACTCAGGATCAAGCAGGATCACGCAAGCCATGTGCTTATTTTTCCAGTACATTAGATCCCGTAGCTCAGGCTTTGCCTGCATGTCTGAAATCAGTGGCAGCGACAGCTTTAGCAATCAGACAAAGCGATGCCATAGTATTAGGACACCCATTGACAGTACAAGTACCACATGCAGTAGAGGTTCTTGTGAACCGAACACAAACACAACACTTGACCATAGCAAGACTTACCGGTTATGAACTGACATTGTTTCAACCACACATAGAGATCCGACGGTGTAATACATTGAATCCTGCTACACTATTACCTGTAAAAGGAACAGACCCACTAGCTCATGATTGTGTTGAAATCATTGAAATAAAGACGAGACCTAGACAAGACTTGACAGACGTTCCATTGTTAGATCCAGACCTGACGTTGTATGTAGACGGATCGTGCATGAGAACAAGTACAGGAGATTTAGTGGCCGCGTATGCAGTCACAACAGACACTGAAGTTATTGAGACAAATTGTATAGATACTTTGTCAGCCCAAGCAGCAGAACTTATTGCTCTAACACAAGCCTGTATTCAAGCCACAAATAAGAAAGTTAATGTATACACTGACTCACGTTATGCATTCGGAGTTGTACACGACTTCGGCGTGCTGTGGCGAGAGAGAGGTTATTTAACCTCCCATGGTGCCCACATTCAGCACGGACCCCTCATTCATGCTTTGTTAGACGCAATACATCTACCCACTGCTATATCGATTATGAAATGTAAAGCACACACGAAGGTTACTGATACCATTTCTCAAGGCAATGATTTAGCTGACAGAACAGCTAAACAGACTGCTCAGAATCGCACATTAGACATAACAAAGCCAATAGTTCAGACACCAACACAGTGTATGACAATTAAGGATCCCGCACTTGACGTAATTGACATACAGACACATGCCACAGCAGAAGAAATGAAGAAGTGGACTGAACTAGGAGGGATCCAGACAGATCAAGGATGGATGACGAAGGAGAAATCTGTATGGTTTCTCCCTGATTCCATGGTTCAAGCCATTATAGCTACAGTTCACAGTCCAGCACATTTAGGAGAGAAGGCTATGCTAGACAGCATTCAGCACATTTGGTTCAACAAACATTTACGAGCAGCAGCTAAACAAAAAGTTCGTACCTGTATGATATGTTGTCAGTTTAATCCAGGAAAGAGTGTTCCCGTAGAGCAGGGTGGATTTCAGCCTCCTGACCATCCTTTTGAAGTCCTCCAGATGGATTATATTCAGATGGAACGTTGTCGAGGATTCAAATATGTTCTCGTAGTTGTCTGCGCTCTCTCCCGTTGGACAGAGGCGTATCCCGTATCAGATTACACTGCCCCGACTACTGCCAAGCAGCTAGTTCGAGAATTCTTCCCACGGTACGGGTTACCACGTGTTGTATATTCAGATAACGGCCAGCCTTTCTCATCCGAATTAATGAAACATGTCTCACTTTTGTTGGGATATCAGTGGAAATTCCACTGTGTCCGACACCCCGAGGCAGCAGGTCTCGTGGAACGACACAATCAGCTTTTAAAAATCAGATTGTCTAAAATATGTCAGGAAAAAGGTGTGGACTGGATAGTAGCCTTACCAGTTGCACTATTTTACATGAGGATGGTAGCACACTCTCGAACAGGGCTATCCCCTTATGAAGTGATCTTTGGTAGACCACCGAATATGTGGGGGACGCCTATACCCCGTAAAATAACTGATGTTGACTGTAATATGCTGACAGATTACCTGGCTTCTTTGATGTCTGCACTACAATCTTGTCGTTCACAGGTAGTCGCAGCTTTTCCCGACAACACCGAGGTGAAACCTCATGACGTAATTCCCGGTGATTATGTTCTCGTCAGGAATTTTGATCGGAAAACCCAACTGGAGCCAAGGTGGAGGCTTCCTAAGTTGGTCCTGCTAACGACCAGAACAGCTGTGAAGATCGAAGGGAGGAAAGGCTGGGTGCATTCCAGCCATATCAAGAAATTTCATGGACTTCCTCCTGACACAGACAGTACTGCCCGTGTGTCTTCCCCCATTGACTCAAAGCTAACCTTGGCTGAGGCCAGTAGCACCGAACTCTATAAGCAGAAACTCAGGTCCAGATCTAAACTGTCGGACGATTTGATTGTTTAAGTCCTCTCCAAGGTGAAGCGGTTGAATCTGTCCCGACATGTACCCCTTAGGTCTGAATCACGTAGAGTCCAGAATCATAATGAAACGACATGCTTATTGTAAATTACTGCGTAACCACTGTATTGTGACTTTATTAATTTTGTTTTCCTTGAGTTTTTTAATAGTTACTACAAGTATATTGTTGCATATGTACTATCCTGTTTCTAAACGTGTTTTCAATATAACTGGTGAACATTCTTTTAGTGACCTACCCCCACATGAGTTGTCCTATAGACTTGCGCTGCGCAATAACACCTTCATTAGTATGTTACATCATTCCCATCAGACTAGTAATGCCACCAATTGTTGGGTGTGTGGCCGACTCCCTCCCTATCAGAATACCAAAGGAGTTCTGCCTTTCTTTCCACATCCGTTCACACACAATGGCTCCTGTGGAGCATGGTTTAGTTTATTAAATTCCATAGACCCAGACACAGCAGTTTATCAACAACATTGGATATGGGGAAATCTGAATCTAGTTTTATTCAAAGTCTGTCACCCCAATAAGGAGGGTCACCCCAGTAGAACAGGAACTGATTTAGAAAATGAAGTGTATAAATTAGGTAATTTTACGCCTAATCTTATGATTTTGAATGTCAAATCCGAAGTTGAACTAATTCTGCCCACTATGTCAGTATTTCCAGTTAAGGGTGAATTATGTGTAAGAAAAGTTGGTTCCATACATATGGGCCATAGCCAATGCGTTACTACAGTAGAATATAGTGATCAAGGCAAATCTTCATTTAGAGCTTCTCGCCATTCTTACTTTATATGTGGTCAGACGGCATATATGCGTCTGCCTCTAGATTGGGATGGTACCTGTTACATAGCATTCCTTTTGCCACCTGTTTTCCTAGCTCCCCCTGATTATTATCGAAATGTTCATTTAGTACACAAAAGAGAGCGTAGAGATCTCCCGGTTGTCGATTATACTGAAACGGCATGGGACAAGTATGTAGATTTCAATAAAGGTATCTTTCCCTATATAGGTACAATATCAAATAGTAAGCTGATACGTAGACTAACCAAGACTCTTGAAGCTGTAGTAAACGAGACTATAGCCGCCCTAGGCAATCTGACAGAGGAACAATCAGTGATGAGAATTGTTGTTCTCCAGAATCGTCTTGTCCTTGACGTCATCCTGGCCGATAGGGGCGGAGCTTGCAGGATCATCGGATCCAGCTGCTGCATATTCATACCAGAAAATTCGCCATCTGTATATAAAGCTATAACACGCCTTCATAAGATTGTAAGCCAGATACACGAGGATCCAGGCACTTGGACGTGGTCCGGGTGGTTTTGGAGTGTGATATCAGCCTGGGGATGGAGAGTTTTATCCTTCCTAGGTATTGGCCTTCTTATGCTCTTCAGTTGTTGTTTATGTCTGCAATGTGGACCAGCGATTTGTGGTCTATGTGCCACATCATGCATTCCATATCAAAGTTCTCGTTCAAAATGCCGGAAGAAGAAGGAAGAAGAAATGATGCTCCATGAACAAATCGATGGAATGATGAAGATTGATATCTCTTGAAGGGCAAGTAGGGGACAAGGAGGGAATGTGGAAATGTGGATTTTCCTGATCAGTTATGTCCCCTATCTTGGACCCCAACGGTTCTATATGCATGTTACAAGTACATGTATGTTCCCTCCAGTTCCAGTTTCTAAGACGCGAACATATGTGTGTCTACCGTCAACATGTTCTCTGTCAGATCCGCCATCTATGGGCTGGATATTCGATTCCTAAGCATGAAAGGCCACCGACTTTATATGGCTAAGTTACTCCATTTTTACAGTTCAGGCAAGTAGGCCCGATTCTGTCCTCAAGCCTTTCCCTGCTCTCTGCCTCTGACAGCTTCAGCTTGAGCTTACATCTGTATCCATGAACTTTGTCCTACTCCCTGTGCAGCTAACGGTGCCTGCCTCGGCTAGTTTTCGCCTGCCTGCCAAGAAGATGTATTTCACCTTCGAATTATCTATTTTGCTCTTCAGCCGATGCATTCCTGTCTAGTGATTTAAGTAAACATTTCCTCTGCTCACAAGCAAGGGACTCAGCCTTTCCGTCCTCCTGCAAGTGATTCATAGCCCTGCTGCCATGGAAAGTTTTCTGCCCCTCGCATCTCATATAGACACTTAGACGCTTGTACACGCACACACAGTTAGTATAGAATAGATTCTGTCCGAGAGTCCTTCCTTGTGGATAACATAGTTTTCTAAACATAGGATGTTAGATATGATTTGGGATTAGGTTGACTTGACCCCTCAGACTTTTCGTCTCCATATGTAGAGTTAATGTCAAGTCCCCTTCACCCCCTAGTTGCACGTCAATTACACGTCATACTGCTGCGCGCGCATCTATGCCAAGTATTATCTTATAGATCCACCTATGTCTGATAATCCTAACCAATCATGTTTCTTTTATTCCTTATTACGCCTAGTTTCGATCACGTACCTGTCATATCACTTTTCTTATCAAATGTTACGCCTTCTACATTCGTTTCATTGTAATGTGCTTATTATAAAAATGCATGTCTGTCAATAAAGTATTGTACTTCACTTCCTGAACCCTCGTGGTGACGGAACCTGAAGGCCGTGACTCGAGTCGGCCATTTTGAATGGAATAAAGCCCATTTAGAAAACCTCTTATACCACGGATTCTGCCTCTTGTTATTTTGAGCTATTTTACTTTATTTTAAGATTCCGTATGAAATTCAGTCCGGTATTTTATTTACCACAGTATGTGCACTGTGTGGCATGCATGACATGGTGCATGCTACACCATGCACAAACGTGCTGTTACAGTGGCGGTATGCTGTTTGGGCTCTTCTATGAGCATACCCGCCGCCATGACACCGCGACCGCACCACCCGCCCACCCTGGATTCAACTGAGAATCTGGAAGGCGGGTTCACCACGGGCTTGGCGATCTTCCTGGGACTACCGCAGTGGCGGTCCTAGAGGAAGACCGCCAAACTTGTAATTATGCGCTAAGTCTAAAAAGGAATTGAATCCAAACTCTGGTCGACATTCCTAGATGCCAGGGAGTGTACTGGATTGATCAATCCAACAGTTTCGGCCCATGCCCTTATTGTACATGGTCATTGTATTCAGTTTTACATGATGACTGTTTTAAATCATCAACATTGATTTATAATAACTTTTTCTGATTCAATATTGAACACTATCTAAAGGCAAATCCGAAAGAGGGTAAATGGTTGAAGGAGAGTAGAGTATGTCCTTGCAATTGAAGCTCTGTGTAAAGTACTATGTATTTTATTCTATTTTGCAATATTTAATAACTGTCGAGGGTAAAATTGTTAAATCCTTTGTTATTAGATTTTACCCAATGTAGACCTGACTGTATCTACCTGCAGTCACTAGCTACCCTGCCCACATTGTGTTAGTTTTGTAAATTTGGTGGTCAGAATTAGGAAAGATCTTTGTAACAAGGTTGTTTAGAATATGTAAATTATTTTATTGCACCAGTTTAGCAATCAGAGGGATGTTTTAAAATATGACATCTTTTAAGACTGTAATTTTCAATGTTTTATCTGATTGTATGTACCATCTTTTAGGGTTACGTATTAACCAAATAAAGATATGTAGCTGAATGGATGATATCAGGCTTGCATGGACTTGAGGTCTGCAAGCCATGCTATAAATGGGGAGCTGCCCAGGTTCATTTAGGGTTATACGAGAATTCCCCTTTTCTTTACATACAATGGAGAGCAGAGCAGAGATTTGCAGCACTGACGCCACCGCACTATAAAGATTTAACCAGGGAACATTGGTCCTCACCATCACTTACTCAGTTCATAAAATTCCTTAAGATGCTAATACTTTGGAAAAAGTCTCTCTCTATATTTTATTTGATGATCTTTCTTTTCTCATATGACCTTAACTTCACTGCAGCCTTTTGGCTAAGTTCCATTCCAACTTCTTCCTTTATGCATTCCCAGTGTCTAGTTTGACATAGTTCAAAGTGTGTATCTTGAAAACACTATAGGCTGCATTATGAGTACGATGATCCTGGGACCACTGTACTCGTGGTGGCGGTCTGGCTGTCACCACCCTGGCAGTCTGTATTATGAGTGTGGCGGTGGGACTGCCACGAGACCGCCGCCTCTGCCGGGATCCAGGATCCTGCTGCGGTGGCGGTCTGCAAATGGCCTGAATAGATTGACGGTGCTGATGCTGGCACCGGCGTGCATAATATGACCTGCACATCCACTGCCATTTTCATCGCGGGAACCTCTGCCATGAAAAGGGTGATGGATATACAGCTGAGGGGGCCCTAACAAGGCCTCTGGCTGGATCTAGTCCTGTGGGCCTGTGAGGAAGAGCACATGTTGTGCCCCCCCGGAATTGCATCCTCATTCCTGCACAGTGTGGCATGCACAACATGGCGCATGCTACACAGTGCAGGAATGTGCTGCAGGCACTCTCACTGCAGCAATATGCTGTTTAGGCTCTCCTATGAGTCTAACACAGCCACTGCCGTGAGACCACTGACGAAATCGCCTGCCGGCCCTGGATTAAAGTAATAATCCAGGAGGTGGGCTCACCACAGGCTTGGCAGTTTTCCTGATACTGCTGCGGTGACGGTCCCATTGGAAGACCGCCAAACTTATAATAAGGCCCTAAATACACATACAAACTGGAATAAACCACCATACACTCTAGAGCAGCTCAATGGCTGGAAAGTAAACTGAATCCAGCAACTGAGTCCACTGAGGCAATTATGCCCGGATAATCTTCAGTGGTGGGATACCAGAGTTCCACTCCACAGGGTGATCAGCAACCACTTCAAGAAAATGAAGGAGATGCAATGTTCACCATGTTTACTGACATTTAAGTACAGGAAAAGTTCCTTTCCCTGGAGGTAAATGTCTCTTATGAAGATAAATGCTCAAGCAAATTACACAGAAAGTTCTCCATACCAAAATTAAGGTCAATACTATGAAAAGGATAGCATATTGCAAGAAGAAAGTTAGTGCTGACAAGCAACTGTATGCTCACCGTAGTGTTTTTAGGTCTCGCCTGACCCAGCGCATGCGCTGGTCTGGCTAGACTTATTGAGAGGGCTCCAAAAAGTGCTACCAGGCCAGCCTAGAACTACAGTGCATGTGCGCGGGCGCGCGATTCGCGCTTCACCGCGATTACTTTCACTTTCGCCGCGCGGCCGCTTTGATGTTTGATCGCGATCACTTTCGCAACACGGCCGCTTTGATGTTCTCCGTGAGGCTTCAATACATTGCAGCAGTTAAAACAAGCATTGGCATAGTCAATAGGTCTCGCTTTTGGGACCTTATAAGTGTTTAGTTATGCAACTGTTGCATGGCTAAACACTTATAAGGTCCCAAAGGCGAGACCTATTGGCTATGCCAATGCTTGTTATGAATTTCCCACTTAAATCAGTATCGGTAATCTCTAATCTCAATTCAAGTTCCGAATGAGAGCGTGTTGATCAGAGTCGGATGATTATGCGCTTCTATCACGCAATGGTGATGCGTCAAATATTATGTCCGTGCCTGGGCAGGAACGCGATGTTGCTGTTTGTCGTTGCATCAAGAACCTCAAATTTTGACTGTGGCGTTCTGCCTGGACGCAGCATCACGGTTGATGAACTCTACCTTGTGGAGACGTCATTGCTGATCGCTTCCATAGGCCTCCAGCTTACAGGTGCTCACAAGACCTCGAACCAGCCCTAACCACACCAGTCCACAGGAGAAAATCCACGCCCAGCAGCAACCATGCTCGAAAAGAACAAAACATGGATGAAATCTGCTCCAGCCAAGAACTCCATGAGTTGGTTTATCTTGACAATACCATAGGACAAAATCACAGTGGTAGGAGGTCTGCTCCCATGCTCTACTCATCCCCAATGTGAGATAAACAGAAGGCAGAACCAGGAATTTATTGGAAGCAGAAGCTGGCTGGAAAGCCACAGACAGCTCACAATGCAAGCACTCACCGGCCCCTGTTCCACCAGACTTCGAAAGCTCAAGAACCCGCACACACAGCGACATTCAAAACAAGCTGTAACACCTAGTGTGCAAAACTCAAGAGCTTATTTACGAGAATGTCATGCAGTGCAGCACAGCGAGTCACCTTGCTGCGTAACACTGCGTGACAGAGAAAGGGCAAGAATGCACCTTAATTAAGGCAGTACGGTGCATTCCGGCAGTCTAGGGCCAATGCAGGTGTCCTTGCACCATGGTGCAAGGGTGCCTGCATTGCATTCAGGATTGTTTTAGTGCAGGAAGGGGCACCTTCCTGCACAAAAACAATCCTGAGAGGCAAATTCCCCTTTCTGTCTGTGCTGCAGAAAGAAGCACACATAAAAAGAGGAAGCAACGAGGACAAATATAGATATTTCTCCACTTTACGCCTCTCTGGAAAGGTGTATCTTTTTGGCACATTCCCAGGTGTCTCAGTTCTGGTAAGTCTAGGAATGCGTCAAAAAACATGGGAGTTGCATGGGAACACCACGCAATGCCCATGGAAGAGGAAGGCGGGGCCAGCATAGGCCCCGCCGCCATTATGGTGGTCGGCCGTGCCCCCCGAATCATGGTCACTCATTGGCCCCGCCTACGAGAGGGGCCGTGCCCCGAGGTGATTGTAATCGCTTCCGGGTCACTGGTTGCTCCCCCGCGCCCCGGAAGTGATTGGATCACTTTCGGGGCGTGGTGGACCCTCAGGAACCTTTAAAGCCGGGGGGAGCGCAAGGAACGATCTCTCGCTCCCCTCGGCAGCACACCCGTCGCGTGTGCCTCCTCCCTCGGGAGGAACTCTAATCCTTTTTTCCCCACCCACCATCCCTGATATAAGAGTTTGTTGAAGGAAAAGTATGGTTATGTAATTTTTCCACAGGTTGTCAATTATTAATATGTTGTATATGCCTTTTTTGTCGTGTTTTTAGGCAGTATTCCAGGGTGGGCGGTAAGGTCATAGGTTGGACAGACTAAATTGACTCATCTTTTGGGGCGCCTTATTAAGTGGGGCGCCCAGAGGGGAGGGACATGTGGTTCTCACCAGACTCCAGGGGCAGTTACAACCGGTTGGTTGGAACGGTGCGGGGACAAAGGGGGGGTTACGCTTTCCATTGGCTGGCTGGCCACCCCGCACGCGGGCGTAAGTAAGCTGCGCTGTCTGCATGGCCCCTTTATGGAGTAAGTCTTGAACGTATGGGGGTTGCCTGGGGTAAGTACTTCCGGGTCAGCTGGGCCCCCTGCGCATGCGCACTCCGGTTGGGGTGAGCGGGACAATTCGGTAAAAGGGGAGGGGCCAGCATTTTGACCTTGCCGTAGGCCTAGAGGAATACGCAGAAATGTGATCACCAATGTGTTTAGACTAGGATAGGAACATTTATGTATTAGAACTTTGTTAAAGCTAGGAATGAAGCAAATGTACCGAATCCTGTCTTGACATTTCTGCGTTATTGTATATTTGAATATAACTGTTTTGTTTGTTAATAAATACGATCGGGGGTCAACGACCCCCTATTCCAAACAAAGGTTATATTTGTTTTGTCTCAGTCAGGGGAGGAGGGGGCGGTAGGCCGTACCGGACCATATGCCCCCCATGTCGAGGGTGGGGCAACACAGCGATTTGCACTGTGTTGCTTCACTCCTGTTTTATGGAGCCACTCAGGACCATAAAAAGTGGCCTTGTGTGGCTTCATAAATCTCACTTAAGGGTGCCAATTACGATCCGGTAAAAAAAATTCCCGTACGACTCGTATCCGGTCTTTTTACCGTACGAATCGTACAAGTGCCGTACAAACTGGCAATCACGATTCGCATGGTAGAAAGCCCATACGAGTCGCATTGGGAAGAATTCCCCACACGTCCTCGGGTCGGAAAAAGTGTCCGACACGTCCACGGACGATTTACCGTACAAACGTGAAAAGCGAAGTCCGACCAGGGAATCACGATCCGTCCCCGGGCGTCCGAATGTACAACCGTATGTTTAAAAGACCGTCCACACCGAACTCCTACAACAACCATGGAGACGTCCAAACAGGTGCCCGGTACGTGCCGTACCCCCCCCCAGCCCCCGCATGTACGCGCCGTACCCCCCCCCCCAGCCCCCACATGTACGCATCGAACCCCCCCGTGTATGTACACCCGAGTACGTGTCGAACCCCCCGTGTATGTACACCCGAGTACGTGTCGAACCCCCCCGTGTATGTACACCCGAGTACGTCTTGAACCCCCCGGTGTATGTACACCCGAGTACGTGTCGAACCCCCCCGTGTATGTACTCGCTGGGGGTACGCACCGTACATACACGGGTGGGGGTACGACTCGAACGTACTCGGGTGTACATACACGGGGGGTTCGACACGTACAGTTCGACACGTACTCGGGTGTACATACACGGGGGGTTCGACGCGTACATGCGGGGGCTGGGGGGGGGTACGGCGCGTACATGCGGGGGCTGGGGGGTGTACGGCGCGTACATGCGGGGGCTGGGGGGGGTACGGCGCGTACATGCGGGGGCTGGGGGGGGTACGGCGCGTACATGCGGGGGCTGGGGGGGGGTACGGCGCGTACATGCGGGGGCTGGGGGGGGTACGGCGCGTACATGCGGGGGCTAGGGGGGGTACGGCGCTTACCGGGCCACCTACTCTGGTCGTTTCGCGCCGTACTTCGCTATTCCGGCACTTTTTGGGTGCCGTAAAAATATTGCCGTCCGGACTGCTGTCAGTTCGAATCGTACTTCCTGGGTCGTGAAACGCTGCCTGGAAGCGTCCCGACGTCACGTCGCAGCATTCCCGGATCACATTCGTATGCATATTTTCGTCGGTCGGTGTTTTTTACGATTCGTACGGAAATGGTGTTTCCGTGCGAATCGTAATTCCATGTTTGTAATGTTTTACAACCGAGTACGAGTCGGACGGAGAATACGCTCCGACCGACGGTTCGTACCCGGTTTTTACCGGATCGTAATCGGCACCAAGGTGTGTGTCAAGCATGTACCACGTTGCATGGTGCAAAGGCAATGCAAACCGGCTCATATGTAGGCCCCTCAGTATGCAACACATTTATTATAGCTCACATGGAAAATCCCATGGAAACTGGTGTAGGTGAGTATGTTAGGATGTTGATGCAACGGAAAGCTCTATTTTGTATAAATACCATGAGCATAGAACAATAGGGGAGGGGATGCGTCACGTTGTAAATACGGCGCAACATGGTGCATGATTTACGCCGCCGCTGCGTCACAGAAGTGATGCAACGGCGGCATAAATGTGTCGCAAGGGGCTTGTAAATCTGCCCCTTAGAGGTTAGTAGTGTGGCAGTGTAGCACAGTGAAATTAAAGCATCACATCTCTCCCCTCTGAAGTTCATGTGCTTTGAAACACCTGCAACAGAGCCCTCCAGCCCCTTCATGCACCTGTTTGTAGAACACTAGTGAGCACCAGAGCAAAGCCAAGACACCAGGACAAAGGCCCGCACCCCATCCTATGTCCAAACACCCCTTTGGTCAAAAAGAGTCACATTAAAATGCTGCTATTGCACTCATGTACAACTAAAAGGTTGCACAGTGCCACTGCTTAATTTGGGCAGGTGGTTGCAAGTGGTAGGTGTCGCCACTCATTATACGGGAATGGGGCTTATTTTTAAATTTGTCATCAATAGTCTTTTATCCAGACCGAGAGAGAGAGAAAGGCTGAAAAGTGATAAGGAAAGAGCGGCAAAGGAAAAAGCTAGCAATGAAAGGGAACCTTCAAGCGTTATATAAAGAAACAGCAAGTGTAGGGCGGTGGAAGAAGGAGGCTGGAGGTGGAATCAAGTCTAGGCAACCTTGATATTCAGATATAAAAGTGGCAGTGGCCAGCTCCTAAGAAACGCCTCTGACTCCTGGACATATTGTTTTACAAATTAAGCACCATCAGGCATTAGAGGCGAGAACAAACCAGAGTTTTTAAATTGACACCCACAAACTCATAAATGTGTGTGAACAAACTTCCCAGGGCGTTACCAGCCAGTCCACCCAGGAGCACACAAAATAACAGTAAATAGACACTCCGGGATCGAACCATTTGCAGTTTTAAACTTATAATTTGGTGTGCAAATGGTTTGGAAAATCAATCTCATGATACGCTCTTAAAGAGGGTGATGAGGAGGACTCCTTCCGCCCACGGAGGTGACATGGCTGTTTCCTTAAAGGGGCCGTGCCGTGACTGATGTCCAATGTATCTCAAAACCCCAGCTGATATCATCAAACAAAGCAACGTTCTAGAACGCTCATGGCCGGTGATTGATGGCCCCTTTAAGAAGGGCGGGACCTCCTGCTGCTGCTGGGGCATGTCAGCCCAGGGAAGTGACTGCTGTGGAGGCAGCTAATCACAGGCCGCGGCAGCCAATAACACCAGCAATTCCTCGCTTGGTTTCCTGCGGGTACGGACGGAAAGCGATTTCTGCAGAAATACTGAAAGCAGAGGCAGGCGGCCTGCCCTGAAAATCCCCATTGTTTAACAGAGGATGTAATTGTTAGAACAGAGAATTAAAGCTTGTTGGACAAGCTGCGGCTTATCCTTCTCCAAGGTGTGTGGCCCTTGGGCGCTCACAGGATTTAACAAGTCTACGGGTAGACTGTCGTTTGAGTCTAAAAATGAATAGCGGGCGCATCCAGGTTTTGGTAGTCTGGCCGCGGGACTGCTGGTGTGGCAGGGACACCCCATTTGTCCTAGCTGCTGGAGCCAGGCGGGCACTTTATAAAAGTACCCGCCATGGCTGTGGCCATTTTAACGCAGAAGTGGCCCTGTTCTCATGGCAGGAGCCACATGGTGTTTGAAGGACTGCGGCAGCATTTCCTCTATACCCTGGCAGAACTGTCAGTATGAATATATGACGGTACAACGCAAACAATTACAACGCATGCCTTTGCAACATGGTTTTTACATCGCAACTACCATTAAAGCGCATGATTTTACAATGCATGCCATTACAACGCATTTTTAGAAACTACCATTACAACGCACACCATTACAACGCATACAATTACAACGCTTACCATTACAATGCATAATACTTTTAGGACAACAGTGGGTAAGTGTTGGATAGTGTAGGGGTAAAAATTACTATTCCCACTCCAGAGAGTGCTACAGTAGGGTAAGTGTTGGATAGTGTAGGGGTAAAAACTACTATTCTAACTCCAGTGAGTGCAACAGTAGGGTAAGTGTTGGATAGTGTAGGGGTAAAAAGTACTATTCCCACGCCAGTGTGTGCAACAGTAGGGTAAGTGTTGGATAGTGTAGGGGTAAAAATACTATCCCCATGTACCCCAAATCCCATACCCACCCTGAAACTAAAAAAAATCCCCATTACTTACCCCATAATGCGTTGTAATGGCATGTGTTGTAATGGTATGCGTTGTAATGGCATGCGTTGTAGTGACATGCGTTGTAATGGCATTCGTTGTAATGGCATGCGATGTAAAGGCAGTTGCGTTGTAACAGCTGCATTGTAAAGGTAGTGCGTTGTAATGACTGCGTTGTCATGGTTGTTTCCCGTCAATACACGTGAGTCCTGGAGATACATCACTGAGCAGGGGCAGCTCCTCCATTGGAGTGGATGAGCGTCGCCCTATTTAAATGGCCCAAGATGAAAAATACAATGGTAATTCATCATTACCATTTTATTTTTCATCCTCCCATCCTGAACGAGCATCAGGACATGGGCAGGGTCACTGCTGAATGACAGCAGCGGGGACTGGGCAGAGGGTGGGTCCTATGTGCACTGTTCAAAGTGTGCTTGTCTTTTTGGTTGGCTGTCTTGCGATGACCAGCCAGACTTTGAAACCTCTAACCCAGCTGTCTTATGACAGCTGGGTTAGAGCAACTGTAGGCCTCCATAGCACTGTGGAGTGCTGAGACAGGCCACGCCCTACAATCAGCGTGCTGCTCTCATGCTGGTCTGAGAGGCGCTCTGATTGATCAAGGGAGTTTCCTGGTGGCCGGGCTGCAGCGGGACAAGATCTGGTGCAGGAGGTCTTGTTTTCAGGTAAGTGTTTAATTAATTTGTTTTCTACGTTTATATTTACGCGCATGCACCCGTTTATTTTGATATTTTGATATTTTTAAGTGCATGCGCCCACCCCCTCATTTCCATTGATGCCAGTCACTACTGCACTGAAGTATGGGTCCAATCCCAGGAAACCTATAACAAATGTCCCTGATGCACTGGTAGCTTTCTCCGAAACCGTACCGGGTACATAACAAGTGTAGAGTTCAACTGCCATTGCTGCAATACCCTTTCGCAGACATGGCAACAAACACTTTTACAGTGTGAGCAGGGGGTGGGGCCTTGGAGGGGGCGGGGCCTCCTGCTGGAAGTACCTAAGAAGCACTTTTACACCAGCCCCGCCCCCAAATGCCCTCCTCCAAAAAAAGAAAAAAGTTTGAGGCTGGTGCCCATGTCCTGAGGTATTTTCACACCTCTTAACGGATGTTGGCAGTTTAAAGCCCCTGAAAACGACCTGGAAATCCACTGTGTACTGTAGTTTTCAGCTTGTTTTCCCTGCCACAGTGTGATATCGGCTCCTTGCCCAGAGACCTTTTAAGGCATAGGTGAAGTGGGCAATTGCCCAGAGCGTCTAACTTCCATGAGGGCCCATTCGGGAAAATGATCTTTTCATTTGACCTCTGTATGTTCTATTTATCGCTCCCTCTCTACCTATGGCTGCTTCTAACTCTGTATCAGTGTCATTTTAAGACTATTAGCCATCCAGGACAATAAACATTTCAGCAGTTTTTGTGTGACCTTATTAAAATTGAACATATGATTTAGTATTGTTTGGCATCATGTAGGCTTGAATTATCAGGAAATGGGTAATAAATAAAAAAATAGTTCCACACAGGGGCCCCCAAAATATGTTTTGGCAGAGGCCCCCAAGATCCTTAAGATGAGACTGTCCTCACCGGGTGACCATGTGAAAGGAGCGGATATCGTGTGTCACACGGTGGCACCGTGTGAGTTTGCAGGTCTATTTCTGGGCAGAAAGGATACCAGCACAACTGGCACCTGACACCATTTCTGTGAGTGTTAGGCAGGGCCACTGAAATAATGCGGCAGGGGAGGGTCAAAATATGTGACAGGGTCAACTAAATTATGCAGGAAGAAAAGGCAAATTATGCGGCATAATGTGGCATATTTTTGTTATTATTAGTTCATTCTTTGTAGTTTACACTTGTTAACACTGTCTGGTGAACGGTTGCACTTCATTTGTACCTGTTTAACAACCAAACATAGCAATAAGCAACAGAAAGGTGGCCAGTCAACCTTTTGCAAAAGACGTGGCAACACCTCCTGCTACATTTTTAGAAGCTTTTCAACCTTTTGAGCTAGAAACAATTTTTTTGTTGTTAAAATCTGCAGATTATGAAGCAGATCATGGATTAGGTGGCAAATGTGGCAGATCCCTTACTATGTGAAAAACACTGCAGCCGCACAATTGCATAATTCCAGTGGCCTTGGTTTTAGGTAAAAAACCATGGTGCTGTTGATTGCACTGATGGGATTGTGAATGGCACCTCCAATATTGGGAACAGCGCCCACCACTACTCTGTACATAGGGTGCTGGTACAGAGAGGATGGTGGCTGACACATCTTCCAGTCTTTATCCGAACCTGTTACTGCCACGTCTGTCTACATCTTTCACTAGGGCATTTCTGAGATGCACTGACTTATGACATCTGGACATTTTCTCAATGTCTGTGACATTTTTGTTTATAAACCATTCCATTTGCATACTGGCATTTCCATTTTTTGATTTGTTTTAAAATATGTGGGCCTTATTTAGAGGAGGGTGATAATTGGCTGTGCGTTAAAAGAATGGATGACCTGTGCACCCTGCTTGGAGGCTGGCCGAAGGCACTATAGTCAATAGTGAAACTTTGCTGTCCAGTCATACTGGATGTCTATTGGTCCATGTTGCTTGTTACTTCAAGACTGCCCTGACCTTTCATTCAACACGGTTTTGCATTGTGGGGTTTGCAGTTTAAATGTTCCCATGACAACTAAGAGCCTACAATTCTTTGGGGCATATTCTCAAGAACGTGTGATAACCATCGCATATTTAGCTTAACACAACTCTTCACATCGTTGTCTATCGCAGGAAAACAACTCCGTGTTAACGTGGTATTCTCAACACGGTGGTACCATGCGATAGTCCAACGATAACGCATCAAATGACCGTGTTAAAATTAAGGCGATGCCGAACAAACACGAAACACGAACGCGAAAATAGTAGCGATGAGGCCAATCGCGATACAAAAAGCAGCGATAGGCCTGCAATTCCCACGCGTCATGCGGGAAAATGCACCATAAAAGCAGAGTAAAAAAACGGTGAGATGACAATGTACAAGCACAGCCCCACATCCGTGACGTAGAACAAATGACCATTGTCCTGCATCATATAGGCATCCCCTCACAGTCACAACGTACATTGACATGCAGTCTGCATGTAAACTGCGTCAATGCTGAAACATGCATGGAACATACTGTGAAACCGCATCTCCTCTTCACATTGCAGAGGGACAAGCAACCCCTCCTGCACACAGACGTGTTCTGTCCATGATCAATCCATTAGGAAAGTGTGGACGAATGTAGGGGCAGTGACTCCCACTTACGTACATGTTGCCCATGTTGTGGGACTTGAGTCACAGGTGGCATCCCTGTATCATGGTGGTACATATCTGACCCCAAAAGGATCCCTGTTGTCGCCTGTAGGTCACAAATGGAAGTTAAAATGGAATGATTTTTGACACATGTGAAACGCCGAAGAGTGGGATTCCCTTCTAACTGTGACACACAGAACTGGCACTTCGAATACGTGACACCCTAAACAGCCTCTCTGCACAGAGGTGACACACCCACCATCCATGAACAAATCATAAAATTGTTAGCACTACATGTCGCACTCACACTTGTCTGGGTGATGTGCCTGTACAGATGAGTGACATGCACTCAGGGAATGTGTTTTTGGAGTGCATTTATTTGCACATGCTGTACCTGTGGTCATTTTGTACTGACCCATGATTGCTAAGGACTGTCAAAATGTGACGTGCTCATCTGAAGAAATTGTCAATGATGATGTTCCTACGGGCTAATCCTGCTGCAGCTGCAGTGGGGTGTGGTCCACCTGCCTCATCTTCATCATCATCCGGTGCATCTGGCACTTGTATCCATGGGGCATTGCTGCGTAAACATATGTTGTGCAACACACAACATGCACCGATCATCTTGCACACGATGTCTGGACTGTACAGGAACCTTCCAACTGTGACGTCCAGGCACCTGAAACGTGAATTCAACACACCAAATGTGTGTTCCACGATGCCCCTGGTGCGTTTGTGGGCCGCATTGTACTGCCTCTGGGCCTGTGTGTTCGGGGCTCGGAGGGGTGTCATCATTCAAGCGCAGAGTGCATATCCTTGGTCACCTGTGACAGTGCAGAGAGACATGAGTCAATAGTTGGTTCTGCATGATGTGTTGGCAGGCTCACTGGTTCATTGGTGTGTGATATGTGTGACTTTGTGATTCTTGTATGACATGTACTGCTTGTTACAAATGAGCGGCATCAATGTGTATTACGTAGCCTCAATGCTGCTCCTCCCTCCCCCGAGCCTATTCACTAGTGTGCGCAGCGTGGTTGCATCACCTGCACCCCTAGGGTACACCATTGTCATGCCTGTCTGCGCATGTCCACAAGCCTGACAACGACACAGTGATGTTGTGCGGTGAAGGTGGGCGGCCACGTGTGTGTAGGCCTATGGTAAGGACAGGGCGGACACAGATGTAGAGTTCATGCCTGGCGGAACTCACCATGCAGTTGAGGGTAGACCTTTAGCATATGCTGCGGAAATAGCGACACACACAACAGTTGGCGTGTCTGATCCCTGACCCCGAGCGGGCTTGCACACCCTCATTTACCCCTCGGCCGGGCTCGCACTCCAGGGGCATGCTGCATAGCAACATTGTATATTGCGTGACGGGTGGCGCCGACACTACCCCAGAGGCACAAGCATTAGTTGCTTCCTTGGCAATGCCTACCACGCCCAGAGCCACATGTTGAATGACCATCCCTTACGCTCACAGGGGGGTCCGACACAGATACATGTCCCAGGTCTACCCCCCTGCCTGAGGTCACAAGGTTGCGCCCCCTGTACAGAGCACAATGTAATGTGGTATGGCCCGGGGCCCTCATGCATACATGATGACCACACGGACACACTGAGATAATTTGTGGCACTGGCTACAGGCATGTGCACCCGGCACCTTTTATTGCCAGGGTCACACGTCCAGTGACGCCTGTGCTGGATTGGTAGTGTAAGCCACCCCTCAGGAGTTGGTTGGTGCTGGCAACAACCACAACAGTGATCAGACGATCAGAAGTTTAAAGTACAAACAGTAAGGGTCCATGACTTGAGCTGCCCAGAGTTAGTGGCCCTGGATGCACTGCGGCCGGCACAGGCACAACGCCAAGGGACGGTGACTTGCGATGCACTGAGGTAGGGCCACGAGAGCTGAGCGGGTCCTCGTTGATGTCCAAGGAAAATTTCGTGGAGTGTTACGGGGGACAGTGGAAGGTGTCCATCCAGGGCATGATGCAGAGGGAAGAAGCAAGCCGAAACAGGCAATATGGAGGAGTTGAATACTACAGTCTCCTTTTTCCCACATGTAGTCATGTCTCAAATCCCTATGGTAATTTGCATGGGGAAAACGCATTTTAGGACCCCCCTTCTTCTCAGCCCCCGCTTGACGAAACACCCTGAAACTTTCAGAACACCAGCTGAACTGACTGTTGTGCTAATTTTGAAAACTTCGTGAAGATTCATCAAACGGTATCAAAGTTATTGGCAAAAAAAACACGCTTCTCCTATTGAAACTAGGTCCTACATATAGCTACCTACTGGAGATCGCCAATAGGTCATGCATGTATGTATGTGTGTGTGTGTGTATATATATATATATATGCGTGTCAACCTCCCTCTATTATTTGAATTTACACTATGGTGAGGAAAATAAATACTTTTTGAAGAGTACCTTCTGTCGTTGTGTCGTGAACTCTCTAGCCGTGGAAAGGAGCAAAGAAATCTTATATATATATATACCCTCATTTATGGGAGTGAGACACCTCCAACCACCCTTTTTTGGAGGAAACTCACAAAAAAACTCCCTTTCTATTAATGTAAATCATCCTTGCCTCCTATACGTTCTACCAGCCTTTATCGATAGCAGCCAAAAACTCTAAAATCACCCTTAGTTCTCTTTACCTCTACTCATGCCTGACCCTAAAATCACCCTAACTTAACTTTACCACTACCTTCTGCTTAACACTAAAATCATCCTTAACCCTTTACCTCTTACCATCACTAAACACTCCAGTCACCCCAACCTCACTTTACCCGCCTCTTTACCTGTTTTTAACTAACATTAAAATAATGTTATTTCAAAACATATATGTATACTTACCTGCAGAGTAAAGCATTGTGTGTTTAAGGATGTGTGGTAAAGGTAAAATCCAATAAATACACGTACCTGTGTGGTACTTACCTGCATGGTAAAGACTGCAAGGTAAAGGATATGCAGAGTAATGACAGCAGAGTAAAGGCTATATACCTTCCAGAAGCTTCTGTGCCATTTTTCACATATGGGGACATCCAGCTCTTTTGTACATTGCTCAGGTCTTGCGTTGATACTTCTATGGTCAAGCCGAGACGCGGTATATCTAGAGAGGGGCTATTGTCCTTTCTCACACTTCTTTGTCATTCTTCACCAATGTCCAGTTCTCATGGTGTTACTTTCTGCTCCAGCGCCTGCGGCATTGTTCCCTTTGAGCTCACTGCCATTCGATTCTTTTCTTGTCCTGTCCGACTGCATGATACCCAGATGACCTGTTAAATTTGCTTTTCTACACACACTCACTCATTACTCCTCATGGCAATGCCAAGGGTCATAGACTCTCATCTGAATCTTTCTTGCATTGCTTCCAAATATTGCAGCTACTCGTGCCCCAGGGTAACCTGCCTGCATAGGACATCGATATGGCCACCGTAGCTGCCTCCCAAAATCCACACACCAGTGGACACATTCTCTGCTATTCCAAGAGGTGAAGGTGTTCCGTCAGCATCCAGAAACCACTCCTGAGCCTTCTATTACAGTTCATGGGATCAGTTTCCAAACTAGAACCAAGGATTCTAGAGTTGATTTTAGGGATGCCCAGCATCTGTCCTCATCCGCACCCTCGGTGGCCGATCTGACCCATGAACCTGCATCCTGTGGTTGGCAGTATTCAATTCATTCCAATGAATCTCAGACATTGTTCCCCTTGATGCCTCTATCATATGCCACACTAATAGAATGCCTGCACCTTTTAGTATTGCCCTGGATGCAGTCAACCTGACACATGCGTCTGCCAGGGACATCTTAAGGGTTTTGGGGGCCCTGGGCCAAGCATATTTTGCGGACCCTTGTTTGGCACAGCTTTGAATTTACAATCCAATTTCATCCCTTTTTGGCCAGGTCACTAACACCAAACAGGCAGATTGGCCCAAATTCTAAACCTTTTTTTCATCTAATATTCAGGGATAGTGATGTGAATTATCAATATTGTAGCATAGGAACAGCAAGCTAATGTTATTGCAAATAATTTCTGCGACCCACTGCCATTTCTCATATGTGAGGTCCCGTTTTGCTCTAAAAGGAACTTTTGTATGGATGTCGCATGGTGTTGAAAAACATAAACACAACATTTCTATGCAAAATGTCTGTAACAGACTCCCACACATTACCTGTATTAAAAATAAATTAAGTGAAAATGGTATTCAAAACAATCTTTGTTTAAAAATCATTCAAGGACATCAGGGTAGGAGTGTGTGAAAAACAGAGGAAGATCTATCAGGGGGCCCCCTAAAAGGCTAGGGCCCTGGGCCAGAGCCCACTTTGCCTATGTCTTAAAATGTCTCTGCGCATGCCTCCCACAGGACGCATGTTCATCCATGTAGTGTATCCCAGATCTCTATACATCCTGCAGGAGTTCTGCTGACTGCATTCTCCTTGTCCTTTCTTCTAAACTTAAAATAGATGTCCTCTCCTGCACTAGGGTAAATCCCTGCAGTGTAAACCCTACGTCCAATGGTTTAGATCCATGCCAGAAGATCAGTATCACCCCTGACTATATAAATTACTTTGAGATGAATTCTTCCATTTGAATGTGTCTCGTGTGGTCATTCTAACAATCGGGCTTAGATCCTATTGCCTAGTTGACACTGTACTCAAAGGCCTCATTATGATGCCAGTCAGACCTACTTTTGCAGTCATGCCGGAGGCAGTCGGACTGCCATGGTGTCATCCGAATCAGTTGGTCTGACCGCTGTATTATGATGCAGGCATCCTGTAATCCGATCGGCCGCTGAAAGACCGCCGACTCCGACAGCCTTTCTCTGACCAACGAGATGGTGGTTGGAAAAAAACAGCATCCATAGGGCAGTACTGGGATCTAAGACTGCCGTCCGGATTACGATGAGGCTGTCCAATGATCCGGCTGTGGCGGTCTGACGTTCTGCCTCGAGTCATCGGAAAGGAAGGATTTGGGGTGCATACTCACCCCAAACTGCTTCTCTCCAGCTGTCTCCACCGTGGATCCTTTCCTCCAGGTCACCCCTTCACCTGGACAGCTGAACTCCAATGACTATGATCCTGTGGGCACCGGAATGCAGGTAAGTCCTTTTAAGGTATGTATCCCCATTGACTGGACTGTGCACGTTCCACCACACTTCAGCAATAGGGTACATGGGTTTCAAGGCACGTCCTCACATATGTCATGCATGTGTGTACAATTCACATGTTTTCAGTGACTTTTGTATGCATCTGCAGCAACATATGCGGGGATATGTGCACCGCCGTAGCTGTGACCACCGTGGTAGCAGCGGTCGCATCGCAATACGGTGGGGGTAGCTTCCTGGCCTCGGTGGTCGGAAAGGGCTTGTGAGGATGGCAGTCGGACGGTCGGTCCGACTGGCATCGTAATGAGGCCCATTGTCTCAAAATGATTTATAAGCATCTCAGTTAACTGTAATATATTGCCCATGATGGTTCTCCTCTGGTCTCTTCTATGCCTGGGGTATGAAAAATGCTCCCCTGCCTTGAACAATTGTGAATCACCATCAATCACTAGACAAATGCTACTTGGATGCAACTGCACATGGGTAAGGACCATATCACCCTTAATTTTCAGACCATGTAAGACTCTTTCATCGGTCAGCCGATCATGTAATACTCAATCTAGTGATATACATGCACTCCTCTTTGACACATGTCTTTTAGAGTGTACCTTCATCCTCATCCTGATCCTTACCATCAAAACCAATGGTTATAAATTAACTATCTTTCAAAGGTGGAACTCTATAAAACTACCCTTCAGGTTATCTCTCACCCAGCCTGGTCTTATGGATCGAATACCAGCCATCAGAAGTAGATTGAGGTTGTTTGTAATGTCACACTTGAGGGAGCTTGGGTATATAGACTACTCTCTGTCTCACAACTCTAACAACACACAGGCCTCAGCACAGCATGAATGAACACGAGTTTGAGCCCTGTTCTGAACTTTAGATATGGCACTGAGCTATTCCCACACAGCATAACCAGTCAGACATGCCTGCTACAGCTTGCAACAAATATGAATTAAGCATTGACAAAGCCAATAAGTATGGTTTGTATTTAGATTTAAACTGGAACATTTAACAAAGTCTCCAGCAATGACAGAACAAAGCACAAAGATTGTGTTCTGCATACAATACAGCTCTGGGGTAGAAGATGTAATGTGTGATGATACAGTGTACTTTTTTAGATGTAAAATAGTCTCTCCTGATGGCACCGTGAACACTCTGTAGGAGGCTGAGTGATACACCGACGAGCCAACAGCATGTGGTGAGAGAGTAATGCTCCTCTGGGTGGAGGCAACGCTCACTCTGTATATTTTAAGGAATTCATAGCAATAGGCCAGGCAGACCGCTGCACTGTCAAGCCAGACCTAAAGAATAGGAAATGGCCAACCTCTAGAAGGTCACACTAATGTCAGCAGTGGGCTATACAAATGGCAAGTAACAATCCCTAACAAGCCTTGAATTCCGGATAGGGCAAACCTCAGCACCCACTAGAACTTGAGGCTGCTGCAATCCAGTGGAGAGAACCAGGACTTTCTTGGGTACGGTGGGTCCCCGACACCCTGAATTAACACAGTGCTCCAAGCTCTACTCCAAACTCTGCGGAAGGAGGCTGGCACTCTTCAGAATTCAGATACGGAGTAAGCTGACAGACACTTTTTTCGAGTGTGACTTTGGCTTCATGAGCACTCCTTGGGAGCCGCTCTTTGGCTAACCAATGAATTTCCTCCTCTCCGTAAGCCCCACTGTGAGTCGAGTTAATCTTAATGCTGAGGGGCAGGTGAGCGTGGCACTTTGTGCAGACAGAGTGTCTGCAGGAGAGGATTCATACCTACACCTCCTCTTTAAGCTTTGCCTCATTCCAACCTGCATTAGAGCCCTCCCCAAATCAGGCAACAATATGGCCGCCCTGCCTGAAGAAGGGCGTGGCCATTCTTATACCCATTGAACTTTGTCCCTATAGTTTTCAGGAATCCCTCTGGAATTCCTTTCTGATAGTGTATTCAAGTAGACAACAGTACTCTCGTTCTCAAGTATTCAAGCACACAATAGTATTCAAACACACAATAGATGCACTTTTGTATTCCTGCCGCGATTCCTGTGGAATGTATTCTGCTTTGCTGCAATGTGGGAGAGTTAAGTGACCTCCTGCCGGTGCTACTTACTAGCACTTACTTTACAAATTGTTTTTGTCATTGCCTGGGTGGGTGATTACTCATGCTTTTTGTACGGTACATTTGAAAAGCAGCTACATGCGACTGAGCTTTTTATCACTTTTGTAAAGCTTTTTGATTCCCCAGTGATATTCTTAAAGTTTCGAAGGCGTTTTATATTAATAGCAAACACATTAGCACATAGAAAGACTTTGACAGAATGGAAACGCTGACTGGAGCTTGTGAGTGATGGTAATGTTCAGAGAGGAAAAGCTTATAATATGGAGATTGGAAACATGACACGTAAATATTATGCACTGGAGCACCGTTTAGAATGCTGCATGAGTGCGTAAAGTCATTGTAAAGGCAGCTGTCGTGCACAAAGAACTTGTTTTAGTTGAGAACTGGAAGTCACAAAACGTGAATGCACCCGTACAGATGTGTAAATGTTGTACCAGTGGTGCACAGTGGTGATCCAGAGGTGGGGAGTGCCAGCCAGGGTGCGGACTGCCTGAACAGTTTGTAAATAGCCATTTACTTACCTGTTCCAACAGGGAAAAAAGTATTTTCAATGTTTACAAGTACGGAGGTTTCTTGACATGCGCAGTTGTATATTACATAGTTAATTCACTATTAAAGTGCTTCTCATAAAAGACATTAGGAATTCACAGAAGTTTCCAGGAATACTGCTGCAGTATCCCCTGGTTGTTCCAGGATTCCATGAGTGTTCACGCAGAGCTCTGTGAATCCTACAATTTGGAAATCTGGACCTGTCCAAGTAGTAAAAACAAGGGTGAAGATTTCCAAATGTTTTTGCGAGTTGCACATAGACTCGGAGCACCTAAGGCAGATGTGTTAAGTATGGTGCCTGTAGATTTGGAAATATTGAATTTGAGCATTCCACTGGTAGATTTGGAGTTAAACGAGATGCCTATAGAAGGGGGTGTGGAAATGTGAGGACAGTAAAAATGAGACCTTCACCAAACACTAAAAGACAGGAAGCACAAAAGTAGGCAAAGATGCCTCCCTCATGCAAACCACCATCAAAATCTAAATTATCGATGACCTATACAGCAGACGCATCAATAGAAGACGCAAGTATTACTGGGAAATACCACGGGGAAATGGTTTGGCTTCTAGCCTGACACTGCTGAGACGCTACAAAAAACCCTCACTCCCCTGTCCTTCCAAATCACTTATAGTTCTTGCCACTTCCTGCTCCAAAGCCGGGGTCGGCCATTTTCTTTATCCTCCCCACCAGTCGTCTCCTCTCTTCAACGAGGCTCTCAGGACATCTCAGTCGAGGCTTCTCCCATAAGGATGTATAGGAAAAAGCATGCCACCATATTAGGCTTAAAATGGCCAAGAGTCGCACAACCAGCCGGAGTATCATATGCCTGAAACCCTAGAAATCCACCCACCTCCATCGTTAGGCACATGTCGCCCACCAACTCCACGCAGCCTCTAATTACTATGCAGTCTTGTCAATTTCATCACTATCCCAGCTATTTATCAGTCTTACAACCAACACTGCTTGCAACTCGCTCTAACTCATGCTCATCAATGCTCACACCAACTGGAATGTCCAGTTAACATTTTACACACTTGGTAATGGTGACAGCAAAGCCACGACGCGGCAGGGTCGTGGACCAGGGTCAAAACAGACTTGATAATTCTCGCCTCGGTACCTACTCTAACCAGGAACACACTCGGCAACTCTGGGCATTAAGCTTGCCTCATCTCTACAACGGCCCCCCACAGACGCCGGGGATGCCTGGTTTCACCTTGGAGATACCCAGAAAGGGACCATCTCACAGGGATAGCCAGGACGGGTTCCCCAGCGGTCTACAGTGCCGGGACGCCCCGTTGCTGGGGCAGCTGTGCGCTTTACAAGTCTACAACATTTACATTTACATTTACTCCCAGTCCAGATGCCTCACCAGCAGCTGGATCACAACCTTGACCTCACCAGTTCTAGACAAAACCATTTGCAGCTATTAATTCAACATCACTAGCGGTGGAGTCTCCATCACCCATGCTGTCTCCGCTCATTCGTAGACACGCCCACCACAAGTTCATTTGAAGTACTGTAGCTGTCTCCAGTCTATCTCAGAATCACTGACATTCCAGCTCATTCATAAAACACTCCTTCACCCAGGAACTTTCGGGATCTGCAGCTTCCATGATTATCTCCAACTCTGTGAACATATGTCCAAGAAAATTCTTTCTGTATTTATAGGTTGAAGTGTAATATGCCATTTGTTAGTCCCCTATTCGTCTCTACTTGTCTCTCTGTCCATCTCAGACTCTCTCTGTATAATCAAGAACATGAAACAGGCCTTCTCAGATCTAAAATGGAAACTCCAGGTGGCCCAACAGTGCAGATCCCCACATCAAAGGCCTGACCCTCAACTGCATCACCCTTTCTCGTCACTAACCGGCCTCCAGAGGTGGGTCTGACACAAGGACCTCCCCACACCTGCCACACTATTTCACATCACACATAAATATATCCACCACACCCCAACAAACCCCAAGTCAAACCCAGTGAAGCTCCCAAAGCCACTTCCTACGACTAAGTGTTGACCCATACACCTCCCTCTTAAAGAAAATCAAGTGCAAGCAATCTACTCCGAGGGGCACCCAAAATGAAAGCACAGCCCTATTAATGTAAGACCACCCACCCCTACGTAAACTCTTGTGAATAAAATACACCACAGCCCTCCATAAAAAAATGTCCAGCTCTCACTAAAATATTAATTGATTCAATTGAGGAAACTGGACACAACGTAAGCCTAAACAGGTCATACACACACACCCTAACCCTCCTTGGCCTTTGTGAGCTTCCTTTATATATCCCACTGTCACTGACCATGTCCACATACATCAAAGTCAACAACTGATGGAAGATATATTCTCATAATTAGGCTTTTCCCAGTACTTAAGACCACCTCGCAGGGTCAAAGTTGAGACTGATGGAACTCTTTCCTTTGTGCACATTTTAGGGGTAAATTCAGATCCCCCAAAGTGCCCTCTAATGAATCTTTAGTTTCAACTGAGTCTAATCTTCAAAATTCAATATATTCCAATAGCATGAAGCACAGTAGGCCTCACAAGGAAGACAGAGAGAGTTGTTACATTTCAAACCATGACAATTTCTTAAAGGACTACCAAACTAACAAATTCAACTCATCAAATTAGTTATTAACGAGTCAATGCATTAGTCAATATACTTCAGACATTCAAAAGCCATAAAAGCAAAGGCAAACTATGATAAAGTTGCCTCAAAAAGCAAAGGTAAATAAAGTTAGGGGCATATTAACAACTTATATTATCGCAGGCTATCTCTGGTATTTATCGCCCTGGTAGCGCGTTATTAACAACGCGTTATTCCAGGGCGATAAAAATTCCAGAGATAGCGAGGTTATCGCCCTTTTGCAGGGAACATCGCTGGTTTTCCAGCGATGTTCCCTGCAAAAGGGCGATAACCTTGCTGATACGACCCACATGGTCGTATCAGCATAATCCACACCCTATGTTAGGGATGGCTAAGTCAGGATTTTAGCAGATGTTAGGTTTTCCAATGTGTGCTAAAATCATGTGGGCTGCCCTTAAATATCGAGATGTAAACATCAGCGATATTTGTAAGGTAGTCCATCTTGGGTACGCCCAGTAATGCCCACTTTGCATCTCATTGGAGCTGCAAAGGGAGGCGTTGGGAAAAAGGATGCTAACATGCGATTATGCATGTTAGCACCCTCTTGTAAATAGGGCGCTGGTTTTATCTCTGCTTTTTTGGCTTTGTAAGCCAAAAAAGCGGAGATTAAGCCCTTGTAAATATGCCCCTTAGTTCTCCCCTAAATAGAGCACCCTATTCTGCTCAGTGGGCATCAGAAAGGCATCGGAAAAGCATCTAAACTCTCGCCTATTTACCATTAGTTTAAATCACACAATTCTAACATTTGAAACACTTACACATGGTTCCTATTTAATGAACGAATAAATTAAGGTACAAAAAGGTAACTGAGCTCGTCACTCTCTCAAACTGCTACACAATAAGGCCACTTGATGCACCCTTAAACTTTGCAGTAATCTGCAACATAACAAGATACATTGTACCAATCTGTACTCTACAGGTGCATGCTAGCAACTAATTAGGACATTCTTCAGATATCGCGTATAAGAAAACATTTCACATCAGGACATGAACAACGCTACATTTGCGTCGTACACGTGGACTCAGCTTCTCCTTAAATAAAGACAGACACGTTATGTGAAGCAAAATGGCAACCAGAAGTTAGCCATTTTACAATATAGGTTTATATTAACAATAGTCATTCTAAACGTGAATGAGATGCAATCAATACATTTGTGTATTACATGTTGCTATAAATTAGAACATTGGAATGCTGAGTGCTCAATTGAACGCAATGGAGTTTTCCTGACTACTAATGGTCAATAGAAGCCTGGAGCATCAACATTCCAATTTTCATCCACAGAAGTTGCTATAAACAAAGGCCTCACAGAGCCCGAGGGGATTTTTTTAAATTTTTTTTTTTTAAAAACCTTTATTACAGTTTCAGAGACATACAAATATGGGCCTACAACCAACAGGCCGGCCGCTAATGCACACTATAAGCCTAGACACAGCTTAACAACCACATCGATGAAGCAACAAGAGAGCTACTGGAGTGCTAATCAACTCAGCCGGCCACAGCCGCAGTCCATAGACAAGCAAAGAAAGGTTTCATATTTTTGAAGAAAACAGAAAACATCACACACACAAGGCATAGGAGGTTAATAGCAGTAACATGTGCTCCCCGTATCGAAGGAGTAAACAAACCCAGGGAGAAAGAGGGGGGGGGGGGGCAGGCAGAAGAAACCAAATGCGCATGTCGCAGGAGCATAGAGGAATGCGCGGGCTAGGGAGACAGAGCAGCATCCATCTCACGCGTCTGGGGCGGGGAGCAAATACCTCCACGATAGGAGTTCCAGGGACCCCACACCTTAATCCACTTCCCAGGCTTGCCTCTCGCCACATACACTGTTTTCTCTCTGAACATACACCAGTCCATGTGTTCCTTCCACGCTGAGACCGTTGGTGGCCTCTGAGAGCCCCACAGTTGTGCAATGTCACGCTTCGCTACCATATAGCCCAGAGTCACCCACTGCGTCTGCATCACATTGTAATCAGTCGGCTCCCAGACATTCAGCGAACATCTCCGTGCCTCCGGCAACAAGGCAACATGCGTGACCTCTTCTAACACCGCATGCACTCTACACCAAAACCGAGTCACCTCCGGACACTCCCACAGGATATGGAGGAAAGTCCCCAGTAGTCCACAGCCTCGCTTACACAGACCATCCACCGAATACCCCATACGCATCAAACCAGGCCCCGTGACGTACACTCTATGAAGTATCTTAAGCTGAACGAAACGCAAGCGGCCGGGATAGCCACCTCTTTCGGGGAGGCCACCGCTGACACCCAATCCTCGTCGTCAAGTTCCAAACCGTCGGCAATCCATGTCTCCCGCAATGAGGTCAGCAAACCCATTCGATCATTGATAAGCTTCTTATAAATCAGCGAAATGGTGCTGTCCGGCACATAGCCGTCCAATAATCTGTCTTCCAACGGGGAGGACTCTGGAATAGCCGCCACGTCCGGGAACACGGAACACAAGGCATGATGAACCTGAGCATACCGAAAGTATTCCCTATCGTTCAACTGATATTCAGTTTTCAACATGTCGAACGTCTTAAATTTCCCTTTCGTCCAGAGATCCCCTACCTTGCTGATACCAATCATATCCCATTTCTCAAAGCCTTTCGTAGTACACAGATAACCCAAACGCTGGGAGGCGTACAATGGCGTTGCCCGAGTCAAGCGATCCCTCCACCCCAGCGCCGCATTTGCTGCATGCCACACCTGCACCGCGACCCGCGTCGGGCCTGTCAATCGCGCATCAAGGGACCCCGAGTACAGTGCTCGATTATAATCCCCGCTTGGCAATAACAATTTGTCCATCTCAAAAGCCGGGTTCAAAGCAGGCCCATACATCCCGTGATTGACAGCAGCCAACTGGGAGGACCAATAATATCGTTTAATATCAGGGAGAGCGACCCCCCCATCATACCACGGCAGAGTTAGCTTGGCAAGAGCTATCCGCGGCCGCCCATCCCAAAACAATCGACGCTGAAGACACTCCACCTCCCGAAAATAGCGGGCTGGCACTACGTCCACAGTGTTCTGTAGGGCGTACAAAAAGCGTGGCAGCGACATCATTTTGAACAACGCCGCCCGGCCGAGCGGCGAGAGCGGCAGCCGCCGCCGCCAACCCGCCACATCCGCCCTTAGGGGCTGAAGGGGGGGGAGAAGATTCCGCTCATACCGGGCCACCGGGTCCAGGGTTATAAAGATTCCCAAATACTTGAACCCAGACTGCACCACCTGGATGGGGCACCCCCGCGGAAGGGGGGGGGCCTCCCCGGAGAGAACGTACACACAAGACTTAGCCCAGTTAGTGACCAATCCGGAGTTGCGACCAAAGGAGCTCAACACATCCACCAGTACAATGAGCGATTTGCGCGGAGTTGCAAGATACAAGAGGATATCGTCCGCATATAGGGAGACACGATCCTCGTACTCCGGCGTCCATCTAAGGCCACGCATCGAAGGGTGCCACCGCAGCCACTCCGCAAGGGGCTCCAAACAAAGCGCAAAGAGAAGAGGCGACAACGGACATCCCTGTCGCGTGCCCCTACCCAAAACAAAGGGGGCCGACACCCGTCCATTGACCACCACCTGTGCCAGTGGGTTATCATAAAGCAATTTCACCCAACCGATAAACCCCGGGCCAAACCCAAACTTCGCCAATGCTGCCCAAATATACGGCCATTCCAAGGTGTCAAACGCCATGGTAGCGTCCAGGGACGCCAAAATGGCCGGCTCACGGATGAATGGCGCTCTAGCGAGGACGCCATGCAGTCGCCGCAGGTTCAAAGCGGTATTGCGATGGGGTATAAAACCGGATTGATCCTGATGAATCAGGTCGCCCACGACCCGGATCAGGCGATTGGCCAGTACCTTGGCAAGGATTTTGGGCTCCGCGTTCAACAAAGAGATAGGCCTGTAAGAAGTACACCGATCCCGCGGCTTCCCTTCCTTATGGATAACAACAATAGTAGCAAGACGTTGGTCAGGGGGGAGGGAGCCCGCCACCTGTGCCTCAAGGAACATGTCCCGGAGATACGGCACAATCTTATCTGGGCGCAACTTATATAATTCGATGGGAAGGCCATTAGGACCCATGGCCTTGCCAGAAGCAATAGAGCGAATGGCCAAAGCAATCTCATCCGGCGACGGGGCCGCATCCATCAATAATTTATCCTCATCAGATAGAGATGGCATAGCAATGTCTTTAAGCAGCAGTCGAGAGTCTTCCTCCGATCGCTCAGAGACAGGAGAGTAAACCCCGTGAAAATACTCCGCAAAGCAATCAACAATATCACCGGGGTCCGTCACACACACACCATCCACCCTCTCAACAACCGGCACCACTCGACTCGCTCTCTCCTTCTTATCCAACCCGGCAATCAACTTCCCCGCCTTATCACCCATATCGTACAAATGCCCCTGTTGCTCCCTGCTCATACTCTTAGCAGATTCAGTAACCAGCGCCTTGTATTCGGCCTGCTTAAGCCCCAGCACATGCAGTCTATCATCCGTAACACCTTGCTCCAAATCGAGCTCCAACTCGGTGATCTCATTTTCTAGTCGAACCACCTCTTTCGCCTCGCATTTTTTGGTATGGGAGATGAGAGATAGAGCCTGGCCCCTGAGCACCGTCTTAAAGGCCTCCCAAAGGGAGACGGCGGAAGACACCGACCCCACGTTGTCGTTAAAATAGTGGTCCAGGGACTTAACCAGGTCTGCACGGATCGTGGGGTTTCGTAGGTACCAGGGGTTGATCGGCGCCACCCTCCCCTCCGCCCCCAAGGCGATATATAAGTGTAGCAGAAGAGGGGAGTGATCAGATATACCGCGGGCCAAGTGTCGCACCTCCCCAATCATCCCAGCTTGGGCCGCAGGCACTAGCATATAGTCAAGCCTCGAAAGACTACCGTGGGCTCCGGAGTGGAAGGTATATTGCGCCTGTCCAGGGTGTTTCAACCGCCAGCAATCTATCAGTCCCAGGGTATCCAGATAGTCCCCCAGCCAGTTCTGGGCCCGAGGGAGGTCCCTAGGGGGGTGCCGATCCTCAACTCCAGAAACCACTGCGTTAAAATCCCCCCCCCAAGACCAAAACCCCCCCCGGGAGCCTAAGTAGCAGGCGCCCCAAATCGGCAAAGGTGGCCGTCTGCAGGCCCGGCGGAACGTAGACAGTAACCAGCGAAATCAACTTACCCTCCCATCTCCCCACCAGCGCAGTGTAGCGCCCTCTGTCGTCGTGGAGCACCTCATCCACCTCCAACGGGAGAGAGGTCCTAACTAAAATGCCCACTCCCCTCGAGCCAGAGGTGAAACCAGAATGGGCCAGAAGGCGATATCCTCGCCTGTTCATGGCATGGAAAGAGTTCCCTATGAGGTGCGTCTCCTGCAGAAACACAATGTCAGGCGAAATACGTTTCAAGAACTGCAGGACCACCCCCCGCTTTATCCTGTCCCCCAGCCCATTCACATTCCATGAAAGAAGTCTCAACCCCTTACCCCCCATCCCTCCCAGCACAAACCATCCCCCTCCCGGAGAGCACAATCATAATAGCACAACAGAAAACATTACCCCGCCTTGTGATGCAAACAAACAAACCCCAACTCCACCCCATCAACCCCAACAAAACAGCCCCCCCAACGTGCAGTGTGCCTGTCGCCCCAATACGAAACTCACTACAAAAAGGACAAGAAAAACCCCAGAAGGAGGAAAGGGCCCCAGCAAGCCCCCCGCAACCTCCAAATACCAAAGGGCAAAGTGTTACAAACTGGAGTCCAGTGCAGCCACAGGTGCAAAACGATACCAGTTCGGTCCATAGCCAGGATCCCAGTTCCATTCCTACTCCGTCGAACACTCTCCGGTCTCCGCCATCCGACCTTCCCGACCTCGACCCCTAGGTAGGGCATCCAGCCACTCTCCCACCGCCTCCGGCCGGTCGAAGAAATGTGAGCGACCCTCTAACTCAACCCGCAGCCTAGCCGGGAATAGCATCGCATATTTCAGATCCATGTCCCTCAAGCGCCGTTTGATGGCCAAAAATCCCGACCGTTGCTTTTGAACCGCTTGCGTGAAGTCTGGGTAAAAGCTAACAGTAGAGTTCTCAAACTTTAGTGGCCCAGCCACCCTCGATGCCTGAAGGATAGCATCTCTATCCCGAAAGTTAAAAAGTCGGGCAATGATAGGCCGCGGGGGAGCACCCACCTTGGGCGCACCACCTGGAATCCTGTGGGCCCGTTCCACAGCGAAGAACTTGCTCAGCCCCTTGGGTGCTAGATGAGTCACCACTAGATCCTCCACAAAAAGATCTGCAGCAGACTCCTCCGATCGTTCGGGCACCCCGATAATACGGACATTATTCCGCCTGGCCCTGCTTTCGGAATCCTCAAGGCGACGATCAGTCAGGGCGCTGGCGAGCTGTAACCTCCGCACCTCCGTCTGCAAAGCGGCCACATCCACAGTTAGGCTCGACGCCGCTTGAGTCAATGAGTCGACCCGGTCATTTGGTTTGGACAGGTCCGCTCTGACCAAAGTCACATCAATCAACACCGAGTCCAATTTATTAGCCAAGGTATCAAATTGCTGGTTCACATTCGCCTTCATCTCCTCAATGGCCCCCATGACATCCAGCAGAGTCAATTCGGATGATGCGCCCGAGGCCTCCTTGGGCGGCTCAGGCGATTTATGTGATCCACTAGGGGATCCCTTTGGCTGCGCATAGCGGTCCATGTTGTTGGCCTGGGAATACGCTCCCCTCCGGGTAGACTTGGGTTTCAGCTTGTCGCCATCCACTCTCGCCGCCATCATCAGCGACCACCAAGGTCAGCACCCTCCAGTGCCCGGAGGAAGGCAGGCGACAAGTGCAGGAGATCTGGGCCACCAACTGAAATAGGCCCGTTTACAGTTCGAGAGTCAGGCTATGCACTCCGTCCTCGGCACTGCTCACCCAAAGTCCCGACGTCAGTTTCCGCAGATCAACTCGAAACCGAAAGTGAAAGCACGGGGTCCGGGGCAGGCCCAGACTGGCATGCCGCTGTTGTTCACTTCGCACCCGGGCACCTCACCAACTCGAGTTCGGGACCAAGGCCGGAGAAGGCCGCAAACTTCAGATCGCCACCAGTCCGGTTCCCGGAGTCCAATTTCGATTTGGAAAACGAGTGGCACCTTAGCGCAAGATCATAGACAAAAGCCCGTCTAAAAAAACAGGATTATGACAGGATAGACGTGGGAGGTTGCGGAGGCCCTCGGGAGCCACAAGCCTACGCGGCCATCTTGGTTGCGCGCTAGGCTTCTCCCGCCCGAGGGGATTTTGACTAATCCTGGGTGTAGTTTGCATAGTATCACTATTATGTTCAACTACATGAACTGTGCAGAAACCGGTCCTAGGAAGCTTGTTTCCGGTCCAGGGAAGGCATGGCTTGGCAGTTCGGGCTGGATTGTTCCCATGATACAAAATGGGGGGATTGATTCAATAAGGGTGACAGAGGCCGGAATCAGTTTATACCTATATACAAATATTTGCCTCTGAACCCATAGATCACCACAATGTTTTGTCAATCAGTCCTTTTAATTGGCTGAGACTAACAATCTTATTTTTCTTTTTTACATATGCTTTAAACAGAGTTAGCTCTTCATCATTAGACTTCCTTTTATCTTACAGTATTTACACATTTATCCTGTACATCTTATTTACACATTACGACAAAGACATAAACATAAAACAAATAATATAACGTTTGTGCAAATTTAAATCTCCACTAATTGTGTTTCTTCACTATACAGTACGAAATTGTCCAACTATTTACATCTTAGGGACCTTAGATAAAGTGGTCCTCAATCTCCTTAGTCTTGTTGGGTCCTAAGCAGGGTCAGAAACACTTATTCTAGTATTTTTATACAAAAACCTTTCAAATGTTATGTTTCCTATTTAGGGGAAGCAATGAGACTTTATTGACTTTCCCTCTGTGTTCTGGTTCTCTGCTTGTCTGTTGCCTACGCGTTTCGACCTTCGTTTGTGGACCTGTGTGTTCTTCGTAAGGTCTTCCTCAGGGCTTGTAGTGTTGTAGAGTGGACATCTTTCTCCTGTGTGGGTGAAAGTGTATCTTATTTACAATGTGAGTTCTAAATAGAACGTCTTAGTAAAGATTCACATAAAGTGAACTTACGTACCGTGATTCCTACTGTGCAAAATTGTCTTGAAGCGGTGGTATTCGTTATCCTGTGGGAATATATGTGTCTTTGTTAGGGCATGGTTGTCTAAAGAGACTTCTACCATCTTTATAGCATTGCATGTCAAGTTACTATTATTATATATACATGTAGACCTACCCGGGTGTAATCCGAGTTTCAAGGGGATGCTGCTACGATTCGATTTTGACTTCCGCTCTATCTGTTCCTATAGTTTCTGTTAACTGTCGGAATGTATGAGAGAGAGACGTTTATTTTAGTCGTTGCTTTAAGATTCAACTCATTTCAGCGTTATTGGCATGCATTTAAAGCATGCTTCAGTGCTTCCACCTACTTTGTGCGAAACGGGGGTCTAATCATTTGCTGCATGCGAGGTGATACAATGGATACCATCCATTATTTGTATGGTGGACGAATTCTTTCTTTAAAGTGATTAGGGTCCTGCACCATGCTTTTACTGGTAGAGCGTGCTGTGACAGTGCTGACTGAGGTTTTTTTGTTCTAATTTCCTGTGCGTAAACCTTCGTCCCACACCCTTAAGGTGGTGTTAGTCTTTAAAACTAGTTCAAGGATCCATTAGAACTTACTTTGCCAGAGCGGGGAGATCTTCAACTTTCCTTTTCTCGCCACTCGCTGTCTCCGCGTCCTCGCCGTTGTAGAGTTTCCGCCGTTTCAATATTCGCTTCTTTTGATTGGTTTAGCGTGACGTGCCGGCGTCCGACGTCATGACGTTCCTATCGCACGGGTATTGCTTCTAGCCCTTCACTGGTTCGTCCTTGTCAGTAGCCTCGCGTTAGTGTTGCTATGGAGATGGGGTTTTTTTGAAGTTTTGCTGACGGACTCTTAGTAATAAAGTTTTATTCACTGGTTCGTCCTTGTCAGTGGCCTCGCGTTAGTGTTGCTATGGAGATGGGTTTTTTTTTAAGTTTTGCTGACGGACTCTTAGTAATAAAGTTTTATTGGCGTACTTTTAATTTTGACGGACATGCTCATTATTTCGTTTTTTGACTTGAAGGCAAGTTGATATTGTGCTCAATCGTACGGAGCCTCTGTGCACATACGGTGGATTATATCGATGTTTCTCGCTTGTCTTGACTGTGTCCATGTTTAAAATACACGTAATGCTTCGAGGTTTAGCTCGGAACATTGAGGCATGGAGTAGTGGACATATTCTAAAATATACTTCCTAGTTCTGTCATTTCATTCAAACCATTTACAATTGTTCCCAAGAGCATGATTGTTTTAGCTTCTGTCTTGGAGAGGCGAGATTCTGTATTGTTTCCTCTTATATGGTGCAATACTGTCCATTTCATGTCATTCGGACCATGATTTCTTTCAATACAATGTGCCACCATGGGTGCATTAGGTGTCCTACATCTGATTCGTGATCTGTGTTGTGAGATCCTGTTTTTAACTGCTTGGGTAGTTTTTCCAATATATGCTAATGAGCACGGGCACACCACACAGTATATCACATTGTGGGTGTTGCAGTTTGTGAAGTTTTCATGCTTGATGAACTTGGTGTCATATGTGAATTTCGTGCCTTCGATGGTGCTTTCGCATGAGGTACAGTTCCCACATTTTTTGTGTCCTTTGATTGGTGGCAGTGACCACATGGTTCGTAAAGTGGTTTCTGATTTTGGCATGGTTGTATTGGCACGTACTAACTTCTCTTTTATGCTCGTGTTTTTTTTCAAAGCAAATATGGGTGTTTGTTTGAATGGTAACAGATCCTTGACTGTGTTCCAGTTTTTTCGGATGATTTTCTGTATTTCATTTGTACATCCTGAGAATGTTGTAACACAAACTAAAGGTATATCTGCCTTCTTGTCTTTTGGAATAAGAAGGGACTCACGGGGAGTATACCAAGCTCTTTTTAGTGCTTTTTTCAGAAGTTTTTTTGGATAATTTCGTCTTTTCAGTTTTTCAAGAAGTTCTGTTGCGTTCTTGAAGTAATCTTCTTGCTTTGAACAGTTACGCCTTATCCTTAAGAATTGGCTAAACGGTAAATTCTCGCGTAGATTACGTTGGTGAAAACTGGAAAAGTGTAAAAAAGTGTTTCTGTCTGTTTCTTTTGTGAAAAGTGTGGTATACAGATGGTCATCTTCGTGTTTAACCAGGATATCGAGAAAATTCATCTCATTTTTGCTTGAATTCATGGTGAATTGAATATTTTGATTTCTGTCATTGAGCCATGCCACAAATGTGCCGAGTTCTTCTTCATTCCCTCTCCACAGCATGAACACGTCGTCGATATATCGACGCCAGATTTTGATGTGTCCATCGTGGGGGTTGTTATTGTAGATCCACCTCTCTTCGAATAGGGCCATAAACATTATAGCCATTTCCGGCGCAAATGGACAACCCATGGCTGTACCCATAATTTGCAGGAATTGTGTGTCATTGAATGTAAAAAAGTTGTTTTTTAAACATATTTCTGCTAGCTGTAGTATTGATGAGGTGGGTACAATATGCGGTCTGGGTCGTTTTTCAAGAAAGACTTCTAGAGCTTCAATGCCGTCTGATTGTGGGATATTTGAGTACAGACTCACAATGTCCAATGTCACCAAAATTTCATTATCTTCGTCAAAAGGTTGATTTTCCAGGATGTTGATTGCTTGCATGGTATCCTTTAAATAGCTAGGGCCTACGAGGGACTAGCTAGAGGTTTCCCCGTCAGAGTACAAGAAGGTCTCTACGCTAGGTTAAGGACCTTAGCGTTTTTTTCAAAAAAACAGATACTGAGTTTCCCTTCATCTAGACAGATCACATTATCCTTATTTTCACTCTGTATGCAAAGAAACTTACGTACCATCCATAAGACTTCACTCAATACAAAGTAAACATACCCTTCATCTGGCCAAACCACAAATGTCAGAACTTAAAACTCTTAGTATAAGGGAAGAAGATATTGAAGAACTCTTAAAACGTCCATCGACACTAAATGTAGGAAGTACCACCTCCACAAACTTCGGTCAACAATCTGAATTAGAAAAAATAACAAGGTTGAAGAAAAAACAAATAAGGACAGCCCTGCATGGAGAAGTATTACTGGAACATCTAAGGGCAGGCACAATACCAGCAGGCCTACAAGTAAGAAATATTCCAGTGATATTCACTGATTTACCGGAATACTTGGAGGGATTCAGCCATATCGGAACCAAATGCTCCAGAGATTGGATGTTCCACTCAATTAAGACTGCTGAACGTCTTAGTCTTCAAGAACTTGAACTGATCAAAGAATTGGAGGAAGCTCTACTTAGTAATACAGCACTTGAAAATGCACAATCATTACTAACAAAGCTGGAAAAAGAAAACGAGATCTTTAAAAAAAACACTGAAGACCAAAAACGACAAAAACTTCAAAAAGATATAACGAACTTCTCCGAAAAAAACACGTATCCGTATCTGGACAAAGAATACTACAAGCTCCCGCAGAACACAGGAGCGTTAAAAACATACGGAGGAAGAAGTAGGAGACGTTTTTTGACATTCTCAGACCCATCTTCATCAGGCAGTTCGAGTGAAAACGAAGCCAGTTCAAGCAATAACAACAATCTACAAAGAACCAACTATCAACCGGCTCCTTTTTTAGGCAGAGGAAACAGCCGACCCAGAGGCCGTCCACGCACAAGCAGATGGCAGAACTCACGCTCCAATCAATACCAAGGGGAAATTACCACCAGAAGGAATGTCTATCGCTGGTAACAACAACAAATAAAGATAAAGATGAAGACAAAGATTGTATTTACAATCTATCTAATTATGAGTTATCAACAAATGAAATAAATGTTTTGCAGAAGGGTCTCTCTTTCATCCCCACAGTGAGGCCTGATTTGAATCAAACGAAATTGGAAATAATACAACTATTCCGAAAAATGAGACTAAAAATTTTCTTCCAGAAGAGAATGGAGACGCCTCCACGTAACCCCTCTGGTTTACAAAATCCATCCACCTTCTTTCCCAACACAACAAACATGCCGGTAGAATTGCTATCGTTTGAAAAGAATGTACTTAGAGACATAGACAATCTGGAGAAAAAGAAAGTCTTTACGAAATGGAACCTCACGAAAGATCAACAGCAGGCTCTAGATAATCTATCCCAAAATAAAAGCTTGATAATTAAGCCTGCAGACAAGGGAGGAGGAATAGTGATTTGGCCCAGAGAGAATTATGAACAAGAAGTATTACGTCAACTAGCCGATGAGAAATATTACAGGAAAACTGATGAAGACTGGAATCAAAAAATAAAAGTGAAATTGATGTCCATTGTAAAAACCGGAATTGAAGAAGGATGGCTCTCTAAAAAAGAATCGCAATTCCTCATCAATGAGAACCCGAGGACTCCAATGATGTATGTCCTCCCAAAGATACATAAGGACCCAAGGAACCCTCCGGGAAGACCCATAATCTCGGGGGTCAATTCCATTCTAGAACGACCTGCAAAATATGTGGACACCTTCCTTAAACCCCTCATATGGGACACCCCTAGCTATTTAAAGGATACCATGCAAGCAATCAACATCCTGGAAAATCAACCTTTTGACGAAGATAATGAAATTTTGGTGACATTGGACATTGTGAGTCTGTACTCAAATATCCCACAATCAGACGGCATTGAAGCTCTAGAAGTCTTTCTTGAAAAACGACCCAGACCGCATATTGTACCCACCTCATCAATACTACAGCTAGCAGAAATATGTTTAAAAAACAACTTTTTTACATTCAATGACACACAATTCCTGCAAATTATGGGTACAGCCATGGGTTGTCCATTTGCGCCGGAAATGGCTATAATGTTTATGGCCCTATTCGAAGAGAGGTGGATCTACAATAACAACCCCCACGATGGACACATCAAAATCTGGCGTCGATATATCGACGACGTGTTCATGCTGTGGAGAGGGAATGAAGAAGAACTCGGCACATTTGTGGCATGGCTCAATGACAGAAATCAAAATATTCAATTCACCATGAATTCAAGCAAAAATGAGATGAATTTTCTCGATATCCTGGTTAAACACGAAGATGACCATCTGTATACCACACTTTTCACAAAAGAAACAGACAGAAACACTTTTTTACACTTTTCCAGTTTTCACCAACGTAATCTACGCGAGAATTTACCGTTTAGCCAATTCTTAAGGATAAGGCGTAACTGTTCAAAGCAAGAAGATTACTTCAAGAACGCAACAGAACTTCTTGAAAAACTGAAAAGACGAAATTATCCAAAAAAACTTCTGAAAAAAGCACTAAAAAGAGCTTGGTATACTCCCCGTGAGTCCCTTCTTATTCCAAAAGACAAGAAGGCAGATATACCTTTAGTTTGTGTTACAACATTCTCAGGATGTACAAATGAAATACAGAAAATCATCCGAAAAAACTGGAACACAGTCAAGGATCTGTTACCATTCAAACAAACACCCATATTTGCTTTGAAAAAAAACACGAGCATAAAAGAGAAGTTAGTACGTGCCAATACAACCATGCCAAAATCAGAAACCACTTTACGAACCATGTGGTCACTGCCACCAATCAAAGGACACAAAAAATGTGGGAACTGTACCTCATGCGAAAGCACCATCGAAGGCACGAAATTCACATATGACACCAAGTTCATCAAGCATGAAAACTTCACAAACTGCAACACCCACAATGTGATATACTGTGTGGTGTGCCCGTGCTCATTAGCATATATTGGAAAAACTACCCAAGCAGTTAAAAACAGGATCTCACAACACAGATCACGAATCAGATGTAGGACACCTAATGCACCCATGGTGGCACATTGTATTGAAAGAAATCATGGTCCGAATGACATGAAATGGACAGTATTGCACCATATAAGAGGAAACAATACAGAATCTCGCCTCTCCAAGACAGAAGCTAAAACAATCATGCTCTTGGGAACAATTGTAAATGGTTTGAATGAAATGACAGAACTAGGAAGTATATTTTAGAATATGTCCACTACTCCATGCCTCAATGTTCCGAGCTAAACCTCGAAGCATTACGTGTATTTTAAACATGGACACAGTCAAGACAAGCGAGAAACATCGATATAATCCACCGTATGTGCACAGAGGCTCCGTACGATTGAGCACAATATCAACTTGCCTTCAAGTCAAAAAACGAAATAATGAGCATGTCCGTCAAAATTAAAAGTACGCCAATAAAACTTTATTACTAAGAGTCCGTCAGCAAAACTTCAAAAAAAAACCATCTCCATAGCAACACTAACGCGAGGCCACTGACAAGGACGAACCAGTGAATAAAACTTTATTACTAAGAGTCCGTCAGCAAAACTTCAAAAAAAACCCATCTCCATAGCAACACTAACGCGAGGCTACTGACAAGGACGAACCAGTGAAGGGCTAGAAGCAATACCCGTGCGATAGGAACGTCATGACGTCGGACGCCGGCACGTCACGCTAAACCAATCAAAAGAAGCGAATATTGAAACGGCGGAAACTCTACAACGGCGAGGACGCGGAGACAGCGAGTGGCGAGAAAAGGAAAGTTGAAGATCTCCCCGCTCTGGCAAAGTAAGTTCTAATGGATCCTTGAACTAGTTTTAAAGACTAACACCACCTTAAGGGTGTGGGACGAAGGTTTACGCACAGGAAATTAGAACAAAAAAACCTCAGTCAGCACTGTCACAGCACGCTCTACCAGTAAAAGCATGGTGCAGGACCCTAATCACTTTAAAGAAAGAATTCGTCCACCATACAAATAATGGATGGTATCCATTGTATCACCTCGCATGCAGCAAATGATTAGACCCCCGTTTCGCACAAAGTAGGTGGAAGCACTGAAGCATGCTTTAAATGCATGCCAATAACGCTGAAATGAGTTGAATCTTAAAGCAACGACTAAAATAAACGTCTCTCTCTCATACATTCCGACAGTTAACAGAAACTATAGGAACAGATAGAGCGGAAGTCAAAATCGAATCGTAGCAGCATCCCCTTGAAACTCGGATTACACCCGGGTAGGTCTACATGTATATATAATAATAGTAACTTGACATGCAATGCTATAAAGATGGTAGAAGTCTCTTTAGACAACCATGCCCTAACAAAGACACATATATTCCCACAGGATAACGAATACCACCGCTTCAAGACAATTTTGCACAGTAGGAATCACGGTACGTAAGTTCACTTTATGTGAATCTTTACTAAGACGTTCTATTTAGAACTCACATTGTAAATAAGATACACTTTCACCCACACAGGAGAAAGATGTCCACTCTACAACACTACAAGCCCTGAGGAAGACCTTACGAAGAACACACAGGTCCACAAACGAAGGTCGAAACGCGTAGGCAACAGACAAGCAGAGAACCAGAACACAGAGGGAAAGTCAATAAAGTCTCATTGCTTCCCCTAAATAGGAAACATAACATTTGAAAGGTTTTTGTATAAAAATACTAGAATAAGTGTTTCTGACCCTGCTTAGGACCCAACAAGACTAAGGAGATTGAGGACCACTTTATCTAAGGTCCCTAAGATGTAAATAGTTGGACAATTTCGTACTGTATAGTGAAGAAACACAATTAGTGGAGATTTAAATTTGCACAAACGTTATATTATTTGTTTTATGTTTATGTCTTTGTCGTAATGTGTAAATAAGATGTACAGGATAAATGTGTAAATACTGTAAGATAAAAGGAAGTCTAATGATGAAGAGCTAACTCTGTTTAAAGCATATGTAAAAAAGAAAAATAAGATTGTTAGTCTCAGCCAATTAAAAGGACTGATTGACAAAACATTGTGGTGATCTATGGGTTCAGAGGCAAATATTTGTATATAGGATTGTTCCCATGAGGCACAGGGTCAGACTGATTTGCATATGGCCATGTCTGAACTGGGGTGGTAGAGTGGGCTAAAGAACGGTGAAGGATCAAACCCAGATCTGTTGACTGGGTGTGAGTGTTTGATTGGTTCTGATGCTCCGTCCATCACCACCCCCTTTTGTACCGCTTTGTTCGCCATAAGTTGGCAGGGTATGCTCAGACGTGAGTCCCTTGCTCACTTTGCCACTGGATTCAAGCAAGCCTGGCTGAAGACGGCTGAAATGCCAGAAACCGGTCCTAGGAAGCTTGTTTCCGGTCCAGGGAAGGCATGGCTTGGCAGTTCGGGCTGGATTGTTCCCATGAGGCACAGGGTCAGACTGATTTGCATATGGCCATGTCTGAACTGGGGTGGTAGAGTGGGCTAAAGAACGGTGAAGGATCAAACCCAGATCTGTTGACTGGGTGTGAGTGTTTGATTGGTTCTGATGCTCCGTCCATCACCACCCCCTTTTGTACCGCTTTGTTCGCCATAAGTTGGCAGGGTATGCTCAGACGTGAGTCCCTTGCTCACTTTGCCACTGGATTCAAGCAAGCCTGGCTGAAGATGGCTGAAATGCCAGAAACCGGTCCTAGGAAGCTTGTTTCCGGTCCAGGGAAGGCATGGCTTGGCAGTTCGGGTTGGATTGTTCCCATGAGGCACAGGGTCAGACTGATTTGCATATGGCCATGTCTGAACTGGGGTGGTAGAGTGGGCTAAAGAACGGTGAAGGATCAAACCCAGATCTGTTGACTGGGTGTGAGTGTTTGATTGGTTCTGATGCTCCGTCCATCACCACCCCCTTTTGTACCAGTAATTGCAAACAGCATTTTGCACAGTGCAAGTTATGATAAAATAAGTATCTATCTTTATATGCTAAAAACGCATATGGTCATTTCACAAAAGTGAAAATGATAAATTAGCAAGCAGTGAGAGAGGTGATGATTTTGAGATCCTCCCTAACCTAGGGAGAGAACCAAACAGATGACTTTAAAACAAAAAGCACATCTTGTTGAACAATTCGGTGGTGGTCCTATCCTCTTCGGACCACCCCAAGCACAGTTATTGGCAAAAATACAATCCCAACCAAAGGCCCTGCAAAGCATTATGTGACGAGATTAGCAGTGGTCAGTGAATATTATAGTATCCAATATCAAAATAATTCTACAAAGAGCTGCAGTTCAACTAGTCGTTACTAGATGTCCCTCACGAGTCAAATGAAAAAGCATTGAAATTATTATTACATCAAGCTGCAGTTCCACTAGTCGTTACTAGATGTCCCTCACAAGTCAAATGCAAAAGCTTCATGAAAGGGTTTCAATGCTTTTGCATTTGACTCGTGAGGAACATCTAGTAACGACTAGATGAACTGCAGCTTGATGTAATAATAATTTCAATGCTTTTGCATTTTGACTCGTGAGGGACATCTAGTAAGGACTAGTTGAACTGCAGCTCTTTGTAGAATTATTTTGATATTGGACACTATAATATTCACTGCCCACTGCTAATCTCGTCCCATAATGCTTTGCAGGGCCTTTGGTTGGAATTGTATTTTTGCCCATAACTGTGCTTGGGGTGGTCCTAGGAGGAAGGGACCACCACTGAATCGTTCACCAGCATGATATGCTCTTTGTGTTCAAGGCATCTGCTTGGTCCTCCCCCTAGGTTAGGGGGGGACCCCAAAATCATCACCTCTCTCATTGGCTGAAATTTGTATTCTTAAAGTTCACTTTTATGAATTGGTTATATGCTTTTTAGCATATAAAATTGCTTAATCAATGCATTTGTGGGTGATGATTTTGCTGCTACGCTTTTGCACTGTGCTATGTGCATTTTGCGTAGTAGCGCAAACTACGCCTGCTCCATTAGCGTAGTACTACGCCCAGGGTTAATTTTGACCCCCACAGGCTCTGTGAGGCCTTTGTTTTACAAATCAGAACATTCTCCCTCTAGGGTTGAATGTTCTAATTGCCTTAGAGCTCTCTGTAGCTGGCATTAAAGGCCCGCTCCCTTGTAAAAGGCCCAAGCCAAACGCTAGAGCGGTCCTTTAATGGCTGATAGAGCCCGCTGCGTAGGGATCTAAGGCTATATTAAATGCTTCTAAATATGAAATATATCTCTACCAAAACTAGCCAGAGTACCGGGTTGGAAATTGAACGTCCTAATCCTCTTGGGCAACTTGGTCCAGCAGTTTAGGCCCAGCTCATGGGAGAAGATTTGGTGGTTTAGTCACATATAGTATCACGCAATGCTTAACCAAAAAATAAATGCAAATATCAAATCAACATTATCACTGAACATAAAATACTACGTATATAAATCCTTAAAAAGGCGGAACATTATAAATGTAGAAAATGATGTCTGTCTCGAGTCTTCATCCCCTGATCCTGTAAGAGACAGAGGAGAAAATAACAATAATAGGCAATGGACACAAGTGTCAAACAGACTCCCTTATTATTGGGTTATTGCACTCTCAACATGAAGGGAAACTTGTGTTAGTTCATCTACGGAATGAAGCATACAGACAGTTTGGCAAAAGATCTTGTTAACTAAGTGCTGAGGTCTGTCTTGGGCATTTAAAACTTGTTGCTTTACACTTCTTTTTCCTCTAACTTTGCCCTGTAGAACCTTCAGAGTATGGATCTCCTCTGTCGAATCTATAAAATGTACATGCTCATCTAAAGCTTGGTGGTACTCATAGAGGTACTACCAGAATCCTGACAACAAATAAGACAATTACTCATTTTATTTTAAGTATCTTGTGGCGTCAGTGATTTTATCACTTATGTTTTTTGCACTATTAACTTAATCACGGACGGATTCTACGTTGATGATTTTAATGCAGAGCAAAGTATTCAAGTGCTAAAAAAGAGGGCCAGAAGAGATGGTGATTGTGCAAGAAGCTCCAGAGTATAGGATCACTATAGGTATGTGAGAAGCTCTAGAGTATATGGTCAGTGCACTGAGGCAAGAAGCACCAGAGTGTAGGAGTCCTATATCTAAGAAACAGGCTTAGAGTGTAAGAGTGCTAAGGACAGACCCCAAGCTCTACAGTATAAGAGTGCTATAATATAGCCTTATAGCCAGCCATAGTGGGCTATATCAGCCATTAAAGGCCCGCTCCAGAGGTAATGGCCAGAGCCAAAGCTGAAGGCCTTTAACAAGGGAGGAGGCCTTTAAAAGCCAGTATAGCCCAGCTACGGTGGGCAATAAGGCTATTAGAACATTCTGCCACTAGAGGGCAGAATGTTCTAACAAATTCAAAAAGGCCTCAGGGAGTCCAAGGGGATTTAAATCCCTTTAGGCTCCATTAGGCCTTTGGTCACAGCAATAGCTGTGAACAAACATTGGAATGTTGGAGCTCCGGGTTTCTAGAAGCCCGGAAGCTCCCAACATTCCAATGTTCTAATTAGAACATAAGCTCTAAAGTAAAGGAGCACTGTTGTAGGTAATATACTCTAAAGTGATTCTTAGCCTTTTGGCTTCTGGGGGCCCCCACTTAATTATTACTGGTCCCAGGAACCCCCATTTAATTATTTTTGGAATCCAGGGAACCTGTGCTGAGGCATTATTGGAAGCCTGGGGCCCCACCTAAGCATTTGCGATGATTTGGACCACAAAACAAAACACAAACAATACAGAAATAAGCATTCATCAAACAAGTATACAAATTTCTAAATATTTAATTTAATTCACAGTTTTAAAACAAAAAATCTAAATTTAAATTTTCTTAGGAAAGTTGGAGCTTTTTCAAAATCAATTGAGGCCCCTGATTGTCCATATTATATTCTGTTTTATGCAATCTGAGGATACTAACTTGATTTTTTGCCTCCAATTTCAAATCCCTTCACATTAACAGAATGATTTGAAATTTTCAGATTGATCCCCGGACCACAGGTTAAGGCCACTGCTCTAGATTGTAAGTGCACTGTAACAAGACAAGACGCTGTAGCGATTTGAAATATTGAAAACGGACGTGAAGCACTACAAGCAGCGCCTGGATTCCATAAATTGCCAAACCAGTGCTTTATTTAAAATCTGGGCTAATTTGATTCCAGGTGTTTACACCATATTAAATACTGATTTTTTTTTTTTGCTACTTGCTACATTTCATTTTTATGCCCCTGATGTTTCACAGCAGTGAAAATCAATATTGTTCCATGCACACAATGTAAACACTGACCGCAGAGGGGCCGCTCTGGGAACCAACAGCGCTGCAGGCAGATGGGACCTCTAGAGCTCAGAGGCGCTGTAACCAGGTGAGAAGCGCTAGAGATTAGAGGGGTGGGGGCAGACGCCGCGCCAAAGGGCTGTCCTGTTCCTGTTCTCTGCGGCGCCCAGGGCAGATCCGTCCGGATTAGAGGAGGTAATCTTTGTAATCTACTCAGGGGATTAATGAATGGCCCACACACTCGTAATCTCTTTATCCCGGAGACTTCAACCACTGCAGTTTATGCTGCAGCTGAGAGAGTGGCAGCAATGGGCCTAGGAACTGTGAGCCAATGTGCCCTGGGCTCAGACATTTGGGTCACAATATCTAGGATACTATTATTAATTATTTTTGTTTGCAGTTTTATATAGCGCAAACTCGACCCCAAGGTATTGGAGCACTTTACATGAGCACCAGTGACGTTGCACAAGGACACATTTATTTTTGGTAGGCACAGGGAGATTAAGTGATTTGCCCAGAATCACAGAAGGTTGAGCAGACCCCGAGATTCGAACCTCGTTCCCTAGCTCCAAAGTCGGCAGCTCTGGCGTTTAAGCCACATGTCCCAGGTCACACATTTTATCAGCTCTACTAGTGCCTTTGCAGGCCAAAGCACCTCCATTAAAAAAAGTTACGACCAACTGACCGGTGCACACAGAGAAGTTGTACCCAGGGCTTTAAGTGGAATGAAAAAACTGGGGGTCTCTTGAAGGGTCATGGACATGTATTTAATGGCGTGGCTTAAAAACCCATAAGGTAAAAATCTGTGCTTATCATAGCGTGCCGTCTGACTTGTATTTTGTTGTTTCTGTCATTGCATACAGATAAGCAAGTAACATTACACCTACAACAAGACAGGACTATTGGTTTTATCTCTGCTTTTTAGTTGCATAAGATAAATAAGCAGCAACTATGGCTTGTATATAATATTGAAAAAGCTTCCACTTAAAGCCCTGGTGACACCACGACAATGTTGCTGCTCCTGAGTTTCAAAAATTGAAGGGAAATCTAGAGAGAAAATGACTCCAAGCATTTCCCTTCCCCTACAATGCTCACCTGGCATTACGTCATGCCGTAACGTATCAACTAGTGAGGAGGGAGAAGTGGGGGCACGCTCACATCCACGTGCCTACTGTCACTGCAGTCATGAATAAACGGACCGCCTGTGCCAGGGCACACAACAGAGCCTGGCAGAGACCCGTTTCGAGGCCTCCCTTTAAAAAACTGCCGGTGCTCAGCACCGGTGAGACGCGGCCCACTTAAAGCCCTGGTTGTATCGAAGCCTGTGCGAATTGTTTAATACCGCAAAATTTGTTTGTAGGGAAATTCGCAAAGTTCAAGGATATTCACATTGCGCAATTACGCGTCGTTTGTTGCTGGATGCTGGCTCGAGCAAAAGAAATGTCTCGCAGTAGATTGTTTCTTCTCCACAGTTTCCTCTTGACCTCACTTTTCAGTTACTTTATCACGCACCGTATAATACATACCCTCGCTAGAAAAATTCACCCAAGGTACCGGCACACTACGTATACACCATTTGCAAAATGTAACATAAATGCACGATATTTTCACACCATTTCTTACAATTTCTCAAAAATATGCAGTTTCACAAACCGCTGGTTGCATGTTGCTATATGGAGTGCTGATACATTGTTTTGATACTATTGCCACACTACTTCAAGGTAAATAGGGGTGGGCGCAATTTGTGTAATCTTGCGGAAGAAACAGCACTAAATGCAGCAGCACACACAAAGCTAGTGCTGCTCGCGGTCACTAAATTTTCTCACGCTGTAGAATTGTTTCCCGTAAATTATGCTAGCTGATATAATAATGTAATTATCTTTAAATCCGTATGAGAGAGTAATGCAGAATTACCGAATTTACTCAGATTATTCCGTCATAATTTAAATTCTACCCAGGCCTACATTACATCTACTGGAGGGCTGAACCCCAATTAGCACTTTTAAAAATGTATTCAAGTTACCCGTAACAATTTAATGAATGAAACCATACCCCTTACTTAAAGTACTCACCTTAAAAGATGTGGTGACTCCCCAACATAGAGGTCTAATATTATAGCGGGCGGATACGGGCGGTGGCGATCCGCCCGCCAAAAGTCACCGCCCCCATAACTTTTACCCCCGCCACATTACTATGGCGGGGGAGACCCCGGCGGATGGGAAGACCGTCCGCCGGTTTTCCGCCGGTAGGCAATCCGCTCGATTGCCTACCGGGCGGAAAAGCCCAGCAATATGGTGGCGGGGCCTTGCAGGCACCGCCATCCATAATAGTATCATGGCAGCGAATTGCCTTTCCATGGCGGATACTCCGCCATGGAAAGGCATGCGGTTTTTTCTTTGGGGCCCGTTGCGGGCCCACAGGGTGTTCGGGGGGTGGGGGGTGCACATGGGGGGTACCTATGGTACCCCCCTGCATTTGCATGCACAAGGTGGCAGGTGCCGGTCACGTTGTACATGCAAATGCACAACATTCCTTTTTTGCATTGCTGGGGGGTGCTGCTGACAGCACCGCCCGCCGCAATGTAAAAAATGCGGGATGCGCCTGCCAGTGTAGCGTGCGCATTCTAATTCCAATCGTGGGACCGCCGCACATATGGCGGACGGTCCCTTTTTCCGTAACTATGACGGGCGGACTTTCATAATAGACCCCATAGTGAGGTCAATACAATGACACATAAGGTGATCAAGTGTAGTGTTGTGTGCCAGTCAATGCAAATGACCCTATTCTAACTGGGGGATTTCCAAGTATGCCCCATCCAGATCCTTAATGAATATGCAAATACTGTGCAGATGGCCCAATGTGCCCTCATTAAAGTGAGTATCTCCAAACGAGACCCTCAAATACAGTTTCACTCTAGTATAATCTGTTTTGGGAGTGACAATGTAGACCTGGGCATTCCCAAATCAGGTCAAACACCAATCACCCGCATTTGGGGGGTGGGAGGGTTCTAGGTTTAATGAGCCCCCCCAACACTTTGATTTTTTAAGGCCCCAGTTCTTCCCGTTCTCGCACATTTAAATAACTCTGTGAAAGGGTGGTCAAAACCTGGTTGGTAAGTGATTAAAACAAAACATTCCTAGAGGGCAAGTAACAGTCTTACAAATAGCTTCTGTTTTGAAATGTGCTTTTTGTGACATCAGATGGCGCAGTTGTTTCCGGTTGAACCTGTAGACAAAGGTCATTGAGACTTTATAACTGTCTCTGTAAGACTCAGTCTCAGAAAAACCAAGGGACTAAAAATATGTGATCTGGCAGAGCCCACATTACACCCTTTTTGTTATTTATTGCAACAAAGTTTACAGTATTCCGCTACAATTTAATATATCTTCCTAATATCTTTATTAACAAACCAGTTTAAGCAACCACCAGATCTATTTTAAGGCATTTTTACTTTGAAATATCCATTTGTTTTCTGAAACACAAACTTCAAAAAATAATTGTTTTAAATACACTGAGATCTTGACTTGGAGAAGGTACGTATGTATGTAACACGTAACTCTAGCTGCTCATTACGATATTGCCACAAACAATGTTTGTGACAGTTTTTTCACATTTGAAGTTGGTTTTCATTTATGCTAATGAGCACTGACGTCCCAAGCACAGAAGGGTGATTTTTTGATAAAGTAGCACCATTTTTCTCTAAGATCCAAAATGTTGTTACATTTGCGGAAAACCCCTTCCCAATTATTTATTTAATCAATTAATTTCCCTTAGCGCACATGCTCTACCACAGGCATCAATCAATCAATCAGGGGTTGGTGAATTGCAACTACTCACCCGTGAGGGTTTCAAGGCGATAGTGGGGGGGATGGGGTGGCTCATAGTGGGCTGAGGTCCTCCGAAGAGCCAAGTCTTGAGGTCCTTTCTGAACTGGGGCAATGCAGGCATCTTGGCAGGATTAATAAAAGCCAACACAGGAGAATAGGAGAAGAAGAGGGGAAACGGGACAATGTTCAGGTTCTTGTGGAACTAAAGAAAGTGTGTAAGATAGCACAGATCACTGGAAGAGCTTTCCAGAGCTGTGGGCCTAACACTCTGAAGGATGTGCCTCCATCCGCCCGGAAGCATCTAATATCCTGAACCGAGAGATGTCTTCGGTACATAGGGGAGGACTAGGTGACCAGTCGGCAGAAAGCCCGGCGCACAATACAGAGAGCCTTGAACTGAAGGGGCTCCTTGACCGGCAGCCAGTGCAGTGTTTTCCTTGTTAAAGTATTCAAAAGTGATGGATGGAATGCTTGAATGAATCTCAGCCACTGGTAATGACTCTGGGCCACATTCCAATCCATTGTTATGTTGTACACCATGCCACCTCAGTTTGGACCCAGCCATATGCAAATCATTCTTGACCCTGCTCCAATGGGAACAGTCCAGCCCGAACTACTACTAAGCCAGATCCTCCTTGAGTCAGAGCACAAGGAACCCTGGACTGGTTTTGCCTTTGTCTTGGACTCATTAGATGGGTAAAGTTTGGCTTCAGTGACAGTTTGCACTGGACCCACGCCTGGGAATACCCGTCCCACTTAGCCCAATGCTAAAGCATACAAAAAGTGATGGATAAAATGCTTGAAATTAATCTCAGTCACTGGTAATTTGTTGGGCAGCATCCCAATTCATTGTTATTTTACACACCGTGCCAACTCAGTTTGGACCCAGCCGTATGCAAATTAGTCTTGAGCCTGCTTCAATGGTAACAGTCCAGTCCAAACTGCCAGGCAAGGTCCTCCCTGAACCGGAACACAAGCAACCCAGGCCTAGTTAGGACTTGTTCCCCAAAACCTTTTGCCTCTCCTTGTCCATTTTGTTGAACCTATTTTGTTTTGCCTTCGGACTCTATGCACTTTACCACTGATAACCAGTGCTAAAGTGCTTGTGCTTCCTCCCCTAAAACATGAATAAATTGGCAAATCATTCAATCAGGGATTTGTGAAGCGCGCTACTCACCCGTGAGGGTCTCAATGCGCGGTGGGGGGTGGTTCGTGCAGCTCCGTCTCATCCAAAGAGCCAGGTCTTAAGGCTCTTTTTGAAAGATTGCAGAGTGGGGGATCATCTGATGCTGAGGGGGAGTTCATTCTAGGTCTTGGCCACGATGTAGGAGAAGGCTCTTCCTCCCGTTCTGGCTCTGTGGATGCGTGGGAGTTCGGCCAGGGTAAGGTTGGTGGAGCAGAGGTTTCTCTTGGGTGCGTAGAAGGACATTCTTTCAATAAGGTATTGGGGTCCAGTGTTGTAGAGGGATTTGTAGGTGTGAGTGAGCAGCTTGAAGGTCACTTTCTTTCCGATGGGGAGCCAATGGAGGTCTCGCAGGTGTTGGGTGATGTGGTCTTGTCGTGGGATGCAGAGGACGAGTCTGGCTGCAGTGTTCTGGATGGTCTGGAGTTTGCAGATTAGAGATTTGCTGATCCCGGCATAGAGGGCGTTCCCGTAGTCCAGTCTGCTGGTTATGAGTGCATGGGTGATGGCCTTTCTGGATTCGGGGGGGAAGGTCCATTTGAAGGTCTTGTGGAGGATGCAGAGGGTATTGAAGCACAAGGAAGAAACAGTGTTGATCTGTTGGTTCATGCTGAGGGAGGAGTCGAGTATGATGCCGAGGTTGCGGGCGTGGTCCGTGGGTGTGGGAGGGTTGCCGAAGGTGGTGGGCCACCAGGTGTTGGCCCATGCAGAGGGGGTGGATCCGAGGACGAGGACTTCCATTTTCTCCGAATTGAGCTTCAGGCAGGTACTGCTTATCAAGTCTTTCATTCCTTCCTGAAAGCTGGGTCTGGTGATGTCGGGTTCCTTGGTGAGTGAGAGGATGAGCTGGGTGTCGTCGGCATAGGATACTATGCTGAGTCCATGTTTTCTGACGATGGTGGCCATGTAGATGTTGAAGAGCGTGGGGCTGAGCCAGGCTCTTTGGGGTACTCCGCAGCTGATCTCTGTGGGTTCGGAGAGGAAGGAAGGAATACCTCATTGGCATATTTAATTTACTCATAAGTCCCCTGTAGAGTGGTATACCATACTCCCAGGGCGTGTAAATTAAATGCTACCAGTGAGCCGACAGCACCTATCGTGCCACACATTTAAGTAGCACTGTAAAACATGTCCCAGGCCTGTCATTGCAGCCTGAATGAAGTTTTTTAAACTGCCATGTCGACTTGGTATTAAAGCCCCTTTGCCAAGCCTAAAACTCCCCTTTTATTAGATATAAGTGTACCCTAAAGTAGGCGCAAGGTAGCCCAGAGGGCAGGGTGTTGTGTAAGTAAGAGGTTGGACATGTACTCTTAAGTTTTGCAGGTCCAGACAGTGATAAACTCCTGAATTCGTTTTTCACTACTGTGAGGCATACCCCTCCCATAGAATAACATTGGGATTTCGTATTACATTTAATACGCTGTAATTTCCAGTTAGGAGCTGATGGCCATGTCATGTATGGTGTCTATTACATTGTAAAGATTAACCCTCTTTAATTGTAAAGTCAGATTTTTTCATTACTATTTTGAAAATGCTCCTTTTAAAAAGTTGCCATTTTCCTGTCCTTAGCCCATTGTGCCTGTAGCCTGTCTTGGGTCACATGACTGGTTGTAACTGACAGTTTGACTTTGTGAGTTCCTCATAGACAGGCATACAATAGTGGGATTAGGTGTGCGTGCCTGGGTCATCTACTGGCAGGATGGTAGGGGGTGGAGACTGAGCAGAGCGCAGCCCAACTTACAACTGAATAGCGTGTGCGCTTCCTTCACACAAAGGGCCTAATGTCCCTGCATTGTCCCTTCAGCCAGCTTGGAGCCAAGGGGCAGGGGTGGCAGGAAATGGCATGAATTTCAAAGCCACTGTCTAGATGCTTTTCCCACCTTCAGAACCAGGGCACCTTGGTATAAAAGTAGGACTTCAGGCACCAATTCTTCAGTACACTTCTGGACCCATGGATACCCTGCCAGGAAGAAGGACTGTTGTGCTGCTACAAGGACTGCCACTCTGCTGGACTGCTACTCTGAAGGAGCTACTTCCCTGCTTGCTGTCCTGCTGCCTATTACCCACTTGTCTGGGGAAGAAGAACTGGACCTGCAACTTTATCCTGAACCTCCGGCCCCAGAGTGTCTCCAGGGGCTAGTCTGCTGGCCAATTGATCTGAGCCCCAGGGACATAAAAAAGCTCCCTCACCAGCTCCTGGACCCAGGTGCAGTGGGTTCCTGACCACTAAGTGGTGCCTCTCAGGTCCTAAACCCTTGGTGTGGTTCACAGGTTCTTAAATCAAGCTTTTGGGCTCTTTGTGGCCGTGAACAGGAGCGTTTTCACCGAGACAGCACCACTAGCACCAAAAATCAGAGTGAGACAGTGCAGCAGCATTGGCAGCTCGCGGGAGAACTCCGACGCAAATCTCCCGCCTTCTCAACCATGACGCCCAGCCTGCTCTTCGTGCCACGCCGACAACTGCCCTTAATAGTCTCCTTGCACCCACAACCCTCTCCAACAAGCACGGGACACTTTGCACAAAACTTGAGTAGGTAAAACATCAGCTGGACTAATCTGGGACTGTATTTGACCTGCGCTCCATTGCAGTCGGTCTGAACTTTTGACTTTGACCCAGTCCAGCGTGACCAGATAGCCCTTGTTGGCACTTTCTGTTTTTAGGTATTATTTTACACTTGATTCTTCAAAAATACATAACTCAGTTTCAGCTGATTGGAATTTTGTTGTTTTAGTCTTCTTTTGTTAACAACATTTGTCATTACTTTGCTAACCTGGTATGGGATCTTTTTGTGAGGGGTTTCACTGTTTTACTGTTTGAAGTGTTGCACAAATACTTTACACACTGCCTCTAAGTTAAGCCTGACTGCCCTGTGCCAAGCTTCCAGAGGGATGAGCACAGGTTAATTTGGGGTTTGCTTGTGCCTTGCCCTGACAAGGTTTGTAGTTGCTTCTTGACCAGGGCTCACACCTCCATTCAACCAACAACCCAATTTCTCAAAGGACTCATCAGTCAGGTATAGCTCGGCTCCAGTGATACAGTGAGAACAGGAATGATGACGTTATCCTATCTAATTTAATAAAAAAACTGGATGGAAAAAGTAATGGTATAGTCCGAAAAAAATAAAGAAATTTAGGAAAAAAAAGCATCTTAACGACATTAGCACGGCCATACAAAGAGAGGTGTAAATTATCTAACCTCTCAAGGGACCTATTCGTAGCGACAAGTACTGGGTCAAGATTAAGCCCGACAATATCTTCTACTTTAGGTGACAGAATCACGCCTAAATACAGAGCCGTCTTAGATAATGGCAGACCAATTGGCACGCCAGCAGCTGAGTGAATCATCTGTGTTTTTAAGATATTTAATTTATAGCCAGAATAAGATCCAAATTCAGTAGCTATTTCAATAATCTTAGGAAAAGCTCGATTAATGTCGGAGGTCACATACTCAATTTGGTGGATCGTCACTGGGGGAATATTGCCATCTCGCAGAATTTTTTGTAAATATGGTTCTATATATAATGCAAATAACAGGGGGGAACATGGGCACCCCTGCCTTGTCCCCCTCGTTATTGAAAATGTTGTTGAAATATCCGAAGCAATTCGTATGCTTGCCTTAGGGTCAATGTATAATGCTTTCAAGGCTGCTATATATCCACTTGGGAATCCCTTCCAGGCTAGGACGGACCAGAGAAATCCCCAGTCAACCCTATCGAACGTTTTTTCAGCGTCCAATAGTGCCACGCCGACCGGGGATCTCGAAGCCTGAGCCCAGTCTAAGAGGGTAATGATTCTTCTTATATGGTCCGTTGTATCTCTGTTTTTAATAAAACCATGTTGAATTTTTGCGACTAAATTAGGCATAAAATCTTTCAGTCGATTTGCTAATATCTTGGAAAAAATCTTGCTGTCACAGGTTAGTAGAGAAATTGGTCTATACGACCCTAAATCCAGAGCATCTTTACCTTTTTTTTTTAAATACAACTATAGTTGCTAGTGACCATGAAGGAGGAGATCTACCTGCAAAAGCTTCTTGAAAAACTTTTAATAATTCAAGTTTCAAAGTGTTACGGAAGGTACGGTAAAATTCTAAAGGGATATGGTCCGGACCCATCGCTTTACCAATAGCCAAACCCAGAATCGATTCCTCTACCTCTTCCCAAGTTATAGGGGCAGATAGTATTATACATTGTTCAGTAGTGAGGGAGGAGGGACTATCTAGATTTGAAAAATAATTAAGCACATCGTTCCTTATACTGGTACCATCGTTCGACTTATTATATAAGGATTGGTAAAAATCCCGGAATGCCCCTAATATGCCAACAGTAGACTCCTGAACTACACCATCTTGGTCTATTATTTTGAGAATTTCCGTGATGGCAGCTTTTTGTTTCAACCTTTGAGCTAAGGTCCTACCCGTCTGTTCACTTAGTTCATAGCAGTCTTTTTTAAATAATTTATATTTTATCGCTACTTGTTCAGCCAGAAAAGAATAGACAGTCGAGCGTTCCACAGATACAGATTTCTGAGCTTCTTGAATACCAATACCATTTCTAATACAGGAAGCTAAGTTTACGTCTAGATTTCTATGGGGATATAAAAGAGCAAGGAAGTCTTTAATTAGTTGTACTCTACCCCCGCTTCGAGGTGGTTGGGGAATCCCTAATTTTCGTTTATACTACATGGCGATATCACTTAGACTAATGAGCAGCTTAATTTTTGAGGGGATATTTCTGGATGATTTTTTATATCCTTCAATTTACACAATGATTCTTGGTAGTCAAGCACAAAGATGTTTGGTCCGCTTTCTAGAACCAAGTTACTATAAGAAAACAAGGTTCAAGATAATGGAAACAGTCTTCCAATTATGGAAAATATGCAAATGAAGACTTCATCTAGATAGCAACTTTAATTTTTATACGCCTTTACTTGATAACCCATCGTTGCCATTAATTTTTTCTGATAATATTATGCAGCGCTGGCAAAACTGTAATATTCGTCAACTTGGGGATCTTTTTCCTAATGAACAATTTATAACATTTTCTCACCTTCAACAACTGTATAATTTACCTAAAGCAGATTTTTTTTAAATACCTTCAAATACGTAGTTTCCTAAATTCAAAAAATTTTGTGAATTCTAACAAAATTAAGAAACATGAGGTATTAGAATGTTGTTTGAAACAAAAGAGAATTGGGGTGATATATAAAGCAATGATTAAAGGTTTAGAAGACAATCTTGTATCTTATAATGCAAAATGGCAAAAAGAGATGGATATTGAAAATATAGATGTATTGGATACCTTAGTACTGTCTGATCAAGTTTTAATTAATGGATCGCTAAAGAGCCAGAGCTTTATGAGTGCTTTCGATTTATATTATACTCCTGCCAAGTTATTAAAATGGAAAGGGAATGCTGGAGACAAGTGTAACCGTTGTGGATGTATAGGTGCAAACTCTATTCACATGTTCTTCTTATTTCCTAAATTATCTCAATTTATGTCTGAAGTTCAAGTGTTTCTAAATCAAATAATGAATATTCCCCTAGTATTGTCTGCTGATCTCGTAATACTTGGCATTCAATCTAATCCAGTTCGGCCGTACACACGTGCTGAAGAGGGTTTTCTATTCATATCAATGTCTATTTTCAGATACTGTATCACCTCGCACTGGCTCGATGCAGATCCCCCTTTATTCTCTCAATGGCAAACTAAATTGTTAAATGTGTATCAATTAGAGAAGGCTGTGTATCGCTTAAAGGGGACGAAAAAGAGGAATTTTGGCTCTAAACTTTGGGCTCCAATTTACTAATGGTTACAATGCTAAATTATAATTTGTAATTAACCTGATTTTCCTGTTATGTTGTATCTATGCTCTTGTATAATCCAATGGACAATAATGTGTTCGGTCAACTTTCACTTGCTGCTGCGAAAATCAATAAAAAAAAAAAAAATAGGAGAACAGGAATGATGAGATTTGAACAAGTTACCTGAGGCCACAGACTATCTTAACTGCCTAGTTTTAAAGAGGTTTATTAAGAGACTTCACTGATAGCCACAAGAACGTGGGATTCCAGTAATCCAACTGAGAAAATAGTCAGGCCTTTGACAAATGTAGAGAGCATATTTGGAGGAAACAAGAGCGGTGTCTTGTGAAAATATTTGAGCTTCAGAACCCCTCAAAGCAAAGACAAGTTTCAGGTCAAACATGATGCTGAGGGTGTGGATAGAGGGGGTTGGCCAGGGAGGGGTCCTATCTTACCATGATACAGGTCAGCAAGTCAGCATGATGGATAGATCCTTACCACAAGTTCTGGGTTTTGTGTCTATCAATCTTAAATTTCAGTTAGATGGCAGACACGAGGCCTAGACTGGCCTATCGGGCAATCAGGCTGTGCCCAATGGGCTGGTCTGACAGGTCAGTTGGTGGGCTGGTTTTTGACTGCTTTTTGGCCTGTTTCATGACCTCCTGGGCTGGTTTTTATGTTGATTTCATTGATATTAAAACAAATATTGTCTTCAAAAAGTTCAAATCTATACATTGTTCCATACCTTGCAAAACATCTTTACAGTGTGACATTACAAGTTCAAAACTTCCCCTATTCACCAACATGAACCACCTTTTCTGGTTTCTAATTCACTAATAGGACCACTTCTACATTTCAGCCCAGGCCTATTTCTTGTTCCATTGATTGGGAAGACACTGATTAGAGGCATGCACGCCTCCTCTTGCCACAGATTAGAATGGAATACCTTTGGATCCAAAAATGGTGCAAATCTTTCCCCGTCCCAGTTTGCCACCCCACAACATCTGCTTCCTAACTGGGGGACTTTCTTCATTCAAGTTCCAAGGACCGTGGATCCAATCTCTCACAGAAATTCCTATTATGTGAAGCCTTTATGCCTCATCTCTTGCATTGGATAATTTTAGGCCTACACACACAGCTTTAACCGTTTAATGTGCTCGCCAACCATACTCCCCTGTAAATGTTGCTGTACATCTTTTAACCTAGCAAGCTGTGTCACTTGGGTACCTCCAATTTTCTTGTGTTATGGTGGCTTTCCTGATGAAGGCGTGGTTCCGCCGAAACACGCGTAGACAGATGACATAGGATGATTGATATTTCAAGCCACTGATGTTATAACCACACAGAGTATCAGAATATATAAATATATCACAAAGATAAAGAAAAATGAGATTGCAATCAAATCAGTAAAAGTTTATTACAATGAAATGTATTGATGCCAGATGGTGTAACACAAATGTTAATATTTTCTTGTTAGGTACAGTGCATTATTTGTGGAAGATTTATACACTCATTATTGATATCCTAAAGGTGTGAGGTATGATTGAAAGTGTGAATGTTGTGTTTAAGTCAGAATGAAAATGCATTACTAGCTTTCTTTATGAGTGGAAAAACCAGATCACAATGAAGATTACTGAACAAATTGTATGTTTTTAATGAACTTTTTTATAAATATGGAAGGTTAATAAAAAAAAATTCACTTCACCCTATACATCTCTTCTCTTGAGCCCTACAATGTAGATAGGAAACTAGTCTGTTAATTTGGCAGTTGCCGGGGTTGGTATGCATTACTATTTCCTGTTCCAGTCTGACCCTGGCAGGCACCCAGCCCAGACCTCACAGAGACACTCAACAAGGTGACTGACATTATTAGCAATGGGTTCATCAAATCTAAGAATGTGTTGTCAGCATAAGAAAAATATGGATTCCAAAGGACTGCACCAGCTCAGCTAGCTTTGGATGGACAGGTTGAACTGAACAGGGGGCAAGCAGGACCCTGTGGAACTCTGCCACGAAGCTGACCCCCTGCGGACCGGAATGGGGGCAAAGGAGCCTGGAGTGCTCCTGGAAGGAAAGAGTGGAACCAACCAAGGGGTGACCTTGTCAGTGCTGCTGAAAGGAGCAGGTGGATCAAGATTTAAAGGGTGAATCTATCGAATGCAGAGGACAGGTGGAGTAATAAAGGGCCCCATTCCCACATTCATCCCTGATTGTAAATAGTTTATCAAGTAGAGATTGATACTATGCTTGAGCCAAAATCCTGCCTGAGGCTTGACCCAAAGTCTCTGGTTTTTAAGATGGTTAAACAGCCACTTATACAGATGTTTTTTCATCACTTCTGAGACGGCAGGCAGTTGGGAAGTCTGGGATGAGTTCTTAAGCAAGGCGGTGTCAAGAATATATATCTTGAGCAGGGGAGTTATGATTGATTACCCTTTTCCAGAGAGAAGGCACCTCATCAGAAGCCTATTTTAGAAGCTTACAATGACAAGCAGAGAGAATATGTTTATGTTTTGCCCTCCTTAGATAGAGAAGCTAGAATCCTTCTGCATGTTTCCACACATTCTGAGCTACGGTGGCTGTTTTTTTAAACTGACTTGCAGTAACCTGTTTCTAATGTATGCAACAAATATTTAACAGGTTTTTGATGAGCTTAATTTTGCACAGCAGGTTTTATTTTTAATCCTTATGTTTGCAAACATGCTCGCTCTATGAACAAGGTTTTAAGTGGTTTGAGCGGAAAGGTGATGGTATGACCATGTATTATATGGGATAAAGTACCTCGTTCCTCAATATGGTTATGGAACTCCTCGGTAACTTGCAATATACTTATAATGTTTGGCAAGGGGGTATTTTATCTTTTATATATAGGCTCTGATATGAGTCTCAATAGCCCCATAAATTGCAATTTCTTTTCTTTGTCTCATTGTGTTTAATACAAACTCTTATATGAGTCTCGCAATCATTATGTTATATAATTTCGCACAAGTTTCACTCTCTCTGATAAGAATTCCCAGGAGTCACATCATCAAGGTAAACTGGTTCTTTGATAGAATGCTCACCTTTCTCCAGCTATTCCGAGGCTTCCTCTAGGGTGAGGAGCGTCTGTCATGATTCCTTCTGTCATCGTAGAAGCCTGTTTAACCCATCTTTAAAGAGACAGCTTCTCAAACTCAGCCATTGATCGGCCTCTCTCATTGGTGGTCCCTGAGTGCCTGCCCCTGGCCTTTCCAGCATCAGTCTGATCTCTTCCATCACAATAAACCCAAATGCTGTCAGTGGTGGGCACCAGAGACCACAGCACATCAAAACCACATCCGTACGCCAACTGTCCGCGAGCATCCTAGCTATCAGGAAAGGAGAGCTAAACTGGGTTTAAGTGACCTCGGGTCTTCACAGCAACCACACTGTGGTTTATAGTCATGTGCATGCACATTTCTGTCCATGTACGTGCCATTTAGTATTTTAGTATGAAATAATATTCACATGGGATTCTCTCCTATATTAATACATTGCCGGATATCTTCATACAGGTTAAAGTTATTCCACTGATTATGAATACGAAAGATAATATGCTGTAATATTGTGATTTTATGGTGTTACATGACATACAGAGAATACTGATGATGGACAGCTAGGTTTATAAGTAATTGTGCCTTATACACAGTGCCTAATTTGTAAATAAATATGTGCCAGGGCCCTCGTCAGGAGGCCACTGCAGCTTGCACCACCCATTGCCCTGCTACTGCTGCCCTTGACAGTACCAATACACCTACTAACCATCACAGTTCTACATAAGGGACTAATCAGACTATTCCAGGCCCCCAAAGCTATAACAATGGCTTAGGCAGCAGGTATTACTCATTTTATTTATATTAAATAAATAAAGAACTGTTGTTGCACTTATTTGTAAATTAGAGAAACAGTGCCACCATGTGGCAGACTGTTCTAAGTGCCAATGTTGACAATGCCGAGCACCGTAAACCACTGGCTCAAATTAAGCACTGCTTATACACTTGAGGGAAGACGCAACAAGGTGCAGTATTGATGCTACAGTGCATATAAATCAGTGCTGGTGATTCTAAGCGATGCAGTGATATTTGTAATGCAGTTGTGATTCACTAAGTGCACATTAAAGAATCCTTGCATTCATTGCATTGGGGTACTAAGCCTGCTTTAGCACCTCTAAATGACGACACCGATGTTTGGGTAAAGGTCCTATCTACAGAGCACACCCTTTGGTGTGGGGTCCTGTTTTACTTGCGGGGGGGGGGCATATGTGAACATGGGTAGTCGGGGGTTGTAGAAATGTCCTCCATTCTGCATCAGCTTCACAGTCAGGAGCTGTGAGACCTTTCCCCACTCCATTGTAGTAGGAAGACCTGGAGAAGGGCATCACTGCTGCTGAGTAGCACATATACGGAGTCAAGGGAGCACCACATAAATGATGAAGCTGTACAGCTGGCGAAACTCAACAGCGAGGCATACGACAACTGCGCAAACCTGCACACACTTACCTTAAAGCATGCACTTCTGCTCATTAGCATTTTCCAATATAGGTGCTGGCAACAGCATCCAAGGAGAAGCCACACAAAATGGGGTCACTGCCTTCCAAACTTCCACAGCCCAGGACATGCCTGAAGGAGGCCACAGGCAGTGCCACAACCCAAGGAGAAGACTGACCCAGAGAAACTCTCCATTCTTCCATACTATGGACAAGGATATAGGAGCCAGGCTGACCTTTGGCACATCCAGGAGGTGGGATGACCTATAAAGAGCTCTAGCACACTGTGGTCGCACATTTCCTGCATCTGCATCTACCTGGCCGGAGTCGCTTCTCTGTCGGAATCAAGGAGTTAGAGCTTCTCACTCTGGAGTAGGAGCATCTATTTAGAGAAATGACCTTTCCTCACTATTCCTTCATGCTAGTTGTATGTCTAATATTGATAACTAAATGTAATCTGACAAAAGTATCGTGGGAAAAATATCTTTTTACAAAAATACCTCTCCATTGGGTGTAGATTTTCTTTTTTTTAAACTCCAATAGGGTGATCTTTTTGTAAATGATAGACACAATATGTGTGTCCGGAAAAATGATGGCACCATACTTTGGTGCCACCACCTTGTCATGTGCAGGCGCACACTTAGGATGACACATGTAGCACTCCATGCGAATCACTGGTCCGCATTGTGCACCAGCAGCAGACAAGATCTAGTGACCAGTGTCTGTGTCGAAGTTTCCGTGTGTGTTGTACAAGTGCAGCTGGCCCCACCTTCATGTCAGACCTTGAGACCACTCCCACAGAACCCACCATAGTTGAGGGAATTAAAGAAGCGCCCTACATCTCTAACCAGGTAAGCAAATTTAGTAGGACTTTAGCACATCTGCACTCTCATCTCCGGCAGTCTGGTCACTACTAGAGAAAAGTAGTGGAGACTTGACCTTCCCTCTGCACCTTCATCTGTCCTCTGCTCTGTCCCAGAACACAGTTGGAGAGCTTGTTCTAGAGGCCACATTCTCACTCTCTGACTGCTCTGCTGCTCCCCACATCTCCATCAGACCAGCGCCCTGCCCTGTGCATGACTATTGTAAGCATCTTCTACTCCTGCACTGGAAGTATTCCTTCTCCTAGATCTTGCCAGGTCCAGAGTAGATCCTGGAAGTCTTTGCTTCACATCATGGGGATGACCACCCACCACCCTTCATAGGAGGTCTAAAGACTATCAGAATCAGTATCTGCATGAAGAGGAACTCTTTGAAGTCAGTTGAACACACAAGTGCCATTCCTGAGGTTAAAGCCTGTAAGATGTAACTGGTGGCCCGATACAAACATAAATACAGATTTTGGGGAAGAGAACCATACCGCACTGTGCTTAACCTCTGTCACCAAAAACTGTTACAGTTAGTTTCAATAGAATGCTGACCAACTCTAAACCAGACCATAAATTTCGACTAGTCTACTAGTTACTAGCCTACCTCTACTAGCTATCAGCCACAGCCCATACCGGTAAGAATGGTGGGGCCAGATGGGGGGTGGGATTCGACAGACGACGACGAGGGAAAAGTGACCAAATAATTGATTTTCCCTCGTTGTTGCATATTGAGATCCTCCCCGCCTGGCCCCACCGCTTTTACCTGCACGGGCCGCGGCTGCTAGCTAGTAGAGGTTTATGGTCTTGTATAGAACTGAGTGGTACTATGATACAATTTGTAGTATCCACAGGACAATCAGCCAACTTCCTCTACCATAGAGCTAGAATAAAAGAAAGCACAACAAGTGGATTCTCCTCCAGATCATGATAGATTTTCCATTACCACCAACTCTGAATCAAGCCTAAAGTCTCCTGCCGAAAAAAAATCATCTTGCATCCTTAATGTGCTCTAGGGTTTGATGCCAGAGCCAGCTGACCGTAGCTCTGGTCTGAGTGAATACTATGTGCATCTCTCCACTGATGTCACCCTCCTAGCAGGAGATATTTGCTGCCCTGGCCACCCCCAAAGATTGGATTTGTGAGTAGGCCTCCGCATTAAAGGGTGCTCGCTTGCCCCTCAGACACAACTCTTTGGAATCAGGTAGTGCACACCTGGGTAGGGATCTGGGCAAAAGTGACTGCCACAGTGGGCATTTCTCATCCCACCGCCAAGTGTATGAGGTTCAAATTAATATAGAGAGGACCAGTGCTGGAATAAGGCTATTTTAGTATCCTAGAGGACACAAGAGGGCACTAGGGACTGTATTATGTAATGTGCCCCGGGGTGCAACTAGCATTTGTGTCTGCTTTCTCTGCCCTAGAGCAATTTGGTACTACAGAAGGGGTCTCGGATGCTTCAGCTGCCAGTTCTGTAATACAGATAGCACCAGTGCACAAGTAGTGGCAGTCTTTTCCTAAAGGGGTGTTCCATCATTTGCATGGGGGTTGTGACCCCATGAAAATGAGGGAAAGACTTTGCTTAGCACCATTGTAGTATTATGGATGTGGGTGCAGAGATGCCTGTTACGAGGCACACTGACTATGCACCACGAAGAGTTGGCTCTCTGGTCCTGCCCTGAGGGGGAGGCGGGAAAGGGGGTCTCATGGAGTCACAACCTTCTCTAACCTCCAAGGGGATCTCTGTAGCACTTGAAAGTGCAGGTCGTGTGCTGCCTGCACTGTGAAAGGTGGGCGAGCTGCTTCAATCAGAAGGTCCATCTTTCACTAATGCACTGCTCCAAGGGCAGGCTTGATTGTCTACCTACCTGGGGGCAATATCTTATATGTAATATGGTGAACTGTCTCTGTTTGCACCAGGGACACCTAGGTAAACGTCAAAAATTGATATGTTGCCAGGGGAAGGTACAGCGTCCCAATGACAGTCTTTTAGTGCCAGGTTCCTAATATTCACTCACTGGAGCTCTGCATACAATTTAACAGTTTTGATACCTATCCTGAAAGATTTCCTTCCTTAAATGGTAGATTAATGATATTTTAAGCCCCTGCCTCCATTATGTTATATAGTAGGGTGTTGCAGTAACAATGATTGGTCATGGGTGGTGTTGGACTTACTCCAGGTCAGAGCTGGGGTACACTTACTACTATTTAGGTTCCTTTTTGGCTGCAGTAACTTTAGAAGTGCACTTTACGAGTCGCAATGGGCTTGCCCTTTTGTCTTTTGTTCTCCATCCCTCCCTAAACTCCTCCTTAGTACTCTCTAAACCCCTACTTGGTCTTCCCCAAACCCCTACCATTTAGCAGTAAGTATTCCCCTTTGCCCAGCCACTCTCCCTAGTCTCTCCCACATTTACTACAAAAGTAAACTTACAGGTGTGCGGAACGCCCTACAGACAGGATAGGAGAGATTTGCACTCATAGGTTTGTGAAGCACAATGTAGTATTGAACCAGTACTATTGTAGCACTAGTTCACAAAAGGCAGTCTGCAAATTAGACCCTGCACGTTGGGATTACAACCAAGATTTAAAAACAGAGGAAGATGAAGCACAATATGCTGGTCTTATACCTGCTTCTTGCTGAGAGACGCATTTGCCATACATTGAATGGAATGGGAGGGCCCATCGCTCGAAAGACGGTGCAAAGATTTCATGGAGTGTTTTTTGCTGAGGAGTAAATGAACTGAGAAGACATTTGCAGAGGATTTAAGAGACTGGCAGCAAATGTCTAAGTCAGCCCCTGATCCCCATCCACTAGGGCCTGGCCTGTGGAGAGGTGTGGCTCACTGGTTAGAGGCGGCAGACCCGTAAGCAGAGAATCGGCCAGGGACCAGGGTTCAATTCCCGACGCGGCAGGGTTGTGGACCAGGGTCAAAACGGACTCAATAATTCTCGTCTCGGTACCTACTCTAACCAGGAACACACTCGGCAACTCTGGGCATTAAGCTTGCCTCATCTCTACAACGGCCCCCCACAGACGCCGGGGATGCCTGGTTTCACCTTGGAGATACCCAGAAAGGGACCATCTCACAGGGATAGCCAGGACGGGTTCCCCAGCGGTCTACAGCGCCGGGACGCCCCGTTGCTGGGGCAGCTGTGCGCTTTACAAGTCTACAACATTTACATTTACATTTACATGTATTTTGGAGGTAGGGTGTAGGGCCCCCTGCCCCCAGTCAATTTAGGCTCTGTGGACCCTATCACCGTGGCACTTAAGTAATCATATCTCGCCCCCTCACTATGCACTGCTAATTACCTCACATATTACATCACTCATGACTTGTTCTATGACATCATTGACAACATCACTACAACATCTGAAAATACATGCTTGAAAACAACAGTGCATGGTAGGGGTCCACCGTATTGCAGATAATGACTTAAAAAGTCGTATCGGCAGTGGACCGCCTGATTCGCCAGGGAACAGTAGCTCCCTGGGGGTGGTGCAGGAGCACCACAACGCAATATGCAGAGCAGGGACTGGCAAAGGCCCGCTCAGTATATTCTGAGATCTTGCACCACCAGCCTTTTCATGGCAGAGTCCTGCCATGAAAAACCTGGTGGTGCAAGACCAATGGGGGCCCTACAGGGGCCACATGTCCCCCACGCCATGGGGATACATTCAGGGGGCACAACATGCGCCCCCTGTCTGTTTTCCCCCCAGTTCAAGCAATGCATGGACGTCACAGTCCATGCCATGCTGGAACTTTTTGGCCATTCCCATTGTGGTGCCTGTTTTCAAGGCACCGCCAAGGGAAAGGCTATAGAATCGCTGAACGTATTACGACTTGCACATTTGCAACTCCTAATATGGTCAACGTTGCTTGCGTGGCTTTGGGCTAGCGGAGGCGGCATTACGCCATTGCGGCTGCGCCAAAGTTGTAATCAGTCCCAAAGCTTTTGGAGGTGAGGTCTACAAGCTTTGAAAATGCTGGTTTTGCTTTTTTGCAAGCATCAACAAGTTTCAAAATTGGAAAAGACCATGAAAGAGTAGATTTTGCGGATAAAAAAGCCCAAACCAAGACTTTTCAGGACGCAATTTGTTTTTGTAGACAGAATCCCCACAAAATCTTTTTTGCAAGAATATTGCAGTAATTTGCATGTCTTAATGATGCAGAGAATGTTTCCTACACCTAGGAGCATGTTTTAAAAATAGTTAACAGTGGTACATCCAATGCCCTGAAGCAGAAATTAAATCTTTGTCAACTTTTCCTGGTTACTGATTACGGATATCTGCACAGGAGATGCTTTAAAAAATCAATCCATACCCCCTCACCACTAACACCTTCCGTCTATTTTAATTCCTGCAGGATTTTTTCCTAAAATAAGTAGTCTTTTGGGAACAGAAATTACCAGGCGACAGCAAGAAGGTTTTAAGTTGTACGGTTGTCAATGGCTGAAAAAGACACATGGGAGCCATCTTTATACTAATGAGTTTGGTCTGTATGGTTTTAAAAAATGGGCTGCATTTTAGAAGATCAGGCTGTGGGGGGTCTGAATGTATTAAAAGGTAGCCTAGAGTATGGTAGGGCTTGCTTGTATACACATAGCTCTTATGTTAAGTTATGACGTGTTCTGTTATCTACCATGTTATGTTGCGTTATGTCATTTAATAGGTAATGTTATGTTATTCAATGTCATTTTATACTATGTTACTTGATGTTATTTCTTGGTATATTACATCGTCATGCTGTTATATCATGTTGTGTTAAGCTATAATTTGTTATGCTGTGTTGTGTGTAATGTTATGTTTTTGTTTACGTTCAAAGTTTCTCCAAACTTTCTCCAAAATGTATGTCTAACGCGTAGTTGGAAACAGAAAGGTATTGATAGAGTGTCTGAAGGGAGTGAGCATTCCACATCTGAAGGGCAGTCACTAAAAACACTGATTTTATGCATCTGCTTGTGCAGGTGCCACCACAGTCCGCAGTCAAGCTGAGGAAAAGAGTGCTTAGTTTGAGCCGGTGTTTGCATGTGGAGCACTCATGTTTGGGGACCGGCACTTATTTGATTTTGACTTGCAGCAAGCGAGGGAAAAACACGAGGAGGAAGAAGGAGGAACAGAAAGTAGGAAAAACGAGACAAAGGGAGAAAGTAGGAACCTGCAAGAGTGAAATAAAGGGGTGGGGAGTGTCTGACGGTGGATTAATGAGGATTAAGGTTGAATAACTGGGTTACTTACTGGTAATCTTCATTACTCTGAGTCCAGGCCTTCCTGTCAGTCATATCAACATGAGCAATCTTCCTGTTGGGGACAGAACTGCTACCTAGCCTATGGAAAACGTTGCTCCAATATGGTGTGTGTCTACCCATAAAGCACAAATGAAGGAACTAGTAATTACCATATCTTGCAATAACAAGCTTCACCTATACCAAAAAATGAAGTGCACCAATCAGCTCACATATTGGGATGAATGGTAGGGCGGGATCCAGGATTGTGACAGGGATACCCGGACTCAGAGTAATGAAGATTGTGGGGAAGTCACTTGGTCAACACCTCCTCTAACAGCAAGAGTACAATGCTCAAACCAGAGGTGATTTGATGAGGAACCTTCTAGGGACCACCAAGAAGAAGAGTCAGACACTGAAGGCATGCAACACCAGTGCAATTTCTATTGAAACAAAATATTGATTACCACGGACAGCTGATGAAACATGAGCACCAAAGTTCGTGGAGAAACCTCCTCCCAACAGAAGTCTATATTGAGTCATGAAGGTGTGAGGCGAAGCCCAGGTGGCGGCGCAGAAAATATTCTTAACCCCTTCAGTGCCCATGACGAGATAGTCTCGTCATGGAGCGCGGTTGCGCTGTGCCCATGACGAGACTATCTCGTCATGAACCCTGCCCGCTAATTCAACGCCCGGCACAGGGCGTGGAAAGGGCGGGGCACTGAAGAGGTTAAGCGAGGCCCCTCTGAACATTACCCAAGAGTTAAAAATACCTCTTGTAGATTTCCCATGCACCGAAGAAAGATGGTCTGAGCCGGATGATTTGTACGCAAGGTCAATAGCCAACTTCATCCATAGAGAGAAAGTGGAAGAAGTAGGACAGGGGCCGCTCCCTGCACGACCACTGGTAACAAGGAGGGAGTCTACTTTCCTGAGTGGCTTTGTTCTCTCAAGATAAAGTGAAATGGTCCTCAGAATTCAAGGGTATGCAAATCCTCTTCTTCCAAGGATAAAGGATTAGGAAAGAAACTGGCAGAACAGTGTCCTCCTCATGATGAAATTTCGATAGAACCTTGAGGAGAAAAAGGGGGTTAGGCCTAAGGATAATCTTATTCTGACATATCTGTAGAAAAGGAGGGAAAGCCAAAAGATCCCCAAATTCCCCAATCCTTTGACCTGAGTGAATTGTGCCCAAAAATAGCCACTCTAAAAGTAAGAATTTGAGGTCTGTGGACTGCAAAGGCTCAAAAGCGGGTTCATTGTAGATTGTAAAACTGAAGGGAGATTTCAAGCAGGGATGAGACAATGGACCATCAGTCTCTGCAGAAAAACTAAATTCTCAGGAGGTAGGAAGTCAAATGGGCAATCACAGAAACAGCCTCCCCTCCAAAGTTCTGAATAGCCGCACACTGAGCTTTAACTGTGGAGTACGCTAGACCCAGGTTAAAAACCATCATTTAAGAAGCCTATAATCTTGAAAGGATCACATGAAGGTGGTGAAGATACCTAATGCTGCACCATGAAACAGATATCTCCATTGTACGATCATAAGGTAGAAGGTTTTCTAGACAACTGAATGTTGTCAACTACCTCAGATGAACAACTTTAGCCACAAGAGCAAGTGTTTCAAGCAGCAAACCCCCAGACGGAGACACTTGAGAGTAGCAAGACTAACAGGGGATCTCAGAGGAGAGGGAAAGAGAGGGAACTGTCAGTGAGGGTGAATCTCCATGCTGAGAACAAGAGAGAGCCCCGATTTACTCAGCCATTCTGGGACTACCGATAGGACCTCTGCCCCGTCCTAAAGTTTCCTCAGCACTTTGGGAATCAGGGAAAGGGAGGAAATGCATAGAGAAGCCTCCTGTAGCCACGGGATCAACAAAGCTTCCATTGCTCAAGCTGTTCTTGATGGTGTCAAGCTGCAAGATTGGGGTATGAGAGAGCTCTGCTCTGAAGCAAATCGATGTAACCAAGGTTGGCTGAACTTGTTGACAATTTTCTGAAATAGAATATGAGAGGGACAGAAAGTCACAGATAGACTGTCCTCAGAGAATGGAGATTGACCTCCGCCCACAGACCGATCTCCCAGGAAAGAAGAAAGAGAAGAGGTTGCATCCACCGTGACGGATGATGTAATATTGGACAATCATATTGTCCATCTGTACTCAAACTGCTCAATGTAGAAGGAAACAAGAAAACCAAAGAAGAACCTTCTGCACTGCTGTTAGTTCTCTCCAGTTGGAAGAGTGGCCTCTTTCAAGGGCTGACCATCTACCCTGAGTCCATGAGCATTCTCAAACTTCACCTCGCTTGAGCTTGCTGGCATCGGTAGTCAGAATCGTGACTGCAGTAGGCACAAGGAGGAAGTCCTTAGAGAGATTCTCTTGAGTAAGCCACCACTGCAGGTCCTGGGAAATCTCATTCGATTTTGGGTCCCAGTGACGGAGAGTGTGATAGACCAGTAGATGCCGGTGGAGGTAACCCTGCAGAAGAAGAGCCAGAGTTGCAGCCATCACCTCCTGGCTAAGAGGACTCTCCGATAAGAAATCAGTTTGATTTTTCTGTCTTCTAGAAAGAACACTTCTTCAATATCAATGCGGAATGGGGCACCAATAATTGGAGAGACTGTGATGGCCGAGGTTGGACTTCTTGAGATTTAGAAGGAGTTCGTATTTTAGCAGCAAAGAATACACTAGTTTACCTTGTTCCTGTGACTGAAGAAAGAAGAAGCAACTATTAGCCAGTCATTGAGGTAATGGTATACTTGAATTCATTTAGAATGAAATATATTTACAAACATAGCCAAGAGCTTGGTAAAGTCTCTTGGGCCGAAAAGAGACCAAACTTGACCCTAAGAAAAGGCCAAATAATTAAGTACTAGGACTGTTCAGTGTGTCCTGACAAATAATGCCCTAAAGTGCAGTCTAGTCTACTCTGCTGGGCGGACACCCCATTTCTGGAAAACAAGGCTGCTAAAGGGGTTTTGGAAAGACTGTTAAAAAAAAAATATTGTGATAAAAAAATATTGTGTCAAGAATATCAGAACATCAAAAATATAATCGACAGGAATATCAAGTACATTTTTAGTATGAAATTGTTGGCATTTGTTAATATTTATTTGAAATTGTAACTTCATTAAAAAAATATTTTGAAATGTATAAAATTATAAAAAAAATTACATAAGTTTTTATTTTATGATTGTTAATTCTGAAATCTTATCGTATTCGTTATTTTATGGTTTGTAGTTTTGGAAAGGTTGAAAAATAATTATATAAATATTTTAATTATGGATATTAATAAAGTGATGTTTTAAAAAAAAATTCAAATTTTATATTTTAGTTTGTGTATATAGGTTTATAGCTCAGTTTAGTTTGTTTTTAGATTAAATTGTATCTAATATTTTTGTAAAAAATGTATATCAATATGGCGTATTGGTTGTGTTTTGTTTAATTTATAATAACTTCTTTAACATCTTTTTATATTGAAGTGGATATTGCAATTTTCACATCTTTGCCGTCCAACAACAGTTTCAGATATCTTTAGATTGGAGGGGGAATAGTTAATGTCACCCCTTTAGTGTTCAACACCTTCCTCCGTTTTGCTTGTATTGGAGCGGGAATTGTAAAATGTCAACTCTTTGATGCCCAGTACCTTCCCCCACTGTGGTTGGATTGGAGTGTGAATAGTAAACGTCATCCCTTTAGTGTCCAACGCCTTCCCCAAATTGGTTTAGATTGGAGGGGGAATATTAAATTACACCCCTTTAGTGTCCAACACCTTCCTCAAATTAATATAGATTGGAGTGGGAATAGTAAGTGCCACCCCTTTAGTGTCCAACACCTTCACCCAATAGAGTTGGATTGGAGTGGGAATAGTAAATGTCACTCCTTTAGCATCTAACACCTTCCTCAAATTGGTATAGATTGGAGTGCAAATACTAAATAGCACCCCTTTAGTGTCCAATAACTTCCCCCAATATGGTTGGATTAGAGTGTGAATAGTAAATGTCATTCCTTTAGGGTCCAACGCCTTCCCCAAAGTGGCTTAGATTGGAGTATGAATAGTATATTACACCCCTTTATTGTCCAACACCTTCCTTAATTTAGTATAGCTTGGAGTGCGAATAGTAAATGTCACCCCTTTAGTGTCCAACAGTGTCCCCCAATAGGGTTGGATTGGAGTGGGAAAAGTAAATATTACCCCTTTAGTGTGCAACAACTTTCTGAAATTGGTACAGATTAAAGTGGCAATAGTAAATGTTATGTTATGTTATGTTATGACTTTTTGTATAGCGCACAGATGCCGCAGCAAAGTGGCGTCCTGGCGCTGAGAAGACGGTAAAACATAACGGAAATGAAAATACTAGTCAGATGAGCTGGAGGACCTAAGTAGTGGCAAACAGAAAGGTTTTCAGACATTTCCTGAAAGGAAAAAGGTTAGTGATAGAACGAAGCGAAGGTGGGAGGGTGTTCCAAAGTGAGGCAGCTAGCACCGAAAAAGAACGTCCACCCATTCTAGCTCTTTTGAAGCGGGGAACAATTGCCAGGTTTGATCCCGCAGAGCGAAGCGCTCTGTTCGGGAGATAAGGGGATATTGTCTGGGCAAGGATAGGAGGAGTAGACAGCTTTAAGATTTTAAAAGTAAGGCAGAGTGCCTTAAATTTGATCCTCTGTTCCACCGGGAGCCAGTGCAGATTTTGGATGGTTTGACGGGCAGAGCAAAAACGAGGCAGGCCAACCAGCATCCTGGCCGCCGCGTTTTGGATACGCTGAAGGCGGAGAAGCTCAGCTTTGTTCAGTCCCAGTAGAAGCGAACTAGCATAGTCCAGTCTGCTTAAAACCATGGCCTGAACTATGATTTGCCTGGTGGTGGGGTCAAACAATTTAAAGATCGGTCTGAGACACTGTAAGGTGCCAAAACAGATCCCGGCCAGTCTTTTGGTGTAGGGAATGTAGGACAACTTATTGTCGAACCACACCCCAAGATTCCTGACCTCATCAGCGGGCGCCGGGGCAGGGCCAAGTTCCGGAGGCCACCACTGGTTGCCCCAGAGGTCGGTGTTTTTTCCGAAGATTAAGACCTCGGTTTTTGAGGCATTTAGCTGCAGCTTGTTGTCAGACATCCATTCCATGATCCCTCGCAAAGCGACCTGAAAGGCAGCAGCGTCCATTGCGGACTCACCATTAAGTGCCACCGCCAACTGGGTGTCGTCGGCGTAGGACACCATGGTGAGACCGTATCTCTGGGCTACCTCGGCCAGGGGTTGGACGTATAGATTAAACAAGGTCGGGCTGAGAGCCGACCCCTGGGGAACACCTTGCAATATGGAACGAGAGGTGGAAACAAAAGGCGGTGTGGACACCTGAAAGGATCGGTCAGTAAGAAAAGACCGAAACCAATCGAGTGCAGTCAAGCCAACCCCAGCTTCAGAAAGCCGCTGAAGAAGGATGGAATGGGAGACGGTATCAAAGGCAGCGCTGAGGTCCAACAGGATCAGCGCTACCGTTTGGTCTCTATCAAGCAGCTTTCTGATTTGTTCCACTACCGCAAGGAGAGCGGTCTCAGTGCTATGATGCGCTCGAAACCCGTTTTGAGAGGGGTCGAGGATGTTAGCTTCCAACAAATGGGAAGACAGAACGTAGTTGGCATGAGATTCCGCTAGTTTGGAAATCCAGGGGAGGAGGGAGATGGGACGGTAACTCTCAGGAAGAGAGGGGTCCAAGGAAGGTTTTTTCAAAATGGGTACAACGGTTGCCTGTTTCCATTTGACCGGAACACTTCCTGTTTCAAAGGATAAATTAATAAGATCAAGGATCGCCGGAAAACAGCACTCTTCGAGCTCTTGAAATTGTGTGGGGCGCAAAGGGTCCGTAGGGGAACCTGACCTAACTTTCCTCGTTAGCTCTTTAAACTCCTCTGGGTTAGGGCCACGAATGGAAAAAAGTTGTGGGGTGGTGAGAAGCTTGGTACTAGACGGACATAGAGCCCGAGATGTCATCTAGTGTCCAACACTTTCCCCCAATATGGTTAGATTGGAGAATGAATAGTAAATGTCAACCCTTTAGAATTCAACAGCTTACCCCAATATGGTTAGATTGGAGTGGGAACAATAAATGTCACCCCTTTAGTGTCCAACACCTTCCTAAATTGGTTTATATCGGAATAGGAATAGTAAATGTCTCCCCTTTAATGTTTAAAATTTTTCTACAAATGATTTATGTTGAAGTGTAATTACTTATTTTTTTTTCTGAAATCTTGTATTTTATTTTTATTTATATGTATTATACATTTTTTGTTTTATGTTATGATTATTGTTGTTCATTAGTAATATTAAAAAAATGCATGTTTGTAAAAATTACTAATATTCATTACATTGTTTTGTATAATAAAGACATCACACATTTTCCTCGTTTTATTTTGTTTCCAAAGTTTATTTATTGCACGTTTTGGCCTTTTTAATGATATATTATTTTATCTGGAAAATATTGATTTGTATAAAGTTAAGTACATTTCCATTGTTAATAGTTTTTTTCATATTTTTAATTGGTTTTATACATATTTTCTACATAAGTTTTCCATATGCTTATTCTGTATATATTAGATAATGAAATACATTTTAATATATAATTTAATTTATACTTATACATTTTTAACATTTTGCTACAACATTTTGGGACATGTTTGACATGCTTAATATTTTGAAATGTTTTTTAATACATTTATTCAACACTTCTACAATATGTCCTATTCCTTTCTATAGGGAGATAGTCTTTTTTTAGTTTCATTTAACAGCCATTTATTTTACAGTTACCTGCTATTTTGTAATTATTTTGTGTTGTTTTAGTCTATTTTCCCCAAACCAGGTTGCATTACGATGCTGCTGTTTGTTGGGATTGATTAAGGGGGCGGAGGGGATAAGGGGTTAGGGGGAAGGTCTATGTGTATTAGTGTTAGTGTTTTTCACAAGGTTGTAGTTTTGAATTTTTGTACAGTATTTTAGTACTGTGTTGATTTGTTATGTTAAATTAAGTTATTAGATATGTTTTGTTGATTATCTGTTATGTACATGTATTTTTGGGAGTATAATGTGTTTTGTGGGTGGGTTTTTATTTACTTAGCAGGTTTCTGTCTACAAACGTGTCCTATTGGCATTGGAAGTTTACAATTTTTTTTTTCAGAAAATCATTTTGGGTTTATCATAAACCCTTGCTTTTTAATTTTATTTCCTTTTTTGCCGATTTCCTGGAGTGTTCATTTTTTTAAAATGCTTTTTTGGGTTTTTCATGGTTCCTAGATACTGTGGATTGCTTTGAGGGATTTGTATTGGATTCATTTCATTTTTGCATTTCTTCTGGGCTGTATGGACGATATTTGTAAATTTTTGGTGGATTACTAATTTTTTCCTACGTGGATAGAGAGAAAGGTCAGCAGCTACAGAACAGTACATTTTTATATTCAATTTACTTCTGGGTGGGAAATGTCATTTAATAATGTTTGTGTAAATATTGTGTGATTGTTATGTGGCATTTATTTGGTTTGTGTGTTTGAATTAATTTATGTGATGGCTTGAGTAGTTGTGTTACCTTCTTTGTTGGCGATTACAACATTTTATTTTAAATAATTTGTATCTAGTTTTATTATATCAGTCTTTATTACAAATAGAATAATATATATTTTTTACTAATATATTAAAATATTAAATTGATTATTTAAAAAAATACAAGGTTTGGTGTCTTGGTTAAGAAATTGTCAAGACATTTGTGGACTTTGGTAGGTTACTATTCATTTCACAATATGCTTTTGGCTATATTTCTGAGAAATCTTCTCCTTTATTATTTATGAAGAGTTTTACTTTAAATTGTTGACTATTGTGCATTATTTTAATTGTTTACTAAATTCGGGGTCAATTTGGCCAACTGATCGCTACATTTTTGGATGTTGGTAGCTTTTTGTTTTTCTAATGCTTCTGTAAATTTGCGCAGTGTAGGTTGCGTTCTGCCTAATGTGGATTGTAAGGCATTGTGCCATCATTCAACTGCATTTTCTGTTTTGGTTTCCTGTGCCAATTGCTGTCATAGACATTCCACCATGGTATTTGCAATTTTGATTGGCTTCTGTGTCCCTAGCAATGCAGTCCGCACACCTAAATGTCTTCGAATAGTTCATTCATTTTGTTAGTAGAAAGTGATTTCTATTATTAACATTTAAAGGTTAGCTACCTCTGTGACAGAGACATGGGCTAGTGCTATAGATTTTTTTATTGCAAAGGCAAATTGGCTGTTTGTAGAATATTCTAAACTGCAGATTTTTAAAGATGTCTCTATATACTTTGAAATGATAGTAACAGGCTTGTATGAGGGTACATTTTTAGAATGGTGTGAACATGGCTTGCCCAAAGTCTATGATTATGTTTTTGAGGTAGTAATTATTAGTTTTGTGTTTGATATGGTTTAGTAGCTCGCAGTAAGTGGTGTTTTGTTTATTCGGTAGTAGAGCATATATAAAAAGGATATATGTGTTATGATATTCACCATGTATGGTGTCTATCTGAGTGAATGATTGGGGATATATTTTGAAGGCCCCAGCCATCATCCACGTTTTACATTGTCTCAGTTTTAGTAAGTTATCTACTGTAGAGAATATTAGGATATGTATTTCGTTATTTACGTTGTCATATAAAAGGAAAAGGTCCTCATTATGTGTCATTGGCAAGTGTTCAGGTATGTGTACGTCTTGGTATCTTCTAGAGGCAGGTGGGGGTAGTGTGTGCATTTAATCATTCTAAAGTGAAGATAGGGGATAGTTGGCCTGTTATGCATTCTGGGACTTTAGGTAGTATATCTTTAAGGATTTTACTTGTGTGTTCCCGGGAGATAGTGCTTGCCTCTCTTATATCCTGCAATGTCTTTCTTATTTCTATTTCTATTACATTTGGGGGGTGCTTGTGCTCTCCTACAACATAATTTTTTGTAGTTGCCCTCCCATAGCATACATTAAGATAATATTTAGTACATTTTCAGTTTACAGCTTCTATTATTTCAGTTTCTTGGCTGTAGGTTTGCTTTCGTTTCCGCAAAGTGATATATAGTTTATAACTTCTGTCATTGTTTATGAAAGTAGTGAAATAGTATATATGGAACATTTTAACAGTTGTATATTTATTATTTACATTTAAAATTGTGCAATCACTTCTATTTTGTATAATTACATGCATGTTGTGTATAGATGTTTCTCATGATTTTTCAGCTTTTTCATTGAGGGTGTTGTTATGTGGAGCAGGTGCTTTCTTTTCTGTTGGATGACAACAAATCGCAACTTTCACTTTAAATGTAAATTTGTTGCTAGTTTGTAGATGTTGAGGTTGTTAGGTTTTTTTGCTTGCTATTTGAGGGAGTTTTTTCTATTGTATCAATTTATATATACTTACTTTTTTATACCTTTTTGATTATTTTTTTTTTTATAGTTATTTTCAGACAGTTTATCACTGTTTCCAGGCTTGGGTTTTTCTTTTAGGAAGTCTATGTAAAAAGATAGAAGTTGGATTTGTCGTTTAATGCTTTGAAGTTTTATAACAATTATGTTTAAGTATAAATATAAGTTTTACTTACTTGGTTAGGTAGTTGTTGAAATGTATATCTTTTTTCTGCAATGGTTGGTGAGAACATCTAGCAGAGTTTCCTCGTAGTTTAAATTAATGTGTGTTTTACATTGTTGATTTAATTGTTTGGTAGATTTTATTGGTTAAAGTTGTTTTTAGTTTTATTTTATTGGTTGATTTAGTATTAGTTTGAATTGTTTTGATATGTTTGGTCCTCCTATGGTAAACGCTAATTTAGATATTATTTTTGATGTATAATACATAGGTGCCGATTCCGATCCGGGTTGGAAAGCACTCCGAACAAGCCGGATCCAGAGTGTTTTCCGACCGAGCCGGAGTCCTGCAGTCCGACAGAGCGAGTACGATGCAGCCGTATGCTGCCGGACTCGGTTCGGTCAGACTCCCATAGAAGTCAGTGGGAGCCGGTCGTACGACGCGTACATGGGCTCCCATTGACTGAATGGGTACGTCTCGCGCAAGGGCACCCCTTACAGTTGATACGCGTCGGTGCCATCCGCACCGTACATGCCTGTGTTGGGGGGACCCTTGGGTCTCCTCCTGTGTCCGAGTCGTAGGGCTGCGGGTGACAGGGGATCCGACGCGGACCCCCAAAGTCAACAACCCGGACGTTTGCGAGCCGGGCTCTCCGGCTCGCACAGGCTGTCCAATGCGTGCATCCTACTGGCTCGGTCGTAAATCGCATCCATTGCACGCCACGGTTAACTTACGACCGAGACATACGGAGCGGTTCGGACCCGGAAACGACTCAGTCGGTGAATTTCATGTAGCTCGCATCGTACTTGCTCGCTCGTACAGCTGTACGAGTTGGGCGGAAAACATGCGTACGGCTCGTAGTTTTTCTGGCTGGATCGCGTTCGGTGCCCTTCCGACCCGGATCAGAATCGGCCCCATAGTGTGCTATTTTTGAATATTAAGTATATATGTATATATGTTTATGAATATTTAGGTTATAGTTTTAGGGCCCGATTCCGATCTCGTCGGAAAGCATTCCTAATGCCTCAGTTCTAGAATACTTTCCGGACAACTCGGATTGGGGAAGTCCGACTGAGCAATTTGGATGTATCCGGATTGACTTCAATGGGAGCCTGTGTTCCGAACGAGATCACAGGCTCCCATTGAAGGGGTGGCTGGGGAATACCTTTTACCCTGTGGCGGGCACCCCATTGTGAATGCCACAATGTGCACGGTTGGAAGAGGGGGGTCCCTTGGGTACCTCCACAGGCCCAATTCAGAAGGCCCCGGGTGAAGGGGGCCTGCTATGGGCCCCTAAAGACAGGTTCTAGCAGCTGATTAGTTCAGGAGAAACTGAATCGGAACGGCTGTCCGAAATGGTCATCGCAGAGAGCTGTACGATTCCGCTCCAAAAGATGCGACCTGTCCAAATGCCTTTCAGAACCAATTTGGACAGCCCTACTGGTCTCCAGGCATTGTACTGGGTCGTTAGGAAGTGTGTACGATTCGATCGGCAACAAGGGTCCCGGAGCCCTTCCAAACATCGGAATCAACCCCTTAGTGTTTCTAGTTTAGGCTTATATTTTTGTGAGGTTGTATTGTTATCATTTTTGTTATATATTTTTTGAGGGTGAAAAGTAAATGCAATCAAATTTTGTTTAATTGAACTATGTGTATAAAATGTTTCAGTTTTATTTTAAGTAATTGTTTTATGTTAAAAGTTTTTTTACTATTTGTTAGTGATTATTTAATTATTTTGATGATATTATTGTTATCGATATTGTGTGCATCAATATTTTTGACATATTATATTATTATTTAAAGATAATATTTTTGTATCCGATTTTTTTATATAGTTAAAAATTGATATTTGTAACAGTTTTTTTTCTCGATACTTGTGATTTTACTAGATTTTTTTTTTTTTTGAGTTTTATATAGCGCGAACTAGACCTGAGAAATCGGGTATCAGAGCGCTTTACATGAGCACCAGTTTTGTTACAGATGGACACAATAATTTTTGTTAGGCACAGGGAGATTAAGTGATTTGCCCAGAATCACAGGATGATGAACGTCGTTGCCGAGACTCAAAACCGGTTCCCCAGCTTCGAGGTCGACCCCTCTAGCGTAAGGCTACATACTCTCTCCAATACTTACTAGATAAGTATAGGACATTCATATTTTTGTAATCAATATTTATTTTCCGATACTTTTGTGTTTCAATATTGTATGGATCAATATTAGGTCAATGATCTCTGCAAGAGCAAGTTTTCTGGAAAAGGAAAAATGGTTTAGTACAAATTGAAGTTAAAAAGGGTTAAGAACACTTGAAAGAAAAAATTAAGGAACGTCCATATCATTACTAGTTCCTCCTTTTGTGCACTATGGGTAGACACCCACAATATTGGTGGAATTGTTTTCATTAGACTTAGTAACAGTTCTGCCCCCAGCAGGAAGATCGATTATGTTGTTATGACTGGAACAGGGAGGTAACCAAGACTGCGTAGCCTTGGTATTCAGCATACTGACATCTAAAAGTGCTGGCCATGGGCTTCTAAGTAAAACTTTTGGCCCTGGCACTTGTTCATTTATAGCCTTAGAGTCCGCCGTAGCAGGCTCTACTGGACATTAAAGGCCCACTCCTGTGTTAAAGAAGGGAGCGGGCCTTTAATGTCTGGTAGAGCCCACTACAGAGGGCTCTAAAGCCACTAGAACATCCTGCCACTAGAGGACGGAATGTTCTAACACATAAAACAAAGGCCTCACGGAGCCCGAGTGGATTGAAATCTCCTCCGCCTCCTTGAGGCCATTGTTAAACATTGGAATTTAGCGTTCTCTGCACGTCTAGTATTGAAACAAGTGCAGCCCGTTTGTGCTGCATCGCCTGAAAGCAAGGCAACTTTATCAAGTATGATGCTCACTGCCGAATTCTTAAATTCATTATGAAAATAAAGTTGCCTACTCTGAGCTTCTTGAGGTGTCCTTAAGAGTTTATTTAGATGTTCTAAATGAATGCACATGATAAAAAAAAGAAGATACTTGTGGGAACCTGTTCGGGAGAAGCTGTTGAATCAGGCGAATGTTTTTTAGTCAAAGAAAATCATTCAGTTACGTTTTGTCTTCAGTACATTATTGCTCTTTGCCATTTCAGGGTAAACCCCCATTCTTGATCTCACTGTCTCACAATTCTAGTTCTTACACTCTTTTCCGTTTTCTATCAATACCTTTTTATCTCTCAACAACAACCTCCTTCTACACTCTAACCTCTTTCTTCAGAACGCCTCCATTTTCTCTATTTTTTACTAAGGGCCTCATTCCGAGATTGGCAATCTGACCGCCGGACCGCCACTGTGGCAGCCAGGAGTATGCGCAAAGCTAGTGGCATCCCGACAGTGTTCCGGCAGCAGTCTGGCTGCTGCAGCATGCTTCGGCTCATAGAGTGAGCCTGAAGTCAATGCCGCCGCATGCAGCGCCTGCACTGTTGTGTACACACTGTTACCATGCACTATGCCATGCATGGCACGCAGTGTGCGCATAACAGTGCGGGCATAGGGGTGCACAACATGTGCCCCCAGCCACAGTGCCCATTGGGCGAAAACGGCCTGGGGCCCTGTTTGGGGCCTCTCCATGATTTTCCGTCAACCTTTCCATGGTGGGTACCCTGCCATAAAAAGGTTGGCAGAAAGGCAGGTCATAATAGACACGGCGGTGGTGACATCAGCACCGCCTCAATTCCTTGCCGCTGTACACACCACCTTGGGATCCTGGATCCTGGCAGTGGTCCTATATTAGACCTCCAAGGTAGTGTCGGTCGGACCGCCACTCTGAGTATGGCGGTCTTGAGCTGCCATACTCGTAATCAGGCCTTTAGCCATCCTCCCTATTTTCTTCTGCAGTTTCCTTTCACATGTATGTTGCCCCTCCTTCCTTCTTCCTCGCGTATGTGTGCTGCAAATAAAGAAGACAAAGACATATCACTGAGACCTGACTTTTTTTAAGAAACCTTCTCACATTTTTTTCATTGTTGTAGCCACTATTCAATATTCGATTCAGTATATTTTTAAAGAAAATCTGCAATTCCTAAATTTAGTTTCACCAAAATTAGGTAGTGCCATTTTGAAATGTAATATTCACCAAACCTCCTGGCCTAAAGGGTAACAATGTTTATTGCACTAATCCAGTAATTGTGTTTAATATATAGGCTTCCTTGAGGATTTCTAAAGTTTTTTGTAAAAATAGGGAACAATGGGCTAGAAATGATAGTTTTTCATAAGCATTTTACATTTCGCTTCTGTAAAATGTTTGCAATTGTGAAGAATAATGTTAAGAAATCTTTATTTTATCTGTACAAATTAGAGATTTTGGTTTAAATGATTGGTAAAAAAAAAAAATGAAACCTGTCTACTGTTAAACATATTTCAAGTAACCGAACTAGGATAGGACGAAATTTAAATGATGTGGGAAAAAAATCACAGATTTCCCATACTTTGTATCACACAAACCGGCATAGTTATTACCCATGGGACACTTTTGTACAAAAATTACCTCGGCAAAAGATATTTTCCACTTGAACCAGCCTCATGCCTTTTTCTTCTGCGATCTTTATATGTGGGGAATGCCGATAAATCATACTTTGCAAAAATAGGAACATTTCATAAGTCTCGCCCAAAAAATAAAATACTTAATTTTGCACACCTCTTAGGGCCTCATTACGATGTCAGGCAGAAAGCCTCCTCCCGACAGTGGGAAATTTCTCGACCGCGTCGCAGCTCTTCCGTTCGACTTGGTCGGTTTACATTCTGCCTGCCTGATTACGATGTTCACGGGCGGAACGTGAACCGGTCGGTCAGTCAGTCAATTCATCTTTATTCGGGTATAAAAATATCCACAAAAGAACATGACATTTAACAAGATCAAACATTTCATCATCAAAACAAATTATACATAGATAAAACATTTAAAATATTTCATATCATCAAAAATTGGCAAAAGCAACAGCATTAAAACATGAAGAACGTGGGTCGCCTTGTTGACAAATACCCCTAAAGTAGCAGCAAAATATGATATTATAAAGTGCAGAATGTTAGCCAGTTTAGAGCAGAGTGCTACAACCTGGACCAAGTCTTTGTAAACATCATGACACGCCCTAAAAACAATATGCCCGTCCGTACAGAAATTGGCCAAAGCAACAGCATTAAAACATGAAAAACGTGGGTCGCTTTGTTGACAAATACCCCTAAAGTAGCAGCAAAATATGATATTATAAAGTGCAGGATTTTAGCCAATTTAAAACAAAGTGCTACAACATGGACCAAGTCTTTGTAAACATCATGACACGCCCTAAAAACAATATGCCAATCCATACATAATGTGGATAAATCCTTATCTAGGTCAGTGTTAAGAAAAAAAGAAACTACATTTATGAGGCCCGATCATCCCTACCCTCTAAGACAAAGGTGTCTACACCTCATTTCTAGTCTTCCTTAATTTTGCGGCTAATCTTAAAAAATTCACGGTACAGAACAACGTGAGAGGGTCAGAAGAAAGTTTCAAAAACAAGAGTGCCACCCTAACCTGGGTACATTTATTCTTTCTTAAAATGGTTTTTAAAAATAATACCCTCGGGTACTCGTAAAGGGGGCAAAAAAAGACAAAGTGAAGGGTATCCTGCGGAGATCCTAGATCGCAGCCGCAAGGACCCTTTGTTTCAACATCTCTTGTGTACCCTGCGGGAACAGATAAAATATGGTGCAAAAGATCCAATCTGAATCTAGTCATTAAAAATCTATCATTTTTGTTATAAATATACGCCAGGTAGGGTTCTAAGCCTGATGATGACTTCGTTAGTATGTGGCCTCTCACTGAAAACTTCAATAATTCACTGTCTTCCCTTGCACAAGCTAAACGCCGAAGGCATTCAGACTTTATGACCCCCTTAACTCGGGGCATCAGTGTCATGGGCTCATCAAAATAGTTTGCAAATCCCAGCCATTTCAGGGTGTCCTTTACATATTTAATTCAGGGTATCCGATAACCTTTGTCTCGATTAATACAGTCCTCGGGTTTGGTCCAAATTTTGATCCAACACATGATTGGTTTAATACTTAACCTATCGCTAATATAAGGAAAGCCTAACTCCTCGTGGACGATATAAGCAGGTGTGCTTTGGGGCACTTGCAAAATCCTTCTGAGGAACTTGTTTTCCTCCATTTGTATCAAAGAGGTGTTTCTGAAGCCCCATACCTCACTCCCATACAGGGTTTTAGCACAGCATATCGAACTATACAAATGCAGAATTTCGTTTGGTGACCAACAACCTAATCTCGTAGCGCGATTCATTATTGAACCCATCGTACTCGTTTGTTGACTACATTTGTCTGAGATTAGTGTTTTAAAATTGAGGTATTTATCGAATATTATCCCTAAATAATTAAAAACCTCAACCTTTTCTAATTTATGAGCCCCAATTTTAAAAATAAAGTTCTTTGTCGGTCTTTTCTCTGTTTCCATTGTATATGATTTGGTAAGATTGGGAGATAAATCTAGATCCGCCATGAACCTCCCAAAACCATCGATAAGAGGCTGGAGTCCCCTTTCTGTACGGGACAAAAGGACCGCATCGTCCGCATATAAGAGAACAGGTATACTTCTCTTACCTACTCGTGGGCAGTCTACCCCCAGCTCTGTGTGCTTTGTCTAAACCATTTATATATAACGTAAATAGAAAAGGCGCCAGAATGCAACCTTGTCTTACACCCCTGGTACACGAAAAATGTTCAGTGAGATTCCCCTTATTGCTATATCTGACCTGTGCGGTTGTGTTCAGGTGTAACATTTTTAGGATATATATCAGTCCTGAATCAACACCAAGGAGCCCTAAAATTTCCCACAGCTTCTTGAGGTTTACCCGGTAAAAAGCCGCAGTCAAGTCCATAAAGGCCAGGAAGACCGTCCCCTCGCCTGCCAAGGTGTACTTGGCCACCAGGTGGTAAAGATTAAGGCACTGGTCCGTTGTGGAATGGCCATTTCTAAAACCATACTGAGAGGCAGTAATAATCTCATTTTCCTCAGCCCAAGCCATCAGACGGTTTAGAATGACCTTTCCTAGTACTTTCACTGTCACATCTATTAACGAGATCGGGCGATAACATTGAGGGTCGCTCCTGTTACCCTTTTTAAACAAAGGTACAATACTAGCCGTTGACCATGACCTGGGCATTCCTATTTCCGCTGCAGTATTAAAAACTCTGGTGAGTATAGGAGCCCATAGATCAACCTGAGATTTAAATAGATCTGGTGGAATCCCGTCCGGACCTGGCGCCTTGTTTCGTGTCAGGGCGTGTATTCCTTCCTTAATCTCACCCACCGCAAAACGCATCCATGTACTAGGTAAAATGCCCACATCTGGTATTTGTCGATCAACAGGGCTGCCATGATTATACAAGTTCTTGAAATGTAATACCCAAGCTTCAGGCAAGATGTGACAGGCCACCTTCACGTTATTCGGTGCCTGAAAACAGGGATCATTAATCACCCTCCAGAATCTAGTTATATCCCTACGCTCGGCTGCCTCCCTCAAATTCTCCCATGCCTCACGTTGAAGGGTATATTTCCTCTGTTTTGTGGCCGATTTGTATTGGGCCCTGCATTCCGCAATCCTACTCCTGTCCTTGGGGACCATTTTAAGTGCCAACTTCAGGTCCTTTTGAGCCCTAGAGCAAGCTTTATCAAACCATTTTGGGGATAGGTTGGACATGGGCATTGTTTTGCCCCTCAATAGCCTATCAATGTCCATTGCAGTGCTCTCAAAGGCACTAATCAATTCTCTACCCTCCACTGCCTGATCTAGGCACTTCCATATCCCACTTTCCGAGTTTGTAATAAGCTTTCTATAAAACGTTTCCCCGTCTACATTACTCCATCTTATTCGCCTGCCCTGGTCTACTGCTTTCAATACGCCCCGGCCGGTCATTCCGAATCGGTTCAGAGCGACTCTGGGAGTATCCGTGTCGGTCGGAACCACATCCTACACCCCTATGGACAGCATTTTCCACCCACCGGATTACGATGTCGATTTCCAACAGCCTTTCTGACTCGGAAAGTGACTTTAGAGGCCCCTGGCAGAGCCTCCTAGGTTCTGTGGCCTACTGTTGATGCCCGAGGGGGTACCTGAGGGGCCACCATGAAACCATGCACTGTGTGACAGGCACAATTGGGTGCCTGCCACAGGGTGCAGGGTTTTCTGCAAACACCCCATTTCCCCATAGGATCCTGTGTTATGGCCTGTTGTCAGTTGGAACACGGGCTCCCATTGAAAACAATGGGACTCAGACCGAACAGTGTCCGGTCGCATCGCATTCCATTGGTCTGAACCACTGACCGCAAGTCGGTCGGAGGCTTTCCCCCCCCCCCCGACATCGTAATGAGTAGGGGTGGGCGGAATTTGCGTAATCGCGTTACGCAAATCTCCGCGAAATGGTAAAAAATCTCTGCGAACACGCAGAAATTCCGCGAACACGCGGAATTGCTTGTTCGCGATGCTTTTTTCCTGTTCACAATCGCTGTTTGCGTGCTCGGGGAGAAATATCTCGCGAACACGCATTTTGAGAACGCGAACAAGCAAAACATTTCGCGAAGTTTGGCCAATTTTGCATTCTCCGCGGTACGCGAAATTACCCAAATTCCGCAAATTCCGCGAGCGGAACGGAATTTACCGCCCAGGCCTAGTAATGAGGCCCTTAGTCCTAACAAAATTTTCAGCTCTGCACATATTAAGTGACAATTCAAACCTGAACACACACGTTATTTTTACTTTCACCAATATAAATTTGTTGTGCATGCTTTACATGAAGGGGATTGCACTGCCCTCCTTTTCTAAATACTTTGTTCAACATTCTTCAATGCAAAGAACGTCAAGCTCTTTTGTCTATAAGAGGTTTTAAAGTTTATTCGTTACTTGAGATCACATGATTATTTAACATTGTCACAATCACAAGATTATAGGATTTCTTCCATTTCCATCGAATGATCATGTCACTTTGTATGGCTTTTAAAACTATGTTTAAAATGTGAAGAGCTCTTAAATATTTGTCATTTCTATCCCTATGCATTATATCCATGCTCTTTACATTCTAACTTTAAGTCTTCCACCTATCATCCCTTTACTCATTTATTCCTTTTGTATATCTATTCTTCCTTCCCTAAAGCTTCTTTTCTCTAATCAAAATACTTTTATATGTACAAAATCATCTTCTAGCCCTTCATATATTTAGACTTTCTTGCCTCATTTTCCATTCCCACCGGATTATAGTGTCACACTGTTTTCTTTTCTCCCTTCACATCTGGTTTATTATATCTTTCTACTTTGTCTCATTCACCTTTTAATTTGTATCTTATTTGCTCTTACATTATGGTCTTTTATTTATTTGATCTCTTTTTATCATTTTTATTTCTATAAATGTATCTCTTTTTATTATTTTTGTTAGCTTTGTTTGCTTCTTCTTTAACTTTCATGCATTTTGAATGACACTAAGGATCTTTGAGGCTTCATCCTATTGGTACCTAACATTTTTGTATCATGTCTAAAAACAAGCCACCCAAAAACATGTTTCTGTCTGGCAGGGAGGCTGTACCTCTGGCATTTTTGTGTCATACACTGACTCCATATTGGGCCAGATCAGGCATTTCATGGTGAATCGTCTGTGAAATTTCTGTAACTCAAAACCAAAGTCCCCAGAAAGTATAGCATGTTCCTTACATTTAATTAAAATGAAGGGTTTGTTTTTCTAAACAGGGACTCCAATGTCATGCATCCTAGGAAAAAAACCAGAACATTCACTTTATTGTTATGACAAGCCTCTTTCAGCTGCCATACACTAACAATTCAGTATGTTTTCCGTCACAATGTATCAGGATTTTCTGTGCTTGAATTACAATATAAACTGTGCACATTCAGCTATTCAAATACTGTGTCAATTAAAACATTTATGAACAAAGCACAGAATGTCCTGAACATTGCATAAAAGACTGTTGATGAAAATGCTGCATGCCTGCGATTTTAAATTAAGATTTTCTTAAAAAGAAAATGTAATCTTACAAACATTTATTTTTTAACTATGAGGCATTAACACCCTAAATCTCAATGGCTCCCTGGTAACAGTGCTCTTAAATACATTTATGTATACCAAGTGCCATATATGAACTTGTACATGTTTGTCGGAATTCAACTTTGAAACATGCTTCTTGGATCCAGCGCATAGAGGGGTATATTTACTTCCATTTCATGCTGCTCAGGACAGCAAGCAAAGTCGCTGCACTGCTTTGCATGAAAAGGAGACATAAGAAATGCGTCATATTTTCTAAGATATGACACTTTCTGCGTATCCTAGTACAGACGCACTGTGCGCTGCCTTGCACCAATGTTTCCTGCACAAACACAACCCAAATAGGCATAAGCCTCTTGCTATGTCTGCTGCAGAATGCAGCATGCATAGTTTCTGCAGCATGCATAGAAAGATAAAGTGACGAGGAAAAATAAAGATATTTCTCCTTGGTATGCCTGCTTCAGGGATGTCTAGCTTTTTGACACATACCCAGGTTTACAAGTCTTTGACAATCTAGGAATGCACTAAATTCCGTGGGTGGATGCTTGGTAACATCCATGCAACACCTTTCCAATGCAATGGTAATGAAAGTCTGTGCTATGCACTACCATACGTTACTTTGTTTTCACTTTGTAACTTTGGCTTTGCATGGCTTAATAAATTCCAAAAACAATCTGAGTAAGAGCTGCACCATAAAAGTGATGCAACCCCAATGCAAACCCTTAGTAAATCTACCCCATATTACTTATCATGGATGGAGGGCATACTCACTCTACAGCAATTAAATCTTACCAACCACTATCCATCAAAGCCCAAACTTCCACTGCCATCTCTGTGCTGCATTAGTTGGTGTAGACTAATTACTCCCTGGTCCTTGGTATCCCAGGTAGGACCTCACCCTGGCGTGCCTGTGAAGGTCAACAGCTAGCAAACAATTGATCCTCAGCAGTCTCACAACTTACTGAGGACTTCATAAGAGTGGATGTCACAGAGTGCTCCACTTGCAAGAGATCTCTGTCACCTCCGGCCATTTAATACCACCCTGTTGTTACACGAGCTCAAGAGAGTAGTAGCAGTGATTTATCTGAATGTCAGAGAAGGAGGACTTCACAGACATTGTAGGTCCAAGTTCTTTTGTGATTTCATAAAGCCTTCTATGAGCACACCCTAATTTTTGGAGAGTCTCAAAAAATGTACATTTTATAACCCAGGTCTCAAGGCAATAAAAAAGCATTATAGATTGCTACCAAGAGCTATAATGGTTGTGAAAGGCCCAAGATAAACCCTTTGCTAGCGGTCTTCATGCCTCTCTAGGTACACGATTACCAAAGAGCCAGTCTGACAGTGTGAATGATAACCCCTCATTGAGTGGTGGACTGATTGCATGAGAATTATATAATGTGGTAAATGTTGTTCTGAATCTCTCCTGGGTGGCTGAGTACTTTCTTGTGCAGAGTCTTCTATTTTGGACCAGGTGTTCTAGAAAAGGGTCGAGAATAAGTGAAAGGTGAGCTTGCTGCATACAAAGGGCTCACAAAGTTGTCCACTATTGCAGGAAACCTCCTCCTTTCAGAAGGTGAGGGAGGATTTGACAAAGCAGAATTATGCAAATCTCAAGCATAGTTTCCCACTCAGCCAGGGTTGTTCTCCCTTGCTTACACATTATTAATAAGGAGTGTTGGGGTGCCTAGGTGAACTCAAGGTAGACCAGGGTTTTGCATGGCATTTAGTCAGCTGAGAGTAGTGAGCCCTGATCTAGAAGAAGGTTGCTGATGTCTCAGGACCACACACTATTCCTCATATAGTTAGACTATAATCTTCACTTGAGGGGACACCTCACATTTCCAAAAACATATGAGACCTATTGAGAAGAATATGGCCCAATATGGCTTTCATATAGGCAAATCCACAGTAGATCAGTGATTGAATCTTTATCTTTAAATTTCTTAATATACGATTGCCAAAGCGGGACCCCTTTTCCTGGGTTTTATGGACCTCACAGCAGCATTCGATTGAGTGAATCCTAACAAATTGTGGCTGTTACTTGGTGAGTTAGGAGTTAAGCCAGAAATTATAAATGTTTTAGTGACTCTCTACGCCCATCCCACAGGTGCATTTAGGTTCAACCAAGAAGAGGGACTTACTGATAATTTTAAGTGCTCCAGAAGGGTGCATCAAGGGTGTATTCTTGCCCCTTTTTTATTCACTTTATATATTAATGGATTAGAATCTGCCCTGATATCCCTATAGGCCGATACATTGAGAATTGGTAGGAGACCAGTGCCAGTCCTGCTGTACGTGGGTGACTGTTCTCATAGCGCGTTCACCTAGAGCGCTGCAAGTTCCAATAGATAATAGGTTGTCTTCTTTATGAATTGTTTGGACCTATCCCATAATTTCACTAAATCATTTGTGATGGAGCTAAGTTGTCGAGGGACTAGACCAAAAACATGTAAGGCAGGTACACAGTCTAGCCATGGTCCCGGCTTTCACATACTTCGGCGTCTTATTTGATGCCAAACTAAACTGGAAAACTATGATGGAGGAGAAGCTAAGGGATATGAAAAAATCCTTGGGCGCTATAGCAAATTATGCACACAGAATAGGCACATGGTCTCCGGGTGATTTTAAAATTATATCAGTCTTTCTGTATCTCCAAGGTCCTGTATGGCAGTGAGGTATAGTGGTACATGGCGGTTGATAAAGTACAGATGGCACAAAATAAATTTTTAAGACGGATTTTGAAAGCCCCTCAGGGAACTCCCGCTTATTCTGTACACGAAGAACTAGGGGCCAAGTGCATAAGTGACCTAGTTGCGGTTAAGTCCTTGATGTGTTGGGTGAATCTCTGGTCCAATGAGGAGCCATCTTTTAATCGAGCAGTAATTTTAGATTGACTCTCACTTGACCAAGCTTTTAAAATCCCATGATTAAGGTATGGCAAGGAAACTTTATCGGCCCTGGGAAAAGCAGACATTTTCATGGAATATGACACAATGAAGCAATAGGACAAAAACATTATCAAAGACTTGTTTTTTAAAGAAGCCATTGCAGACTGTGAGGGCATGGAGCTCAGTAAACCAACGGTAAGAGGACTAGTTCTAGTTAAATCAGTACAGGTCATGGAGACTTATCTCTTCTTTTTAACCAGCGCCCATGTTAGATTTTTAATTATTCATTTTAGAATAAATATGTTCCATCATTTAGTGGCCTCCCCAGGCATTGTTTTATGTGCAGAAGATAGAGGCCCCTTAGGCTGTGACAGTAGGTATCCATAGGACACATTCTACATTTTGTATTTTCATGTAAATATTTTACTTATCCCAGGCGACTGTATCTTAAACCTTTCTTAAAAGAGTTGGGATTCAGACATGCTCATATAGCCCTTTTGCATTTGCAACTTTTGCCTAATGTTCGCACGCTTTTTGTTGTCAAACTGTTTAGGAGCAGTATTAAGATCAAGAAATTCGAGAAATTATTGATGTATACAGGGATTTCCGTGATTTTGCACAGTGTCGATATATTGTTTTAAGAGATTTGTTATTGAATTTTTATCTTTGTATCTTTTATGGTTGTGATTACTGCCGAATAAAGATTATTATTATTATTATTATTATTATTATTATTATTGAGAAGAATACATAAACTTGCTTAGAGGGTAACCAAATTCCTGATTAGAAGCTGTACAGAAAATAAGGCTGTTTTAGAAAACTAATTTGATGAGTCCAAAAACTGACAGATCAAATTACATGACTTCATAGTCAATACATTAATTTGCAAAGCTTATGAAATATGACCAAAATTGTCCTGAAGAAGGCTGTAAATCTAAGGAATTTATAGACTAGTTGAAACAATGGGTGCTATTGTGGATAATATTCTGTTGAAGTCTTTGATCTGCACTGTCTTCAATCACAAGATCCTAACAGTGTGAGACTATAACTCATCCCTCATCATGCACTGCTGATGACCTCACATATTACATCATGCATATGTTCTATGACATTATTGATAACATGACTGCAAATTCTGAAATCACATTATTGATGTAAACATTGTGGATGGTGGGTGCGCAAGCTATAGTTACTTTAGCTTGATTCATAGCTATTTGTGAAAACTATAACTGGTGAATTTGAATGGGTTTGTTAGTTTAAAACACTGTCCAATTGTCATTTTCACCTAACTACTTTTGTTTTTTTTCTGTGAATTCCAAAGACTTTTCTCAATGAAAAATCAGATAATATTATCATACCTGACTATTACGTCACTCTAATCTTTTTTTTCAGTGACTATATGGTGACTATATGGACATATGTGCGTGCCTGTCTGTGTTTGTGTGTATGTATATATATATATATAAATCAATAAAAAATGAAGGTTAAAGCTTAGTTATAGATAGGAAAACCTATTTTCCCTGCAAGCCAAGTTATAGTTATAGCTTTCATTTACAATTTAACCACCATCTTCAAATTATTATAAGTAGTGGACATTGTTATGCACTCATTTCAGCTCGCTAACCAGACAACATTAACTATAACTCACCACTCTACCATGCACTGTGTTGTTACAAATAAAGTAATTTGAGAATGTATGTGTTGTTATGAATGCTATAATTTCACATGCAATAGGTGATGTAGTATGCAAGTGTATAAACATGGAAAAGGCATTGGTTATAGTTAATGTGGTGTGGCGAGTGAGGTGACAAGTAAGGGTGGGTGGCAAATTCCGTTTCGCTCGCGGAAATTGCGAAATTTCGGCATTTTTGCGTTCCGCGCGGAACGCGAAAATGTCGAAACTTATGCGATCTGCGGCGGAACGGAATTTGCCGCCCACCCCTAATTTTATCCTCTGTGAGGGGGTGGGAGGGGTCCCGCTAACCCCTCTTCAAGTTGCTTTGATTGGAGCCTTCTGCATGGGGGTGGGGGAGGGTACTCACAGGAAAAGGCAGGAGCAGAGAACTTAGACTTACACAAGTGCCGAAAGAGGAAATCCAAATAAGGGGCACCAGTGAACCCAGAGCGGCAGCAGGGGACGACCTATCATTCACAGGACGGGCACTGGAGACCTCGCGCACGCAACAGGAGTGAGGAGGGAGATCAAAGACGGGCTTGTGGACACACAGGAGAACTAGAGGGGAATCATAGGAGAGGTAAGGCAGCACAGGGCACCACGAGGTACACAGGAGAGATGGGCACCGGGGATCTGGCAACTAACTGCAGCGTAGCTGATGGACCAAGAGCGGGGAGACTCGTGTGGGAGATCACAGGACCAGCAGGCGCAAAACTCGGGATCCGAGGGCAAGGGAGCTCACAGGAGCAGTGTAGGGAAAGCCAGAGGAGCAGCCCAGGAGAATTCACTGGAGCAGCATAAGGAAACATCCAGAAGCAGCCCTGGGAATCTCACGGCAACTGCTTAGGGGAACTCACGGAACTCTCAGCAGCGCTAGGGAACTCACGGGGCATCACATGGAAACTCACATGGTCAGTCTACGATAATTGACAGGAGCAGCAAGGGGAAGCGTACAGGAGCAGCAAGGGGGAATTGAAAGGCTCAACATAGAGGAGTGCACAGGAGGAGCATCGGAGCACTCACGGCAGTAGAGAAACTCTCATGAACACTGGGAAAATTCATAGGAGCAGCAGAGGGAACACCACAGGAGCGCGGGGGCTCACAGAAGCAGCATAGGGAGGGAAAATCACTGAAACACTGGAATATTCATAGGAGCAGCAGAGGGAACACAACAGGAGCGCGGGGGGAACCACAGAAGCAGCATCAATCTGCTAGTGGTGTACTTCAGCAAAGAGAGCCAAATGCCATAGAGCTGTTGGGGGAACAGCCATATTTTATAGCGTTCCTTATCTGGAGGCACCGAGAGAGTCCCCGTATGTCACCGCCACAAGGCTGTGAGGTTGGTGCTCTTGAAAGGCGATAGAATGAGTGCTGGGCTTCTACATACTACCGGCCAGGCTCACCACACCTGCTCAAGAGGGTGTGAGGATGACCTCTATACCATGCTCGTTCAGTTCCTGGACTCTCAGCTGAGACTGTAGCAGGGTTGGTTGGTTTTATTCTCACGCAAACACAGTAGCGCTATTTTACAGGCGATACTTTGGACGGGCGCAGCAAAATCTCCACGAGCACGCAAAATTTTGCGTTTTTGCGGAGATAACTTGCCGTTTCTCAGAAATTTGCGAAAGGCAACTTCGCAAATTCCGCCCACCCTTAGTGACAAGACTGTGTTCGAAGGTGCCCAACTTATAGTAATTTGAAGTTAGTGCATACATTTTAAATTGAAGTTATATTTACAAATTTTAGAACTTTTAATGTGTGTATTTTAAGATTAGGTTTGTTTAGAATGAATACAAAAGGTATTTCTAACTATACATTTTTAGTGAACTTTGTTTTTTTTATGCTATGTTAATGTTTTTTTTTTTTTTTTTTAATAAAATGTGTTTCAAATCGCAGAGTGAAGTGTCATTGATTGGAGTGTCCTAAAGTGGAGTGGAGTACAGTACAGTGAGAGTGTTGTAGAGTCTAGTGAAGCAGAGTGGAGTCTTGTAGAGTGGAATCGAGTAGACTCGAGTAAAGTGGAGCAGCATATCATATTGAGGAGTCATCAATCAATCAATCAATCAGGTGGCTTAAATCGCAACTACTCACCTGTAAGGGTCTCAAGGCTCTGGAAGGGGGACCGAGGGGAGGAACTGCTGGTCCATCGAAGGTGCTGTTGTTCAGTCAAAGAGCCAGGTCTTGAGGTCCTTCCTGAATTGAGTCAGTGATGGTGATTGCCTGAGGTGGAGAGTGAAGTGTTATATAATGTAGTAGCTTGGTGTGTAGTATCGTGGGAATGGAGTATTGTATACTGGAGCAGCGTGTTGTACAGTGTAGTGGCATGTTGAACAGTAGAGCTGAGTGTTGTGCAGTTTAGTGTCATCGACTGGAGTGTCATGAAATAGAGTGTGGTTGAGTGGAGTGTCATCGGGTAGAGTTTTGTAGAGTGGCATAGAGTGTAGCAGAGTGTTATAAAGTGTGGTGGCATAGAGTTGAGTTCAGTGTAGTAGAGTGTCATATAGTTCATTGTTGTAGAGTGTAGTGTCATGCAGTAGAGTGGCAATGAGTCTTGTACAGTGTAGTGTTGTACAGTGGAGTATCTTTATTTCTGAGAACATAGTGCATGGTAGAGTGGCGAGTTATGGTTAGTGTTGTCTGGTTAGCGAGCTGATGAGCGTGTGTAATGAGGTCCACTACTTAGAATAATTTGAAAGTGGTGGATAAATTGTAAATGAAAGTTCTAACTATAACTTTAGAATTTTAAAAGTTTATGTAGTTTAAACTTGGTTTGTATAGGGAACATAGCTTTCCTAACCATAACTAAGCTTTAACCTTTAGTTTCTTCGTTGAATTTCAATAGTTGTTATTCATTTTTAATAAAATTGTGTTTCAAATTGTAGAGTCCAGTGTCACAAGTGGAGAGTTGCTATGTGGAGTTTCATACAGTACAGTTGAGAAGAGTGTTGTAAAGTCTGTTGTCATAAATTGGAATATTGTAGATTGGAATAGAGTGGAGTATAGAAGAGGATTGTACAGTGTAGTAAAATGCTATGTAGTGTAGTAGCATGGTGTCTCATATAGTGGAGTCAAGTATCGTAGACTGGAGCAGTGAGTTGTACAGTAGAATACTGTGTCGAATGATGATGATAATGATATAAAGCTTATGAAGCGCTCGAATGCCAAGGCGTCTTGGTGCTGGTGTGTGTAAGCGAAGAGCTGAGACTAGGCTAAGTCTGCACGGCTGTAAACAGCCGGGTTTTCAAAGCCTTTGTAGACTGTCGTAGATTGTCATAGAGTCGAGTAGAGTGTTTTATAATGGAAGAGGGTGTGGTAGAATGCCATAGAGCGGAGTATCATCAAGTGGAGTGTCGTAGAGTACAGAGGAGGAGAGTGTCGTAGAGTGGAGTGCTGTGTCATCTAGTGGAGCGGCGTCTTGTAGAGAGAAGTTGAGTGGGGCGTTGTTGAGTGTCATACAATGTAGTTCAGTGGCATAGAGTAGATGGTCATAGAGTAAAGTAGAGTGGCGTAGAGTGGCATAGAGTTGCATAGAGTGTAGCACAGTGTTGTAGAGTGAAGTTGCATACAGTGAAGGACAGTGTTGGAGTGGCGTAGAGTGGGATATAATCCAGTGGTGTATAGTGGGATAAAGTGTAGTAGAGTGGAGATAGTGTAGTGGACCACACTGGTTTTGGATACTGTGGAGAGGAGTAAACTGTCATAGAGTGGAGTGGCATGCCATAGACTATAGTAGCGTGGACTGCAGTAGAGTGGAGTGGCGTAGCATATAGTTGAGTAAATTGTCGTACCGTGTTGTAGAGTGTAGACACTATTATTAAGTGATGTAGACTACAGTAGAGTAGAGTGGCATACAGTCTAGTTGATGTTTGTAGAGCGGAGTGGTGTACAGTACAATACAGTGTTGTAGAGTGTGGTAGCGTGGATTGGCATACAGCGTTACAGAGTACACTGGCAGAGAGTGGCGTGGAGTGGCATAGAGTAGAGTAGTGGAGTATAGTGCAGTAATGTATCAGAGCAGAGTGGAGTAAAGTGGGTTACAGTAGCATACAAAGAGTCACATACTGTGTCGTATAGTGGACTAGAGTATTGTACAGTGGAGTAGAGTGTTGCATAGTGGCATAGAGTATATGTTGTACAGTGGAGTGAAGGGGTATAGACAGGAGTAAAGTGTTGGAGAGTGGCATACAGTGTGTTGAATGTTGTAGAGTGGAGTTGTACAGAGTAAAGTAATGTGCGAAACAGTGGAGCACCATAGAGTGGATTGTTGTATTTTAGCATAGAGTTAAGTAAGGTATTGAACAGTGGCATAGATTCCAATAGAGTGGTGTAACATAGTGTACAATAGAGTGTATTAATGGCATAGCATAAGTAGTAAACTGTTATAAATAGGATTTTGTTCTTGTACAGTAGAGTAGAGTGCTGTGTCTCACAGAAAAGTATTGTACAGTGAAATAGAGTGTTGCACAGTGGAGTGTACAGGCATAGAGTGGAGTATGGATTTGGATAGTAGAGTGCACGGGGATAGAGTGGAGTACAATGCTATAGAGTGCCATGAAGTATGGTAGAGTTTTTTTAGAGTGGAGTTATATAGAGTGGGTACAATGGAGCGACTTAGAGTGGAGTGGCATGCACTGTAGTGATGTAGAGTGGATTACTGTAAAGTGGGGTAGCGTACAGTGGAATACTGTACAGTGGAGCATTGAAGAGTGGAGTGACACAGAGTGGAATAGCATACACTGGAATGGCGTAGACTGGAATAGGGTACAGTGGTTTAGTGCAGAGTGGGATGGTATACATAGCGTAGTCGAGTGCTCTGTCATACAGTGTTTGAAATTGTCATAGAGTGGAATAAAGTGATGTAGAGTGTAGGGGCAAGAGTTGAGTGCAAATTTGGACAGTGGAGTGTGCAGTCATAGAGTGGAGTAGAGTCTAATAGATTGGCACATATTGGAGTAGAGTTTTGTAGAGTGCAGTTATACACAGAAGAGGAGAGTACACTGGAGCTGCAGAGGGTGGAGTAGTGTACAGTGAATGGAATAAAGTGGAATAGCAAAGAGAGGAGTAGCATAGACTGGAGTGGTGTACAGTGGAGAGGCGTAGAGTGTATTAGTGTATAGTACAGTGGCGTACAGTGGAGTGGCATACAGTGAAGTGGTGTATTGTGGGGTAGCGTAGAGTGTAATAGAATACAGTGGAGAGGCGTACAGTGAAGTGAGGTAGAGTGGAATACCATGCAGTAAAGGTGCAACGACTGAAGTTACGTACAGTGGAATAGTGTAGTGTGGAGTACAGTGAAGTGGCTTAGAGTAGAATAGCATAGAGTGGAGGGGCATACAGTGGGGCGGTGTACAGTGGAATGTGGTAGAGTGAAATAGTATAAAATGGAGTGCCATAGAGTGGAGTGGTGTCCACTGGACAAGCATAGAAGGGAGTAGTGTGCAGTGGAGTGGCGTAGACTGAAGTAGCGTATAGTGGAGTAGCATACAGTGCAGTGACATCCAGTGAAGTGGTGTAGACTGAAGGGGCATAAACTGAAATCCAATTTCTTTTAGAGGATAGTTCCTCCCCGTTTTTACATCATTCCAGTGCTTCCTTTTAAGACAAGATTGTATGCATATTGTGGCCATCTTGCATTGCTCTCTCCTTTCTATGTTTTTAATGGCTACTGATTCATAAAGAATCAGTGTGTGCCCTGAAGAAGGTGGGTGGTCGGCTGACCACCGACACCAAAATGTGCATCGGCACCAGCACTAGAGCCATTAGGACACCATTGAAACACGATGGTCGGTATAAAATGTACCCTATATGTATCTAACATAAGGAAAAGAAATACATGGTAAATGTGGTAGGACACTAGAACAGATGGGACTATGCGTGATTTTTATAAATTGTTTATTTTTTTTATAAATACGTCTATTTGACCATTGGTTGACAAATTGCAATTGGATGTTTCTTTCTAGGGCTCTACAAACTATATGCTTTCATAATATGTATGGTGGACTGCAATGTTTTGGTATGGATGGTGTGTGTGATATGTGAGTGTTGTGAAATACATGTTTTTAAGGGTGTTAGGTTGAAGATTATTTCAGAAAATGTATGATTTAATATATGTATGTTTATTGAACATGTATGTGACATATGTGGTATAAGAAAAAGGAAAAGAAGTTTAAAATATTAATAAAAACAGATTTGAGAATGAAATATTTTGAAGGGTTCTTTTGAGGCACATATATATTGCAGAGCATATCTTCGAGTTGGGTTTTCCTTTTTGTTTTATTTCCTTGTCCCTCTCCAGTATCATCATTTCTGTCTGGGGAGCCCCTGCATTAGACTATCCCTACCCTGCCCTCTTATAACTACTGAACAGATTTACACCAAAACACAACAATTGGACCAAGATCTAGCTTTCTCCCAAATTTGGTGTAATTCCATTCAGCAGTTTTTGCTGAAGCCCGTCTGAAAGAAGTCTATAGAAAAGTATGGGGATTTTGCATTTTGGGTACCTTTTTTTTCTTGGCCCCCTACTTGACAGATCACCGTGACACTTTTCATGCACAGGCTAGTCAAAAAGTAGTACCTTTTTGGGAAGTTTCGTGATGACGGCAAGAGCCAGAAACGCGTCTGCGGATGTTTTATAGCCGACACACACCCCATGAGTGCACCGGACCTTGGGAGTACCATGAACTTTTTTTTTTGCTATCTCCACCACCGCTTCCAGGTTGCACCCGCCGCGTGTTCTGCTGGCACCAGGTGGAACACTGTGCTTTGGATTCAATTTGGGCTGCTGAACCACCACTTACGGACTCTGTTGACCTATTCAGGTTGTGTCTTATACAAAGCTAACTTCACAAATACGTGCGCTCTCAGGTTAAAAACAATCACCGTCCAAGTTTGTTTTCAACCAGGTTTATTCCACCACAACGCGTATTAACTGCATCCGCAGCCTTGATCACGTGTACTCAGTGCACGAAACAGAAAAAGTGTCTTATAGCATCAGACGACAGGTCAACAACATAAACGTAGGACATTACATTTTGTATTTGGCATCTGGGACACTGCACACGTGATGTTGTACCTTTGATAAAGGCAATTCGCTGAAACATGTCAGGTTCATCACGCTTGATTGTGTCTGCGCCAATTGAAAATAAATGCTCTTTTACCGGACCCGGGCTGTGGCACATTTTCTTCTTGTTTGAAATTACGGAAAGTGCTGTCTCCCATCAGCCATGGCCGCCCTGCAGGGTTGGGGGCCCCTGACGACAGCGATGTTTGTGGATATATATATACACCAAGGTGTATTGAAGAATGTGTGGGTTTATGAGTGTCTGAATAGATGATTTACTGGGTGCATGACTGACTGTGTAAGTGAGTGATTAAACGTGTCTTAGTGAATGAATGGTGAATGACTAATCTGTGTGAATGTCTGTATCAGTCTGTCAGTTGGTATGTAAGTGGTTGCATGGGTTGGTGTGTAGCTACATGAGTGTCTATATGGATTACTGATTGGTTGTCTGAGTACCAGTATGGGTGCCTGAGTGTCTGTGTTGGTTGCTGGGGGGTGTTTGTGACTCCTTGCATGGATGTGGGAGTGGGTCATTAACAGACTGTATGGGCTTATGGATGCATCTGCGAGGGGCTGTATGGATGAGTGTATGTGCGTATGGCAGTGTTGGTGAGTGAATGGATGTCTCAGTGGTATATGTGTGAGTAACTACATATGTAAAAGGCAGTATATGTGAGTGTTGGAGTATATAAGTGACTATATGTGAGAGTGAGTGATTGTGAGTTTGGCTGTATGCATGAGTGTGTGCTTGTGTCAGTGATTGTATAAGAGAGTAAGAATGTGTTAGTGTCTGTATGAATACATGAGGTGGTGTGTCTATAACTATATAGGTGAGTAAATGGCAGTGTGATAAGTCTTTGGGTGCATGACTAGGTGGGTGAGTGGTGTTGTGTGAGTGTCTGTATGGGTGTATGAGTGCATATATCAGAAGCTGTATTCATGAGTGACTGCGTGTATGTGTGACTGTATGGGTGAGTGAGAAGATGTGTGTGTAAACCTATGAATCAGTGAGTAGGTATGTACTAACTGGTATTGGTGTGTCTATGGTTTTGAGAATGGGAGTCTGTATTTTAGAGTGGGTGTATGAAAGGTTATATTAGGGTGTGAGGAGGTGCATGAGTTATTAAGTGGATGATGTCATCAGTGATGTCATCAGTGATGTCTTTTGAGATGTCATTAGTGATGTCATCAGTGATGTCACTGACCATGTGATGAGTGATGTAATATGTGACGTCATCAGCAGTGCATTGCGGGGGCGTGAGTTATAGTTAGCTCAACTAACTATAACGGCCGAATTTCTCTGGTTTTGAATGAGTGAAATGTCCATCAAACTATAATGTCCCTGAAACCTGTGTTTTTTCAGGGACTATCAAAGGTTTTTTAAATGCTAATTTCTAACTATAACGTCCCTGAAACCTGTGTTTTTTTCAGAGAATTCCCAAGGTTTTTTAAATGCTACTTTCTAACTATAACGTCCCGGAAACCCATGGTTTTTTCAGTGAATTTCCAAGGTTTTTTTAATGCTAATTACTAACTATAATGTCCCTGAAACCTGTGGTTTTTTCAGGGACTATCAAAAGTTTTTTAAATGCTACTTTCTAACTATAACGTCCCGGAAACCCATGGTTTTTTCAGTGAATTTCCAAGGTTTTTTTAATGCTAATTACTAACTATAATGTCCCTGAAACCTGTGGTTTTTTCAGGGACTATCAAAAGTTTTTTAAATGCTAATTTCTAACTATAACGTCCCTGAAACTCATGGTTTTTTTCAGTGAATTTCCAAGGTTTTTTTAATGCTAATTACTAACTATAATGTCCCTGAAACCTATGGTTTTTTCAATGAATTTCAAAGGTTTTTTAAATGCTCATTTCCAACTATATGGTAGTAGTCGCGTTTGCAGAGTGATGCAGAAAGGAGCCTGGGCCTCTGACCAGCGCTCAGGAATTCCGCTGCGTAGGACTTACAGGAGGTACCAGGAGGGCACTTGGCCGCCAAAGTCCCTCAGGAATAAAGTGGACTTCATCCCCCAACCAGTACTGTGCCAGGAGGCGTGTTTGCAGAGTGGTGAGCATGGCCTCCGAAGACCTCTTAGCAATCCTACTGTGCGGGACTTCTTGGAGGTAAAAGGAGTGGTAGTTGGCTCCCAAGGTCAACCTTGGGGGCCAACTACCCCTCCTATTACCACCAGTAAGTCCCACACAGCAGGATTGCTAGGTTCTCATAGCAAACCACGCCCCCTTTCCCCACCACCCTACAAACGCACTTCCTGGCATGCTCCTGGATGGGGATTAAAGTCCCCTTCGCTGCTGGGGATCCTTAGGGGCCAACTAGCATACCTGATACCTCCTAGATAGTGGGATTGCTAACAGGTGGAGACAGGCCACGCCCCCTTTCTCCACCACACTGTAAACCCGCCTCCTGGTGGGTTCTGGGTTGGAGGATTAAGTCCCCTTGAATCCTGACGGTCCCTGGGGGCCAACTAGCCAACCAGGTAAGCCCCACACAGCTGGATTGCTTAGAGTGGTCTTTTTACACCACTCTGCAAATGCGCCTCTTGGTGCACTGCTGCCCAGGGGATGAAATCCACTTTAGTCCTGAGGTCCTCAGAACACAAGAGGACCTCTTTGCCCCACCAGTAGTGTGCCAAGAGGTGCATTTACAGAGTGGTGTAAAAAAGGGCGTGGCCTCGGACCACCTCTCGGCAATCCCACTGTGTGGGGCTTACTGGAGGTACCTGGTGCGATATTTGGCCCCGAGGGCCCCTCAGAATTCAAGGGGATTTAATACCCCAACTTAGAATGCGACAGGAGGCACGTTTGCAGAGTGGTGCAGGGAGGGGGTGGGGCCTCTGGCAACATGCCTGCTTTTTTTTGTTAGAAGGTTGCTGTGTGGCCCCCCCTTCTCTTAATATTTTGTGGGCCCTGGGGAACCCATCCCCCAGGGCCTTACCCATTTATTTCTTTTAAACGGGAAGGGGGCTGCACGGCCCCCCTCCCGAGGACGATTTCGGCCCGAGGACCCCATCTCCTGGGGCATGGCCTCGTTTTTAATTTTTTTTATTATTTATACGGGGCACGTGGCCCCCCCTTCCCTGGGCCACTTTTGGCCCCGGGGACCCCATCCCCTGGGGCCAGCCCTCACGTTGGGGACCGCGGGGGTAGCCCCAATATCCCCGCGGTCCCTGCCGGCTCCCCGCCTCCAGCGGGAGCCGGCATTGCTTTTTGACAAGGGAAGCTGCTGACATGCAGCTCCCCTTGTCCAAAAGCAATCTGCTTTGCTTCATGGAAACAAGAGCAGGTTTCCTTCTCTCGCTTCCACGAAGCCAAGCAGTGTTTGCAATGACAGGCGGGAGTCGTGCTCCCGACAGGCAGGAGCCATGCTCCCACCCTGTCATTGCAAACTGCAATGTCCCGGGGTAGGCACCCCGGGACATTGCTGGAGCCGGCCCTGGGGGGTGGGGGTCCCCAGGGCCATCTAGGGCTCTAGGCGGGGGGCCGCCCTCCCAACATTTACATATCCCCAGGGTGGTCACCGGGGCCAGGGGTCCACAACGGACCCCTGCATTAGCATAATTAGTGCCCCAGGGTGGTGGTGGTCCCTGGGGCAGTGTGGGAGGTACAGGAGCCCCCACACACTTTTAATTTATGTTGCCCCGGGGAGGTGGCGGTCCCTGGGGCTGCGGGGTGTGCGACACACCCGCATTTAAACATCGAAGCTCCGGAAAAGACCCCGGAGCTTGGGGGGGCCCTCGAGGCCCCCCACCCAAAAATGTTTAATCCTCCTGGGAGGTGGTGGTCCCCAGGGCTGCAGGGGGGCCGCGTGCCCCCACACATTATTAATCATGCCCCCGGTGTGGGGGGTACAGGAGCCCCCACACACTTTTAATTTATGTTGCCCCGGGGAGGTGGCGGGCCCCGGGGATTCGGGGGCCGACTTGGCCCCTGAAAATTTTAGTAACATTGCCCCCGGGACCTGGCCTACCTGGGGGCTTCTACAAAACGAAGCGCGGGAGTTCGCACTTCATTTTTTTTATTTTAAATTTTCGGTGGGATTTACAAATCCAGCGCAACTCCCGCTGAAAATGTGGAAAAAATGCTTTTTTTGTCACTCAGGGTCCCTGTGGGACCCCTAGAGCAGGCCTAGGGGGTCAGGGTGTTTCTACCCTGCCCCCTTATCTTCTTTTTTAATCGTTTTTTGCCCCTTTTGCTTGTGACTCGGTTGGAACTATATTGTGCGTATACAAGGTTCTCATTCTTTTATATCATCAACAGAAGTCACTCATACTCTGCACCCTTTGAAGGCAAGATTAGTAATTGATTGTCCCTCTATCATTGTTTAGGCCCTAATAGGCCCATATATGCGGGTTGCCACCACTGGAGTCATCCAGTGTTGGGCTCTACGTCCCCTTGGTCAGTCTTACAGTCCTACAACTGTGTCCAATTTCCTGGAAATGGTGAACTAGGCGTGTAGTCAATTTGCCAGATTTCAACGCACTAATATGTTCCTGGATCCTGACCTTAATTTTTCTTGGGGTTAGGCCAATGTAATGGAGACCACAGCTACAGGTCAAATGATAGATAACATTGTTGCTAATACAATTAGTGAATTTATTCTGCTTCCACGTTCTTCTATCCATGAGGATGAGACTCTTCCGTGCATGAGTCAAGCGGCATACTGTGCAACCTCCACATGTAAAATGGCCAGGGGGTACATTGGTATCTTGATTTTTGATAATCATTCTGCAGAGAATGGACTAGGCGGTCCCTCAAGTTACTGGCCTTTCTGAATGCAAATCTTGGCTGTGGCATTCTATTTGGCCCGGAATCCAGCAAATGCCAATTCTTCCGAATGATTTGTCTGATCTTTGTTGACAATGGGTCAAAAGTTGTTACCACTGGGATACACAGACTATTAGTTCTCATATTCTTCTCAAGGAGGAAAGCACAGGGAATATTCATTGCTGTCTTCCGTGCCCTCTTGATGATTTTAGGAGGGAATGCCCTCTCAATTAGATGTTCAACCAGTGTAGCTGACTGTGTTACAAAGGATTCAGTCTCTGTAGTTTCTTCTGTATCTGAAAAAATTGGCCCACTGGGAGATTATCCCTTAGGCCCTTCGGATGAAAAGATCTATAGTGTAGCAGAGAATTTCTATCCATCGGTTTTTGATGGACTGTCGAGTATAGTTTCAAATCTGTATCTGTGATATCCAGATCAAGATATACAGCTGTATGTCCATGTGAAGTGCAGGCATCCGTCAGTACTATTTATCCAGTGGAGAGACAAGGAGTTTTTCTTCAGAGCCTGACCAGATACACAGGACGTCATCTATGTATCTCTTCCATAGATGGATCTGCTGTAAAAAGGAGTTCGAAGGATGGTAAATAAAATTGTCTTCAAATTGTCACACATAAATGCAGGCCTAACTGGGGGCAAATATTGCCCCCATAGAAGTCCCAGAGACCTGTAGAAACAACTGGTGTTGATAGCAGAAAAAAATCCAGGTCAAGACTAGCTCAATACACTTCAGAACAAGGGATGGTTGGGTGTCATAAAGCTATTCATGATCCCCAAGTGCCCGCACTGTTAGCACTAGCGTGGCATTTTGGGGAATACTCGTATATAAAGATTCACTATCAATTGTTACCAAAAATTGAGTAGTGGGATCATACTCAATAGTCTCCAAAGTGTTCAAAATATCAGTGGTGTCCTGTACATAGGAGAGGTGGTTAATAACAGTCTCCCTTAGGAAGAAGTCAGCAAATTGCAACAGAGGCTCAAGTAGGGATTGCACCCCAGAGACAATAGGACGTCCCGGAGGGGAATGTTGAGCCTTATGAATTTTGGACAGAGTATCAAATGCTAAAATACACGGTGTTGGAGAAAATCTGCCTCTTTTGGAGTTAACCTTTTTTTGTCTTTTGCATCCTCCACCATCTTCTTGATAAAACCCCGTAACTCAGCAGTTGGATCTCTTATAAAACGTGTATAGTTCATACCTGCCTCTAATAATCTCATCACCTCTGCCTCATAGTGCTGAGAATTAAGCACTACCACTGCACCACCTTTATCAGCCGGTTTTATTAGCATTTTGTTGCTCTTCCTAAGTGACTTAACCTCTTCTGTGCCCATGACGAGATAGTCTCGTCACACGGTCGCGCTGTGCCCATGACGAGACTATCTCGTCATGAACCCCACCCACTAATGAAACGCCCGGCACAGGAGGGGGAAAGGGCGTGGCACAGAAGGGGTTAATAGCTGTCCAATCCGCTTTAGTCATATTCTGGAATGAATGTTGTTTAACTGATTGTTCTAAAGCAGTGATTTCCCTAAGGACTCGTTGTTCAAAGACTGTAACTTCTGGTCCCATAGATGAATTTAATTTAATTTAATTTAATTTAATTGTGGGTTTATATAGCGCTAGAATCGACTCCCGGAGGAGTATCTCCGCGCTTCGACCGCTGGGGAACCCGTCCTGGCTCACCCTGAGAGATGGTCCCTAATGGGTATCTCTAAGGTGCGACCAAGCATCCCCGGCGGTCTGGGGGGGCCGTTGTGAAGATGAGGCAAGCTAATGCCCAGAGTTGCCGAGTGTGGTCCCTGACTGGAGTAGGCACCGAGGCGAGAATTATCGAGCCCGCTGACCCTGGTCCACGACCCTGCCGCGTCGGGAATCGAACCCTGGTCCCGGGCTGTCCTCTGCTTACGGGTCTGCCGCCTCTAACCAGTGAGCCACACCTCTCCACCTTAATTAAAGGGGGTAGAAGGATGATGGTCTGCGAAGGTCAGTTGAAAAAAAACGATGGCGGGTCAGCTGTTTTATTTTTAAAGAACTTATGAAGACGCATTCTACACATCGTCTCAAAGAACTCAGTTCTACACTTGAAAGGATCATGTTGAGCGGAAGAACATACCCTAGGTTCTTATTTTGAACTTGTAATACAGCTGGGAATAAAGTATAATTAGATGGATTAACTACTAAGTTGTTCTTCATTGGGGTCCCCTGCCCCTGCTGCGTGTTACCCACAGAGAGTTTATCTGCCATGGCTGTTCTTGTCGGCCCCTGGCTCTCTGTCCTGTTCTGCGGTTTCCCCACTTTTCCTGGCCTAAAAAAGACCTCAATAATGTACCTAAGTCCTCACTCTGTCTAGGATGAGGGCCAAAGTGTACCCTAGTATTATATGAGGTTGATGGCTGTTCAGCTAGTTCCTCCTCCTCACTACTAGTGTTGTCAAATGTCCAATTGTTTTGAGTCCTTTTTCTTTGGAATCACCCCCCTCTTTGATATGTGTGGTGTTGTCCCTGATCAGCTTTTGTCTGGTAATATTTATCTTCTACATAGGGGAATGCCCATTCTTGAGAGAAACTGTCTAAGTCGGTCTAAGTCCCTTAATCTTCTGATTGGCCATGTAGGGCTTGTACTCAGAGAGGTCCCTTTGAAGTCTAGCCAATTGTTCTTTGGCATCAGTAATCATAGTGTCCCTCTTTAGGGTCAATTTTATATCAATGATTTATTTAAGCAATTCCTCACTGAGCAGTTTGGAAGTATTAATAATTAAAATCAAACAATCTCTTGTGCACTTATTAGCAAGATATCTCCAATCAAGACGGAACTGTTTATCTTCCAGGAAGACTTTTGGTTCAATTCTCAATAAGAGTCTTGCTGGGGCTGCATTCACGTGTAAATATTCATCCATTAACTCCCCATGAAGGGCAATTCGTACTTGTTGTTTTTTAGAGTTGGATAATTTCTCCCATTCTTCCTTTGCTGTGTTACCTGTTAGTAATGGGGTGTCAGGGAAGAGGGATGGGCCTGATAGAATTCATGCAATTTGTTTATCAGAAAAGGCCTGACAATTTTTACCCATCTCTTTTATATAGACAGCCCCTCTACCACCACAGTACCTCGACCGTCAATGATAGGCAGGGCTATCCAAATTATTCCTACTACAATTGCCACCACCTCAATAATCTTGTTTCTTTCAAATAAGAACACAAAAAACAGGGGTGAAAAAAAACACAATATTGTGTATTCCTGAATCACCACCCCATTTCATTGATTTTATAAAAAAGACTCATATGGGGGGTATATGACTAGATATCAAATCCTGTTTCACCCAGAAAGAAATAGTGTGACTCTCCCTTACAACTTTGACTTATATGTGTAATATATAACCAGGTTTTTGTATGTTCTCCCGGTAGACCCCATGGCCCCAAGCCTCCCACCGCCCTCCAAATCACTATGACTATCCAACGCACACAGATTGGAGCACTAGGGTGCACACAGCTAAAATCACTCTTAGGGTTCCAGGAAGTAGGTGGGGATAGGCAACAAGGTCAATTAGGAGCCAGTCAGCAAAAGGGGTTTGGCAGCTCCTCAAGAAGTTCACCCACAAGATGCATAGCAGGCATGGGTTGAGGGCAAGATACGGTCACACCAAAGGGGCCCCCAAGGCCTCCTGGCACCATCCCAGCTCTGCGAAGCATGGGGGGGTCACGCAGTCTCTAGGCCCACTTCCGGTCATTCTCGGAGGTGTTCCTCCAGCCCGGTCAGTCACCCGCACCACCTAGGCCCTAACCAGGCATTACTACATAGCAACGCTGTGTCGTCAGGGCCGGTCAGGTGAGTAGAGGGCAGTTGGTCCGCCACACTGAGGGACAAGTAAGGGAACAGTAGATATATGAGAATTAAGCAAGGGGGGGCCTCTCAGAAGGAGGAAGCACCCCGTCAGGTCTACGTTGAACAGAGTCGCACCAATCAACCTGGGCACAACGTCAGGTGCGTGATGATATGGGTTGAACCAGACCATTCCGGTCACACATATAACAAAGAGTTGTACAATTCATACCTCCCTGGAAATGAGGCATAACGTCCTGTGCACGCCAATTTTGGCCGCACCTGACACCTCAGGTCACTCACACGATCAAAGTGTTACAAATTCCGTACCTCCCTGGAAATGAGGCACAACGTCCAGTACACGTTGATATTGGTCATACCTGACTTGTGCGACTTGTGCGGACGCAGTAATTGGCAGAATACCATTGACTAATCGCTATCCCCACCTGAATGAGTCAGCTGTTGAGTCAGCTGTTCTTCCGATTCAAGGATCCACATAAATACCTATCTATTTAACTGACCCATGAGCTGAACAATTCAGCCGGGATTAAATTAGGAGACCTCGTTCATCGCAAATACCATAGACTAATCGCTATCTCCAGTTGAATGAGTCAGCTGTTCTTCCGATTCAAGGATCCAAATAAATACCTATCTATTTACCTGACCCTCGAGCTGAACAAGTCATCCGAGGTTGAATTTGGAGATCTCGTTCATAGAAAAATGCAGATATCTGGCACTAGCACATTCTTGTCTACCTCTACATGAAGATCTCCTTCTGGTGAATGGAGTCCAGCTTCTAATCACCTACGTGCGGGCACTTGCTCATTACAAAGATCCCGCATTTACACCAGCGCCATCTCAGTAAAGAATCCAACAGTTGGTGGATTTACCTCTTGTTTCCATATCGATCAAGTGGAATTCAACACCACCATACCTGGCTGTCCATATCCACCTCACTGTCCTGAAGAAGACCCGTTGTGACATTGGCATATTAATGCACGCTCCTCGGTCGAAACGTCAACGCCTCGCAACAATCCATGTCCTACAGTCTCCTCACCCAAAAATTGAAAAAGGACTCAGATCAGGGGTCTTGAGATTACCTGGTATAGGAACGGATGTCAATTGATTCATACATTTTATATTATGTATGCACATTATCACATTGTCACTTGCTTTGACTTATTCACCTAAATGTCACATACTTGTTTTCAATTGATAAAATTGTTTATGTGACAGCCTTGCATAAAAAAAGAAAAACAGAATAATACACTAATTGTTGAAATTATACAATAATACTCTCGGTGTGTTTCCTGGTACATATTAATTATGAAATGCTAAGAAATTGCTCATCCAACAGAACCGCTTGTAGTTCATTGTGCTTTAAAGGTTATGCATAAGGTCTTAAGCTCCAGATGTTTTGCTAGAGGTAGCCAATGCAGATTGACCAATGCTTGAGCGGCCGACTTATGTTTGGGAATTCTGGTGAGAAGTTGAGCTGCAGCATTTTGCAGTGTTTGAAGTTTTTGTAACAACTTTTTCTGGATGTCAATAAAGAGGGCATTTCCATAGTCCAACTTGGCCAGAAGCAGAGAGGTGACAACTGTTTCTGAATATGAGACAGTTTTGGCAGGCTAGTCAGGTGGGTTGCATAATCAGTGCGGCATCCCCCTATTAGCCAATGTCACACACGCCATCAGTATGTGGTGTACAGGGCACTCACAGGTACAACACCTAACCCAATCAAGTAAGCACCCCATTCTGACATGTGCAGGAAGGGCCCACGCACTTTCCCACTGAAGTACAGTGGGAAAGTGCCCAGAGTCCTAAGGTAAGGAAAAGAGAGTTGACAAAAACCAGGAGGACAAAAAGCAAAAAGCCTTAGAGAAATCCCCTAAGAAGGGCCAAGTCCAACAGTGCTGCTCTCCCTCGGTCTCCCATGTGAGCTCTCCGTGCTGCTCTACCTCTATCTCCCATGTGAGCTCTCTGTGCTGCTCTCCCTCTGTCTCCCATGTGAGCTCTCAGTGCTGCTCTCCTTCTGTCTCCCATGTGAGCTCTCGGTGCTGCTCTCCCTCCGTCTCCCATGTGAGCTCTCCGTGCTGCTCTACCTCTGTCTCCCATGTGAGCTCTCCATGCTGCTCTCCTTCTGTCTCCCATGTGAGCTCTCAGTGCTGCTCTCCCTCCGTCTCCCATGTGAGCTCTCCGTGCTGCTCTACCTCTGTCTCCCATGTGAGCTCTCCATGGTGCTCTCCTTCTATCTCCCATGTGAGCTCTCAGTGCTGCTCTCCCTCCGTCTCCCATGTGAGCTCTCAGTGCTGCTCTCCCTCCGTCTCCCATGTGAGCTCTCCATGCTGCTCTCCTTCTGTCTCCCATGTGAGCTCTCTGTGCTGCTCTCCCTCTGTCTCCCATGTGAGCTCTCAGTGCTGCTCTCCTTCTGTCTCCCATGTGAGCTCTCAGTGCTGCTCTTCCTCCGTCTCCCATGTGAGCTCTCCATGCTGCTCTCCTTCTGTCTCCCATGTGAGCTCTCTGTGCTGCTCTCCCTCCGTCTCCCATGTGAGCTCTCCATGCTGCTCTCCTTCTGTCTCCCATGTGAGCTCTCAGTGCTGCTCTCGCTCCGTCTCCCATGTGAGCTCTCCATGCTGCTCTACCTCTGTCTCCCATGTGATCTCTCCGTGCTGCTCTCCTTCCGTCTCCCATGTGAGCTCTCAGTGCTGCTCTCCCTCCGTCTCCCATGTGAGCTCTCCATGCTGCTCTCCCTCTGTCTCCCATGTGAGCTCTCAGTGCTGCTCTCCCTCCGTCTCTCATGTGAGCTCTCCGTTCTGCTCTCCTTCTGTCTCCCATGTAAGCTCTCAGACAGTGCTGCTCTCCCTCTGTCTCTCATGTGAGCTCTCCACGCTGCTCTGCCTCTGTCTCCCACGTGAGCCATCTGTGCTGCTCTCTCTCTGTCCCCTATGTGAGCTCTCTGTGCTGTTCTCTCTCTGTCTCCCATGTGAGCTCTCCATGCTGCTCTCTCTCTCTGTCTCCCACGTGAGCCCTCTGTGCTGTCTCCTCATTAGCCGAGGCTCTCTGTCCACCCCTCTGTCACCATGTGCTTTCCGTACCGCTCTACCTCACCGAGTTGCTCTCCAAGGTACTGAGGGGGGCGGAAGCCGTTGGTTAGACCGGGATGGGTGCAGACAGGGGGCGGGAGGGGTACCAAGGAGGAAAGGTGCCGATTTGGAGGCGGGGTGCCGAGCGAATAGAGGGGGCTGCTGAGCTAACAGAGAGGGGTGCTGGTGACGGGGTGATGAGCGAAGAGACAGGGGTGCTGATGAGGTGACGGAGTGGCGAGCGAAAAGAGAGGGGTGCTGATGACGGGGTGCTGAGCAAAGAAGGAGGAGGGGGCTCCGAGCGGAGAGGGGAGGTGCAGGGTGCAGAGAGGTGCTGAGCGCACCGGGGCAGCGAGGAGTGCACATTGGGGGCGTGGCGAGGGAAGGGTGCTCTGCGCTGTTATAGGGGTGTGCTGAGGTCCAGGATTCGGGTACTGAACCGAGACGGGGAGGCGTGCTTAAAGGGGGGGGGGTGTTCAGGGCGGCTATGAGGGCAACAACGTCTGAAGGGGGTTCTGAGCGCGGAACAGGGGGTGCAGTGATGGGGGTGGTGAGCCCGAGTGCTTAGATGGAGGGATGCTGAGGAGGGGTGCAAATGCGAGGGGGGTGCTGAGCGGAGAGGGGGGTGCTAAGGGCGCAGGGAATGTAGGTGAAAGAGGCGGGGTGGGTGCTGAGATGAGAGTGCTGAGCGCAGAGAGGTGCCTAGAAGAGGGTGTTAAGCGCCCAGAGGAAATGGTGCTGAGCGCTGAGGATTGTCCTGGATGGGTGCTGCGGGGTGGGTGTTGACAAGAAGGTGCTAAGCACCGAGTGGGAGAGGTGCCGAGGAGGGGGTGCTGCGCGCGTGGGGTAGAGGGTGCCTAGGAGAGGGTGTTAAGCGCTAGAGGTTGCCTTCTGAGCGCTAAGAGGCATGGATGTTGAGATGGGGTGGGAAGCGCAGAGAGGGTAAGGTGTAAAGCGCCTAGAGGCTCGTCCGGTGAGGGCAGGAAGAGGTGGGTGCCGAGATGAGGGTGCTGTGCGCGGAGAAGGAGGGATGTCGAGGATAGGCGGGAGGGGGGCGTGCTCGTTCCTTCAGTTGACGTCAAGCGGCTCCTTCCTTTCAGACGCAGATAGAATAATCCTCGGCGGCTCCTGCAGGTGGAGGCAGCTCAGACCGCACCGCAACTTCCAGAGGGGCTGGGGGCGGCCACCCGAGCTGAGCACCGCCTGGACCCGGACACCAGCCGAGCCAGACACGGAACAGCGCTGTGACGGAACAGGGGTCCGCGAAGAGCTGGAGGACGCCACCACACGCCGACCAAGACTAGACGAGCCTGGGACAGAATCCGAGCAGTGCTGGACCAGAGCCGGGGAAACTAGGGAACACCACCCGAGAGGAACCCCCACCACCCGGGCAGCAACTCAGCCTGGGACGGAGCCCGACCACTGCATGACCAGAACCGAGGTAGAACAACCCACCCTGGGACAGAAAATCGCCAGTACTGGGACAGACCTGGACACCGGGGTGTTGCAGGGTGACACCTGCCCGGAGAGAACACACACCAGCCAATCCAAGGCAACAACCGCATCTGTGCCACGTCCGGGCTATTGTCGGAGCAGGGCCCGGGAGCAGGGTGGACAGACTTCAGAGGGTGGAGTGAGCAGAGATTCGGAGAGCAGGCGTAAGTCTTACATTCAAGAATACAGCTGGGAGAAAGTACCCACTCCAGCGCTAGAAGAAACAGCCACTGGAACAGTAAAACTAACTTCGGATCCCAGAATCCAGCTGGAATAAAATACTTACTCTTGGGCCAGTAAAAAGGCCATTTTTGTGATGCTTAATACTGGAGTTTCCCTGTTTGAAAGTGCTCCATAAGTTTGCATCTTGTGGCATTGAAATACGTGCATAGTAAGGGGTGTGTCGAGGGTCACACGTTTAGTCCAAACAAGAAGCCGGGAAAAATAACTTCAGCCTACTAGTTCTGCCGCAACACAGAGCCAACTTCTGAGAACCGAGCCAGGCCTGTGTCGAAAAATATAACTCACGGACTACCAGAACCGACTTTTGTAGCCCAGAATCGAACTGGAGAAGCAAAGCCAAACTTCAACGAGCAGATAAGACTACTGGGTTACAGGCCCACCTAAAAGCAGACAGACCAACCTGAGACACCAGAACCAACTCTTGGACCTCTTGCTCAAACTAGGAGCAGACACCATCATCTGGACCAATGAAACAACTCCGGGACAACAGCTAAAAGCAGACACCGGGTCTTTAGCAGGCAGCACTCCCGGGTATTAAATCAAGATCAAAGCAGGGCACCAAGCTTGGACCAACAGAACCAAACCCTGGACCGAATAATCCAACTGAAGGGAGGCACCCAAACCGAAGTGCCAAAAATCAACCCTTGCTACGCAGATTTCAATCACTTTAACACCAGTGATATGTAGGCTGGAACAATCAACTTCTTGAACACTGAATCCAACTGGAAGGACAACACTGCCAAGCTTGAAACACCTGTGTGACCGCAGATCCACCGGAAAGCAGAAAGCATCTGGGCCTGAAGACCCATCTCCTGCACCCCTGACTTCAGCTGGAAGCAGACAGACAAACCACAACCAGCACCTGCCCACTGACTACTGCTGGAAGTAGGCAGCAAACCCGAGCCAGCACCATCTACTCCTGGAATAAATTAATACAGCTTAGGGAAATTGAACTGAGCTTGAAAAACCAAAAGTGAAAAGACCCCTGAGTGAGAGAGAACCACCTCAAGGGGAGGCCAATACACCAATAGAGCGGGAGAACTTGTGTTTGTAGAGTTAGGAGGCTGAGAGTGAAGGGAATAGAAATGAAAGTGATGTTCTGACTAGGTGGCCGTCTAGCGGGGGACAGGGTGGATGGTGTCAGGAACTTCAGAGAGGACAAGGGAAATAACTCAGTAGCTGGGTATTGTAGCAAGCCAAGGGGTTGCCATACGTTGGGGCTGGAGAGGCCACCTGGATAATCTCTAGAGAGGACCAGGCATGAGTCAGAACCATACCTGTGTCCAGGCTCATGGCAGGTGTTCAGGAGAAAAGAACAAGGCCTGCCTTTAAACTAACCCTTTAATAGAGATACAGGTGTGGGTTCAGAATAAAGCTAAATCGGTATCAGAAGTGGCTGCATGAAAGACAGAGACCTGAGCACCCACTGGGACCACACTAGATCTCAGCCAATAGGTGAAGGGCTTATAGAAGCGCTATGAGTAGGGTTAAGCCAAGACTGGATCAGAACTGAGCGTGTGATCAAGGGTAGAGATGTTCACACAGGAGGGAATCAAGTGGGTCAAAACCATGACAAGGGAGGGTCTTTAGAGACACATTCATGATAGAAACCAACTTACCCAGCTGAGCCACAACCAAGCTTGTGATGGGTCTGTATACAGTTGCTTGGAGTTCAACCCATCCTGGTCGTATCCAAGTCTGTGATGGGTGTCTAGAGCCAAGCGTAGGGCAGAACCCAACCAGAGGAAGACCGATCCTGTGGCCACAGCTGAGTTAGGTAGATTTTTCTGATGGGTCCCAGGCAACTGCGAGCGTGGTGTCCAATTTGTGTCTTCTGAAATAACTGCCTTATAAGTGACATATATTTCATAAGGAAGCAAAGTTTCAAGGGTGGCAGATAGAAAACTGGACTTGTGTTGGAATAAAAATATCCAACCACATCTGAGCCTGTGCACACTGTCCCTGGGGAGGAATGGGCCGAAGTCAGAGAGGAAAGAAAGAAGAGCGATGGAGGCCAATGGACCCACAACATGATTCATGCACACGCCAGGTGTATCAGCCATCACCCTAGCTTTGTGAACATAGAAGGCACCGTTATGGCTGCTGAGAACCTCTCAGCTGCATCTGCAAGATGGTGAGAAAAGGTTGTGTGTCTGCTCTGCTTGACTACTTTGGCTGTTGCCGCTTTGCTTCAAGCCTGAGTGATAATTCTTCTCTGAATCACCCAAAAGTTGGTGAATTGAAGCCTACGTTTAATGCCTAGTCCACGTATGAGCCACCTATGTCTGAACCACACTCTGTGAGCCGAAGGAAGAAAAATGCATTCTCCCTCCCCATGGCGATATGGCATATAGATCCCTCACGAGTAGAGTCGGTTCAGCTCCCCACCGGCTAACCAGGAGGTTCCTTTTCATCTTCACCTTGTCCCTGTCCTGCACTTACTTGTGCTACAGCCTCATCTTCTGCTGCGACCACATCATGGAAGGCCGCGGCTATGAGGACCGCAGCTGCCTCCTAGTCCAGAACGCTGGCAGCAAGAAACTTCTGCAGAAGTCAACGGCATGCACTCTGTCAGGATTGGTCAAGGAGACACAACCTCAAGAGGTCAGTCCAACTCCTGAGGGCAAGGAAAGGAGGCCCTCCGAAGAAGGAGGGAGTGATCAGGACCTCAGTACTCGAACTGGACCTGTACGGACCATCCCAAAGACCACGGAACAAGAGTCGAAGTTCAACAACAACACCACCATACCTAAATTGGGGAATAAGCGGCTGCCCCAGGCCATCATCGTTGGGGTAAAGAAAGGTGGGACTCGTGCAGTGCTGGAGTTTATTCGGGTGCATCCGGACGTCAGGGCTATGGGGACTGAACCCCATTTTTTCGACAGGAACTTTGACAAAGGGTTGGACTGGTACAGGTATGTAAAATCTAGTCCAATTTGCTTTCTTTTTGAGGTTTCTTAACGATGAGCAAAAATGACTGAGTGTGAGGACACTGTGTTGAGTGAAGCGCTCTGAAGCGGCTTCCGGTGGCAATGGGCACATTACAAATCATTCATAACTTGACATAGTTACACAAGTGATTGCTGGGTCTGCGCTAGAAGAGCTTAATGAGCTGTTAGGTATCAATCCTGGGGGATAATTGTAAGCAAACTGGGGACTATGATGGATAGAAAGAGTAAAAGCACTGAATGTATTTAGCTCATCATTGCTGTGTCTCCTGAGATGGTCTCTGAATATTTTGGGCTGATCCAGGCACAGTGCCCACAGGTAATCATGGATTATAGGGTTTGGAAGTAGGGTCTGGTGCTTAGTGGGCTAATGTGTTCACTGTAGAGGCCTGTGTTCAACCTCATGGTCACAGGTTCAAATCCCAGTGGGTCCACTCAGCCTTTCATCCTTCTGAGGTCAATAAAATGAGTACCATTGTGTTGGGTCCAATAAATATCTGTTATTCAGCACCAAGATACCCTTGAGTGAACATGCACTTTACAAATACTTGTGTTATAGTATGTTAAGTTCACATAACCTGAAACAGATGATATATATGGGGTGAACCCACAATTTGTTCAAGAGCAGTTCTGCAAATTTTGAGGTGATCATTGCACCATCTGAAAGAAGTCCCAGAATGCATTAGGGTGTTCATTAAAGTGAGTCATAAAGTAGTCTCATATTGTATTTTTCAAAGATTTTATACAGATATACATACATACATACAACTGAACCCCCAAAGTTGCCAATCTCACAGCAATTCGATGGAGAACAAGAGAGATAATTGACAGCATGGACATGTTGATCACAGAGGTACCTTTCTCATCGTACAGAACGCTGGTGCATTATGGTACCTGTAACCATCTCTTGGCCATAGCTGTAGCACAATGGTCACACTGCTGTGGTCTGGTCCGAACTCCCCTCCCACCTTAGTAGTCTTCTCCAATCTCCGGTAGGTGTTTCCGTATCCTCTTGCCAGGAACCCCATATTTTTGACGACTGCTTCATGATAAGTACACAACATTTTCAGTTTGCATGCACCAATCCATGTTTTATTTGTCCTGCTTCAATCTGGGGTTTGTTGTGTTCCCCACAACTTCACAATATATCTTTGGGCAGCCATTATTGCTATATTACAAAACATTCATGCATACCTCAACATTTTCTGGCCCTCTACGGTTCCAGGCAATTCACCCATAAATTCAAGTCCAGCTCAACTCTCAAGGTTTATGGGAGGAATTCATGCTTGCCCACCTAGAACTTCCTAAGCTGCGGACAAACCCACATGGTATGCACCTGTGTTCTGTCTTGTCGAGACCCCTGAAGGCATCTATTGTCCTCAGCCTTCCCCATTTTGAACAGTCTGGTTCCGGTGTAGTACTTCCGGTATAGTATTTTTAATTGAATCAGCCCGCAGCTGATCTCCTATTATTATTGATTGACCATTTGCAGACTTCTTTAAATAATCTTTGAATATGTTGGCTTCACGATTGACATCTGTCCAGAATATGTTGGGGTGATCAATGGAATGCAGGTTGAAGACACTAGAGGATGGATAGGGCTTATCTAGAAATGTTTGAAGCTGGGGGCTTGATTGACATCGTGCTGGGAGGGAATCTTCTTAGGATCCATGATTCAGCTGGGGATGAGGGGCAGTGTCCACATGAGGAGAAGAGCAGTAGATCAATATGGTCACCATAGATGCACCACCGAGTTAAAGTTCATGTATCTTCCCAGAGGTGAATCATGAGAAGCTACTAAGGCCACCATTCTAGGTGTGAGGTCCGTGATTCAGCTGGGGATGAGGGGCAGTGGCCGAGCAGAGAGAGCAGCGGTAGATCAATTGATGGTTATTGTCACCATAGATATATCATCGAGTCGAAGTCCATGTATCTTAACAGACGTGAATCATGAGAAGCTACTAAGGCCACCATTCTAGGTGTGAGGTCCGTGATTCAGCCAGGGATAAGGGGGGCAGTGTCCGCGCGGAGAGAGCAGCAGTAGATCAATTGATGGTTATTGTCACCATAGATGTATCATCGAGTCGAAGTCCATGTATCTTCCCAGACGTGAATCATGAGAAGCTACTAAGGCCACCATTCTAGGTGTGAGGTCCGTGATTCAGCCAGGGATAAGGGGGGGCAGTGTCCGCGCGGAGAGAGCAGCAGTAGATCAATAGATGGTTATTGTCACCATAGATGTATCATCGAGTCGAAGTCCATGTATCTTCCCAGACGTGAATGATGAGAAGCTACTAAGGCCACCATTCTAGGTGTGAGGTCCGTGATTCAGCCAGGGATAAGGGGGGCAGTGTCCACGCGGAGAGAGCAGCAGTAGATCAATTGATGGTTATTGTCACCATAGATGTATCATCGAGTCGAAGTCCATGTATCTTCCCAGACGTGAATCATGAGAAGCTACTAAGGCCACCATTCTAGGTGTGAGGTCCGTGATTCAGCCAGGGATAAGGGGGGGCAGTGTCCGCGCGGAGAGAGCAGCAGTAGATCAATTGATGGTTATTGTCACCATAGATGTATCATCAAGTCGAAGTCCATGTATCTTACTAGAGCTGAATCATGAGGCACTACTAAGGCCATCAATGTAGGTGGTCTTGCTAGTTTCTATGAGGCCGGTGAGAGCAGTTGTCAGTCCCATTGGAACTATGAGATCTGCAGGAACTCCACGGATATGTTTATTTTCACACAGACATTTCACCGTTGAAATCTCACTGTGAAAATCTGTGGAGAAATGAGGAATTATCAGGGAATCAGACCCAGAATTGCTGATCCCCATGTAAATCCTCAGTTCTCGAGGGACCTGGAGAGTGCCACTGCTAATCCCCCAGTATCTCTAGTCCTCTGGAATTACTCATACTGCCGGTATTAATGACTCCGATGACAGCCGAGGTTACCAGGATAATTAACGCGCCACTCGTAATGAGGGTCTTAGTCTCCATAGCACTATTAGGTGCCAGGTGCAGGGCAGTGTTTCAATGCAATTACATTTTACGCCAGCATTTGTCTTTATTGAGCAGTGCAAAAACAATATTAACAAGGAGTTGCTCAGACAAAAACGAGATCTTGCACATCCCGATCCGTGCAAATAACACAGCACCGATGTGCTCTGAAATAGGCTATCAAGGTCCCTACAACAGCACAACCCACTAGGAAGCCGCAGACACACACAACTGTCCTTTTTTGACAGAACACTGCACACAGCACTGAGGTGTAACTCAAAATGACAGGGCCCCGAGCAGAATGGGTGAGGGGCCCCTGAGTATCCCATACCTTACAGATATTCATTGGCCCTTAGGTGAATAGGGACTCCTGAAAGCTTGGAAGCTCTGACACAGGACAGCTGTGACCTACAGCTGGGTGTCACCATGATCACAACAGCGGGGGAAACAACCTTTACAACGCAGTCATTACATTGCACATCTTTACAACGCAGTCATTACAACGCAACATCCTTTACATCGCATGCCATACAACGCAGCCATTAGATCGCATGTTACTACAATGCATACCATTACAACGCATACCATTACAACACATAGTTTTTACCCTTACACTATCCAACACTTACCCTACTGTTGCACTCACTGGAGTGGGAAAAGTAATTTGTAACCATACACTATCCAATACTTACCCTACTGTTGCACTCACTGGAGTGGGAATAGTAATTTTTACCCCTACACTATCCAACACTTACCTTACCTGCAGTGTAATGGTATGCATTGCAATGGTATGCGTTGTAACGGTATAATGCGATGTAATGGAATGCATTGTACATGTAGTTTCTTAAAATGCCCTGTGATGGCATGCGATGTAAAATCATGCATTGATGGATGTTGCGATGTAAAAACTGCATTGTAAAGGCATTTGTTGTAAATGTTTGCGTTGTAACGAGTACTATTCAACAGCGGACTCCGACAGGACTTTACTAAACTGCCCAGCTCGGTGATCTGCCTTGTGTGTACCTGCATTCACTGTGCGTCCGTCACAGTCCTTTATTAACCCCTTCCATGCGCATGACGGAACCACGCCGTCATGAGCCACGGGCGGCGTGTGTTCATGACGGCGTGGTTCCGTCATGCTGTGGCCGCTCCGCCCACGCGGCACTGATTCATCGTATGTGCGGGCGAATTATTGAGTGGGCAGAGTCGTGACGGAACCACGCTGTCATGAGCACAGCTCGCCCGTGACTCATGACGGCGTGGTTCCGTCACGCTCATGGCGGCGCCGCGCTCACCCTGCACCCCCCCAGCGCCGCGGCGGAATTAGCGCCGCGGGCAAGGAGTTAAGTGGCATAACAAACGAGACTCCCCCCGTGCAAAGTACATGAAGGGAGCCCCCCACTCTCTGGACCCAGTCAGGAGCTCTCAGCCTATGGCACCGTCGCCCGTGCAAATTACCTGAGGAGCCGGGAGCAGCCAGTGGTGTTGTAAAACTTGAGGTGGCCCCACTGCAAAGTACATGAAGGGAGCCCCCCACGCTCTGGACCCAGTCAGGAGCTCTCAGCCCAGGGCACCGTCGCCCGTGCACATTACCTGAGGAGCCGGGAGCAGCCAGTGGTGTAATGAAACTTGAGGTGGCCCCACTGCAAAGTACATGAAGGGAGCCCCCCACGCTCCGGACCCAGTCGGGAGCTCTCAGCCCAGGGGACCATACAACAGTGCCAGAGGGGCCCCATGGAGCTCGCCTGCAGGGCTGCGGGGGCTAATGTTACGCCTCTGCCTTTACTGCATCAGGTAAAGGTGTGCCCACCTCTCCTTAAGGAGATCTGTCTCATGAACTCACCGCCTCCTGCAAAGAACTCTCGTCATTTCTAAAAGGATTGATAGCGACTCGAAAACAGCTTTTAGGTCATACCTTTAGTGCATCAGGGGGAGAATGCCAATGCCTCACCCTGGAGCTAGGGTGTGAAAAAAGATACAAAAAAGCACTGATCCCAGCAAAGTGAAAAGCACAATGGAAGAGAGGCAGGAGAAGAGACACGGAGAAGGGGACGAGTGACGGAGGGACATACCGGGACGGGGGAGGAAAAGGAACCGAGAACTAGATTATAGAGAGGTCCCTGCCTCTCTCGCAGCTCCCCTCTGTCTCTCTCATATTTTATTCACAGCGTTCCCTGCGCGTCATCTCTTCTGTATCCCACCAGCACGTCATTTACATCTGTCAGTTTCGCTTTTCCATTCCCGTAGTCTATATCTCCGTTCCTCTCCCTCTCTCAATCTCTCTCTCTTTTCTTGCTTTTACTTGTTGCCTCTGCCCGAGTGTCTTTGGTCATCCCAGCCTCTTTCTCTCCTTGTTTTCTGTCTCTGCCTCTTCCTGTCTTGCAGCCACTCTAATCCAGCTACCCCACTGTATCAGTCGACCTGTCTCTCTTCCGCTCTTTCTCTCACTCTTGCACCCTCTTCTTCTCTTTTCTTCTTTCTTCCTCTCTCTCCCCCTCACTCTTCATCCCCCATTCAGCCACACTTTGCTTCTTTTTCTTTCTAACACGCTCTTTCTCTTTTCGTTCTGTCTTTTTTTCTAGCTTCATGTCTCACCTTTTGTCTCTAACCCCCCTCTCCTTCTGTGTCTCCTATCTCTCTCCCGCGCTGTCCTACTCTCTATCTCTTTCCCTCTGAGCTCAGTCGCTCTCGTTTTCTCCTTCAACCTTTTCCTCTCCCATTCAGCCTGCTTCTACTCTTTTTTTCTGCCTTTTTTCTGTCCCAAGTCTGTCATGTTGTGTTTACATCTCTCGCTGAAGCTATTTTTTTCGTTTTTACTCTCTGTCCACTTTTCCCAGTCTCTCCCTCTCTCTCTCTTTCATTTTAGCATTCTCTCCATACAATTCATGTTCTAAGAGACTGAATTCAGGTTTTGACACTCTACAGTAATTGGATTATGGGGTGCAGGGACCCCAAATAAGAAAACGTATTTACTGACCGATGTGTGCATTTAATGTGCTTAGTACTGGGTCATAGAATCATCACATTGGAAAAAGTGTGTGGAAGGACATTGTCAACTTCTGACAACTCGACGAAGGAGTCTGACAGGCTGAGTATTAATTCCATTTCATAGGCTGTGTCCCTGCACATATACAGATTTGTTTGCGCTCTCAGGGTCAAAGGAACATATAGAGAACGTTGAGCAAAGGCTGTTTGAAGCGTAATGTGTAGTATGCAGTAAAGGAACCATAGAGCAGAACATGAATTCCTTTATAGCCCTCTCAGGTACCATACAGCTTCATTTTTGCATCATCTGCTAGGGGGTGTTTTATTCCTTATAATACTTCCAGCCCACGGTCTCCTGCTCCAAACCACAGAACGGTGTTTGAGGTGCTGAATCTGAGTGAAATATATGAACTGATGAAGACAAAGTGTCAGTGGAGAGGAATTACCTAAATTCAGAGCCTCTCCACTATCCACTCCGCCCTGATAGAGTATTTCATTCCGCTATGACACCCAGGAGACGGCACAAGTCAATCATTGAATCTCTTGGAAATAACCCTCCCAACCTTAGGACCACAGGGAAGGTCCTCTCATTCTATTCACCACACTAGAGACCACTCCTTTGAGCTCTGTCCCTGTCAATGAATGACAAGGACACCCCACCCCACCCCACCCCCAATCATAATATTAAGAGGACTCGTCTCTCCACCACATAACTCAGCTAAAAAACATCACCTCTGTCCATCTCACAACTTTAAGGAGAGCCCCTCCCATCCATAATAAAACCACAGGGAAAACACTGCTATGACTTCTGAAAATCACAAACAACTTACCTCTTCTATCATAAAAGAATTGCAATCGTTACAACGCATGCGTTTTCTACACATGCCATTACAACGCAAGTTGTTACAACGATGCATTGTTACATCGCATGCCATTACAACGCAAGTCGTTACAACGACTTGCTGTAGGAGGGGCGCCGGAGTTTGGAATAGTATAATTTACTATTCCCACTCCAGTGTGTGCAACAGTAGGGAAGGTGCTGGATTGAAAATCCAACACCTTCTGCCCCCTACAGTAAGTCGTTGTAATGACTTGCGTTGTAATGGCATGTGATGTAACAACACGTCATTGTAACGACTTGCATTGTAATGGCATGCAATGTATCACATGCGTTGTAAATGATGTTTCCCATCATAAAACCCAAGGAAAATAAACTTGTTTTCTGCCAAAAACGAAGAAAGCAACAACTCTCTCTGATCACTGAGACCCAGGAGGGTTTCTAATTCTTATCATGCAAACCGAGGGAAGAAAACTTTTTTCTAGCAAAGCAAACACTTTCAATGTCAGGGAAGAATAAATGAAACTTATCCTTGAACTTCTGGAAAGCGAGCCTCTTTTCCATCACAGAAACAGAGGAAAGAACATCTCTTGCTCTCTACCAACAAACAACTACGGGGAAAACATCTCTCTCATCCCAAAACAAAAACAAATAACAGCAACCCATCATGGAATCCCTGCGAAAGTATCTCTCTCCCATGACAGAGTCCCAGGATGAAGCATCACTCCCCCGCCCAAAAATATGAGATGATGACTTTTCTCTGTTAACAAAACATAAGGAAAGCATCCCTCTGCCATTTAAAAACCATCAATGGAAGACTTAAGGGCCTGATTACGAGTTTGGCAGTCCTCCTGTCGGCCCGCTCCACCGCGGCGACAGGAGGACCGCCAAGTCCATAGTGAGCCTGCCCACTGGATTACAATATAACCCATGGCGGGCAGGTGGTGCTGCGGCGGTCTCACGGCAGTGGTCTGTTAGGCTCCTAGGAGAGCCTTAGTAGCAGACCGCCTTCGTGAGAGTTCCTGCTGCATGTTCCTACACGGTGCGGCATGCTCCGTGTTGTGCATACCTTACTGTGCAGAAACTGGCATGTAATTCCAGAGGGGCATAACATGTGCCCCCCTGCATGCACCCCCAGGCCTAGCACCCCCAGGCCTAGAAGAGGCAGGGTGTCAGTTGCCTTTCCACCACCCTTTTCATGATGGGCTCACCGCCATGAAACGGGCGTTGGACAGACAACTCAATATGCTTGGTGGTGCTGCAGCGACACCACCAGCATATTACTGCTCCTGACCGATGTGCCACCGCCACAGGATTCTGGATCGCGGTGGACGCAGTGTCCTGTGGCAGTCCGGCTACCCCACTCAGATTACTGCAGGCAGGTCTGCAGTGGTGGCGGTGGTCAGACCACCAGCGCTAGTACGTATACGTAATTAGGCCCTTGGGAAAGATGTAGGGTGGGTCATTGCACAGAGGACCCTAGTGCCACACCGGTACACAGAAGTACATTCTTTATTACAGGCTAGACCCTAGTTATAGCCACAGTTTCCTAGTTCATGTCAGGGTGTCATTCAACTGATTTAATTGCCGGGGGCTCCCCAGCAAACACTCCACAGCAGTCTGTGCATGATCACATTATCCCAGGATACAACCCTAAATGTTGCACAGCATGCCCACATAGCCAAATCATACATGACGCACCATGTCACACCACCTTCCCATCATGGAACAATTTCTCATGATCATTTCACACACAATAAGCTTCACTCTCATCAAAGAACACCAAGAAAGATATATCTGTTAGATCAAAAACTCTATGGAAGAGCACCTCGCTCCCTCACAAAGTCTGAGAAGAGCAATCTTTCTCCCATCATAGAACCCTAATGAGAGCCTCTATCCCATTCCATTAAATAACACCGGGCAATGCTCATCTCAGCCATTTGGAAAACACATGAATGACCATTTCACAGAACCACAGGGCGGAACATTACAGAAACATAAGGAAGAAAAACCCTGCCTCAAAATGCAACCTCAGAGGGAATCTCCCTTACTTTATGGTAATACTAGAACATCACTTCTTTCCACTGTAAAACTCTGAGATCAACACCTCTGTTTGGATGTTTCTCATTCTTGCTATTTTACTGCAGTCAGAGATCCAAAGTGAAAACAAGCATTGGCCATGACACAAATCTTGAATAGAGCACCCTTCTATAATCGGAAATGCCATAGAAAAACGACCCTCTCACGTTGAAAATTGAAAAATCATCCACTGAAAAGTACCCATACACACCTTAAATTTCAAGGTCAGAACATCCTTCTACCATCATAGATTCCCTAAACTGAGCACCTCTCTACCATTAGAGATTTTTAGGAAAAGAGTACCCCTCTTCTGGGATTAGAGTACTGTTCTACCATCAGAGATCCACAGGGAAATAGCACCTCTCTACCATCATAAATCTTCAGGGAAAGAATATTCTTCTATTGTCAGAGATCTTCATGAAGAGTAGTCTCCTACCATCACAGATCTACAGGGAACAAATACCCTTCTGTAATCAAAGATATTCAGGGTTAGAGTGTCCTTATACCATCTGAGATCTTCATAAAAGATTACCCCTCTCCCATCATAGATCTTCATGGAAGATTACCCCTGTGCCATCAGAGATCTTCATGGAAGATTACCCCTCTCCCATCATAGATCTTCATGGAATATTACCCCTCTGCCATCAGAGATCTTCATGGAAGATTACCCCTCTGCCATCAGAGACCTTCATGGAAGATTACCCCTCTCCCATCATAGATCTTCATGGAAGATTATGCTGCTCCCATCAGAGATTTTCACGGAAGAATACCTCTCTCCCATCAGAGATCTTCATGGAAGATTACACCGCTCCCACCAGAGATCTACAGGGAACAAATACCCTTCTATAATCAAAGATATTCAGGGTTAGAGTGTCCTTATACCATCTGAGATCTTCATGAAAGACTACCCCTCTCTCATCATAGATCTTCATGGAAGATTACCCCTCTGCCATCAGAGATCTTCATGGAAGATTACCCCTCTCCCATCATAGATCTTCATGGAAGATTACCCCTGTGCCATCAGAGATCTTCATGGAAGATTACCCCTCTCCCATCATAGATCTTCATGGAATATTACCCCTCTGCCATCAGAGATCTTCATGGAAGATTACCCCTCTGCCATCAGAGACCTTCATGGAAGATTACCCCTCTCCCATCATAGATCTTCATGGAAGATTATGCTGCTCCCATCAGAGATTTTCACGGAAGAATATCTCTCTCCCATCAGAGATTTTCACGGAAGAATACCTCTCTCCCATCAGAGATCTTCATGGAAGATTACACCGCTCCCACCAGAGATCTACAGGGAACAAATACCCTTCTATAATCAAAGATATTCAGGGTTAGAGTGTCCTTATACCATCTGAGATCTTCATGAAAGACTACCCCTCTCTCATCATAGATCTTCATGGAAGATTACCCCTCTGCCATCAGAGATCTTCATGGAAGATTACCCCTCTCCCATCATAGATCTTCATGGAAGATTTCCCTGCTCCCATCAGAGATCTTCATGGAAGATTACCCCTCTCCCATCATAGATCTTCATGGAAGATTACCCCTCTGCCACTAGAGATCTTCATGGAAGATTACCCCGCTCCCATCAGAGACCTTCATGGAAGATTACCCCTCTCCCATCATAGATCTTCATGGAAGATTATGCTGCTCCCATCAGAGATTTTCACGGAAGAATACCTCTCTCCCATCAGAGATCTTCATGAAAGACTACCCCTCTCCCATCAGAGATCTTCATGGAAGAATACCTCTCTCCCATCAGAGATCTTCATGGAAGATCACCCCTCTCCCATCATAGATCTTCATGGAAGATTACCCCTCTACCATCAATGATCTTCATGAAGAATACCTCTCTCCCATCAGAGATATTCATGGAAGATTACCCCTCTCCCATCAGAGATATTCATGGAAGAATACCACTCTCCCATCAGAGATCTTCATGAAAGACTATCCCACTCCCATCAGAGATCTTAATGAAAGATTACCCCTCTCCCATCAGAGATCTTCATGAAAAGTATCCATTTATCATCAGAGATCTTCATGAAAGACTACTGCTCTCCCATCAGAGATCTCCATGAAAGATTACCCGGCTCCCATCAGAGATCTTCATGGAAGATTACCCCTCCATCATCAGAGATCTCCCTGAAAGATTACCCCGCTCCCATCAGAGATCTTCATGAAAAGTATCCATGTATCATCAGAGATCTTCATGAAAGGCTACCGCTCTCCCATCAGAGATCTCCATGAAAGATTACACCGCTCCCATCAGAAATCTTCATGGAAGATTACCCCTCCATCATCAGAGATCTCCATGAAAGACTACCCCTCTCCCATCAGAGGTCTTCATGGAAGATCACCCCTGTTCTGTTAGAGATCTTCATGGAATATTGCCCTACTACAGCAGAGAGCTTCATGAAAGATTACCCCTCTCCCATGAGAGATCTTCATAGGAGATTGCCCCTCTCCCATGACAGATCTTCATAGGAGATTGCCCCTCTCCCATCTGAGATCTTCTTGAAAAGTATCCATCTATCATCAGAGATCTTTATGACGGGTCACCTTCTACAATCAAATATTTTCAGGGTATGGTACTCCTCTCCCATCAGAGATCTTCATACGGATTATTTACACATCACCAGACATCTTCAAAGAAAGAGTGTACCTCTGCAATCAGAAAGCAATCCTGTACCATTGGGGACATTAGGAGAAAAGCATCTTTTCTCCATCAGATGTGCCTTTGAAAGACAACACTCTACATTCAGAGATCCTTAGCAAGAGAGTTGTACTACCTTCACTGATCCACTTGGGGAAGAGGTGTGGCACCGTGGACAGGGCGACTTATGCTGGAATCTGGGGCTCACGGTTCGATCACCGGCGGCAGGTCAGCCCAGCACCATGTGCCTCTGGGCAATAGCTTACTTAATCTTGATGACGGCCCCCAGCGCCGGGATGCCTTTGGGTAGCTGTTCGCGCTTTACAAATACTGGATTTCCATTTACTTGGCAGGCTATCTCTTTTCCATTGAAGATCCGCTAGTAAGAGCATCCATCTCCAGATCTCACAGAAGAACACCCCTTTACCATCAGAGATCCTTCCAGAAGAACACATTCTATAGTCAGAGATCCCCAGTATATCACCCATTCACCATCACAGAAGGCCAGAGAATTCTTTATTCTTGTTTGATGTTTACTTCTAATTGAAATGTGCAACAAGTGGCAGCTTCCATGTAAACATACAATAAAAATGCATGCGGATCTATAACAAGTAGAGATGTCCATAAGCATTCATTAAATGCGGGTAGTACTCTCCTACAATCAGAGATCCCCAATGAAAACACTAATTTACAATTTTGGATACCCAGAGCCCAGCATCTCCTCTGACATCAGAGAGCCTAGGAACAGAACCTATCTATTATGAGAGATACCCAAAAAGAGCATCCTTCTCGCATTATACAGTCCCAGGGCCTATCACTGTAGAACTATCGCCTTCTTCCATCACATATCACACGGCGAAGCACCCCACTATCATCTGATGTCCTCAAGGTAGAACATACCTATAAAAGCAAGCATATCTACAAGAGAAAGGGCGCAAATTGTGGACTGCATGTACCATGATGCAAAGGAAAAATCCTTTATGGGATCTGATGTAGTGTCTGGTCAAACTCTTTCCCTGCCCAAACTGATTTTCATGACCTCCTCTACCAGTTATCACACATTCCTAATGTTCCTTTTTTGTAAAAATTGCATTACGGCTCATTGATTACACTTCACCCTGCCCAAGCTGGAGAGTATGGCCTGAGCCAGAGAGTATGGCCCGAGGTTGTTTAGGGTGTTGCATCCCCCCAAGAAATGTATTATTTAATAAGTATTGAAGTACAGGAGCTTTCATGGTGTCTGTCGGATTTCAGCTGGGATTTTTAAATACTCACTCAGACAAAAACACACACATACACTCTCGTCTCTGTTTTGAAGGTCTTAAAACATGGTTATTTCACAAAGCACTGTGCTAAGTACCCCGCATCATCCACACTCCTTTCCCTTTCCACTGGTCCTTAAGCCCCCCTCATGCGTTGCTTCTCCTATAATGAATATGATAAAATGCATGGGTAATTGTCAGAAAATCTGAAGCTCACGCCCTCCCTTAATCTTACTGACCAATGTACCCCCTGGAGATATTCCTTACCCTAGGAGACTGCGCGGTGTGGTCTTAGGACGCTGGTTCAATTTGTATCATGTTTCATAAGATCTGGTGTAACTAGACTATGGATATTAAACCATAATGATATGCCAGGGTTCCATACGAATCAATCAATCGATCAATCAATCGGTATATGTAGAGCACGCTAATCACCCCGAGGGGTGTCCACACCCGAGATAACATCAAATGCCGCGTTGCCGAGCAGTTTGCACTGGTCTGAGCAACTTTGCAGTGATGTTTGCATCACAGGGCAGATGAAAAGTGGGTTTTGTGGAACAAGACATCGTTAAAACACAATTTCGCATTAATTTGCAGGTGCACGTGACAGTTAAAGGCAGGGGGCAAGGGACTGCCGGCCTGAACCAGTGCAAATGTGTCTGTCACCTGCACAAAACTGTCTGGCGCTGTTTACGTTTGTGTGACCTAGCTCCAGATGTTGCAGAGATTCTCTGGTAAAACGTCAGCAAAAAATATTGCTTCGAAACAGCAAAAATATTTATGCTACAAAAAGCAGTGTTAACAACCAGAATGTTGCTATTAAATTAAATTTGCTGGCAAATGTGTCAGCATTTCTGTTAGGAATATGCGACAGAATGCACCTTTGAATGGTCTATGAAGACAGTCTGAGGTCTATTGCTGGAATTTTTTCACCAAAATGTTCCTTACAAAGTCGTCGGCAAAAGTCAAAGCTGCAAATGTTCTAAATCCTCTATAAAGTAAATTAACAAATACGCTGCTCTTGAATGTGCTGTTAAAGGCAACTATTTCCTGAAACATTTGTGTACCAATGTATGTGTTGGAAAATTGTACTAAAAAATGTCTGTATCCATAACATAGTGCAGGCGGGAACATGGCCTAGAAAGTCCGTCTGGACTGACCTTTTTTGGGGCTAATCAAAAGAGATTTAGTTATGGTTTATCTCCTTCTGTAATGGCACAGACGAGTTGAAAAACGATAGAATGGAATGCATCACAATTACACTCCAGTGGATCACATTTATTTATTTGCACGCATCATTTGTCTATTAACTGGAAAAGGGGCCTCTCGCGTCAGGCATTGCTAATACTCAGCGAGTGACGCTTTCTGACAACCAAACACTTTTTGTACCCCAGAGGGATGACTGAAGAGATGAAGGAAATGCGGGTTGGTCAGTTGGCGGCCTGGCAAGCCCTGCTTGCTAGGGAAGTGGCATACAAATGGCTTCTAGTCTTACACTGGCATGTGCAGCTTACTAGTCTGCCAGGGGCACCGGGCACTACCCCACTAGGACTCACTGGGCTGGAGCATATTTGACTATGGAAGCTTCTAGAAGAATAAGAGGGGCCTGAGACTAGGACTGGCTGAAATGTTTTTACACAGGTAAAATGTTGCAAACTTCATGTTACAGAAATTTGTGCAAAAAATCTCTGTGGGAACAGTGAAACCGAGGCCAAGAGACATTTCCTCTTTGAACCTGCCTTCTAGTGGTATCTCGTGTGACTTCTGAACGTGGCATATAGCCAGGCACTCAAATGTTACCTGAGATAATTGCAAGTACATTATACAACATTTTCCATAAATTGGTTTATTTTTTTTTCAATTTAACCAAAAATCATAAAAGTTGCTTCCGCGGCAAACCCTGAAATCCGTCACTTACCTGTAGAAGGACACCAGGTGAAACCTTTATATTAATTTACTAATAGTTTTTCTGCTCTTTTGCTGTAAAAGTCAAAGAAAACGTTTCACTTGGCCCAGCCCAACTATGAGATAAATTTTTGTAGGCAATGTAAGAAAGAACACAGTAAAATTAGGCAAACAAAATTTCACAACAGCTTCACCCCCACTTACAATGTACAAACGTTGCGACTTCTTTTTGTGCAAATATTTTGCACGTTTCCCAAGTCAGTTAGAAGGAAGGGAACTTAACCTGCCCCTGGTGTAAATGTGCAGACTCTCTTCCCGCTTGTGGAGCGGTCATCACCACGTACTTATCCGAATTTGGATTGGTTTATAAATCTATAGTAAGCAACAGAACATGTTCTTGTTGAAGCCTCCCTTAAGAGAGGACATAAAGCGCTTCGTACCTTCATGGAACATGGCATGTGACAGGTCGGGCTACGATGAAATGGAAAGAAAGACAAACAAAAAGTGCGATAAAATCCACATGACATGATATTGTTCTCCCCACAATGTGTAGACCGAGTATGACCGTACTTAAGTCTCCACGCAGGAGATCTGGTGTCCGCACTAGAGTATTGATAAGTGATTTCCATTCGGAGATATGTTGGCACAAGTTGTAAAGTTTCTAGATAATTGTGTAGAGAGCTGGAGGGTTTCAGGATTACTTCTTTAGTAATATGAATGAGTGAATGAATGAATGAATGAAAAAAATACTTTTATTTGATTTGGTTAACATCATAAAAGGGCGGCACGACCGTTAATGTACATAAATCATCTTCAGTAACTAGTAATAGCTACCTTTAGATTCTGGGTTGTGAAGGAATGAAGCCCAGCCCTGCTTCAGGTTGTATTCCAAATAAAAATAGATATTTAAGGACGGAGGGGTTATTTTTAGGATTCCTGCACTACAGCAAGGGCAGATGAAGTTATACATCAGATAAAGGGCCACAAGGTGTCTGCTGTTACGACATCACTAGTCACACAACTGTTGGTGACCAAAAGGAGGAGTAAGGAGAAAAGGCGGAGTTCCTCCAGATGAACTCTAAATAGGCACAAGGAGAAAAGGCTGAATTCCTGAATGAGGGATGGTGCAGTGCAAGCCATTTTATACTCCAAGCTTAGTAACCAGTCATAAAATGTAAACCATAATCCCTAAACTATATTAGATTGGAATAAAAATACTGAATTCACCTAGAAACGCAATTTGAAAAGTTTATAACACTTTAGTAATTCCGACGGCAAGACACCAGAAGCTAGAATGTTTTCAGGCTCGAAATTAAGAAGGGGCATATCTACAAGGTCAGGCGATAATTATCACTCAGCGCTCTTAGCGCGAGGATAATTATCGCCGGCCAACTCTGAATTTTATCGCGGAAATAGCGTGCTATCAGCAACGCTTATCTCCAAAGCGATAAAATTCAGAGCACAAGCTGCCAATTGTGCGATTATCGCTGGAAATCCAGCGATAATCGCACAAGGTTTGGCGAAACCTTGCTGATAGGGCCTCACAAACTTAGCCATGATATCCACCTTACATAGGATATCATGGCTAAGACAGTTTTGAAGCAGGCGTAAGGAAAGTAGCGATAACAGAGGTTATCGCTACTTTACTTGTCACTCTGCAGGTTAGCGTGCCAATTGATAATTGGAGAAATGTCGCTTAGCGACATTTCTCCAGTTATGTCAGGGCAGGAATGCCCACTTTGCATCTCATTAGAGATGCAAAGCTGGGCATTGGGGGAAAGGGCGATAATGCAAGGATTCACGCGATAGCGTGACCTTAATGATATAGCGTTATAGCGTTTATCATCGCCTTGTAGATATGCCCCGAAGTGCGTAACGAAAAAATAAATCCGAGGGCAGGCCATGTCAACCTTGGTACCCAGAGTATAGAACAAGATGCTCTCTGACATCAGAACTGCGCCGACCCTCCTGCGGTTCAGGATGAAACTGAAGGCAGTCTTCGAGGATCACCCTCCGAGCACTAGAAACCTAACTTTTGCCTGGCTTGTAAAATGACTGCATCCTTCTTCGGGCCTGGACCATCGCCCCCAGACAGGTTTGCACTATATACATACAAACATCACACTCAAGGGTATGGAACCAACGCAAAAACTCATCTTTACACTAATCCCAACCATAGGATTCCCGGCGCCGGTAGCAGATCAGCGCAGCACCATGTGACTCTGGGCAATAGCTCGCTTAATCTTCCCGACGGCCCCCAGTGCCTTGACACCCTCGGGTAATTGTTTGCGCTTTACAAATACTGGACATAAGCATTGGATTAACCTCAGGTTGAAAGTCCTGGCCCTAAGCCTGATGCTAACATTTAGTAGAAGCCTAGCACTGAGTCCTGAGAATAACCCTGGACCTACCCACAGCAGCTCTTACTGTAGGGAAGAACATTATAGCTTACTTCAAGGAATCTGTGCATCACTGCACTAAAGCATTAAAAGTGTGCAAAACATCAGAATACTGTTTTGATAATTAACATTGTTTACCAGGATTTTAAATTACAGCAGTGTTGGTAAACGACTTAAAATGTAGTTTCAACATAAATTATTTCATACTTAAAATATTACAAATTTACAATGTAATTGTATGGGACCTTTAGTTGTATCTGTTATGGCCGCAGGAATGTCACCTATGCCACATAATTGCCCCCCCCCCTTTTGCAGACATGGACAAATATAATAAATAGCCCTCAAGCCTTCAGTGGCGCCCTCTGCTGGCTGGTGTACCGGGCACTCCTTGCGATTACCTTGTACTGGAAGAGCCGCCTCTGCGTGGAGCTGGATTGTAGAGTTTTTTTGTCAAATTTAAAAAAGAAATCGTCCTTTAAATCACCCATAATCATGTCCTCCTGCCCCACCAACCCTGCTAGTTGCTAATGCTACCCTGTGCCCCACACACACACATGGCACCTCCTTCCAACCCTACCAATGTGTGTTCATAAATAGTATTTTTTAATCCGTCTTCTGATGCCCCAGTCCCATAGAGCCAATCTTCTGCCCCCACAATACCCTGTCTGTCCTACCCCCTAAAACACTCAGTTTAGCAAGCCCCTCCTCCTTTCATCTGCACCTTATGTGTTCAACCTTTTTTGTTTTTTTAATGTTTGTTCAATCGATGATACATCAGAGTGCCAGAGACAGTCTGAAATGCAGAAGTGGAATGGGAACCCCAAAACGGTGTCCCTCTGGCTAGTTCCGTCTGGATCTTCTATTCATCGATAAAGGGTTTCCTCTGTAAAGAAGCATTCTTCGATTTCAGTATCTAGTCCCTTTCCAATACAGTGTTCCAAGGCGGCCACTTTTGTCTAAACTGGCTTTTTGGACTAATGGGGAGCTAGACAAGATCCATCCATGCATCCATCTAGCCAACCACCCACCCACCCACTCATCCATCCACCGACTGAAACCCATTCCATCCATCCATCCATCCATCTATCCAACCACCCACCCACTCATCCATCCACCGACTGAAACCCATCCCATCCATCCATCCATCCATCTATCCAACCACCCACCCACTCATCCATCCACCCACTGAAACCCATCCCATCCATCCATCCCATCTTATCTATCTATCTATCTATCTATCTATCTATCTATCTATCTATCTATCTATCTATCTATCTATCTATCTATCTATCTATCTATCTATCTATCTATCTATCTATCTATCTATCTACATTCCTTCCTCCAATATTTGGTATGTCAGGTTAGAGAACATACCTTGTCCTATCTACATGCACCTTGTTCCCTGCTTCTGGACCTATGCCACCCCCAGTGACGTAGGCTTTCCATCTGCCGGTCGCGCTTGTAACTTCCTGGGACTAAAGTGTTGCTTATGTGAAACTGAATCATAGTAGAGGGTGAGGCTCACTCCAGGGCTTTGGACTTTGCCCGACTTGGACAGTCTGGTTTTCATATGAAGTGGCCATGGCGGCTGGATCAATGTGTCAGAGCTCTGTGGGGTCGACGACCACCCGTTTAGGTTAGGTGTAGTTCTGGCAGGCCATGCTTGAATTCATCTATGCATGAACGACCCTCATGTTTGGCTGATTATCTGCTGACGCAGGCTATTGCCTGTGGTAGACAATGTTTGTTTGCAAGCTACAAATCTTTATATTGATGCCAATGTAGTTAAACGTTGCTGTTGAGCCTGCATCGAAACGATGATGTAGGGGTGACCTGAACACAAGTAAAGATGAAAAGACAGATAGAAATCTGTAGGTTGTAAGATAGTTCGAGTAATGTAGCTGTGCAACTGGACTTGACCTGCTATCACCAACCTTATATTTTCCAAAAGAAATCATAATAAACATGCATCGGTATACACACGGGCTGTTGTTCTTCATACCGTTCAAGACACAGTTGACATGTTGCCTCCACCCACCGCACGCGCGCAGTCACATAGGAAGTGCACTTCAGTGCCAGGACTGGCTTGTCTGGGCTGATGGGTTACTCCTTTGATGTTACATTTTTATATATCTGCATAGTTTGCTTATTGAATATGTTTGCAAAAAAAGGCATTAAACTAAAAACAAATTTAAAGAATGCATGTTTCTTGGGCCAGGCCTATTGTCTTTACCAGTGCTTGATTATAATTTATAATATGCATGACATCTTCAGTCATTTTTACCTTGCACTTCGTTCAATCCATCCCAGCCTTCCACATCCCTGTATATGGTCAGTGATGTACAATGGCACTGAATACACGTGCTCTGATTGGACAGACCTTCCAGGCTCATACAGGAGACCTGCTGTTCAGGCCACAGAAGCCTTATAGGTTCAGGAAGCAGACATGAATATCCCAGGTTACAGCAATCTTACAGGCGCTGGCCTGGGACAGCAGCGATGCTAAAAATCTATCAATGTAGAGGGAACGCCTCCCTCTGTATCATACAACAGAGGCCTCTAGCACAAAGGAAATTAGATGCCAACACCAGATTACCATTTTCAGAAAATATTCACAAATGCTAGGTTTTCACTTTTCAAAAATTGCTTGGTATTTGTGCCACATGTGCAGCAGTTTCTGAGACAGACACCGCCCTCTAGTGGATGAGCAGCAAATGCGAGGTGTTGGCAGGTGTATATATAACACGTCTGGCCACCTTACGCCAGGGTTGCCCCTTTTAAACTAGAGACGAGTACAATATTCCAGAGGAGGCCACAGAACTGCCAGAGAAGCTCGTGAAATGACAATACTAGGGACATGCAGCATACACTTGGGGAGGCCACAGGCAGAGCAGATAGGCCCCCCCAACAGGGTAGGGTTTGCCTGTGGAATAGCTTGGTTGCCCACCAAAGACCATGCATGCCTCCACTTGCCAGTGAAGGCCACCGTACCCAGGGGTGCCCTACTGAGCCCCGGCTCCTGTTCTGCTGCAGGTCCTGTCATGCTTCTGACGGCCCCACGCTCACACCAATATTTTTTACTAGAAGTTCAGTGCCAGCAGCATCTCCAGTCGTCACGGCGCGGTGATTGGTTGTAACGATGTGACTGGCAGTGTATGAGTGCGCGTGGCTGTCACTGTGCGCGCGTGGCTGTCTGTGGGTGCGCGTGCCTGTCTCTTGTTTGCGCGTGGCAGTCTGTGAGTGCGCGTGGCTGTCTGTGTGTGCGCGTGCTGCGAGGGAGCCGTCAGTCGCTGTCTGGCTTTGGGACATGGTTGCGCAGTGCCTGTTAGACAGGTGGGAGCCATGCAGCCATTCTGTTTCTTCCTCACCCCCTTCGAAGGTGGAGAAGTCTGCAAAAGGGTCATGGAGCGCATACCCTGTCACACATGATACGTGACTCTCCCCTCCAAACACGAGCCCTCCGTAGGTTCCATCCTCCACGTGCCCTGTTATGCACAGGTGTAACATAACTCGGGCCTATCCTTGAGCTAGAGCTGGGCTGCCCCTGGCAGGCACCTCGCTGATATCCGGCTTCGGTGCTGTAAATCCTCTATGTAATTGCTCACCTACTTCTGTGCTATCTTTTCAGCCCCAACAACTTGACATTTCCGCCTCCTGCTCTGTAACCTTGGCAGGCGCTCTAGGAAAGCATTAGCTCCTCTTATGTCTGGTGGCCTCGTGACTCAGACACCATCACAGAACCACAAACCACCTCCCTGCAGACACCTCGACTGCCAGCAAGTGTGTACTGCACGTCAACCCTCAGCATCTGTAACCTGAGCGCCTGGCGGTCAGACATGGGCAGGGCTGGCCAGCGCACCCCCTCCAGTCCAAAAGGAGAGGGGGGGGTCTATCCTTTGGAAGAAAGGGCATGAGGCGAGCGGGGTGGAGGGTCATGGGCACGAGGTCTGCAAGCACCTTCACCCACTTTTGGAAATGATTCCCCTGCATTAAAGCCTTGGCAGCCGCGGTCGGTAGTAGGAGTAACTGCAGGGCGGTGACGTGGGGAGGGGGAGGGGCAGGGTGGGGGGTAGTAAAGTATGGGTTACGGAGGTTTACAGGTAAGTTAACAAATAAATTAATAAAACGAATTTCGTTGCGTGCACAGCATCGCATTTGGGGATGCAGTGCACGCAACAAAATTCGTTTTTATTAATTTATATGTTAACTTACCTGTAAACCACCATAATCCATAGTTTACTACCCCCCACCCTGCCCCTCCCCCTCCCCACGTCACTGCCCTGCAGTTACTCCTACTACCGACCGCGGCTGAGCCTTGGTATTTCTGGCTCTGCTTGTGATGGCGCGGAGCCCACAGTCAGAGGAGGCGTCCGGGAGAAGCAGCGTCTCACTACAGCACGCAGAGGCGGGGAGGGGAGGGAGTGCGCTGAGCGAGAGGCCGATCTCTGGAGTGTGCACGGATAGACAGTGCCGGATAGCAGTGCTTGATAACAGTGCCGGAGAGACAGTGCTGGATAGCAGTGCTGGATAGACAGTGCCGGAGAGACAGTGCTGGATAGCAGTGCTGGACAGACAGGGCTGGATAGCAGTGCTGGATAGACAGTGCCGGATAGCAGTGCTTGATAACAGTGCCGGAGAGACAGTGCTGGATAGCAGTGCCGGATAGACAGTGCCGGAGAGACAGTGCTGGATAGCAGTGCTGGACAGACAGGGCTGGATAGCAGTGCTGGATAGACAGTGCTGGATAGACAGGGCTGGATAGACAGTGCCGGAGAGACAGTGCTCGATAGCAGTGCTGGACAGACAGGGCTGGATAGCAGTGCTGGATAGACAGTGCCGGATAGACAGGGCTGGATAGCAGTGCTGGATAGACAGTGCCGGAGAGACAGTGCTGGATAGCAGTGCTGGACAGACAGGTCTGGATAGCAGTGCTGGATAGACAGTGCCGGATAGACAGTGCCGGATAGACAGGGCTGGATAGCAGTGCTGGATAGACAGTGCTGGATAGCAGTGCTGGATAGCAGTGCCGGATAGACAGTGCCGGATAGATAGTGCTGGAAAGCAGTGCCGGAGAGACAGTGCTGGATAGCAGTGCTGGATACGAGTGCTGGATAGCAGTGCTGGATAGACAGTGCCGGATAGACAGTGCTGGATAGCAGTGCCGGATAGACAGTGCTGGATAGCAGTGCTGGATAGCAGTGCTGGATAGACAGTGCTGGATAGCAGTGCTGGATAGCAGTGCTGGATAGACAGTGCTGGATAGCAGTGCTGGATAGCAGTGCCGGATAGACAGTGCTGGATAGCAGTGCCGGATAGACAGTGCTGGATAGCAGTGCCGGATAGACAGTGCTGGATAGCAGTGTCTATCCAGTACTGCTATCCAACACTGCTATTCAGGATACATAAATAACAAAAACAACTTTATTAAAAATCACATCTCGAAGGGTAAGTCTGTTCCAGTGGGGACCGAACTGCCTTGGCAAGGGTTCTCCTAATGTCTCAGCACGTCGGCTACTGTCCAATGAGAGGGGTCGTTAAAAGAGACATAGGGTGTATACTCCGCTACTGTCCAATGAGAGGGGTCGTTAAAAGAGACATAGGGTGTATACTCCGCTACTGTCCAATGAGAGGGGTCATTAAAAGAGACATAGGGTGTACACTCCGCTACTGTCTAATGAGAGGGGTCATTAAAAGAGACATATGGTGTACACTCCGCCACTGTCCAATGAGAGGGGCCGTTAAAAGAGATATAGGGTGCACACACCAGGCCTCATTAAGAATTGGCTGGTAAATTCCAATATGTGTGGTAACCCCTGCAGGGCCAGGCTGGGAACCCAAAGCAGCCCTGGCAAATGTTGTCAGGCCAGCAGCCGCGGTCGGTAGTAGGAGTAACTGCAGGGCAGTGACGTGGGGAGGGGGAGGGGCAGGGTGGGGGGTAGTAAACTATGGATTATGGTGGTTTACAGGTAAGTTAACATATAAATTAATAAAAACGAATTTTGTTGCGTGCACTGCATCCCCAAATGCGATGCTGTGCACGCAACGAAATTCGTTTTATTAATTTTTTTGTTAACTTACCTGTAAACCTCCGTAACCCATACTTTACTACCCCCCACCCTGCCCCTCCCCCTCCCCACGTCACCGCCCTGCAGTTACTCCTACTACCGACCGCGGCTGCAGGCCAGCCTGCGTATGTTGCGCAGCAAGGGAGCGGAGTGAGCGAGCGAGCCTCTCCACTATAGGGGGGGGGGTTATTGCCCCCCCCCAAGAAATACAGAGACAAATGGCACAAATGGTGCATCACTACACAGTCAATTGTATTAGCTTTGAAAGCGTAGTAAATATTAACCCTGGAGAGCTCCAGGAAACGGCAATCTTTGTTGGCGCTCTTCCGTGATTACTGTCACCCTCCACTAAAGCCCCTCTCCTAAATGTATTTCATTTGTTTTATAGCGCCTTTCATACCAGTGTAGGGCGTCGGAGCACTTTACATCACACAAACATAGAGGAAATATTACATAAGACAAAGGGGCGACGAGGTGTGACATTTTTAAGAGAGCTTGACCTGGAGATGCTGCAGCTCAGGTTTCAAAACAGAGCGGTTCGTGTTGGCTTTAATAATAAGAATGTGTTTCTACCCAAACAAATCTTTTCAAGCAACATTAGGATAACGAAGGACTGGGAAAAATCATACGTTTCTAACCTGTTCCATACAGGTTGCATGCAGCTCTTTGACAGCAGTTCATAGCTCACTGAGCTAGATTACGATTGCATTTAATGAACTGCACAATAACAGAAGGATCTCTGTGACAAAACCAGCGTTTCAATGAGCTATGCACATAGAATGCAGTGCTATGATCTGCGTGATACCCGTGTTTTGCAGCAGGCATGTGAACCCTCTGCGCTACCTTCGATGAGTCAAAACTGCCACTAGATAAGACTCTGATCCCTCTCCAGCAGGAAGATTAATCACCAGAGATATCTCAGCACTTTTATTGTTGCCGGCTCTTAATGAAGGCCTAAGCCTCGTTTTGCCCCTCATAGAGTCTAGGAGACTTTCCTGAGATAATATGTGTGCACTCCTTAGGGAAAGATATTTATGGATCGATTGAGGAAGGATTCAGTGAACACAACAGAGGAGGCCCAACAGAGGCCATCTCTCTGACATCTCTTTCTATTGGTTGAAACAAGAGCTCCTTGTACCATAGGGGAGGTCTCACCCTGTAACTTAGAGATCATCTATTAACTCTTGCCATCTCCAGGTGATTAGAATCGTGTGCTCTTCTATAAATCATTTTAGGTGATTCCTAATAATTGGAAATTCGGAGCACTTAGAAATATGCTGGGCACATTCCTTACAGACGACATGCATACTTTAAAAAATATTTCCAGCAACCTTATTCGTGTCTAGATCTTTTACATTTAGGCTGTTGCCGCTTTGTGAACTATTTTCAAAGTTTGAAACAGGAAGTTACATCAGGGAAGGACAGAAAAGTGCTGTCTGCAAAACTAATACATTACCAAAGGTACAACAGTTGCATTTTTTTCTAACTCAGAAAATGGCTTAAAATAAATTTAGAGAAAAACATATCGTTATTGTTTTTGATTGAAAAATCGACCAGAATGTACAAGTTTAATAATATGGAATTACATTTTATGTAAAAAAAATAAAACCTTATGTGCACTTTTGGTTCTCCAGATATTGGAGGGTATGGCTCTGTCTAGCAGCACCTAGATGTGATTCAGTTTGGGATATTGCGCCATATGGGCCTCCTCACCATCTATGTGGCTTTTCCATTTTAATAAAGAAACATAAACAGTATTATCAAAAGTGCAGTTAGGTTTCCAGAGTGCAGAGCCATGCGGTGGTTTCAATAGAGAAGGCGACCTCTGCTTCAGATGCTGGACCTGAACTGTGTTATGATCACCAGTTCTTCAGACTGATTCAAGCAGGTTCACCCATCACTTTTCCACTTTAGTGAGTATAGGGAGCCTACCCGGCTTTAGAGGGATACGCCTACAGACGGGGTATTACCGGAACTGCCACTGGGACATTGGGGCTGTACGACTGCATGGAAACAAGGACTGCAGGAGACTTTGGATCAGAAGGCTTGTACAATGCCAATGAAACAAAACAGAAAAGGACATTATAAAGCTCATTGCTTAGGTGGCCTGGAGCGAAACACGTGTCGGCTAACCTTTAGACCCGCTCTCATAATTTCAGAGTCAGCATATCTGTGTGTTTACACATTTGACACTACCAACAATACAAGTTTGAATCAATTAAAAAAACTCTAGCTTCCTCATAAAAAACAGCAGAAGTTGTGCCGTGCTGGTGAATCTATGTTATCAAATAGGTTCTGAGCTCCTGGTGCAATATGGACTCCAGTTGTCTTTCATTGATGATATCCATCAAGGCCAAAATGCGTTCATGGCTGCTTGTGTTTTTCTTAAGAAAATATTGAAGTTTTGTGTGGGCTTACCCCTTTTGGGGCATGACGAAGACTGAATTACATGGGCCCGATTCACGAAACTAACTTAAGACAAAATCCTAAACTTACTACTATTGGTATTCACAGAAGGCATTTAGTAGTACTAAAGTTAGGATTTTGTCTTAAGTCTGTCTTAAGTCTGTCTTAAGTTTGTCCTAAGTTTGTCTTAATTCTGTCTTAAGTCTGTCCTACTACTTTTAGTATTCACAGAAGGCATTTAGTAGTAGTAAAGTTAGGATTTTGTCTTAAGTTTGACTTAAGACAGACTTAAGACAGACTTAAGACAATCTTAAGACAGACTTAAGACAGACTTAAGACAAATTTAGGACAGACTTAAGACAGACTTAAGACAGACTTAAAACAGACTTAAGACACAATCCTAACTTTACTACTACTAAATGCCTTCTGTGAATACCAAAAGTAGTAAGTTTAGGATTTTGTCTTAAATTAGTTCTGTGAATTGGGCCCCATGTGATTATATCATTGGTTTGTCAATCCATAGAGAAGTTGAAAAATAGTAAAATGGAATAATCCCAGAATGATTGCCTCTGGTTCTTAACCTCAGGTCCATGGACCCCAGGGGGCTGCTTCACCTATATAGGATGTCCACAACTGTTTAACAAATTCAATAATATTAGCAGATTAATAAAGTATATATACATAAACAACAAAGGGCCTGATTATGATGTCGGGCGGACGTACCGTTGCGGTCTCGGGACCGACCGACCTTCGATCGGCAGTACCGACACTGCTATTACAATGCGACCGCACATGGTGTGGTTGCATTCTCCCTTTTCTCTATGGGAGCTTGTGCTGCTACCGTAAACCAGTCGCAGCACGAGCACCCATAGAGAAATGAGAGTTTCTGTTAATCCCTGCACTGTGTGGCAGGCATCACGCGGTGCAGGGATTAACAGGGGGGTACCATAGGTGCCCCCTCGGCTCCCTACCAGAGACCTCAGGGGGAAAGGGTCCCTGCTAGGGGCCCCCAAAGGCACTTTCCGACAGGCTTTCCATATCGTAAAGCACGAAATGGAAAGCCTATGGGAAACCGGCATCGTAATCCCTACTGTGGAAACAACGTCTTTAAGGGATTATGTGCCAGTTCTGACTGGCCGATAGGCTCCTTTAGCCTGTCAGAAGCCAGCCGGAATGACAGTCCGTTTCACTTTTGACCGCCATCATTGTAATACGGCGGTCGAAAGTGAAATCTATGATGTCGGTCAGAAAGCCTCCGACATTTTGGTCGGAGGCTTTCCGACCGACATCATACTAGGGCCCAAAGTGTGCAATTGAAATCTGTAAAAAGCTCATTATAAGTGAATAAATCTGAAATCGGGAGCTACAAATTAAGTTGCCATCCTTAGGTTGAATTGTCGTGCAGCACAGGTATAGCAAAGACGCTTTAGTCTGGGTGGCCGAGGGCCTCCATTAGAGCACTGGTATGCAGCAACAAAAAGAAAACATTAAGAGAAAAAGACAAACTGAAATGCTAGAGCCTAGTATACCACTTTGTCTTTTGGAAATAAACCACATTTTGAAAAAAATCAAACTTTCCTATTAGATTTAAAATTCCTATTTTTTTATATATTATTTTCTGAATTATATAAAAGTAATCATTAAGTTACTTATTTTATTTGATGTCCTTTTTTTGTTTATTGTTTTTCAGTTCAAATTGTAGAAATTGCTTAGGCCAGGGTCCCCCGCTTCCACTCATGATTCAGTGGGGCTCCACAGAGTTCAAAATGTCAAGAACCACTGGTCTACACCGGCTCAAGGACTTCCATCCGTCAGCTCAGCGCTGAAGTCGGAGTCATGAGTCCATTGGCTAGTTTCTGTATGCACAAAGCCCTGTGTTTAAAAACATCGAACACATGTACTTACATATGCAATTCTGTTAAGTAAATGGTTTGTTCAATATTTGCTCTTCCATGTTCTATGGAAAGACATAATTTAAATATGTAAATACTCATTTCATGAGAAATGCGTGCAGTGAACAGCGGAGGAACAGCTGCTCGGTAGGCCCTCCCATCTGAAGCATTTAGGGGCATATTATCAAGAAACAGCGTTAAAATTATCGCCACTTTAACGGCAGAAAATTGCCTCTAAAGCGGCGATAATGGGCTTGATAATATGCCGCAGAGAATTCCCATAGAAGCCCATGTTCTGGTGTCAACATGGGCTTCTATGGGAATTCTCCAGGGCATATTATCAAGCCCATTATCACAGCTTTAGCGGCAGTTTTCTGCCGCTAAAGCGGCGATAATTTTAATGCCGTGCTTGATAATATGCCCCCTACTCTCTCTGACATAAGGAATTTGTCTTTCAAAGAGACTGTAATGCAGCTCCTGACAGGTGTGAATTAAGGAGTATATTATTTCTCTGCAACTTTGTGAAGTTGTATTTTCAAATTTGCTGCTTCAGCATCTTCACAAAGCTGGCAAAGCCTTAAAAATACCAAACACACACACGGCACAATCATAGTGACTTTGGACATTTGTTGTTCCGACCCCCTCTACCCCCCCCCCCCCCCCCCCCGAGCCATGAGAGCAGAGGGAGCCTGAGGCCACTAATGTCTCTACTTAAACTTCTGGGGGGCATTAATGCGGGGCCAACCCATCTTAATGGTGCCGTACCCTATTTTTGCGGGTCAAGTAATTCTACTATTATTATTATTATTATTATTTATTTTTATAAAGCGCATAGTCACCCGGAGGTATCCCAGCGCTAAAAACCCTAATTCAACAAATCTGAGGCCCGGGAGCTAAGAGCAAAAGAGAGGAAGGGTGGGAAATCAAAACAGGGGGGGGGCATGGAAGCTAGGGAAAGAGATGTGTTTTTAGCAGCTTCCTGAAGTGCAGATATTGTGGTTCAAGACAGCAGTGTGAGATTTTGGGTTGTTGGCTAGGGGTGGGGGGGGGCTTATGAAGCAACAGCCAAAATTCTTGTCCGGGTGAACAAAAAAAATAAACTAAATTAACCTGTGCTTAACCCTCTGAAAGGTTGGCACAAATGCAGTCAGGCTTAAATGAGACGCAATGTGTAAAGTAATTATGCAGCACACAAACAGTAGTAAGGTGAAAACAAAACACAATGAAAATCCCACAACACTTTAGAAATATAGAGTAAAATGTAATAAATAAAATTTGACCGAAATGACAAAAATCCAATTAGTACAGATGGAGATATGCAATTATAAAGATTTCGATAAAAGTAGCGCCAAAAGGCAAAGAGCAACAACTGAGGGTATCCCGATTGTGCTGGACCAAGACGAAGTCACAAGTTCATGCTGACCGCGATGGAACGCAGGCCGGGCACAGGACCGAGTTTGGACTGCTGAGGATTGTACCTTATGTCCTTGGTGCGTTGTCCGCACAGCGATGCTTTGCGGGGCTTTGCGGCACTGCACGTCGGATTGGGTAGAACTTTCAGTTAGGCTGGTCCAGCACCTTTGACCCTACTTCCCTGGGTCCAGGACTAGAGGGGCACCACGTGGAGGGTCAGAACTCACTCAGGCTTGGCCCACGTTCAAGCTAATTGGTGAACCTTTTCTGCCCCTAAAGCTCTGCTTAGGAGGCCAGCAGACTAGCCCTTGGAGTCATTCTGTTAGTCCTAGGCGCAAGCAGAAAAGCAGGGCTGGAGGAGCAGGGCAGTCCTCTATGGCATAAGGCAGGCTGCAGGCTGCAGGGCAGTCCTTTTGGTGCAGCAGGGCAGTCCTCTCAGGCATAAGGCAGGCTGCAGGGCAGTCCTCTTGGTGCAGCAGGACAGTCCTCTCAGGCATAAGGCAGGCTGCAGGCTGCAGGGCAGTCCTCTTGGTGCAGCAGGGCAGTGCTCTCAGGCATAAGGCAGGCTGCAGGCTGCAGGGCAGTCCTTTTGGTGCAGTAGGGCAGTCCTCTCAGGCATAAGGCAGGCTGCAGGTTGCAGGGCAGTCCTCTTGGTGCAGCAGGGCAGTCATCTGAATACACAGCAGGTCACAGGCAGCAGGGCAGTCCTCTGAAGTACACCGCATGTTATAGACAGCAGGGCAGTCCTCTCAGAGTCTTCTGCAGGTGCAGAAGTGAACTGAAGAGTGGGTGTGGGTCCTACCTACTTTTATACTTGGTACCCCCTTTGAAGTAGAAGCAGATTCTGGAGTTTTCCCTCCACAGAAATGTCTGGAATATCCTGCCTCCCTGCCCTAGTCCAGGTTGTCTGGAGGGAGGTGTGGGGGCACAATGTCTCCATGTGAAGCCCTTTGTGAGTGTTTTGAGGCATCTTCTTTGAAGTGCAAGTGAGGAAGGTGAGAGTTCCACCCTCGTCCTGCCACCACTCAGTCTCTCTATCATGTGGCTGTCTGGAAAGAATACACAAAGGTCAACTACCACTCACACAGGAGCAAGTTGCAGGCACAAAAGAAAATGCCAACTTTCCAAAAGTGGCTTATTCAGAAATGTGACTTAAAATACGACTTTACTATTAAACAGGGTTTTAAATTACAATTCTTTAGAGACACAACTCGACATACCTACAAACTGACTTTCAAAACTTAACACTTATTGAATGTAATAAGTTTACCCAATTTTATCCTATGGGAGAGGTAGGTCGTGTAGTAGTGAAAAACATGTAAAGCTTAAAATGTACATGCCCAACTTTTTAAATACACTGCACCCTCCTCTATGGGCTGTTTAGGGCCTACCCTAGGAGTGATGTATATGTACTAAAAAAGAAAGGCATTGGCCTGGCAGAAGGTTTATGTTTTAGGGGGCTACTAATGTGGGTGGCACAATAAGTGCTAAGTGCTGCAGGCCAAATAGTAGCATTTAATTTACCACCTCTGGGTATACTGTATACCACTTTACTAGGGACTCATAAGTAAATTAAATATGCCAACCAGGTGTAAGTCGACTTTACAATGTTTCAGGGAGTGAGCACAAGCACTTTAGCACTGGTTAGCAGTGGTAAAGTGCACAAAGTCCTAAGACCAACAAAAACAAATTCAGCTAAAATAGGAGGGGAAAAGGCAAATTATTTGGGGGAAACACCACCCTTAGACTAACAGGTCTGATAGAAAGGAATAAACATTTGCTAAAAAACGTTGTGTGAGAAAAAAACACTGCAAAATCACAACTTAGCTAGAGAATGTTCTCACAAAAATTGCTTTGTGTGGAAATTTTCCGAAACCTGAATGTCTCATATGTCTGGATCCAGATTAATCCACTCAGCTTTTTATCCTTCCAAAGAGGATGAAATAATCCTATTGAGTTGAGTAATAATATCTGGTTGCTGTTAGTACCGGAGGAGATTCTTTGTAAAAGAAAAACATACTGGTCCTATTCACAAACAGCATTTTGTAGTACGTTTAGTAGTACTATAATATCAATCAATCAATCATAGGCATTTGTATAGCGCACTGCTCACCCGGAGGGTCTCAAGGCGCTGTGGGGGAGGGGGGGAACACTTCTGCTCGAACAGCCAGGTCTTGAGTTGCTTCCTGAAGGCGAGATGGTCTTGCGTTGTCCGGAGGTGGATGGGGAGGGAGTTCCATGTCTTGGCTGCCAGGTAGGAGAAGGATCTTCCTCCGGCGGTGGCTCTGCGGATGCGGGGTACGGTGGCAAGAGCGAGGCTGGCGGAGCGGAGCTGGCGGGTGGGCTTGTGGAAGGTCAGGCGGCTGTTGAGGAACTTGAGGCCCAGGTCGTGGAGGGCCTTGTGTGCGTGGGTGAGGAGTCGGAACGTGATTCTTTTGTTGACGGGGAGCCAGTGCAGGTCTCTCAGGTGTCCGGAGATGTGGCTGTGTTGGGGGATGTCCAGGATGAGTCGTGCTGAGGCGTTCTGGATCCGTTGGAGTTTCTTCTGGAGTTTGGCAGTGGTGCCGGCGTAGAGGGCGTTCCCGTAGTCCAGCCGACTGGTGTCGAGGGCCTGGGTGACCATCTTCCTGGTCTCAGTGGGGATCCACCGGAAGATCTTTCGAAGCATGCGCAGGGTGTTGAAGCATGAAGACGAGACGGCGTTGACTTGTCTGGTCATCGAGAGGGAGGAGTCCAGGATGAAGCCTAGGTTGCGTGCCTGGTCCATTGGCTTGGGGTGGCTCCCAGGGTGGGGGGCCACCAGGAGTCGTCCCAGGCGGAGGGTGATGATCCCAGGATGAGGACCTCCATCTTGTCTGAGTTCAGTTTCAGGCGGCTGTTCTTCATCCATTCGGCGACGTCTTTCATCCCTTCGTGTAGGCTGGCTCTGGCGGCGTCCGGTTCGCTGGTGAGGGAGAGGATCAGATGGGTGTCGTCAGCATAGGTGATGATCTTGAGGTTGTGTTGACGTGCGATGGATGCGAGGGGGCTCATGTAGACGTTGAAGAGGGTGGGGCTGAGCGATGACCCTTGTGGAACGCCGCAGATGACTTCGGTGACTGCTGACCGGAACGGGGGGAGGCGGACTCTCTGGGTTCTTCCGGCGAGGAATGAGGTGTTCCACTCCAGGGCCTTCTCCTGGATGCCGGTGTTGTTCAGGCGCTGTACCAGGGTGCGGTGGCAGACAGTGTCGAACGCTGCGCAGAGGTCCAGGAGGATGAGGGCCGCAGTTTCCCCGTTGTCCATTAGGGATCTGATGTCGTCTGTGGCTGCGATGAGGGCGGTCTCCGTGCTGTGGTTGGCTCGGAAGCCGGATTGCGAGTGGTCGAGGGATCCGTTGGTCTCGAGGAAGGCGGCTAGCTGTCTGTTGACGGTCTTCTCGATGACTTTGGCAGGAAACGGGGGGAGCGAGATGGGGCGGTAGTTCTTGAGGTCGGAGGGGTCTGCAGTTGGTTTCTTCAGCAGGGCACTGATCTTGGCGTGTTTCCAGCACTCCGGGAAGGTGGCGGTGTTGAAGGAGGCGTTGATCATGTCGCGGAGGTGGGGTGCGATGATGTGGTCGGCCGTGTTGAAGATGTGGTGTGGGCAGGGGTCCGTAGGGGATCCAGAGTGGATGGTGTTCATTGTGCGTGTTGTGTCTTCGGTGCTGACTGGGGTCCAGGTGCGGAGGGTGGCGGTGAGGGGCATCGGTTCGGTGGTGGGTTCGTGGTTGGTGGGCCAAAGCTGTTGTGAATGTTGGCGATCTTGTCGTGGAAGAAGGCTGCGAGGGAGTCGCAGAGGTAGCACTGCAGAATATAATTCACAAAAGTGTAAATCTCCACCTCTCCTACCATTTCTATGGGGAAATCATAACACATGAAAGTTTACAAGTCATTAGTAAATGTGGGAGGGGCTGGGGGAGTGACTGGAACAAGGGATATACTTACTACAGTCAGGATTTTGGGAAGATTAAGACGGGGTTAAGGGACGACTAGGAAGGCATTTAAGGAGGGACATGACAACACATTAAGAAGAGTAAACCCATTCCATTCACAAACTGCACTATTTATTTTTTATTTTTTTTATTTTTTTTATTTCAGAACCAGAAGAGACAGACATCCAAAATACAAAGATAATATGCAAAAACATACAATACAATACTGTATACCAAAAGTTTCAAGAATAATACAGGCATTTTCATATATAATGCGTTCTCATTATAATAATAAAAATAAGTCCAAATAAGAAATAGTAGGAAAAGGAGAAGAAAAAGAAAAAGAAAAAAAAAAAAGGAAAATAAAAGAAAAAAAAACATGATTTAATCTCAATCTGGACGAACCCCTTTTCTCCAATTAATAATTGGTTGCCAAATTACCTTGCCACGCATAGCCGATTTTAACCCTCTGGTGGAGTAGAACGCGCTTTCCAGGTTACAAACACCAAGAAAGCGGGCTAACCATACTTGAAAACATGGCGGATCTGGGTCTTTCCACCGAGCTGCTAATATAATCCGAAGGACCCCCACTCCGATAAAGAGTATGGCCTCTTCATCCCTACTTAAGTTAAGTGTATTATCAGTGCCTAACAGATATAGCGTGGGGGAGACAGGTACCTTATGGCCAAACACTTCATTCCAAAATTCACAGATCATTTTTTTAATAAGAGTTAGTTGATCACATTCACTAAACATGTGTATTAATGTAGCGAGGCCTTTCTGACATCTAGGACAATGATCATTCTCTCTTTTGCCCCAGGTAAATAATTTTGCCGGGGTAAAATAAAGGTTAAATATAGTTTTATATGTCTGTGCTTTTAGTCTAGCAGACATAAGGAGACATGATGATAGATAAAGACTCATATCGATATCTACATTTGGGTTATCAAGTTTCTCTGCCCAAACTATTTCGGTGTGCTCAATATCATCTTCCAGCTTATCCAGCAATAAGCCATAAATTATACCTATTCTAGTTGTATTTTTACCAATAATATCGATAATTTCAATTCTCCCTAAGTTAATATTGGGAGCATTGTATTTAATAATAGATTGACTCTGCAGAAATTTTAGATATTGTCCGTTTGAAATATGAAATCTCTTTTGTAGATCTGCAAATGTAGAAACTGGATTCACACCCAAAAAGTCGCCTATAGTAAAAATACCGATGGTTTGCCATTGCTTTGAAATAACGTCATAGGCAAGTTCGGGTAATAAATTAGAATGCCATAAGGAGAGTATCTATTGATTTTTGATATATGCATGTATTTTGTTAATTTAAACCATATTTGCCATGCGCTAGATACAACTTTAAATTTAACCTTTTTATAATAACTTCTCTCCAGTTGTCTCAAAAAGAGACCTTTGACGTTTGGACCAAGGGATAGCTCATAAATAGAAGGGAGAGATTCAACTTCAAGAATCTCTTGTTTGGGATTAGCTTTAAGAAGCGGAGCCATCTGTTGGAGAAATGAGGCCCAAAGGTAAAACAAGATATTTGGAACTGCTAGTCCTCCTCTGTTCTGAGGGAGCGAGAGAAGCTTCAATGATCTTCTAATTTTACCCTGTTGCCACATAAATTTAGACATAACAGAGTCTAATATTTTAAGAGCCTTCTCCTCAGGTATTAAAGGAATAGCTCTAAATAAGTAAAGGACCCTAGGAAGAATATTCATTTTTAGAAAATTACCTCTGCCGATGATGGATAGCTGTAAGCTATCAACCCGATCTAGATCTTTTTTTATAATATTTAATAAGGGTTCATAGTTGAGTCTCGGGATTTTCATAATATCAGGGCTTATGCGAACACCAAGGTATGTGGCGTTATCGCATTTCCTACGATCATTACAAATGATATTGTCTGTGCAGAGTATAATTGTTTTGTCTTTATTTAATGAATATCCAGAATGAAGTCCAAATCTTTGTGTAATTGTCTCTATTTCAGACATAGCCTCAGAAGGGTTCAATGTTAATACAGCGATGTCATCGGCATATGCTAATACTTTAGTATTATAATGATTAACCACTATAGGTATAATTCGGGTATTCTCTAGCAATTTCAAAATTAGGGGATTTATATAAAGAGAACAGGGGCAGCCCTGACGTGTGCCTCTTGATATTCTAATTATACTTGATTCAGAGCCCATTGTTTGTATTTTAGCTGTTGGTTCAGTATACATAGCCCTTAAAGCTTTGACAAATTTGGGGCCAAAATTATAGCGTATCATTACTGACCATAAAAAATTCCAAGAGACCCGATCAAAGGCCTTCTCGGCGTCTAAAAGAATCATCGACATCTGCCCTCCCGTTGCAGACATTATATCGAACAGGGAAATAACTCTACGAGTAAGATCAGTCGTGCCTTTACCAGGGATAAACCCATGTTGCCAAGGGGAAACAAGCTGTTCAATGACCAGACCGAGCCGAATAGCAATAATTTTGGCGTACAGTTTAGAATCAGAATTGATTAAGGAAATTGGACGATATGATGATAGTTGATCCGGAGGCTTACCCTTTTTAGGAAAAATAATTATATTTGTTTCTCTCCATGAAGCGGGTGAAATACCGCTCCATTGAATCCCTAAAAAAAGATCATGAATAAGTGGACTAATGATATGGCTAAGAATTTTATATAATTCAAGGGGAATTTTATCAGGACCTGACACTTTTCCAGAGGCCAGTGAAGACAAAGCAGTTTGAACTTCTATTAGTGTAATTTCTTTCTCAAGGTCTTTTCTAATATTGTCGTCTAAAGTCTTATTAACCTCTGGATGTTCGAGAAAATTATTCAAAAACCGGTCTAAATCTGCCCCATTAATTACGTTATCATCCTGATAAAGAGTTTGATAATATTGCTGGAATGCGCTAACTATATCAGGTGTTTGTATAAGCGTCTGTGCTCCCATTTTAATCTTAGTAATAGCATTATTAGAGATTTGTTGGCGTGTGTGTAATGCCAATTGTTTACCAACATTTTCCCCATTCTCATATAATTCTCTTTGGTGTGTTTTATACGTCTCAGCAGCTTTCTGTGTCAACCCAGAGTTAAGTTCAGTCTTTAGCACCAACAGATGATACATGATTTCTTTCCCACTAACAGCTTGTGCAATTTGTAATGTATGTTCTTCCTCAGCCTTCGCTAGAGCAGCCAATTGTTGTTGATACTTTTTACTCGTTTCCTTCCGTATTCTAGCTTGATAGCTAATAGCTTCGCCACTTAGAGCCGCTTTAAAACAGTCCCAAACTACATTCCTAGAGGCGCTAAATCGATTCATATGAAAAAACTCTTGAGTCCAATTGGTAATGTGAGTAATATAATCGATGTTAGCTAATAGTTTCCTATCAAAAGTCCAGTTATATCGTTCCCTCTTAATAGGTATAGGCTTAATTGTAAGAGTTAAAGCATTATGGTCAGAGATGATTTTAGGATCCTTAATAACAAACTGCACTTCTAAAGTTACTGAAGGCAAAAAGGGACCCAAAACAGCAGTACATTACAGAGCTGGAGTAAGTGCAATGCCACACAAGGCCATTAAATTATATTTGTTTATATTGTTAACTATTTTAAATAATTTAATTTAACATTATTTCCTATGGAGTTTTATTTTAACTCCCTATCTTCATCATTTTCTATGGAAGGCTGTTGTAGTACCAGTGTTTCGCTGTGAGTGGTGCTGGACTTTAATGCTGTTTCTTTCTGGCAGTATTAATTTCACACTTGTAAGTTTCGCTCCAACCTCTTTTTGCAGTAAGTAACTTTGCACTCAGATTTTATGAATAGTTAAAGTAGAAAAGTTGCTCAAAAGTGTAAAAGTAAACTTACATATGCATATTACTCACAAGTGTAAGTTAACTTTGTGAATAGCCATGTTAATGTGAAATCTCTATTTTGAGGTCTCGCCTAGACAGCGCATGTGATATCTCGGTGAGACATTTTGTTTACTATCAGCGACTACCATTTCTTAGCTTTACTGTTACTCTGATTTCCCTGCTTGCATCCGGACAGCTTATGATGGGAAACAACCTTTACAACTCAGTCATTACATCGCACTACCTTTACAACACAGTCTTTACATCGCAACATCCTTTACATCTCATGCCATTACAACGCAGCCATTACATCGCATGTCACTGCAACGCATGTCATTACAACGCATGTCACTACAACGCATTCCATTACAACGCATCGTTTTTATCCTTACACTATCCAACACTTACCCTACTGTTGCACTCACTGCAGTGGGAATAGTCATTTTTACCCCTACACTAGCCACCACTTACCCTACTGCTGCAGTCACTGGAGTGGGACTAGTAATTTTTACCCCTACACTATCCAACACTTACCCTACTGTTGCACTCACTGGAGTGGGAATAGTAATTTTTACCCCTACACTATCCAACACTTACCCTACTGTTGCACTCACTGGAGTGGGAATAGTAATTTTTACCCCTACACTATCCAACACTTACCATAATTGCCATGTAATTATATGCATTGTAATGGTATGCGTTGTAATGGTATAATGCGATGTAATGGAATGCGTTGTAAATGTAGTTTCTAAAAATGCGTTGTGATGGCATGCGATGTAAAAACATGCATTGTAATGGATGTTGCGATGTAAAAACTGCATTGTAAAGGCATGCGTTGTAAATGTTTGCATTGTATCATCATACATTCGCTTATGATGGCTTCCTCTGCTGAACCTTCCCAATGAGCATGGCCAGGTGCTTGTGTCCTTCCACTGTTTCGCCCATGGGAGCTACTTTTTCTTTAACTTTTACCAGCCTTTGCGAGTGCACCTCGGCCATTCTGTTCCCTCCCGTTGGACTGCTCCTGCCCCCTCCTGCCCCATTACTTGTTTATTCAAGACACAGTTTCCACTTTAATTTAAATATATCTTGCGAAGCTGGTGAGGCGGGGCTATCTTGCCTTTTATCTAAACATTTCTGCGTGGATCCTTCCACAAACATCACATATTGTACGATACCTTCTATTTCAGGCATTCCAGTGGCATATGCATACTTATCATTTTGTCAGTGTTCTTTTCACTAATTTTGATATTCAGCCGGGTTATTAAATGAAGGCTGCTCTGCTCGCACAATGTTTTGTTCAACCTCGGTAACCTTGATAAAGTTGTACGAAAAAACCGTGCCCGGTGGGCGCGCCTTGTTCTTTGGCCACCTTGTGGCTGTAATTATTTAATGGCTGTGCTTGCTGTTTTGTGTGGACGGTGCTACATCAACCTATGTCTTGGCTTGTTGTTGTACACAGCGGGCAGTCACCTCTTTTGTGTGTGTCGGCAGGGTGCCCGAAGCCAAGCACTCTAAAGCTTGCCGTCTTTTCCAGTTTGTGTTTGTGTTCCTAAAGATGGTCGTGTTTATTATTAGCAACAAACAACTGCCGGCAGGCGCTATGGTCACAAGCATTTTATTTCCCTTTCACCGTGTAAACTTTGCAGAAGAGCCGCACTTGGATAACTGGAGGGCACATAACTGAACGAGGAGGCCCACGTTTCTTCATTCTCTACAGGCAGGGCGACTGTGGGACAACTCAGTGGGTGAATGCATCTGTTGCTGAAATCTGCATTCATTCTACATGACATAGATTCGAATATGGCAGGTCTGTGCAAACATTTTTACCCTTCCAGGTCAACACCATGAGGACCAAGCTTGTTATTTACAAAAAGCATTGACAAAGCCAATGGGTGTTAGACGGACCGGGAGGGTCGGCCGAGGACAAGGGGAGAGGTCTCCGGGGAGAGCCGTCTCCAGCGATCGTACAGATGAGTAACTTCCCCCCCACAGATATACACCACACAAGGATAGGATTTAACGTTCTTTATAAGCGATTTCTTAAGGTACGATGGAATGGTACAAGGAGGTCTGGACTCAGGGGTCCCCTCGATTCTAGTCTCTTGGTTTGGGAAAGGGGGTAGCGGGACAGTCTGGTTACCAATCTGGTAGCTGAGATGGTATGATGGATAGCTCACAATCCTCGAGCTCGGTGTTCTAGCTTGGACGGGCCGCGGCAGCGCCAGCAGGTCCCGGTGAAGGTGGTCGTTACACGGTCCGCGGCAGCGCCAGCAGGTCCCGATGAAGGTGGTCGTTACACGGTCCGCGGCAGCGCCAGCAGGTCCCGATGAAGGTGGTCGTTACAACGGTCCGCGGCAGCGCCAGCAGGTCCCGACGAGGATGGAGGATGCAGAAGGCCGCGGCAGCGCCAGCAGGCAGGACGATAGTTCACAAGGCAGGGCTACGGCAGCGCCGGTAGTCCGTCAAGGCTGAGTTCTTCTCGGTGTCTCTCGACTCCAGGATACAACTGCCTTCCTGCTCTGGAGCTACCCTAGTTATAGGTCTGGCGCCCTTTGATGTCCGGACCCTCGCACTTGGAGGTCGGGAGGTCCGGGATGAGGGAGTCCAGACACCCAGCAGGGGGGTGGAGCCAGCGCCCGGGGGAGCTGGAGGGCGATCGGCACCTGGCGGGGGAGAGCCATCGACACTTCTTTCTCCCATCGACCTGCCAAGTGGTCCGTTCACCTCCTGGGTGGATGGTGGTGCCGGGATGTCGGGGCCTGGCCAGGCCCAGGGTTAGGGTCGAGCTGAGGCCACGCGGCCTCGTGGTGCCGTGCCCAAGATGGCGGCTGGTCCGGCCTGGGGAGCCGGTAGTGGTTCGGCCCCATGATACATAGATGTCCGGGGGCAGGAGCTCCGTTTGGGGACGGGGTGCGGGTTGTTTCTGTGGGTAACACCTGGAGGGCCGGGGCTTGGGCCCTGTCATGCGGGGAGGGAGTGAGCCCTTCATGTGGCCTGTCCAACATGCGTCCCCCCCAGCTGAAGGCGGGGAGAGTCACCCATCCTCTTGGGGACTCTCCTCGTTGAGGCGGAAAAAGCGTGACAGGCCATCTGCGTTGGCGTGGTCTTGGCCCGGTCGATGTTCCACAGTGAAGCCCATCCCCTGCAGGGAGATGGACCAGCGCAATAGTTTGGGGTTTTCCCCCCGCATCTGCATTAGCCACTGCAGGGGTCGATGATCTGTTTGCACCCGGAAGTGGGTACCGAAGAGATAGGGCCGGAGCTTTTTGAGGGCCCACACCACTGCGAAGGCCTCCCTCTCGATTGTGCTCCAGCGCTGTTCTCGGGCCAGGAGGCGTCTGCTGATGAAGGCCACCGGCTGATCAAGACCCTCGGGGTTCAGCTGGGAGAGGACCGCCCCGATGCCGTGGTCGGAGGCATCCGTTTGCACAATGAATTCCCGACTGTAATCGGGGGCCTGGAGCACAGGGGCAGTGCACAGGGCGGCTTTCAGCTTCTCGAAGGCCGCTTGACAGTCGGGGGTCCAGTTAATCTTCTTCGGGTGGTTTTTGGACGTGAGACCCGTGAGGGGCCCCACAATGCTGCCATAGTCCTTCACGAACCGCCGGTAGTAGCCGGTGAGCCCCAAGAAGGCTCGGACCTCGGTCTGCGTGACTGGGGGCTGCCAGGACTGGATGGCAGCGATTTTGAGTTGCAGAGGGGCCACCAGACCGCTTCCCACCTGGTGTCCGAGGTAGGTCACGGATCCCTGACCAATTTGGCACTTGCCGGCCTTGATTGTGAGGCCGGCCCGCTGGAGGGCCTGTAGGACCTCTCGGAGGTGGTGGAGGTGGTCGGACCAGTGGCGGCTGTACACAGCGATATCGTCCAGGTAGGCGGCGCTGAACTCCTCGAGCCCCGCCAAGACCTGGTTCACTAGTCACTGAAAAGTAGCTGGGGCATTCTTCATGCCGAAGGGCATGACTTTGAAGTGGTAGTGGCCATCGGGGGTAGAAAAGGCGGACCGTTCTTGGGCCCGGGGTGTGAGACCGATCTGCCAGTAGCCCGCTGTCAGGTCGAAGATGCTGAGGTAGCGGGCAGCCCCCATGCGGTCGATCAATTCATCCGCTCGGGGGATGGGATGAGCGTCGGTCCTGGTGACAGCATTCAAGCCCCGATAGTCGACGCAGAATCGGAGTTCCGGAGTGGTGCCGGGGGCAGCAGCTTTGGGGACCAGCACGACCGGGCTGGCCCAGGGGCTGTCCGAGGGCTCGATGACCCCGAGCGTGAGCATCTTGGATACTTCCTCTTGGATGCAGGCCCGCACCCGATCTGGTACGCGGTATGCCCGGTGTCTGATAGGGGGACTGTCCCCAGTGTCCACGTCGTGCAAGCACCAGGGGGTGACCCCTGGGGTGAGGGAAAACAAAGTAGCAAACTGCAGCAGGAGGTCCCGGCAGCCTTGGCGCTGCTCTGGGGTGAGGGCATCGGAGAGCCGGACCCCGTCCACGGAACCATCTTTCTCCTGAGTCTTCAGGAGATCAGGGAGAGGCTCGGAGTCTTCTTCCGCCCCACTGTCTGTAGCCATCAGGAGGCTGAGTTCCGAGCGCACAAAGTGGGGTTTGAGTCTGTTGGTGTGGAGGACCCGGAGGGGGTTCCGGGGAGACTCCATATCGATGAGATAGGTGACTGGGCTCTTGCGTTCGACCACTTTGAAGGGCCCCGTCCACTTGTCCTGCAAGGCACATGGTTCGGTAGGGGACATCACCCACACTTGTTGACCAGGTTCGAATTCGACGGAGGAGGCATTTTGATCGTACCATTTTTTCATGTCCTCCTGACTGGCCTCAAGATTCGCTTTTGCCATTTCCCTGAATCGCCGGGTCTGATTGCGTAGTGTCAGGAGGTACTTGAAGACGTCTGGAGGGGTCTTTAGGGGGGCCATCTCCCAACCTTCTTTGACTAGGCTGAGGGGCCCTCGCACAGGGTGCCCGTACAAGAGTTCGAAAGGGCTAAAACCGAGGGACTTCTGGGGAACTTCTCGATAGGCGAAGAGGAGGCACGGAAGTAGTACATCCCACTGGCGACGGAGGGGCTCTTCCAATCCCCCAATCATTCCCTTGAGCGTGCGGTTGAATCGCTCAACTAGTCCGTTTCCTTGAGGGTGATAGGGGGTCGTGAATCGGTAGGTGACCCCGCACTGTTGCCAGAGGGACTTCATATATTTCGAAATAAAGTTTGTGCCTCGGTCGCTGACGACTTCTCGGAGGAAGCCCACCCGGGAGAAGATCCCCATTAAGGCCCGGCCGACCACCGGGGCTGTTACAGTTCGCAGGGGCACAGCCTCGGGGTAGCGGGTGGCGTGGTCCACCAGTACCAGGATGAACCGATGTCCTTGTGCTGTGCGGGGGTCCAGGGGCCCCACAATGTCTATTCCCACCCTCTCGAACGGGGTGGTGACAACTGGGAAGGGTTGCAGAGGTGCTTTGAGTTTGCGGCCGCTCTTCCCGCTGGCCTGGCACGTGGGGCAGGACCGGCAGTGGTTGAGGACGTCGTTTCTCATCTTCGGCCAGAAAAAGTGGGTCACCAGGCGACTGTAGGTTTTGTCCTGGCCCAGGTGTCCAGCCAGAGGGACATCGTGGGCCAAATTTAACAGGAAGTCTCTGAAACGGAGGGGCACCACCAGCACTCGACTGGCCCCTAACTCCGCGATTCTCTGTTCACTGTATAACAGGTCGTTATCCCAATAGATCCAATGGGCTCCGGTGGTGTCCCCTGCGCTCTGGGCGATGGCTTGCTGGCGGAGTCCCTCGAGGGAGGGACAGGTCTTCTGCTCTTGACGGAACTGTTCCTGGGTGGGCCCCCCTTCTTGACGCCACTGAGCCAGGTCGGGAAGGTCCTGGGGCTGGGCGACCCCTTCGGGGGTTTGCTCTGGGGGGTCGGTATAGTCGGCGTCCTCTACTGGAGCGATCGGGGGAGGAGGTGCAGGCCATTCTGGTTCTTCTGGTCGGGGGATGGCACGGGCGGCCATGGACCGAGTGGTTACGCACGCCCAGTCCGGGAGGCCCAGCATCCCCAGGTGCTCTTTTCTTTCGACGGCGGCCCACGGGGAACTCTCAAGATCATTCCCCAGGAGACAGTCCACGGGGGCATCATCCCGGACCGTCACCTTCAACATGCCGGAGACCCCTCCCCATTCGAAGGGGACGCAGGCCATCCGACATAGACTCTCGGAATTGTCGGCTGAGCGGACGGGGCAGAGAATGTTCGGCAGGATCTGCTCTGGTTTTACCAGGTGACAGCGGACGGCCGTCACACTGGCCCCTGTGTCACGTAGTGCTTCGGCCCGGCGCCCATTAATGTTCACCCACTGGCTATATTTTCTGGTGTTGGCGGGTAGGGGGGCCCGCGGGACCATGTCTTTTCCCCCTAGGCACGCTAGAACCATGGCGGCCGGTTCCCACTCTTGTTGTACCTGCTCGTATTCTTCTTGTTCTTCGGAGATTTGTTCTCCCCCCAGGGCGGCGGCAGCTACCTGGCGGGGTTTTGGAGTTTGGTTCTGTGGACAGTTCGGGTCATTGGCGTAGTGGCCGACTCGCTGGCATCGGTGACACGTGACGTTGGCTCGGAACCCCGGGCGCATCGGGGGGTTCCCCCGGCTGGCCGGGGGCGGGGTGCTGGCAGCGGGAGCGGCCGGTACGGTGTCTCTCCCTCGCCCCTGGCCTCCTCCTCCTCCTCGGGGACGGTGCTGACCTTGGTTGTTCCGGTTCTGCTCGTGTGGCCCTCTCCGGCCCACTCGGGTGCTTTCCCACCGGTCAGCTTCGGCGGCGAGTTGCCGTGGGTCAGTCAATTTACTGTCGAGGAGGTGCTGCCTGAGCTCGACGAAGCAGTTGTTAGAGAGGTGCTCCCACACCATGAGATTAAAAAGTTGCTCGTAGGTCGTTACGTGGCTTCCCTTGATCCAACCCTCGAAGGCTCGGCTGAAATAGTTGACATATTCCACGCAAGTTGTACCCGGGATCCGGGTGCAGTCCCGAAACCTCTGGCGGTACATTTCGGGTGTGAGCCCATATCGGGTGAGGAGGGCAGCCTTCATGTGGTCATAGGATGACATCTGATGGTCTGGGAGCTGTAGCAGGACATCGCGGCCTTCGTTGACGAACCTCCCCCATAGGCCGGCTCCCCAGTCACTTCGATCGATCCGGTGGGAGGTCATGGCGATCTCGTAGGCCTTGAACCACTGTTGTATGTCGTCCTCTCGGACATACTCTCGGACGACATCCTTGGGGATGTGGACTTTCTTTTCTGTCACTCCCGGGGTGCGCGGTCGCTCGGGCACCTCCGGTTCTTTGTTCTGCTTCCGTAGTTCTATTTCTGCCAGTTTGCGCTCGTGTTCGTATGCTAATCTTTTTTCTTCGAGCTCTCTCTGCCTCTGTTTTTCTTCCCGTTCTTCTCGGAGCCGCAGATGTTCTAGGTTCAGTTTTTGCTCGGCTAATTTTAGTTCACCGTCCATTTTGAGCCGTGCCATTTCTAACTCATGTAGTCTGTTTTTTTCTCTTTCTTGGATCTCTTCCTGCGAGAGGCCCGTTCTTCGCTCCTCGGGAGCCGTGGCGTTCCTCTCTGATGCTGCACCGTTTCGGTCTGGGGATCTGGCGACCCCGGTTTCTGCCCACGACTCAATGGAGTGCTTAAAATCGTCTTTGGTACTCAGGCCGGTGGTAGCAATGCCTAGTTCCATGCAGAATTGTTTCAATTCACGATGGCTGTACTCTTCCAATTTATCCATCTGGAATTTCTCGGTGGATCCGCTCTCTTTGGTTGACATTGTGGTTTTGTCGTGGGGTGAGCTACTCTCTGTACGATTACGCGTTGATTCGGATCGCGCCGCTGGCCACCAATGTTAGACGGACCGGGAGGATCGGCCGAGGACAAGGGGAGAGGTCTCCGGGGAGAGCCGTCTCCAGCGATCGTACAGATGAGTAACTTCCCCCCCACAGATATACACCACACAAGGATAGGATTTAACGTTCTTTATAAGCGATTTCTTAAGGTACGATGGAATGGTACAAGGAGGTCTGGACTCAGGGGTCCCCTCGATTCTAGTCTCTTGGTTTGGGAAAGGGGGTAGCGGGACAGTCTGGTTACCAATCTGGTAGCTGAGATGGTATGATGGATAGCTCACAATCCTCGAGCTCGGTGTTCTAGCTTGGACGGGCCGCGGCAGCGCCAGCAGGTCCCGGTGAAGGTGGTCGTTACACGGTCCGCGGCAGCGCCAGCAGGTCCCGATGAAGGTGGTCGTTACACGGTCCGCGGCAGCGCCAGCAGGTCCCGATGAAGGTGGTCGTTACAACGGTCCGCGGCAGCGCCAGCAGGTCCCGACGAGGATGGAGGATGCAGAAGGCCGCGGCAGCGCCAGCAGGCAGGACGATAGTTCACAAGGCAGGGCTACGGCAGCGCCGGTAGTCCGTCAAGGCTGAGTTCTTCTCGGTGTCTCTCGACTCCAGGATACAACTGCCTTCCTGCTCTGGAGCTACCCTAGTTATAGGTCTGGCGCCCTTTGATGTCCGGACCCTCGCACTTGGAGGTCGGGAGGTCCGGGATGAGGGAGTCCAGACACCCAGCAGGGGGGTGGAGCCAGCACCCGGGGGAGCTGGAGGGCGATCGGCACCTGGCGGGGGAGAGCCATCGACACTTCTTTCTCCCATCGACCTGCCAAGTGGTCCGTTCACCTCCTGGGTGGATGGTGGTGCCGGGATGTCGGGGCCTGGCCAGGCTCAGGGTTAGGGTCGAGCTGAGGCCACGCGGCCTCGTGGTGCCGTGTCCAAGATGGCCGCTGGTCCGGCCTGGGGAGCCGGTAGTGGTTCGGCCCCATGATACATAGATGTCCGGGGAAAGGAGCTCCGTCTGGGGACGGGGTGCGGGTTGTTTCTGTGGGTAACACCTGGAGGGCCGGGGCTTGGGCCCTGTCATGCGGGGAGGGAGCGAGCCCTTCATGTGGCCTGTCCAACAATGGGTATCAACGATGTGAGAGCTATTGGCTTTGTCAAAGATTTTTATTTTATATTTTAAAGATGCTGGTCAGTGTGTGTCGCGACCCACCGCTGGCTGTTTATTACCTCTGCACCTGGTACTCTGGCTGCCAGATTTACTGCTTCATGGGTGTGGGGGGGGGGTTCTGCAGCCATCTTCCAAGATGGGCGCTATGCATGCACATGCATAGCAACCATCTGTGGAAAAAGCAGTAGTAAAGACAGGAGATCGATGCTCTAGTGTCATAGGCGAGACCTATTGGTTTTGCCACTGCTTGTTTTTTTTGGGTGAATATGTATCACTGTGTGTAAGTGTATGTGCGTAATCACACGTACTTGTGTTTGTGTGCATTTGTTAACGTTTGTGTGTGAAATTCTTGTGTGAAACTAATTGTCTTCCACATCTCCTGACATATTTCCTATGGGAATTTCACTGTAATTACAAATGTGGTAATATTTGAGAACATGATAATTGCTTTGAGGTTGTTAAGAATAACAGATCTTTTACCGTAGGAATGTCGCATTTTCGCTCACCCACTGTTGTGCTGTTGTAACCGTCGGTGGAGTGAAAAGCGGGCACGATTCCTACTCACCAAGCCATGTCAGGGCAGTGCCACATTGTGATCTGCTGTCACTTTCACTCCGGAAGGCGGAGGGACCGAACGTGCTCTGTTGCACTTCCGCGTCCGGCCCTCGACGCCTGTGCTGAGATCAGAGGCCGCCTGTGTCTCCTTCTGTCAACAAAAGCAGCAGGCGAGCCCCGGCTCCTGCAAGAGCAGAAGGCCTGGGTGGAATAAAACAGCGATTGTTGTCAGAGCTGCCCTAGGCGGCTCTAACTGCCTCGAGGGCAGCCTGTGCACACTTCGGTGCACAGTCGGCGGCGGGGCGCGTGCAAGGCTCGTGCTGGCACCCAACAGAGGGAGATGTGAGCAGGAGTCTGAGGAAGGCTGCTGCCCTGCACCTGTCCCTTGGTAGCGTCTCTCTGTGTGCAACCACCTCCAGTGTCCAGGTTCAGCTACTGCAGCACAGGTAGAGAGAGAACCCCCTGCACCTCTGTAAGGGCAGTCTCCCCCCCGGATGCATTCCTAGCCTCTGTGGGAAAGATTCCCCACTGCAAGCCTGTGTGTACATTCACCCACATGATGCATGCCTAGCCTCTGTGGGGAAGAGTCACCTCTGAACGCCTGTGTGTAGTCACCCCCAGGATGCATGCCTAGCCTCTGTGGGAAAGAGTCACCTCTGTATGTACAGTCACCCACAGGATGCATGCCCAGCCTCTATGGAGAAGAGTCCCCTCTGCACCTCTGTATGTACAGACACCCACAGGATGCATGCCCAGCCTCTATGGAGAAGAGTCCCCTCTGTGTGTACAGTCACCCACAGGATGCATGCCTAGCCTCTGTGGGGAAGAGTCACCTCTGAACGCCTGTGTGTAGTCACCCCCAGGATGCATGCCTAGCCTCTGTGGGAAAGAGTCACCTCTGTATGTACAGTCACCCACAGGATGCATGCCCAGCCTCTATGGAGAAGAGTCCCCTCTGCACCTCTGTATGAACAGACACCACAGGATGCATGCCCAGCCTCTATGGAGAAGAGTCCCCTCTGTGTGTACAGTCACCCACAGGATGCATGCCTAGCCTCTGTGGGAAAGAGTCACCTCTGTATGTACAGTCACCCACAGGATGCATGCCCAGCCTCTATGGAGAAGAGTCCCCTCTGCACCTCTGTATGTACAGTCACCCACAGGATGCATGCCCAGCCTCTAAGGAGAAGAGTCCCCTCTGCACCTCTGTATGTACAGACACCCACAGGATGCATGCCCAGCCTCTATGGAGAAGAGTCCCCTCTGCACCTCTGTATGTACAGACACCCACAGGATGCATGCCCAGCCTCTATGGAGAAGAGTCCCCTCTGTATGTACAGTCACCCACAGGATGCATGCCCAGCCTCTACGGAGAAAAGTCCCCTCTGCACCTCTGTATGTACAGACACCCACAGGATGCCTGCCCAGCCTCTATGGAGAAGAGTCCCCTCTGCACCTCTGTATGTACAGACACCCACAGGATGCATGCCCAGCCTCTATGGAGAAGAGTCCCCTCTGTATGTACAGTCACCCACAGGATGCATGCCCAGCCTCTACGGAGAAAAGTCCCCTCTGCACCTCTGTATGTACAGACACCCACAGGAAGCATACCCAGCCTGTATGGAGAAGAGTCCCCTCTGTATGTACAGTCACCCACAGAATGCATGCCTAGCCTCTCTCCTCTGCAGGTCTGTGTGCACAGTCACTCACAGGCTGCATGCCCAGCCTCTGTGGGGAGGAGTCCCCTCTGCAAGCCTGTGTGTACAGTCACTCACAGGCTGCATGCCTAGCCTCTGCAGAGAAGAGTCCTCTTTGTAAACCTGTGTTTATAGTCACCCCCAGGATGCATGCTTAGCCTCTGCAGCAAAGAGTCCCCTCTGCAAGCCTGTGTGTACATTCACTCACAGGATGCATGCCTAGCCTCTCTGTGGGGAAGAGTCCCCTCTGCAAGTATGAGTGAGTAGTCACTCACAGGATGCATGCCCAGCCTCTATGTAGAAGAGTCCCCTCTGCACCTCTGTATCTACAGTCACTCACAGAATGCATGCCGAGCCTCTATGGAGAAGAGTTCTCTTTGCAAGCCTCTGTGTGCAGTCACTCACAGGATGCATGTCCAACCTCGGCACCAAAGAGTCTCCTCTGAAAGCCTGTGTGTACAGTCACTCACAGGATGCGTGCTAAGCCTCTATGGAGAAGAGTCCCCTCTGGACCTCTGTATGTACAGTCACCCACAGGATGCATGCCTAGCCTCTCTCCTCTGCAAGCCTGGGTGTACATTCACCCGCAGGATGCATGCCCAGCCTCTGTGGGGAAGAGTCCCTTCTTCAAGTCTGTGTGTGTAGTCACTCACATGATGCATGTCAAGCCTCTATGGAGAGGAGTCCCCTCTGCAAGCCTGTGTGCACAGTCACTCACAGGATGCATGCCCAGCCTCTCTCCTTTGCAGGTCTGTGTGCACAGTCACTCACAGGATGCATGCCAAGCCTCTGCAGGGAAGAGTCCCCTTTGTAAACCTGTGTGCACAGTCACCCACAGGATGCATGCCTAGCTCCTCTCCTATGTAAGCCTGTGTGTACTGTCACCCACAGTATGCATGCCCAGCCTCTGTGGGGAGGAGTCCCCTCTGTAGCTCTGTATGTACAGTCACCCAAAGGGTGCATGCCTAGCCTCTCTCCTCTGCTGGTCTGTGTGCACAGTCACTCACAGGATGCATGCTTAGCCTCTCTCCTCTGCAAGCCTGTGTGTACAGTCACCCCCAGTATGCATGTCCAATCTCTGCAGCATAGATTCTCCTTTGCAAGCCTGTGTGTACAGTCACTCACAGGATCCATGCCCAGCCTCTCTGGAGAAGAGTTCCGTCTGTACCTCTGTATGTGCAGTCACCCCCAGGATGCATGCCGAGCCTCTCTTCTCTGCAGCCCTGTGTGTACATTTACTCATAGGATGCATGCCTAGCCTCTCTTCTCTGCAACCCTGTGTGTTCAGTCACTCACAGGATGCATGTCCAACCTCTGCAGCAAAGAGTCGCCTCTGAAAGCCTGTCTGTTCAGTCACTCACAGGATGCATGTCCAGCCTCTCACCTCTGCGGGTCTGTGTGCGGGTCTGTGTGTATAGTCACGCACAGGATGCATGTCCAACCTCTGCAGCAAAGAGTCTCCTCTGAAAGCCTTTGTGGACAGTCACTCACAGGATGCATGTTCAGCCTCTCTCCTCTGCGGGTCTGTGTGTACAGTCACTCACAGGATGCATGTCCAGCCTCTCTCCTCTGCGGGTCTGTGTGTCCAGTTACTCACAGGATGCATGTCCAACCTCTGCAGCAAAGAGTCTCCTCTGAAAGCCTGTGTGTTCAGTCACTCACAGGATGCGTGTCCAGCCTCTCTCCTCTGCGGGTCTGTGTGTACAGTCACTCACAGGATGCATGTCCAACCTCTGCAGCAAAGAGTCTCCTCTGAAAGCCTGTGTGTTCAGTCACCCTGCCATCCCTGCTTGGCAGCCACACGCTGCACTCATGATGCCTGCCTGCCCAGTGATTGGTTGTGCGGAACAGCAGGGAATCCCTCTGGTCTGGGCAGGAGAACAGGAAAGCATCGCACACTGTGTCTCTGCCAGGAGCTGATAGAAACAACAGGAGCCAAGAGAGGAATTCCTACTGGCAGCAGCATCTGGACAATACTGGCCTGGTTTATCTATTTATCAATGCTTGTTGGGAACTACAGGTCGACCACAGTCACGGGAACACGTGCTACCAGGTGTAAAGTGTGGATCTCACCAGCAGGGGTGATTGTCTGCTCTGCTGCTGGTTATACGTCATCATAAGTTGGAAGAAGAGTGAGCAGTGAGGTGTCTGATTGGTGAGGCTGAGAATGCCTGTCCCTAGCCGGTGGTATAAAGGGAGAGAGGGCTGTGCCTTTTAACCCCCTATTGCAAGTGGTCACTTCATAACTTAGGAAATTACCAATATCAGCCTCAAATATTAGTTTCTAAATAAAAATGGCCACTTGCTCTTAACTGTATGTGTGCAGAGGGGAGGGATCTCAGATGTTCCTGGACAGTGCTTAATTTGTCAGTAAAACATTGTTTTCTGAGATACCGGCGCCAGTGGTGCCAAAATGGCACGGCTGCCAAATACAAGGCTGCCTAGTTTTGATTAGGGCTGGGTGGAACTCTCAGTTTCACTGCGTGGAATTTGTTTGGCATTCTCTTCAAACTCTGTGCTGAAATCAGCATGTTACGCTGCCTGTGCTGATTTTTAGCACCGGGAGCTCGTTCTGTGCTGAAAAATCAGTGCAAACAGCACCACACGGCACGCCACAGGGCGCTGGTGCACGAGTACATTTTCTAGCTGAGCAGCAGCTTTCTCACCGTGAACGATCGTGACTGCCCGCAGTGGGAAAATCTCACTGGGTGCCCTCCTAGCGCCTGAAAATCATGCCAGGAGATGCCAATTCTCGCTCGCGCTCACCAATTTACCACGTTCCACTCTATCCCACATGAGCTGTCCGGAGTTCTTGGACGTTTCACCCAATCCCACGTGAGCTGTCCTGACTTCTTGAACGTTGCACTCTATTCCACATGAGCTGTCCTGAGTTCTTGAATGTTCCACTCTATCCCACATGAGCTGTCTTGAGTTCTTGAACGTTCCACTCTATCCCACATGAGCTGTCCTGAGTTCTTTGACGTTCCACTCTATTCCACATGAGCTGTCCAGAGTTCTTGGACGTTACACTCTATCCCACACAAAATGTCCTGAGTTCTTGGACATCCCACTCTATCCCACACGAGTTGTCCTAAGTTCTTGAAAGTTCCACTCTATCTCACATGAGCTGTCCGGAATTCTTGGATGTTCCACTCTATTCCACATGAGCTGTCCTGAATTCTTCTACATCCCATTCTATTCCCCACGAGCTGCCCTAAATTCTGGGACATCCCAATCTATCCCACATGAGCTGTCCTGAGTTCTAGCACTTCCCACTCTATCCCACACGAGCTGCCCTGAGTTTGTGGCTGTCCCACTCTATTCCACATGAGCTGTCCTGAGTTCTTGGACATTCCACTCTATCCCACATGAGCTCTCCTGAGTTCTTGGACGTCCCACTCTATCCCACATGAGCTGTCCAGAATTCTTGGATGTTCCACTCTATTCCACATGAGCTGTCCTGAATTCGTCGACATCCCATTCTATTCCCCACGAGCTGCCCTAAATTCTGGGACATCCCAATCTATCCCACATGAGCTGTCCTGAGTTCTTGGACATTCTACTCTATCCCACATGAGCTGTCCTGAATTCTTGGACGTTCCACTCTATTCCACATGAGGTGCCCTGAGTTTGTGGCTGGCCCACTCTGTCCCACATGAGCTGTCTTGAGTTCTTGGACGTCCCACTCTATCCCACATGAGCTGTTCTGAGTTCTTGGACATCCCACTCTATCCCACATGAGCTGTCCTGAGTTCTTGCACGTCCCACTCTATCCCACATGAGCTGCCCTGAGTTTGTGGCTGGCCCACTCTGTCCCACATGAGCTGTCCTGAGTTCTTGGACGTCCCACTCTATCCCACATGAGCTGTCCTGAGTTCTTGGACGTCCCACTCTATCCCACATGAGCTGTCCTGAGTTCTTGGACGTCCAACTCTATCCCACATGAGCTGTCCTGAGTTCTTGAACGTTCCACTCTATTACACATGAGCTGTTCTGAGTTCTTGGACATTCCACTCTATACCACATGAGCTGTCCTGAGTTCTTGGACATGCCACTCTATCCCACATGAGCTGTCCTGAGTTCTTGGACATTCCACTCTATCCCACATGAGCTGTTCTGAGTTCTTGGACATCCCACTCTATCCCACATGAGCTGTCCTGAGTTCTTGCACGTCCCACTCTATCCCACATGAGCTGCCCTGAGTTTGTGGCTGGCCCACTCTGTCCCACATGAGCTGTCCTGAGTTCTTGGACGTCCCACTCTATCCCACATGAGCTGTCCTGAGTTCTTAAACGTCCCACTCTATCCCACATGAGCTGTCCTGAGTTCTTGGACGTCCCACTCTATCCCACATGAGCTGTCCTGAGTTCTTGAACGTTCCACTCTATTACACATGAGCTGTTCTGAGTTCTTGGGCATTCCACTCTATCCCACATGAGCTGTTCTGAGTTCTTGGACGTTTCACCCTATCCCACGTGAGCTGTCCTGACTTCTTGAACGTTCCACTCTATCCCACATGAGCTGTTCTGAGTTCTTGGATGTCCCACTTTATCCCACATGCGCTGTTCTGCGTTCTTGGACATCCCCCCTCCATCCCACCTTCTCTGCCCTGAGTTCTTGAATAGCCCTCTCACACTCCGCGTTGTCTCCACTGACCTTTACGATGTGCTGGATGTTAAGTGCTCTGCTCAGGAAAGTGTAAAACGCAGAATTGATTTTCCACTTGTTCAGTAAATTGCCGCTGTTACAGTAGATAGATCTGCTCACCCAGGTATGTAACCTCAGTCCCATAATGGGATCATTATCGACGCCCTCCCCGCCAATGGGAACCGCGGACCACAATCTAATGCCAAAAGGCAGCATGGGAAATAGCATGGCTGACCCCAGTCAGGGCTGCTCCTCACAGCTGATGACGGCCATCTTCTCTTAGATGGAGGGCTCTCTAACCCTTATTAAGAAGGTTTAGTTAAGTGTGGTGTGCGCCGGTGCATTCATCCCCACAGAATGCCACACACCTCACACTGCACACAGCGCTGAATCCACCTGCTACTGGTTCGAGCAGGAGCTCTGCAGGTGTTAACCTCTGGAACAGCTGGACAGATGCATGCCTGTGCAGTAGGGTGCATTTTAACTGAAGTAAAAGCTTTTGGTGATTTCTATGGGAACGTAAAGGACAATGGCAGAAGCCAGCCCTGTAAGATGTCGTGGAAATCTGAGGGATGGGCTGGAAGCTGATATGGGTCAGTTGAGGTATTTCATCTTATTTATTTGTTAGGCGGGAATAGAGCACCACCTTGCCTCAAGACACTTCTAAGCGCTAGAGGAAAAAACAGGGTAATCAAGAGAAAATTGGTTTAAAGGATTGGAGTAGAGCCGGATGTGAACACCCAGTATTCTTTAGAGGGAATTCATTTAGAGGGAAATGTCATTGAATTTTTAATCTACACAAAACATGCCTTAAGCGGCTACATAAAGACTGTGCCTTTAAGCGTGATTGCATCAGGCACCGTGCATTACATCTGGGATGGCATAGACGTAGGAGTAAATCAAAAGAAGGTGTCCCTTCCTGCACATAGACAATCGCCCCTGCAGGGCGGGCACCCTTGCAACATGGCAGCAGAGTGCCTGCACTGGTGATAGGCAGCTTTTTTTGCACCAGCGCAAGGGGAAACACGGGGGTGCACCGTATTCTTGTGAATACGGTGCATCCCTGCATTTTGAAATTGACGGAGCACGACTCTGCCTCGCTGGTGCAGCTCTGCACTCCGACATGTCATTGTAAATATTCCCCTTAGAGTCTATTCCGATTCCAAGATCCAGAATTTTTAAAGTGAGTTAGAATCCAGCCAGACGCCAAGAGCCACCATTCTTTAAGGGGGGGTAAAGTCGAGCCTGATACAAAGACCCAGCATGTTTTTAAAGTCGTTAGAGTTCAGCCTGTTGAAAAGACCCAGCATTCTTTAAAGGGGTCATAGTCCTGCCTAATGCAAAGACCCGGCATTCTTTAAAGAGATTAGAATCCAGCCAGATGTCCTAAAGCCAGCATTCTTTAAAGAGATTATAATCCAGTAAAATGTCCGAGAGCCAGCTTTCTTTAAAGAGGTTAGAGTCCAGCCTGATGCAAAGACCCTGCATCATCTAAAGGGGTTAGAGTCCAGCCCGATGCGAAGACCCGGCATCATCTCAAAGGGTTAGAGTCCAGCCCGATGCAAAGACCCGGAATTCTTTAAAGAGATTAGAATCCAGCCAGATGTCCTAGAGCATTCTTCAAAGAGGTTAGAGTCCAGTCCGATGTCCTAGAGCCAGCATTCTTTAAAGAGATTAGAGTCCAGCCTGATGCAAAGACCCTGCATTATCTAAAGGTGTTAGAGTCCAGCCCGATTCAAATACCTAGCATTCTTTAAAGAGATTAGAATCCAGCCAGATGTCCAAGAGCCATCATTCTTTAAAGGGGTTAGAGTCCAGCCTGATGCAAAGACCCTGCATTATCTAGAGGGGTTAGTGTCCAGTCTGATGCAAAGACCCGGCATCATCTAAAGGGGTTAGAGTCCAGCCTGATGCAAAGACCCGGCATCATCTAAAGAGGTTAGAATCTAGCCTGATGCCATGACCCAGCATTCTGTAATAGGGTTCGAGTCCAGCCTGATGTGATGACCAGCATTCTTTGAAGAGATTAGAATCCGGCCAGATGTCCTAGAGCCATCATTCTTTAAAGGGGTTAGAGTCCAGCCTGATGCAAAGACCCAGCATTATCTAAAGGGGTTACAATCCAGCCTGATACACAGACCCTGCATCATCTAAAGAGATTAGAATCTAGCCTGATACACAGACCCTGCATCATCTAAAGGGGTTAGAATCCAGCCGGATGCAAAGACCCTGCATTATCTAAAGGGGTTAGAGTCTAGCCTGATGCAAGGACCCGGCATCATCTAAAGGGGTTCCAATCCAGCCTGATACACAGACCCTGCATCATCTAAAGAGGTTAGAATCTAGCCTGATACACAGACCCTGCATCATCTAAAGGGGTTAGAATCCAGCCGGATGCAAAGACCCTGCATTATCTAAAGGGGTTAGAGTCCAGCCTGATGCAAGGACCCGGCAACATCTAAAGGGGTTACAATCCAGCCTGATACACAGACCCTGCATCATCTAAAGGGGTTAGAATCCAGCCTGATGCCATGACCCAGCATTCTGTAATAGGGTTCGAGTCCAGACTGATGTGATGACCCAGCATTCTTTCAAGAGATTAGAATCCAGCCAGATGTCCTAGAGCCAGCATTCTTTAAAGGGGTTAGAGTCCAGCCTGATTCAAAGACCCAGCAGTCTAAAAGGGTTAAAGTCCACCCTGCTGTGAAGACCATGCATTCTTTAAAGAGGTTAGAACCCAGCCTGATGCACAGACCCAGCATTCTTTGAAAGCGTTAGAGCCAGCCTGATGCAAATACTGAGCGTTCTTTAGAGGTAACCAGCAGAAAATGCCAAGAATAAGTTAACAATATTAAATGCCTCTACCTTACTAATAAAGTAACATTCAAATCATCACATGCCCTCTGGTCCAAAGAACATAACCACAGTAAGAAGTCTCCCCAACTCAGCTTGGATTATCATTCAACTATCAACTTTAAATATGTTTTGGAAATGCTACCTTTTGGCTTCGTCAGCATATCACTTACTGAAAATACATATTTTTCTATCAAATACCAGTTTGAATTTTGGACAAACAAACTCCGATTTCCAGAAGAAAAACATTTTCTGAAAAAGCATAAATTTTGTCTTTAAAATATCAGTTTTTTATTTTTAAGACATAGATGGTCCCTAAACATCAGCTTGTCGTTTTCATCAAGTACTCACATGTACAAATGCCTCGCATGGACAGACTCTGCTTCGAATGCCCAGGTATTACCAGGTATAGGCCATGGATGCTCACCCGGACACCAAGGATGACTGTGTTATGCCAATAATGCCCACCATTATACCAGGGCTACCAATGTGCCAAGACTGGACACTATAATGGCCAGGATGCCCACTATATATCAGTCATGGCCATTATTATGCAAGGGGCAGCCACCATTGTGTCAGGGACGGCTAAAGATAGAACAGTCATGATCGTAACATATAAGACGACTGCCAGTTTGCCATGACTAGACCAAAAAAGCCCAAAATAGTCAAGAATAATCATTACTATGCTATTTGCACTATTATGCCATGAACAGACGCAATTATGCCAGAGATACAACCATTGTGGCTGAGGCTAGCATACACATTTGAGAGTCATTGATACCAGGTATAGGTTGCAGGAAGTGGTACTGTTTATTATTGAGGGGCGCAATGTCCGACAGGCACCTCATAAAATGAATACGGAGGAGGCTCTTCATATTCTCTGCACTGGATCAATATCCTGCTCTCCTCAGCTCCAAGGCTGAGCATGCACCCAAGTAATACATTTTCACTCTTGCTTCCACAGTCCCTCGCTTCCCTGGTTACTGCTCAAGCTGCTGCAGTCACCCTTCTCTCATGGTCCATTTTTCAGATACATGGTGCTACTCATAGAGCAGAGCCTACAACATGGCCAATCTCCCTGTGGCTTACATTGAGAGTGGATACAGAAGGTCATGCGATGCACCCCACAGGCCAAGACAAATTATCATGAGGCCCTGCCATTGGTTTGGATGGCTGTCACTCTAATGGTCTTGAGATGAGTAGTGCTGCCTTTTTTATTATGCACAGATTCTCCGAATGAGATACTGGGCTTGGCCTCACCTCTGCGAGCTGTTTTCAGGGAGCTGGTGAGCTACCAGAAGCTCCTCTTTGGAGACCCCTAGGTTACACCATGGCATTTTTCATTTTTATTTGTTTTAAAATAATATATAACCAAACCAGGATGTAGGTGGCTAAAATTGTGTAGTAAGCCAAACTCACATTGAAAGACAGAAAGACAGACAGACAGACAGATAGACAGATAGATAGATAGACAGACAGACAGACAGACAGACAGACAGACAGACAGACAGACAGACAGACAGAAAGATAGATAGATAGATAGATAGATAGATAGATAGATAGATAGATAGATAGATAGATAGATAGATAGATAGATAGATAGATAGATAGATAGATAGATAGATAGATAGATAGATAGATAGATAGATAGATAGATAGATAGATAGATAGATAGATAGATAGATAGATAGATAGATAGATAGATAGTTAGTTAGTTAGTTAGTTAGTTAGTTAGTTAGTTAGTTAGTTAGTTAGTTAGTCAGGCAGGGAGTCAGGCAGGAAGGCAGACAGACAGACAGACAGGTAGGGAGGTAGATTTTTTTTTCCTTGAAAAAGCAAGGTTAAAGTGTTGCATTAGATGTGCGAAGTGGGGTTGGCAAGGATGTGGAGTGAGTTATGATTTGCGGAGTTAGCTGTAACTTTCTAATTTCACTGGTTTGGCAGTTTTAATTTGTAATTACAACTGTTGTTTTTTAATTGGCTTTTTAAGTTTTATTTTATGGCCCACAAACACAAATAAAGAGGCTGTGGACTCAAAATGGACCATGGGAAAAGGACTACTGCGTCCAAATATATTTGTCCATTTTTGTTTTAATTTCGGTCCGCTAACTGGCCTTGAAACTGGATTTGCAGAGAATTTGCAGACTGATAGTCCAGATAACTCTAGCTTCTTAACCCTTTCGAGCCCACCTGACACATTGTTGCAATTTTAGTTTCTTGAAAACTACTGAACGGATGTACACCAAGCCATTTAAAATGATGATCGACAAAGGGAAGAGTGCAGTCTCATGCTGAGAGTGAGCCCACACCTGTCTATAGTGCATCGGCACAAACGGTTGGTTAGAGTTTGGCAGAAGCAGGACAACAGTCAACATTTTTGGCCCTGTTTGGAGTGCATACTCCAGTATACACTCCAAATATGGCAGAATGGACAATCCAAAATCATGGTAAAAAAGTCACAGGAAGGTACACGCTGCTGTCTTTCATGGAATTTTGAATCTACACAACATATGCCTTAAGTTGCATCGTTAAGTGTCTGCCTTTAGGCGTGATTGCACCAGGCACCGTGCATTACATTTGGGACGACATCAGGATCCTGCTAGACAACGGCGAGATGGCAGCCCTCATCCTCCCGGACCTCTCCGCCGCCTTCGACACCGTCTGCCACCGCACACTACGCACGCGCCTCCACGACGCAGGGATCCGAAACAAGGCCCTGGACTGGACCACCTCCTTCCTCTCCGGCAGAACTCAGAGAGTCCGCCTCCTCCCGTTCCGATCCGAGGCCTCCGAGATCATCTGTGTCGTCCCTCAAGGATCCTCCCTCAGCCCGACGCTGTTCAACGTCTACATGGCACCAATAGCACGCATCGCCCGACAGCACGACCTCAACATAATCTCCTATGCCGACGACACTCAGCTGATCCTCTCCCTCACCAAGGACCCCCTCACCGCCAAATCCAACCTCCACCAGGGAATGAAGGCCGTCGCCAACTGGATGGAGGCCAGCCACCTCAAACTGAACACAGACAAGGCGGAAATCCTCTTCCTCGGGTCCAACCCCTCCGCATGGGACGACTCTTGGTGGCCCACATCACTGGGGTACCCCCCGGCCCCCACCGACAACGCACGCAACCTGGGAGTCATCCTCGACTCAAAACTCTCCATGACCAAACAAGTCAACGCAGTCTCCTCCACCTGTTTCAACACCCTCCGCATGCTCCGCAAGATCTACAGATGGATCCCGACAAACACGAGGAAAACAGTCACCCAGGCCCTAGTCAGCAGCAGACTCGACTACGGAAACGCCCTCTACGCCGGAGCCTCGTCCAAGCTCATCAGCAGACTACAGAGAATCCAGAATGCCTCTGCACGCCTGATCCTCGACGTCCCGTGCCGCGACCACATCACCCCCCACCTGAAGAACCTGCACTGGCTCCCCGTCGACAAAAGAATCTCCTTCAGGCTCCTGATCCAGGCACACAAGGCACTCCACAAAACCAGCCCAGCCTAGCTCAACAGTCGACTCTCCTTCTACGTACCCAACAGGAAACTCTGCTCCGCTGACCATGCCCTGGCCACGGTCCCACGCATCCGGAGAACTACTTCCGGAGGCAGATCCTTCTCCCATTGCGCCGCCAAGACCTGGAAAACCCTCCCTCTCTACCTACGACAAACCGAAGACCTGCTGACCTTCAGGAGACAACTCAAGACCTGGCTCTTCGACCAGTAACAGTATCCCCCCCCCCCCCCCCAGCGCCTTGAAACCCTCCCGGGTATGTTGTGCGCTTTACAAGTTATGTGATTGATTGATTGATTGATTGATTGATGGCATAAACGCAGGAGTAAATCAGTACTTTTTTTATTTTTGGAAGTCAGAAAAGTTGTCAGGTTATGCCTGGAAACATGCAGACATCGCAGGTTTCTAGGATGTCTCACAAAAGACTTCCTATAAGTACATACTGTCACGCAAACTAACATGGGAACTACAAGCATCGTTTTGCGCTTGTAAACACGTTGTTGCATAAGTGAGTCAAACAAACTGCTTGGTGAATAGGGCTCGTGAGGTGCATTGTTAGAGTGATTGTCCTAGCCAGCACTGATTAGAGCCGCCGGGAATACAGGTAAATGTTTGTGAAAGTGAACAAGGTGCACAATCTGTGTTACACTAGGCCTGGGCGGTGAACTTCACTCCGTTTGTGGAGTTTGCGGAGTTTTCTGAACTCCTTACTCCGTGAAGCTCGCGGAGTACAGAAAACTCTGCTTCGCGATGTGCAGAAGGGTATCCCAGCTCGCGATCGTGAACGGTAAGTTTGTGAGTGCGAACGGTAAGTTCGAGAGCGCGAGCTGCCGCTCGGGTACAATTTCTACCTGAGCGGCAGGAATAACAGTACCAACTGCAGTTTGCACTGCACTCCGCTACTCGCGGAACTTCGTAGAGTTGTTTTATAACTTTGTGGAGTTCCGCGTAGCAAAACTCAGCCAACTACACCCAGGGTTATGTTACGCATGTACTTGCACCAGACCCCAATGCTCAGGAAGCAAGTGACGCAGATACTGGGGAACAAGAAACACAATGGTGGCATCTTAGCTGGATGTATGAGTACATGACTCTTGGATCAGTCTGAAATGTGTAGGTTAGAGAGACACATCTAGAATGGGCCAACTCAGCTTTTCATCATACTTGTGCTGGTAAAAGAAGCACAGCTAAGGTGGGTGAAAATGATCACATCTGCTATTTAAACCCCATTGCACATTTCAGTTTGTGGAGTAATTTATATAAATGGCCACACATTTTAATATCAGATTTGAGGAGGGCTTCGCCAGAACACTGTGAAGTGCATGAAGGGCCGTTTCTTTTAAAACATATCAATGTAAAGGCATTAGGCAGACGGGCAATGCCACAGCATGGGTTGTGAGTAGGCAGTAGCGGCCGGTGTCTCAATAGAGTGGCGGGAGAGAGAGGGGCAGATGGATGATGAGACAAATAAAGAGAAACAAAAAAACACTTACCGGCCGTATCGACACATCGCGCTCCCCTCCACTGCAGGCACAGGCTCCCAGAGTCCATCGCGGCCAATCCTGATGCTGCTTTCATGCTGCTGGCAGCAAGAAAGCAGCGTCAGGATTTGCCTGAGCACTCTCGATTTGCACTCCCAGTTAGCCTCTGCTTGCTCTCTCCTGCCCAGCAAGGCAGCTCGAGTTGGAGAAGGCTTCAATGCGCATGACCGTTTGGCTGCCTTGAGATGGCCGGCCAAACCCTCCATGAGAACTGATAACAGTGCAACACACTCCCCCTAGTGCCTGTCATCCCCCTGGCTCCACCCCAAGCCTCAGCTCGAGAGCAAAAAATAAACCAGCAAAAAAATAAACCATAACAGAGGGTTTATTATCGTTGTATTTTTCGTTATTATGGCTGCTGGCAGGGGGGCCAGCCGTTGCTGTGGCAGGGGGTGCCCACGCCTCTGTGCCTCGTGTCTGTGACACTGTCGCACACCGCGTGCTTCAGTGGCAGTGCATGCGAGGCGCAGAGATCTGTCTCGACACAACGAGCCTGAGGCGGGCTTCAAGCCACTTGGCAGAAGATTTACGTGAACGCGCAGGCATTCGCCTCCATTCTCGTTATTAACGTTTCTGGCATTACTCTTGGCCAGATAAATCAAAGCTTGACATAAAATACAAACACCGCATGGTTTACTGTAGTGCTGCTTTTCACACAGGCACTCTCTCTCTTCTAACTCTCTACTGTTTATCTCCCTTTCTCGCTCAATCTCTTTTTGGTTCCGTCTCAATTTTTCTTCCCTCTCTTCTCTTTCGTCTTTCTCTCTTTACCTCCGTTCCTTTCTCTCTCTCTTTCTTTCTTTTTCTCTCTCACGCTCTCTTCATCATCCTGTCAACATCTCTGTTTCCTTTCCTCTCGCTCGCTAGCTCACCCTTCTCCACCCTTCTCTTTCATTTCCTCCTTCTCCCTGCCTCTCCTCTCTCTCAATCCCTTTCCATTCTTCTCTCCTTTCTTATGCCTCCTCTCTCTGTGGCCTCGACATCCCTTTTAGTCTTTCGTTCTTACTCCCTCTCACCCTCTCCTTCTTAACCTCTCTATCCCTCGCGCTCTCCAGTCTCTTTTATCTCTCTCTCTTTTGTCTGTATTTAACGATGATGGGCCGCACGCAAAAGAAAAATTCAGGGGGCAAAATCTGCGAACTCCACCGGCAGAGTGGAGTTTACCCCCCACCCCTAATAAATATTCATGTAAGCTACTTACTAGCAAAGTTCTGTGCCGCAGGAATCTTCACCAATTCCATGAGTGCCAACAAGCACATGGAATCTGGATACCGTATGTTATAAGGCATAAGTACCCAGATAGAACTGTTTGATAATGTCCAGACTCAACTGTTTGCATGTTTTGGTAAACCACCTCCCCTCCATGGCAGTGGAGTCCAGAGCCCTGCATGCAGCCAGGAGTACATGTGATACCAACTCAACAAGTAATATGTAACAGCTCCAACACTGAATCAAACTGATCATTCCTGTTCCTCTGACATTCAACACAAAACATCAACAATCAACATGAAGTGCTACAGACAGAACAATCAACATGAAATACTACAGACATTGAACACAAAACATCTTCTTCAGCTATCAAAGGAAGCTGACAGAGGGATTCAATCTAAAAGGAATGCGGTTGCAGCTGGAGTAAAGTGAAGTGGTACCAACAGGAAGAGAAACAGGAAAAATCCAAATACAAAACAAAACACGAGGAGCTGTACACAGACAGAGCAACATGAAGTGCTGCAGAAAGGGCAATCAAGATGAAATACTACAGAGAGGGCACCACAAAGTGCTACATAGAGAGCAATCAACATGAAATACTACAGAGAGTGTCTCATGAAGTGCTACAGACAGAACAATCAGCATGAAGTGCTACAGAGAGGGAATCATGAAGTGCCACAGACAGCAATCAACATGAACTACTACAGAGAGGATGTCATGAAGTGCTACAGACAGAGAAATGAACATGAAATGCTACAGAGAAGGTATCATGAAGTGCTACAGACCCCGCAATCAACATGAAGTACAGCATAGAGGGCTTCATGAAGTGCTACAGATGGAGCAATCAACATGAAGTACTACAGAGAAGGTATCATGAAGTGCTACAGACAGAAATACTACAGAGAAGGTATCATGAAGTGCTACAGACCCCGCAATCAACATGAAGTACAGCATAGAGGGCTTCATGAAGTGCTACAGATGGAGCAATCAACATGAAGTACTACAGAGAAGGTATCATGAAGTGCTACAGACAGAAATACTACAGAGAAGGTATCATGAAGTGCTACAGACCCGCAATCAACATGAAGTACAGCATAGAGGGCTTCATGAAGTGCTACAGATAAAGCAATCAACATGAAGTACTACAGAGAAGGTATCATGAAGTGCTACAGACAGAGCAATCAACACGAAGTGCTACAGACAGCGCAATCAACAGGAAATACTACAGAGAAGCTATCATGAAGTGCAATAGATAGACCAATCAACATGAAGTGCTGCAGAGAGGGCTTCATGAAGTGCTACAGAGACCAATCAACAAGAAGTGCTGCAGAGAGGGCTTCATGAAGTGCTACAGACAGAGCAATCAACACAAAGTGCTACAGACTGAGCAATCAACATGAAGTGCAGCATAGAGGACTTCATGAAGTGCTACAGACAGAGCAATAAACATGAAGTGCTACAGACAGCGCAATCAACATAAAATACTACACAGACGGCTTCATGAAGTGCTACAGACAGCAATCAACATGAAGTGCTACAAAGAGAGCAATCAACATGAGATACTACAGAGAAGGTATCATGAAGTGCTACAGACAGAGCAATCAACATGAAGTGCTGTAGAGAGGGCTTCATGAAGTGCTACAGACAGCGCAATCAACATAAAATACTACACAGACGGCTTCATGAAGTGCTACAGACAGCAATCAACATGAAGTGCTACAGACAGAGCAATCAACATGAGATACTACAGAGAAGGTATCATGAAGTGCTACTGACAGCGCAATCAACATGAAATACTACAGAGAGGGCTTCAAGGGTCATATGACATCAAGGCTTATACAGGCCAGTTTCAAAGTATCCTATTGCACAAATTCACGCTGCTCCTTTCGCAAAACATCATTCACTGTAGAACCTGACCCTCCTTTTAAGTAACATGAACAGAATCAATGCCTATCTGCCCAACCTTCCAGACACCCCTCTCTGGCCACTAAAGATTGTAGTACAAGCAACAGAAGTTGAATCGCCAAGGATATTTGATCACATCACCCCATCTCTCTGCTACAATTGTGCCAGTGAGAGCGAGTGGTAGACACCACCACTCATTTTTGGACAACAGGACTAACATTTCATCAACTGACTTTCACCTAAACCAAGAGAGAGAAAAAAAATGTAAAAAATGGAGAAATAAGAAAAAAGAAAAAGAGAGAAATACTGTTACAAAGGGAGAAAGCAAGGGTGGAAAAAAGAACATGTAAGAGTGAAATAGAGAGACAAGAAGTGTAGGGTGGTTGGAGAAAGAGACATGAGGTCGAATCAAGAACAGCCAGACTTAGTATTTAGCAAACCCACATTCGGCAGTGCCACAAATTGGCTCCTAAGAAAAACTTTGGGCCCCTGCATCTATACTTGTTTCTTACAAATTAAGCACTGCCCAACTCTGAAGCAACTCCATTGGACCCCGCTTTCAGCTCACGATTTGTGATTTTCATGTTTCTGCCCTCAAAGAAGCCGAGGCCAATTTGCAGATGGACTCACATTCTCATGACTCAACAGCGTAACCCAAAGATCCAAGATGGTCAGTCTTGAAATCTCAAAAATCTCACCGTAAAGCTCACCTGCAAACAGGCCCCAATAGCGCGGCAAGCTCAGCACTCTGAGGCACACACTGAACATCACTTATGGACTTTTGCAGCCAGACAAGGGGGAAGGGTGGAGGGCATTGTCCTTGCATCATCAGTAGCATGGAGCCTTTGCCATGGCACTGAGCAGGCCTACTCATCATATGCTGTTCGGTGAGGAAATCATCTGTACCACAAATGCGCTCACTCCCTCAAATGCCTGAGGAGGGATAGCCAGACTGACTGCTTGCTCTCAACCCAGAAGCCTTCTCCCTTTTTAGGTCTCAGCCCAACAGAAAGTACAGCTGTTTCAGAAAGTTGAAATATGAATACATTTCACCTGTTGATTACCATTGGCTTTGTAGCTTGTAACTCACATTTTCTGGCTTTCTATTTGCTGGATTTATTTGCTTTCCAGATTCAGTACGTCCCTCCCGTTGCCTAAACTGTGTTTACTGTATTCTTTTATGAACTCCCTTTCTATAAACAGGCCTTTAAATCTTTTTCTTATCTTGACACATTTGCTGTGCGTTCAAAGGCTGAGGTCAAATGTCAGGCACTGTGTTTTGAGGGAGCTTGGTGTTTAATTTACTTTCTCTGACTTCAAAGTAAGAGGATGTATGTAACAATATTGCTGGTTACTTGGGATAGAAAAGAGGTTTGTTGAACTGTGTAAGTATTTCAGAATATAACAGAATTAAGAACACAAATGAAGCACATTTTTATTTTATTTATGAAGTGTGTTGGAAACAAATACTTTAATATTATTGTTAGAAATGGGATTCCCAAAACGAATCATTACACTTGCTAATGTAATTTTCATACATTTTTGTTTGTGCACTGTATACTTGTATTAGAAAGAGCGTATGTCGTTGCAAATGTAATGCTCATTACAATTGAAAATGTGATGCCTGTAATGGCAGTGTGCTGCCGTATCATGCATACCCCTCTCTATGCCACCCCACTCTACTCTACTCTGCACGACTCAGCACCTGCAATCTATGCCAATCCACTGTACGCCACTCTTGTCTACTCTGTACCACTGCACACTATGCCGCTGCACTCTATGCCACTGCACTCTACACTTTACTCTACACCATTGCACTCTATGCCACTCTATGCAACTGCACTCTATCCTGCACCACTCCACTCTATGCCAGTTCACTCTACTCTGAAAAAATCTACTCTACGCCACTATACTCCACTTTGCGCCACTCCACTCTTTGCCACTGCACTCTACACTACCCTACTCGTAACCACTGCACTCTATGCCAATGCACTGTACTCTATTCCACTGCACTCTACTCTGCATCACTGTACTCCACTGCTCTCTATGCCACTCTACTACACTCTACACCACTGCACTCTGACACTCTACTCTGCAACACTGCACTCTCCGCAACTGAACTCTATGCGACTCTGCACTGCTCCAATCTACGCTAATACATTGTACGCCACTGCACTCTATGGCACTGCACTCTACCGCACTATAGTCTACTCTGCACCACTCTATGCTACTCTACTCTGCACCACTCTATGCCACTGCACTCTATGCCACTTGACTCTACTCCACCTCACTCTATGCCACTTGACTCTACTCCACCTCACTCTATGCCACTTGATTCTACACTATACCACTGCCTTCTACATCACTCAACTCTATGCCACCCCACTCTGCACCACTCTATGCCACTGCATTCTATGCCACTGCACTCTACGCCACTACACACTGCGCCATTCGGCTCTATGCCACTCTACTCTGTGCCACTCCACTCTATGCCACTCCACTCAACAATGCACCACTCTAATCTACGCCACTGCTTTCTAGGATGCAGCATTGTATGCCCTGAATTCAATGCAACTGCACTCAATGACACTGCACTCTGTCACTGCACTCACTCTATGCCACTATACTCTGCAACATTCTACGCCAATGCACTGTACACCAGTCCACTCTACTCTACGCTACTCCACGCTATGCCACTGCACTCTACGCCACTACACTCTATGCCATTCGGCTCTATGCCACTCTACTCTGTGCCACTTCACTCAATGCCACTCCAATCGACAATGCACCACTCTAATCTACACCACTGCTTTCTAGGATGCAGCATTGTACGCCACTGAATTCAATGCAATTGCACTCAATGTCACTGCACTCTGTCACTGCACTCACTCTCTGCCACTATACTCTGCAACATTCTACGCCAATGCACTGTACACCAGTCCACTCTACTCTCTGCTACTCCACTCTATGCCACTCTACACAACTCCATAGGATGCCACTCCACTCTACAACACTCTTCTCCACTCTTCGACATTCCACTCTACCACATTCTACGCCACCCTCCTCTATCCCACTAGCTTTTAGCCATGCTGAACAGCAGCCACACTGGTGTACAACATGGCTAAAAACACATTGGCAAAGCCAATAAATAGCTCTTGCATAGGCGAGACCTATTGGTTGTGCCAATGCTTGTTCCCCCAAGCTATCACATCCCTCTCAGTTCTTCCATGTAATCTGTTTTATCAATGTCCCCACATATGTCTGAACACTGCATGTAGGGCATGTGTTCATTGTGCTACGTGCAGGGCCCCCCTTCTCTCATCGGGGTAATTCATGCCATCTGAATGAAACGATCGGGAAAAAAATGTATTACGCCTGCAACATGTACACAACTTCACGAAATTCTACGGATTTCTCAAACACTGAATTTCCATAAAGTTTCGTTCCACGTGACAGTGGTTTGGTCAAGAACAGTCTCACGGGAGCGCTCAATTTCGCATGGAGACAACTCCCCCTTCAACAGCCCTCTTGCTGACGTCTCGGTCTCGTGCGTATGCCCTCCGTTTCATTTCCGCGCGAGGTACTGATAAGTTTCACAAAATGTGACATATTTTTGTGAACTTTAATGGGAAAAATGTGGATTACTCACACACCAAATAATAATAAAACGAAATAAATAAATGAATGAATAGTACGGTATTTTCTCATGGTTATAGACCAGACTTCTAGTCTAGTTTGGAGGTCCGAGTTAGAATGTTGCCCAGAGATGGAGGGATGGTGGAGGCTGTGGGAGAACAGATGAAGGAAGAGAGGCGCGTGACGGCGCGTGACATGGCCGCCTGATGGAGAGCAGAAGAACAGCGGGAAGGAGAAGGCACGTGCGTGCATGTGAGGATGAGAATGGAGAGAAGGGAAAGATCAGAGGAGGGAGAGAGAAGATAATGTGGGAGAGAGATAGAGAAAATGGACGAGAGAGAGGGAAAGATGTTAAGGGAATAGATCAGTTAGTGGGAGATGGATGGTAAAAGGAAAAGAGAAGGTAAAATGAAGGGTAGGAGATTATGGAATATTGAGGGAGATGTAAGAGTAGAGAGAGGGTAATGGAGAGAGAAAGGGAGAGAGAGAGAGCGAGAAAGAGGGTGAAAGAGGGGGAGAGAAAGAGGGGGAGAGAGAAAGAGGGGGAGAGAGAGACTGAGAAAGAGGGAGAGAGACAGAGAGAAAGAGGGGGTGAAAGAGGGTGAAAGAGGGAGAAAGAGGGTGAGAGAGAGAGATAAAGAGGGTGAGAGAGGGGGAAAGAGAATGAGGGTGAGAGAGAAAGAGAGCGAGAGAGAAAGAGGATGAGAGAGAGAGAGAGGGTGAGAGGGAAAGAAAGAGAGAGAGAGAAAAGAGAGAGAGAGAGAGAGAGAGAGAGGCTGCGAGAGGATTAATCTGGCCTAATAAGAACGGCTCGCGCCGCCTTAATGCCTCTCCCGCCCCTGGCTCGGTGGCCGGCTCCTGAATCCATTAGGCTGTCAGTTCCAGCGCAGGCTGCTCGAGTGTAAATGAAGCCACGCAGCACTGGCCTGCCTGGCGCGAGCCGCCGCCATTAGCCCTCCGCCATGACGGCCGCAGGAGGAGCCCGGATGAGGGGTGCAAGAGGAACCCCTATTTTAAAATGAAGCGAGAGGTGCGTTGAAGAGGAGAGGGAAGTTGGGCTAGTGACGTCTTTGAAGTGGCTCTGAAAGGTGAGGTTTAGACGAGCAATGGAGGAGGGATAAGGAGGCCTGGCGGAGCCCTGCTTCCAAGAGATTCCTACCTCGCCTCTATGACATCAGACTGATATGTGGGGCCCTCGACTCAATTTCAAAACAGAGGTGTCTGAGAGGTAGGGTGACCAGATTTTTAGAAGCAAAAAACGGGACACAAAAGTAAGGCTAAAGCCTTTTGTCTTATTTTTATATCTGGCCTGTTCTGTTTTTTTCGGAGCCTTGTAAACACACCTATACATACATACATACACACCCACACACTTACAAGGCTATGTTCACATGACATTATATATGGCAAGACCTCCACCCCCTGCACCCTACTCCCTACTCTGTCTCCGCCACTGGGAGAAGGCAGCAGACTCTCCTGCCGGTCAGAAACCAATAAAATACTTCAATTATTCAAGACTTTAGATGTGCATGTGAAAGGACAGCATACATTTAGTTAAAATTAACAATAGAGTTGAGACAACCAGGACAGTCCTCTGAAAACCCGGGAATGTCTTGGGAAATCCGGGACGTCTGGTCACCCTGCTGAGAGGGTGGTATAACAGAACCACACAAGTGATTACATTGCATGCCTTAACAACGCGGTCTTTACCATGGCTGCGTCTTTACCATGCATGACGTTACCACATATGCCTTTACAATGAATTTCATGATTGGTAAAGTCATATGTCTGGTAAAGATTAAACCCCAACCCCCTGTCCTGAACTCTAAAACTTGGCCCCCCAGCACTAAAAATGACCCCGACCCCAGCCCTAAAAACACCCAGCCCCCCACCCCCGCCCTGAGCCCTAAAATCTGGCCCGGCCCTAAAAACTACCCATACCCCAGTCCTAAAAAGCCCCCAGCCCCCGTCTAGAGCCCTAAAACCGACCGCAGCCCTAAAAACGACCCAACCCTCCTGCCTTGAGCCCTAAATCTTGGCCCCCAGCCCTGCTCACCAAGCCCGCTCCTGATCCTTCCATTCTCAGGAATTTATTGGAGGAAGTGCCGCCATGTCTCCAAGACCTCCCACCCCCGCCTATTCACTCGGAATCTAGAGTGCTGACTGCCTTTACCACGCACATGCCTTTACCGCCTTTGCAGCGTAAATCATTGTAAAGGCATGCATGGTAATGGAACGCATGGTTCTGTCCGTGTTGTAAATGCTGTTTCCCATTTGAGAGGGTACCCATAACTCTCATAGGATGGCAATGGGCAGAAGTGCCGAACACCAATCACTAGCCACCTCAGTCCTTCCCGACTTTGAAAGGAGCTGCCTGTCCCCATTCATGTCACATGCTGCCCTGGGTGACGGTCATCATTCTGCACCTTGTCACTCCCTTCTACTCTCCCTCCTTCTGTTTGTCCCCACCATCTTGGCTACCTATACTCACACTTGCGCACATGTGCGCTACGCCCTTACTAACACATCCTTTCTGTCAGACCTGTTCTCCCCCTCATGCACCGTCTCTATCTCAGGTGAACCCTTCCTCCTTTCAGTCATTATGAATTTGCATTTTGAGACTTCTGTGTTCGTTTCCAGCTCCCTGCTGCTTGTCTCAGAAGCCTAGGACAGTGGCAGTGCCAGTGCATATGCCAACATCATTGACTACAATAGGGCATAAACTTCTCTCGCAGTAGGTAGACCGGTGGTTTAACACATATTTGTCCCACGAAGGAGCTCCAGCGTCCTGAGCTGTCTCAGGGAGTAAAAAAGCATTGTAGATCCGCCATTCCTTAGCGGCAGTGTGGGCCTGCTGACACTTATTTATGAAGACAGACCCACTCTTGACACATGTCCAGTTATCATCCTCCCCTCCCCAATCTTTTATTACTACTATCAACATGTTTCAGCCCGTGTCTGTTTACGAGCATTCATCAGTACAACTATGTAACACTGGCTCATATTTTTTTCAGTATGTAGTAAGCAATGCTAACTAGCACAGGGTATTGTACAATAACTTTGCAAAGTCATAGAAAGCAATGACAGAAGTGCATGTTTTCATCTACATTCATTTTGCCTTATGACTAAACCAAGCGCACATCATTGAAACCTGCCTGGAATATATGTAGCACACAAAGCTACTAGGATCTTTCTTGTTATGAGTGGATTGCAAGTAGAGAGTTTCAATTCCTATCTATTTTAATTATCTGCAAAAATCGTGGATTCATATTGGAAACAGCTTCTGAAATCCAGGAGTACATTTTTGCAAATGGATAATCTATTTCGTCTCAAGTGTGAACTTGTGTGGCTTTATACACTCTACAGCATTGTTAGTTTTCTTAACTTAACTTCCCCCTTTTATTTAAGTCTGTCCAATAGTAAGGTTTTACTTTAAAATGTTCCAGACATAACACAACCTTAAAACTCTCTAATGGACAAGATAGGTGAGACTGTTTTACAAAGGACTGTTTCCTGCTTTGTGACAGTGCAGCCAGGAAAGTAAGTTTTCTTAAGAATGGGGAAACCCTCTACACATCAGGTCTGACCATTTAAAAAATTGTCTGAGCCACAAAATGCAGTGATTAGACTGTCTTAGGTCTGGTCAAAGCCTTCACAAAAATCAATTTAAGGCGGTCGTATGTGGGGAAAAAGCTACTGGGTAAGTCAGGTTCTATAATTTACCTTCAATCCTTCGTGGTCGAATTTCAAAAATATTTGTATTTGTCAGATAGAATCCAGACAATTTCTATCGAAGCGATGGGGACTGGCTGGGATTGGAGCGACTCAGGCTGCATAGTCTCCAAGGGACCGCTGATTGTAATGCCATGGCTTCATAAGGCGATATCGGGCACAGATATTATCTGTTCCACCTAATTTCCCCTGCTCCAGAGAGATAAAGAAAAAAAGACAGAGGTTATCGATTTACAAAAAGTGCTACTGAGCATCAAGCCCAGCAGCCATCTGAGAGTGAAGGAGAGGCAGTGATGGGAAATCTCTTGGAAGAAATACTACACATCTGGAAAATGGTTGCCAAAAAAAACTCATTCTCCTATAGGATATGTCTCTGCATAGATCCCGTCTTCTGATAGGCTACCTCTGCAGCAAATCTTATTGGAGGAGGACACGAGTAGCACATAAATGGAAGAAGCAGAGCGGTTCCCACAGCAGAGCAGCTGCAGCATTGGCCAACCAACACTTGACATATCCTAAGCATCCAAATGCAGCAGATAAAGATGAGTAAATTACCAATCAGAAGCCCAAGAGGCTGCCTGACAGATGTCAGTGATGTCCAGGGCCATGAATAGAGCAGGCAGGGAAATATAACCTGCTTGTTGAACTGCTAAGGCCCTCACTTGTAATAAAACACCTTCCCCTAGTAATGTCCAGATTGCTCCGGTGAAGTGAAGCTTCGGGCAAAGAACTAAGGAATACTATGGTTTATTCAAACAGAAGTCCACCTCAAATAGAAGGAGACAAGCCCGGTGAAGGTGGAGAGAATCTAGGGAAGGGGAACTTGTTGTGATCAGTAATTTCTCATGAAGGAGTAGATACACACCCCTCTCAACTGTGGCAGGTGTGCCATAAACCATACCATCACTTTTATCAAATTCTTAGCGCAGATACCAGGCCGAAGCCTGTGTCAGACTCATAAACTGGTAATGCTAGTGTAGCACAACTAACCTGAACATCGCTGAGTGACACGGCCAAATCGAAATGCGGAAGCAGGCGTCTTCAAGATCCAGCGATATAACCATCGCAGCGTCCAATATCTGAAGGACCTGAGCAGGAGGCACCATTTAGATCTCTCACAAGAAGTGGGGGGAGGCATCTTCCCTTGAATATTGTCTCCTCTTAAAAATACCTAGATGGGCAACTATAACCAAGCTCTAAGAGAGGGGTCTTCTCAGTCACACATTTCTGAAGCCTGTTTGCACCAGAAGGACATCAATCTGGGGTCAGTTAACAATCTGACCCAAGGTCCCTCTAGAAAACAGGGCATCACCTCCACCTTCAGTGAGTCCTAAGGTGTAAAGGAACACACCCCAAAGGGACATGGAAGCACGCTTAGCTGATAACTACCCCGTGCCCCTCCTAAGCCCTTCCTTGTCTGAAATACTGTAGCTGATTTAACTTGAATAGTTACAGGGATGAATATTGAAACTACTAGCAACGCGCTTCTACGACTGAGGGAATGGTTGGGTGAGTGACACCAGCCTCGATGACTTGAATGTCCCCTGCTTTGTTTAGACTTAGGGCCTCATTACAATCTTGGTGGATGGGATACTCCATCACAAATGTGACCGACACCCCATCCGCCGAATTACAAGTTCCATAGCATATAATGGCATTGCAATTTGGCAGACCAGATATCAGTCACATTTGTGATGGAGTAACCCTGTCCGTCTCTATCTATCTATCTATCTATCTATCTATCTATCTATCTATCTATCTATCTATCTATCTATCTATCTATCTATCTATCTATCTATCTATCTATCTATCTATCTATCTATCTATCTATCTATCTATCTGTCTGTCTGTCTGTCTGTCTGTCTGTCTGTCTGTCTGTCTGTCTGTCTGTCTGTCTGTCTGTCTGTCTATCTCATGAAGGATGTCATTAAACATATCATGAGTGATGTAATATGTGAGGTCAAAACCAGGGCAGGGGTCTAACAGCTAGAGACATTGACCTCGAAGCTGGGGAATCAGGTAAGAGTCTCTGCAGAGATGCTCAACATCCTGTGATTCTGGGCAAAACACGTAATCTCCCCGTGCCTAACAAAAAATGAAAAAATGAATGTGTCCATCTGTAACGAAACGGCTGCTCATGTAAAGCACTCTGATACCTTCAGGTTGGGTTTGCTCTTTATAAAACTAAAAAAAAAAAATATGTTAACCTCAGTAAACTATAACTGGTGAATTTCAATGGTTGTTTGAATTTAAAATGATATTTTGTAGCTTACATTTTCACCTAACCATAAAGTCCTGAATTTTGAGTTGTTTTTTTTAATGCAACGCAAGCTATCATTACCATACTTCCATATAAAGTACCTTTAACATTTGGCGGTGGATAAATTGTAAATGAAAGTTATAACTATAACTTAAGAATTTTTTTAATTTGTGTAGTATAAACTTGGTTTGCATAGGTAACATACGTTTTCCTAACTACAACTAAGCTTTAACCTTTTTTTAATTAGATAGATAGATAGATAGATAGATAGATAGATAGATAGATAGATAGATAGATAGATAGATAGATAGATAGATAGATAGATAGATAGATAGATAGATAGATAGATAGATAGAATAAGAAATTACTTCAAAAAATGTGATGAAGTACGGACGCTACTGTGTGTGGTTCGATGATAATAAGTCAATGGCCTTATGGGTGCCACAGAGCGCTTCTATAGAGCTGTATCATCACATCAGGTGACACCTTGAAAGCCTGGTTCTGCAGTTTGCCTGGTACCCCTTAGGCTCCTTCTTGGTATTAAGCTTTCCTTAACCACTTTGGCACTGGTGGTATTTCAGTAGATGGGGAATCTGACGCACGAATTATCCAAAAGAAACATGCTGCATAAATGGACAGGGAATATAGGAATCTATAACAACCAGTGACAAGAAGAGGGGAAAGAAGCAGCAAAAGCCAACTCTACAGAGCAAGCAGGGACAGGGTGAGTACCTGCATGTAGCGGCTGAGGGCAGTGGGTGCCAGATGCAGGCAGAGAGAGGAAGGACAATCCAGTTGCACATTGGAACTTGTGAGAGGGAGAAGGACAAAAACAGATATTGCATGCATGGGTAAGACTCCATGAGTGGGCACCTCTACATTTTAATGATGCCACCAAAAGTTGTGAAATTTGTGAATTGCACATTACAGGAATTTTACACTACTCAATTTTGAGACTTTTTTAAATACCTTAAGATTAGTTTGAGCTTATGTATTGCTGAGCAACATCTCCTCGTGAACCAAGCATCGGCAGGTGAGTACACTTCACAAGCTGGAGACTTTGCTTCACACATTAACATAGGTGGTAAGAGCCAGTGTCTGAAGAGGCAGAGGACTCTGCCATAGGTATGCACTTGAAGGAGATGGAGACCCCACCAAGGGCTGTAGAGAGATGAGGCACTGACAGCTGGTAAGTACACTCCACAAGCTGGAGACCGTGGTTTATATACTAACATAGGTGGGAAGAGCCAGTGTCTGCAGAGGACTCTGCCATAGGTATGCACTTGAAGGAGATGGAGACCCCACCAAGGGCTGTAGAGAGATGAGGCACTGACAGCTGGTAAGTACACTCCACAAGCTGGAGACCGTGGTTTATATACTAACATAGGTGGGAAGAGCCAGTGTCTGCAGAGGACTCTGCCATAGGTATGCACTTGAAGAAGATGGAGACCCCACCAAGGGCTGTAGAGAGATGAGGCACTGACAGCTGGTAAGTACACTCCACAAGCTGGAGACCGTAGTTTATATATTAACATAGGTAGGAAGAGCCAGTGTCTGCAGAGGGCTCTGCCATATGTATGCTGTTGAAGAAGCTGGAGACCCCACCAAGGGCTGTGGAGACTAAAAACTCCAACAGTTGGTAAGCACACTACACAAGCTGTAGACCTTGCTTTATGTACTAGCATAGGCATGAAATGCAACAGTTGGAAGAGGCAGAGGGCTCTGCGTAGGTCTGCCCTTGAAGAAGCGGGAGACCCCACCAAGGGCTGCAGAGACAGAAAGGCCCCAACAGCTGCTAAGTACATTCCCAAACTGCAGATTTGGGTTTAAGCAGTAACATAGATGTGAAGAGACAAGAGGATATCCTTCAAGCTCCTCATCCACTCACAGAAGGCACTCCACAAGACCGGCCCTGCCTACCTCAACAGACGGCTCTCCTTCTACATACCCAACCGCCAGCTACGCTCCGCCGACCTCTCACTAGCCACCGTCCCGCGCATATGAAGAACAACCACCGGCGGGAGATCCTTCTTCCACCTCGCCGCCAAAAATGGAACACCCTCCCACTGAGCCTACGACAGACCCAAGACCTGCTGACCTTCAGGAGGATACTCAAGACCTGGCTGTTCGATCAGTAGCACCCCCCCCCCGTGCCTTGAGACCCTCACGGGTATGTAGTGCGCTTTACAAATAACTGATTGATTGATTGATTGATTGAATGATTGATTGAAGAGACGCGTCTGAAGAGGTAGGTTGATTCAGTGAGGTGTATGTAGGGACAACAGCATTAATGTTATCAGATGCTCCAGGCCAAATACTCATACCCCATTTCGCATGCCAAAAATCAATAAACCATGTGCTATATCCCATGCGCTAGAGTTTGTCCCAAATACCCAGGTAGCATGCTCTAATGTGTATACCCCAAACCGCTGCTTCTTGCGCCCTGACACTTACACCAGGCCCCACAATAGACACTGCGTGCTCTGCTCCTCGTAGTCTACACCTATTCCAATATCCCATTGCCCGCACCCCAGGTCCCATCCTCTATGTCAAGAACTACATGACCCATAGTCTAACCTCAACACTCTTTGCCCCATGCCTCACAGCCTATATTTGATGCCTCATACCCCATTCCATAAACCACCTTCCACATGGCTAAAGCCCCTTCTGTGGCCCACACCGAATGCCACGTGGTCTTTGCCCCATGCCACACACCCCATGGTCCACAGTCCACGCCGAAGACTTTATATACTACGTCCATATCCCATGCACCATATGGAATGTACCAAACAAAATTGCCCAAGCCTGATGACCTTTGCCCCACACCACATTCCCCACAGCTTCTAGCCCTTACCAGCAGCTCTGGGTCCCAAACCCATGCATATTCCCCATGTTCCAGCCCTGTGCCCTAGACTCCATGCTCATTACGTCCTGCCTCACACCATGAGCCAAAATCTACTCCCATCTCCCTGCCCCTACCCTATATATAACCCATGCCCCATACTCTTTTTCTTTTCTTTTTTTTTTTCTTTTTTTTTTTTTTCCGCTTCCTCCCTCCCCCACCTCAAAATGACAGCCCCATACTCAATGCCATCGGAAATACTTCCATATGCTATGCCTCATTACTATGGGTAAGCGTCTCTGGTGTATAATTCTCTCTAGCATAACTACTTGTAATTGCATCAAAATTACTCGCAATTATGTGTAATTACGTGAGAAGGGTGATCCAGTATTTAACTCTATTTTCTTAGCGTAAAATGCACCCTTGCATCCAAAAAGAGCCAGAGGACGCATTTGCAATAAGAAAATAGCACTAAATACTACAGGTCATGAGCAGTAGTAGCCAGCAGCCGCTCGCGCTCCCTTACATCGTTGCTCCTCTGATCCTACTGCAGGATTTTTGCCTCAAAATACTCTTCATTACCCAAATTGACAAAATCGCGTAATTTTGCATCACAAGAGTAACGTGTAATTACTGATATGATTCTGATTACTCTGCCGTAATTAAAATGATACCCAGGCCTACTCATTAGTCGTGAATCATAATGCCTCCCTCGCAGTGGCGTAAAATAGGACCCCGCAGCCCCTGCGGTGCGAGGGGGGACCCGAGCTCAAGGGTACCCCCTCAGCACAGAACCCTGCCCTGAGAGCTCCTGACTGACTCTGGGGGGTGGGGTGGGGGGTCCTCCATGTACTTTGCAGGGGGCCCCCCTCAAGATTCGTTATACCACTGACTCCACGCTCCATGCACTATACCCATTCGACATACCCTTTTGCACAAAAGCCTCGTGCAAGCACTCACTAGGCCACATTTTCCATACCTCAGAACCATAAACTGTACCCAGATTCCGCAAACTTCACATCACATAACCAGATCCCATGACCCAGAGTCCCACAACGCATGTCACATACCCCATACTGCATACCACATATCACACGCGCGATACCCAAGCCCATGGCGTCAAAGCCTATACCGCATACCCGACACCAAAGAATCGTCAGATCTCCAGCCGGGCACGAGATATTGTTTTCACCTCTTCCCCCATGCCTCGTGCAGAAGGCTCCCAGTCTCTGCTCGATCGATGCCCCTTCCTGCTCCGGAGGGAGGCCTCCCAGAGAGCGAAGGAAAAACTTCCTGGCTGCCGAGAACCAGAATAAATTGCATTTCTTTGACCCCCGGAGCCACCAGTTTGCGGAGCGCCGAGGCGAAGGAATTCAATATTAGACACAGTGGCTTAGCCGGCCCGCGGGAGGCGCAGAGCTTTGCGCGCGGAGCGCATGTTTGTTAAGCAAAGGCGGCTCCGTCTCCCGGGGAGATGGGGGCCTGTCTCACTCCTTCACAGACTAAGTGGATAATGAGAGAACGAGGAATCATTCGCCTTCATAGACCCACGTTATTCAGAGCAGGACGTGGCTGGCGGAGAGGCACAAACTTCAACCCATATCTGCGCAAAATGGGGAGCGTCTCGAGCGCGGTGGAAGGGAGAAGGGGCACAGAGCGGCTGTGTTTGCCAGAGAGGAACCGCAACAAGCAAGCAACACCAGAGAGGGAGACAAGACTCGGAGTACTTCACCAGGGGTGCCCGGAGGGGACTATCCTCCCCTCCTCCCCACGGCACCCAAGATCTACATTGCAGAATACAGCACAGCACCATGCGCAGCAGAGACAGACGCAACCCTGCACCATGGGCAGACGCCAAGTGAGGCAGACTGTCGGTGCTGCGCAGGCGCGTTAGGCTGTGAATGCAGCACCATGGACAGAGGCTGCTAGGCTTGAAACAGCACCACGTGCAGGCGCTGGGCGAGGTGTACTGCCAGTGCAGCACCACGGCAGAGACTGTTTGAGTGCCAATGCTGTACCAGTGGACAGAGGTCGCTGCAGGACTTAAAGCAGCACAATGTGCATGGTGTGTCTGAATGTCAAAGTCAAAGTCAAAAAGCTTTATTTCGATAAAAGTCATTATCATAAAAGCAGCTCAGTGTATAAAAAGTTACAGTTAAGAACAACAGTAATCAATTTAAAAAGATTTTATATCTCTGTTCCAACATTTAGAAAGAGCAATAGTTTCAAAAAATGTTTGTTCAGTTAAGCTAGCCAACTAGTTGGTTAAGTTTTAGAGGTTAAACAATTGTGGCAGCATTTTCAGTTTAAGAAATTTTTCTAAAAAAGAATTAAACAGATTGTTTTAGCTTTTTGGCTCGGATAGCCCAAGCCCAGGATAGAAACTTGGCTAGGGCACAAGCATAGGGTACGCTACTGTCCGAAATAAGTATCCTGATTGCCACATCATGACTTCTAGTCCCCAGCTGACGGCATAGGTTTTTGAGCCAGACCCTCCTTGGAGTAGCATATTCGCCGCACACAAACATAAAATGTGCTAATGTTTCCGGTTTAACAAGACACGATGGGCATAGCTCAGACATTTCCATACAGGATTTCCATCTTTTAGTAAAGGTGTTAAGTGGTAAGGTTCCCGTTCTAAATCTAAAATACAAGGCCCTATCAAAGGGTTTTCCAATTGCATCCAGGTACAGTTCCCGCCTGGGACAGTCTTTGAACCTCAGAAAATCCTCTGTTAGCCTGCCCAGGGAGGTGCTAGAGTTTCTTTGAGAACAAATCCAGTCCCAATAAAGCTTTTTAAGTGTTTGCTTTGGGGGTGAAGTTCTACTTAGCCATGATTCAAGTTGACCCAACTTAGTTAATAAGCTTTTCATGTCTTTTAGCCATTTGATTTTATGCCAGCTTGATGATGACATGATTTCCTTGAGGCCTCTGGCATATCCGCTTAGTTCTTCTACCCGCCAAATACGGGCCCATAATAATAAAGGGCGAAATTTCGCGATTTCGCCAATCTGGGTACAGCCAAGGTCCATGAATAAAGGAAGTGTCGGGGTGCCTTGTGGAAGGGACATTATTTCTCTGCAGAATTTGTTCTCAGATCTCTGCAGAGCGTCAGTGGACGAAGAACCCCAGAGTTCCGCCCCATAAAGGGCAGAGCTAACTCCTTTAGCTGTGTAAATCTCAAGGACTGTTCCTATAGGCCTTGTTGTACTGGAACGTTGCTCTCTCAATAGGGCACCTGTAATCCTTTTGTGGCTCAACAGCATTTTATCTAGGTGTGGCGTCCAGTCCATTTTATCCGAAAGGCGTATCCCAAGGTAATCAAAGACCTTTACCCTTTCCAGAAGCTCAGCGTTTAGGGAGGGGGAACGCACATGTTGTTTCGGTGGATTGAGGACAAGGTACTTGGTTTTGTTAGTGTTTATTACCAGACCTCGTTTGGTACAAAATGATTGGAAATTATCCAAAAGTCTCTGGAGTCCCATTGGGGTTTTGGAGATTAAAAGCGTATCATCCGCGAAGAGGAGGGTCGGTATGCGTTCGCCAGCCAGGGATGGCTCATCAGATGGATGTTTGAGGAGATGCTCAACCACCCCATTGATGTAGAGAGAGAAAAGGGTGGGAGCCAGAACACATCCCTGGCGGACTCCTCTCTCGACCGGAATACTGCCCGTTTTCTCCCCTCCAGGGCCCCACCTAACCTGGGCAAAGCTGTCCTGGTGTAGTCTGACTAATAGGGATAGTAGATAATGTGGCAGCCCCATGTCAGCAAGTACTTTCCATAATAGGTCCCTAGGTACAAGGTCAAAGGCAGTCTTTAAATCGATAAACGCGAGATAAAGACTGCCCTTGCCTATAACCACAACCTTCCAATATACCATCATGAGCCTGAATGCCTGCTCAATCGTTCCAGTACCCACTCTAAAACCTGCCTGGAAGTCGGAAAGGATTTTATTTTCTTCTACCCAATTTAGGATTCTAAGTAACAAGACTTTGCCGACAACTTTTTGGCAGGTATCTAACAAGCTGATCGGCCTATAGTTAGATGGGTCATCCCTCGAACCTTTCTTATGGATGGGGACCACCTCCGCCCCTTTCCACGACGAGGGAATAGGGGCACCCCTACAAATGGCAACAAGAAGGGAGTGGATCAATTTGCCCCATTTGGTGCTATCGGATTTTAGCAGGTCCCCGGGAATCCCATCAGGTCCGGCCGCTTTTTGTGGAATGATAGAGCTTATTGCGTATTCCACTTCCTTTAGCGTAAAATCAAAGTCAGTGGGGCAGAGTGCATAGTTTGTGGTAGGCAGGGATATAGCAGACCCTCTCCCGTTGGAGCCATCATGGCAGGAGTAGAGTTTGGAGAAGTGGTCCTCCCACACCTGGCTTGAGATGTTACAGGTTAGCAGATCACTGTCTGGTCTGTTACGTGCCCTTATAGTGTCCCAAAAATATTTAGAATCTTTTTTCAGGCTGGCTTCTTTAAGAGTTAACCAGTAGGCATCTTCCCACTCCCTTTTGGCCAACCACAAGACCTTTTTATATTCCCTTCTAGCTATTTGAATTGATAAGGGGGACTTCCCTTTAACTGCCTCAATTAGACATGTCTTGGCCTTTCTGCATGATGCAGAATACCAATCATGTCTACCTTTGGGTTTGGTTAGAGGTTTGGTTTTCCCTATAATCCCTTTTGCCCAGAAAAGGTCCCCTATAGTTTTTACGGCTACTTCGTAGATAGTTGTTACCTTATCTGCTGCCATAAATAAATCTATGGAGCTGATTACATCTTGTGTGCCATTAATCACCTCTTCAATAGTGGACAATTTATTAGTATTGCACAAGATCTTATTCCACTTAAGGCGTCTTCCACAAGAGGAGACAGTAATCTCCTGTGGACAGCTCGGTGGTGCTAGCGGCACTCTGGTGGACCAAGAATTCATTAGGGTTAGGGAAAGTGAGTTATGATCACTCTCTATGGTAGGAATAACAACCATATCGATGACCGAACTCCAGAGCCCCCGGTCCAGCAGAATATAGTCTATCCTTGTGGAGTGACCAACTCTGTTGAACGTTGGGGCACCCATCTGATCAGAACGTGTGCGGCCATTGGCTGCTCTTAATCCAAACTCTAATGTAAGTGCATTAAGCTGTATTGCACTACGAGTCCAGCGCTTAATGGGTGGGATAGAGAGGATGGGAATACCCCACCTACTGTCCTCTTCTCCTAAATCGGGTATTCCTTCTAGGGGGAGTGGCTCATATGTGCAGTTGAAATCTCCTGCTATTATGATATGGCCAGGTTCGCTATGGTCCCCTAATTGGGCCTCAAGTTCCGCTACTGTTGGTGAGATGCACCCATTTTTGGAGCCTCTAACATAGACATCGTAGAGATCTACAAGTAGTCCCCCATATTGGCCCGATAAAGAGATACCAAGGATATCTGGGTTTCCTGCCTTTTTTATGGTTATCCGACAGTTGAGCGAAATGCTTACCCAGATGATAAGCCCCCCTGATGGCCGCCCCTTCCCTGCCTTAGGTTTTACAGCTGGTGTAAAAAATGTGACAAACCCGACACGGTGCAGTGGCTCAGTGATCCAGGTCTCTTGGAATACACAAATCTTGTGGGCGTCAATCAGGACGTTCCACTCCGGGAGGCCTAATTTCCTAGAGATCCCCGCAAGGTTCCAACTAAGAATTTTTATCTCGCCATGTGTTGGATCACCGTCGGGGATGGTAATAATTTTAGAATTTGGTGGGTCTGCACTGTCCCTAGTAAGTATGTGGGCAAGTGGTATTAGGGGTGCCTCTGTTGGGGATTCAGAACATATGGGAAGAGATGTGGCTGGCGAAACATCCTCCATATCGTTATTGGTGATAGTGAGATTTATGTCTGGACCTTCCATGAAGTTGAGTCAGTCTACCTCATCTAGCACACAGTATCTATTTGGATGAGCGAATTGTGAATACGAGGGATCGAAAGAAGGGGGCAAGTCCTGCCATGGCTGTTGCCAATGATGGTTAGCGAATTGTGGAGGCTGAAGGGGTTGCTGCCACTGCTGGGCAGCCTGATATAGGGGTGGTGGGTGTTGGAAAGGTTGTTGCCACTGAAGACTAACATGATGTGGGAATAAAGATGAGAATTGTGGTGGTTGTTGCCAGTGTTTAGTGGTATGTTGCGGGGGATACACAGACCCTCTGTTAGTTGGAAAAGTAGGCCGATGGGGATTTAGTCTTGGCGGCATGGGAAGGAAGTAAGACAAAGGGAGTGGATTGATTTGGGTAGCAGGACCACTATTGGGTGTATTGCATATGTAGCTGGCTGCCCCTATATCCCTAAAGTTAACTGTAATTACATCCCCTGCTATTGTTTTCTTACTCCTGCCCACCCAGTCCCCTCTACGCACTGTAAGAATTTCACCACTCATATTGCTAGGTAAAGGTTTGTGTAATTGAAGCCACTGAGCACATTTGTTTTTTAGCTCTACAAAGGTTTCTTTTACTCCCTCCTTCAGTGGGGGAACGGCTGTCAGCACAACCACAAAAGGAGAGACTTCCGGTGGCAGGCTAATTGACTTAAAGCGCGCCTGCTTTGGCTTAGAGCCTTCGGGCTTGTTTGTAGAGTGAGGAGCTACAGGGTTAGTAGACTTCCCTGTGAGATCTTTTGCTTGTAAGTTGGTAGTTTTATTCCCACCAGCAGATTGTTGCAAAGCCGAAGTAGGACCCACCGCCTTCAGAGTAGATAGGGGTGGGGATTGAGCATAAGTGTTCCCTGTTTGGGACAGGTGTAATACGGCTGAACCCTTGGTAGCTGATGGTATTTTTGCCTTGTTAGATGCATCTTTAGGGAGCTTGACGCAAGGTGAAGGTTTGGGAAGCGTTTCTTTAATCCCTTGTGACTGAATAGACCCAGGCCCATTCATCTTATTAGGCCATTTCGAAGTTATTAGCGACGTGAGTCTGTCAAGTTTGGAGATTAAAGGCTTTATTTGCGCTGCTATTGTGGCCTCAAGGTCCAGTTTAAGATCTGTTACCATGTTTTCAACCCAGCAGGGTATGCCTGACGCCAGGTGCGGGGTAGGCGATATCAAGTTGTGATTCCTGGCTTTAGCTTTGGGTTTTTCCTTAGACTTGGTCTTGGACGCCACCTTTGTAGGAATAGTAACCCTGCCCCCAGTGTCGATAGGTACAGAAAATGTTCCTTTGTCCATTTGCCCATCTAGGCTTGGCTTCGTCTTTTCAGATGTCTGGCAGACTTCTAGATCTGGGGTAGCCTCAAGATCAACATAAGATGGATCCAAGTCAGATTGGGTGACTGACAAATCAACAGCGTTCGGAACTGTGAATGCGCCAGCGGTGGTCAAGGGTAGGGATAAGGAACAATTAATCAAAGCTTGCTGGGAGGGTGAATTTGCGTTTGCAAGAGAGCCCAAGGAAGAGCGCTTAGCGTTCATGAGGTCCAAGGAAACTCTTTTTTCCAGCAATATAATACTTTTATCGATGGTCTCATTCACCCGTGAAATAAAAAGATCTATAGGTCCAGTCACTTGTGCTACCGCCATGGCTTTTTTAGTACAGCTTCTAGTTCTATCGCGCATAGTTGACATCTGTGGTGCTGGGCCAGATGCAAGAAGGAGCCTCTCAGAAGCGGTAAGTGATAGGGCTAGGAGGCAGGCACTATGTGTTTATAAAAGAGATGGAAATCACAGTTCCGCCTACCTTGCCAACGGATGAAGGACGAAGATACCGGGGTTCAGGGCCAGGGCCGTCCTCTGCCGTCCTTGAGCGGCCTTAAACGCCCCGGCCTTTGCCCCGCGCGCGTCCCGCGTGCGCGTTGCTGCCTCAGCTTATCTAAGGAGAGGTCAAGTAAAGGGGGCGGGAAGAGGACCAGCTGCGGCCGATCCGCGCCGCTAAGCACGCTGGTCCTCGCAGTCCCGCCTCTGACCTTAGTGACCAGCTGTTGGTTTCCAGAAAGCGCGTTGGTGCTCATGCACGTCGAGGGACAAGAGGCTAAGTCCACAGTATCCAAAGTCTTTGCCTACGAGCGGCACCCGCAAAGCGGGGGCCGTGAGGCGTGGCGAAGTGGCCGGCGAAGTAGCTGGAGAGCAACAGGAATCAGGAATCAGGCGCAGCACTCCAAACAGTAATCGTTCTAACAAAGATACTGGTAGTAACTCCGGCCGTTTAGGGAGATGTTTTAACGGCTTCGGCCGCAATCGTTATTAAATTGTGGCTTCTACCGGCTTCTACCGCATTCAGGAAAGTAAAAATGGTGGCTCTGGCCGTATTTTTGAACCAACACACATGGTACCTGCCGCGATAACACTCTGCCGTGGTAGAGAATACTCTTGTCTCCTGCCGCGCTGGCGAAGGCTCGCGGGTTCAGCCGCGCTGGCGAAGGCTCGCAGCTCCAACCACACTGGCAAAGGCTCGCGGGTGCAGCCGTGCTGGCGAAGGCTCGCGGCTCCAGCCGCACTGGCGAACACTTGTGGGTTTAACCACGCTGGTGAAGACTCGCGGCTCCAGCCGCTCGCGAAGGCTCGCAGGATCAGCCACGCTGGGGAAAGCTCGCGGCTCCCGCCAGCGCTGGGGAAGGCTCCCACCGACGCTGGTGAATACTCCTGCTGGCGCTAGGGAACTTCTCACGGCTTCTGCCGCTGCTGAGGTTGGCTCACAGCTTCTGCCGCTTTAGAAAATAGTATTGGCGGCTCCTGCCGCTGCTAAAGTTGACTCGCGGCTCCTGCCGCCATAGGGAAAGGCTTTCGCGGCTCCTACCGCTACAGAAAGGCTCTTGAGGCTTCTGCCACTTTAGAAAAATGTTTTGGCGGCTCCTGCCGCTGCTGGAACCGACTTGCGGCTCCCGCCAGCGCAGGAAATGACCCTTGTGGCTCCTGCTGCTGCTGAAGGGCTTCCGCGGCTCCTGCTGCTGCTGAATGCTTCTGCGGCTCCTGCCGCAACGGGGAGGCACTCACGGCTTCCAGCAGCCTCTTCTTGAATCGTCCCTGGAAGACAATTCCAACACTGACTCGCGCACGCCCGCCCAGGGTAGAGCACTTAGTGGTTTGTCTGAATGTAAATGCACCACCACGGACAGAGGCTGCAAGATTCGAAGCTGCACCATGTGCAGTAGACAGGATAGGAAAACTATTGACGCGGCGCGAAGTGCAGGTGCGTAAGACTGTAAATGTAGCACCATGGACAGATGCTGCAAGGCTCGAAGAAGTGCCATGTGCAAGGACTGCAGAATGCAAATGCAGCACCATAGCAGAGGCTGTTCACATTTCAGTACAGAGAGGACCCACAAGACTCTAAGCTGCACAATGTGCAGGCTGTGCAGACAAGCAAAGCAGCCCCATGGACAGAGCACCAGGCCTACAATCAGCACCAAGTGCATGTGATTCAGTTTCTAAATGTAGCTGCAAAAATAGAGGCTGGAAGATAAAACTTGGTACCATGTGCAGGAGCTGCAAGACCGCTAGGGAAGCACAGTGGCTAAGAACCTCTAGACTGCCGAAAGAGTACGGACAAGAGAGGGGCCAAGACTGCCAATGCCGCACCATGCGCTAAGACAGCAAGACTGCCAATGCAGCACCATGGCCAAGGACTGCAAGACTGCTGAATGAGTACCAACAAGAGAGGGGGCAAGACTGCCAATTCAGCCCCATGGCGAAGGACTGCAAGACTGCCAATTCAGCACCAAGGCCAAGGACTGTAAGACTGCCAATTCAGCACCATGGCCAAGGACTGTAAGACTGCCAATTCAACACCATGGCCAAGGACTGTAAGACTGCCAATGCAGCACCATAGCCAAGGACTGCAAGACTGCCAATTCAGCACCATGGCCAAGGACTGTAAGACTGCCAATGCAGCACCATAGCCAATGACTGCAAGACTGCCAATCCAGCACCATGGCCAAGGACTGTAAGACTGCCAATGCAGCACCATAGCCAATGACTGCAAGACTGCCAATCCAGCACCATGGCCAAGGACTGCAAGACTGCCAATCCAGCACCATGGCCAAGGACTGCAAGACTGCCAATCCAGCACCATGGCCAAGGACTGCAAGACTGCTGAATGAGTACCAACAAGAGGGGGGGGGCAAGACTGCCAATGCGGCACCATGGCCAAGGACTGCAAGACTGCTGAATGAGTACCAACAAGAGGGGGGGCAAGACTGCCAATTCAGCCCCATGGCGAAGGACTGCAAGACTGCCAATTCAGCACCATGGCCAAGGACTGTAAGACTGCCAATGCAGCACCATAGCCAAGGACTGCAAGACTGCCAGGGCAACATAGTTGCCAAGAACTGCAAGACTGCCAATGCAGCACCATGGCCAAGGACTGCAAGACTGCCAGGGCAACATAGTGGCCAAGAACTGCAAGACTGCAGAAAGAGTACCAATAAGAGAGGGGGCAAGACTGCCAATGCATCACCCTGGCTAAGGACCACAAGACTGACAATGCAGCTCCATGATCAAGGACCACAAGTATGCCAGGGCAGCACTATGGTCAAGGACTTCAAGACTGCCAATGCAGCACCATGGCCAAGGATTGCAAGACTGCCAATGCAGCACCATGGCCAAGGACTGCAAGACTGCCAATGCAACACCATGGCCAAGGACTGTAAGACTGCCAATGCAGCACCATGGCCAAGGACTGTAAGACTGCCAATGCAGCACCATGACCAAGGACTGCAAGACTGCCAATGCAGCACCATGGCCAAGGACTGCAAGACTGCCAATGCAGCACCATGGCCAAGGACTGCAAGACTGCTGAATGAGTACCAACAAGAGAGGGGGCAAGACTGCCAATGCAGCACCATGGCCAAGGACCACAAACTGCTAAAAGAGCACCAGTGACAGAGTGGTCAAGACTACGATTGCAGCTCAATGGCCAAAGACCGTAAGTCTGTCAGGGCAGCACAGTGGCTAAAGACTGCAAGACTGCCAGAGAGTACCTATAAGAAAGGGAGCAAGACTGCCTATGCAGCACTGTGGCCAAGCACCACTAGAGCGCTAAAAGAGCATCAGTGAGAAAGGCTGTAAGACTGCCAATACAGCAGCAGGGGTTCAGGTGGTGAGGCTCATATGGGCAGTCACTGCAGACTGTCAATATAGCACCATGTGCAAGGACCACAAGACTGTCAAAGGAGTATCAATAACAGAGTGGGCAAGGATGACAATGCACAACAGTGGCTAAGGACCAAACAACTGCTAAGAGAACAGAGTGGTCAAGAGTACCAATGCAGCGCCACAGGCAGTGGCCACAAGACTGCCAAAAGAGCACGTGTGACAGACGTGGCAATGCTGCTAATGCAGCACCATGGGCAAGGACCGCAAGTATGCCAGAAGAGCATCAGTGATGAGGGCTGCAACACTGCCAATGTAGCAGCATGGGTTAGGGTGGCAAGGCTGAAAGGAACGCAATGAACAGTCATCTCAGACCCACGGGCACTGGTCACAAGAAGTAATTCAGCGACACTTGCAGAGTCTCCAGGACACGAATCAGTACCATGAGCAGAGACGACATGATCAAATAAGCACCAGTGACAGGGGAGGCAAAGCTGTCAGAGCTGCACTATGGACAGGAGCTACCAGCCTCAAAACAGCACCATGCACAACCGACGCAAGACTCCCAGCAGCACTACGGACACAGTCTGTGCAAGTGAAATCAGCACCAATGACAGGGGCTCCACGACTGTCAGCGCCAGCTAAAGGCAGCAACTGCAAGGCTCATTTCAGCACCATTGACAGGTCTGCAGAACTGTCAAAGCACCACCGATGGTGAGGGATGCAGGCCTCAAATCTTCGTCATGGGGCAGGAGGAGAGGGAGGGGCTGCAAGATGGTCCAATCAGCACTGTGGACTGGATGTGCATGATCTAAAAGGCCAGCATAGGGAGGAGATGCAAGATTATCATAGGCGCAATAAGAGCCAATCAGCACCATGCTGAGGGACTCACGACGGCCACAGCAGAGGCATTGGTAAATATTGTACAGCACACGTAGGCACTGTGAGAAGTTGGCCTGGTATATGCTGTCCACTAATTATAGTGTGCACCTTGCACCAGTCCAAACAACCCCTTATTAATGATAGGTTAAAGACAACCTTTATTGAAAGCTATCCTAGTGGTAGCTATGGAGAGCAGCCTTCAGGCTAAGTCTTGAAGGAATGTAGAGCAGCTTGTTTTACCAGTCTATAATCTCTTGAATGGCTAAATGAAAGATAACCACACCAGGTATATATATAAAACATATGTATTTATTTCTAAACACACCCTTCTAGTCTCTTTATGAGGCTAGAGGTCCAAACACATAAGTTACACTTCAAATATTACAGTAAAATAGCACAAATACACGTTAGGCCCTAGGGGCGAGCCATACCATATACTAAAATAGTGGTATAAGAACCACAACTTAACTAGACACAAGGCCTAGAGCCTGTAGAATCGCTGGGACCCCAAGGAACCACCCAAGGTAGTGACACAGTGTGAGAACACAGCCGCGAGCTCCCGTTAGCTTCTATGGGGAAAGTCGCGGTTCTATTTTTAAAGATTAGGGACACTTAGAGATGAGCTAGGACCAAACCCTTTTGGACTTAGGAAGTTCTAGGGTCAACACCCACGGGAGCACCGGAGTACTCGAGTTACCTCACCCAGGGAAGCAGGGTGCATAGATGTCCAATGGTGTCAGGTCGCATCGTCTTTTTCAATGGGAGCTAGCGAAGAAGTGCTGCTGCCGGGAAGATGCGAAGTGTCCGAAGAGATCAAAGCCTGGATCGAAGTCGAGAAGAATCTGAAAACTGAGGGTACAGAGTCTGGGTCACTAGCCAGTGACCAGGGGCACGATAGGCGAATGCCCACCGATGTCGGGTGATTTCAGGTGTAGCAGGTGAAGCTTGACTCTTCAACCACAAGGACCAGGAGGTGTTGAGGACAACCAGGAGCTGGATTCAAGCTGTCCCACAAAGGATGTCGAGTGCTGCAGCATTGGTTCCCGGATTGGACAAAACAAGCCTTGGCAACGGCAACTCACGCAGAAAGGAGAAAGATGCTTCGGTGCAGACCAGCAAGGCTTGAGGGACTCACCTCATGATAGGGAGTCAGAGCACATCTGGAGCAACCAGGGATGCCCAAGGAAAATCAAAGTTGCCTTCACAGGGACCCACCAGTCAATGGACCAGGGATGGCGAAGGAGCCTCAAGCTGAAATGCAAGAAGCGGGCTCATGGAACACTCATGGAGTGTAGGCCCACAATCTTCAGTGCAGATGGTGCTCAGGGTGTGGGCTACAAGTAACCCAAAGCACAACTTTGAGAGATGTTGGGAAGTCAATGCACTTGCAAATGTGCACAGTGACCAGGAGTTCTGGTTCTACGTTACTCACGAGGGCTGCGGGTCTCAGCTTTGCTGGGGACTTGGGTCAGCCTCTGAAACGTCTGGAAATCCTCTTCCTGGGCTGCAGATACTTCAGAGTCCGGCAGGAGCTTTGGAGATGCAGACTGGCAAAATGCTTTGTTGGTGCCTGCCAAGCAGGGGAGTCACTCCTTGACCCCAAGGGATATTTCTTCAGTCTTCTAGTCTTGAGTAGAGCGTCAAAGTTCTAGGATTCAGTTGCAGAGTTTCGTCCAGGGATATCTAATGTCCTGTTGCCAGGGGTTCTTTACTTACTTATCTCAATCAATCTGACGCACGAGACACGGTTGAGTTCCTTAGCTCCCTGGAGTTGGCACATCTTTCTCAATGGGTTTCCCACCCTACTCATCAGGCGGGCCATATTTTAGATCCCGTGTGCGCTAACTTCCCGATTCAGGTGGTAAAGCCCTCTCCCGTCTCCTGGCCAGACCATTTCTTCATATGCTTTTCTTGGGAAATTACTCAGCCTGTTAGGAAGGCAGTTGACTTTTTCCCATCAACTTTCAGTAAGATAGATCCTACTCAGTTCTCTAGCTCTTTGGCTGCATCTCGGCCCTCTCTTCAGGTAGATCTTGAGGGAAACCTATCTAGTTTCACTGATTGGATTTCTGATTCAGTGTCCGCGCTTTCAACACCTCGCCGGCTTAAGTTTGCTAGAGAGTCTCCTTCCAAACCTTGGTTCTCTTCTGAGCTCAAAGCTTTAAAACACGAATGTAAAATACTGGAAAGGGCCTGGCGCTCGAGTGGATATTGCCCTCTAGCCAAACACAAACTCAGAGCTAAACAAAAAAGTTACTATACTGCCATAGCTTCCGCAAAAGGCTGCTACTATTCCCTACGTATTGACCAAGCGAGTAATAATTCCAAAGAAATATTCTCCATTGTGCAAAGTTTTATGTCTCCCAGTGCCCTAGCTTGATCTGTACCAGCTTCTGAGACTTGGTCCAATATTCTTGCTAAGTTTTTTTTGGACAAGATTTGCACTGTACAAGCTAGCTTTTCCTCGTTTAGTATGGCAGGCAAGACTTCTCTGGCTGGCTTTTTGCATGCTGCACCTACTAATGTCTTGTCGTCTTTTGAGCCTATTGAGCTGGATTGTTCTCTCAAAATTCTTAAGTCCTTGAAGTCGGGATCTCCAACTGACCCCTGTGCTGCTAGACTTTTGGCCTCGGTTGCAGATACTATTAATCCGGAAGTCAATAAAATCGTTAATATGTCTTTGCAGGAAGGCTTTGTGCCAGCTGCCTGGAAGCGGGCACAGATTCTCCCTCTTCTCAAGAAGCCATCCCTTGACCCACTGACACCGGGAAACTATCGCCCCATTTCACTGTTGCCCAGCCTGTCTAAAGTCTGTGAGAAGACTGTCACCAAGCAACTGACCAATTTTGTGGAGTCATCGGGTCTGTTGCACCCGGCCCAATCAGGGTTTCGTGCCTTGTTTAGCACTGAGTCTGCCCTGCTTGAGGTGATGGAGGCAATCCGTGAGTGTCTGGACGCTGGTGAGAGGGCAGCATTGGTTATGCTGGATCTCTCGGCGGCATTTGACACGGTGCCACACTCTTTGCTTCTGGATTGCCTCTCTGAGATTGGGATTTCCAGCACAGTTTGGCGATGGATTAAATCTTTCTTGGAAGAACGTTCACAGCAGATCTGGCTCCCCCCTTGTGTCTCGGCATCGCAGCCTGTAGCTCCAGGCGTCCCGCAGGGGTCATCTCTTAGTCCCCTTCTTTTTAACATCTATGTTACTCCGCTGATTTATTTAGCGGAGTCACTTGGGGTTAAGGTGATGGCCTATGCGGACGACACTCAGCTCCTGTTTTCTTGGGGTAAGGATAATGATTCAGTCTCGATGGCTCAACACTGTCTCTCTTCAGTCCTCAGCTGGCTTGCCCGGGCACAGCTAAAATGTAATGAAGAGAAATCAGAGGTCCTCTTGTATGGTGTCTTTCCAGACAACTTTCGAGAGAGACTTTGGCCCCCTGGCTTTCCCTTGCCCAAAGCAATGGAAACTGCTGTAAAAAATCTAGGGGTTTGGTATAATGAGAAGCTGTCCTTCTCTACCCAGGTCAAAAAGCTGGTCGGATCTTGCTTTGGCATTTTTAAAGCTTTGAGGAAATTACCCCTCCTTCCAAGTTCGTCCAAAGAAACGGTTGTTCGTGCCCTGATTTTGTCTCGCCTGGATTATGCCAATGCTCTTTATGTTGGCATTTCGGGCTACCTTCTGAATAAATTACAGGTCATCCAAAATTCGGCCGTCAGACTCCTGCTGGGTATATCTCGCAGGTGTAGCATGCGGGGTCATTTGCGCTCTTTACACTGGCTCCCGGTGAAGTCTCGTATAAGATTCAAAACTTTGGCCATTGCCCATAGGGCCCTGTTTGGCCTAGGCCCTCTCTATCTTCAGAAGAGGCTTGCTTTTTATGTTCCCGCAAGACAGCTGCGGTCCTCCCAATTTCTGATGCTGACACCTACATTTACATGTCAGAGGTTGGGTGGGAGTTCCTTTGTGCGTAAGGCCGCTCTGGCCTGGAATGCTCTTCCCTTGGCGCTTTGTTGCACTCAAGATCTTGTGATTTTTTTAAAAAAAGTTAAAAACCCTTCTCTTTGAATAATGTTTTAGCCTGTGGCTCCTTTTCTTAGTTCACGCCGAGACACTCTGTTGAGTATCTGTGCGCGTTACAAATTGACTTAACATAACATAACATAATATAACTTATACCTAAGAAAGGGGTTGGACTAACTCAGGGGGCCCACCTATGGGAGGGTTTGGAAAGAGGGGTGGCTACACCTATTTCCTTTGTCCAGTTACGCACCAGAGCAGGGGCTGGTAGCCCCTGAACCGGTTTGACCTGGACTATGCACAGGGACACCAAATGTGCCCCCAGTGCATGACTTCAAAGCACTCTGAGAGTGTTCCCACCCAGCCCCAATACATATCATCCTGTCTGGGAGGTAGTTACAGCTCCCTGTGACAGGAAACCTATTGTCTCGGCCTCCCCTGCTGGAGTTTCGGTCAGCAGCAGGAGGCCAGACCATTGTCTGTGGCTGCAGCATCCATTTTGTGATGCCAGGGCTCTTTTAAGTTGGTACCGGGTATACCGGTGCTGTCATGTCTCTCCCTCTAGAGGGATGGGATCATACTCCCACACCAGTTACTGGTGTGCGAGTATGATTCCAAGGTGTTTGACACCAAACACAACATGTTTCCTTGCAGCCAGTCCAAAGTTAGGATTTACCGTTGGGTTATATTGCACTTAAGAGTATATGGTCAGCCTGCACCATTGACAACCCCGGAAAAGAGATTCCGAAGGCTGCAGAGGGAATCAGCTCATGCCTGGGCACCCTCTAATATATAACCAAGCACCCTGCCTTCAGGATTGATAAGGCCTGCCATAGGGGTGACTGATAGGTTTTTATGTGCAGTGATAGGTGAGGAATAGTGACCCTATACCTCAGTAAGGGGTGCATGCACCACCTTACCCAGGCTGCAGTAGCAGACCTGTGGTGACATTTTGGAGAGCTTCCCAGGGGTGGCATAATACATGTTTCAGCCCCTGGTAGGCCTCTGGGGTACCTATGCCCTGGGTACATAGGAAACCATATACTAGGGACTCACAAGGGTAAGACAGAATCCAATCTGGAGTACATGGAATCACTTTATAAGTGAAAGCAGATGGTCGGAGACCTGATTAGCAGGTTCCCAGCCAAACTAAGTCAAAAACCATCAAAACACCAGGAAAAAAGTGGGGGCAACCATGTAGTCAGATTCCACCTTCCTACAAGCACGACAAATGAGGACAGCAGCATCCATGTACAGCACTTTCATTATGAAATCAGCACCTCGGACGACCGCAAGATTGTCAGAGTAACACCATGGAGAATGGCTGCAAACCTCCACACTATCCACAGAAAGGGGTTGGAAGACTGAAATCACCACCATGGGCAGGATTAGCAAGATTGATATCAGCACCATAGACAGTGGCTGCAAGATTCAAATCAGCATCCATGGTCAGTGGCTGCAAGACTAAAATGAGCAACTGCAGCATAGGCAGAAATTACACAAACTGATATCAGCACCATGGGCAGGGTTTGCAAAACTCTAATCACCGCGTTACCAGAACGTTCCAGGTTCAAATCAGCACCATGGACAGAGATTGCAAGAATTACGTCTGCACCATGGGTAGGTGCTGCTGAATCATATCAGCACCACAGGCAGGGGTTGCATGATTGAAATCAGAACCATGGACAGTGTGCAAAATTCAAATCAGCACCATGTATAGTGCCTGCAAGATTCAAATCAGCATCATGGTCAGGGCCTGCAGGACTCAAATCATCACCTGCACCATAGGTAGAAATTACGCAAACTGATATCAGCACCCATGGGCAGGGTTTGCAAAACTCAAATCACACCATGAACAGAATGTACAAGACTGAAATCAGCACCATGGACAGAGTGTGCAAGAATCAAACCAGCACCACAGACATGGGTAACAAGCCTAAGATCAGCACCATGGACAAGTGCTGCAGGATCAAACAGCACCACACACAGGGTTTGCAAGACTAAAATCAGCATCGTGGACAGAGTGTGCAAGAATCAAATCAGCAACACAGGCAAAGTGAGCAAGACTAAATTCAGCACCATGGACAGGTGCTGCCGAATAATGTCAGCGCCACAGACAGGGGTGGTTGCAAGACTAAAATCGGCATCATGGACAGAGTATGCAACACTCACATCAGCAGCATGGGCAGGGCCTGCAAGATTCAAATCAGCACCATGGACACGATGTACAAACCTCAATTCAGCATCGGCACCATTGACAGACTCACAACAACTCATGTCAGCCCCATTGGCAGGGCACATGGCTGGAAGATTTCCAATCTGCTGCACAGGCTGTAAAACGTTTATCTGTAACATACGTAGGCCTGAGCCATGCAAGCCCACACAACTGACAGAGTCTGCAAGACTCCAAGGAGCACTGTAGGCTGTCTGAACCTCAACCCACCAACCTGATGAATGAAAGTGGCCATAATAACTGGTTGTACAGTGTGCTCTCATCAGGACTCATACACCAAGGGTACAGATGCTCCAGTATACAGCAACATCTTTAAAGGTGCTGAGCTGGTCACAGTTGTACGTCCTTCGAGCTGCATGCCTCCAATTTGGCTGAGTGCAGGAAGAAAAGTGTGCTAATCTGAAGCATGAACTTGATGGAAGAGGGGGATGGATCACTTCCAGCGTAATTTCTCAAGTATGACCAAGAAAGAGCAATTGTCAGGTCTAAACCGTCGGAGGTGGGATTTCTGCAGGTTAATTCCCCCCTTCCTCAGTCCCCAACCACCACAGTGTGTGTGTGTAACCTTTGTAACCTCAGTGTGTGTCAGTAGTCCCTGAAGACCTGGCTATCCGGCTAATCAACTGGACCGTGCCAGAGCCGGGATACCCTCACGAGTGACAAGAAGCGCTCTACAAACCTACTGATTTATTGATTGATTGACCTCAAGCTCTTAGGTTTTGCTTCTAAAAAGTCCATCCGGTGTTATCCTCCTAAGAATCAGAACATAGAGGTATTCAATTTTGCGTAGTGCATTTCTGGCGAAATGTATTGAAGATTTTGGGGCAGATTTACAAGGAACCGATGCGTCAGTTTCCTTGCGCCAGTATCAAATGTTCTTGCACCACCATGGATGTGTTGTATTTACAATACAGTGCTCTATGGCGCAAGGATTAACAGATGCGTCAAAAAGTCTGACGCATCTGTTGGCCCAAAAGTCATGCATTGCTGGAGCTGTGTCGCAAGCACTCCAGCAATGTATTTTGAGGCGTATACTTACTGTACTGCGTCACGCCGTACGCCTGCATCAAGCAGGCGTAAGGTTTTGACGTAGTGGTGTCCTAAAAGCAGCACAGTGAAATCACTGCATCATTTTTACGAGGCCTCCCTGCTTGGGAAACCCCGCCCTGCATACATTCTACCTGACGCAGGTATAATGTGACGCAGGGCTTTACAACGTGATGCATCTCTCTAGGTGCGTTACGTTTTAAATAGGCTGCATTGTTTGCGCCGCCGTTGCATCAAAAAAAGTGACACAATGGTGGCGCAAGAAGGCAACAGGGGCTTGTAAATCTGGCCCTTAGATTGGTGCTTATGCTATGCAAAGTAATGAAAGGGGGCACAAAGTGATGCAAACAGCAGCGATAATCACCTTACAGGAGAAGATACTTTGCAAACACTCACCGACACATACAAGACAGCACAAAAACTTAAGATTCTGGCAAAAGCCTCATCTACTACAATGGCAGGATCTGGCTTTGCACCAAATCCCAGCACCAAGTGAAATTAGGTGCAAGGACGGAGGCAAGCTGTCTATCAACTCATTAATATACCTGCATATTAAATGTATTTTTTACTCTACAGTACACATCTTAGATATGTGATCCCTGTGCAGTGGTCCACGGGATGAGTTTGCACTGGGTGGTATTAATCATTGCCGGCCCTCCTTTGTGTTGTAGCACAAGGCTGAGCATAGTGCAGAACACACATATTTAGCAACACCGATGACATCATCAATAGGCGACACATGCTAAATCTGGAGCTGCACTTTTTTTGTTTTTTTTACTCAACACTGCAATTTTTCACGCAACACTCAGTTGCATGAAGAACAGTGAATCTGAGCCTAGGTCTAGTAATTAATATTAACACATAGAGGGCCTGCCAAAAAATAAATGCAGCACTGCAGCCGAGGCCTGGTTAACACAAATGTGTTGACTTTATTCTAGCTTACATACACAACAAACCGTTCTGTAGGGGCGGATTTCCTGATGCAGGTTCATAAAATAATGCTCATTGGACATATATGATGCAGATAGTACTTACTATTACGTGTAACCATCTAGTTTCATTGATTCTCAACAATCATGGGGTAAGGGCAGGAAAACTGGTGTTAGGGGCAAGGGGAGCCATGCAACATGTGGCACACTTGTCATATTGTGGGTAATACCAAACATTCTCCAGGTGACTTGCTACCCATGAAATGCTTGTATAATTATGCAGGACTGAGTGCCTTTTTCCTGGTGTGGAAGGGAAATGAATAGGGGTGGGCGGAATTTGTGAAATTAACTTTCGCAAATTATCGTGAAAATGTTCAAAATTATCGCAAACAAGCGGAAATATCGCGAAGATGCGGAAGTTTTTTTCCGGCATGTTCGCGAGATTTTCTGCATGGTTGCGGGTCGCCAACTTACCCATGTGGTTGCTTGCGGGCGTGGCCATCTTGTTTTGAGTTGTCTCGCGGTGCATGATCGCGAGAAGAAAGACGTGATCGCGCGACGCATGACGTCACTGCGGGCACGAACTGTCGCGAGACAGCGCAAATGGCTAAAAACAATACAACATCTCATGGAGAACGCGACCGGATCAAGAAAACTTGTCGGCGAACGCAGGGATTCAGGTAAGGCGATCGCGCACGCGCGAGAATGTATTATTTTACAGCGCGAGCAAGAAACAAATTATCGCCAAGTTGCGGAAACCGGAATTTTTGACATTTTCGTGCTCTCCGCGGAACGCGAAAATGTCAAATTATCGCAATTTCCGCGAACGGAACGAAATTTTCGCCTAGGCCTAGAAATGAACAGAGTAGGAAGACGAGGTTCTCTGGGGTAAATAAATGTGTTCCCAGTGGAGTCATTAAGAAAGGTGCCTTTGCAGGTTCCCTCAATATGTACTGCAGTGTGGTGCCTGCTCTGGAGAGAATCCACTGAACTGCGCATGGAGGAGGAAGAGACGGTGGAAATGTACGACTTTCATGGATTTGCTGATTACTTCTATGAACATTGATTCACAAAACTGCAAGGGGTAGTGGAAGTGACATCACATATCCTTTGAATCCCATTAACATTAAAAAGTTGAACTCCTCTCATAACACTGAGGCGCGCCTTATTAGTAGCCCATTCAATTCAGGTATACCTGGTAACTCCTGTTCCTGTACATACTGGGATTATAAGTGTGGATGCTAACACCGACCCTCACCATGTTTCCAAGGTAAAGTTCAGCAGGTCAAGTCTACACAGATTTTCCAGGGCAAAAACATCGAGTTATTCCTAGAATATTCCCATTTTGTTGTGGTGCTCAAAATATCATGTTACGCCCAAAACATCAGAAATCAAAACTATTTATTGCACCCGATAAAATCCAACCTCCTCAGAGTCAGAATTCCTGGCTTGTGGTACCTTTGGTTAGGACTGGGGCCAGCAGAAGACAGAGGCCAAGAACACTAAATATTCTTCTTCGGGTGAGGCATTTATGGACTTGATGAGCCTCACTGATGATCCACCGCATTTACTGTTGGAACATCAAGGAAAGAAAGAAGGCCATATCTCAGAATCTTCCAGCCTTAACAGACATTTTCTATTTTCTCAGCTTCCCCTGGAGCCTTGGACACTTCAGGCTGTTGGTTAAGAGCCATGGAGAGGCTGTAACCTCTTTCTGTCTATTTAGGATATATATTTTCTTCTGCCTAGGGACTTCTTCTGCTCGCCAGCCTCTCCATCATGTTCATGGGCTGTTGAGGAGACGAGGCCAGACGGCGTCTGATTTTTAACTCACTGGAACTTGTATGAGAACTTGGTGGCTGCCCCCACACGCAGCCTTGCTGAAGTATGAGGCGTGGCTGAGTGCACCCCTTGGACATGCAGTGCACACTGGGGTGAGTGCTACACCTCACCTTTAGCGCTGTGAAATCAGATGTGCAGATCAAAGGGGCTCCAGAAAAGGATAATTTAATGGAGAGAGAGATGGTGGAGTGCACCTCAGAAGTGCTCCGGGAAGAGAAATAACAAATAATAGATGAAGAGTGTCTGTATCCACCAGGAGGGGTCACTGCACCAACGGCTCACCTGGGCACACTGCCTTTGTGGCTCAGCTGAACACTTTATTCAGGCAGCATCTTGATCTCAGGAGAGGTGTAAGGATGGTCCTGGACTTGGGACAGGTACCCCCCTTTGACTGAAAACTGTTAATTGCAGACATGAAGTCAGATCAGAAAATACAGCCCAATCGCACCATGAACAGACAAAAACACACAAAATGAAACGCCTCAAGTGTCCAACAATTGGATTATAGAGTTTGTTCTCTTTTTTTCACCTCGCTTCACGAAGAACACATAATTCTATGGTGTCGATCCCAATATACTCTTCTCCGAGACCAAAATAGCACGAGAGCCGTAGTATGAAGTCTCAAAACAATTCTCTTTATTATTCTTCAAAACATCAATAAACAACCCAGCCATGGTGCTTCGTCCTCTGAAAGGACTTCATCAGGGTTTATTTATTTCTTTGCAGCAATATCACATCAAAGTCTAACTGTGAGAGAATCAGTTCTCCCAGAGAATCTTGGAACACTCGTATTGCCCCTATACCGTTGTAGATCAATCACAGAAGGCCATATATTAATAATGCAGCTCAATATCCACACCCCATTAGGTTCTGTAAGCTCCGACGTGCCACCACCATCAAGTGAAGAAGGTGCTTGACGGTAGAGGGCCTTTACCAACTGGAATTGTCCTTGGCAGTGGGCCAGCATGCAACATTAGAGCACCGTCACGGGAGACTGTAAAATTGTAACAGAACATCACCACACCAAAAGGAACTGCAAAACTTTAATATCATTAAGGAGAAGATAAACTGTCAATGAGCATCAATAGTGAGATTGAAAACCATAGAAGGGCACTATCCAGACGAGACAGAAAACTATCAAAGAAGAAGGGATTGCAAGACTGCCAGAGCACACCATATACAGAATGTTACTTTGTCCTTTTGTTCTTTTTGCTTCTTTTGAAACTATTCACCTATGTATCTATTTAAAGCACTCCGCTACCCATCTTGGGTCTGATACATGATACATAAATCTGCAAAATAAATAAATACATTGAAAGAGTATTGGAGGCTCCCTTCAGAAGGGATTTGAAGAGGCTAAGAGACCTATTGATATGGCTTTTTAGATTGTTAGTACCGCTGTAACATTTATAAGACGCTTATAGAGCCACAACAGTGCCTGAAGGCCTTAAGAACATTACGAAATCTTCCAAGTGTCAGAGCACAATGGACAGGAATAAAAATAAAACCTGCCAGACGAACAATATAGAACGGAATAAAAACCATATTGTCAGATGTAAACCATTGACAAGGGATGTAGGGGTGTTATAAAGGCATCACGGAAATATACTATCCGTGGGCGGAGAACTCTGCTCCGCCCACGGAGTGTGCGAAGATCTGGCTACTCCGCATTCCGCAGAGAACGCAGAGTAGACAAATCTCCGCACACTCCGCGGCGGAGCGGAGTTGCCCAGCCCCCGCCTCCCACCCGCCCTATTAACAATTGTTACAACTTTTAAAAAAGCAAGTTTAAAGTACATAAAAAGCACCTTACCTCAGCTGCGGCATCCCTGGGCAGCCCTCCTTCTCATCGCGTTCTTGGTGAAAACTGCGCATGCGTGGGCGCCCACGCATGTGCAGGTTTCACCGAGAAAGGTGGGAGGCAGGTGGTGTAGCAGAGCAACGGGGAGTTTCACGGAGTTTGTTTCCAACTCCGTTGCCCTCCGTGTAGCCCCGCTACGCACACTAAGCCCAGGGTTAAAATATACCTTCACTGATATATGCTTCATAACCTTTGGCAATGTGTGAGGGAGTTGAGTGGAGCAAGAACACAGCATTGTGTTTCTCCAATGGGATCACGCGTCTTTTCAGATACTGAAGTTGGAGGGACCTACTGCGACTGCCTGTGTTACCTAGTTACCAGAATGCTGAGAATTGGGGCTGAGATGGATAGTTGGGCCTCTAAATACTCCTTCCCTCTGATAAGTAGCCTGGTTCAAAACTTGGAAGGTAGTGTCAAGGTTGGGTCAGACAGATATGAAAGACGTAATGTTTACACATAGGTGAATCGTTTAAAAAGGAGCCATTGATAGAAGTGTGTGAAGTTGTAAAGCCAACCAACTCGGAACTTAGCATAGCTTTTTTTAAACTTTGCAAAGCTTATGAAGTTTAAAACTTTTTTTTTTAAAGAAAAGTGGAAATGTGAAGTTCCCTTCGCAGTAGTAGACTACATTTTCCCTCTTTTGCTGTGGGCTTTTAATAACAGCAGATGACCTAACATCACCTAACAACAGACTGTGCCTGTGAGTGCCCATCCCAAAGGAAAGGTCCTGAGCTCCTCTGTCTCTAATGATGAAATGTTATGATGGGTGAAGCATACATCTTCAGTTGTCCTTCATTATTCCTCTACAAAGAGAAGCACTTGAATAATAAATATTAGAATGAAGGTATGGTCACACCAAATGAATGGATGTCTCAAGTCTCTAGATATAGCCATTGAAGAGATTTAGAGAAAAAGAGACTTCCGGTGAGGGCAGTGTTCCACATTTAATAGACATCTTCACTTTCATTATATGGTCCATTGTGCACACAGCCGCTCGAGCGGCCATAAATAGACCACATTTATCCCAATATAGGTCAGTAATATGTAGGTCCCAAAAACGCATGGAGCAGGAAGATTTTAAGACAGACGTCTAAGGGGTTGTAGACATGTCACCGCTACAAGGACACAGGCTTTGCAGGCACACTCAGGGTCTACTATTACTTGGACCTCCCCTGGGTTTAAGTCTTTTTTCTATGTTTTTGCGTGTAAACTAGGTCAGAGCTCAATAAGTTGTTATTAAACTAAATACAAATCGGTTTAGCCCACTCGTCAAAGGGAATAATGGCCCCACAGGCTAATGTAATCTCTTAAGACTTTCTATCTGTTAGCTACCAGAACCTGCAGCTAATGATTAACCAGTCATGATTGAAAAATTCCAGTGTCTTCAGGGAACTGCGTGAGCACCAAGACATGGTTAGGGGGACCTTCAAAATAGCTTTGAATCGCTGGTTGTGATTGGATCATTCTAAGAGCATTGACCTGTTGGATAAAAACCAGAGACCATCGTAAGTTTAACAAAGTAGGTGCAAGCTTCATGGACCCCTCCCCTTTAAAATAAATGCATACCTGGGGGATGGGGTCCCCAAAGACCAAAGAGGGCCAGGGAGGGGGCCCCTCATATTTAGGAAAAATAGAAACTCCATGGGATTGGGGTTCCTGTGCTTCAGAAGGCTTGGGGAGTGGGGACGCATGACCCTCCTCCCCTTTCAAAAACAACGCATGACCCAGAGGACGGGGTCCCAGGGTCCTACTTAGGCTTGGAGAGAGGGCAACATGGTTCGCCTCCATTTTAAATAGGGCACAGCCCTGGGGGATAGGGTCCCTGGGGCCTATAAAGACTCAGGGAGGGGGGTCACATGCCCCCTCTCCCTTTAGATTTTGGCCCTAGGGATGAGGTTCCTGGGGCCCAAGAAGGTTTGGGGAGCGAGGACACATGGTCTTCCTCCCATTTTTTATTGTATGTGGACCCAGGGGATGTGGTCCCCGGGGCCTATTAAGGCTCAGGGAGGGGTGCTGCACATGCTGCTCCCCTGTTTAATTGAGTTTGGCACTGGGGAATGGGGTCCCCATGGCAATTAAGGGACAGGGAGGGGATGCATGCCCCCTCCCCTTAATATATATGTTTTGGCCCCAGGGGATGGGGTCCCCAGGCCCAAAGGACAACATTATATTGCACACGCCAAAGGCTGTGCATGGTGTGGGGTTGGCAGCGTGCTGGGGGTTTGACCACAGGGTCTGGCAGCAGGGCAAGCCCTGTGCCCAAGCCCACTATGCATGGCCAACGGCTGTGCACAGATGGAGTTGGCAAAAGTGGGCAGTTTAACCTCTTCAATGCCCGTGACGAGCTGGACTCGTCATGGGCCGCGGTGGCGCTGTGCCCATGACGAGTCCAGCTCGTCACAAACCCCGCCCGCTAATTCAACGGCCGGCACAGGGCGGGGAAAGGGGCGGGCACTGAAGGGGTTAAAGCAGGGCCTGCGGCTAACCCCACACATATGAGCAAAGATTGTCCAGGGTGTGGGGCTGGCTGCCTCCAGGTGGCTGTATCTGAGGAGTTGGTTGCAAGTCCCGGCTCCAAGCCAGGCCCTGCGGCCAACTCCATGCAAGCATATTGAAAGGCCATGTGCAGCATGTAGTTGACTGCCTGCAGGGGGTGGGGTTCACTGTCTCCGGGTGGGTTCGCAATAGGCCAGGTCCTAGTGCCAACCCCCTCCTGTGCATCCATGCAAGCGCATTGAAAGGCCATGCGCAGCGTGTAGTTGGCTGCCTGCAGGGGGTGGGGTTCACTGTCTCCGGGTGGGTTCGCCATAGGCCAGGTCCTATTTCCAACCCCCTGCTGTGCACAGCCATGGTCATGGGGTCTTGGGCAGTGTGGGGTCGGCTGCCTGTTAGAGGTTTGCCGGCCAGGCCCTGTGGACAACAACCCACCCCCGCGTGGCGCACGCCATGCGTGGAAGGTGTTGGCTTCACGTATGATAATAAAATATTACTTTGCATTAAAAAAAAACCTAGAAATTCACTGAAAAAACAAAGGTTAAAGTAACGTTATAGTTAGGTGTGATAAAAAGATCTGTTTATGTATTTTTTTTTAAAATAGAAATTCACTGGAAAAACCAAACTTTAAAGTAACATAATAGTTAGGTGAATATGTCAGTGACAACATTAACGTTTTAATCTAAATAAAACTCAGAAATTCACCAGGTATAGTTAGCAGAGTACACATACATAAGGTCTCACTGTTTCGCCGTCAAGCTGTGGGTCCGGTAGTACAGTGCCTGATGAGTTGAGAGACCTATGTACAGACCAGGAAGTTCTTACGAAAGGGTTGCGACAGACACTCTTGCAGCTCCTGGGCCCAGTATGGTGTTGGGGCCCATGCATGACAAGCCAGGTGACGGATATACTATCCTGGGGAAAAGAGGGTCGCACTAAAGATGTATATTTTGTGACAGAGGAGTATGCTCCCAAGCTCCATTATAGTTTGACTCTCTGGTACTTCTAGTTTTCAATTAATTAGTAGTTACAGCTCTTCAGCATGGCTAACTGGGGGGTGACACAAAAGCAGGATGATCATCAGTGGGTGTTTCACTATTGGGGTGCCCCTGTCCTCTCCCAAATATATTGAGCAGTCACCAGTGTCCCTGGTGTATCTCACCAGGCATGGTCACAACTTAAGGGAGAAGGGTATCTCCCAGCCGAGGACACTCCACAGGTTCATGCAGCTCGATAACGTAGCAGCCGCTGCAGGTAAGAGCGGAGGGGTCTGGTGGAGGGGGATTTTGACGTACGATGATGAGGGGAAATTAAATAAATAATAATTTTCCCTCGTCATCTGGCCCCACCGGGCTCCACCGCTCTTACCTGCAGCGGCCACTGCTGTAACGTAGCTGATCCCACCCTGGCTCAGAGGCAGTAAAATATGATTTTAAGGAAAGTTGGACATGGGCTCAGCTCCAATCAGAGTTATACCAACTTTCAAATTGTTTAACCTCATTTAATCAGGGGAGAGAGGTGTGTCTGGGATGGGACTGGAGGTATCCATCTGGAACCGGGAAAGGATGCAGAATTTAACTCTTGAGTCAGAAATTTAGAAGTACCTCCTTTTTTGATGTTCCTTCCTGCACAGTTCTCAAGAGGGTTGGCTAGCTTGGAAGTTATGTATATTTGGCTGTCGGCTTCATGTAAAGATGGCGATGCAGGGACTGCAGCTAATCATGTCTGCAGTGCACACCTGCATGCCCTCATCCATCATTAGAGTCATGCAGCCTTTCTTTCAGAATGTGCAACAGACCTTTTCCACTGCAACCCGAGTGGAGGAAAGAGGGTGCGCGTCAAGGGCTAGCTTAGGCCTATAGACCTTAGGCCTGGGATACTTACACAGGCTGTACCAGTGCTTTAAATGGGCAGGGACTGTCTGGTACTGAGTCCTTGCACTTCTTTAATTTGAAAGGGACAGTACCTGCACTTTTCGGCACTGCTGCACCGCTTTTAATGGGAGAGTACTGGCACTTCCCAGGAGCAAACAGGCACTCTAAACAGTGAGCACTTGCCCATATTTCATTTAAGGCACTGGGCTGTAGAATTCCAAGCCATAATCAACCTCTGGCCTCAAAAAGTAGCACTTCCTAAAGTTGAAACAGTGGTATCGCCTCCAGATTATTCCAGAGGACCCTGTTTTGAACCCATGATCCTAACAGAAAGCAAGGGTTCTGCTGAAGGAAGTGGCACTCATGTTGCCACATGGAATAGTGACCAATGTATATGCCAACAGGAAGAACTAAAGTGGAAAAATAAAAATAAATATAAATTATAAGGGTAGAAAGTGGCAAAGCTGCTGCTTTCTGCCACACTGAGAACCGACCCAAGCTCCCCCGGTGATCTGGGAATGTCCGAAGACTTTCCCCATAATGGGGCTAGCTGACTTTATGAAGGGCATGGCAGGGCCAGAATGGGGCAAGGTGATGGGGCAGCAGACAATACCTCCTCTGTTGGGCATGGACCCACACCTTTCCTCGCAGGGTCTAGCCCACGGGGAGATTGTGCGGTGGCTGACAGTGTTGGTGGTCTTGGCTTCCAGTCAATGCAATTAAAGAGTGCTTGCACCCCAATTCATCATAGGACCCGCAGCTTTTAGGAAGATGCTGTGGACAGGGGATTGTTGCTTTTCCCACGCACCCAACCCTTAGTTACGTAGTTTTCATGGGGTGTAAAGTTGTCATTTGTGCTGTCTCTCATGATTTCCAGTTTCAAGCCATAAATGGAATGTTATGTTCTATGCCTTTGGTCGCATTGGGGTGGGGTGAATTCATGGATTTTATGGTTAGCGGGGACACTTTATACTCCCTTGGCATCTTACAGGGAATAAGGCTTAGAGAACACCAGTTTCACGTGGCCCTTAACCAGGCACTTGCAGAAATCATTAAAGTATCTGCAATTTTGCGGGGTGTAGGTCATTCACTTTTGTAACATTTACCCACCTTTCTACGCATACACAATCTGAGCTAAGGCGTGGTGGCCCTTGGGGCGATTGGTGGATGGGGTGGGTGTCACTGGTAGGGGTGGTGATAAATTCTGCTCCGCCGGCAGAGTTCACTGAGTTTTGCCCACCCGGTGTTATCATTGTAACGCAGAGTTCCCGCAAAACTCTGCCAACAACTGCATGTTGGAGTTTTTTCACGCACATGGCTTGCCAACAGTAAGTTGCTGAGCGACAGCGAGAAATTGCATCCCCTAGCACGGGTTTCAGGCGCTAGGATGCACCCGGCGAGATTTTCTCAAGGCATCTGTCACGGGCGGTTGGGACCGTTCGCAGTGAGAAAGCTGTTGCTTGAGTAGAAAATCTCCTCTAGTGGCAGGAAAGAAGCTGTGCCCTCTGGCACACCACATGATGCCATCTGCACTTATTTTGCAGCACAGAACAAGCTCTAAAACTCAGCATGAGCAGTGTGACGTGCCGGACTCTGCCCACTCGCAGAACACCTCGCGGTCTCACTGACTTTATATTCAAGTATGCGGAATTCCGCAGAGTGAAACTCCACAAGTTCCGCCCACTCCATGTCAATAAACCAAGTCAATGCCCAGTTGCCCTGACTAGCTCTCTGGCAGATGTTGGGGGTACCCCAGGTAGGGTTGCTCTGGGGTGAACATGCCTCCAGCACAAGTAAAGAAAGCAGGATTCGCTAACAAGCCCTTTCCTTTTTTTACTCTGGAGGAACTGGAAGATCAGAATTGTCGGGAAAACCAGGTGGAAGGGCAAAACCAAGAGATCACAAAAGCGTTTTGATGCAGTAATCGGGGATGTAGGTGACTCGATAGATAGTGGACTGTGTATGAAGAAAATAATTCTGCTACAACCTTGGAAACTTGACTGTGGTGCAGCGTTAAATATTTTTTGTGAGTTATGATTATGTAATAGATAGGGCCTGAGATTGGAATCTTTAATCAAACAACGAGATCAGACATCATTTGAATTGGGTTTGGATGAAAGGGGTGGCTAAGGGTGGGAGTCTGAGGTTTTCAACATGTCCTTTCCACAGGTTACAGAGAAGCACCCACAGGACTGGTTCTGAAGATTGGTGCAGGGTTAAACAGCCTTTCATCATCTAGTTTTCATGTCTCAGTGAACTTTCTCAGGGACGCCAAGCCTTTCATCTCGTAGTCGTGACGTTTCTATGTGATCAGCACAGGGACTCAAGCTCTTTTCCTTTGTGACTGCAAGCTCTGATGCTATTGGCAAGGGTCAGAAAGCCTTTCATCTCTCGACTACTTTGTGTTATGGGATTGGAGGAGACATGCAGAGAAAGTGTCTTTTAACTCTGGAGCTGGACACCTCCTGGAACTGGATGCAGAGCCTTTCAGTGCTAGGATAGGACCATGCTTCATACACCATTAAGAACCTGTCGCCTCTAGCAAGAGATGCTGTCAATGGATAAGCAATGGATAGCAGAACATTGCACCTTAGGGCTGAAGTATGCAGTGTGATTTGAATAGGGTTACACTTCCTTACACGCCTGTCACTCGCTTGTTGCATGGGTTCAGCACCTGGATTAGAATAGTTCAATTTCTATAGTTGGTTAAGTTAGGCCAATGCTATACAGACAAATAGTATTTTTCCTTTAGACCTCATGATTTATGGGATCAGCACATAGACAGAGAGTCTTTCACTCCTAGAATAGTATAGTTCAGGTATTGGCACTGGAATGAGAACCTTCACCTCTGCAAGTGACTGGCCCAGTAGATTCTCACAGGGAGATAACTTGATTGCTCCCGTGACTTGTACTAGACTGAAGATCCTTTCACCACTATGACCAATTAGCCCACAAACTTTCACTTTTAGTGTTAAGTGGTCTAGAAGCATGGGTAAAGGACAGAAAGCCTTTCACCTCTAGTGCTGGGTCGTACAGAGTTATTGGTAAAGGGCAAAGAACCTTCCACCTTTAGTGCTGGGTAGTTCAGCGTAATTGTTCAAGAGTACAGAACCTTTCTCTTTTAGTTTTAAGTGGTCTAAAATCATTGGTAAAGGACAGAAAACCTTTCACCTCTAGTGCTGGTGGTTCAGAGTCATTGATCAAGAGTACAGAACCTTTCTCTTTTAGTGTTAAGTGGTCTAAAATCATTGGTAAAGGACAGAAAACCTTTCACCTCTAGTGCTGGTGGTTCAGAATCATTGATAAAGAGTACAGAACCTTTCTCTTTTAGTGTTAAGTGGTCTGAAATCATTGGTAAAGGACATACAACTTTTCACCTCTAGTGCTGGGTGGTTCAGAGTCATTGATAACGAGTACAGAACCTTTCTCTTTTAGTGTTAGGTGGTCAAGAAGCATTGGAAAATGACAGATATCCTTTCACCTCTCGTGCTCGGTGGTTCAGAGTCATTGGTAAAGGGCAAAAAACCTTCCACCTTTGGTGCTGGGCAGTTTAGAGTAATTGATAAAGGGCACAGAGCCTTTCTCTTTTATTGTTAGGTGGTCTAGAGGTGGTCGGACAAGACGGAGGTCCTCATCCTGGGCTCCTCACCCTCCGCCTGGGACGACTCCTGGTGGCCTCCCGCCCTGGGCACCGCACCCAAACCGACAGACCATGCACGCAACCTGGGCTTCCTCCTGGACTCCTCCCTCTCCATGACCAGGCAAGTCAACAACGTCTCCTCGGCGTGCTTCAACATCCTACGCATGCTACGGAAGATCTTCTGGTGGATCCCCACCGAGACCAGGAAGACCGTCACCCAGGCCCTCGTCACCAGCCGACTGGACTACGGCAACGCCCTCTACGCCGGTACCACCGCCAAGCTCCAGAAGAGACTCCAGCGGATCCAGAACGCCTCAGCCAGACTCATCCTCGACATCCCACGAACCAGCCACATCTCCGGACATCTGAGAGACCTTCACTGGCTCCCCGTCAACAAAAGAATCACCTTCCGCCTCCTCACCCACGCACACAAAGCCCTACACGACCAAGGCCCGAGCTACCTCAACAGCCGAGTCAACTTCTACGCTCCCAAACGCCACCTCCGATCAGCCAACCACGCCCTCGCCGCCGTCCCCCGCATCCGAAGAGCGACTACAGGAGGAAGGTCCTTCTCCTACCTGGCCGCCAAGACCTGGAACTCCCTCCCTCCCGACCTGCGCCTGACCCAAGACCACCTCTCCTTCAGGAAGAAGCTCAAGACCTGGCTGTTCGAGCAGTAGTGGCACCCCCCCCCCCCAGCGCCTTGAGACCCTACGGGTATGTAACGCGCTTTACAAGTGTCACTGATTGATTGATTGATTAGAAGCATTGGTAAAGGACAGAGAACCTTTCACCTCTACTGCTGGGAGGTTCAGAGTAATTGGTAAAAGACAAAAAACATTTTACTTCTAGTGTTGGGTGGTTCAGAGTCATTGATAACACAGAAATCACAAGGCCTTTTGAGATAGTGTGAACAAGATAAAAATCGGGCAGTCCCAAATGTCCAGTATTAGTTCCCATTCATCTGCTGATCAGTTGGTAGCCCACTTTGCCAGAATGTATTCTCTGCCGACCACCACAGTGTCAACAGGGAATTAAGCAGGAAGCTACAAGTCTATCTTCTAGCTTAAGGTTGAGTTGCATGAAGTCATTTATGTTCTCTTTGTCTCTCTAACAAGGCTTCAGACCCAGCGGAATCCCGATTGATATTTTTAGATGCAATATTACCTTATGGGCTCCCTTCCTCACCAAAGTCTTTTACAACTTAAGCTGAACAAATCTACCTGATTCTTGGGAACGTTTGATAATTGTACCTCTTTTTCAAAAAAGGTAACCAATCAGATCCAGGCTGTTACAGACCCATCTCATTAATAGATTCAACTGTGAAAGTGTTGAGCAGGGTTATATTTAATAGGAGCAAACTCTAGACAAAAGAGCAGGGTATATTGAGCACTTGCCAATAAGGGTTCCGGGAGGGGCTAGGTACTGAGGAACCGTGCCTTAGTCCGCATCTTATTATCTGCAAACATATATTTGGCAAATGCTGCTCATTGTACCTGGCTTTTATGGGCCTCTCGAGTGCTTTCGACTGGGTAAAGGCATCGAAGCTATGGATTACGTCATCCCAAATGAGGTTGACTCATCGTTCGTTAATTTTCAGTCGATGCTACATAACCATTTGACCACTATGGTTAGGTTTGGAACCCTGGAAGAATGCTCCGACTCTTTTAGCTAGGAGCGAGGGGTACATCAGGGCTGCATCTTGGCTTTGATGCTTATGTTATATATCAATTGTGTTAACTTGGCTTTAGCGGAGCAGGGTCTTGATGTGTTCACAGCAAACTCTGTTAGTACCCAAGCACTGTTTTATGGCGATGATGCTGTGTTATTGGCTTGTACCCCTATTAGCTTAATGAAATTGGTTTCCGCCTTTGACTCTTTTATGATGGATTTGGGCCTGGATATTAAATATTACAAGTCCCAGACAATGGCCTGTGGTAAAAGGCTCAAAACTCACCTGTGTTTCATCTCCATCAAGGGCTATAAGCTAATGAGGGTTTCCAGCTTCTGCTATTTAGAAGGACACCTTTGACAGCACCCAGTGTTGGCATACCAATATCTCAATTAGGAGACGTTATACCATTCAGTAGGAGCATTACTTAGTCTTACCCGTCCTTAAGAGGGAAACCATTGTTACCTTTCCTTGAAATTTATAAAGGTCCTTGTGTTTGCTTTGTTCGCGCTAAGTTGCCAGGGTGTGCCCAGACGTGGGTCCCTTGCTCACTTTGCCACTGGATTCAAGCTAGCCTGGCTGATGATGGCTCATTAGCCAGAAACCGGTCCCAGGATGCTTGTTTTCGATCCAGGAAAGACATGGCTTGGCAGTTCGGGCTGGACTGTTCCCATGAGGCACAGGGCCAAGACTGATTTCCATATAGCTGTGTCTGGCGAAGTGAGCTAAAGAATGATGATGGATTCAACCCAGATCTGTGACTGGGGGTGAGTGTCTGAAAGTTTCAGCGCTCCGTCCATCATCTCCTTGTGTTTGCTTTGTCACCTTTTACAGCACCCAATGTTGGCAGAACAATATCTCAATTAGGAGACGTTATACCATTCAGTAGGAGCATTACTTAGTCCTACCCTGTCCTTAAGAGGCAAACCATTGTTACCTTTCCTTGAAATTTATAAAGCTCGAAGTGTCCCAATTGCCCCTTATGGCGGCGCTGGATTATGCGGTTACTCTAACATCACGTCCTAACAAGTTGAGGAAAATAGGTTTTACCTGCGACTACTCTCAATTCCTCCAAGCAGCCCCAAATGTATATGCCATAAGGAACTGGTTCTTAAATAAATTGAGGATTATATAAAGGTAGATACCTCTTAATCGCAAGGTCATTAATGATTGCTTAAAATGTAATCGATGGTCCGATACTCCATGGCTTCATCGTGTAAGACAGTTGTGCAATCTGATGACAGAGTGGAGCTTCTAGATAAACCCTTTACCATTTGTAAGAGGGACCATCTTTGGATCAAGGGGACCTTCTTATCCATGAGACAAACTTCCTGTGATGCCACAGAGCTCAGGAAACCTAGCATCAGGCTGTATTTAGCGCCTAAGACTTCTCATTTCCTGAGCCCTATCTTCTCTGCAAGAATGGTCACTGGGAGCGGGCCTTTTTGTTGCCATTTATACAGGCACACTTTGCACTTGATTATGTTTTCGCTTGGGCCAGTACACTACCGAAAGCATTTGACTCTGTCCATGTGATGAGACTTCCAAACAAACGCTGCTGCACTTTCATTTTTTTCTACAAATTTTGGGTCTTATTTACAAGCCCAGAGCACTGCCGGAATGTCACTTTTAATGACGGTCCAGCTGCACACTGGGCGCACCCATACGAGACCACATGAAGCCACCCTGCATGGCTTTTCATGGCATCGTGGATATGGTGTGAGGCAACAGAGCACAAGTCGCTGCGTTGCCTCACACTGCGATGGGGAGGTATGCCATGGGCGTTAAGGTTCCCATGTAACATTCATAGCATTTGACACATTCCCAGATTTACAACAAGCTGTAAACCTGGGAATACATCAAAATCCTACGCCTCCCAAGGGGAGACGTAAAGGTTGTTATTGCTAGAGAAGGTGTCAGTTCCCCCACAAAAAGTCTGATTTCAATGCAGCCACCCTTTTTGTTGGTGCACGGCAGTCATTCGCGCATCGGAGCTGTGGAAGAGGACAGAAATGCGCTGCATCTCATAGATACGGTGCATTCCTGCGCTTTTCTTTTGACGTAGGGCAGCGCAGCAGGAAGTCTTGCGGCGCTGCTCTACGCCAAAACTTTGTAAATGTTTTGTATTCCAAAAAGGTTCTTAATCCAGCTCTTGAAGTCACAACATTTTAGAAGCAGTTTATCTTCCTTGCACTTTTTACAATTATTAATTGACGATGAAGTATGTCAGGCCGTTTGTTACACGTGGTTGATGCATTTTAAGTGATTTTAAGTGTTTTTTTGTGGTTACTGTAGGATCTTTTCTGATTATTTGATCTTTAATGGAATAGTTTTTATATTGATGATGGTAAAGGGCACAGAACCTTTCACTTTTAGTGTTAGGTGGTCAAGAAGCATTGGTAAAGGCCTGCGAACATTTCACCTCTAGTGCTGGGTGGTTCAGAGTCATTGGTAAAGGGCAAAGAACCTTTCACCTCTAGTGCTGGGTGGTTCAGAGTCATTGGTAAAGGCAAAGAACCTTTCACCTCTAGTGCTGGCTGGTTCAGAGTCATTGGTAAAGGCCTGCGAACATTTCACCTCTAGTGCTGGGTGGTTCAGAGTCATTGGTAAAGGGCAAAGAACCTTTCACCTTCTAGTGCTGTGTAATTCATAGTCACTGATAAATGTGCAGGGCATTTCACTTCTAATGCTAGGTGGTCCAGGAGGAGTGTTAAAGGGAGGAAGAACTTTCACCTCTAGTGTTGTTTTATTTGAGGGTGAGTGGCACAGAGGCAACGATCCTTTAACTTGTGTTGTTTTATTTCGGGTGGTTGGCACAGAGACAAACACCCTATGGCTCTTGTGTTGGGTGATCTGGGGCGTGATTGGAACAGATTCGTTCACTTTTAGCGTTGGGTGGTTGGGAGTTGATTGGCACAGTGGGAAGGGACCTGTCACTCGTGTTAAATGTCCTGGTGTGAACCTATGACGCGTCGTTCTAGAAGATTCGGACACATGGCTGATGAGTAGACAATCTCCCACTCCCGGGACTGAACGAGTTAACGGGATCTGCGCGAGGCAGAGTGTTTCTTCCTTTAAGTACGGGTAGATTTATGAGATTGACACTCGCAATATATTCATTCCTTCGGAGACCGTCATCTGAGGAAAGTAAATAAGGGTTCGCGCTCTCGCCGCTCGGAGTCAGTTCTCTGCAGCTCAGCCTCGCGCCTGCTAGCTTTATGGGTTATAAATATGTATCCCTATGGTTATTTATTCATGCTCGGCTAACAATGAATCCCTGGAAACAGAAGCATTACCGAGGGCTCGCTGCCTCCTCAGAAGTAGAAGAAGAAAGGCCTTTCTGAAGCAAACAAGTCTCTGCCCGCCGCGGTGCATGCTGGGTACCAGGTCCACCCGGTGTCCACCCCACTGCCCCCCGAGAGAGCGCGCGCCGTGTCAAACAAACCCCGACACCTAAGTAGGCTGTGGCGTCGCATGCAACCACGTTTGCCCACGGAAAGGGTGTACGCATCCTTCTGCGTCACAAACCCCGCCCACATTCCGGTTCATGTCTGAAACACCCTTTCTGGATCCAAGATACCCCCGTTCCATGAAGGGGTTGCGATGTCTGTGTCCTTTGCCAAAGACTCACTGACCCCAGACCTTAACGCAGTGTGTGATGTGTCTGTCCTGTGACACAGACAACCCTACCCAAACCAGTACCATATGGTGTGATGTGTCTCTTACTGCTACACCTTCCCATGGGCAGCGTTTAATGTACTCCCTGTGTGCAACAGACACCCTCCCATCTGAGCAGAGAGCATGAGAGGCATTTTCGGTGCCACAGACATACACACTCCGTGCGTACGATATGCTCTCTTGTGTCACACGCATCCACCTCCCAGACCCTATGCTTGTCTTGTGACGCATGCACCCCTCCCCGTCTACCCTATCATCAGATGTGATGAGCCTGACCTGTGACACAAAACTCTCATATCCCACCCTAACACAGGGTGTGATACGTTGGTACTATGTTACATTCGTTACCACTCCATCCCCTAGCCTAGGGTGTGATATGATTCTCCTGTGACACACGTATTCCACTCCAAGCCCTAACATAGGGTGTGATATGCTTCTCCTGTGACACACACATATTCCACTCCAACCCCCTAGCCTAGGGTGTGATATGCTTCTCCCGTGACACACATATTCCAATCCATCCCCTAGCCTAGGGTGTGATATGCTTCTCCTGTGACACACAGACCCCACTCCAAGCCCTAACATAGGGTGTGATATGCTTTCCTGTGACACACAGACCCCACTCCAAACCATAACATACCGTGTGATATGCTTCCCCTGCGACACACAAACCCCATTCCAAGTCCTAACATAGGGTATGATATGCTTTCCTGTGACACACAGACCCCACTCCAAACCATAACATAGGGTGTGATATGATTTTCCTGTGGCACACAGATACCATTCCAACCGCTAACATATGGTCTGATAAGCATTTCCTGTGACACACAGATCCCACTCCAACCCCTAACATAGGGTGTGATATACTTCCCCTGTGACACACAGGTCCCACTCCAAGTCCTAACATAGTGTGTGATATGGTGACTGAGGTCCTGTGCACACGTTTGGGATAAGTTCACGGTATGCCTGGTAAAGGATTACATAGAGATCAAATGTTTACAAGTTTCTGAAATAATGAGGGTCGACATCAGTGGTATCAAAAGAAAGAATTCTTTATGTATGTGACTTCCGACCAGTACAGTTTGTAAACAGAACAGCCGACACGTGTTTCGTCACACCGTGTAAAGATATGACTCTTCAGGGCTGAGAAGGACATAAAACAAAAAATAAGTAAATAAAAGTAAAATTATAAGGAGTCCATAGGTCACAATCACGGGCTGAAAAAGATTCACTGTAAGATCAAAATAAAATAAAATAAAAGGAAGTAAAATGTAGATAAAAGGGAAAATAACAGGAGAAACCATTAGATCCCAAATGTTGCGGATGATATAGATGATATAGATTAGCTGTTTGAAAGGTGATAAGAAAACAGCCCAATGCGTGTTAGGGTCACCGTGTAGGAAGAAAGAATTATATATTCTAACGGACGGGATATAAGAACGTGAAAGCGATAAAAGACAAATGTGTGTAAACAGGAGAGACCATTAGAACCCAAATGTTGTAGATGATGCTTTGATATTTGAAAGGAGAAAAGAAAACAAACAAATGCGTGTTAGGGACATTGTGCGGGAAGAAAATATTCTAACGGACAAGATATACGTCTGTGAAAGCGATAAAAGAAAGTCCAAAATGGGTGTAAAGAGGAGCAAGAGAAAGGTAAATTTAGAGCCATAAACGTAGTTGATATAAGCATTTCAAAGAATGTGAAAAATATAATAGAATGTACGAAGAGAGAAACGTTTCAAGTGGAAGACAGTGTGATAATATTTCACATGAAAACAGTCAAGATTAAAGGTGAAATACGGACAAGAACATCGATCCAGTGAATGAGTCATGCTCTGAATGAGGATTAGGAAATGAATTAATACCGCAATGGTCACAAAGTAATCAAGAATAAAACAGTAATAAAGCATGCACATGATGTACTGTACTATTAACGAAATCGCGTCAATCGCATGACAAAGCATCCAATATCACATAAATGGCAACAGGTTAAATAATGCAAGTCTGAGAAAATCAGTGACAGGGTCTAGAGAAAAAGTCAAAATGAAAAGTAAAATTGCAAAGGGAGAGAAAAGTCTATATATCAACATAATCTCCACATTAGATCTAAGCACTAGTGGATGAAAATGGCAAAAGTTGTTATCATACAGGTTGAAATGTGCAAAAACAAATATATTGTAAGACCGAAAACAGGACCATGGATGAGAAAGCAGACGGTAGAGCGCAGTTACCTGTTGGTTAAAGAAAAATAGAAACGGGGTCGGGTCGTGGCGTGAGAGACCAGAATCAAAAGCGGGAGGGAGGTGGGACCTACTAGCGAGGGGAGAGAGGGCGGTAAGCCCCAACCAAACTGGTATGAATGGCTTCAATGATCTACAGGGAGTAAATAATGACAAAATGAATCATGAAATAGGGTAAGGCACGACCAAAGGTAGAAGCCGTCGGCCCTATGGGGTGTACGCTTACCGGTGTTGGAAGGATCTCGGGTGCGGGACCTTCGTATTCTCCAAAGTACGGGGAGCGGGGTCAGATGCGAAACCGGAAGTTAAATAGCGGAAAACGTGTGTAGAGCGTGGGCGACTAGAGCGGGTTGTGATCAATAGAGAGCGGGATAACGGAAGTGAGGAACTGTAATCACATGGTGATGGTGATAGGCCGTGATTGGGTGATGATCGAAAAGTGTGAGTGGACACAATAAAGTAGATGAGAGAGAAAATTATAGTGTAACTGATTAAAAACTGGAATCAGCAAGAGGCTGGTAAAAAGAAAAGGGGTTAAAAGGGCTGAGATAAAGCCAAGTAAGGCGTCTAAGATGTAAGGTTATAAGAACCATAACGGGTGTGAAGAGAGGAGGCTGTGTAAGTGAGAGTAAAGGGTGAAAAAGGTGAAACAGGTAATAGTAACATGGTAAGGTACATGGTCCTGCTTGTCCAAGTTATCATAAAACTTGATACGTATTACAACTTAATAATATACGTTACAGAAAACTCAAAATGTATTCAAGTTTAGATGCTAATAAGGGAACAGAGGTGGAAAACAGAAAAACAGAGCGGGAGAGGAAAGTCAGGGGGGAAAAACGTTAGATCCCCAGGAAGTATTGCAGTTCATGGTCAATGTTCAGACCGTGTTTGACCGACTGTAGACGCACAATCCAAGTTGCCTCTTGTCTCCTTAGTCTCAATTCTCGGTTGCCGCTTCTGGCATTGCTCCTAGTAATGTCTATTCCAAAGAAAAAGAGGCTTTTGCGTGGGCCTTGTGTCTTGCATGTTGCTATGTGAGAGGCCATTGGATATTTTGCATGTTCATTGTGCATGGCCCTGACGTGCTCACTGATGCGTTCTTTCAGGGATCTGATTGTGCTGCCAACGTATTGTAGTTTGCAAGTGCATGTAAGATGTATACAACGAAGGTGGAATTGCAGTTGATGTTACATGTGATCTCATATTTTCTGCCATTCCAACTGCTGAATTCCTTAGTGCCATTCATGGCCCATTTGCAGATTCCGCAACATCCACATTTGAAAAAACCAACAGTGTGGGGCGTTAGCTGTGTAGAGAAGACCGATGTGAGGTGTGGAACTGTCGGACAGAGTCTATTTCTTAGCGTTCTGCCTTTCTTGAAGGTAATTTGGGTTGAGCAGTTATGTTATCTTTTAGTGATTTGTCAGCCAGTAAAGTTCCCCAGTGCTTGTTGAAACTCTTACGCATGGTGGCACTAATGGCATTGTATTCTCTGATGAGTCTTACAGTATGCTTGTCAGTCTTTTTGCAGGTTTTGACTTTCAGAGTCGTCTCTCTTTTGATGTTGTTTATTCTGTTGGTGGCTTTCTTAATGATTTGTGGTTTATATCCACGTTGGACAAGTCTGTGTTTCATGTCATTTAGACAGCCCTCAAATTCTGTGTCCTCACTGCAATTTCTCCTGGCCCTGGTGAATTCTCCAAAGGGAATAGTTTGTATTTGGTGCAAGGGATGTGCACTATCGGCGTGGAGGATCGCGTTACAAGAGGTTTCTTTGCGGTACAACCTGCTGTGTAGAGAGTTGTCCTTGACGTATAGTTCAACGTCAAGGAAGGAGACACAGGTCGTGCTGGATTCACATGTAAATTTCATATCCATATTGTTGGAGTTTAGGTGTTCACAGAATGAGTTCAGGTTTTCTTGCGAGCCAGACCAGAGTAGCAAGCAGTCATCGATGTATCTTCCCCAGTAGATAATGTGATCAGTCCATTGGGCTGCTTTCTTGCCCCATACCCATTCTGTTTCCAGGGAGCCCATGTACAGATTAGCAAAAGAAGGTGAGAACTTGGAACCCATGGCAACTCCCTTGGTTTGTCTGTACCATTGGTGGTCGTACAAGAAATAGTTGTTATTGAGTATGATCTCCATCATGCTGATCACCATGTTGGTGTGTTCCCATAGTGTAGCCGATCTGTGATGTAGAGATTTGGACACCACCTCCAGTCCCAGGTCAGGTTTAATGGATGTGTAGAGAGAGACCACATCCAGGGTGGCCATGATCATGTCGGGCTGCCACTGTGTATCTGCGAGGATACCCAGAATGTGTTTGGTGTCCTGTATGTAGGAAGGCAGATTCTTCACCATAGGGTTGAGGAAAAGGTCAACATACTGGGCTAGTTTTTCAGTGGGCCCACCTATGCCCGAGATAATCGGGCGTCCGGGTGGAAATCGTGCTCGTTTGTGGACTTTGGGTAAGGTATACAAACATGGATAGGTGGGTTTGGCTATTTTCATGTAACAAGCCTCATCTTCATCAATGAGGCCCATGGCCTGCCAGGTGTGGAGTTTCTTGTTGATGAAACTGGTCAAGGAACCAATGGGATTGTAACTGAGATGTTCATAGCAGGTCTCGTCTTGTAGTTGACTCATGATTTCATTGTGGTAATCAATACGGTTCATGACAATCACGTTCCCACCCTTATCAGCTTCTCTCATGATGATACTTTGTTCGGCACTGAGCGTTTTGAGAGCCGTTTTTTCACCTTTGGTGAGGTTCTCCTTGGTCTTGCGGTTTTTAGTCATGAGCCCCCTTTCGTATTCATCCAAATCTTCAAGTACTAGGTTGTGAAACACATCAATGGCATTACCACCCGGGAGGGTTGGTGTCCATTTGGATTTGTTTTTTAGGCCACTCGGGATGGTTCCATAGGGATCGATGTCTAAGTCTCGTAGCAGTCGTTCTAGACTGTGCGAGGGGTCGTCAGTCTCGGTGATAGACAAGAGTAGGTGTCTGTCTTTCACATCTTTGATGGTTTGGGAGTCCATATGGCTGGTGATGTGGGTTGGCCCGGTTCTGTTCAAGGGAGCGGGCATGATTTCAAAGTATTTCTTGAGTTTGAGACCTCTAATGAATTTGAAGAGATCTATTTTAGATCTGCATAGGTCACCTGCTTCGTAGGGATTGAAGCTTAGGCCTTTACTGAGGAGGGAGATCATGTTGTCGTTGAGTGGTAGGGAAGAGAGATTGACCACTTGTATATCAGTGTTTCTTATTGTTGTTTCTTTCCGTTCCCAGATCTCAGTTTCTTTTTGTACTGTTCGTTTTCCAGACCTTTTCCCTCTACGGGTTTTTTGTCTCCTGTGCCCTGTCTTTGCTGTGTCCTTGTCTCGCGTCTGATAGCCTGTACCTCGCGTAAAAAACTGGAAGTTGTTGCTTTGGGATTGGACTGACCCGGATTCTCTGATTCGCTGTCACTCGTTGGTTCTGTGTTGAGAGATGAGGTGCTTGAAGAGACAGGAGATCTAGAAATGTTGTCAGTTTTGGGGGAGGTATGAACTAGTCGGTCGTATTTGCGCGCAAAGGTGAACACTCGACCCTCTTTGTAATCCGCTTTGTCCCTTTTGAGTTGTCTGGTTTTTCTTTCTTTTATATCATTTTGGTGTTTGGTCAAAACCTCGTTGAGGATTGCGTAGTGTTTATCAGTTGCGTCTTTAAGGTTAAGGTCCTCTATCTCTTTTTCTAGGATTGTAATTTCAAGTTGTAATTTGTTTACTTTTCGTTCTGCATTTTCTATTAGGATATGAATAAGTGTTTTGGAATTATTGGTCAAGGTTTCTTCCCATTTGCCCAATAGTTCATCATCAAGGTCATCGAAGGTTGGGAATATCTGTGATCGTAATCCCCTAGGGACTCTATTAAGTCTTAAGTATTGCTTTAGAGTGGTGCTGTCCCACCATCTAGAGTTTTCTGTCTTCTTTAGTCTTTCCAATTGGATGAACTTATCTTTGAGTCCTTCTTTGCGTTGAGTGTTACTGTTGGTAGTTGTACTGGTCAGTGGGATGCCTTTAGCTAAATTTTCAAAGAGATCTGATGCCACCTTGTCCCTATCCATATCAAAGGGAAAGAACTAGGATCCTGGAAGTAAAAAAGTTTTTTTTGCTATGCAATGCGGCTGCCCTTCCTATATTGTCAAGAAAAAAACAAAGTTAAAGGGTTTCGTAGGGTTCAAGGAAGAATGGCGCTCAAGCGTGTGCAATATGGGTATCACTGGCGTTGAATATGTACGGTGCTGAACAGGTCAGGGATAACAAACCCAAAGAAAAAGCCCCTGCAACTGAATGGGTGTGATACGTTGGTATTATGTTACATTCGTTACCACTCCATCCCCTAGCCTAGGGTGTGATATGCTTCTCCTGTGACACACACATTCCACTCCAAGCCCTAACATAGGGTGTGATGTGCTTCTCCTGTGACACACATATTCCACTCCAACCCCCTAGCCTAGGGTGTGATATGCACCTCCTGTGACACACATATTCCAATCCATCTCCTAGCCTAGGGTGTGATATGCTTCTCCTGTGACACACAGACCCCACTCCAAGCCCTAACATAGGATGTGATATGCTTTCCTGTGACACACAGACCCCACTCCAAACCATAACAGAGCGTGTGATATGCTTCCCCTGCGACACACAAACCCCATTCCAAGTCCTAACATAGGGTATGATATGCTTTCCTGTGACACACAGACCCCACTCCAAGCCATAACATACGGTATGATATGATTTTCCTGTGGCACACAGATGCCACTCCAACCGCTAACGTATAGTCTGATAAGCATTTCCTGTGACACACAGATCCCACTCCAACCCCTAACATAGGGTGTGATATACTTCCCCTGTGACACACAGGTCCCACTCCAAGTCCTAACATAGGGTGTGATATGCTTTTCCTGTGACACACAGATCCCACTCCAACCGCTAACATATGGTCCGATAAGCATTTCCAGTGACACACAGATCCCACACCCAACCCCTAACATAGGGTGTGATATGCTTTTCCTGTGACACACAGACCCCACTCCAAACCATAACATAGGGTGTGATATGATTCTCCTGTGACGCACAGATCCCTCTACAACCCCTAACATAGGGAGGGTGTCATGTCCATGTTCTATGTCACAGAATCTTCATCCCAACAGTATAGGCACACCACCTGTCTTGTTCACAGCATCTCATACCACCAGCACATACTGCTCCTTCTGCATCACAGACCCCTCTCAAACCACCAGTACAGAGTATGATGGTTATATCCTGTGTCATAGAATCTTCATGCCACCAGTATAGGGTACGATGCGCCTGCCTTGTGTCACAAACCCCTTATACCGCCAGCACAGACTCATCATCCTGCCATTGCAGACCCCTCATACTGCCGGTATAGGGTATGATGTCCATGTCCTGTGTCTGTGTCACTGACTCTTCATGCCTTCAGCATTGGGTGTGATGTGTGTGTCCTGTGTGACGTACAACTAACACCGCCAACACAGACGACTCCATTATTCGCCATGTTGCTGCGGTGTGGGAAAAATCGGTCCAGAAGGTTGTTCGATATGCACCCTACGCCCCAGATATGTCATTGTGGGTGGTGAAACCCTTTAAAAAGATAGCAGACTCAATGTCCATTAAAAAGTGGGTTGAGGGAGGATGTCATACAATGGGAGATCTAAATAGAAATGAATAACTCAGAACGAGGGAGGAAGCTGAGAATGCATTCGAAATGGGAAGGGGACGATTCCTATAATATGCAAAGATTTCAACGGTAGCCCACGAGCTATGGCCCACATTCCCACAGGAACCACCCAATACATTGATCCTACAGGCGTTGCTAAGCTTGTCTTGAGGACGTGGGCTGGTCTCCCATATATATAGATCGTTACAGGACGATCTCCCCAAAAACCCCCTTTCAATACAGGCACGATGGGATGGGATGGGATGATCTGCTCACAGACCAAGAACAGGCAAAAACACATGAGGGGGCAAAAAAAGGTAAGCTCAAACGTGAGATTTAAACTCATACAATATAATATTATACACCAGACCTACTTGACACTGCGGACCATAAACAAAATATATCCGGAACGCACAAATCAATGCCCTAGATGCCGGCATGCAGAAGCGCATTTCCTCAACATGATATGGGAATGTCCAACATTGACACAATACTGGGGAGATGTAGTAAACTGTATACAAAAAGCCACATGGTGGAAATTTCCGCAAACAATACAGGCAATGCTACTGGGTTTAATCCCCACACCCAAATCGAAAAAACTCAGTAGGAAGTGAGTCATGTTGGGTCCAGTGTTAGTGAAGAGGAGAATAGCCACAAGACGGCTCAGTTCGGACCCCCCCCACACACACTAAAGGAATGGATAAAAGATCTTTGTGAATGGGCAACCGTAGAATTAGTCAGAATGAAAAGGATTAGGAAAGATGAAAAAATTGAGGAGGAGGCGCGAGCCTGGTCTCTTATAATAGCAGATATAAAGGACCCCCCGGCCCCTGATGGGGAGTCGAATGGGGAAGGGAGGGATGGGACAGAAGAGGAAGGAATGGACAAGTGAAATGTTACCAGAGAATGCCCTATATCCATAGATGTGAACTGTGTGGAGATTGATATGTTTCTTTCAATTCTGAGACCAGACACGACAATGGGGCGGGGGGCGTTGTCTGATGGTAAATTGGCGTAGACAGCATAAAATACAATTGTTGAAAGACGGAAACTCCAGGAGGAGCAATGTTAGGATACAGCTATAGGATCTTACAGAAGATGGGAGAGAGAATTTATGAAGTTGTTGCAATAGTTTTTACTGTTTTTTGATAACAAGCAAAATGGCAATTAAAATGTTACCAAAAAAAAAACAGATGGCTCATTCTGTCATCACCCAACCCCATACAACTAGCGTAGAGTGAGATGTCCATGCCCTCTGTCATAGAATCTCCATATCACCCACATAGACTGTGATGTGCTTTTCCTGTGTCACAGACCCCTCATACCACCAGCTGAAGGGATGATGTGCATGTCCTGGGTCACAGACCCTCATACCACCAGTCGAAGGGATGATGTGCATACCCTGGGTCACATACCCCTCATACCACTAGCATAGAGTGTGAAGTCCATGCCCTGTGTCACAGACCCCTCATACCACCAGCCGAAGGGATGATGTACATACCATGGGTCACAGATCCCTCTTACCACTAGCATAGAGTGTGAAGTCCATATCCTTGGTCACAGACCCCTCATACCACCAGCCGAAGGGACGATGTGCATGTCCAGGATCACAGACCCCTCATACCAACAGCCAAAGGGATGATGTGCATACCCTGGGTCAAAGACCCCTCATACAACTAGCATAGAGTGTGATGTGCATTTCCAGAGTCACAGACCCCTCATACCACCAGCATAGAGTGTGATGTGCATTTCCAGAGTCACAGACCCCTCATACCACCAGCATAGAGTGTGATGTGCATTTCCAGAGTCACAGACCCCTCATACCACCAGCTGAAGGTATGATGTGCGTGTCCTGGATCACAGACCCCTCATGCCATCAACATAGAGTGTGATGCGTGTGTCATGTGACACAGACCCCTCATACCACCAGCACAAGGTATGAGGTACATACCCTGGGTAACAGACCCCTCATACCACCCACATAGAGTGTGATGTGCGTGTCATGTGTCACTGCCCACCTCTGCCCTAGAACACGGTGTAAGCCGCATCTCCTCTGCTAAGGACAAGAACCCCCTCCCTCCCGCACAGGGTGTGATGCACCTGCCCTGTGTCACACACCTCTTCCCATGTATGGTGTGATGTGTGCCATCACCGCACAGTGATATGTATCCCCCACAGACATCCGATTTACAGAGCACATTCTCAGCGCTCAAGGTTGGTGCGTAGGAGGTGTGCGTGAAATAATTAGCTGTGTACAATTAATACGTTTTTAAACGTTCCTGGAAGCCTTTAGGAAACTTTCTAGTATTGAGAAAAATGTGCTGTTTTCGTTTTGACAGTTTCGTGCGAAATGCATGACGTATGAGGCACTTTAAGGCGGATATGTCTGTATATTTCCATATCTTGCGCGTGAGATGTAAACAAATAACATAACATTAAACATTAAAAAAAAACATCTGCATAAAGTATACCATCAAGAATAGAATCGCACTCTGATCATGATGGATCCGTGATCTCGTTTTAGGCTAAAACCCCCGTTTGCATCCAAACCAGTGTCACAGTTTGAGCACAAATCTTGGATTTTTGTTTCCACCGTTTGCAACAGTTCTATGTGACGCTGTAGCCTGGGGAAGGCTCTCTGCCATATTTACTTTGGTGAAGGCTCTCTATCATACTGTGCTTTGCTGCAGTCTTTCTATAATACTGTGCTTTGGTGCAGTCTCTCTATCATACTGTGCTTTGCTGCAGTCTTTCTATAATGTTGTGCTTTGGTGCAGTCTCTCTATCATACTGTGCTTTGCTGCAGTCTTTCTATAATGCTGTGGTTTGGTGCAGTCTCTCTATCATACTGTGCTTTGGTGCAGTCTCTAACATGCTTTGCATGGTTGCAGTATTTCTATCATACTGTGCTTTGGTGCAGTATTTCGATCATACTGTGCGTTGGTGCTGTCTCTCTATCATACTGTGCTTTGATGAAGGCTCTCTATCATACTGTGCTTAGGTGAAGTCTCTCTATCATATTGTGCTTTGGTGCAGGCTCTCTACCATATTTACTTTGGTGCAGTCTCTCTATCATACTGTGCTTTGGTGCAGGCTCTCTATCATACTGTGCTTTGGTGCAGTCTTTCTATAATGCTGTGCTTTGGTGCAGTCTCTCTATCATAATGTGCTTTGGTGCAGTCTTTCTATCATACTGTACTTTGGTGCAGTCTCTCTAACATGCTTTGCATTGGTGCAGTACTTCTATCATGCTGTGCTTTGGTGCAGTCTTCCTATCATACTGTACTTTGGTGAAGTCTCTCTAACATGCTTTGCGATGATGCAGTATTTCTATCATACTGTGCTTTGATGCAATATTTCGATCATGCTGTGCATTGGTGCAGTCTCTATTATACTGTGCTTTGGTGCAGGATCTCTATCATACTGTGCTTTGGTGCAGTCTCTCTAACATGCTTTGCATTGGTGCAGTATTTCTATCATACTATGCTTTGGTGCAGTTTTCGATCATGCTGTGCATTGCTGCAGTCTCTCTATCATACTGTGCTTTGGTGCAGGCTCTCTATCATGCTGTGCTTTGGTGCAGTCTTTCTATAATGCTGTGCTTTGGTGCAGTCTCTCTATCATACTGTGCTTTGGTGCAGTCTTTCTATCATACTGTACTTTGGTGCAGTCTCTAACATGCTTTGCATTGGTGCAGTATTTCTATCTTACTGTGCTTTGGTGCAGTATTTCGATCATACTGTGTGTTGGTGCAGTCTCTCTATCATACTGTGCTTTGGTGCAGGCTCTCTATCATACTGTGCTTAGGTGCAGTCTCTCTATCATACTGTGCTTTGGTGCAGGCTCTCTATCATACTGTGCGTTGCTGCAGTCTTTCTATAATGCTGTGCTTTGGTGCAGTCTCTCTATCATACTGTGCTTTGGTGCAGTCTTTCTATCATACTGTACTTTGGTGCAGTCTCTCTATCATACTGTGCTTTGGTGCAGTCTTTCTATCATACTGTGCTTTGGTGCAGTCTCTCTAACATGCTTTGCATTGGTGCAATATTTCTATCATACTATGCTTTGGTGCAGTATTTCGATCATGCTGTGCATTGATGCAGTATTTCTATCATACTGTGCTTTGGTGCAGTTTTTTAATCATGCTGTGCGTTGGTGCAGTCTCTATCATACTGTGCTTTGGTGCAGTCTGTCTATAATGCTGTACTTTGGTGCAGTCTCTCTATCATATTGTGCTTTGGTGCAGTCTTTCTATCATACTGTACTTTGGTGCAGTCTCTCTAACATGCTTTGCATTGGTGTAGTATTTCTATCATACTGTGCTTTGGTGCAGTATTATCGATCATGCTGTGCGTTTGTTCAGTCTCTATCGTGCTGTGCGTTGGTGAAGTATTTCTTTCATGCTGTGCGTTGGTGCAGTTTCTGTACAATACTTTGCATTGGTGAGGTGGATACATGGAGCCTGCACTAGGCCACAGCACCACGTGGGTACAGTACTAAAGTGCAGTATGACAGATACTTCTCTGGGGAAAATCCCCCCATAGTGCTGAGTCGCTTTGCTTTTTCATCTCGTGTGACTTTTATTAACCAGTATTTCATGTACATTGTTGTTTTCACCTTGCAGCATGACGAAATTTGCGGCTCCTGCAGTTTACAAACTTTCCCAGTAGTCTTGCACCTTCGTCAATGTGACAGTTAAATGTACAAACATTCAATTAAAAAAAATATGTTGAAATAATACAAAAAAAAAAGGGCAGGTTAATCCCCATTCCAAGGTGTGCTCCCAGCACATGTATGCTTCTTGCTTCTACAGTTTGCAGCAGACTTGCACTGCAGGTGCTGACGCATTGCCAGGGTAGCCCTGTGAGGCCTGGCATGTCTATCCAGTGCCAGTGTGGTACCCGACTCAAATCCTCCTTCCCTGTTAGAGGAGACTAAATCACCGTATTGTGTCGTTTTTGTTGTCCACCTGCTCCCTTTGAGAGTCGAGACCCATGTCACAATTCTTCAGCACTATGATTGTCCCCTTTGATACCCAGAGGGTGCCTTTGCTGCAATTCAACCAGCCCGCGAGCACGCCTCCACGGCACCGGGAGGCCGGGCCTGCGCCTTTGACGCACGCGCCGCTGTCCACGGTGCTGAAACAGCCATTGACTCAAGCTGCCTTGAAGGCTGACATGGAGCTTGTGGATGACGTCACCCCTTTGATTCCTGAATGTTTGCCTTGACCTCCTCCTGGGAGCCAACCTTAAGAACTCCTGCGGTCAGACACTTCAGTTAACAAACCTAAAATACAAAGGGGCTTATTTACAAGCGGCTTTCGGCACTTGTGCGTTACTATTAATATGGGAAAACGTGGCGTACCGGCTGCGCAACTGGCTTGTAAATAAGACCCAAAGAGGGGAAGAGAACGGATGGGAGAAAGAGGCAAAGAGAGGGTAAGAGAGCAAGACAGAAGGAGAAAGACAGAATAAGGGAAGGAGAGACAATGAGAGAGAAGGAAAGAAAGAGCGAGTTCATAAGAGAGAGGGAAACAGAGAAACGACTGGGAGAGACAGGGAGAGCGACAAGAGACTGGAATGAAAATCGGGAATACGACAGAGAGCAAGAAGGGAATAAGGAGGGGTGGCGAGGCAGGGCGAGAGAAACGGAGAAAGAGGACTCAAGGGAGACAAGGAAATAGGGAAAAAAGGTGAAGGAGCGAGAGAAGAAGAAGAAATGGTGAGAGTAAGTAAAGGAGCAAGCTAAATTGTAAGGGAAAGAGAGAGAGAAGAAAAAATAGAAAACGAGAATATAAGGGAGAAAGAGAAATAGGAAGGTTGAAAGAGGGGGAAGAAGTAAAGACAAAGGGGAAAAGGATGAGATACAGGAAAGAGAGCAGGGGGAGAGAGTCAGAAAATATTTATTACCGACCCGAGCGAAAGTTAGACAGTAAGAGTGAAAAGTACACATTGCGTTTATAGTAACAAGAGGGGGGGGGGTACATTTAAAGACAGGCAGGACATTCATTGATCTCAGGGAGCTCATGACGTTGGCACAATCTTCAAACACATTGACGTCTAGAAGCTGCAGCTCTTTCATCTCGGCAAACATGACCTGTAGGACGTCAGAAAACGGAGTTCACACAGAGAGCTGTGTGTGTCAGAAGCTAACCTGCGGCGGAAGTCACTCAGAGAGCTGTGTGCGTCAGCAGCTGACCTGAGCCCAAAGTCACACAGTAAGCTGCGTGTGTCAAGAGTTGACCTGAGGCCGAAGTCACACACAGAGCTGTGTGTGTCAGCAGCTGACCTGAGATGGAAGTTACACAGAGAGCTGTGTGTGTCAACAGCTGACCTGATGCCAAAGTCACACAGAAAGTTGTGTGTGTCAGCATCTGACCGAGGCTGAAGACACACAAAGTGCTGTGTGTGTCAGCAGCTGCCCTGCGACGGAAGTCACACACAGCGCTGTGTATGTCAACAGCTGACCTGAGACGGGAGTCACACAGAGAGCTGAGTATGTCAAGAGTTGACCTGAGGCCGAAGTTACACACAGAGCTGTGTGTCAGCAGCTGACCTGGGACGGAAGTCACACAGTGAGCTGTGTGTCAGCAGCTTATACGAGGTCAAAGTCCCTCAAAGAGCTGTGCTTGTCAGCAGCTGACCTAAGATGGAAGTCACAGAGAGCGGTGTGTGTGTGTCAGCAACTGACCTGAAATGGAAGTCAAACAGAGAGCTGTGTATGTCAGCAGCTGACCTAAAGCCAAAGTCACTCAGAGAGCTGTGCTTGTAAGGAGCTAACCTAAGATGGAAGACACAGAGAGCGCTGTGTGTGTCAGCTGCTTACCTGAGGCCAAAGTCACTTTAGAGAGCAGTGCTTGCCAGGAGCTGACCACAGATGGAAGTCACACAGAGTGCTGTGTGTGTCAGCAGCTCACTTGAGATGGAAGTCACACAAGGAGATGTGTGTGTAAGCAGCTGACCTGCGATGGAAATCACACAGAGCGCCATATGTGTCAGCAGCTGACATGAGGCGGAAGTCACACAGAGAGCAATGAGTGTCAGCAGCTGACCTGAGAGTGGTGTGTCAGCAGCAGCCCTGAGATGGAAGTCACACAGAGCATTGCGTGTGTCAGCAGCTGACCTGAGACAGACGTCTCACAGAGAGTGGTATGTGTCAGCAGTTGACCTAAGATGGAAGTTACACAGAGCGGTGTGTGTGTCAGCAACTGACCTGAGATGGAAGTCACACAGAGAGATGAGTATATCAGCAGCTTACCTATAGCCAAAGTCACTCAGAGAGCTGTGCTTGTCAGCAGCTAACCTAAGATGGAAGACACAGAGAGCGCTGTGTGTGTCAGCAGCTTACCTGAGGCCAAAGTCACTTTAGAGAGCAGTGCTTGTAAGCAGCTAACCTAAGATGGAAGACACAGAGAGCGCTGTGTGTGTCAGCAGCTTACCTGAGGCCAAAGTCACTTTAGAGAGCAGTGCTTGCCAGAAGCTGACCACAGATGGAAGTCACACAGAGTGCTGTGTGTGTCAGCAGCTCACTTGAGACTGAAGTCACACAGAGAGATGTGTGTGTAAGCAGCTGACCTGAGACGGAAATCACACAGAGCGCCATATGTGTCAGCAGCTGACATGAGGCGGAAGTCACACAGAGAGCAATGAGTGTCAGCAGCTGACCTGAGAGTGGTGTGTCAGCAGCAGCCCTGAGATGGAAGTCACACAGAGCATTGCGTGTGTCAGCAGCTGACCTGAGACAGACGTCTCACAGAGAGTGGTATGTGTCAGCAGTTGACTTAAGATGGAAGTTACACAGAGAGCAGTTTGTGTCATCAGCTGACCTGAGAGCAGTGTGTCAGCAGCTGACTTGAGACGGAAGTCATGCAAAGTGCTGTGTGTGTCAATAGCTGACCAGAAATGGAAGTCACACAGACAGTGGTGTGCGTCAGCAGCTGACCTGAGAGGGAAGCCACACAAAAAGCTCTGTGTATCAGCAGCTGACCTGAGACAGAAGTCACACAGAGAAGAGAGTGTGTCAGGGGCTGACCTGAGATGGAAGGTGTAGGAAATTGGGATATTTTAGTTGTGTGGCTTGCACAAGTAATAGGTCCACAATTTCTCATTACTGGGAACCAAGCACCCCATTATAGCGCTTGACTACGCTCTTAAGGTAGTGAAGCAGAGCAGTCCAAGGACTACTCAGGGGAGGTGGTGTGGGCTAGTAAACCCCTGACCGGCACACAATAGTAACACCCAATAAATGATTGCACAGTCAGTACTTTTTCTTTAGAAAAAGAAATACGTTTATTACACACACACTACTAAATACTATGCTGTAATTTACAAATATGTAGATAAGCAGATAAAAAAACTATAGATGACATTGCATGGTCACCTTTGACCCCCTAAAGGGGTCATAAAAACATATAAGGAAAGTCTATTGGCTCAGTCAAAGGTTCAAGAGCAACAACCACATGTTAAAGACATCATTTTTAACTTAAATGCCATCATCATTACTAATCGTGTAGAAATGCACTTATTACTGTTAAATAAAACTCACCGTGAGCCATAATCCCTTTTTATCATTATTATGTCAATAAAGCATTTTAAAATGGTCAAACCATGTCTGTGTGCTTTTTTAAAAATGACCAACCATGAAACTGCAACCAGAAAAGCAGCCCTAAGAGGGCATCACATTTTGTTTACATTACATGCAGCCATAGACTTTGCCCCCAGAGGGTGCTGTACACATTTACCTTCTTTGAAACATTTTCAGGTTAACATCAATGTCATCATAGAATATGCCCCTAGAGGGTGCTGCACTCCCAGCTGTAGATCAGAAGATCCAGCCGCTGGACCGCTTTAAAACTTTGGAGCATTTTGGAGGGGTTCTGAATTCCTGCCCCTCGCAGAAATAATTTATGAAATATACTCTTTAGTGGGAGCAGCTGCGAGCCTGCACCCCTCCCTGCACACTTCCTTAATGTCATTGGTGGTGGTCCTGCCATCCTGGGGCTGCCACAAGTAGAGAAATATGAAAAATTGAAGGGCCCTCTGGGCATTATGAGGCGCTCCCGCTGGGGGTGATGAATACTTTATGAGCGGCCCTCCCGCTTCACTGGGGAGAGCCAGCTTCACTGGGGAGAGCCGGCTTCACTGGGGAGAGCCGGCTTCACTGGGGAGAGCCGCTGCTTTGTTTTTGATGCGCAACCTCGCGCTGTGCAATTCCTCCTTTGGTTTTTATTTTTTGTAGGGGTTACTGAGTCCCACCCAGGCATGCCCATGCCTCCTCTTGTTGGAGGCAGCCATGGGAACCCAACCCATATCCCCCACCTGTCCCCACGTGGCCAGCACCTCCAAGTGTGGCTGCGGGAGCCAGCAGCTTCACTCTTCCAGGAGCAGCCTTCTGCGGTGACCTCCATGCTCCCCCCAGACACTCAAATGCTTCCCTGGTGCTCTTCTGGGTGGGGTAATTGGCTTTAGCCATACTTCCAAAGGGAAGACATAGCATTGTAAAGTTACTCCCTTAGGGCCACAGCCAAAGTCCAGTCCCCAGGACCTGCTAACACCTACTACAAAAGACTCTTCTTCTCCAAGTGGGGAAAAGATTTCTGTCTCTGTTGCTTCTTTGAGCTCCACCCAAGAGTCCCAGTGTCTTCAGATGCTGAATATCTCCTCCCTGCATCTTCTGAAGCTGCGTCTGCCAAGGACAGCTTCTAGGGTTCCAGATCACAGATCACAGTGGCTGGCGCAACCACTTGGTCCAGGTAGGGCCCCAGAGCAGGTCAGAGTGCCCACTGGTATGCTGGGCTGATACTTCTGGAAATGTGCCCTACTTATCTTCTATGTCTCAGAAACCAAATGAAGTCAGCTGCTCTGACCCTTGAGAAGTGCTTCCTGTCCTTGGGGTGAAGGGGGAACAGGTTCAGACCTAGGTCCTTCTCTGGGCTTGCTGAGAAGCATCCTCCTCCCTCTTCTGCTCTTCTCCTTATCTTGTTGTGTTCGAGGTGCTGTTTATGAGAAGCTTTTCTTATAACAGACACTGGCTCGGTATTGGCTGTAAACATTATCCTGTCCGCAGCTCCCAGATACCCCTAGGGGTGAAGTGCTGCGCTATACAGATGTTTGATTGATTGACCCTCAAAGGTGCCTGCAGTTGTCAAGTCAGCCTTCTTTTTCAGAACTTCCTCCATTTTCCTACTTTACTGTAAATCAATCCCAGGAAACCTTGTCGCGGATCTTCCCAGGAAGCAAGGCCCCAATGTGGCTGTGTGGAGCTCTGTCTTCCCGCCCAGAGGCCATCCTATTAAAATGATGAATCTCCTCAGGGAAATCAACCCTGGCTAGGTCCTAGGCCCAGTACCACCCCACAGTGAGAGGTCACAACATGCTTGTCCCAGCTTGGTTTAAGCAACGTCCATCTGCCTTCCCACATTCTAATAATAATTGGGGTGGATGGGCTAAACTTAACTACTCCCAGCCCACATGCCAGGGAACTTCTGACAGGTCAAGCTTGTTGAGCCACTTAAAGAGAGGTAGTTCACAAAATGAACCCTTTGCATTAACTGTGCAAAGGGTTAATACATGCTGTAGTTGGAGAGAGAGCTGACAGAACACAATACATTATTTACCAGGCTTTCAGGTACAGAATAGCAGGTGTTAGCAAAATCATCTCTCCAGCACATCTTACAGAAAACTACATTCACAACTGAGTTAGGTTTTTGATAAATAGTACACATATTTGCAGATGACTACAGCAGTTGTTCCACGAAGAGGTTGAAGGACAGATTACCCAATGGTATGTTAATATTAACGGGGATCTTTCTTGCGAATGTAATGCCCAGTGAGTTGGATGACATGACCGATGAAGCAGTCGATGCATTTTTGGGAGATCCCACCTGACGTTTACCAAGAGCAGCGCTCCTGCAGCAGGGGTAGGAACATCCTAGAATACTTGCATTCCATACTCTTAAGGGGGTTATCTCTCCAATATCCTGCAAATAGAACAGTGATTATGTTTCAAATTAGGGGGCCTTTAATGTATTAGACTAGGCCTTCTTTGAATATAATCTTATAGACATGAGCTGGATTATTTTGGGGGGGAGAATGTACAGAAAGCAGCTATCGTAACCAAGTGTTTCAATTTCAGGTCATCTCTCCAATGAGTTTATCCCTGCGGTGGTCACTTGAGTGAAATCAAAAACAGAAGATCTTTAAATGGTCAGCAGGTTTAAAGCCATTGATAGACAACGGATACCGAAGACCTGAGGTGGAGACTGTCTTCTTTAAAACTACAGCAATTAACTTGTCTGTCATTGAGAAATGGAACGCCAAATTAAATATGTTTGCACCTATTTTAGTGAATTTTGAGGATTGGCAAAATAAGTAAAGAATTATAAGATTTTGAATGATTCCGTACAATGGTTCGGGAATTTCCTCTTCTGAGAAACAAGCCGCAGCAGCAGAGTGAAGACTGAGTCATGCTCCACTCCACAACAGATGCTGAATAAATGGTAACATGACTTTAGAACATTGGAAAGTTGTTGTGATCTATGATGATAGACACCTGGAGCCAGGAGGAATTATTAAATCTTCTTTATTCAGTCTCCAGTACAGGTCACATCTGTCTCTACTCCAGCCAGCCTAGTGTGGTACCAGCCCCACCAGGAGCAGCCTCCCTAGCTGCTCAGCCCATCTTCAACTGCCAACACTCATCCACTCAGACACCCAGGCATTCCATGCATCACAGGCACACCAACATTCCATGACCATCTCACGCTCTGGCTGAGCAGCTAGAGGCAGCAGGGCTGGAGTACATGTTATACAATTAAGTAGGGTATAACAAAAGTCATAAAAGATGCTAAAGGAAGCCATGCTCACAGGGAAGGAGATAAAGGTATTGAATCTCTTAAGAAGAAAGACAGTCTAGGGTTCTGGGACCCGAGAGCCAAGTAGGGCGACCAGAGTTACGTAGAGCCAGACCGGGGCGTATCAGACACCAAATGGCACCAGCATATCGATGAGTCATATGATGTGGGCCATCGCTCCACAGCCAGGATTCCAGAAACTGCTGAGTCATTACACTCAGCATCACCAGATGAGACACGTGACTTTACAATTACAGAGTCAGAGACTGAAGAGGAGGCCGCCCGGCTGTAATGGGATACTACACTGCTGGCATAAATTACACCCCTAACTATGAGTTAAAATGTTTACACCCACTATTTACTGAGGTGACTGAAACGAAGCAAGGACCATCATTCTGCAAACGGAGCCTTTTAGTCCTGATATAGAAAAAAGGCACTAGAAGGCGGTTAACTATCTCATTGTCACCCTGATCAATTGTAAAGAAAAATTATATGCCAAATTATTACTAAAACAACTGATAAATCGGATTAAACAGTCTGGTGTATTACCAACAGAGCCGTCTGGCTTTCAAACAGAAGCATCTATTCCTTAGAATAAAATGGTACCCGCATATCTGGTGCAGATCTTAAAAGATTAACAGTGTTTCACTGAGACTGCAGTGTGTATGTGTTTTGTGTTTGTTGTGCTAAAGCTACAAGAAAAAGTTACATTGGAAAAAACTGTCATTGGTGTAGCTGACTGGCAGAGTATTCACCAGCTTTTGGCTGAGTGGAAGGAATTCATTTAGGATGAAGCCTCATGGCCTTGGCAATGATGTAGGATTATTGAAATTCGTACAAGCTCTACACAGTGAAACCTTGTTTAAAGTTTTTAAAAGAAAAACACTGTTACTAAGACATTTCAAACGATGGAGGCCGTGAAACAAGAGTGCTTACTGTCTTTCACTCTTTAATTCTTTCTGTAAGATCTGTCACAGTCACTCCCATAAGCCAGGTATTTTCCCCCAAAGATAGGAAAGCATGCAGTAATATTCAGGACCTATGCAGACAGTCTAGATTGCCGATAGAGTGGAATTAGGGGATTATTGTGAAGCGGGATATGTGGGCAGTATCTTTCACTGACGACAGTGAGGTCGGCCCAGGCCCACCCCGTGCATTTAACAGTATGTATGTCTTCTTTTAGACAAAAGTCGATCAGTCTGCAGTATCTCATAGACACAGTGCTTAATTTGAACCGGTGGTTTCCAGTGCTCAACACTGGCACTTAATTGTCAACACCACACTTAAGACAGTCTGCCACATGGTGGCGCTGCTCATCTAATTTAGAGATAGGCAGAACAGCAGTTGTTTATGAATTCAATATACATAAAAAGTTACTAATACCTGCCTCCCCAGCCATTCCTTTGGAGACCCGGAACAATCTGAGCTGTCGCACTTGCAGGGGGGGGAGATGGTAAGTAGTTGTTTTGGCAGTGATGGCCGGGGCGATGGGTGGTGCCAGCTGCAGCGGCCTCCTGGTCAGGGCCCTGGCTCTTATTATTTTACAAATGAAGCACTGCATAGGCAGATTGGGGCAATATAATAAGGGTAAACTACCCAAACATGAACCTGTCAAACAAAAACTAAGATTTTGACCTTTGGATGGACACGTGCCAATTTAAACTAGCACCCGAACATATTTAGGGTAAAGAAGGGTGAAAGGACACAGTTATTTGCGCACACCTATTTTCACTTCTTTGGTAAGTGGAAACCACAGCATAACGTTAAAGATGAAAGTGCGCTCTGCGTGCACTAGCGCAAACATGTTTAGTAGGCGCTTCTACTGACTTCCAGCAGAGTCCTCACCGAAACCGTTTACAGGTAGAACTGAGGCCACCCTACCATGTGCAGCTGGAGTTTACTGCAGCGACAATAATCAACCATTAATTCCACCGAAAGCGCCACATTACACAACTGTTCTTATTAAGGCACGCAGCCCCACAGACCATAATAAGATTAGGACCATGGCATATGGCCACTGGAGAGCTGATTGATGAATCCTGCTTCTTGTATTTTTAATGCTTCAACAGGCGATGCCCAGGCCTCTAGTATTCGATCGATATTGGGAGAAATAAGATGGAACTGGTATAGGAATCCAGCACATACAATCCCTTGTATTAAGATATGATTTCAATGGTAACCAGTTATCAAAACTCATAAAGGAATGGGCGATTAAAAGACCCACGAAGGAAAACAATATTTAATTTGATACAGATGTTATTCCAAAATTTCCTCTGATAAAGATCTGGCTCACCGCTACAGCAAACATGCCCCACAGAGGCGTCTGAAACTCCACAGACCACAGTTTGCTTAAGTGTCTTTAAATGTAGATATCTAAATTTAATGGTGCTGATGAAGCAATGGAAAGGGCAAGAACAGAGGGGCATAATATAAAGGACGGCGTTCACACCAGAACATGGACTTCTATTGGAATTCTCTAGGGCATATTATCAAGCCCCTTATTGCGGCTTTAGCTGCAGTTTTCTTTCGCTAAACTAGCGATAATGTTATCGCCGTTCCTTGATAATATGGCCCGGAATTTTTTAAGAATATGTGGTCTAGATGTAAAACAATTACTTATTATTGTCGGCATTTGCCAAGGACGTAAGGCCTTTGAGCAAACTCCTTAAGCAGTATTCATTGAAACACAAAGTGAGCCATTAAGGCAATAAAAAGAGAGCCTGCTCTTAGTTTGATTCTAGAGATAGCACACATTGAGAGATTGTATACATTAAGTAATGGTATTATGTTTTCTCGGGTGATTAACGTGTGTTTTCTGTATTTCAGCTTCATCTGTTGTGTACTTTTATTATATGATGAACAGTGTTTTTAAACGCCATGCTTTTATGTGCGTGACCAGCGACAGTGCGCCGTTGTTTGTGGTTTATCGATGTAATACGAGATAACGTGTCTATTTACTGCAGTGTTTTTCTTTTTGATGCTGTAGACAGCTTTTGTTGCCTAACAAAGCAATGAAGCTTGAACCCGAACAGAAGTTGTTTCCAAGGCAACATATGAAAAATGTGACTTCTATTCACAATGTGCCGTACACAGGGAGGAGAGGGCGCAGCCTGTGCGGTGAGCTAGTGTGTGGCATCCAGCCTCTGCAGGGACATACCGACCTACATATTAGACATGCCTCACTCCTGCACATTAAGAAGGGCCAAAGGCACTGCATGCAGGGGGCTTAGATAATGTCAAAGGAAGGTGTTTGATGTGTCATAAAACTATTTATGTGTACATGAGCTGGCTGCAGGCTTGCCTGCAAGCAATTCTTTGAAAGTTCCACCTGTGACTGATGTAACATGACAACGCAGCTCAGATGTGACGTTTGAGTAATGAATGTTTTCTGCCTCGTTACTGACCTTGCCGAAGGGTCAGACAGTACTGAATTTGTGCTGGTGTTTTCCGGTGCTCGGCACCTGCACTTATTAATGAAAATCCACCACTTGGTGGCGCTGTGTGTGTAATTTTTCAGCAAGTTTCATTAGTGGAGCCTCTAACTGTCTAATTAATCTTTAAAAAATGATTAAACTCAGACTTAAACCTGAAGTTTGAAGTGACACGTGGCTTGCACCAACCACAGTGAACCCACGAGAAATACCCTCGGCCCTGGAACTTAATTTTGTTCAAATTAAGCCCTGCGGTCAGATCTGGCAATTGGAACGTATCTATTTTTCGCCTTGTTTTAGAGGGTAGAGGACACTCACAACAGGTGTTTAGTGAATCACAGTGCCCAGAGGTAAACAGGCCAGTAAATCAAGTGCCATAAAAGCAAACACGTCTGGGGAGATCAGACAGGAGCGTAAAGTTCCCTACATCCTTTTCCATTTTTAATCAATAAAATAAGGACAAACAAACAGATTGTTTTCCACGTGTCCATAAAAATCAGCAAAAACCGAGCAATATGAGCCTCGCAAAGAATGCAGCCTCAGTCTAGCCTGGTGTCATGTTTGTGCAATACAAAGCGTGCAGGGACAAGGAGAGAGGATTCAGACCACAAACCGGCGAATGACCTTCTCACAACATTTAACAACACAATCCGCACATCACCACAGTTTCCCACCTACCAGGCAACAAATGACAGCACAGTGCCACCTTCCATGGGACAGCACCGCCACCGATGCTCACTGACGACACTACAGGACAGGCCAGCCTGGCTGATGAAGGGTGACATACCCTGAAACCGGTCCCAGGATGCTTCTTTCCGGTCCAGGGAGGACCTGGCCTGGCAGTTCGGGCTGGACTGTCCCATGGGGCACAGGGTCAGACTGATTTGCATATGGCTGGGTCCAAACTGGGGTGGCGTAGTGGGCAAAAGATTTAACCCAGATCTTTTGACTGGGGGAGAATGTTTGCATTGTCAGCATTCCGTCCATCATTTGTTTGCTGAAACACCTTCAATGGGGCAGCACCTCCACCGACGCTCACTGAAGACACCACAGGACAGATCACATGAAACAGCACAATACAAAACCCACCAGCTAGCACAACACAAGTATTCTCCTTCAGCACAGCCCAACACTGAACAATACAAGACAGAACATGCTCGTAGAATGGGTGAGGACACCCACTGGCAAAAAAACAATACAAAAGATTTACACATCTATAGCCACCGCAAATTAGAGAGATCAGCAGTGCAAGAGTAAAGGATGTAACACATATATATGCGCAATAAGCAGCAGTTGTGGAAAAAGGAGGCGTGGCCAAGGCGTGGTTGGTACATGAAGGAGATTAGACACTCACTTGAATCTCTGTGTGGCGATAAGAATTTGACATGGTGTGTAGTGGTGACATTTACAGGTCTTATAGATTTTAGGTCAGCAGCAGTACAACATAAATGCAACATTGGGGAGTACATATGGTCAGTCGGAGCCAACAAAGTGAGCGGTGTTAGGGCAGGTTCTATAGGAGGTACTTTACTTCAGCGTTGAAGGGCCGCAATGGTGGTACAAGTCTTACACGGGTTATTTGGGAATCCCAGATCCTAGGAGCATTCCCTTAGTAGATGCACTTGCTGGAGGACATTTTTTTAAACGAGATGTTTTTAGAAGTTGTTTAGCTTTGCTCTTTATTAGGCTGTGCTTTTTGTCAGACAGTTCCAGTTTTTGTGCAGATGCCCAGGAGGAGTAACTAAGATATGTTGCTTTGTGTGTGAAGCAGAGTGTTGATAAGGAAAGCGTGATTCAAGTGTTAACCCCTCAAGGGAGGTTAGGAAAGTAGTCATTCAGTTGAATTTCCTCGCGTGAATGATCAGCCAGAATGCAGAGTGGAGGGCGGCGTTGAAAGGGACGGGGCAGGTCTTAAGTTGTCCGGTCTTTAGAGAGTTCACATATTCTGTGGGTGATAGAAGTCAGGTTTGGGGATGAAGGGTATGATGTTACAGAACAGCTTCCGTTGAAAAGTAGCCCACTCAGGCCCCAGTTGCAAGTAGTGCAGAGTGTGTGGGATTCCACCCTGCGCTATTATCAGTGGACTCGTGTTCCCACACCCAGATTTAGCGGATACAGAACCACTGAACCTAATTTTACCAAACACAAAACTAGAGCACTGCCGGGGACGAGATACAACGCCCCGCAGGGGCCAGACTCACCACAGTCAACCAAGGGCGCTGCCTCCTGGCTCAAAAACAAGACGCCACCAGATGCAGAACCAAGGGTCGACCTGTGGAGTGCGTGGCCATCGGGGATACAAAGAGGGCGGTAACTGTGCGGAAAAGGTATAAGTACCTGGACCCAGCCCGCCATGCACCAGACATGGCGCGGGGTGAGCCCCAGAAGTGAGGGTCTACCACGATGGGTCCCGCAGACTAGCCTGTACCAGAATGCGGCACTAAAGGGGCACCCTCTTAGGAAGGCGCACTGTGTGCGATACGGGCAGCCATAGAAACACCAGGCCTAATTTTACCAGCCAGAAAACCCAGTCAGTAAAATTACTTTGGGAAAGAGATACAGCCTGGATCCGTATCCAGGGACCTCCCCGATCCTCAACCAAGACACGGAGAGAACATGCAATGCTCCCCCAACCATGTCCTATTTCTCTAGCCCTGCCCTACACACACCGGTGACTCCCTACCGCAGCACAGGGATCTGCAGGAGTTTACCACCTGCTCACAACAGGAGGAAAATGTTTCTGTTAAATCCCCCAAATAGGGACTTCCATTCGGAATTCCACCCAGTACTTCCGGTTCTGCACTCTAGTTACCCATTCTGAGGGATCTAACTTATAATCGCAGAAGTTCTACGGCAAGATACCAGTCGCCATGGAATCTTCCAGCCGTTCAGGTTCTCCACATAGAATTCTTCTCTGCTCATCATTCGGGCCAAAGTGATCACTTTCATAGGGAGATCCTATTCGGGGATCTCTCTGGCGTGATGTCTCGGAATTTGGCTGATTTCTCAATCTTGTTTAGGGCCCTTAACTTAACAATTCAGTCAGGAGGGAGAACCTTAAAGTAGTGAGAGGATAGGAGGAATTCAGAGTTTTGAGGGTTAAGTTTAACATCTATGACCACAAGTAAGATAGGCCATTGGCCAGGGCGTCAATACCATCTGCGCTATCAGTACAGCGGAGTATCGTCTCCATACCACTGGGAGCCAATATCTGCCTTGGCGAATATCTCACCCATACAAGATAAACGCCCTATATCAACAGCATCACATGTCTGAAGAACCCTGTGCAGCACATTGCAAAGTCTCAATATCAATCTTGCCACAATCTTGTTGCGAACCTCTATAGCACAAGACAAGGTGCCAGATGTACGACGGAAAATTGCATGAGCAAACGGGTTTGCGACCCGTTTGCGCATGCAAAAATCCACTGGCCCATGTACTAACACTATTTTGAGACTCGTAAATATTTTGCGACTCGCAAAATAGTGTATTGCGACTCGGTCTTGGGAAGGGGCGTTCCCTTCCTAATAGCGACCTCACAAGCCATGTACGAAGGTTTTGGGACCGCAATTGCGGTCGCAAAACAATCGCAATTTATCGCCCCCTTCAAGAGGTGGTAATGCAATTGCAAAAGCGAAGGGGTCCCCAGGGGACCCCTGCCGCTTTGCAATGCAGCCTTTTGCAGTGCAGGGGAAAATATTTTTTAGGGGCAGGCAGTGGTCCCAGGTTCCACTACCTGCCGTTAAAAAATGAAACAAAAATGTTTCATTATTTTGTTTTTTAAATGCATCCCGTTTTCCTTTAAGGAAAATGGGCTGCGTCTTTTTTTAAAAAACTGCTTTATTTAAAAGGAGTCCCAGACATGGAGTTCTGCTGAGCCCAGCAGGCCACCATACCTTGGAGGGCCAGCCATTCTCAATGGGGTCGGAAATTGTGAGTTCCTCATGAATATTCATGAGGCATGCAATTTGCGACCCCATTTGCGACCCCATTGAGAATCGCAAACAGTGTCTCTGACACTGTTGTACATGTCATGTCATTTTGCAAGTCGCAAATTGTGAAGCGCAATTTGCGACTCGCAAAATAACATGGTCGTACATCTGGCCCAAGGCAACAAGCCTCTGTGATGCCACACAAGAGCAACCTACTTTGAACAACAAACATTAGAGCCACCCACTGTGGAGCAACATAAAGGCAACCTTTCGTAGTAGCACAAAAACCAAAGAGTCCCATGATAGGGCAAGACAGCCCAGGGAAAACCACAAAAGCACCACAGGAGAGAAGAGAAGCCCCGTGGCACAACACAAGAATAACAACCGACAAGAGTCACAGCAATGCTCTTTAACGCAAGAAATGTCATAGAATGCCACTACAGCAAGGCATAATGCAAAAAACACAGAACAGCACAGCAGAAGGCAGAACCCACTACATCACCTTTAAAGATAGAACTAGGCCCAGGCGAAATTAAATTATGTTTGCATAATTCACAGATCTCAGGAATTTTCTCGTGTTATGCAATATTCCGGAAATGACTCCATTAAGCAACATTGTGCAGTTATGCAGCCGTTCAAGGCAAAATTAGCACAGGGGTGCTTTAACAAAGCAGACGTCCAGAATGTGAGCAGCTGTTGTTTGCAAAAATTGCACTTTTTGCTCTATTTTTTAGCACAAAATGCATCCTCGCAACACAAATTGACACACAAACGCAATTTGTGCTAAATGACGGATTTGAATTTTGCGTAATAACTTGATATTTTCTGAAATTTTGTGTAAGTATGTGAAAGCAAGTTAAGCAAATTTCTCACACCCCCATTTAGAACACCTCTTAATGGAGCAACACAAGACAGAGAAACTTCCAAAGCACAACATAAGACAACACAAGCCCCTTAGGAGCAACACGAGTAAGACCGACCCTTTTAGCACAAAGGAAATTACACATCAGAGAAAACCGCCGTTGCACAGCACAAGTAGGAGCAGTGTTGTGTAACACACACAAATGAATAGTGTATAGTATGATAACAGAACATGCAGAGTATAGTAGCACACATCATTGCCGTAGTCAACATCACAACGCAACTCAGACCAACTCTCTTTAGCATAACACACGAGCCCCGTGTAGCCCAGCATCAGACAGGAGAATACCTTATAGCATACAAAGAGAACACTGTATAGAAAGTGACATGGTCGAACAGCCCTTCGGGAGCAGGGCCCATATACCACGCTAAATCAGTGTTGTGCTGAATACAAAGCAGACATTGTGTACTTGTTCCTTGCGGAACGCCTTGTACACACACATGCTCGCGGGCGGGCGCCCGGAGGGAGGGCGAGCTGTCTCAGTTCCTGCGTGCCTTACGTCGCGAGCAGTCGAGAGGCGCACTCACGCATTCCTTGTCATTTATAATTCAGCAGTGTGTGCAGAAGATGAAATATGTTTGCCTCGGTAAAGTCCATCATTTCCCAACGTGCCGGAGACCGAGCTGAGGAGAGTTGATGGCGGCATCGCAGCGGGGCCTTTTCTAGGCGCAGGCCATGGAAGGCGGTGGCCTGGGGCGCACGTGTCCGGGAAGGAGGGGGAGCTATGAATCCACTGAACAGGGGTGTAGCTGCATGGGGGCAAAGGATGGGGCTGAGCAAATGTACCTCATGGAGGGCTAAATCCTGAATTCAGTGACATAGCGGCTTTATCCTGAACCCTAATGCATGATAGGAAAATGAGCCCTTTACCACCGCCCTCTCCACTCCTCTCCCCTCCCCCCGCTGGGTTGCAAAAGACACCCACAACTGCTGCACAGGGCGCACCTCACAGCCCCTGGGCCCCAGAATCACTGCATCTACTGCACCAATGATGGCTAGACCCCCTACTTGGGTAGCAGGTCCGAAGACACCGGGGGTCTCCCTACAAATTCTATTGTAGTGATTATGGAGCCAGTAAGGGAAGCTCCCAGATCCTCGCAATTCAGAGATTCACGCACACACAGTGGATCCTTTTAGCTTCACCTGGAAATTTCAACTGTTGAAATTTCCAGCTGAAACTCTTGTGAAAAATTGGGGCATCAGACCCCAATAGACCAATTCCACCTTAAAGTTCTCGGGGCAGATTTACAAGCCCCTTGCGCCACTGGTGCGCCACTTTTTGTGTCGTACCGGTGGCGCATTTTACTGCTCCATATTTACAAGGACAGGAAAAGCCACCCTGCGTGACTTTTCGTGTCCTTGTAAATACGGCCCCTTCACACGCAGCACTTTGCGTGAAAGGGGTGTTCCATGGGTGTTGCTGTGGGTGTTTATGTACAGCAAGGTGCCCCTCCCTGCACATAAACAATAACTGAAACAATGACGTTTTGTAACTTCTATGTGTGCTAATGCACACACATAGGAGTTGAAAAACGTAATTTCTGATTTTTTATGTGCAGGAAGGGAACCCTTCCTGAACAAAAACAATCTCCCCATGACGCAGGCATCCTTGCACCATGGTGCAAGGGTGCCTGTGCCGGTGCATGGCAGCAGTTTGCGCACCAGCGCGGGGTAAGAACAGAGATGCAACATAATGTTGTAAATATGTCGCATCCCTGTGCTTTGAAAGTGACTCAGTGAGGCGCAGCCAAATGGCTTGTGGCACGCACTGAGTCACTTTCTTGTAAATCTGGCCCCTCATTTCAAAGGGGTCTTTCAGGATTTCAAGTATAAACCTTGTTATCTTTGCAACCTCCATACCTCAAATTTCCCAATTGGGTTGGAGTTACCAGGCATAACTACAGGGCCCTGATAATGATGCACGTGGACGTGGCTTGTGGTATGTTTTGACTTCTAAGGGCAGGGTTAGCGCTTTGGCCTGTAATCATGGATGGGACAGGCTGCTGAATCCACTTAACTCCATCATTTTGCATTCCCGTCACTGTTGGGTGTCGCCAATCATTCTGAAGTCAACATGATATTGCATCTTAGATTTTATTGGTAGGGCTGTATGTGGTGTATTGGAACAATGTTACTGTGGGTAGTCATTTTTTGTAAACTATCCTATAGGAAATATGATTATCAAATAAAATAAATATATTTCACTTAATTATTTAGTATACATATACCCTATTTTGATTTTGAATTTGTAGACTGCAACGCATGCCGGTCGGCATCCTACTGCTGCTAGGCAACCAGCTGCAGCGAATCATGACTAATCAAACAGGTTTTCAAAGACTCCTATGTATTATGGTGCAATAACATTTTATTTTATTTTATTACTTCTAGGTTTATAATTTTTTTCAACAAATGTAAAAATATTTTTATTAAAATAGTTTATATGTATATTTTATATTGAACTAGTTTTTATACATTTTTGAAGAATAAAACACTTTAAACATTTTCAAAATAGTTGTCAATGGTAAGAGCTCTATCACAGAAGCAGAGCTTCCCACCTATAGAAAAATACTATTAGTAATTTTACACTCGTAAATCCTGTTGCAGGAGGTTCCACCTGAGGTGGAGATATGCAAGTCTACACTTAGGTATCCATCTACACTCAGAAATGGTGACTAGCATAAAAGTGTAAAGTTACACCTAGGTATAGTAGTAAATATACACGTGAGTAAATCTACACATCTATATTTCTGGTTCTGAATCAGTCACATTGTCTTTAGCAAGCTTTAGACTCTCTGTTTAGAGGCAAATCTACAATTCAGAATCTGTACTTCTTGAATGTGCCAGGGTAAAACATTACCTCCCGTGTTCTTACATCAGCCTCCCCATCCCGGACCACAAGACTTGTATGCCTACTTCCAGGCCCCCAAACACCTGGCTTACCTGATGCTCAGCCTGCAAGAGCTAAGTCGCATGCACCTCCCTACATACGTGTAGGGGATTAGTCCGACATGTATATAAAGGAGTGTGGCAAGGGGAGTAACAGGTCTCCAGAGTTTAGGGTAGAGGTATGTTGTCTACTGATTAAAATAAGGCGACAAGCTCAGGATATTCTCATAATATAGTAGCTGAGAAATTTTTGAAGGAAAAATGTGTAGCTCAATGGGATATATAGTATGTTACCAATTCTGATGTGAGGGTACAGCAGTACAGCAGTTTGATTTACCTCTGTAGGGAAGAAAGTCCAAGGACAGGTGTACATAGCAGAAATGTGTCTCTCTGAATCGAATGAGGGAGGTGCTGAGGCCTAACAAGTACAGCTGCCAACCATGGCACTGGAGAACCAGGCTCCAATCCTGGCTTCATCTTAACATCCTGTGTTTCTGGGCAAATCACAACCTCCCGTGCCTTAAAAATGTGTAAAACATCTGGTTCTCATGTAAAGGAAACAAAAGCCTTTGGGCCACATTCGCACTATATAAAACTCCACAAATTAATAAAAATGGTGAGATCACTGGGACATAGAAATTAAGCCTACTAGTGAGGAACAGGAGTAAGAGTGAAGCACAGAATCAGTCGGGATGCACTGAGTGTTGTGAAAGATTTCCCAGAAATGTTCGGGGGTGCATTCGGGAAGTTGTCAGAACACCCAGTTACAGCCAACGAAGATGCTGAGCAAAAATACACAAGGTAAGAAATATTCCTTCTCTGAAGGGCGTGGTAGAACAAATGAAGATTTGGAAGATGCACACGCAGTTAGACATGTGAAACTTTGTTTGAGGCTACCTCCCCTCGTGGCAGCACGAAAGGTGAATGTCATGATACATTTGTGTGTTGACATTATAGAGTTATAGAAGAACCATTGGATAGATAGATTTCCCCTACTGAACATTAGTTAAATGCTGGAGTTGATAACCAGACCCGAACCATTTAGCACCTTCAGCTTGAGTGCCTCACATCAGCTAGTTCCACTAGACAGGGCATCAGGCCTGGCACTGCCTTCATTATTTCTTATCGGTAGTATCAATTTACAATAATGCCAATTGGCCTGGCCTCAATGGCAGTAGTCTTTCAAAAACTAATGCATGGACTGTTCATAGGTTTAGAATTCTTTAGATACTTTGACAATGATATATCGATAATTGTGAGCAGCACTGTGGAACATGGTAAGAGGTTAGGATTGCCTCTTGAGAATTTAAGGGAAACGCAAGTGCAGTGTTAGAGTACCGACAGTTTGAGGGTGTGAGCAGTGAGACCTAAAGCACTTCTACTAAGAGCATTATTAAAGTATAAAAAAAAGATTAACTGGAATTCTGTTAGGGGTACCGCTCCAATTTTGCTGCCAAAATGAATCCAATGTATATGGTAATGAAAAAGAATACACTGTTTAAGTCAGACACCAGGGGCCATATAATACAATTGTGCCTGCTTCTTCACCCCCAGGGCACTTTGGTATTACAGAAGGTGCCACAAATGCATGTGTGACCCCTTCTGTAATACAGATGGCGCTGGCGCACATTTAGCACTATCATTAGAGTGTGTTCCCTAATTTGCATGGGGGTGTAGCCCCATGCAAATGAGGAAATAACTTTGCCTCTGCGCCGTATTAACAAATGCGGTCACAGAGGCAAACATGTCTTTAGAAGGTGCACTGAAAGTGCACCACAAAATGGTGGTGCACTGTCAGTGCGCCTTCTAAATGCAACCCTCTAAAGGGATGAAAGGGGGCCCCATGGACCCCAAGACTTCCCCTCGCAGGCGGGAGCAGTCACTTCCTGCACCTGCCTGCAAGGGTATCTCTAATCCCTTTTAAATTTGCAGGCAAGTTGCTGTCTGCGCAGAGAAACACTGAGCAGCTTTTAAGCAGCTGCTCCATATTTCTCTTGAATGCGCTGCCCTGGGGCATCATGAGTTCGCGGCTGCACGATGGGCAGCACATTCTTCCTGATAGGGCTCACTTTCCATGTTTGCACCCGGCACACCTGCTTGAATGCGCACTGTGGTACAAATATAAAAGTGCACCCTCTCTGCAATACGGGCCCCGGTGTCAACCATTGAAAGCCTTCTGTCCATTGCTGTGGAGTGTGACCACAAGGGAAGGCAATGAGGTTAAGGTATGGTCCACTCATTTACTAAACAACAAGTCACATTGCATACGTTTGGATTGTAAGAGCTTGTTTCCCCTCTGTGCTGTGCATTCAAGAGCTCTTTCCTTCTGCTCTCACCCTTAAGCCCATTGTGCTTTGCCCAGCTGTGGTGGCACAGTGCTTCATGCCACAGAGAGGGGGTGAAGTGGCACCTGAACCCCTGTAATACTTCAGAGCTCTCAGTGGCTTTTCAAAACCCCAGATATATCAGCCAGGCATGTGTAGCTGATGCAACTCCAGCAGAGGTGACAAAGTCACACAACTCAGCTCTTAGGGATACACACAGTTCGTTATTTGTATTTGTGTGTGTTATTGGTATAATGCAAACCTAACCATGTCACAGCAAAGCGCTATACAGGGTCAAAGACAGTGATACAGTTAAAAGGTGACAGGGGAAGTAGCTGGGTTCTAGGAGCAGAAGTAATAGTAATAATATAAATAGAAATACCAGCATTTGTAAAGCTCACAGCTACTTCTGAAGAGGTGTCCCGGCGCTGGGGGCCGTTGGGAAGATTAAGCGAGCTATTGTCAGAGCCACAAAGTGCTGGGCTGAGCTGCCGCTGGCGATCGAACCGTGAGCCCCTGTGTTCCGGAGAGAGCCGCCCTGACCGCTGCACCACACCTCTTCCCGAGGTAGACTGTTACTGTCTTGCAATGTAGTGTTCTTCATGGAGGTGGGTCTTCATCTCTTGTACTTCCAGAAGAGTATAACTTTATAATACATGGGGTTCTGTGATGCCTGTATAAACGGCAGCCACTCATTTTATGATAATTGGCGACTTGTGATGTACCAAGTTTCCGAATATTAAAAAAAATATCAGAAGCCGAGTTCTGATGTCACAATGTCTGCTGCCAGATCTAGTGGAGGTTTAATGCAGGTCAGGTCACGGAGCATAATTGAAGCAGCTGTATAAAGCAACAAACAGAACGATGACAAGCAGAGAGAATATATTTATTCAATACACTCCTTAGATAGAGAAAAGCTAGACTCTTTCTGCATGTTTCTATATGTTCCGAGGTACTGAAGCTTTTTTTAAAAACTGACTTGTATTGAACTGTTTCTTATATCTGTTTGCAACAAATATCTAACAGTTGTTTAATGTGTTTAATGTTTGCACTAGAGGTTTTATTTTTATTCTTCATGTTTGCAAGCATGCTCGCTCTTTCATACGAAAGAGGTACACACCAAGGTTTTACGTGGTTTGTGTGAAAGGTGATGGTGTGACCATGTATTATATGAGATAAAGTGCCCCCTGGCGTACATGATAAAGATATTGCAAGTCACCTTGGAATTCCATGAGCTTGTAAAGGAACTCCTTCTTCTATATGATTATGGAACTCCTCAGTGACTAGCAATGTTCTTAGAATGTATGGCATGGGGTATTTTATCCCTTACATGTTTGGTATTTTTATCCCTGAATGGCATCCTGTCTGCGTAAAATGCCCTATAGCAGACTGAGTGGTATATTACGCAAGTCAACTTTTAGCCTTTATGTTTGATATTAAACAGATATTTAGCCACAAGTCAGTAGTTTACATTGAATATGTGCTAATCTCACGACAGGCACATATCATTCTTAGGTAAGACTCTGTCCCATCAGTGGATAAGCACCTTAGAGAGATTTGCAGAGGGATTTAATCCTGTGGCCAGACACTGGAAAGAGCCAGATTAACGTTGTGGGTCACTAGGGCACCAATGCAATTCTGAACAAATGAATCATCATTCGTGTTCTCTCAGATGTGAGCGATATATCTTATTCCCAATACATTCACATGATCGGCATTCCAATATCTCCCTCTTTCATTCTGAATAGACCTGTGCGAAATGACTACATTTAATTTCACGAAATTTCGCAAAACATTATCTGTCAACATCTAGCTTTACAAATGACCATGAAGGCTTATCTCATGTTCAAACCTCAAATGCAATGTAAGTAAGGCACTTGTTGAAGAAGAAAATGTCCCTGCTAGAAATCTTACGCTTGAACCAGCCTCTTGCTGAAAACAATGTCTGAAAAATTGGGCGAAAATTTGCAGCTAAAAAAAACAGAATTTGAGAACTTTGTCAATTTAACAAACATTTTCTCACAGTTCTAATTCTGAGCCAGAGAACACTTCTCCTTAGTTGGGAGCCTATGGCAACAAGAGGTCACTCTCTTCCCCATTTATATGACATATTGGAAAACAACTTGCATTATAAGGATTCATGGTTACATTCAGTCGTGTGACATTTTGAGTGGGTATAGGAACACACCAGGCTTGGGAAGAATTTAAATATGGACTTGTGAATACATCAGACCTAATTCTAACATAAACTAATCCCATCTCTATGTGGCACACTGTTTGAGGCCTTTGATGTCTCTTATGGGAGAGACAGTGGTTACTTGGCATTATTCACTGTATTGTTATTTGCCACCAGAGTGTTACGATTCAAGGCGCTATTGCACGCCAACTGGTTGACCACTGACTTTCCTATGGCTCCTGACTCTCCCATGTAGTTAGTTCAGGCAGCCAAGGTGCAGTCCAGGAGGTGGTGGAATGTTTAGAACCCAGATAAAAATGGACACAATAATTCTGCTGAAAACACGAGGTCTGATTTCAAAATCTGTTTGAGCATTTACATTCAAGTTACATGTGCCAAAAGCCTTCTTTTTTTAAAGGGTGATCCACTTTTACCATTCACATAACAAGGTTTTGCACTCATAAAAGGATTTAGACAACACCTACTTTTTATATAAATCTTACCTTATTTGTGGCTTATAATAGCGTAGGATGGCTGAGTGCGAAGGACTTCTGGGCACAGCATGATCAATGAGAAATTCGGTCCTGAGGGACAGCATGGACTGAACTAAACCTCCTTTGGGTATGACTAACTAGACTGAGTTAGAAAGAGTAGAGTTTACCTAAACAGCTTGCACCATTGTGCACACTAAGGGCCAGATGTACGACCATAGCATTTTGCGAGTCATAAAGTGCTATGTACAACAGTGCCTGAGACACTGTTTGCGATTCCCAATGTGGTCGCAAATTGCATGTCTCATGAATATTAATGAGGCAGTCGCAATTTGCGACCCCATTGGGAATGGCTGGCACTCCCAGGGATGGTGGCCTGCTGGGGTCAGCAGACCTCCATGTCTGAGACTGCTTTTAGATAAAGCAGTTTTTTAAAAATGCATCCCGTTTTCCTTAAAGGAAAACGGGCTGCATTTAATATTAAAAAAATAAACGTTTTTTAAATTTTTTTAAGGGCAGGTAGTGGTCCACTGCCTGCTCTGAAAAAATGTTGATGCACCCATTCACAAAGACTTCCCGTTTGCGAATGGTTTACCACCCTCTTGAAGAGGGTGGTAAACTGCGAGTGTTTTGAGACCGCAATTGCGGTCTCAAAACATTCTTACATAGGATACAGACTCGCTATTAGGAAGGGACACCCTTGGAATGCCCCTTCCTAATAGCGAGTCGCTAACCCTATTTTGTGAGTTGTTATTTAAATAGCGACTCACAAAATAGGGTTAGTACATGGGCCATAGGTTTTTTGTATGTGCAAACGGATCTAAAACCCATTTGCGCATGCAAAAATCCATCGTACATCTGGCACAAAGACTCTGTTGATTGATGGGTTTGGTACGAGAGGGCAACCGGAATTTATTGCTGCTCTTTTTGAGAGGGATGACTTCAGTGATAGTTTTAGGGCAGACATCGAAGTGCTAATTTGATGGCGCTTGTCTGGGGTGGAAGGGATGTACAAGAGATTAACATTTCAAGAATCAAGGTAGAGAAGAAACAAATAAGGATTACAATGAGATGGGTTAATAGAAAGCATCTGGGTGCACCGGAGCGTATTCTGTGCCAGTGGATGATTTGTTTTGGTCGAGAACGTCAAGTTACATGAAAAAGTTGGATAGGACGATTCATTAAGATAATCCTGCGGAATGTGCATGGTCTTATCGGCTTCCCCAAAAGATATTACGTAAATCCATAACACACGTGGCGGCACATAGTGGGAATAGTGCTCCTTCTGGAGACACATCTAACAGACACCAAAGGAGCCAAGAACATAAGCAATGGAGGATCTCTGCTATTAAGTCACTTAATTTGCATACACCGGGTTGGGGGAAGGTTCTCAATGTAAACAGTGCCAGGAGTATACTTTGACCTTTGATAGAAGGAGGCACACATAGAAAAGAGATAGATTTTGATATTTGGGCCTTTTGTCTTTGTCGTAATCCACCTTTCCTGCCTTTGTTCCATGCCTGATGCTCTTATGGTATGATGTCATTTGGAATGTGAGGAATGTTTGTACTGATGGGAGAGCAGTTGGAGAAGATGGGATGTGTAGCCAGGAGGCTGCTCCTGGTGGGGCTTATATTGAGACTTACATTGGAACCTTCTAAAATGTAATTTGAAGAATAAACTACCATCTACAAGAGCTGTCTAAAAGAAAGAGACTTCATTTATTTCTACATTGGCGATGATTAAGAACCAAGAACCTGCGTGTGCCACCTAAAGAAAGCTAAAATTACCAAAGATAATACATTCAAAGAAACAGTAACGGAAGTCAAAGGAAATTCAAAGGTGAAAGACTTTTTACATAAATTAAAAGTATGCGTTTAAAGTTATCTGGCACTTCGCCCCACCAGTGACCCCAATAACGGTCGCCCCAAATCCATGTGTGCCAGATCCAGCTGTAAGGAGAGCCCGGTGTCCCTTATAATATCCTGGGAGGCTATTACCCCTGTGAGGTGCTACCGTGAGCAGTGGTGGCCAGGGGCATACATCGAGGGTTAACAAGTTAAATAAAGAGTTTTTCGGGGGCAGAGATCGAGTCCCAGAGTGCAGTGCTGATCCTTCTCATATTACATCGAGGTGATCGAGGGCAAGCACTTTAAAATGTGGTACGGTGTTGCGCAGATACTTTGAAAGTGGAAAAAATTACACTGGATTTAAAGTCTTCGCCATTGGCATGAAACAAGCTATTATTTGAATTGGTGTTGGCCGTTACCTTCAGTGACTGGATTCTCGAGTGAGCAGTGTTCTCTCCTATGTGTCACTGCGGCGTGTGTTACCATGTTCCATCGCGGTCCAGCTGCTGCCATCCGATGGTCCCAATTTCATTTTGGGCAGAAACAAAGAAACTTGAAGAAATTAATCGAAACACCGCTGATGTCACTCTACATAACCGTGAGTCAGCCTCAGAGTGCGCGAGCTAATCCCTGCATGCACCACTCCTACACGCGCAGTGCGTTGCTAAGAAGCAGCGTTTCGAGGAAGTCCTTCTTTGTTGTCAGGGAGCTCCGCGTTGGCCTCCTCAGGGCACCTCAATGCGCAACGTTGAGCGGCCATCTTAGAGATGGTTTCTTCTGCTTACGAGAATTAAGCCTGCCCTGAGTGTGAGGTCAAGAAAGAGAACAGACATACTCTGAAAGCCAAATGGTGAGAGTAGCACAAGTAGTGCCCATGTGATGCGTGTGTGTTTTGGTGAAGAAGGATGTGTACTGGAGATCATATTGGAGATCATACACATGCGTGTGGTACACGACAACCATTTTAGAGTCAGGCTAAACATATATGTACCAAATACAGGTGATAAGACTTTCTTCTGCAAGGTGTTAGTCAAGGCCATTTATTGTCATCCCTATGGTTTGGGCAGGAAATATGACCTGTACTTCTGATGGCCTGATGGAGAAGCACCCTCCAAGATGTATATAAAACGAGGGATGACAATATCTCTTTGGAAGAGATCATGCATAAGTAAGACCTAGCTGACGTCTGGAGAACCCTGTATTTTCCTGTATCTCTGGCAAGCCCAATACCTATAGCAGGCACAATCACACACTTGTATCTTATGAGAACCATCATGGATTTGTGGCAGCCCTGCTATATAGAAATGTCTGTCTGACCACTGCGCTTTGTTGCTTAAATATACAAGAGGATTTGAATGCATCCTTATTCTAACAGAGAAATATAGACCAGAAGCCCAGAGGAAGTGTGAGAGATACAGGAACTAATTACAGTGAGCAAAACTGATGATCAGCAGAGCACAGAGCAACAGAATGGGAATCCTTAAATGTAGTCCTAATGGGTGAATGTATGAGTTCAATGTTTGGTGCCAGACTACTGTTGGAAAGAGACCTAGTAACTCAAGAAAACTGGGTTATTTAACTGAGTAGGCCAGAGGTGACTCACCCAGAAACCGGATATAATAAATGTATATCAAACAGCAGCTAGGACAGTTCTACAAGTTTACAGACAAGCTACAGGCAGGGGCTTCACAGGGAAGGAGATAAATCGGAAAGACTCCTTGCATAGTCACTCAAAAGTGAGAGCCTTACCCCTGGGATGTTGAAATTACAGGGATGGCTTGCTTGTGAACCATGAAGGAGGCCCTTTGAGGGCATCTGAAAGAGGTCTAATGCAAACAAAGATCACAGTATAGAAGATTGAGGCTTTCTTGAGGGTGGTGGTCCTACCCAGGTTAATGACTAAATAGAGGGATCCACTTGAGGCCAGCTGATGAAGGAAGAGCTAGTAAAGGGAATGCCAAGATGCAAAAAAAGCAGTGGTGGCTTCTTGGAGAACTTACATCACAGATTTCCCATGCAGCATTCTGCTAAATAATTAGAAGTTTAAGGGTTTTCTTACAAAAGCCCAATCCTTCGAAGAACTGCCGGCGAAGACGAGGGAAGACGGTATTGCCATGATTTTGCACCCAGAGAGGGACCCACACAATTGCACATCATTTAGGCCTCAAACAATGATTAGTCCAGATGTCACAATATGAAGCAAATCCTCAGGGTGGTGGGTACACTTGGCCTTGAAGATAAGCGTGGCAGTATTTGCGTGTGGAGCACCGTTTGGAGTCGACTACAGCTGATGCATGTTTTACTTACTCCATTCTCAGTGGAACAGGCTTATGCACTGGCAACCTTAGATACTGAAAAAACCTTTGAAACAATGGTATGTATGTCCATGTTAGGAGTACTAGACACAATGGTGTTGACCCCCGCTTTCCCAGCTTTTTGGCTTAATTGCACGGCCAGGGCCAAATGGACGCAGGATGCCCTTGTCCCTACTACTGCCTGCCTTGCATTCGAGGAACCAGGACTTAGGTTATACGCAGAGCTCCAGGACCAGAGCATCACAGTTGCCTCCATTACACAGATTATGTAAATGTACACTGAAGGCATGCTAGCCCCCTTAAAGCAGCTGCAGGACTCAGTTTTAATCCTTCTGGAGGAATTGGAGCCATTTAAGCAGAAATGGCCTTCACATACATTAGGTGAAAACCTGACTCATTCAGGAAACAAGAGCCATGAATGATCCCGTTAACCTGGGCTAGCAAGGTAAGCAGGTGTCAGCTGGAAACACTATAGTCAAGCTGGGAGGAAGGACACTGGGCTTCTGGACCTCTGACTTTATTACATGGCTCATTACGTGGCTGTTTAACGTCAGTATGCAGCATGGTGGCTTGCGGAGGACAACAATTGGGAACACAATTTGCTGGATGGCTCCCATGGAGATACATCTCTTGGAGAGCTGTTTATAATGGGTTGAGTCATCACTGAGAACATAGTTCAGCAGGTGGGGAACACATGTGAAAGAGCAGTTATAAAAATAGCGAAAATATTGTTTATCGGCCCACGTTGAACATATTGAGCCTACAACCTTTTAAGTGAATCAGCAGAGACATGCTGGTGGCCAGATGAAGGGAAGTAGAGCAACCCTTTTGAGAACTTATAAGTGGGAGACTTCTTGATTATGAAAGAGGAGGCAGAGGACAGTTTTGGGGTCAGAGCCCGCCGATTCATAAAAGATACGAAGCCCTCCCGATTGCACAGGATACCTGGACAGCGTTCCCAGTGACTCCCAAAACAGCTTGCATGCTGGCCACAATCCTAGAAAAGGGGCAAGAGATTGACTAGCATTCTAACAATATAGCTAGCTGAAAACAGATAAAGCAAGAGTGAAAATGGCCATAAGCCATCACTGGGAGGCTGATTGCCCGGAGCATTTATTGGATGAAGATGGGGAGGTGGCATACTCAGGTTAGAAAACAATTTAAAGTTTAAATTGGTTCAATTTACCTAACTACGTAGGACATGAATGTCTGACACCACTGAAATTAAATGGAATATACTCAGACAAATCATCTGCTTGCTCGAGATAAAGCAAGACCACAGCTGACTCTCTACTTATGGCCAGGATCTGCAGGATAATTGTTGAATACTGGGTTGAGGTTATGTCCAGACAAAACCACTAGCCCAGTAACCTTCCAAAATTGATTATTGAGCCATACCTCTTTGAGATAGCCCCCAAACGCAAAAAAGGCAGATTGAAGCATACATTTGTGGCTCTAGGGCCTTTATAAGCGAAATACCAAATTGTGATACACCCTTGAGGCCCACACAAAACAGGCATGGGAAAAGAAATGACAGAAAAGATGCATAGTAAATATTACAGACAAGATGAGCGGGGCAGCGGAAGATCTCACTGACCTGGCTGCCATGATACAGAAGCTACTGGATCCCTTGGGAGCTAAATCTCCATACAGAATAAAGATCAGTAGCAGGAATCAAAAGAGAGAAAGGTGAAACTGAAATGTCAAGGCAAGGTGATCTAGGCAAGTAGAAAGATTGAGAATTCATATGTATGGGGGGAATCTGGCAGGGAATACAACATGAACAACAGTGAGAACAGCAAACAATGGGTTGGAATAGCAAAAAAGACGCACAATGTCTCCAAATAAGTGATACTCTAAAGCAGAAAAGTGTGACTTAAGACTGTATGACTTCATGCGTTTCTTCTAATCAATTGATAAGAGATATGTGAACCTCATGATTTCAATCCTGATCAATCTATCCCTGATTCCAAAAATTAGTACTGATGGTTTGAAGTGCATGGATTTTATAGGAAAATGATAATGTTATAAATAATAATATGAATAATTTAGGTTGAGTAAATCTATATGGGACAGGTCGCTGACATTCGAGGACGGGAATGCCTTAAAAAGGTTATAAACAACAACCTAGGTGTTTATGAGTCTTTACAAACTTTTAAACAACCCAGTCGCACCCTGGTAAAGGTTAGAGATTTACTCCTGTCACTGGCAGTAGGTAACTAGTTTCCAGGGTAGATATGGGAAGGTAATACCCACAACACCAGTAGGGATGTAGAAAAGGTGGTTTCTCCGTAGAAAAAATATTTTCTCTGTAAGCATAACAGATAAAAAATTTGTGTCGCACAAGACATTTTTGTGTACTTTAAAAAAAAAAAATCTTTATTGCTTCATTTTCCATAAGTGTTACTTCCCCCCCTCCCTTCCCCCCAAACATTATATTTCATTATTACATAGTTTGAGTGTATTTGAATTGCCATGCACATTTCAATTCCTTACAAATTTCAGACATATTACAGTGTCACAAATATGATTCATCATGCGCAGTAGGTTTTGCTTAGGCAATTAATTATCTATAAATCCAACATATCTCCAATTACATTTAATCATTTAAACATTCAATTCCACAAGAGATCTAGCCTACTCTCTCTTGGTTTTGCATCCAATACAGCAGGGGCTCCCAAATTTCCATCCCCTTTTCCCGCTTGTTCTGTCCCTTTCTTCTATATATGGCAACCTCTAGGCAACAGGATGCCAGCAGTCGCGCCCTCCAATGTTGAAATATGGGTGGATTTGGATCCAACCAAGCGGAGGCCAAGCATATTCTAAGTATTGCCATTGACATGAATATTAATCCTTGTATGCTATGTGATCGAGTAACTCCGTCTATACCCAACATTATTTCTCCCGTTGTAACTTCTATTCTTTCGTTAGGAATTTCTGATAAAAAGCTAGATATGCCCTTTATCAGAGTACGTCACATATTGCAAATATATGTATAATATCAGCCTCATACAAGGCACACCGTGGGCACTCTCTTCCTTTGCCAGATCCCCACTTTGCTATCCTATTTGGTGTATAATACAATTGGAAGAACGTCTTATAGTATTGGGCTTGTAGCCTAGCCGACATTAACATAGACTGAGATATTTCATACGATCTAATGCATGATTCTGTCGTTTTCCCCAGTTTGTCCTGCCATTTTAAGAAAAATGCATTCATATCGAAAGGGAGTACGGTGATCAAGCCATCATAAATTTCACCAATTTTTCCTGATTTCTTCTTGTTGATTATTTCGATGGTTTAGATTTTCTGAAATTTGGATCTGCCCCCCCCCCCACCCCCCCCCCCATTCTTTGTTAAAAAGTCCCTTACTTGAAGGAATTTTAAAAAGTCCCTATGATCAAGCATACATTCATTTCTTAATCAATCGAATGATTTTAGCCCAGCCATAGAATAAAAACAATCTAGTTGAATAATCCCTCTATTTACCCATCTATTCATACAAACATCGTTAAATATCTCAGGGAGATTATTATTTTTAGATAGTGCTGTATAGCAAGAAAACCTTCCGATTCCCAGAAGTTTACGCACATTATTCCAGGTTTTATGTATTCCCATCAAAGTTTTGAAGCGTACTTTTTTGAAATAACAGTCATATGCATGTCGCCATAAATACCCGCTAGTTTTGTTACCCAAAATAAGTTCTTGTGGTGTTGGTATGTCTCAGTTTGACCTATTGTCTCCGTTTAGGGTCAATAAAGTATTACAGTATTTCAACATCGTAGCCCACCAATATAGTTTAAAATTGGGGAGGGCCAGGCCACCTCTATCTTTCGGGAGGGAGATATATTTGAGCACCCTACGTGGTCTTTTATATCCCCATATGAACACTACAAACATATTGTTCTTAAAAAATACAAAAATTTGGGGAAAAAAAGCATTTTAATCACGATACACCTGCCTCCTATAGTTAGGTGCAGGTTATTTAGTCTATTAAGATCTCTTTCCGTTTGTTGTATTAGTGGATCCAGATTGGCCTTCGCTAAGCTATCCAAATTGGCCGTTATGTTGACACCCAAATACACTGCTTTCTCAACCACACGATCATCCCTCATCGTAAGTTTGCTATTAAGGACAATCTGGGTTTTATCCCGATTCAGCTTATAACCGGAGACTTTACCAAAGATTTTGGCCTCCTCCTCTATTGTTTTTATTGCGGTGTCGGGGTCACTCGTGACAAGCGCGATGTCATCCTCATAGGCCAGTGTTTTGGTGTCCCAAATTTGGGATCTAATTGGTGGAATTACCTGATTATTTTCAAGTCTACAGATAAAGGGGTCAATAAATATTGCGAATAATAAGGTGGAACATGGGCATCCCTGTCTTGTCCCTCTGGTTATGTCTATTTTCCCAGAGATTGCCCCGTTCACCATTACAACCGCTTCTGGTGCTGTGTATAGCATTCGAATTGCTCTAATTAAAGGCTCCCCTATACCCCTTCTTGACATCGCCGCCCACAAATATTTCCAGGAGACCCTATCGAAGGCTTTCTCGGCATCCAGTAATATGAATGCCATAGGGTCTCCTGCCGTCTCAGTAATGTCAAAAAGTGTAATCACTCTTTGTACATGGTCAGTAGTAGATCTCCCAGGAATAAACCCATGCTGGTGACCAGATATAATTTTATGAATAACTGGAGCCAGTCGGCTGGCTAGAAGTTTCGCATATATTTTCGAATCATTGTTTATTAGGGTGATAGGGCGATATGATCCAAGTTCTGTAGCGTCCTTGTTTTTTTTAAGAAAAACGACAATTTTAGCTCGAGCCCAGGATCCTGGGGGTGCCCACCCTGGAAGATATGTACGAATAAGTCGCTTCGAATTCTTTTCAGTGGTTTATAATAGTTACAATAAAACTCTGATGGTATCCCATCCAACCCAGCAGCCTTCCCATTAGCTAAGTTACTTATTGATAATTGAATTTCTTCCCACTGTGGCAATTCATTCATACTATCTTTATCCTCCTGTGGCAATCTTAGTGTTGGGGTTCTGATCTAAGTAAAGTATTCCTTAATCTCGTCCTGCCGTATACCGGAATCCTCATATAGCTCTTGATAGTATCTTTGAAATGCGGCTCTTATCTCCTTAGGGTCATTCCAATGTCCATATATTGGATCTTTAATCTCCTTTATCGTATTAGCCATATTTTTTTGCCTAGTTCTAACTGCCAATTGGTGTCCGACATGTTCGCTCCACTCATAGGTATTCTCTCTATTCATTGTTGCTTTACACACCGCTCTTTCTGTAAAAATATTGATGATGGCATTTTTAGCAATTGCCACCGCCCTTAGTTCTCTTTCAGTTTCCTGGCCTTTTCGTACTGCCCTTATCAATCCCTCCTTAGCTATAGCCAGCTCTTTATGTAATATCCCCATTCTAAGTTTGGCCTCTTTATTTAAGTTTATAGAAAACCGTCTTGTCTCCACCCTTATTCCCGCTTTTAGGGCGTCCCAGACTATCTCGATTGAGGTGCTACTCAAGTTATCCTCTAAAAATTCAGGTATCCATTTATTCATGTGCAGGCAATATTCTTTGTTTAGGAGCAACGTTTTCTCAAAAGTCCAAATGCTAGGTTCGTTACTCATTCTTCCGCTATCTATACTCATAATTAGAGGATTATGGTCCGACAGAACCAGTGGTAAATATATCTATTGAGCAGCTAGCAATTATAGCACTAGACGTAAATATGTAATCTATTCTAGCGAATTTCGTATGAGGGTTGGAGAAGAACGTAAATCCTGGATCATTTGGATGTTTTGCCTGCCAGCAATCACTCAGGCCATGCGTTTTACAAAGGTCTTTCAGAGCCTGGAATACCTTTGGTTTCCTCCCCTTATACCTAAACCCAGAATCTAATGACCAATCACAGGGGAGATTCAAATTAAAGTCGCCACATACCATCAATTGAAGTGGCCAATGGACTAGTTCATTAGTGATAAATTCCAATACACACGGATCATCAGTGACATTGCCATATATTGAGCATATAGTTAATGTCTTATCATTATTGTATTGGCATTCTGCAATTGCCCATCACCCATGCTTATCGGCCGCTGATCTAACACCTTGTATCCCACTCCCCTTTGCCAGGATGGCAAACCCCCCTTGTCCTCGTACCCTGTGTTGTTGCTGTGATCAGCCTATACCCTAGGGTTTTAAGAAGATGCCGTTGTTCCCCCTCAATATGTGTCTCTTGAAGACAAATTATATCAGCCCCTAATATTTTAAAACCCTCTGCTACTCATTGTCTTTTTTTAAGATCATTGAGACCACAGATATTGCTAGAGAGAAGTTTCAACTTAGCCATTTAGTACTATACCCCTCCCCCCCTCCACTGATCCACTGATCCCACCATCCATTCATGCCATTCCACCCGTTCTAGACCTTTTAATCTGTTTCTGCGCCATGATTCATCTATCCTGATTGTATACCGTATATCTATCAAATGTCTGAGGTTCCTCTTCCCCCCCCTTCCACCTTCCACCTTCCACCACACTCCCCCACCCATTTTGAGGCAATCAGGCTCCATCCTGAGCCTGGGGGACAGGGTCTGGATCCTATGCACCCACACTCCCTCCCCTACCCCGCTACCTTTCCCCAAGGTTTCTTGATGTATATTTTATTTTATACTGCATTTGGATATGCCATAGGGTGAATGTTTGTATACTTGTTTTTTGGGGTCATCCTCTAATTACTGAACATCTTAGAAAGCCCCCCATAGTTGCGGTGTCAAAAATAAATTTTTCAAACTATCTCACCTTAAGCCACAATGTTTGATCAATGGGGAATCGTAGAATGTGAGATCACAGAATGTTCATACGTGAGCCACTGTAATTGCTAATGATGTTTACTGACAGCAGGACTGATGTGTTGTTTGTGATAATTTAATTATAGGCCCATTTTACTGTGTGTCACTAAAATAAAAATTAATGCAAAACAAGGGCAGAATGTTTGGAAATTTCAGTTTGAAGATGAGATGCTGTTTGATAGCTTTAATTGCAAGGTTTAGGGCTTTCTTTTGTAAATTATTTTTTAATTTATCATTTTGTCCGGAAGAGGTATATAATACATACAATCGAGCCAATCATAAAACAAATTCATCGATGATATATAAACACACAAAAAGGATACAAGACATAATGTATTCGTTTGAGCCGTCCTTCAGATTCAGCCAAAAAACATGGAACTATTGTAGTGAAATTAACCTGTGGTCACCACTTTAACACTTCTTTTTCTAACTAGTTAGTTTGTGTTATCTGCTTCTGTTTTAGTGACCCAAATTCGCAAGGGGATTTCAAAGTATGAAACCAGGATTCCTAGCCTTCCCTCCTATACACTTAGGGCTTGATATAGATTTTGGCATAAAGGTTACTATATCACAATGGTGGCTGATATCCCATCCGCCGAATATAAATCCCACAAAACGGTGATGGATATCCTGTCCACCGAAGATTAATCCCATAGACACCCATCACCATTGTGAAGGAGTAACCCTTCTGCCAAAATCTAAATCAGGCCCTTAAACAGGCTTATTTCAGTATGATAGCAAGCAAGATATTGTGCCATCCACCGATTAAAAAGTGGGGGATCTGGGTTTAGCCATTCCCTTGCTATACAGTTTCTGGCGATAACCATTGCCATAAACCAAGGGAAACTTATGGCTGAGTTTGAAACTGTCTGGCTATCCAGACCTAGTAAGTCTAACAAGGGCGTCAGATTTATTTGTGTGCCAGTAAAATAGGATTAAAATTCCCTAATCGTTATCCAGACCTGAGTGTGGTGCACGTGGCAAACACGTGTATATAATCTGTCCCAGGATTACCACACCTTGGACATGCAGAGCTAGATCGACCTCCCCTCCTATGTAGTTTCTTCAATGTGTAATAAAGATCAAAGATTGTTTAAAATGTTGTATTTTTAGCCTGGCAGATAACAAGGATTTATTTCCCATAATTAACGACTCATGGAAATAAGGGATCCCTCCACCATTTTTCACCATTCCGGCCCACTTTGCCTCAACATCATCTACCTCGAGTTCCAGGAATTGAGAATATAGTTTCCCGTGAGTAGACCCCTTATTAGATAACACTGAGCGCATCATGGGACTTTCGACCCCATTTAAGTCGTCCACGCTGATCATCTGCAAAAGTATCAGAGCTGAAGATATTTAAAAAATCCTATCACCCCAGCCCAAAATTATCTTTAAGGGACTGGAATGAACACACATAGCCCTCTTCAGCTATGTCCTCAATTTTATTGATACCAGCTTGGTTCCATCTCTTACAGCTTAGAACATAAAATGCTGATGGAAACAGGGTGGAATCCCACAAATATTTTGTAATTTTCTTCATGACAGCTACTTTCTGTAATGTTCTAAAAGCGGTATTAAATTGATTTTTTTTGTTGTAATAGCTTTGTTCATTAAACCTTAATAAAAAGCCTGAAGTTCTTTTTCCTAAACCTTAACCATAAATCAATGGCACTGCATTAGTATTGTTTTCCTAAATAAAACAAGATGCGAAACGTATTGCATGACTGTGGCCATGTAGTAATACCTGAAGTTAGGGAGGGCTACCCCACCTCTATCCAAGGAAAGTCCCATGAATTTAAGGACCCTTCAAGGTCTCTTGAATCCCCATATGAAACTAATACAAATCGAATGTAGCTTCTGAAACCACTGGTAGAAGAGGTCTGCAGGTATGGCCATGAACAGGTATAGAACTCGCGGCAATATAGACATCTTAGTGATATTACATCGGGCGATAATTATGAGCCTAAGGTTATGCCAACATGTTAAGTGCATCTCTATCCTGTCCAGTGCCACCTCATCATTCTGGGAGGCAACTTGCCCCACACTAGCCAAGATGTTGACCTCAAGATAAGTGGCAGCCGCTGTTTGTCTATCATCTGCCATTTGTAAAACTTTATTACAGATTATTTGAACTGTGGCACAGTTCAGTGGATACCCCGACACTGCCCCAAACTGGCTTGCTACTATCTCAATCTCATTGGTGGCTTCATCTGGCCCAGTGGAAAAGACCGCAGCATCCTTTGCTTAGGCCAATGCTTTAAGGGGATCCCCAGAATATGTGGGAGGCTCGAGTTTAACATTTGAGAGGAGTTTCTGCAACAAAGGCCAGGTTTAGGCCTTTCAATGAAACTGGTGTTTAAGCAGCTTCAGTGGGTGTTATTACTTCACAACTGAACAGACCTAATAAAAGGGGCATGAATTCGAGAAAGGCTGGGTGCTCAGAAAGAATTTGTGATATCTGCCAAAGGAGAAGCAGTGCCTTTGTAAATCTATATGTCTCACTGTATCCTTTCCCTAATTTAGATTTATAACGAGAGAAAAGAACAGACCTGTGTAAATACTGTGCTTAGAAATAAAAGGGACATCTCCATTCCTGTGCTGTGCAATGGCTTGTTGAGGTTCTTGTGCAAGAAAATAGTGATCCATTAGATTCGCTGCTATTACATACTAGTTGCTGGAATAATATGGCAAGGTGCCACAGATTTGCATCTCTTACCACCCTCTCTAAATGACCTCTTCGGGTCTTGGGCATCAATTCCAGTGTGGACCCTGCAATATCTGCTGGATTCCACACTGCTAAAGTAAACCCCCTTTGCCATGGTAGTCTCTATCTGGCCCCAGTGAAGGCCATACTATCACTTTTCACTTTGCATCAGTAAATTGTACCATGCCAGTTTCCACATTGCCCCAGTAAAGTACATACTGCCCTATCAGTTTCCACAATGCCCCAGCAAGGCACATTTTTCTATAAATCAGTTGCATATTGCTCTAGTAAATCACACATTACCTTGCAAGTTTGCACCTTACCCTGACAAAGATGCATTTTCTTTACAAGTTTTCACAATTCTGTAAGAATTGGAGAGAGGATGTAGCCTTACGGCTAGAGCAGTCGACCTCGAAGCTGGGGAACCTGGTTCGAGTCTCGGCAGCGACACTCAACTGCCTGTGATTCTGGGCAAATCACTTAATGTCCCCGTGCCTAACAAAATGAATGTATTCTTCTGTAATGAAACTGGTGGTCATGTAAAGCGCTCTCATACCCAATGTCTCGGGTCTAGTTCGCACTTTATTAAACTCTAAAAAATAAATACATTCTCCAACAAAGTGCACATTGTCATGCCAGGTTTAGATCACTCTAGTTAAGCCATAATCAGGCCAACATGGGCATGCCAACACATACAGGTATGTTTTCAAACTCCATTAAATAAGCCTATACAATTTCTCAAAAACAATCACACTCCTATGTACAGAAATACCAACAAACACGCACACCCACACAAATAGCCACATACCTTCATGTACACATAAACATGCACATGAAGATGGGCACACTCCCATACCTTTGACACATACATTCATGTTGCTGCAGTAGCTATGCCCGAAATGCCAGGACCTATCTATAGTATATTGTGTGTCTCTTCAATTCTCTGTATGTCTGAGCTGGTGTTTGGAATGCTAAGTATCCTGTGCGTCTCCATTCCCTGTATGTGTGAGCTGGCGTCTGGAATGCTAAGTATCCTGTGCGTCTCCATTCCCTGTATGTCTGTGCTGGCGTCTGGAATGCTAAGGATCCAGTGTGTCTCCCTTCCCTGTATGTCTGTGCTGGCATCTAGAATGCTAAGTATCCTGTGTGTCTCCATTTCCTGTATTTCTGAGCTGGCGTCTGATATGCTAGGTATCCTGTGTGTCTCCATTTCCTGTATGTATGAGCTGGTGTCTGGATTGCTAAGTATCCTGTGTGTCTCCATTTCCTGTATTTCTGAGCTGGCGTCTGGAATGCTAGGTATCCTGTGTGTCTCCATTTCCTGTATGTATGAGCTGGCGTCTGGAATGCTAAGTATTCTGTGTGTCTCCATTTCCTGTATTTCTGAGCTGGCGTCTGGAATGCTAGGTATCCTGTGTGCCTCGATTCCCTGCATGTCTGAGCTTGCATAAGTATCCTGTGTGTCTCCATTTCCGGTATGTCTGTGCAGGCATCTGGAATACTAAGTATCCTGTGTGTCTCCATTTCCTGTATGTATGAGCTGGCATCTGGAATGCTAAGTATCCTGTGTGTCTCCATTCCCTGTATGTCTGAGCTGGTGTCTGGAATGCTAAGTATCCTGTGTGTCTCCATTCCCTGTATGTCTGAGCTGGTGTCTGGAATGCTAAGTATCCTGTGTGTCTCCATTCCCTGTATGTCTGAGCTGGTGTCTGGAATGCTAAGTATCCTGTGTGTCTCCATTCCCTGTATGTCTGAGCTGGTGTCTGGAATGCTAAGTATCCTGTGTGTCTCCATTCCCTGTATGTCTGAGCTGGTGTCTGGAATGCTAAGTATCCTGTGAGTCTTCATTCCCTGTATGTCTGAGCTGGCGTCTGGAATGCTAAGAATGAATGATGCAATAGAATATTTGGATGTGGTTTGGAGTGGGAAGCTGGTTTATGAAGACAGTTGAAGGACGGATGGGGTCTAAGGACCTACCTGCTCTTGCTGGAATCCAAGGGCCTACTCGAAATAAAGCACTTTCCTCCTACCTGAGTGACTCTAAACTCTTGTAGGAAGTCCCTGCCCTGCAATTACAACACGGTCCTTCTAGAAAAAAGTTTGTGTGCAATGGCAGCTCCAAATACACGCGGACGGGTCCGTGAAATGTCGTCATTGAAAGGCCTCCCCCTCAGAGCTGGTCAGCCAAAATGTAGTGCCCAATAACTCTGTTTGCAGTCAAAAACTCCATTGTTTGGTCAAAACAGGTACACGAATGTCCTGGTGTCTCTGGGCACTTATTGCCTGATAAACGCACCCCGAAAAGTGCTGGATAAAAGTCCAGAATTTCGGAAAATGTCAAAAGTAGGGTGATAACACAGACTTCCAAATGTTACTCTCATGTTCTAAATGTTAAAATTCATAAAGGCCTTAAAAAGACATTTCATGTTATCTGTCAACAATAATACCGTGTGCAGTATTACCATTCCTCATTACTGGGCCACCTGTGATTGGCCCGCGAGTGTCACAGAATAATCCAGCCACTTGGCTCACTTTTCCCTCCCCATAGGATCTCACCCCATACCTCTCCCTGCAGAAGACCCTGGGGAAAACTCACTGGGGCTCATTGACTCAAAATGTATAATAGCTTTAATTTGCTTGAGGAATTTACCTACACAGATAAGTGTTTTGTTTTTAGACTATGTCACATCCAATAAAACATGACACAGAGGTGATCATAATTTACTGAATGCGATAATTAATGCTTATTCCAACTTTATGGGGAACAGATTATGGATTTTGGTGTCTAAATTTGGCATATCCTGGTAAATACAGAGTTTTTTTTCCTTGTCAAGATTAAGCAGGTTTGAACTTAAGAAATGTGTATGAAGGATGCAGTCTTTATTAACCAGGTTGTATATAGGGGTGGGAGGAACTCCTGGCGATACATAAAAACTCGGTGAGACTCTGCGACCAGGCAGAAATCGGCATGTCGCGCTGCTCTGGCTGATTTTTGTCACTGGGAGCTTTTCCCGTACCAAAAAATCAGCGCAAACTGCACCAGAGGGCGCTGTACCTCAAGTTGGTTTTGCTGTTGCTCCAGTAGATTTTCCACACAAGTGACTGTTTTTTCACGGCAAACAATCGCAACACCCCACAATGGGAAAATCTCACCGGGTGCCCTCCTAGCGCCAGAAAATCGCGACGGGGACAGCAACTCTCTCTTAAGCTTGCCAACATACCATTGGTGAGTCGCCCGTGAGAAAGAAACTCTGCCATACGGTGGTTGGCAGAATTTGGCTGGAACTCCACATTGAATGCATAACACGGAGAGGCCAAAACCCAGCCAACCCCTTCGGCGGAACGGAATTTATCACCTACCTCCAGTGGTAATATACACCTTGTACCACTTGTAATGATGTGCCTTGTGCAAACACACAATTAGATGGCCACTTGCAATCAGGCCCTTTATGCTTGAATATGTCTCTTTACATCCAATGCGCTACAGGGCATTCCATTGCAACCTGGTTGTTGCAACGACCGCGTTGTTACAACGCGAACCATTACATCGCAAGTCGTTACAGCAACTTTCTATAGGGGGCGCGCTGGACTTAGGAATAGTATAATTTACTATTCCTACTCCAGTTTTTGTAACAGCAGGGAAGGTGTTGGATTGTAAATCCAAAACCTTCTGCCACCTACAGCAAGTCATTGTAACGACTTGCAATGTAATGTTTCACGTTGTAACAACGTGGTCGTTGTAACGATCGCCTTGTAATGGAATGAGTTGTAGCACATTCGATGTAAACGACGTCTCCCTTTATGCTTACACTTAAGCCCTTTCTTCATGCTTACAGAGATGTCAATAATGGAAAAAGGCTGTTAACTTAGAACACGGTTTTTAATCAGCAAATTAACATTTAGACCACAACTTCTGCTGGACAATATTGAAGGTGTAATGTGGCGAGATCACATGGAGAGCTGTTTCCTTAGTAATTTTATTTAATAATGTCATTCATTATCAAAATAATATACACAACATTTCTCCCGAAGAGCAGTCACCACCCTTGTTACAGATGAGTGGCGCTAAATATATGTGAATTTAAGCATAAACATGATTTAGTTGAAGGATAATAGCATTAATTACCTACCATTATGCGAAACATAATTAGTGAAATGACAAAGGTGACAGTAAAAATGCAACAAATAGAAAGAATTAAATCAAATTAGTTTAGCAGATGTGGAAATTTGAATTGATTTAATAGAATAAGTGGGCTGGATTATTTCCAGCCACAACTGTAGTAAACATGCCACGACATGGAAAGCCCGCGATAGAGACAGCGAGATAATTCATTTGTAGCCCATTGTCAGAATAAAAGAAATGGTACTAAATAGCTCATAGCTTATAAGAGAATATTTTAGATCTAACCGTGGACTGTTAATCCTCACAGAATGGAGCATGCACTCTCTATTCATAGGGAATTTTGGCCAAACTAGCTAAGTATGCATGCACATATAGGTTGACGCATTGTGACATGATCAGACATAGAACACAGTATTTGTTCAGATCAAACCACACCAGGTGCAGGCAAGCTGACCAGCTCTGGTGTATCTCGGAACACCTGCAGCCAGAACACCATCGGACTGTAGACTAAGAAGTGTAAAAAAGAAAAAACAAGGCAGCAGGCCGTTTCCATCTATAAGCCCAGGATTTAGAATAACACCCCATCTGCATCAGGACCACCCCCAAAGCTGTTCCAATTTAAGAAAGAGTTGAAGACACACCTCCTTAAAGAACACTGCATCACAATGTATTAACCATCCACAAATCAGCAACCTCTCCTATCACTTGTTGACTTTATGCTTGTCTTTGACTCTGTACAGCGTTCCTCCCTTTTGGCTAGGTTTGTGCTCTAGACATACAAATATACATACCAGGGTTGGACTTAGGCAAACTCCCCCAAAAAATGAATAACTTTGAGATTGCGCCGTAAGCAGAGGAACTGAGCCATGTCTAGGTATTCAGAAGGAATGGAACCTTTGAAAGTGTGACTGCAAGGCCTCCCTCTTGTGCCCCCGTGGGAAAACATGCCCCACTCCATTTGGATAATTCCCAACAGCAGCAAGTACATCTTTTTATATTATGCATGCTAATTGCTTGCTACCAATAATAACCACAAGTTAGTCATGTCATTGGGGGAGTGACCTCTACGCCACCCAACCTGGCAAAAGCCCAGAACCTCATATAGGCCGGTGGAACAGGGCTGAAACATGTTGGTGTTCTAGGGCCAAAGGACCATCACATCCTCACACCCTTATATATACTTTTATCCTTCCCTTCCTCTCTACTAATAAAGAATACTTTAAGAGTGGGTGAGGAATTTGATCTTTAAAGTTACGCCCCCATACACCCTATCTTCATAAGTGCTCCCTGGAATATAGTTGAGCCCACCCTGACCTCTGGGAGTCAGGGTGAACCCGTGATGAAGCATATTACTACTAGAGTGGGTGAGGGTTATATAAATAAAAGGGTAATTTTCCCTTCCCACCCATAAAAGTGGGTGTTTCACCACACGGCGTACCAGTGGTACCACTTTAATTCACCTTCCAAAGGAGCCGGTCGTGCTCCGGATGGGATACCTTTTTGTTTAATAGTATGCCACAGGGAGGAAGTATACCTCCATCCTCGTATTAGATGATCTCTCTATTCTTTATGGGTCGTAGGTTTTACCACCCCTTAACTTGTTAAAGATTGTGCTATAGATATACATATATACATTCCAGGACTAGACTGTAGGAAAACTTCCCCCCCAAAAAGAATAATTTTCGGATTGCAGACCCAGATTCTGAAGATGGATGTAATGTTCATCCTTCTCTTTTTTTGTTGTTACATATTTATATAGCACGAACTCGACCCGAAGGTATTGGAGCGCTTCACACGAGCACCGTATTTACATTACACATTCAGGCACGGGGAGATTAAGTGATTTTCCTAGAATCACAGGATGTGGACGCGACCCCGAGGCTCGAACCCTGGTTTGTTTCCAACACCAAAGTGGGCAGTCTAGCCGACGGACCACATCTCCTGGAGTACCCTGTTCAGAATATCTAGAATATGCATGGTCACAGATCAAACACACAAAGGTTAGACAATAGAACACCTACAGACCCCCTGCGGCTACCCCTAACACATATAAAGTCACACACAGAACAACACACAGACTCTCCGATGACTCATACTCACTGATTAGATGATTTGTCACCTCTGTACAATGACAAAGGTGAATCAATGATCAAAGATTCAGGTTAAGAAGAAAGTCGCATGGTCCTTCTGATCTCTGAAAACCCTCTGCGTCCTGTTGAGACTATGGTTGACACACGGACTATAGGCTTCACACGCAGAGGCCAGCTGATAGAATGACCAGAGACGTCTCGCACACATATTCATCTCCACATACATACACTGGTTCAGTTTAATGTCGAAAGCCTTCTACACCCCCTTTCAGATAACCCTCTGCTGGAACTACCCAAAGCACACAACCTCCATTCAAATACCAACATGCCTTACTGGAGATTAACCACAGAGCAACACTCAGTCAATTCACTCAAGTAGTGACATCCTCCACTTATAGATGACATCTGAAGCCAAGACCTCAACAAACACAGAATGAAAACTGGTAATACTACAAAGCTATTGGCAACCCAAACGGTGGTAGATGCAGGCAATATGTAGAGGCCAGTGCAGCCGTACACTACTACACATAGCAGAGCACTTGACAGACTGGTCAATATTACTAGTTTTTCTTTGTGGTACCATAGGCAGAGAGTTGGAGACTTTCTAGCTATGTTTGGAAGCCAAACCTGAAATTCATGGCAGGTCGCATATTGGCATCATATACACTTGAAAAAGTCTTTAAGCAGCAGGCAGGTCTTAAGGATTCCACAGTCTGGGCCACATTTATCCAAAATTCCCACAATGCAGCAAGCCACTTTGCTGAGCTTCGCCACCTGAAAGGGACAGGGCGGGAATGCACTGTATTTACCATTATACTGCACATTCCTCTCCTTTTCTAGCACTGTCACACTTTTGGCTGCCTAGCGCTAACGCAGGCACCTTGCGACATGCTGCAACGGTGCCTGCATTGCAGGCAGGATTGTTTATGTACAGGAAGGGTCATCTTCTGGCACAAAAACAATCCTCAAATGTATTTTCCTCTTTCTTTTTTTTTTTTTTTTTTTTTTTTTTTGCACAAATTGCACTTTATTGCTACTACTGTTTTTTTTTTTTTTTTTTTTTTATTAAAAAATTTTAATGAACAATAATTCGGTTACAAGCACGGGCCTACAACCACCAGGGCCGGCCGCTAGGTACAGAATGAAATATACATGTATCAAGGCTGCAGTCAGTTCCCGGGGCTCAGCCCCGTAGTGGCTCCGGATAGTTCTAAAGGAACAGGAGACTTAAGTCCAACAGACACAAAAACTAAAAGAAAAACAAAAGGCGAGGCATAAGGGCAAACAGTGCGGGTCAGGCTTCCTCCGGGGAACTCCAGTTCAGACCATTAAGCAGCCGGCAAAAGGAAGGAGTACCGGGAGGCTGGGGATGGGGGGGGGGGTCAAGGGAGATGAACGTCCATATGTAGTTATTCCAAAAGGTGCCAGGAACCGTCAAGGGTCAGGGGGACATGGCGATATCGGTGTCCACCAGGGGGGGCGTACAGATACCCCCGCGATACGCATTCCATTGCCCCCAGATTCTACCCCATGCCCCCGGCTTACCACGGGCCACATACACAGTCTTCTCCCTGAACATACACCAGTCCATATTCTCCTTCCATACTGACACGGTGGGCGGCCGCTGGGCGCCCCAAAGCTGCGCTATATCTCTCTTGGCAATCATGTTCCCCAGGGCCGCCCACCGAGTCTGAGCCGCGCTGTAATCATTGGGCTCCCACACATTCAGGACACAGCGACGCACCTCCGGCAGCAGCACAACCCCAGTGACCTGTCCCATAACCGTATGGACCCGGCGCCAGTAGTCCGCCACCTCGCGGCACTCCCACAGGATATGGAGAAAGGTGGCGCTGAGCCCACAACCCCGCTTACAGAGCCTGTCGTCGGAAAATCCCATCGAGACCAAGCGAGGACCCGTCACATACACCCGGTGAAGAATCTTAAGCTGTACCAACCGGAGACGGGCTGGAATGGCGACCTCCTTGGGGGACGACAGTGCAGACTGCCAGTCCTCGTCGTCCAATTCCACCCCATCCCCCGTCCAAGCCTCCCGAAGGCGCACAAAGAGGTCAGCCCGATGATTGATCAGTTTTTTATAAATTAAAGAAATAGTACTGTCAGGGACATGTCCGTCAAGTATGCGGTCCTCGAGGGGCGAGGAAACCGGGATCTTGGTCCCCTCCCCAAAGACCGAGAGCAGGGCGTGTCGAACCTGGGCATAGCGGAAGAACTCCCTGTCCGTAAGCTCGTACTCGGCCTGAAGCACCGCGAAAGTCTTAACCGCGCCCTTATGCCACAGGTCTCCCACTTTGCTGATACCAATCGTGTCCCACTGGTCAAACCCCTTCGTAGTCCAGAGGCTGCCCAGGCGATCAGAGGCAAACAAAGGAGTAGCACATGTTAGTCGCTCACTCCAGCCCGTGGCCGCAGTGGCAGCCCTCCAGGTCCGCACCGCAATCTTAGTAGGACCCGTAAGGGTCCGGCCAGCCGAGCGGGAGTAAAGTGCCCTGTTATAGTTCCCGCCGGGAAGCAGGAACTTGTCCATCTCATACGCCGGATTCAAGCCAGGCGCATACGTGGCATGGTTAATAGCCGAAAGCTGCGAGGCCCAATAATACCTGCGAATGTCGGGAAGCGCGATGCCCCCGTCGTACCAGGGGAGAGTAAGCTTAGCAAGAGCAATACGCGCCCGCCCGTCCCACACCAGTCTCCTCTGCAGGCTCTCCACCTCCCGAAAGTAGGCCACTGGGATGACGTCGAAGGAGTTCTGGAGTGCATAGAGGAACCTGGGAAGGGACATCATTTTGAACAGCGCGGCCCGACCCAGCGGGGACAGGGGCAGCCTGCACCACCGGGCCGTGTCCTCTCGCAATCGCCGAAGTGGACGCAGGAGATTCTGCTCATAGCGAGCCACCGGGTCCAGCGAAACGTATATCCCCAGGTACTTAAAGCCGCTCAGAGATACTTGGATCGGAAGCCGAGGCGGCAGGAGAGGAGGACCACCGGAGATAGGATAGACGCAGGATTTAGACCAATTGATCGTGAGACCCGAGTTGTTCCCAAAGGAAGTCAGAACGTCAAAGAGGACGTTGAGCGACTGCCGCGGTGAGGTGAGATACAGGAGAATATCGTCCGCATACAGCGAGACCCGGTCTTCGAAGCCCGGGGCCCACCGGATCCCTCTAAGCGAGGGCTCCCAGCGGAGCCAAGCAGCGAGTGGCTCCAGGGCGAGAGCAAAGAGCAAAGGGGACAACGGGCATCCCTGCCTCGTGCCCCTGCCGAGGGCAAAGGGCCGAGAGACCCGCCCATTCACCACCACCTGAGCCATGGGTCCCGTGTAAAGAAGCTTCACCCAGCCAATAAATCCTTCCCCAAAGCCAAATTTAGCCAAGACAGCCCAGAGGAATGGCCACTCGATGGTGTCAAAAGCCATCGTGGCATCCAAAGAAACCAGCACGGCCGGTTCGGAGAGGAGCTCCGCCCTAGCAAGGGCGCCGTGAAGACGCCGCAAGTTAAGAGCGGTGTTGCGATGCGGGATGAAGCCGCATTGGTCCGGATGAATAAGATCGCACACGACGCTCAACAAACGATTGGCAAGGACTTTCGCCAGGATCTTAGGCTCTGCATTTAGCAGTGAAATAGGCCGGTAAGAAGTACAGCGGTCTCGCGGCTTGCCCTCCTTGGGGATCACGACTATCGTGGCCAAACGCTGGTCGGCCGGAAGGGAACCCGCCGCAAGAGACTCACGGAACATGCGACTGAGGAAGGGCGCAAGCTTATCAGGGCGCAATTTATATAGCTCAATGGGCAGACCGTTGGGACCCATAGCCTTGCCCGAGCGAAGGGAGCGGATCGCGGTCGCTATTTCATCCACCGACAAGGGGGCGTCCAGCCGCTCACGGTCCTCAACGGACAGGCCGGGCAAGGCAATATCCCTCAGTAGAAGGCGAGAGTCGTCCTCATCCCTGTCAGTCACTGGGGAGTACACAGCCCGGAGGTGGTCGGCGAAACATTCCACAATCTCATCCGGCTCAGTCACACACACACCATCCGCAGCACGCAACTCCGGGACCACACGATTCACTCTCTCCTTCCTGTCCAGCCACGCGATCAACTTTCCCGCCTTGTCCCCGGCGTCGTACAGTCGACCCTGCTGCTCCCTATACATAGTTTTGGCCGCGTCAGTGACCAGGGACCTATATTCAAACTGTTTCAGGCTGAGGGCATGGAGCCCGTCCGGAGTGACATTCGCCTCCAAGGCCGACTCCAGCCCCGAGATGTCAGTCTCCAGCCTCACCACTGCCTCACTCTTGACCTTCTTAGCCACCACTATCTGGGAGAGGGCGTGTCCGCGGATCACGGTTTTAAAGGCTTCCCACAGGGACATTGCAGACGACACCGACCCCTCGTTATCAAGGAAGTATTGGTCCATAGCCTTAACCAGGCTGTCACGAGTCGTAGGGTCTCGCAGGTACCATGGGTTAATGGGAGCGATCCGCCCTGCAGACCGCGACCCGGTGTCAAAAAGAAGCCACAGCGGAGAATGGTCGGAGATACCCCGCGCCAGGTGCCTGACCTCTCGAATCCGACCAGTCTGCGCCGCGGGCATAAGGAAGTAGTCTAACCTAGAGAGACTCCCATGCGCCCCCGAGTGAAAGGTGAACTGACATTGGGTCGAATGCATTAATCTCCAACTATCCACCAGGCCGAAGGTCTCCAACATCCCACCCAGCCATGCCTGGGCAGCGGGGAGGGTCCTTGGTGGGTGACGATCCAGTTCACCCGAAACCACAGAATTAAAGTCCCCGCCCATGAGCAGGAGGCTGTCCGGAAGGTCAAGCAGCATTCGACCCAAGTCAGTAAAGGTGGAGTTCTGGAGGCCCGGGGGGACGTAGACTGAAACCAGGGTAAGGGGCTGCCCCTCCCACCTCCCAATCAAACACACATAGCGCCCTCTGTCATCCGAGACTATCTTAGTGATCTCCACCGGAAGTGAGGTCCGCAGGAGAATGCCCACCCCCCTGGAACCAGTTGTGAAACCAGAATGGGCCACGAGGCGGTATCCCCCCCTGTTCATTGCATGACAAACATTGCCAACCAGATGCGTCTCCTGGAGAAACACCACATCAGGAGTCAAACGACGCAAATATTGCAGTACTACACCCCGCTTGATACGGTCCCCCAACCCATTGACGTTCCACGACATAAGCCTCAACCCGTCCCCCCCCATCCCCCCCAATAGATCAAGGGTCCCCCAGCCTGCAGCACAGTTCCCAGATGTGGACAAAAATCAATACCTCGCCCTGTAAACAGAAAACACACAGCAAAACAACCCCTCCTCCCCCCCAACCCCACCCCAAGCCCAACTCCCCCCACCCTGCACCCCTGCGGGCCAAAAAACCCCCCCAACTTGCAGTGTGCCTGTCGCCCCACTAACCCCATTCTACGAAAAGACCCCAGAGGAGGTAAGGGACCCGTCCCCGCCCGCCCCCCTCACTGGTCCTGGTGAAACACAATATACAAAAGAAATCAGACCCAACTGTACAGTGCAAAACGGCAAAATCAAGGACCAAAAGTCATTCTAAAGGGGACCCGTCACCAGCGGTGCCCGCAGAGGGTCCGGGAAGGCCACCTCCGTCCGGCAGCGAGTCCAGCCAGTCACTTGCGGCCACAGGAGAGTCAAAAAAGGCTGTCCGATCCCCATGTTCCACTCGGAGTTTTGCAGGGTAGAGCATCGAATACTTTAGGCCCAGCTCGCGGAGACGACGCTTCACCCCTTGGAATCCCATCCGCTGTTTCTGGACCAGTTGCGTGAAGTCCGGATAAAAATTGATGGTCGAGTTCTCGTGACGAACCGGGCCGTGGGTCCGTGAGGCCTGCAGAATAGCGTCGCGGTCCCTGTAGTGGAACAGTTTGGCCACGATAGGCCTCGGGGGGGCCCCCGGCCGTGGCCGACCGCCCGGAACTCGATGGGCCCGCTCCACGGCAAAGAACTTACTTAGGCCAGCCGGGGACAACTGTTTCAGGATAAGTTCCTCGACCACGAGGTCAACCGGGCGGCTGTCGGAGGACTCCGGTACACCTATGACGCGGATGTTGTTGCGTCGGGCCCGTCCCTCGAAGTCCTCAAGCCGCCGGGCCATATGATCGTTGACCACCCTGATGTCTCCAAGCGCGGCCCGCAGATCCGACACCTCCGCACCGAGGGTGGAGGTCCGTGTATCGAGAGCCTGGACCCTCTCGTTAGTTTTGGAGAGGTCGGCCCGGATCAGGGTGACATCAATCGCGACAGTGTCGATCTTACGGGCCAGGGCCTCGTATTGCGTCGCGATGGTTTCCCTGATGCCATCAATGGCGCCCATAATGTCCTGCAGGGAAAGTTCCGTAGAGACGGTCGTGCCTCCCCCCGCAGTATCCGAGGGGAGGCCAGCAGCGCCAGGGGACCCCCTGCCCTGGGTGTAGCGGTCCATGTTATTGCTCTGGACCGCTCCCCCGCGGAGGGAAGCCTTGGTCTTGCGCCCCTCGGGACCCCCTTTGCCCCCCATGTGAACACGGTCACTCAAGGGGACCTCCAATCAAGAGGTGTAAGGGCACCAGCCAGAAGACCACAAAATGTCGGTATAGGGGGTCCGAGGCGATAGGCACTCTAGTGGCAGGTGGAGGAAAACCTCGTGCAGAGGCCCAGGAAGCACCTCGCCACCCCGAGCGCACCCGCCCGCTGGTCTCCTGAAGTCCAAAACCGAAACCGAAAGTGGTGGATCGGCAACTGGCACCGCGCTGAAGCCGCTGTTGTTCAATTGCAGCCCGGCCCCACGGGTCACCTTCACCTCGGTCACCTCCGTCGGGTGGGTCCCAAAAGTTCCGACGACGACAACTCAGGATTCCCAGGTCCAATTTGATTTTTGAAAAGAGATATATGCTCAGCTGGTCTTCATCTCCCAGATTCCATAAACCACGTCAGGATATTCTCAGGATAAATTCCGAGGAGCAGAAAGGGTCCGGGGAGCCCTGTGCTCACGCGACCATCTTGGATGCGCGCTAGGCTTCTCCGACGTATTTTCCTCTTTCTAATTGTACTGCAGGATGCAGCACACTTAGAAAGGGGAATCAACAAAGAGAAATAACATGTTTCTCCTCGTTGTGCCTCTGGTGGAGAGGCATGCAACTCTGATGCATTGCTAGGACTACCAATGTTGGTAAATCTGGGAATGTGTCAGAATCCATTGGGGGATGCGTAGAAACACCCACACTCCACCAGTGGCACGCTTCCTGCCACAGAGTAACGCAGGCCAGTGATTTGGGCTGCCTTGCGGTACTGTAAATTTATCAAGTCATGCAGGGCCATGCAAGGAGGGCCATGCAAAGTGGACTTGCGTGACTTCACCAATCCCCTTGCATAGTACAAGGGTGACGCAAAACCTTGATAAATGCCCTTTTATTCCTTGGCGATGGAGCATCTACTTTAGTTGCAACACCAGCACAGCTTTCATAGAGTTGCTTTGAAATGTTGGACAACTGCAGTGTGTCAGTTGCATGCTCTGGTCCAGAGCGTAGATTGCTTCAGAGAAGCCAAACATGACCAGATCAATGCAAGAACTGGTGAATCAATTGGTCCTCTAAGGTTTTCGAGTCATATGAGATTATGAGATATTTGTCACTTGTTGAACTTCAAGGCTTTTGATGGTCTAAATTTGTGGATTTCGTCTCTTTAAAATAGTTTCACAATGGAATCTTTCATTCAAAGTGAAGGTGGGTCTATTAATTCAGGCAGGTAATGGTATTGCTGTCAAAGAATTTGTGTTTGCTGTAATAATTGAAGGTTTACACAGATCCACTGGCCACCCTGGCATAGCATTCTGCTATATTTCTGTAGGGCCTGTTTGCTTTTGTATAGTTGTTCTGGGTTTTTTCCATTTGGGTGATGGGTGTTCTGAGTTTGGATATTTTCTCTCTTCCTCTTTGCAGCTCTAATATTTCAATGAAGAATTATTATATCTCTGCCCACGATTGGTCATATATTGTGATATCACCTTTTGCTGTAACATAACAATCTACTGTGTCTAGGTTTTCTCAGTTGCATCATGTAATTTATCAGTTGTTACGTTGTTCCACTTAAGTGAAAAAGTAGCCCCATTAAAAATGATACCAGGCACTTTTCTTCCTCAACGTTTGTCTGAGAAGGCCAACATTATCTGTAGTGTACCTCAGTGTCCTTGCCTGTCTCCTCTAATATTTGAGATCCATGTATGGCCTCTGTTAGCCTTAGTAGGATCTTCTGGTTGCAAGGATATCTTCTATGCTGACAACACTAAACTGACTATCAAGCTGAATGCAGGGGCTACAGCTTCCATGACTATGCTCCAGTTCTGTTATCAGCCACCAGCAATGGTTCATCCATAACTATTTTAAATGGAATGAAAGCAAAACCAAGCTTTTTGGAGATGGGTAACAACAGCTCAAGAGTGATTCTTCCCTTTGGCCACAAAGTTTGGGCAGCTCTCCTGCGACGGGAGACAAGGCAAAATATTTGGGTATGATAACTGATGCAGATAAATTCTGTGGCCGCGCAATACTTATACACTTTATGCCTAGTGAGAAAGTCCTTCCTTTTCTCCTCATAGAGATGCATTCCATGGTGGTTGCTGTCTATATAATAACTAAACTCAACTACTGTAAGTTCTCCTGGTCTATTCCATGGCAATTCTTCCAAGAGTGCAGAATTATTTTGCTTTGAGAACTATCTGTTGGCTTCAGAAGCGTCACCATGTCTCTAAGGCTTGTCCGAGCCTACCCTGGCTGCCTGTAAAAACACAGGTATAATTTAAAGTCCTTTTTAAGGCTCTCAAGGTGTTCAATGGCACTGAGAGCTCTGAACTCACCCTACTGCTGCAAGGCATGTCATTTTTCATGCCTTGACTTCTACAAGCCTCATCATCTTTCAGATTCCCCCAGATCAAGAAAACACAAACTAGAGGGCATTCAGGCCACTTTTGCTATCTCCAATTGAGCATTGGCAACGCTGATATTTCAAGCTCTCCGAGAATCCTTAAATCCTTCTTTTGCAAAAGTACAACATTATGGTGCCGATTCCGATCCTGTAAAACCCAGGTACAAATGGTCGTATGGAGCGTTTTCTCCGTACGACTCGTACCCGGGAATTCCACCGTACAAACCAGCAAGTACGATTCGTACAGAAATACCATTTCCGTACGAATCGTAAAAAACACCGTACGGCTAAAAAATACATACAATTCCGATCCTGGACAGCGCGTCCGCGACGTCCGCACGGAGTCAGGCAGCGTTTTACGGACCAGCAAGTACGATTCGTACCTACAGCACTCCGCACAGCTATATTTTTACGGGAGCCAAAAAGTGCCGGAAAAGCTAAGTACGCTCTGATGAACGAGGAAAAGGGGGCCCGCTACGCAACGTACACACCATCACCCATATCGTACGTGTCATCATGTACGGTGCGTACCCCAACATTGCATATGTACGGACCGTACCCCCCAAGCCCCCGTATGTACGGACCGTACCCCACAGCCCCGTATGTCTGCACCGTACCCCAGGCGTACCCCCACTCGCGTATGTCTGCACCGTACCCCAGGCGTACCCCCCACTCGCGTATGTCCGCACCGTACCCTGGGCATACCTCAATCCTCGCGTATGTCCGCACCGTACCCCAGGCGTACCCCCCACCCACGTATGTCTGAACCGTACCCCAGGCCTACCCCAATCCATGCGTATGTACAGACCGTACATACGCGAGGATTGGGGTACGCCTGAGGTACGGTGCAGACATACACGGGTGGGGGGTACGCCTGGGGTACGGTGCGGACATACTTGGGTGGGGGTACGCCTGGGGTATGGTGCAGACATACGCAAGGATTGGGGTACGCCCGGGGTACGGTGCAGACATACGCGGGTGGGGGGTACGCCTGGGGAACGGTGCGGACATACGCAAGGATTGGGGTATGCCCGGGGTACGGTGCGGACATACGCGGGTGGGGGTACGCCTGGGGTACGGTGCAGATATACGTGGCTGGGGGGTACGCCAGGGGTACGGTACGGACATACGGGGGTGGGGGGTATGGTCCGTACATACGGGGGTGGGGGGTACGGTCTGTACATACGGGGGTGGGGGGTATGGTGCGGACGTACACGGGAGGGGTGGGAGGCTGGGGGGGCCGTACGACTCGTACCCCGGGCACAAGTGTACTCGGGGTAGGGCTCGTGCAAAGTTCGCTCCGTACGGAGCCTTTTCCATGCGCTTGTGTTTTCGGACGGGCGGTACGGATCGTACTTGCGCGCTCAGACTTCAGTTTTACGATTTGTATGTAAAACTGTCCGGGGACGTCTCGTAGACTTTTCCCAGGGCGATTCGTATGTATTTCTCACGTACGAATCGTACTTCGCCGTTTGTACGGGACTTGTACGATTCGTACGTAAAAAAATACGGATACGAGTCGTACGGGAAAAAAAATCCAGGATCGGAATCGACCCTCAAATGTTACTTCTAGCCCATTTAATTGCCTTTGATGTGGCCATATTTCCAAAAATCCTTGACTTCCAACCATTTTGAGAAATGATCTAAGAATATTTACACACACTTAAGTCCTCCAGCATCACCGCAATTTCTCTCTTTACAGCAGTGAGGAACTTCAAAAAGGATCAGGTGGAAGGGCCCCAGTCGTCAATGTCGAACAACTTTTTTACAATACCTGCACCGCACACATATATGCTGTATTATGTATTTCTCCAACCATGCATGTCTAACAACATTTCTGTATATTCCATCCCTTGGAACATGACGGTTCTTAATGCTCCTCATCAGCCAAATTCATGATCTTGCTCTGCAGACATCCCTGAGGAAAACATGTGCCGCATCTCAATATCATGACATCTTCTATTATCATCTCATTCTTTACATTAGAAAATTAATGTGTTCCCCCCTTTCCAACATCCTTTCATATGACCATCTATGAACAATGTGGGGCATATATATGAGAAAATGTCGGGGCACGGAGCTGCGCCAAATTTGGCAGCGCTGCGCTCCGACATTTTCAAAACACAGGGATACGCCATATTTAGAAGAATACGGTGCACCCCTGTGTTTTCCTTAGCACTGGTGCTAAATTTAGCTGCCTAGAGCCAACGCAAGTTAGCGCTAGGGTGCCTTGCAGGGAATGATTGTTTATGTGCAGGAAGGTGTCTCTTCCTGTACATAAACAATCACTAATAGTGATTTGTCACTTCTATGTGTGCTGCAGAATGCAGCACACATAGAAAAAGCAAAAAGGAGGAGAAATAAAAGTATATCCCCTTGTTTCACCATTCTAACACCTGCTCTTGCTTGCTGTTAGTTTTTGGAGCTGCCCCAGATTTACACCTCCTTGTAAATCAAGCGTCAAAAGCAAAGAGTGTTGCGGTCAAATGCCCACAGCAACACCTAAGTGATGCGTGTAAAGGGGCCTTATTCACAAGGCGGCCTTAAGCCACCAAAAAGTTTAACGCCGATTTGTAAATATGAAGAAGGGCATATTGCCACCAGAACATTGCTAAAAGTGAAGTTCTGGTGGCGATATCGCCTTGCAAATATGCCCCCAAGTTTCCAACATCTTCTAAGAACTCTTTCATTCTTTGTCTCTTGTTTCCATAACTTTCAACGCCTGTGCCATCCAGTGTCGGCAACAATACACTTTCAGTGCTGTCTACTTTTTTAAATAAAGCTACTTAAAGTGCTGCATACCCCCTGCAGTTAGTCTGATGCCAGGGCTAGGAAGGCAGGGCCTCGGTGCACTTCAAAGGCATGCCTCTGAACGCTTCTCCCCACTTAGAAGACACAACTGTGTGTAAATACTGGACCTCAGACACCAACTCTTCAGTACACTTTTGGACCTGTGGATACTGTGCCAGGAAGAAGGACTGCTGTGCTGCTAGAAGGACTGTCACTCTGCTGGACTGTTGCTCTAAAGGAACTGCTGTCCTGCTGTGCTGACGTGATGCCTCCTGCCCTCTGGCCTGAGGAAGAAGGACTGGACCTGCAACTTCGTCTTGAACTCAGGACCCCAAAGTGACTCCAAGGACTAGTCTGCTGACCTCCTGATCTGAGCCCCAGGGGCATAAAAAGGCTCCCCAGCACCCTGAACCAGCCTCTGGACCCAGCTGGAGCGAGTTCCCGGCCCCCAAGTGGTATCCCTCAGGTCCTGGACACTTGTTGTGGCTCAACCAGCTTAAATAAAGTTTTTGGGCTCTTTGTGACAATGAATGGGTCAGTTTGCGCCTAGACCCCGCTGCTTGCACCAAAAATCAGCACGGAGCCCAGCCAGCCCATCTCTTTGCACGGCAGCATCAACTGCTCGTCGAGGACCGCTAACAGGAAGCTCCAGTCTGTCCATCCATGACGCCTGGCCTACTATTCTCACCATGCCAACAGCCTCCTACTCCTCATGACCCTCTCCAATGTGAACGGGACTCTTGGCACAAAAACTTGAGAAGGTAAAACTTGAGCAGGACTAATCTGGGATTGTATATGACCTGCACTCTATGGCGATTGGCCTGAACTTTTTACTTTGTTCTGGACCAGTGCGACCAGATAGCCATGGTTGGCGAGTTGTGCTATTTTACACTTTATTCTTTAAAAATTCCTGACACTGGCTCAACTGATTAGATTTTTGTCATTTTGATCCTGTTTTATTTATTAATTTTGCTCTATTTTTGTGGGGGTTTTTTGCACAAATACCTTTCACATTGCCTTTAAATTAAGCCTGACGGCTCTGTGCCAACCTACCAGGGGGTTTAGCTCAGTCTAATTTCAACCTGACAAGGACTGTGATTGCTAGGATTGTGGTTGCTGCTTGACCAGGGCTCACACCCCAGTCAACCATTAACCCAATTTCTTAAAATAATAAATGAGGCAGAAGTTCAGAAATGTGGGACTGCTCGTTCTGCTGTTCGTAAAATGTACTCCAGCGGCCCAATGGAGCAGGGGCCATCTATGAGAGGCTATCAGATGCACTTCCTGTTTAGAGCAGATGGTTTAATGGCTTTTTGTTTTGGGACTGTCACCGCCAGATAAATCAGGGCGGTAACAAACAGAAAAATAAATAATGCCCCCTCCCACCCTCGGAGACAACTGACAGGGTGTGGATACCATTAGCTTGTAGTTTGTCAGAAAATAACTCCCAATTGGGACGTTTTTTTCCGAAAAGTTAAAAGTGATTGGTGCACCGCCTTTGGAAACATGGAGGACACACACCAAACCTTTTTGCAATGACAGCAACTCCTCTGAAGGCACAGAGATCACAGCAGGGCTGGAGTGATCTCTAGATATGGAAGGAGAGGTCTGGCATGTTGACAGAGTTGTTGACCTCCATCCCCCTGATGTCTGCATATTAAGAAGGCCCTTAAACCCTACTTCTTTTGTGGACATATCTTTTGAACTCTTTTTTCACTCAATTGTTCCTGTCAGGCAGGTTTCTTAAATGTTCTTAGTGCCAAGAATCTCCCAGAATTGAACACATGCTTTACAACAAAAAATAATTTGACTGACTTTAGTTACTTCCCCAATTTGGATAGTTTATCATTGGCCAAAATGCTGAACCCTTAGATGGACAGCCCCTGCCATGGCTCTTACAAGGCTTTTTGGGCAGAAAGGCAGGTTTTCAGTGCTGCTGCTTCTGATGGAAAAGGCTTATCAGTGTGTGTGAAAATATAAAGGCCAAAGTTAGATGTAAAGGCACGGTGATCTACCAACACATGAACTCTAAAATATCTACCTGCAGCAATATGGATTGCAGAGTTTGAATAATAAATCCACTCTATCTTACAAACTTGTTCAGGTGCACTCTTTGCGGTGGCTGTTCTGACATCCATCCATTTACAGCGGCCACTGGATTTATGCAGGACTCCTAAGGCAACAGTTCTTGGTGCTGAAACACTTGCTAGGTACATCCATGGCAGACATGACTTATAAATCATGCACTTTCTCTAAACAATAAAACACCCTCCTCTTTTACTTTTCTCTCGTGCACAATATTTCCTTGCTCCCCACTTCACCAGACCTCTCAGCATTCACAACACCTACTTTTCTAACACAAATTTCCATCACAAATTCAATCCACCTGACAACCTCAACTGTACCCTGCACACTGGACTTATCTGCTGCTCCTCTTGCCGCCTGCACTATCTTTCTATTCATATGCATTAAACTGTGATCCCTTGGTTTTATGTGATGTGTTCAAAACCATGCACTGCTTCTATAATCCACAAACCTGCCAGGAGATGTTCTGTCTTCTCAATGGGACATACAATGAAATGTATTCCAATGTCCAGCACCTAATTTGCAGAATAATAAGGGCAGGTGGCAAAAGATTTTCTCAGGAGCCCATGGCTGATACTGAAGGCCAGAGACGCTGAATACAAATGCGGTCTAGTTTTGATTCCACCTCATAGTTCTTTCATCCACCACCCTACATTCCCTGCCCCTTTATTTCAACCTTGCAGGTTCATCATTACTTTTTCTCTTTTTCACAGTTTACCCATTTTTCTCCTCCTTCTTTCTTCACTCTTTTCTGTCTTTCTCTCGCCTGCTCTGGATCAAATTTGGATGACTGAAATTAAGTCCAAAAAAGTAAGTGCCTGTGCTCCCCACCTGCAACTAGGTGAACAAATTAGACTCTCGCTGCCATACTAAGTTATTTTTGTTCCTGAATACACAAAGGAATTAATTATATACAGGGCCACTGGAATTGTGTTGGTGGGGGCAAATTATGCGGCAGGGTTGGGTAAATTATGCAGCAAGAAAAGGTCAATAATGTGGCGTAATGCGGCACATATCGTTATAGTTTAACTTGCTTATTTTGTCATTTCTATACATGTTCACATTGTCTGGGCATTGGTTGCACCTCATTAGTAACAGCATAATACCCAAATATAGCAATAAGCAACAAAAAGGTGGCCAGCCAAGCTTTACACAGGGCCATCCACTGTGCAGCAACACATGCTGCTGTGGCAGTAACTTTTGGACCGTTTGAGCTAGAAACAAGCTTCTTTTTTTGTTAAACTCTGCAGATTATGCAGCAGATAATGGATTATCCCAGAAGAACCCAGAGAATCTACCTACCACCTTTCACCTCGGAACCCAAGAACATCACCTGCAGCGTCACTCAAGGTTCAACCCTCAGCCCTACTCTGTTCAACACCTACATGACCCTCCTGGCCAACATGGTCAGAACCCATGGACCGAACATCATATCCTACACAGAAGACACCCAACTCTTCCTCTCCCTATCTGAAGACCCATCTACTACGACGGTCAGCTTTCACCTGTGCATGACCAACGTCACCTAATGGATGCACAACAACTGCCTCAAACTCAACACAGACAAAACTGAAGTACTGATCTTCGGGAACAACACCTCCCCGTGGAACGAATCCTGGTGGCCTGCTGAACTAGGACCTTCACCCACTCCCACAGACAGGGCTCAGACCCTCAGTGTCATCCTGGACAGCAAACTCACCATGAAAAACCAAATCAACGCAGTCTTCTCTGCCTGCTTTCTCACTCTTCGCATGCTCCAAAAGATCTCCAGATGGCTCCCAGTCAAGACCAGACATACCGTCACTCAAGCACTCATCACAAGCCACTTTGGATTACAGCAATGAGCTCTATGTAGGAATCACCACTCACCACCCGAAGAGACTACAGACAATACAGAACTCAGGATTCATTCTCGACATCGCCAAGCAGACCCACATCACCCCACACCTCAAGAAACTCCACTAGCTCCCCTTCCAAAAGAGTTGTCAATTCAAGATGCTGACCCATACCTACAAAGCCCTGCACAATCAAGGACCAGCAAACATCATCCACTGCCCTAGTTTCCACACACCCTCCAGACACCAGCCCTCTGCCTCCCTCTCTCACCCCCACATCAACTGAAGCAACAGTGGAGGATTCTCCTTCTCTGACCTCACCGTGAAGTCCTGGAACAGCATCCCCCTCCACCTCCGAACCTCACCCTCTCTTCAGGAATTCAGGCAGGAACTCAAGACTTGGATGTTAAACTGATTCCACCTGTGAAGCATGGCTCTGAGCGCCTGGATACCCTTAAGGGTGAACAGCAGCGCTCTATAAACCCTGTGGGGATTAGGATGTCCATTTCCCACAGCCTTTTCAATGCGGTTCCACCGCAATGAAAAGGCTATCGGAAAGGGACTTTGCAGAGCCCAAGCAGGGCCCCGTCCCCTGTGGGCCACTGCTGAGTGGCCAGGGGGCACATGTGGTGCTTCCCCAAACATCTATGCACCATGTGCCAGGCACCACATGGTGCCTCGTACAAGGTGACTGGATATTTGAAAACATGCCTTTTTCTACTGCGGCTTGTGCAACAGTGCTTTTCCGGGCCACAGCACAAGCCGCAGTAGAAACATTTTTGTTTCTGACTGCCTACACAGTGGTCTTATCAAAATATGGTGGGGGATTTCCAACTACTTGTTGGACGGTCTCAATCTCAATGCGATGGTGGTCAGATGCTCGTCCGACCGCCATCGTAATGAGGCCCTTGGTTTGAGGCTTCAATGTATTATATTATAGTATTTGTTTCACACCTACTACCCCAATTTGCAGTGCTAAAGAGCTTGTCAACATTGGTAGAACACTACACAATGTGTATGTGTGATTGGAAGAGTGTTGTCTTGGCTTGAAGCTTACGTGGAAAGAGAACACTAAGGAGAGGTTATTGTAGGTAATCTGAGGTGCCAACATAATACTTCCTTTTCCATCACACCACTAGGCGCTGTGTTCCACAACATAATAATAAGCCTTAGGCAAAATATAAATGATGCTGGTGTCATTTGTGTAATTCTGTGAATTTTGCATTATGCTTGGTACGCAAAATTCTCAAAATGACACCATTGCGCCACTTCAGGGAATTGCACACCATGCGCAGCAAAAATTTACTGTAGATGGTGCCATTTGTGATAAAATTTTACTTCAGACGTAAGTGAACAGAAAACGAAAAGCTGCTTTTTGAAGCCCTTGTTTAAATGTGCCCTTACGCCATAAACTGTGCAAAAAGACTTACATTTTGCATATTTCTGAATAATTTTCCATACTTTTTGTTCTAAATCAGATTTCCTATTCTGGCTATGGGCCTAATTATGAGTCTGGTTGTCCGAGGACAGCCAGACTCAAGGGGGTGAGGCGGTGGCGGTCCAGCCACCGCCACACTGGTAGTCCAACCGCCCAATTACACGTTGGATGGTCAGACTGGCATTTCACTGCCGCAGCTACCAGGGAACCGCCATTCCGAAGCGGTGGGGCAGCGTCTGAGGGCTGAAATACGCTTGGTTGTGCACTGAGGCACAACCAAGCATATTACGACTTTCCTCACAGCCAGCACTGTTATGGAGGCTCTTCCCCCATGAAAAGGCTGACAGTGAGGAAAGAATGGGGCCCCTACAGGCCCTCCTCTTGCCCTGGGTATTTCTGCACCCCCAGTTCCTGCACAGGAAGAAATGCACACCATGGTGCTTTTCTTCCTGTGCAGGAACATCCACTAAAGGTTCGGCTGCTGTGCTGTTTCAGGCTCACAATGAGCTTTTAAACAGCATCGCCGTGGAACCACCATGACGCCCGTCTGCCAGACCACAAAATTACTTGTAATCTGCAGGCAAGCAGCAGTGAGTCTTGGCAGTGCGGGAGCATGCCACCCTCTGCCGCAGCACCAAAGGTCTTAATCAGGCCCTGAGTCAGGAGGTCGTCCACTTGGTTCTTATGGATCTACAGGAGGTAACGTGTGTGGCTATCAGAGTAGGTGACTATTTAGGACCTCGAGGATGGACTATGTTAGAGAGCTCCGGCTACCAGCAGTTTGTGGCAGATCTCTTTGGTTTCGACTGGCATATCTGCTTAGGAATGAGTGGTTATTTAAGCGTGCTATAATGGCTTGTGCCTGTGCCATCCAGTTGGCGCAAGGTTCTACAGGTCCTTTCATACATCATATGCTTGCCCCGCTGATGATGAGGGATCAAGAACAGAACTGATGTATCATAGGATGCCTGCAATGGATTATATCAAATTGATACTGGAAGGATCATCAGAAAGACTAGATTTACTGTCCTCCATCTTTAAGGTATAGGTTAAAGGTAGATTACTAGATAAGATATTTACTTCATATGTGAGGTCTGGGTGGAGGAAGCTCCCACATGTCATACAGTCTTCAGGGGCACAGTGGCAGCGGGTGCTTTTCGTTTTGATTAGAGAAGCGTGGCTATAATATGCCATCTATATTTGGAGATAATTGTGAGGCTATCCTACATGGAGCTCTCCACTGTGGATTGAGTACCTATGTCTGTCCTCTCGGTGTGGTGTGCTCTTCTGTAGTGTTCTATAGCTCTTGAGTGTGCGCAGACTGGGAGGATTTTCAATCTGAATTCTGTCCCCCGGGCAGCAGTCGTTCTAACTCATTTAGGTATAACCATCATTTTCACTTTCTTCTGAATGTTAAATGATCCTAGACGCTTTGAACCTTAGCGGTCAATGAGTTACAGAGCTTGGTCGCTTGCACCAAGACTGTGGAGCCGCCAATGGATTTTTATCCCAGGGTGGTCTGATGATCCCTTGTGATGGCCTGGAACAGTGTCCAATTTTGGTTGTATTGTTTGCATTTAAATTATAGGTGTGGAAGCTGTGGTCCTTTTCTTCGGAAGGCCCTGTGGATTATCCAAAGTGCCTTGAACGTGTATCCTCTAGCTACAGATGCCGCCGGAAGTGTTTGCATAACTGGCGCCATGTGTTCTCTTGGGCAAAGATGTAGGAGAAGTATGGCCCAGCATTCTGGACTCATTTAATTTTGGATTTCATTAAGCAGGGGCCACAAGGAATAGGCTGCTAGCATAGTTCAGCTTGGCAAGCATGACGCTGAAGATAGCTTGTGGTTTTAATGGTTTCCATGGTATGCAGGGGACATGCATCACAACATTTTCATTGTGTAGAAGATGCTCCTTGTGAGTGTGACCTCATTGGCATGTGTTGTTAGGGATGGATCGGTGTCCATGGTTACCGTAGGTTTCTTTTGACGCAACTGATGGGACGTCATGTTTCTTTGACCATGTGTCCTTAGGCTGCTGTTTGTGCCGTTGTCCACAGCGGATGAGCTCTGTGTTTACGGTGTTATGCTTTAGATGCCTAATTATCTATGCATATAAGACACAGATGCATGCAGCAAATCTCGGGCACTTCTGGGCAATCCAATTTTAAAAATGATTTGTGTATCATCTGCACAGATGTAATATGTAAGTCTGAGTGTTCTGAACAGATCTGGTGAAGCTTATATTCTTGTTTACTCTCAACTATGTCCCCAGATTTACTATGCTTTTATTCAAGGCATCGCTGCGCCAAAATTGCAGCGCTTCCCCAAAGAGAGAGAAAACAAATGTGCCATATGTACTGAAATATAGTATATCTTGCTCTCCCATGTGCTAGCACACTTTTGGCAGCCATGTGCCAACTTCCACACATAGGCGGTGGAAGTAGGGGTGCTGGGGGAGCTGCAGCCCCCCAACATAAACAAGCTGGATTTCAGACGCTAACTGAGCAATAAAGATTCCTTTACATTTTGTTTTCATCTTGTCACATTTGCTGTACATTGGGAGACAGAGGTCAAACGTCAGGCTATGACAGAGGTCAAAAGCCTGACCAATTGGTGTTAACCTGTAGATTGGTGCTTACTTTACTTTCTCTCCCTGCAAAGCTAGAGACATTTTTGAAAGTTAATTATCTGATAATAGTGCTGTGGTGCAGGGAGTGTGAAAGGAAAGATTGTAAGGTGTCAGTTTTTCTGCCACTAAATGAACAGCACAAATATTTCAGAATATGCCAGCTGTTAATAAATCACAAATTAACCACATTGTTTTGTAATTCTGAAGCATGATGTAAACAAAGATTTTAATAGGCTCAAAACAAATCAAGACAATTTTCTTGGAGATTTGAATATATAGTAAAGCTGCCTGTCAGAGCCAATTTTGTTTCCGTTCCAATTCAAAATGTGCGGTCTGTAAAGGACAGTGCGCTACCACACCATCCTTTAGTGATATATTTGTGACTGTTTGCTAAAAATAAACACCCGCTACTCACCAAGGGCCTCATGTAGGAGGTTTTGGCGCAGGGCAGCGCTGCAAGGAATCTTGCTGCGCTGCCCTACGTCAAATGAAGAGTGAAGGAATGCAGCGTATCTATGAGATACAGCGCATTCCTATCCTTTTCCCCAGCGCCGGCACACCATGAGCTGGCGTGCCTGCATTGCGGGGCTGATTGATTTTGTGCAGGAAGGGACAACTTCCTGCACAAAATCAATCAATTCAGGTGATTTCCTCTTTTTATGTGTGCTGCAGATTGCAGGTCAGATAGAAAAAGGAAAAAACAAGGAGAAATGCAAACATTTCTCCTCGTTGCGCCTCTCAAAACCACCCCTGGGGTGGTGTTAGATTCTGGTACATTCCCAGGCTTACGATTTGTCATAAATCTGGAAGTGTGTCAGATTCCATGGGTGTTGCGAGGGAACGCCCTCAGCAACACCCATGGAACACCCCTTTCATGCAGTGTTCTGTGTGAAAGGGGCACACATTTATAAAGCCATGAATATCCACGTAAAGTGACTTTACGTGGCCTTGTAAATATGCCGGGCACATTGCGCCACCGGGCAGTCAAAAAAGTGATGTTCTGGTGCTGCAAGGGGCCTCATGAATGAGGTCCCGAACCTCTACTACTCTCCTGCTGAATGGGTGTGAGTCATTTGTCACACTTTTTCTTCAATCCCTCTAAATTCAGGGATGTAACATTGTTGGCTACACCCCCACTTTGAAAATTGTTTCAGCACCACTGCTCACGCACCCTTGTGCCTTAGTGCAAAAATGGCTCCATTCTCTGAAGTACATACTATGTACTGGAAAAGGCCCATTTCACTACAAAACCTGTGCTGGAAGGCTTTTCCCTTTTCCTACACGTGCTGTACAATGCAGCACACATGTGAAGTTGGAAAAATTAGAGATTTAAACATTTCTCCTCATTGTGCCAGCCTCCAGGAAGCGTAAGATTTTGATGCAAGTCTCTGATAACCAATGCTTGTACATATAGATGTGCGTCAAAACCCATGGTGGTGCATTGGAACGATCACGCATCGCCCATTGGACACCCCCAATGATGCAAAGCAACACAAAGCAGTGCATAGCGCAACTTTCCATTACTTTGGAATACTTTCCAAAGCATATCCTGATCGCGCTGGACAATAAATACCAACCAAACACTTTGGGCTAGATTTGCATCACAATAGTGGTGCAAACTCAGCAGAAAGTGTTGGTGAATCTGGGCTTGAGTGTCTAGTCTTGTCCTCTTTGATGTCACAGACTGCCTGATATATTTAGCATAGTCTGTTGTCATATAATAACAAGGATCTCCTAATATTTATCTGCCGTTGTCACCTACAGATGATACCGTGTGCGGTGGGTTCGTTTAGCAAAGCAGGTCTTGTTGCTGCGCTGCCGTACGGCAAAAGAAAAGGGCAGCAATGCTCCGAATCTACTAGATAAGACGTGTTCCTGTCCATTTCCCCTGCACTGGTGCACAATGGGCTGCCGCGCGCCAACAAAGGCACCTTTGCACCATGGTGCGCGGGTTCCTGCGATGTGGGGATGATTATTTTTGTGCAGGAAGGAAAACCTTCCTGCACAAAAACAATCACAAGAGCCTTTTTCCTCTTTTTGTGTTTGCTGCCGAATGCAGCACGCATAGAAAGCGGAAAAACATGGATAAATAAAGATATTTCTCCCCGTTTTGTGCTTCGCTTACGCCTCTCCTAGGAGGCATACGTTTTTGGTGCTGCCTCAGACTTACGATTCCTCGTGAATCTGTGGCAGCCGATTTCTCGTAAATCTGGGGCAGCGTCAAAAAGCCATGGATGTTGCAGGGAACGCACCCAGCAACACCCATCGAACGCCCCTTTCATGCAGTTTTCTGTGTGAAAGGGGCACATATTTATAAGGCTATGAAAAACCACCTAACATGGCTTTACGGCTCCTTATAAATATGCCAGCAGCACATTGCGCCACTGGAGCGTCAAAAAAGTGACGTTCTGGCAGCGCAATACTTCCGGTAGGGCCTCATGAGGCCTTCAGTTTTATTATATACAATGATGCTACTTCGAATTCAGTCACAAATGTAAATGTGTTTCAAAGGCACAGCCATTGTCATGCCAATTCTTGGAGGCTCAGTGCACCACGCTCCTGCAGCTATGGAGGCTGGCACAATGGTTCAGATCTTGTTGGGGGGGCTTATGCTCTGGAGAGCCTTGTGTTCCGGGACAGGGCCTGTGATGTAGACACAACAGATCATAAAGGACATGTGTTCAGCAAATCTTGTTTCTAGAGGAAAATCAGGAGCCCCGAGGGCACGTGTATGTGAGCAGGCTTTGCTGTGCAGAGGAGGAGGGAATGAAACTAAAGTATCAGAGGGAACACATCAATAAATAAGGCCGCTCAGCTGTTTGCCAACATCCTGCTCTTCGCATAAACCCCCAAAGCACAGAGCAAAGGCGAAAATCAAATACACGTTTTTAAGTAGGAGGACGGTGACTCAATATTATAAAAAATACAACACTTATCAAATCCCTTCCATAAAATAGCTCCCACTTGCAATGCAGGAGGCGCTCATGGAGCTATGGGACCAGGGTACTGTGCACTGTGACATACTTACAGCCCTAGTATCCCCACCCCACCCTTTATCCTCCCTCAGTTGCTTCCACCTCCTTAAGACTCACTCCCTTACCCCTGTCTCCACTTTCATTTAAGAGATGCAGCTGCCATCGTTGCACATCTGTGGAACAGTGAGAAGGTGACAGCTTGAGAAGTGATTGGGGCGGAGACCTCTGGTTTTCACCTGAGATCTCTAGGTAATTGTTCTGTGTGTACCTTAAAGGGACAGTGCATGATTTAGACTTGGGTGTTAATGTCAAATACTCCAGTTTATTAAGGAAGTGATACATCTGGAGGCTCTAAATAGTAAAATATTATCTCTTCCACTTTGGAAATTCAGCTCATGGAGTTTCCTTTGAATTCAGTATTTCCTACAAGCATTTGAGGATTTTCCACTACTACCCAACTCGGAGGCCTTCATTATGAGTAGCCTGGAAAAAGGAGCAGTATTTTGGGGTTACCAACACCAGGGGATCCCAGTACATCTGGGGGGTGGAACATCCGGTCCATTAGGAGTTGGACCTTGTGGCCCACTAAGGAATGAGAAATAGTGGGGGGAATCGGTAATTCCGGGTCTGTATTTTTTCAATTTTCCTCAGACTTTCCCATGGAACTGTGGCCTATGTTGATTTGCCAAAAGATCCATAACAAAGTAAAGAGATACAGTGGATTCCAAAATTCCAATGGAGCAGGTAACTGCTCTTACCAGCCGGATTGGAATTAAGAGGCCACTTGGAATATTGGCATAAAAAGTATATCTAATGGAATATTGGCATTTATTGGCTCTTGGTTGTAGTTATTGGGGCCATAATTTGACGGAAGCACCTAATTAAATCCTCGGATAGATAAGGCTTTTCTAATGGATTGGAGTGTGGATTGATATATGCATACTCCAGTTTATTAAAGAAGTGATACATCTGGAGGCTAATCTACCAGTGTAATTATAGTAAAACATTACCTCTCCATATTGGAAATTCAGCTCATGGAGTTTCCTTTGAATTCATTATTTCCTACAAGCACTTGAGGATTTTCCATTACTACCCAACTCTGACGCCTTCTGTGTGAGAAGCCTGGAAAATGGAGCAGTATTTTGGGGTTACCAACACCAGGGGATAGCAGTACATCTGGGGGTGTGGCACTTCTGGTCCATTAGGAGTTGGACCCTGAGATCCACTAAGAAATGAGAAATAGTGGGGGGGGGGGGGGAATCGGTAATTCCGGGTCCCCATTTCCACCGTAATTTTCCTCAGAGTTTCACATGGAATTTTGGTCTATAAATAGTTACTTTTTCTTTCCTTCCATGCACTTGTGCAAAAAGGACATTGTCGGTGTTCCAAAGCAGCAACCTAAGAACTGTGTGAGAGTACCCCCCCCCCTCTCTATAGTGAATCATTGGAGTCAAAGGTATAAAAGATTGTTAGATTCGGGAGGGGTGGCACATATCGAGCAAAATCTGAGGATGGCATACTGAGATATTGATTTGTGACTGCAGACCAAGTGGATGCACCAGGGAATGCTGGGATACTGATATCTTGGCATAACCAAGACTGGTTAGATAACTATATAATCTCCAGAAAGCTTGTGAAAATTAGGTAGGTTTTAGACTAATAACGTAGGGTTCTGTGGTGAAATATGTAAGGCATTTTAGGGCTTGCCCTACCTTTAGTTATGACTGCTGATATGTTTATAATAATTATCATTATTCTAATAGACATGATTTGTAGTACAAATATGCATAATAAATACCTAATAATAGTAAAATACCAACTATTGTGCGTGCTATCCGTTTCTGAGAGCTTGTGTGAGGCTTCGCCTACGTTACCCGCTGCACTAACACTTCGTTGTCTAATATAACATAACTTATTAGAGAAAGGAGTGGAAGCCACCGCCCATTCTCCGTTTCTCTAAAAAGGCTACAAGATGTATTATTTCCTTTTGTAATAAACTGAGATAAAAAAATAAATCAAACAAGCTTTGGAAAATGGGGGTAGTTTCAACAAGTCAGTCATAAAACTTAATGTTGAATGTGATGATGAGGTATACACTGTCCAAAATTAGAAGTAAAATTGACTTACAACAGTGCTCAAACAATGGAAAAAAGTAAGTAAGTAAAAAGCGTATAATACCCACGAATGCCCAAATGGCATTTTGGCACTAACGTCCTCAAAAAAGCCCTAAGGTGAAACCTATTCAGAAACAGAGGTAAAAAGCCGGGTTTTTAATGTTTTCCTGCAATTGATTGGGATCTTAAAGAGAGTGGCATGGAGCTCCACACTTTGCAGCCAGAGTAGGAGAAGCTCCTGCCTCCCCATCTTGCTTTGTTGGTTCTTGGAATGGCGACCAGTTTAGCTGACCCGGACCGCAGAGCACGTCCGGGCACATGCCAGGAGAAGATGTTTTGAAGATATAAAGGGTCTTATGAAGTGCCTTATGAACCAGGCAGAGGGCCTTAAATTTGATCCTCTCACAGATAGACAACCAGTGAAGGGCAAAAATACTTTGAGAAATAGAGATGAATTTTGGGGTTTTTAAAGGCAGTCATGCTGCAGCATTTTGCAGAGATTGGAGCAGCAAACACTTCTGTGTGACCATGTATAGAGCGTTGCAATAGTCAATTCTTTACATGAGGAGATCACCTATTACCCTTTTCTGTAAATCAGGAGGAATGTAGGGAAAGATCCTTTTCAAGATCCTGAGCAAATACAAGCAGGAAGATGTAACATGGTTAATTTGCTCAGAAAAGCAAAGCTTATTATTAAACAACACCCCTACATTCTTAGCTTTCTGTACAGGTGTTGGAAGTGGACCAAGATTAGAGGGCCACCAGGAAATATTCCAAAATGTGGTATTGTTTCTAAAAAGGAGCACCTCCGTCTTCTCGGAGTTCAATTTCAAACACTTTTCCTGCATCCATGTTGCAATATGTGCCTGCAGTTGATAAACTTGTTGGCAAACTCGTCGACATTAGATGAAACTGACACTACAATTTGAGTTTTCTCGGTGTAAGCGACAACAGAAAAGCCATGGGAGCGAATGAGTTTGGCTAAAGGGGCAGTGCTTAATTTGAGCCGGTGGATTCCATGGCTCAGCACCGGCACTTAATAATCAACACCGGCGCTTTCCATGAGCACCAGTTAAGGACATATTCATTTATGGTAAGAACGGTGAGATTAAGTGATCTGCCCAGAATCAAAGGATGTTGAGCCAACGCCGAGACTCAAACCTGGTTCCCCAGCTCCCAAGTCAGGCTCTCTGGCCATTACACCACATCCTCTCCCCACTTTCATGGTGGTTCAGTTTTAGGCGGTGCTAACAGGAGATATGGGCTGGTGCAAGCTGCCGCCTAACGAGAGCCCCGCCCTTATTTTGTTACAAATTAACTACTGTAAAGGAGTGACATAGAGGTTGAAAAGCATTGGGCTTAAAGATGAACCCTGGGGCACCCCACACAGGAGAGATTATGGTCCCTTCCAGTAGGGTTAAGTCTGTAAAACACGAGATAGAAATTTTAAGCATTGCCAAAGGTATAACAATATTGTGAAAAGTGTAACAAGGTGAACATTGGGTAATTTCTACTAGCCAGCAATAATTGTCAAATGGAGTTTTGCCGCGAGCCGCTCCGGTCATAATAAATAGACTCATCCACAATTGCAGCCGTGTACTCGGGCTACCTCATTTTGAGTACAATATTTATTTCTCTTTTAATTCTGAAATATACAGTGGTGCATGTATTGTGTTCCAAAACCTAAAGAGATTTTCTGATTGATGCATGCAAAATCCACTTTCATTATGCATACAGACTACCTTCTCTGGGGATAAGCATAATTTGTGCTTAATGCTTGCTTTGAACGATTAAATGGCACATATATGCACACATATATGTATGATTGGATCTTGCTACAATCGACTGCTGTTTCCACAGTTATAAAATACCGCTTCCACATCTGTCACACCACTTCCTACCTATGTATGCCTCATGCCAATTCACCAGGAACTAAAACATCTTTCTAGCTAGAAGCCATCTCCACTCCACAAAATATTTAGCCAGCCATCAAAATTCCAATAACGTCCGCCTTCCATAATGAAGGAATCCTAATACGCCTGTTTGATTTTCAGTGGATCTGAGTATTTTCATCACACCCTTGGTGTCCCAACCATGCATTCTGACTCAGACAAGTGTCTTTATTGCACAAAACATAGTGCTTGGGATTCTTTAACCACTTTTTCCTCTGTCGCACCTCTCATACTTTCTCCCTTGCAGCTTGTAAGTCTGCAATATGAAATTCATGTCTTTCATGTAATCTTTAGCAAACACCGTAGACATGAAATTGCGTTCCTGCTTTATCCCCCTTAGCAGTTCAAACTGCGTCATCATGTCTTTTAAACCATGTTGTTCACATTGATACACCAACCACATGTTACTGGTGGTTCGTTTTCATTGTAACTCACTATGATTGGAGACTTCTAAATACTCTCAAAGTACACAATTGAGTCTTTCTGCTTATCCACCAGCCTTGGGATGGTATAAGACTTTGATTTTGCAGCTAACACAGTGTTCTTTATGGAAAAGTTCAATTTCGTCTGAAAATAGTTGCATAACATTCTCTATGATTCGTTTTTCTGGAAATGCTTATTTTGGCATAGCTTATTTAAGAAGTAACTAGATAGCCTATTCATACTGTTAGTCAAAAATGTACCTTTAATCTATTTAGTAAATCAATTGAGATGCAACCATACTACCTGCCATTTGCAGGTGGGGGGGAGAGGGCAGTTGTCTCAAATTCAGTCGACAGCATCATCTAGCAGCACATCATGAGCAATAGATATCTTCAATCTTTTGTCCCTACTGTTGCGTACTATAGAGCCTTTCAATAATGCGCTTACATATCTGTTATTACCAGGCCACCTGAATAACTCCCACAAAAGCCGCCCATAGCAACCTTTCTAAGATATATTTTTTAGTCCGCATGTAGGAAACATCTACTCATACCAGAGATGGTTGAAATAAACATTTGGCAGCAAAGTGTATTAACTTTGCACTTTGCAATGTTTTGTTAGCTATAAAGAACTTTACTTGCGGAAGAATTGTCAATCAACTATGTTTTTGTGAGAGAATTCTCTCCTTAGCTTGAAATTTGTGCAGGGTATACTTTGTAAATGCCTAGTAGTGTTATCAGCGTGTAAAGTGCCTCCTCCCTCACAAGCTAGCTCATCTAATATATCTGCAACATGCACAGAAGGCATTAAATCAAGAGCTGCTCCCTTATGGCTAGTCAATTATTCTTTCTTTCATACAATGCTTCCATTATTGTAAGAGTGAATCACTCAAGTTTCAGTCCTCCCATTCAACTTCATTTAAATAGCGATAACGTAAGAACATCCCCCGTTGTGGTTTCTTCAAATTCTTCTTCAACAGTTTCTAAAGTGCTGTCACCTGGCAATCTGAAAATACAATTTATAGTGGTGTAGTTATTTCTTGGAGCATCCTTTACCAAATAGCTGTGTGCTTGCAATCATCAGACCAAGCATGCTTAGCATGGTAAGACCTTCTCAGAAACAAGGTGCAAGCACAAAAGTGCACAGACTGTGTTCAGTGCAAATACGGAAAGAAGAACCACAAAGGTGCTAACTACCCTGCTGTAATGCCCACACACGGGAGGGCATTCCACTCTTATACAGAGTAATTGCTCTCTCCACCCCAACGGCTTATAAAGCAAACGCAAGGTTGTTTACCAGACTTCGGCTTCTCTGCGAATGTATAGAGCCCAGGCCATAGGCACTGAGGTGGTGGAGGCACAGAATATAAAGTAGGGAATATGGAGATGTAAGAATATCATAGCAAAAAATCAGGGACCTAAATATTGATGGGAAAATGTATATTAGTAGGTATTCGTTTGCTATACTTAAATCCACATCTATGTACATTGAAGATGCAGGTGTATCTTCAAGGTAAAGAAATATGGAGTTAATAGATTAGCAAATCTATACTTACTTTTTTTAAAATAATTACCTACTCCATAGTTTGGTCAATCTTATTTTGACTATGATATTCTGTTATCTCGTTATTTGATATTACAGACTACAACCATTGACATCAACTAGGATAAGATATTCTCTTCCTGTATTTAACAATTGAAAGACAAGTGTTCACTTTAACACCACAATGCCCCATACAAACCTTTCACAGGAAACTAGACCTGATTAACAAAGACATTTGCAAACCTAAATTCCTTATTAAATGCACAAATCACATGATTCTGTGTTGCAAATTCATGTTTGCAATTCACAAAATGTAAATTTATAATTTTAAATTGTAAATTGAATTTTCTCATGTGTCATAGTACAACATTATGATACAATTTTCATTGGGGTACGTTTCCTTCCGTGTGCAGAATGGGAATTCCAGGTCTTGCACAATAGCTTAACACTTAAAAACCTTTTAGTTTGTGGGTATTCACAAACATTTGCAAACTTTATTCCGACTCTTTAAATGATCGACGATTTACAGCTTTCAAATACTGAGAAAATGAGTATTAAGGGAGCTTAACAGGCAAAGAGTGGCAGTAAACCCCCCAAAATTGCTTGGCATGAATTGAAAGAAATATCCAAAAGTAGACATTGAAAAAAAATAATTAAAAACTCACTTTTAGTCAAAACATATTCTTGCAAAAATGATTTTTGTAGGAAACTTTTCCACCCAATCTTTTTGTAAGAAGCTTTTGTGAAGCTGACAGAACTTGGAATCCTGTGCCACATGCGAAGTTTATAAACTTTGCAGACTTTGTGGATAAAATCTAAATTATACCCAGCCCTACTTTAAAATGATGCACATCCCTAGGTTGTACAGAAAGAAGGAAGGTGCACTCAACAAGAGTCATTCAAGACCACAAGTATTGTCCATTTATCTTGTATTTATTCGAGAAGGTTATAAACAAACGGCAAACAGCCAACGCGTTTCGTCCCTTTTGCCAAGGAACATCGTCAGGGCTGTGAAAATTACATAAAAAACAATTACAGTACGACAACCAACATGAACGCATAACAAACTACAAATATACATAAGACCAAAGACAGAACATTAATAATTTAGAGACATCATATATATTAAAAACAAACAAAAAATTTACATATATCATTTAGACTAAGCAAACAACACATATATTCAATTTGACAGTATAATCAGTTAAAATACACCTTTGATAAAAACAAACAAACCTAATGTTGCTAATACAAAAATGGGAAAATTCTTTTTATATCCTAATCAGATTTTATTTTCCATTTTACTGCAAATTTGTACATAGTTCTGTGTAAATTAATCAATTCACAATACAAATTCATAAATCAAACAAAGAAGAATTTTATCTAACGCAAATAGACAAAAAGCATAAGAGAAAAACATGAAAGAATTCAAACAGCAAATTTTCAAAGAAGGGGAAAAAGAAAAAGAAAAAAAGAAGAAAAATAAGAAGAGAAATATAAGAAGTACAGAAATTTTTAAGAAATAATATCCAATAGTCACCAATGACCAAAACCAACTCAGAACAAATAATGCCAAAGAATAATAGTGTGAAAGAAACCTAAAATGTATGAGACAGAAAAGACTAGAAATAGAAATAAAAATAAAAATAAACAAACAGTGCCAATATATGCTACATAACAAAGAAAGGCATCTCACCTAAAAATCAAATGACACGATTAATATTGGAAGGATGATTTGCACAGTATCCCATAGGCAAACGATCTGATTACTGCGTAATATTCAGCACAAATGTATCCAAATCTGATAATCAAAGAAGAGGGATACGTATCATATGACATCATCCAAAATACCAAATTACCAAATAGATGTCAATGACATTCTCAAAGCACGACGGATCACGTCAGAAAAAAGGACAAAAGCTCATTCAATGCGACTTCAAGACATTCAAAATGAAGACACAGCAGACATATTTAAGACATCAATTCATCATATATGTCATGCCATTATAAAATTAAATCCTTAAAATACCAAGGAAGCACATCAATTATACTCCTAGTATATTCTATGTTCTGTTAATGAATGAATAAACAGTGTGGTGTCTCACCGGATAATAATAATACAAGGGTCACTTCCATATTAAGTTGGACCATAGCAGCATGAAGAGTAATGCCAACGAAAGTTTCTTGGTGGTTATGATCCCGATCTATAGGCACAAAAACAAGGGAAAGAGAAAAACTCTATGTAATAACTCATCATAAATAATAAATAGACCCCAAGTTTGGTATCCCATATATCAAAAACCATTGTACTCAAGTCCAGCACCTCCACAAATGAAGGAAGGAACACAGAGGGCACTATCCCTAAAGAACAAATGTGTTCCACACATAGAACAACTCTAGTATGATATTAGCGTTTCTAACACGGTAGGGACACAGAACTGTAATAAATGTAAAAAGTGTAAAGTTAACCGGCCGTACCTTGGGTGATATATTATACATTCACTCAAAAACGACAGTTAATAATCATGTCGTCCCGTCTACCCACATTTAAGTGGAGACAAACACTCGCAGGGATCTCTGAGATTTAGACGGACCGAGCAACAGCCGCCGAAAGAAATAATAATAACATATTTGCCTCTCTTTAGCATAGCATCGCATTCTCCCTAAACACCTGAGTAACAATCACTTACTTGTAAGGGAAAAAACGTATCCATAGCATGATAACTGGCAAGCAAATGTGACCCGCAATTCGCGGCAAATTTAAAGGCATCGCAATTGAAGCGTAATTGATGTATCTTACGTAAGGACACGCCGTCAGATCAAAGGACATAGAAAACGGCCTATGTGAAGACTCCTTCACACACGATTGCCATCTTACTATGACTGCAAAGCACTTAATGTTTAACTAAAGTCCAAATTATAAATAAAAAATTGCATTAAATTTATTTAAATAAGTGCAAACACAGATTACTCATAAAATATTAGAAAGTACAATACCAAAATTAGAAAAAACGAAAAGAAAAAGCATTACACAAGACGCTTGATTTTCGTCACGTACGTGAAGACACGCTATACATGCCGGAAGTATAAGGAATGGCATACACCGAGTGATTATCCTAAAACGTAGAGCATAGCGACGCGCCATCCGATCACGGGAAATTGAATGCAACTTATGTGAAAAAGACTTAACACACAGTCGCAATCTTGCTATGCCTACCAAGCAATTGATATTCAAACAAATTCAGACTATAATAAAGATTGCATTGAGTTTAAGAAAACATGTAAACACAAATTACTCATAGAATGTTATAAGATGTTGCGCCAAATTTGAAAACGAGAAAAGACATCACACAAGGCGCATGGTTGGCGTCTCGTGTATCGAAAGGTCATCGCACAAGACGCATGGTTAGCGTCTCGTGTATCGAAAAAGGCTGTAGAAGCCGGAAACATACAAAACGGCATGAGCTAAGGGAAAGTCCTTAATCGTATAGCTGTCATCTTGCTATACCTACACAGCAGAAATATGTAAATAATTTCAACATATGAAATTCACAAATTGAATTCCTAGTGAATACAAAATGTTATAAAGATCAAAAAACAAGGGAAATACTATATTTCAGTGGGAAGCAAAGTTCAGTTTTCTGTATTATAGAACAATAGTGTGTATAAGCATAGTGGCAGGAACTTACTCCAAGCAATAAGAATGAATATTGTCATAAATATAGTATATATATCCATTGGCATCTTCATCAGATGTCAGTCATTCAGATCGATGTTCATAACGCATACTGGATAAAAACACAGAGAGTACCATATCTCATTAATTAGTCCAAAAACTAAATTATTAATACAGTCAAAGGTAAAATATATATACAAAGGATATTTGTTCCCTCTAAAATCCCAAGATCTGAGTTTTGAGATTTCATCCAAAAAATCATATATAAAGGAAAACAAATATTAAAGAGCCAAGGTGACATCATTAGTGTCTTATTGATCCAGGTACTCATCCCAGAAAGTAGTGGAGCTCTTTATCCGTATTATGGCCCATCTGTGTGGCCCTTAGGCGACATATCCCTTTAGCCTCCTTTTGTCTAACCTGGAGTTCCCTGTTACCACCTCTGTTTCCAATTGGAACATGGTCAATGCCATGAAACCAGAAGGTACTGTCGTAAGGGTGTACTTTCTTATAATGTTCACTCAAGGGATATCTGTTGTCACCATTAAGTATCGCCCTACGATGTTCCTGTATTCTGATCTTTAAAGGGCGAACTGTACTCCCCACATAGATAATTCCACAAATGCAACCCATCACATAGATAACATGTGTGGTATTACAGTTTATGAAGTGTAGAATATCATATGTTTTCAAGGTATTATAAGAGAAATTAAAATTTTATTTTTGCCACTAGGACAAATATTACATGTTCCACACGTGAAAAATCCTTTTGGTTTCGGCGGCAACCATGTCACATTGGTATAAGTGACATAACTGGGGCATAAGGAATTGCGCAATGATTTGCCCCTTCTGTAAGTAACAGAGGGTACATTGTTAATGCAATTTGTTTTTTAAAGAATTGTCAATCAACTATGTTTTTGTGAGAGAATTCTCTCCTTAGCTTGAAATTTGTGCAGGGTATACTTTGTAAATGCCTAGTAGTTTTATCAGCGTGTAAAGTGCCTCCTCCCTCACAAGCTAGCTCATCTAATATATCTGCAACATGCACAGAAGGCATTAAATCAAGAGCTGCTCCCTTATGGCTAGTCAATTATTCTTTCTTTCATACAATGCTTCCATTATTGTAAGAGTGAATCACTCAAGTTTCAGTCCTCCCATTCAACTTCATTTAAATAGCGATAACGTAAGAACATCCCCCGCTGTGGTTTCTTCAAATTCTTCTTCAACAATTTCTAAAGTGCTGTCACCTGGCAATCTGAAAATACAAGTTATAGTGGTGTAGTTATTTCTTGGAGCATCCTTTGCCACATAGCTGTGTGCTTGCAATCATCAGACCAAGCATGCTTAGCATGGTAAGACCTTCTCAGAAACAAGGTGCAAGCACAAAAGTGCACAGACTGTGTTCAGTGCAAATATGGAAAGAAGAACCTCAAAAGTGCTAACTACCCTGCTGTAATGCCCACACACGGGAGGGCATTCCACTCTTATACAGAGTAATTGCTCTCTGCACTTCCAATGGCATATAAAGCAATTGCAAGGTTGTTTACCACACCGCGGCTTCTCTGAGACTGTATAGAGCCCAGGCCATAGGCACTGAGGTGGTGGAGGCACAGAATATAAAGTAGGGAATATGGAGATATAAGAATATCATAGCCAAAAAATCAGGGACCTAAATATTGACGGGAACATGTATATTATTGGGTATACGTTTGCTATATTTAAATCCACATTTATGTACCTTGAAGATGCAGGTGTATCTTCAAGGTAAAAAAATATGGAGTTAATAGATTAGCAAATCTATGCTTACTTTTTTTTTTATAATTACCTACTCCATAGTTTGGTCAATCTTATTTTGGCTATGATATTCTGTTATCTCGTTATTTGATATTACAGACTACAACCATTGACATCAACTAGGATAAGGTATTCTCTTCCTGTATTTAACAATTAAAAGAAAAGTGTTCACTTTAACACCACAATGCCCCATACAAACCTTTCACAGGAAACTAGACCTGATTAACAAAGATATTTGCAGACCTAAATTCCTTATTAAATGCACAATTCACATTATTCTGTGTTGCAAATTCATGTTTGCAATTCACAAAATGTAAATTTATAATTTTAAATTGTAAATTGAATTTTCTCATGTGTCATAGTACAACATTATGATGCAAATTTCATTGGGGTACGTTTCCTTCCGTGTGCAGAATGGGAATTCCAGGTCTTGCACAATAGCTTAACACTTAAAAACCTTTTAGTTTGTGGGTATTCACAAACATTTGCAAACTTTATTCCGACTCTTTAAATGATCGACGATTTACAGCTTTCAAATACTGAGAAAATTTGTATTAAGGGAGCTTGACAGGCAAAGAGTGGCGGGAAACCCCCCAAAATTGCTTGGCATGAATTGAAAGAAATATCCTTGCTTGGCATGAATTGGAAGAAATATCCAAAAGTAGACATTGAAAAAAAAAATTTAAAAACTCACTTTTAGTCAAAACATATTCCTGCAAAAATGATTTTTGTAGGAAACGTTTCCACCAAATCTTTTTGTAAGCAGCTTTTGTGAAGCTGACAGAACTTGGAATCCTGTGCCACATGCGAAGTTTATAAACTTTGCAGACTTTGCGGATAAAATCAAAATTATACCCAACCCTACTTTAAAATGAGGCGCATCCCTACGTTCTCATTGTGCTGTTCTCAGGAGCTTTGCTAGAAGTTTCTGTTGTATAGAGGGCGTGGGAATGATGCCGTAATGGAGTACTGAATTATATTGTAGGTTGACTATATTATGGAGCAAGGAAAAGCAAAATATGTAGCATTATACAATACTAGGGCGCATAAGATAGAAAGATAGAACTATGCTGGAGTCCACTCAAAATGCCATCCACCAACATACATTGATGTAGGCACTCATGGACCTCCAGGGCACTGTTTTATTAACAGGGTCCCTTTTAACCCCAGTGTCCAGCTTATACCTGGGCTAGATATTTCTGGCCTCTGGACAAACCCTTGTTTGTGCAGGGGTTAGAAGTGACTGGAGTTTACAGCCCCCCCTCACCCCCCCACCACCCCGGGCAACAAACTGGTGCAATAAAGTCTACACCCTTGGATACATTACGAGAGGTCAAACCTTTAAGAATTTAATTGGGGAAAATAGTACAGGATTGAATGTGACATGCAAATGTTTGTGCCATAAGCATCCAAATCCTGATGTTATTCCCTGACGACCTGACATGGATGCAAATAATCACACCCGGGAAATTCTGAACCCTGGAGAGTCAGGTTTTATCAGGAGCAGTAAACAGCGGCATCTCTCTAGGGTTCTCGCAAACAGGGCCCAGGGGTAGAATTGTGTATGTCCAAAGATGTGTGCACATGTAGGTATGTCCAAAGATGTGTGCACATGTAGGTATGCCCAAAGATGTGTGCACATGTAGGTATGCCCAAAGATGTGTGCACATGTAGGTATGTCCAAAGATGTGTGCACATGTAGGTATGCCCAAAGATGTGTGCACATGTAGGTATGCCCTAAGATGTGTGCATATGTAGGTATGTCCAAAGATGTGTGCACATGTAGGTATGTCTAAAGATGTGTGCACATGTAGGTATGTCTAAAGATGTGTGCACATGTAGGTATGCCCAAAGATGTGTGCACATGTAGGTATGTCCAAAGATGGGTGCACATGTAGGCATGTCCAAAGATGTGTGCACATGTAGGTATGTCCAAAGATGTGTGCACATGTAGGTATGTCTAAAGATGTGTGCACATGTAGGTATCTCCAAAGATGTGTGCACATGTAGGTATGTCTAAAGATGTGTGCACATGTAGGTATCTCCAAAGATGTGTGCCCATGTAGAATTCTTTCCTCCTGATAGAAGTGGTGTTGCTGCATTCAACAGAAACCAGCCTGCATGTGCACACCTTCTGTACAGATATGCCTCTTTCATTCTGCATATCCCAGTTATGTTATAAACACTGGTCATCTATTGTGGGTATTATTCTGTTCATTCTTGCACACTTAGAAGCGATTCCATTAAAAGAATAGTCGGGCAGAACAATATTTCCAGTGCATCTCTATGACATAGTGCCTGGGTAAGGCTATAGAAGATTAGAGACATCAGATCCTAAAGGAGAAATAAAAGGTTTGGGATTTTTCTGTACTCGGAGTGTCCTCTTGAGTTATCATCTGTTTAGAGAGCATGTTGTCCCTTTCCGTAGTGTAGGGCGAATTTCCAATCCCTGTGCAAATGTTTGTTTGTAAAAGGATGGATCAGAATCACGAGTTGTGTGATAACTATCACAGCCTCACATTTTTCTCCCGAAAGATTCATTAAACCTGCTGAAATGTATGATGGATGGCGGAAGGGCCATAAAAAAGGCAAAAAAAGCAACGCATCGGAAACATATGTATATTACTACTGTCATACCTGTTGTACTCTAAACGGTTTATGACATGTAATTGTGAAGCGCTCTGATACCCATGGGTCATGTTCGCGCTATATAAAACTCAATAAATTAAATTAAATTAAACATGTGAAATTTAGCAGGTTAAACACTCAGGGCCCGATTCACAGAACTAACTTAAGACAAAATCCTAACCTTACTACCATTTTTGTATTCACAGAAGGCACTTACTCATTTTGGTATTCACAGAAGACACTTACTCACTTCGGTATTCACAGAAGTTAGGAGTCCTAACTTTAGGACTCCTAAATGCCTTCTGTGAATAGCGAAAGTCTTAAAATTAGGATTTTTCTCAGTTTAGGAGTCCTAAAGTTAGGACTCCTAACTTTACTACTACTAAACTGAGAAAAATCCTCATTTTAAGGCTTTCGGTATTCACAGAAGGCATTTAGGAGTCCTAAAGTTAGGAGTCCTAACTTTACTACTACTAAATTGAGAAAAATCCAAATTTTAAGACTTTCGGTATTCACAGAAGGCATTTAGGAGTCCTAAAGTTAGGACTCCTAACTTCTGTGAATACTGAAATGAGTAAGTGTCTTCTGTGAATACCAAAATGGAAGTAAGTTTAGGATTTTGTCTTAAGTTAGTTCTGTGAAGCGGGCCCTCATTCTGCATGTTATGCCTCATTTGCAACTTAAAAACTCAGATCAAGAGGAATGTACCCCATGTGGTAATTACCCCAAGGTCCCTCCTGTCCTCGTTCCCTTCATTCCAACCAGTGATATAATCCTATCTCACCAACTGAAAAAAAGAACGAAGGTATGCTGGCCCTACCCCACCCCCTCCCGCTGGGAGTGCATAAATGTACCAATCCCAGCATTGCCTCTGTTCTTTTTTTCTGTCTACTGACAGATTAGGATGAGCAGGAGCCTGGGAGGCTCCTGCATACTTACGTTTCTGCTGCTGGGTGGTGGGGACGTCGCTGGTTTTCCTGGCTCCCTCCCAGCCTGGCTTGGGGAGAGTCATGCTGGTTCCTTATTGCTGGGGGTCGACGCCGACCGGCGGAGTTCAAAGTTGAGTGAATGGCGGTGTCCATTTCGCTGCTTTCGTGCCCCAGAGGCCCTCAGGGGTGGTGCGCTTCCAGGGCGGCTATGCTTGACTTCCGCGGGATGTGACGGTGACGGATAGCTGGACATCGGCATTGTTCTAACAGCCGGCCTGCAGGTAAGTACCACATAGCGGTGTTGGTATTCATATATCAGCCCTGTGTGTATCAGGCTGTTTCTGTGTAATCCTGTGCTCGGAGGGCGGCCGGTTTTGAGCTGGTCCTGCAGCAAGTTTTTGCTACGGCTTTCGGCCCTGGTTATATGCTTCCAGGAGGGAGTGTGCCTATTTCCCCTGATGTTGGGTGCTACCTGAGGGGGTTCCCTGGTTGGGCACCTGTTGCTCTATGACTTTAAAAGATTGGATTCTCCTTTCATGTCTGTGCTTCATTTCAGGAAGGGGCAAGAGATGCCTGGCCTGCCGGTTGCTCCCTGGTTGTGAAGTCCCCTGATTCTTCTGGTGCTCTTGGGACTTCCTAGGTCTGTGGACATGGGAAAACATTTGAGGAAGCATAGGCATGTGGCGCGCTCCTCCTCTTCCTCTTCTGAGTCTTCTTCCTCTCCTTCTCCAGCGTAATCCAAACACCGCAGGCAGGGTGGTGATGCCAGATTCAACAGGTTTGTCTGGGCAAGATTCGTTTTATCTGATTTTTTCTGGAAGAAATTCCAATTCCGTATTGGTTTATCATAAGTTGTTTATCAGTTTATGTGCACTCTATTCGTAAGAGTGGGTGAAAGAAAGGAAGGAAACAGCCAACACGTGTTTCGCCCCCTTACACGGCCATCCGGCCTGGGGCTTCCTCAGGGCGGGTAAATTCTTATAAAGTTCTATCAGCGACGTGGTTGATAACAATAACAGGGATTCTCAAATCTCGGGCATAATGCCAATTCAGGATGCCGTGTTCAGCTCACGTGGGTGTGGGGGTGGTGATGCCAGGATCAGACTTTTGATTGAAGAAACCTTGCAGGAAATGGGGGGCAGGGGGGTCCCCGTTCCAAAAGCTATGTGCCTGTTCCACTTTTTCTTTCTTTTGGCTCTGAGGAGGATTGGCTGGGGGGTGAGGAGCATGAGGGTAAATACATTGACAAAGAGATGTTGCCGGACTTGTTGAAGCATGGGGTTTCCTTGCGATGATGCCCCCACTACTTTTTAATTTGGTTTTGAACGACTGGAAGACGGATCATGCTCAGAAATCTTCTGGCCTTTGCTTGCCTTGTCAGGGTACCACGATGTTTGGTGAGGAGTTGGAGGGCAAGCTGCATAGACTTTTTAAGGATAAGAAGCATTCCTCCTCCATTAGGCATTCCACCTCTGCTGCGGTGTCTTCTAAGTCCTTCTTTCATCCCCCCTCTAGGAGGTAGTTTTCTCAAGGTCATGGAAGGTTTTCTTCTGGGAGGGGTTGGGACAAGAAAGCTAAGTCCCCACCTATGAAACCTTGTTCTTTACTATCTAGCGGCTGAGCCTGGATTCTTGGTCGGAGGTCGGCTTCACTACTTGCTCCCAGACTGGGTGCAGTCCTGTTCAGATGTGTGGGTGCTGAACATTGTCAGACTGGGTTATCTCATCGAGTTTTCGGAGCCTCCTACGGACTCTGGGGTCCACCCAACTCCTTGGCCATCTTGTCTGACCAAGAGGTCTGAACTGTCTCTGGGGATCCAGGCACTGTTGGAGAAGGGGGCTATTTAGGAGGTTCCTCCTCTGGAGAGGGGGAGGGTGTTTTACTCCCTGATTTTCCTGGTGCCCAAGGTGATAGGGGGGGATCCATCTTGTTCTAGATTTGAAGGCCCTGAACTGGTTTGTGTCACATCTGCCTTTCAAAATGGAGACTCTCCAGCGAGTGATTCCCATGGTTCTCCTGGGTCATTTCCTGTGCACCCTGGATCTTCAGGACGTCTACTATCATGTCCCTGTTCACCCCAGTTCTCACAGACTCCTGAGGTTTTGCCTCCAGGGCCGGCATTATCAGTTTCAGGTTCTGCCTTTCGGCCTGAGGTTGGCTCCTAGGGTATTTACCAAGGTTGTGGCATTGATGGTGGCTTCTTTCCATCTTCAGGGTGCCCTGATCTATCCATGCTTGGATGATTGGCTGATCCATGCTCCTTCTCCGGATCAGTTGTTGTGGGATCTGGAATTGGTGTGTTCTGCATTGCGGGATCATGGGTTTCTACTGAACCTTCCCAGGTGTCAGCTAGAGCCCTTGCAGGACTTGACGTTCATTGGGGCACGATTCCGCACCGATCTGAACCAGGTGTTCCTGACTGCCTCGTGGGCGGTGACCTTGCGTTCCCTTGCTCACCGGTTTCTGGTGGGGTGTTCCTTTCCGGTCCATCTCTGGTTGTGTCTTCTGGGTCTTATGGCGGCAGCCGAGCAGTGTTCACAGGGCCTTGGGCGCAGTTTCATCTGCACAGTGCTTAATTTGTAAAATATTAAGTGCCAGGGCTCTGACTAGGAGGCCACTGCAGCTTGCACCACCCATCGCCCCTGTCATCGCTGCCAAAACAACAACTACCCATCTCTCTCGCATGTAACTGTGACAGTTCAGATTATTCCAGGTCCCCAAAGCTAAAGGAATGTCTGGGGAGGCAGGTCTTAGCAATCTTTTTATGTATATTGTTTTCCTAAACAACTTTTATACTGCTCATCTCTAAATTACATGAGCAGCGCCACCTTGTGGTAGACTGCCATAAGTGTGGTGTTGACAATTAGGTGCCGGTGCCGAGCACTGGAAACCAATTAAGTACCGGTGCTCAGCACCGGAAAGCAACGGCTCAAATCAAGCACTGCATCTGCAGCCTCTATGTTTACATCTGTTGGCCCGTTGGGATCCTTTGTCTCGCAATTTGGCCCTCTTGGTTCTGGTGTCTCTGTCTGTCCTCCCTGCCCTGCGCTGGTGGATGCTGTCGGACAATCTCACCAGGGGTCTGCCTCTGCAGCCCTCTCCTCCGGTGGTCTTGATGACGGATGCCCATGCTTTGGGGTGGGGGTGACATTAGAGTTGGATTCCCTTAAGGGTAGACGGTCCCTTCTGGAGGGGAGGCAGTCTTCGAATTGGCGAGAGTTGACGGCTGTGTCCCGGGCTGTCATGGGGTTCCATGATCGGTTGTTGAATCACAATGTGGAGGTGCGTTCGGACAACATGGTGACGGTGGCCTACCTGAATCACCAGGGGGTATGCGGTCCAAATTCCTGAATGCATTGGTGCTCCCGTTGTTTTGTTGGGCAGAGGGGCACCTGTTGTCTCTGTCGGCTGTTCATATCCGGTGGGTGGCCAACGGGGTGGCGGATGCCCTTAGTCGTTATTTTCCCGCCTCCCAGGAGTTTTCTTTAACTCCGGTGTATAAGAAACAAAAGGATCAACCCTCAGATTGATATATGACTGTGTTCTCCCAGACTACGTGTGTTTCCTACAGTGGTGGAAAGCACACAGCTTTGTTTAAATACCCCTCACACACCAGAAGGACCCTTGGTGTCATGCTTCATCATAGGGGTCTTCCCGCACCGCTGCGGGACGGGACGTGCTACGACCTACGACTACGCAGGAGCACTGTTTATGAAAAAACAAGACTATGTGTAATGTAGGAATGTGAGTGGAAGGGTCAGGAGTAAGTGAAGGAGTGAATTAAAAAATACCTGGATCTGTGGAAAAGAAAACATGTAATATTTCTTTGAGCTGGTATTGTTAAAAGTGGGGAATAGGTTGGAAGTACATTGCTATGATGAGCAGTCCCTCCTATGTCTAAGACAACATGTTTCGAAGCCCTTCCCTGGCTTCTTCATCAGGACCAAAAAGATCCCTTCTACACTCACGATAAAATATAAAGGAATATCAAAAAAAGTGTATATACATGTAGGCACTACTACGTGGTGAGCATGCCATATCAACATGCACAATATACAATACCCCAATAGGTATATTATTATATGAAAATTTGTTCTCAGAGGAGATATTACCCCATGAGCCTTAAAACGGGTGGGAAGGGGTGCCTATAGTCACACAAACTCCAAGGTCACTGCCTCTCCTGGATACTGCCTCCCGCGGATCCGTGGCCTTTCGTCTGGTGTGCGAGAGGTTCGGTCTTCCATTTCTTGACCTCTCTGCTTCAAGGCACACCGCTCAGTTTCTTCGCTCCTGCTCCCGGGTCCATCAGGAGGGGACTTGGGGGGTGGATGCTCTGACCGTGCCTTGGCCGTCTCGCCTCTTGTATGCCTTTCCACCCCTTGCTTTGATCCCCAGGTTTCTGTCTCGCCTGGTGATGGAGGATCAGGAGGTTGTGGTGGTAGTTCCCTTTTTGTCTTTCCGGTCCTGGTTTCCCACTCTTCAGATGTTGGCAGTTCAAGGTCCTTGGTTGTTCCCGTTCTTTCCGTCTCCCCTGCGGTCATCCCCAATGTTGTCCTCCCCCCCGCGGCTGCGGCTGTTGGTCTGGAGGTTGAGAGGCAGAGGTGGGGGAGTCGGAGTCTTCAACACTCTCCGGTCCAATGTTTAGCATTGGGGGAATTTCCCCCATTGGTGTCTGGCTCTGGCTTTGTCCCCTCTGGTTTTCTCCCTGCCTAATGTCCTTCAGTTTCTCTGGTAGGGGTATGAGAAGGGGTTGTCTGTCTCCACTGTGCATGCTCTGTGCATGGCTATCAGGGCTTTTCATTACCCTTGGGGGAATTTGTCTGAAGTTGACAACTTGGTTTCTCAGTTGCTGCAGAGCTTTTCCTTGTCCCGTCCTGTGGTGCGGCCTTCTTTTCCTCTTTGGAACCTCCCTTTGGTGTTGCGAGCTTTGGTGGCTTCTCCTTTTGAGCCTTTGACAGAGTTGGATATGAAATTTGTTACTTTGAAGGTGGTCTTTTTGGAGGCCATCACTGCGACCCGGCGCCTTGGTGAGTTGGGTGCCTTGATGACTCGTTAGCCTTTTGTGTTTTTTTCTGCCGATGGGGTGATCCTTCGGTTGGATTCCTCTTTTGTTTCCAAAGTTCCATCTCAGTTCCATCGTTCCCAGGAATTGGTGCTGCCTGCTTTGTGCTCGGAGCAGGGATTGGACGATGACCTTCCTTCGGCTTTGCTGGATGTTTGCCGGGCCTTGCAGATCTATTTGGATCGCACCCGTCCTTTTCAGAAGTCTGACTCCCTGTTTCAGGGTTTCCTCTCGTGGGGGACAGGCTACTTCTTCTTCCATTGGTCGCTGGCAGAAGCAGGTCAACATGTTGGCCTACTTCCTTTTGGGTTCCTCTCCTCCGGCGGGTGTGCAGGGGCATTCTACCCATGGGATGGCGGCTTCCTGGGCTGAAGTTTGTGGGGTCTCCGTGTCTGAGATCTGTAGGGCAGCCACCAGGGCGTCTTCTAATACCTTTGTGAGGCATTATCCCATTCAGAATGTGCTGGGGCATGATGCAAATTATGGTTTGGGGGTTCTTCAGGCTGTGTGCTCCTGATTTCCCTTCTTTTGACTGTTTCAATAATTCACTGGGTTTACTGTTTGTCCTGTGTCCTGGTGGTTTGTTGTTTGATGAATGCTGGTTGCGGCTTGTGTATTCTCCCTTGCTGGAATGTAGGGGACGAGGACAAGAGGGACCTGGGGGTAATGTCCTATTGCTTACAGGTAATCTTCATGACTCCTGGTCCCGTTGTCCTCGTCCCCTTCATTACCTCCCACCTGGACTTGCCGGCCTTCATCAGGGGCTTGGTAGTTCAGAGGGAATGCTGGGATTGGTACGTTTATGTACTCCCAGGAGGAGGGGGTTTGTTAGGGCCAGCATTCCATCGTTCTTTTTTTTCTGTTGGTGAGATAGGATTATCTCACTTGTTGGAATGAAGGGGCAGAGTACAACGGGACCAAGAGTAATGAAGATTACCGGTAAGTAATAGGACAATATGTCACCACTGGCTAAAACTATTTTACCATGTGTGGTAAATACGCACCCTAGTCAAATTAACTTGTAAGGAGGGGCATTATATAATGTAACATGAATTTGCATGAATATTTAAACAATGCATTTGTCTGACAAAGAAAGAACCACTATTTATATTTTAAGAGTGTTTCTTTACAGAATCCATTCTCCAGTCTATCAAATGGAGGCGTAATAATGTCTGGGCAACAGATCAACACCTGAATATAGTAATCAACAACTGAAAGGGGAAAAGTTAACCTTTGCAAAGCATCTGCCAACGTGAAGCACCACAATGGTTTTGTTTCTTTTAGTAACTTTTGATTGATTTGAGCTAGATTTCTTTTTATTGAAGTCTGAAATTATCCAGAAGGTATTGAAATACATCGCAAGTGAGGAAAATCGTTCTTTGTGCACAAAAAACGTCATACATAGATAATTGCATATTTCCAGTGGGCTGGCTAGACGTGTTTTTATAGTGTTCTGTAGAACTCTTTTGTGTTTTTTAAGACTAGTATTTTATTATGAACAGAGAACAATGGTTCCTGGACTGGCTGGAGACTATTACTGATGGAGAGTAAATGTCAAAAATGCAATTAATGCGGTCACACACTTTTAACAGGGTTCATACAGACAGACACAAAATAACAAGGAAATACATTGCCTAGTACCAAAATACATAGAAGACAGACAGTTTTAATACATGAAGAGTAAAAAGTCAGTGGCAAGTGAATGAGTGAAAAACACGTCGTCAGTGAGCAAAACGCCTTCTCATTACTGAAAACGAATAAAGAATGAAAACAATATTGATTTTGTATGAATTGTTTATTGATTGCCAAACCTATTTCGAATATAACAAAATTTCAGTTCATAAGGTGGAAGTCAATGACGTTTCGACCCAACACGAAATAAGGGTCATCATCAGGAGTAGTGATTTAAGAAAGGCCCAACCAGAGATCAGTCTCACTCGAGCATGCAAGGTTAGCTTCATTGGAACTAAGTGTGCCTGGGAATACCCGTGACTAATACATTCCTATTGTCTAGTTTCAAAATAATCCAAGATTGTTCTGCCATTTTAAAGTCTGCATCTGGATTCAAGGGTTTTATTCTTTGGAGAGCTTGTAAGCTTAGATTTTTGTCAATAGTGATGCCTAGTCATTTTGTGCATTCAATCATTTTAGGCGTGCAGTCCAGTATATGTAGTGAGTTCACCCAAGATTAGATCTGGGACGAGCTCTGACTAGTGATTAGGGGGAACTCTAGCTTCACAGGATTCAATTTCACCTGGTGGTCAAAAATGCAGGCTTTGAGGTTATCCTAGAAGTATAATGTCTCCTGCAGAAAAGACTTAGGTACACCTGGGTACTGTTTGAATAGAGACGTCATGTGGTGTTCAAATGTCTTAGGATTTATGGTCAGATATACCAGGGACAGGTTGAAGAGGGTAGGCAATAGAATAGAACCCTCAGAGAGAACATGGTTAATGAATGAGGGGTCTGAAAGGATTTTATTTAGCTTTTTTGTTGAGAACAGTTTTCCAGGAGGAGAAGAACTGTTTCAGGACGGTGCTATTTATCCCATTTCACGCCTGGACGCTGCCGAATTGGATATTATGGCTGTCTGTGTCAAATACTGCACATATGTTAAGCAGGATGAGCAAATAAGCGCCTCCCTTGTCCTGTAGGCATAATGCATCATATAATATTTGGAGAAAAGATGTTTGTGCACTGCCAGAATGAAGTGTCTGAGTTGTGTGTAAATGTAACTTACTGGGATCGTCATTACAAAAGTGAGCTAAGATTCTGTAAGGAAATAGTTCAGCTTTTAAAGGTCTGTCCCTACTTTTGTTTAGTAGCAGAGTGTTCTATCCTGTTTTCAAACATTCAAGTGCTTTGCCTTGGGCCGGAGAGAAGTTGATAAGAAGTGTCCAGCAGGAAGAGATACTAATGTTGACTGAGAAGTATGACATTGGCCCTGCTTTGTTATGATTATTACAAGTTATTTTCTTTTAATTTCTATGAAATTGCTTCTTGCTGCATTACTATTAGGTGCAGTCACGGTTGGTAGTTCTTTCCTTGGTGGATGTAGTGAAAGCTCAATCTAATGTATCCTTTCTACAAAGAATTCAGAGAATTCTTCACACATCTCGTCTGGGATGCTTGCTTTAAAGATGTTATTTGTATGTACTTTTCTTCCATTGCACAATCAAACCAGATTTGTGGTTGATGTGCCTTCCCACCATTTCTCTTTTGTTACTCTGAGTTTTCTACTATATTTGATCTTTGTTGAACCACTTGGAGGAACTTTTCTCTTTTTGTGTCTTTGGGGCTGCTTCATTCAAGATGTTGGTCAAGATTTCATGGTAAAAATTAGTCAAGAGGGATACTAGGTGCACCTTGTTTGAAGGTAGCAATTGAGATTAAAACCTCAATGTCAAATTAAGAGTATTATTCTGTTAGTTGTCACTGATCCTTTGATTGACTCTTAACCTTAGATCTCACTGAGGTGAAGTGAAAAGAACGAGGTAATGATCTGACCAGTCGGCTGATAATAGGATATAAATTGACAGTGTACATTTTTTAGAAACCAAGTCAATGATAAACCTTTTCATATATTTGTGGCCCATACAAAGTTATGACCAATTTTTGTTGTTCAGAAAGGTGTTCAATTGAAAGAAATTGGAGCTAAGAGGGAAGTTAAAGTATCCTTGGAAGATGTTCTTTGGGACTTAAAGAGATTGCACTGTGTGACCTTTCACAACACATCACAGCCTCCTTCTGGGAGGCCTGGTGTCAGGTTATTTTGTGTGTGCTTTAGGCAAACCCCTTTAAAGTGTAAGTGGGGCTGGGTACAGCCCCTCCACTGTCTGGAAGTAATATGCAAACTCCAACAGCAAAGCTATCCACAGTCATGTGACCCTTCATACTGTCAGAAAGGCAGAGTTGTGGGGACACAGAAATGCCAAATTTCTAAAAGTAAAAGACACACAGCTGATGTGTGTTAACGTTCTAAAAGTGGCATTTTTAGAATGGAACTTAAAATCTAACTTTGCCATGAAAGAGGGTTTTAAATTACAGTTCATTTGCATGTACACAGCATATCGTTATCTGCTCCCAATCTAAAGTTAGCACTTATTAAATGTAATAAGGTAACCCAGTGTTAGTGAATAGGAGAGATGGGCCTTACAGAGAGTGAATAAAGACTTTAGGAGTTTTTCACTGTTAGGACATGTAAAACTTAAGCACATATGTCCTATGTTTTAAATACAGTGCACCTCTCTATGGGCCTTTATGTCCAACATTAGGGGTGTCATACGTATTAAAAATGAAGGTTTAAGTATGGCAAAAGGTTTATTTTGCTGGGTCAAGATGGCAGTTTAAGATTGCACTACAGGCTGCAATGGCAAGTCTGAGACATGTTTTTAAAGTACTACTTCTGTGAGTGGCACAATGAGTGCTGCAGACCCACCAGTAGCATGTAATTTACAGGCCCTCGGTACATGTAGTACCTTTTACTAGAGACTTACAAGTAAGTTAAATGTGCCAGTAATGTGCAGGTCAATTTCACCATGTTTGAAGGGAACAGCACAAGAAATTTAGCACTGATTACCAGTGGTAAAGTGAACAGAGTCTTAAAGCCAACAATAACTAATTCAGCAAACAGGAGGAGTGAAGGCAAAATGTTTGCAAAATGTTTAGGGGAATACCACATAAAGGATGTCAGGTCTAACAATGACTTTTTGAATATTGGATTTAGGACCAAAGGTACTAAGAATAGTGGTCGCAAATTGAGCACCAACCTTTACTGAATCCATTCTGTTTTTGCCAACGACCTGATTCGTAATGTGTCACAATTCGACCTCCCTCATGAATATTAATTACGGTAGGTCATACATTGTGACCCATTATAAATCAGTCAACATGTCTGTGATTAATTTTTTTTAAAAAGATATTTTTTTTTAATCCAGCGCTGTTTTCCAGAAAGATCAACAGGATGCATTTTCAAAAAATATATACGTTTTAAGTAACTTTTATTTTACGAGGAGGCAGAGATCCAAGGGCTCACTGCCTTCTCTTAAAAATGATTTTGTCAACATTCACAAAGGGGAAGGTGAATGGGTTATCACTACATTTGCATAGTCGGTAAAAAGCCTTTCTGCAAACACTAATGGCCCAATTCTTTGATTCAGGCTTTTTGCAAAAGCAAGTAAAGCTTCGTATATCTGGCCCTAAATATGTCAATAGGAAAAAATAAGAGAGGTTCTACTAGTTGAAAGAGTGTAGTAACATTTAGGTGCTAAAGCACCATTTAGTGTACAGTGTGCATGCTATGAGAATTATCTTAATAATAATGTGTGAGAGAAAGTTCCCAATACAGATCCTTTGTAAAGGCATTTCAAGTCACAGCCATAGAGAGCAGGGAGGCCAAAGCCTGACTTCCATTATAAAGTCATGGAATTCCACGGTGGCTTGCAATGTTTTTATGACATACAGTAGGGAGTATTTTATTCCTTGTAATGCATTATTGCACAATCACCCTTCCTCCTGTTCTCTTTAAAACCATTGGTCTTTTACTCCATCATTTGGGAGTGACTCTGTGGTTGGAGATAAGTAGAATATATGTGAATTTTATACAGTGAAAATAAGTGCACCAATATGAAGCATTCACCTGGTGTCAAAACACGTTTAGGACTCAATATATGTCACTTTAAAAAATGTCTGTACTTCAGAATGTGTAGTAACCTATAGATGGATTCCTGTTTTTGTATGTCCTTTTCATAAAAAGAGAGCTGAAAAGAAATTTCTCCATTTGATAGTGTACCCAGCAGTTGCAGTTCTGCTCAGTGACCTGTCGTTCGCACTAAGGCCTGCATTTCCAGTCAGAGTATTTCACCAGAGCCATAACTCTGGTGGAACTACCCCAAGTTGCCACTCTAAGGGGCATATTTACAAACAAATGTTGGAGCGCAGAGTTATGCCAAATTTGGCAGCGCTGCGCTCTGACATTTTCAAATTGCTGGGATGCACCGTATTCACTGTTTTCACTAGTGCTGACACAAAAAAAGCTGCCTAGCGCCTGCCGCCATGTTGCAAGGGGGCCTGCGCTTTCTGCACATAATCAAAAATGGTGATCTGCGCTTTCTATGTGTACTGCAGAATGCAACACACATGAAAAGAGCAAAACACGAGGAGAAATTATTAATTTCCTGGTAGACCATGGCGTTAGTTTTTGGCGCTGCTGCAGCCTTGTAAATCTGGGGCAGCATCAAAAGCAATAGGTGTTGCGGTGGAACGCCCACAGCAACATCAATTGAACGCCCCTTTGCTGCAGAGGACGGTGGCGGAAAGGGGCATATTTACAAGGTGGCGTTAAGCCACGCTAAGTAGCTTAGCGCCACCTTTTAAATATGGGAAACGGTGCTATGCCACCGGAGCGTCAAAAAAAGTGACACTCTGGTGGTGATAGGGGCTTGTACATTTACCCCCAATGCTTTGGGTCCCAGAATGATCAAACCTGATGGAAATGATGAAACTGGATCTGATAGTTCAGGGCATTGAGACACCAGGACTATTACTAATGCTATGGGGCATAGACTGTGAGTAGAGGCTTTGCCTGAACTCCCTCCCCCCTCCCTCCCCGACTGCCTGCAGCAGTTCCTGGCTGAGGCAGACAGTGTCCCCCAAAATAGGTATAAGACTTCCCTGGACCGCTGAACCCACTCTCCAGCAGCGCTCCAGCTGACACTCCATGCCAGGGCCGGCTTTAGGGCAGTGCGACTGGTGCGGCCGCGCTGGGCGCTGACCTGTGGAGGGGGGCGCTGTGACCTCAGGGGGGTGCTGTGTTTGGCAATATCTTAAGATAGGAGGGATGAAGGGCACTTTTGCAGGTGGTAGTGAGAGAATCAGAGGAGGCGGTCATGGGACATGGGGGCGCCAAAAGTGATTGTCGCACCGGGCGCCACCAGCGCAATAGCCGGCCCTGCTCCATGCCTGCCCAGAAGAGGTGGAAAATGTCAGCGGTTTTCTTTTTTTTTTTGCCGAAATAGAGAAAAACTTTCAGGTAAAGGAGCTGGTAACCCCGGATCTGGGTAGATATTCCATTTCTAAGGGAAAACAAATCGTCGTAGCTGGACTTTGGAGAAGAGATGCCAGCTGGTTATTTTACTTCCAGCTCTGTGGAATCTTCAAAACAAAGTCCACCCAACTCGTAAGGAGGACCTATATGATGGCTCCAAAAAGTGTCACTGTGATAGCACAATTCAGCTGTAATACATTTTTATTACATAGTAGAATGCCTTTTTCATGTTTAATTTCAGTGGCGATATGACAATATTAATAAGGAAATTCGACATCTGTTTTAAACCTGTATTATTGGCTTTGATGCATAATCTTGCTAATTTCCTGTCTCGGTTCACTCACACTGTCTCGTGACTGATGAAAGGGGCCCTATTGTATGTCCGAATGTTGCATATAAACATATACTCTGATATACATTTTATGTCATATTATTCTTCGGGTAAGCTTCCAAGCCTCTACCCAGCAGCCCCAACATTTTTTGTTGCCCTTTTGTTTAAAGAGGACAGTGCTCAATTCTCAAGGAGAAGCAGGCTTCAAGGCGCAAGGCCTTCCGAAGACACTCCAGGACAAAAGTAGCATTTGAATAAAGGACAGACTTCTATGTGCCATTCAATAATGTAAAAGGTTTCATGGTTAAATTAGCATAAAAGTCTCATGCAGGTGTCTGAACAAGCTACAGACAAAATGAGTGAACATCACGGGATTTCATTCACGTCTAGTAAATATACCTTTGCTAAATAGTTCACCTCGAGGACGAATTAGAAGAGAAAATATTTAAAAAGTGTGTTTTGTTTGTTTTTATCATTTCTAGCACACGAAATTCTGCCGGATAGAAGATAAATTATTAATCTGTATTCGAGCATCCTTCATTAATTTATGCAAAGGAATGTCGATGATTTCTGTGAGTGGTTGTAAGTAGCAGGGGCGTGGGCCAGAGTGGGCGTGTTAAATCAGGAGTGGGGAAAGCAGTTTGCATTGACAGTGGTTTGCACCTCAGAATGGACTCTCTCGCCCTGAACCTCTTGTTGTGATTGGTTCCACTCTGTAAGGACCCGCGGCGGCTTAGAGATAGGGTGCTGTGATGAAAAGTGGCCACAAGGTCACAGAATGCCTGAAAAGAGGTATCCTTGGTGTGTTGTGCTGGAGAAGGGGAGGTGATTCACAATACCTTTCCTGGTGTCTGGTTAGCATGAAGTGCTGGGGTTTGGATGGACACTGCTCTTGCGGTGTGTTGTTGAGGATACAAAACCTCTGGAGTGATGGACCTCAACAAAGAAGCATGCTTGATGGAAACCTCTGCACCCCAGTTATGGAGGGGACTCTGAGCCAGGACACATGCTTGGCAGACAATGGTTCAATATTTACAGACAACCGTGGCTGGTCAGGGGTAACCAATGGTCAACCATGGATGAACAACTTATGACCTTTTTGACCCCACAAGGGACCAGGGCAGCCACGGCCCATGCAGGTAAGAGCGGTGGGACGGTGGGGCCGGTGGGGGGGATTTCGATGGACGATGACGATGGAAAATTAATTATTTATTTAATTTTCCCTCCCCATCGTCCGTCGAAATAGGCCCCCTTCCAACCCGGCCTCACCGCTCTTACCTGCACGGGCCGCGGCTGGACCAGGGAGAGGTTGCTTTTCTCCCAGAATGAAAACGCTGGCGTCTGTTTAAAGCATCTTTTCATATCTGTCAAGCCAACACTACAGCAGGGAGCCTTTAACCCCACTGCAACGCAGCAACAAACTGTCCACGTGCAGCTATACCGTTGTTAGAAGTTACAAGGTTTTTCATATTCTGTTTTTATTATTTTAATGGATGCAAGTGGAAAAATACAATACCGACTCCAGTTACTAGAACCTAGTAAATAACTGAAATACAAGCAAACTAGTGAACAAAAAAACCAAAAGAAAAATAACCTGCAAATTCCATTTATTAAGGTTTCATAAACGAATATTATTAGTGGTAGTTCTAGAAGTAGTGTTTTGTTGTTTTGTAGTAGTGTGTTGTTGTTTTGTAGTGTTTTGTTGTAGTAGTGTGTTGTTGTTATTGTTTTATTGTTATTATCTCTATATTATCATCATTATTATCGCCATCATTTTCGTTATTACCATCATAAATATCGGGTTTGCCAGAAGATGGCGCTGTTAGAGATCCATAAACCGAAGGCTGTGTGCTCGTCTGGGGAATCCGAATGCATATCTGGCAATAGAAGCCCCGCATTCCTCCAGCTCATCCGTCACCTCCAGGCTTCCTAGGAAAGCTGCGTTTCCTTGTTGCTTGATTTACAACCGCATGAATCCATGTTTCAAGCGCCCTCTCTGTCGCTGTGGCCTCCTGCTGGGGAAATGATCCCCTGGCTTGTATCCTGACTCTGAACTTATAAAAGTTGATTGCAGAAAGCTGGGAGGGGTCGACAGGTGAAGGAAAGCAGAGGGGGCTTCTGCTAACAATGCAGCGCGGCCTTCACAGGTTACATTTCTCAGGACCTCTTCCAGATCTCATAAATTAGCACCGCCAGGAACACTGTGGAAGTGGCTCGGCGTGAACATGGCCGGAAGCGGCATCTCTTGACACCTCTTGACATTACATGATTCTCAGCGAGTCAATTCTTCTTCTCGGTGAATAATTGTTTCCCGGGAGACGTGAAGAACCTTCTGGGGCGACAGCGCGCTGACACCAGGCAATGAATCACGCGCTCCTCCCCTAAGACGCGCAAACGCAGCACTTAACCGCGGCCATCCAGGAAGGGCGACGGCGCGTGGCCCATTGTCTTTGGAAACAATACTGTAGCAAAACTTGGGCATTGTCAGCCTCGAGGAGTGCTTGGAACCGAGTCTAGTGATTGGTCAAGTAGAGTTCTGTGACTATCTGCTTGGCCTTTCTTAATTTCTAATATGTAGGAGCTGCCGTAGTCGTATTAATGCTATGAAATTCAGGCATAGTTAAACTACAGTCTTTGTATGTGAGATCTTTTGGGGAGCTTCTGAGACATTTATCACTTAACATGTAAATTCTTAACAATAAACCCAAAAGCATCCTGACCCCTTAGTTATCCTCTAAACCCTCTCACCTCCTCATGCTAAAGGCTGTGTCTCTGGGCCAAGTCCGAGTCTTAGTATCCACTAAGTGACAGGTTACTTGTCAATCGAAGGGTTGGACTTCAGTATCCCTTTGGCACTCATCTGAGTCGATCAGGTCCTAAAGGTGAAGGGCTCTGACCCTGCGTTGCTATTACCTGACCAAGTCTATAACGCAGGGCATATCTCATGGCGGCCCGAGCCTTAGAACAGATAGAATTAATGGCTAACACCTACGTATATTGCAATAATTACTGAACTGAAATGTGTTGCTCTACCCTTCTCTTTAAGCCCTTGAATCTTTGTGGTTGAGGGCTAGTACCCATGTGCCAATCCCCTGTTTCCATTCAGTCCCAAGCGTAAGATGCTCTATATCAATGAACCAATCCCCTGACCCCATTCAATCCCAAGCGTAAGATGCTCTATATCAATGAACCAATCCCCTGACCCCATTCAATCCCAAGCGTAAGATGCTCTATATCAATGAACCAATCCCCTCACTCCAATCAGTCCCAAGCGTAAAATGCTCCATATCAATGAACCAATCCCCTGACCCATTCATTCCCAAGTGTAAGATCATCTATACCAATGAGCCAATTCCCTGATTCCATTCACTCCCAAGCGTAAGATGTTCTATATCAATGAACCAATCCCCTCACCCCGTTCACTCCCAAGAGTAAGATGCTCTATATGAATGAACCAAACCCCTGATCTGATTCCATTCAGGTCTGGAGGAGGTCTGTATGGGTGAAAGGCTCTGTGTCACTGTATCAACGCATTGGTCACACCCACATGTAGTGGTGTCTTGTATTTGTATTTGTAATTAGATTTATAAGGCGCGCAGCTACCCACAAGGGGTCTCCCGGCGCCAGTAGAATAAAGATTACGCATAGAGTTGTTAATGGGAGAAGAGCCAGGTTTTAAGGTCTTTGCGGAATTTTAACAAAGATGGTTCATGTTCTTGTCAGGAAGTGGATCACACTGCCTCTCAACTGATCCCATTTATTGCTGCAAGCGAAAGGATCACTATTCAAGGATCTGTTCCCTGAGTCCATCCAATGGTAAAAGGGAAAGGGTTTGCATCAATCTGAGGAACTCATGAGCCCACCCAATCCTTTAGGTGAAAGGCTCTGAATCACTCTGACAGTCCCAGGACCTAGGAAGATTTACTAGTAAGAGGCGCTGGCTCATTGTGCCAATTGTCATCACCATATAGTTACCGGGGTAAAAGGCCCTACGTCACTCTGGCAATCCCCAGAGCTTATCCAGTCCTACAAGTGAAAGGCTCTACACCATTCTGGCAATCCCCTGAGCCTATCCAGTCAGTCCTCCAAGTGAAAGGCTCAACATTACTTTATCAATCCCCTGATCCTATCCAGTCCTCCATGTAACAGGCTACTTACCACTCTATCAATCTCCTGAGCCCACCGGGTCCTACTAGTGAAAATCTCTCTACAGTTGTGTAAGACGCAAAGAAGCTTCAGGTTTCCAGGTGAACAACTCTGAATCACTGAGTCCCTTCATGCAAATCCAAGCCCTCGGTAAAAGGCTCTGTTTCAATGTATACTAATCCTGGGACCATTCACGATGCCAATCCTGGCACCACGCAGCGCTAGAGTTGTAAAGGGTCTGTGTTATGAGATCAATACCAACCCCAAAACAGTTGAAACAAGGTTTCCATACACCATGGTCAGGGCCACCGAAATTATGTGTCAGTGAAGGGCCACATTATGCAGCTGGGTTTACTAAATTATGCAACATCAAAAGGCAACGTATGTGACATAATACAGCACAGTTTTTCATAGTATTACTTGATCATTTTGTCATTTTTATACATGTTAAGACTGTCTGGGAAAAGGTATCACCCCATTAGTGCCAGCACCCATATACAGCAATATACAACTGAAAGGCGAACACTCGACCTTTGCATTGGGTCTTGCACTGCACAGCCACATGCGTTGCAATGATTTTAGTAACTTTAGATCTGTCTGAGCGAGAAACACATTTTATGTTAAAATCTGCAGATTATGATTTAGATCACAGATTTTCTGTCAAATGTGGAAAATCCAGAATTATGTTGAAAATGCTGCACAATCACATAATTCCATTGGCCTTGATCATAGTCCACACTATCGTATTGCTAAGACGTTTGGTGTTTTCCCAATATTTTACATTTTCTAAATGAACTCATCTGAATGTCAGTCCAGTCACAAAAAGATTTCAGTGGTTGTATTCCTGTTGAAATGGTGTGGTTTTCCCTAATGTTTGGCTTTCTTTGATTTCAGGAGTCTGATGCCACGCACCTTTGACAGCCAGATAACCATAGAGAAAACGCCCAGTTACTTTGTTACCCGCGAGGCTCCACAGAGGATCTTCAGCATGTGCCGGAAGATGAAAGTCATCGTGGTGGTGAGAAACCCTGTGACCAGGGCTATCTCCGACTACACACAAACACTCTCCAAAAAGCCTGATATCCCCAGCTTCGAGGAGCTGGCCTTCCGCAACCGCAGTGCCGGCCTTGTGGACACCTCCTGGAACGCAGTCCGCATCGGTATGTACGCCCTACACCTTGACCTCTGGCTCCAATATTTCCCCATTTCACAGATGCACTTTGTGAGCGGCGAGCGGCTCATCACGGACCCAGCTGGTGAAATGGGCAAGATCCAGGACTTCTTGGGGATCAAGAGGGTTATCACTGACAAGCACTTTTACTTCAACAAAACCAAAGGCTTCCCCTGCCTGAAAAAGACAGAGAACAGCTTTTTGCCTCGTTGCTTGGGGAAGTCCAAGGGCAGAACTCACGTCCAGATCGAGCAGGAAGTGATAGACGACCTAAGAGACTTTTACCGGCCCTACAACATCAAGTTTTACGAAACCGTGGGGCAAGATTTTAGGTGGGAATAGCTATCAATATCCTGGTGGGGTTCCTTAGATGAGGCACTGGATCAGGTGCCTTGGACAGAGCTGCTAGTTCTCAGGGAACCTCTGAGACCAAAGGATTGATCACCAAATCTGGAAAGGGTTTGGGTGGTTGGAAATTGAAAATTGGGATGACGTTGCAGAAGATTCAATCGCGTCTTGTTCAGTTTCTAAGGGTTGCACAAAAATAAATCCTATAAAATTCACCTTCCAGAATGTTTCTAAGATGCACAAATAAATCTCTTTATCGATGACACTGAATTTATAGGGAGTATATGAGATTATTCTGCTAAATTCTCTTAAATTTACTGCATTGTGGAATCTTGGTGTTTCAGCTCCAAAAACTTCTCAGTGGTACCATGCCTTAATTTGCGCTCTTTGGCTGTTGTTTATCTTCTTTACCTCTATACTATTTTGTTTCTGTTAACTTTACCGTGGAAACATATTTTTGTCATTTAATGTATTTGAATAGTTCTGTTTTCCACCTATAGTATCTTATTCCCTCTCTTACGACAGAGGCAGAACCGGGCCCATTTACTCTCACTCCCTCTGCAAGAGCGCCACACGGAGTAGTGGGTGCCACGGCGGCAGGCGCAGGCGTTCGAGATGGCATCTGGGTGCCATCTCGCCATTGCCATGCTAGCTCTAATAATCAGCCCCGCCCTCCAGAAACTCTGCACTGGTGCCCATGCCAGTGCAAAACTATTTTACACTATTTTGCTACTTCTGTATCACAGAATTGTTCTAGAAAATGTGTTCCAGTCCTTATCACTGAAATGGTTTGCACCAGAGCACACAATGGGAAACTTGCACCACTTCAGATAAAACACACTTTTTTGTGCTTATAAAATCAATTGAAATGGACACAGTCTTCAATAAACAAAACATAGTTCATGTATAATCCTTTCGTAAAATAAATGGGCAAACTACTTTTGCACTCATTTTGCACTACTTTTGCTATAGAAAGTTGAACAAACTGGTTTGTCATGCCTAAGCCTTTCCCGCTTTCTCTGCAGCTTAATGTGACTAAGATGTTACATCAGTTCGTGTCACGTGACCCTGTTTAAATACTGATTTCTCTGTTACCTGTTACACAAGCATCAGAAATGGTGAAACGGATGCGTCCCTTGTGCAAAGCTCTGGCAATCCTCCTCAGAAACATGCAGCAGGGAGGGATCTGAGATTCACAAATATTACGGTGAGGCTTCCACAGCAGCTAATTCAAAAGGACTGGAAGTTATATCTACCAAATTTGTTACAAACAGCTGCCTAATGATAAGGTGACTCAATAACGCATATAATTATGAATATTTTATTGAGTGTTAACTCACCAAAGTCTCAAATTTCACATAAAGGTAGCTGAACGCATGGCCAGACTAGATATAAACTTCATGAATCATGAGCTCTCTCGTGCCTCCTCCTCCTCTTCCTCCTCATCCTCCTCCTCCTCATAATTAACTCCCCCTCCTCATCATCATTAACTCCTGGCCACGGTCGTGGTGGACTTTGAAGGCGAGAAAAACCTTGGTTCCAACAAGAAGACAAGTCCCAGTATCTACGGAGAACCATTAGTCCGAATGGATTTTATAGCAGAAAAAACACAAAAACATAATTGGTTTTATTGCTCAAACAGTAAAGCCCTGTTGAATTTGTACTGCTTTTTTTATGTTTGTTATGTTTTATTTCAGGTGTTTGACACAGCATGAACCTGGGACCTGGGAGAAATTTGATGTTTACTAAGAATAATTTCTTTTTTGCTTGTGGCAGGAGCATGTCCAACTTCATATAAGGAACACAGAACAGTACTGTGTTTGTGGGCTCAGTTGCAGCTGGTTTACAGAAACCAGGGCGTACCTGGGGAAAGGGGTGGGAACAGGCAATTGAGAAAGTACTGGGCAGCACTCAGAAAATATAGTTAAGGCAAAGGGTAACAAAGTGTGTTTTTTTAATAACATGATTTTGGTGAAGTGTTGTCAGGATTAGAACCCAAGATTCTAGGATCTAAAGACAGCATCCGAACTGCAAGACCACGCCCCTTCTTCCGAACAAGCCCGCCCACAACAGAGATTATTACACATCTCAGTGGCGTCACTTCCTCTCCAGTGGTCAGCAAGCAAGAGAAAGTGTAGAAGCTACACAAACCATAGGAGGCAGCGGTGATGCGCCACGGGCATTGCATAGTTTGCAGGTTCACTGTTTACCATTTTGCTGTATTCAGGTGAAGGGTCTTGCTTGGGTGGTGGTGTGCATCCAACATGGTGGAGAGTAAGAGGGTTTCAAGAAGAAGGCCTGCGGTCTTTTCTTAAACCTCTATTATGTCTGCCCATTGGATACAATCCATTGACAGGTGAGAATCTCCTCAAGGGTTGTTGTATTTAGGAACAGGTAACTGTTAGAGTGTTCCTCATCTATTGAAGCACCTGCTCTGTTTGTGCATTCTATGCTTTTTTCCCCACCCAAAGACTCTCTAATAATTCTTTCAGGACCTTCCCTCATTTACTGAACTCGAAGAGTGCCTCATGCCACTTTGCTGTACTAGGACCTGTCGCTCGGGGTGGTTTTTCAGAACCACACAATCCCCAACCACACATGCCTGAACAACGTGGTCTTAACAACAACGTGTCTTAACCACGCATGCCTTTACCATGCATGCCTTTCCAACAAATGTAGTTGTAATGGCATAATTGGTAAAGGCATATGCGTGGTTAAGGTTACAACCTAGCCCCTGCCCTGAGCCCTCAAACCCAGCCCCCTGCCCCGAGTACGACCCTGACCCCAGCCCTTAAAACACCCCACCCACCCGCCCTAATTTTAAAAAGTGGCCCCAAGCCCTTAAAACAAACCCCGCCCCCAGCCTTAAAAACGACCCTGACCCCTCCCTGCCCTGAGCCCCAAAACCTTGACCCCAGCCCTAAAAAACACCCAAGCCCCCCACCCTGAGCCCTAAAACCGCTCCCCAGCCATAAAAAGTACCCTGGCCCGCATCCTGAAGCCCTAAAACACAGTCCTGCAAACTGCCCAGCCCCCCACCCTGAGCCCTAAAACTGGCCTCCCCACCCTATTAAGTACCCGGATCACCCATCTCTGAGCCCTAAAACCCTAAAAACGTCCCGACCCCAAAACACTCAAAAATCGTAGTCACCAAGCCGTTCCATATCCAAGCAGGAAGTCCCTCCAAGTCTGCAACACCTCCCACCCCCGCCCATTCTCTCGGAGTCTAGAGCGCTAGCACTAACGTCTAAACCACGCATATGCTTGGTAAAGGCACATGCGTGGTTTCATGTTTGTGGTTCCACTTGCTTTGTTTAGCCGTGCATAGTTTAGGCTGCGCGGTTAAGGCCGTTTTGCGTCACTCTATGGGGCAATATAACCCATGGCCAAGATCTTTTAATGGATTTCCACTTGAAATCTCTCTGGAGTTAAAACCTTGTCTTGCATGCTAGTCCTCTCACAAAGACGACTTCCTTTTTAAGAAAACACAATACTAACAAGGTTATCCCTCACCCCCACCCCCACCCCCACCTCTGTGTTCCCTCATCTCAGATGTGGCTCCATCTCTCTGGAGGTTGTTCCCGGTTTGTGCCATTCAAGGTCATTGAAAGGTCAGGATGGCAATCAAAGCCACACTTTCCCTTATCAATGAAGTGTGGTCTTGTGTTTACTACCAAGTGTCAGAGCCCCAAGACCATGCCAATGGTAATAGCACACTTCACTAATTATATGACTGATAAATTAGCCACTGAAGTATAATAAGAATATTGCAAGTCTGCAAGGAGGTTGGTGACCATATAAAGGATTGAGTCAGCTGGCAAGTCCCATGAATGCACACACACATGGGCATGTAAACACAGAGGGCCTTTTGTAGGGTATAGCACAGACGTGACAGCACTCACAAAGTGGATTGTATACACTCCCAATAAGGCATACGGGACATCCACCGCTTTGTGGCGGAAGTCCCGCCTCCGCAAACTGTAAACCAGGCTCACTGACTTTACTTTTGTTTGCCTGAAAAGTGCCATTTTAAATTGATGTAGAAGAAAAAGTGGCTGACACGCTCACCCTCCTCCATGACAGATGTTTGCTTGCGAGCTGGACGCCGACACTTCGTGACTTGTGCCCTGGTGATGCACTGTACTCAACTACGATAGCGTTCCGCGCAGGTCCTCTCATCGCGTGTCAGATGGTCCAGGACTCCTGCTCTGCCTTCAGTGGCATCTACCCCAACATGAGAGAAAGCCGTGAATCTAAGAGTCAACTTAACTAAACAGATGTATTCATAATGACACACTTGATGGAACACAACAAGCCCTCAGGGTATCAGCAGGAAGCTGGTTCCCCACATGTCGCACTGTAAATGGTGCATCAGTGTTAGGGGGTCTTTCAAAGAGCCAGGTTGATTCCCAGAGAGCTCTGCATATCCCCAGCAAGCATCAGCCTGAACATCTGCATCCTCAGACGCTCCCACGTGCGTCCCTCTGACCCACGTGCTTTCAACACCCCATTGTGTTCACCTAACCTGCCCACAACCTTTGGTGACGTTGACAAGAATGATCTTTGGAGTCTTTATTTGCACAATATCCTCAATTTCAATTTTCAGCACTTTCCCTCACATTTACTACTGCTTATTATCACCTTGTCAAGCATATACACATCTCAGGACTTCCTAAACCTCATTTTAAGGTTCTATCGATGCCTGAGCAAGCTTTGTCTCTGAAGGCTGTCGCTTGGGCTGGGCATGCGGCTTCTGTGGTGTCCTCCATCCCCAGATCTACCTAGATAATTCAGCAGAGTTAGCAGTATACTATGTTTAATCGTTCGATTAACATGCAAAGCCAATGCCTTCATGTGTCGATATGTGGGGCACATGTCAATGGTGTTAACTCTTGCATTGCTACTGTGCAGAAAGGTGCGCCATTAACCATATACAAGGCAAATCAGTAGCACAACAGCAAATAGCAGAGAGCTATTCAAAGTGGAAAGGGGACTCACAATTTCATGGGCTACCTTTTCCCTTTAATTCTCTGGCATCTTCAGTGCCACCAAATTCTAGTAGCCTAGTATGCTGGCTCTTGTCACTCCCAGCACTGGCTGTTATCTCCACCTCACTCTTAAGACCATCATGCATTATAAACCTCTCATCACTGCTACATGTGGGCCCTTGGTACAAGTTCAGTGGGAGTCTCGATTAACAGTAGTCGTCTGTCGAGCCAACAAGCCTTTCATGTGCCATATAATTATTTCACCACATAACTCCTTGAGAGGATTTAATCTTTTTATTCCACACTGCTCATGAACTCAGTGACAGCTCCTCCTTCTACTCAATAAGTCTAAAAAATAATATCATTCATTCTTGTTCCAACAAGCCTTTTGTGTGCCATATAATTATTTCACCAAATAACTCCTTCAGTGGATTTAATCCTTCTATTCTGCACTGCCCATGAACTCAGTGATAGCTCATCCTTATACTCAAAAAGGATCTCATCCATTCGTGTTAAAAGAGACTGACGTCATCCTTAAGGCTTTCCATCAGACACGTGCCCTCCAAAGAAATAAATGTAATCAGATATGTTTCACTGCACGCTTTGATTTGATAATCATAATCTCATTTGTAAACCATTCAGTGCTAAAACCTCGAACACCTCCCCCAGCCTGACATCATGCTCCTCTCCACTAGCTTCACTCATTGAGAGGTCTTAAAACATTACACATATCACCAATCACCAAACTTGTTATTCATAGATTTAGAAATGGGGGTCTTCAGTTGGCAGAGGTAGGTACCTTTGTCCAAATAGGGACCCTTGCTTCTAGACAGGGTGAGGGGGATACACACTCTAGATAACCTCTGCTCACCCCCTGGGTAGCTTGGCATGAGCAGACAGGCTTATCCCAAAGGCAATGGGTAACGTATTTGTACCAACACTCACAGTAACACGGTGAAAACACCACAAAAGGACACCAGTTTAGAGAAGTAAAATATCTTTATCTAAACTAAACAAGACCAAAATGACAAAAATCCAACATACACAGTTAAAAATATGACTTTCAAAAGTTTTCAAGAACTTTTACCATAGAAAACTATGGATGCATGACTTTCCACCAAAGTACCTGTAGATGCGTCAAAGTTCACAAGCCAAACAGCCACAGCATCGGAAAACAAAGAGATGCTACACTCCTGAGACCTTGGGGTGGCGATGCGACAGTCCTGCTGCACGCAGAGGAAGAGTTGCGTCGAATCCGGTCTGTACGGGGAGTGATGCGTCAACTCTTTGTGCCGGTTCCGTTCCGGGGATGATGCGTCGGAAGAACTTGCCACACAGGTACGATGCGTGGAAATCCGGGATGCATCGGCGATCGATGCGGCGTTGTCGAGCGGCGCTGCGTCGGTCCTCTTCAGCCGCGATCCCTCGATGCGTCAATTTCTGTATTTCTTTGTGTTTCTTCTTGCTTCCAACTCCCAAACAGCAGCAACAAACTCCAGAAGCTCAAAACTGGCACAGGCACCTCTAGGCAGGTCAGAACACACAACAGCAGAGTTCAGGGGAGCTGGGGGTGAAGTCTTTGTGTCCCTTCGACTTCTGAACAGGAAGCCAGCTCACTTAAAGCCCTTGGAGATCTCTTACAAGCAGGAGACAAAGCACACAGCAAGTCCTTCTCCTTTTCTTGGCAGAAACTGCAGGCCAACCCCAGACTCACAGAAAGGGCAGTACTTCTCCTCAGTCTCTCCAGCTCTTCTCCTTGGCAAAGGTTCCTCTTGAATTCCAGGTATGATCTAAAGTTCAGGGATTTTAGGTCTAATACTTATACCCCAAAATGTCTTTGTTCTCTTTGTGCCAGGGGCTCTGAGCCCAGTTCAAACCAGTTCTGGGGGGCACTCTGCAAGTGTACAGCAACATCCATTGTCAGTGTGAGCCTTGGTGCAAGACACACCACAGGGGGGCAGAACCATCATCATCTATTCAAGTACAGGTGCTACTCCTCCCACCACTCAAAATGCAGATCAGGCCTATTCAGCCTAGTGCTGACTTATCCAGACTCCTGGAGCCACTGCACCTCCCCAGCCCCTGTCACTCCAAAGCCAGACAGTCAATCCACAAACAGGCAGAGGCACACAGGATGGTTGAACAAGAAAATAGCCACTTTTTAAAAGTGGTATTTTCAAATACACAATTTAAAAACCATCCTCACTAAAAGATGTGTTATTAAATCCTGAGTTTAGGGATACCAAACTTTATTTTTCCATTTTATCCCTATGGGAAGATATGCTTGTCAAATGTTACAAAGCATTCCCCATTCTGTCCTATGGGGCAAGATAGTCTTTCAGTAGTGAAAAATGAAATTGGTAGTATTTTACCATCAGGACATGTTACACACACCAGTACATGTCCTACCTTTCACATACACTGCACCCTGCCCAAGGGGCTGCCTACTAGGGACCTACTGGTAAATCAAATATACCAATCACGGATAACCAATCACAATAACAATTTACACAGAGAGCATATGAACTTTAGCACTGATCAGCAGTGGTAAAGTGCCCAGAGTCCTAAAGCCAACAACAATAGGTCAGGAAAAAATAGGAGAAAGAAGCAAAAGGTTTGGGGATAACCCTGCAAAAAGGGCCATTTCCAACACACAGCATCACTATCTGAGCCATGTCTACAACAAACCGAAAGGCGCACATGATATTGACAAAGTGCCACTGAGAATGTTACACGTCAGAACACAGGCCCCGGTCCACAAAGCTATGAGTACGTTCAACTCACGTTCAAAGGTGATTTGATTACAAGGGAAAATTAATTTTGGTAATTCAAAACACGTGAACTTGCACAGAAATGGGGTTACTCGTGCATAATATTACCCAGTGTAATGCAATGTCAGGCTTTAGTAAATGGCATCTCAGAGCAGGGGGAGGGCATTCCAGGGCGGGGTGTCCTGCAAAGCCTGGGAACACTGACAAACTGGTGGGTTTGTGGGTACTCACAAACTTCACTCAGCCCATTTCTGCACGGAAACGAGTCAGAGATTTACACCTGAGAAGTGTAGGATTAAATCCATTTACAGGATGGGAAAACATACCAAGTTAGTGGGGTTCTAAATAAAAGTTATTTTTTCATAAGGAACCACCGTTTTTTTCCTTAAAACAAAAGTATAGGGCATTAACACTTCTGTCAGGGCAACTCACAACACTTTTCCAGTAGCACTCCTGCAAACCTGAAGCTGTGCACCTCTATTGCCCTCCACACCCATCCGTCTTATGAGCTATTACTATAGGTGACAACCATTCTGACACCTCCATTATCATTGCAGGTTCCATGCACAAATGAATATCCTGAAGAACCAGGGAGCTGGGCTGGGAACCTGCAAGTGCAGAGTTCCTGAAGCAAATGAAGATCCCCAAAAAGTGGCATCAGAAGCAGAACATTGCCAAATACTTCCTTTAGTCAGGGTGGGTAGTCAGTGTAACTTAACTCATCACACCGCTGAAAAGCTTTGGTCTCTTGTCTGGAAACCTCAACCTGGACTAACAAATCTGGTGAAAATATTTGCCTTTCGGGCAAAAGTGTGTGATCACAGTCATGTTATCGCTCAATGCTGTTTACTAAAGTAGTAGGGCTAAGGTACTCATGTTGATGCAAAAAGTGAGAGAGACTGTGATGCAAACAAAGCACTGTAGAAACATGAGCGTGTTGAAGCTGGAACTATGGCACCTAGACATGACAGTCCTACATCATCTGGCCACATTTTTAGACACTGAGACAACCCCACCCGGATTGTTATTTCTACCCGGCTGCTTCCTACACTTCCACTCTAATGCAAACTTTCAATGATCCCTTCTATCCTGACGAGTTATACATGTATGACCATAGATGGCAGGTGCATTCATCATGCCTAGATATCTCAGGTGCATTAGACATAACCTCATTCAGCATCAGATATTTTACCACCACATTCCCTCGGAAACCTATAATTGCCTTAGTTACTCTTTATCAATGCCTGCCCTTGGCTACAAGCTTCTTTGCTTCACCCAATCCAGCCTACTCTCAGGCCAATACTCTTTCATTGTTGTAAAATGCGTCTTTAACCCTTTCATTACTGACTCTCGAGTGCCCGGTACCAGGTCGTTTCTCACCAGATGCATTAGTCCATATCTGGAACTGCTAACCTCTACAGCACCGGAGTCAGTATTGGAAACTGCTGTGCCCTACCTCATCCTACCACGACTGAGCCTTCAAACAAGCAGTTCTCCAAATCTGCAACCCATTGGCTTCAACAAAGCCTTCTCTCTGCCTGTACCTCGCTCCACTTTACCCGTTACTGCCTGCAAGTCAGATGACTTCCCCATGTCTGTTGATCCAGATCACATACCCTTCATTTTAGGGACACTTGTGACCATTGTAGGTCATAGCTGCGGGTTAGTTCCTTTGTAAGGGCCATGCAGCCGTGAGTTGAGTTTTGATCTTCATTTAAGGTACGGTGGGAGCATTTTATTCCTTACAGCACATGATCATACCATATTCCTTCCAACATCCATTCTGGATCTCCTTGTTAAAGATTTACTAACGCTGCAGATAGAATAAATCTGCAAAATAATTAAATACAAGTTTGTAGCTTGAAATTAGTCGCAAAAACAGAGCTTGTATCAATGAATCACGCCTTCATCCATAATTATAATGGCACTGAATGGCAGACGTTTACAGTTACCCAGCCTAGGGGCAGTGCTTAATTTGAGCCGGTGGTTTCTGGTTCTCGGCACTGGCACTTAATTGTCAACACTGGCACATATGAAAGTCTGCCACATGGTGGTGCTGTTTGTGTAATTTAGAGATAAGCAGACGAACAGTTGTTTCTTAATTCATTTTACATTAAAAACGACTCATACCTGCCACCCAAAGCCATTCTTATAGCTTGGGGCCCTGAAATAGTCTAAATTGACACACTTGTAAAGAGTGTGATGGTTAATAGTTGTGTAGGTATTGTCATTGGCAGCACTGGCAGCGGCAATGGGTGGGGCAAGCTGCAGTGGCCTCCCAACGAGAGCCCTGGTACTTATTTGTTTAAAAATTAAGCACTGCCTTGCGGTATCCATTTTATTCACCACAAGAGGGTAAATGACTGAGTTCCCCCACCCTGATTCAAACCTCTGATCATAAGGTCAAATAGAGATTGTTGCACTGGATGTATCAGTTCACTGAAACACCAGACCCTGGTAAAACCATGGTTTAAGAACTTTGATGTAAGTCACTTTCAAAATGGTCTGTAGGTCAGAATATGCAACAACAGACAGCTAGATTCCTGCTTCTGTGGAATGAACTCCTGTAGTGCAGTAAGTAAACAAATTGCCATAAATGTGTGCACATGGCTAATGGCTCAAATGCATGAAAAATAGTCCAGAAGAAAGGGATTTGAAAAACCTAAGAATGTCTTCATGCGCTGTTCTGGCTCTGGAAGCAGGAGCTATGACATCACAACACAAGTCAAAAAAAATATTAGGGAAAAGTGGTAATGTAATGTTCTTATAACAGGTGAGAAGTCATGTCACAGCTAGACTTTAAGAAAGAAATCAGACATGGCACAGTGTATATTTCACACTTCTATGTAATACATAACTGACTTGCCTAAAATAAGTACTGTAAACTGCAAACATTTCGCTGTTATCAATCTGCAGATGCTACCCTTAACCTCTCTTTTTTGATCCACCCTTTTAATATCTATTTTATCATTGTCTTGCCGACTAATCATAGCCGCAGAACCACGTGCAATTGAGGGATATGCAGTGATCATTAAAGCTAGCCCATAAAAGTGAACACTGACCATACTACCCATCCTTCTTCAATATATCTCAGTTCTGCTCTCCTAGTCAGAGCCTTGTCTGCAGACATCCAGTTGGTGACTGACTGTCACCCCTTTTGATGGATATTGGTTACTATCATTCCTAAAGTTCAAGCCCACTTCACCCTCTATCTTCAGCTTTAGCAGAATTCCTGAATTGCACATTTGCACTAGTCCACCTCGGGTATGTGACTGCGGCTGCTCCTGCACGGGTAATGAAATACACAATGTCAATCTTTACTCTTTCCATTGGCTTTTCTTCCACTACCCAATGCCCAAGCTCTGCTTTCCCTGCTACATCCAATTGCACCAGTGTCAACAGCTGTTGTGGCTGGCCCAGAGGCAACATCAACACTCACAGGAACTCCACAAACTGTCTGTCCACTGTCTGTCCACTGCCCAAGCTCTGCTTTCCCTGCTACATCCAATTGCACCATATCAACAGCTGTTGTGGCTGGCCCAGAGGCAACATCAACACTCACAGGAACTCCACAAACTGCCTGCCACACCCTCAGATCTGAAGTCACTGCTCCAGAGATGTGCACCCTGTGGCAGTGATTGTATGTCCTTTCCAAAACAATACAACCACCACCCTCCGTCAGAGACAGATCTTCCCACATGTCACAAAAGAATGCCTACTCCAGTGGACAACACCTCCGACCCACAACATGCGCCTTTTCATGGATACCCATGCACAACTTTCCTTCTTGTGGCCACTCTTGGTGAGACGTAGAATGAAGGTTGTCATCCATGTCAGTGTTCCAACACCTTTCGCTAATATTCAGGGACTGGATTTGGAATAGTAACTGAGTCCTGCCTGGACTCTTTGGGTGTATTTCTTTGCCTATCCTCCAAATTTTAGAGAAAGAACAGGAGCATAATAACTTCCTTAAGGCATGGACAGACTAGGGATTATGGATGGTTACAGTGTGGACTGAAAATTCAGATTTTCAGGCCACACCTCCCGCAAAAATTGAACTGCAATAAAAGCAAGATTTGTTGGAATGGGATTTCTCACCCTGGGGTTTCTAGAGTGGGATAGTCAGTAAAAAGTGTGGACTACTGACTGCAAAAGAGTCTATTGACCACAACTATGTATCATCACCCATGGCTTTCATTGTTCTACTCACAGCAGCTCTGTCGGATGCCTGCTCCATCTCACATAGGGAGGAAACCTGCTTTGCGGGAGCTCATTTCGGGGGCTGTTGGCAAACGCCCTCTGCTACCAGAGCATGACTGGCTACCGGACGTTTCAGTGAGTTGCCAGGGTGGGGCTAGTTTGGCTGTTTGTTGGTTGGGCCTACCAGCCATGTTCCTATTTGTAGTGCTTTTAAATAACCACTGCTAAAACAAATGGTTTTAATGTGTGCTTACAGCGTACTTGTTTAGTTAGAAGTGCGCATGTAGGAAAGTGGCTGGTAGTTCTCTAGAAACGAAACCTGTCCACATGGGCAGTGAAACTGGCACGCACCCTGCCAGCTCACTGAAATGCCTGGTGCCCAGTAGGCCAGGTCTGTGTGCTACATCAACCTTTGATCAGAACATTGAAGGGAAAAAATCACGTGACATGAATATCCTTGCCTATTGTGAAGGCAAGTTTCAATGGGTAAGCACAGTTTTACTAAACTAAACATCTATGCACCTTGATAATATGTATATCTTCAAAGTATGCAGAGCTTGAATTAAGAATAGTTAATCTATTCTGAGCTGTTTGCATATACCTTCTCGATGTTTTGGTCATCTATATTTTTGCAACAATATTTTTGCCACACAATATACAACCGCTTCATCAGGAAGCCATGGATCGGGCAGGTTGTCATGCCAGCTAGCTGCAGGGGTCGCATGTATTATTGGATGAGAGGTCACTCAGCACTACACAAGGAGACCCTCCATGTTAAAGAGCCTGGGTCTCCCATATGGGACACCGGCCCCTCTCTAAGAAAAATAGCCCTCAGGTTTGTAGCTGTACGAGCACCTCAAAAGGGGGGCCTTACCTGAATTCAAGGGATTGGACTCCAGGAAGCGTGTTCAAAGGTTTATTTCAGCTTGCTGGTCATTTTCACTACATACCAAGATCATTTTGACTCAGACTGGAAAGTGGGGCAGAATGTTTTCCTGTAAGTTTACCTCTTGCACAACATTTCGAAGCACACTGTCAAATGGTTTCAGGATTTTGGGGCATATGTATCAACATCTCCATTTGCGATTCTCAAATAGCGATTTTTTGAGAATCGCTATTTGAGAATTGCAAAACGGGATGTATCTAAATATTCGCACAAATTTTGCGAATTCTTAAAATTCCTTAATTGCGATTAGCAAATTGCGAAATCGCAATTAAGGAATACCTTCCCATTCATTCCTATGGGCCAGGAGGCCCATAGCAATGAATGGGAAGTCTTTCTCAATTTGCGAATCGCTATTTGCTAATCGCAAATTGAGAATATTTTCAAAGGTGCAAGGGTGTCATGATGACACCCTGATGCACCCCTGAAATCAGCATGTGTGCGCATATGGCGCACATACATGGCCTAAGGGCATGTATGTGCGCCACATGGCACTTTGAAAAATGCCACAAAGTGCATTTTTCAAAGAAATCGCAAATTACCACCAACTTGAAGTTGGTGGTAATTTGCGATTTCTTAAGGAGAAATCGCACAACTTGGGTGCGTGTTACAGAGCATTTAAGGAATCGCAATTTGCGGTTTCTTAAATGCTTACGCAAACTTAAGAAATTGCAAAATTAGCGAATGCGCTGCTGAAATGCCTCATACATCTCATTTTGCGATTTTGTATTCGCAAACGCTGTTTTTTGGCGATTCGCAGCGTTTGCGAATACAAAATCGTTTGATACATATGCCCCTTATCTGCAAGATTACCTTTTCCTGAGCTTTTCGAGGCACATTACATTAACTTTGAAAATTACAGTGTTCTGGGCGGGGCATTTTAGCCATTTTGTAAGTGTTAGACAAGGATATGTGAAACAGAGATTGCCAGAGAAGACCAGATTTTCATACAAATTTAAATGTGTAACCTTCACGAAGTTGAAAAGCTCTTCATACACTTGTGAGGAATAAACTGCAAATTGTCATGACCCTTTTGAATGGAGATGCAAAGGCTGCACGATCCTAGAGACAGCAGGGAGGAAATAGTGAGGTTAAAATGGGTGACCAGAGCCACAGCGATGCATTCGAAGGTGGTCTTGTCAATGGTGATTTACCAATGCCGCTGCTGACACCTGCTAAGTGCAGGGCTGCTTTGCATAAATGTCATTGAAGTAAAAATGGGAAGCTTCTTATTGGAATCTATTCTTCTTGCAAACATTGGGTTCAAACACAGAACATGGAGCCCAAGTGATCATTGAGACCCTATAGCTCACATGAATTTAGGGGCCTACTAGCATATCGCCCGGCAGTGGCGATCCGCCCGCCAGATGCTCCAGTTTCACCCCCGCCATATTAGTATGACAAGGGGCACCACCGCGGACGGAAGTACCATCCGCCGCTTTTCTGCCGGTCGGATTCCCGGCCGGGCGGAAAAGGCCCTCAATATGGTGGCGGTGCATTGCAGGCACCGCCATCCATATTACGATGTGAAATTCTAAAGGCCTTTCCATGGCGGCGCCGTGATGGAATGGCCGGCAGAAATTGCTCTGGGGGCCCATTTTGGGCCCCCGGGGGTTGGGGGGTGGGGTGCTGCACTTGGGGGGTACCGTAGATCCCCCTTCATTGGCATATACAAGGTGGCAATGCACAACATGCATATTTTGCATTGGGGCAGGTGCTGCTTACAGCACCGCCCGCCGCAATGTAAAATATGCGGGATCCTAATGGGTCTAGCGGACCGCCGCACCACTGGCGGTCGGTCCCGTGTACCGTTACGGTCCGCCCGCCATCTTAATAGACCCCTTAGTACTTGAAGGACAAGTATACATTTACTAGGCAAGACTTAACTAGAGTATGGTATCAGGATGGCAATGCCATTTTTCTGCAACCCCAAGTTGCCAGGGTTAGGGATATATCCTCCAGTTACTCGGGCTTGCAAGGCCTGCCTCCAGTGCCATCTCACTTGAATCTCATTTCTCCATCCAGCATAGGAAACGAGCATTCATGCTCACACATTAGCTCACTGAGACTGGCACCTTAAAGAACCACTTTACTGCCCTTGCAGGGGGTTCTGGGTGCAAGGGAAACCATTTCTCAGGGATGATCATAATTAGGGATGGGCATAACTTGCATAATTCTGTGCAGATTAATCAAACAAAATTACCTAAGAATTCCGCAAGATTATGCTTAAATTACGCTAGAAGAGTAATTCTGTGTTTAGTGTTATTTCTTTTTCCAAAATTGATGCGAGAATGCATTTTGCACTAAGACATAGCACTAAGTGCAATGGAACATGAAGAGCAAGCGTGAGCAGCCACTCACGGTTGCAAAAAGTGCTCTTGGGGTAGGATTGCACCCCAATCTACCACCAGCGTTTAGCACTATTTTCGTAGTGCAAAAATTCACCCTCGTGCCACAAATGGACAGGAGGATGCATTTTGCACTAAGAAAACGCACTAAAAGCAGCAGAACATGGATAGCAAGCGCGGCCGCTGGTGATCACTAAATGTGCTCTCACAGTAGGGCTTTTTCCCCAAATTACTCTTAATGTAAATGTACAGATATTTATATAGCGCATATCACCAACCGGTCTCTAAGCGCTTGCTTAGGGAACCCGTCCTGGTATTCCCCTGTGAGATAACCCAGCAGGGCATCCACAAGGTGAAAGCCAGGCATCCCGCCGCGAGGGGCCATTGTGGAGATTAAGCAAGCTATTGCCCAGAGTTGCAGAGTGTGAACCCATGAATTGAGTATGCACTGGAGCGAGAATTATCAAGTCCATGGACAATTTTATGGACTCAAGACCCAGCTGAGCCGGGAATTGAACCCTGGTCCCAGGCTGACCTCTGCTTCAAGGTCTGCCTACTCTAACCAGTGAGCCACACTTCTCCACTAATCTCTTAATCTCTTCAAGCACGAGTATTTATGGAATGATCTGTAATTCCACGTCAAAAAGTAACGTGGAATTACTGAACCATTGGTGGGATTTCAGAAGGTAGGCAGCTCCAGAATCTTGGGATAATGTGAATGACACTCTATTAGTTTTTTAAAAACTGATATTTCTTGGTGAGACTAATATTTTAGAAGGAACCATGACACTTTGACATAGCAGGTTTAAATTGATGATATATTATCAGCTACTAAATGAATAATATTGATTTGATAATAATATTGTGACTGACATAAAGAGAAAAAACAGCATTTGTTGCTGGACCATCAAAGTATCACATGGATCATTTTTTAGTCAATGCAAGTGCAACCCTTTTAGCAAGTGCAGGAGCGATGCTTCACAAAAGAGTGCAACACTACTCCCAGGCCAGTGCAATATAACACATTTGCAACTAATAGGGGAACACACCTGCCTGCACCCCTGCAGCACCACATTCCTGCAATCCATGCTGCCTTATGTGCTATAAACCAGGAAAACAAAATGCATCTTCCACTATATATGACTATGGGTCATATGTACGAACGCATTTTCCCATAGACACAGAATGGATAAAACCCTTTGATACATCCGGCCCTATAACTCTTCAATCAGAACAAGACAAGGCTTCACAGACCAACACAAAGTCACTCCTCCCCAACCACGAGAACACCACAACCCTTGAAAATGACAAAACCCTGCTTACTGAACCAGTGCATGGCAAACCTCCCCCTCACCTCCAAAAAAAGTGCAAAATAAAGTCTGACAAGCAATGCTATGTTATGATCTGACACCAGTCGAAAAATACACAGCTCCGGCCACTGCACAACATCCTCTTCATTTTTAAACAAACAGTGCAAACCCAGAATTGTCCAATCAGTGCAGTATCTTGTCTCCACAATCAGAGCGGGACCATATGCCCACAGGCAAACGAAGAACACATGACTTGCTAGTGCAGGAGCACAATTTATGAAGCACATCTCACAAATGAGTGGAGAGTCACATACACTCGAACTGTTCGAAAGCCTCTCTGACAAAGGCAAGGTAACAGCTTTCTCTGTTTGCCTATTTAAGCAGTCAAATCTCTAAAGTTCATAAGTGTCAAACTCAGGTAGAGAGAGCACTGAGAGCAACCTAAAGAGAAGAGAAAAGTCAGAAGGAAAATGAGAAATCGCACCCAAAACCAGAGGTTTTGTATCCACACTTCGGGGCAGATTTACAAGCCCCCTGCGTCACCACTATGTCACTTTTCGTGACGTACTGGGGGCGCAGGGGGCGCCTCCATATTTACAAGGAGAGGAAAAGCCACCCTGCGTGACTTTTCTTCTCCTTGTAAATATGGCCCCTTCACACGCAGCACTGTGCGTGGAAGGGGCGTTCCATGGGTGTTGCTGTGGGTGTTCCCACGCAACACCCATGGAACAAGACACATCTCCAGATATACGAGAAATTGTAAATCTGGAGATGCGTGTGAATGCTACGCCACCCTAGAGGTGGCGTAGCGAGGCGCAACGAGGAGAAATGTTTTCATTTCTCCTCGTTTTTCCCTCTTTCAATGCGTGCTGCATTCTACAGCACGCATTGAAAGAGGAAAAAGCCTCTTGTGATTGTTTTTGTGCAGGAAGGTGTCCCTTCCTGCACAAAAACAATCTCCCCACGACGCAGGCATCCTTGCACCATGGTGCAAGGGTGCCTGCACCCACGCATGGCAGCAGTTTGTGCGCCAGTACAGGGGGAAGCACAGAGATGCGACATATTCTTGTACATATGTCGCATCTCTGTGCTTTCCAAACTAACGCAGCACGGCGCAGCAAAATGACTTGCTGCTCCGTGCAGCGTTACTTTGTTGTAAATCTGCCCCTTTATGCATATTAATGACTAAAACTGCAGATTCAGCAAGACATGATTATGGTTAAATCACATTGGGCAAATCAAAACCAAAATATTAATTATAATATTCCTTAAGACTAACCCATTTTCTAGGCTAAAATAATTCTTCCATTCGCTTCCTCCGCAGCTGCAGTCCAGAGATGTGTTACAAATATGAAACATTCTCCTAACAAAGGCTCTTACCTCATTACTCCTCAGCAGACTGACATCTGAACCTCCTGTGGAAGTCCCTCAAACCGGTACATCCTGAACGCAATAGAAGCTTCATTCACAGAACGCGCTTTCTAAGAAAATTACTAACTACGTCAGCACTCCGTGTTCCGCGGACACTATGGGGAGAGAAGGGTTGCAGCGGGACACTGATGTGGAGGGGGAATGAGCAGGGTGAACAGAAAAACATCAGAAAACCACAATCATTCCATAAAATGAGGCCCCAAACGAAAATGTGGCATAACTATAGCACGCTACTAATCATACTTCGAAAAAATATAATTAAGTAATTTCAAGTGCAACATCATTAGTCCACTGGATGCGACTCTATGCATCATCAAAATGATTAATTCACATACATTATTTACCACCTGAAATCCCAAATTTGAAAAAGCTTGTACACTATATTCTGATGCACCATCAGTGAAAAAATACAGAGCTCCAACAACTGTACAACGCTCTCTCCATTTTTAAATGCACCTGTGCAAAGCTTGAATCCACCATTCAGCGCAGCATCCTGTCTCCGCGATCAGGGCAGGACCACATGTCCACAGCCAGTTGAAGAATACATTTCTGGAGCATTCTCTATGAACCACATCTCACAAATGATTGTAGAGCCACATGCATCTGAGCAGTGCAAGGACCAGTGGCGTAACATAGGCCCTGGCAGCCCCCAGGTGTGAGTGGGGACCCTGAGCTCCAGGGGGCGAGGGGGGTGTCTCAGCACAGTACCCTGGCCTGAGCGCTCCCATCTGACTCCGAGGGGAGGGGGGGGGGGGACTCGATGTACTTTGCGAGGGCGTCCTCAAGATTCATTCTGCCACTGGTAAGGACCACCTTGACAAGGGCAAGGCGACAGCTTTCTAATGAATGTAAGACCATGTCTCCCCCCAGGTATCTACTCAACAGGAGTAAGACCATCTTAGCCCACTCAGTGCTAGATCACACTCATAAAACACTGCACAATAATAGTGTTACAAACACTAACACCCCACGCCTTAAAACTGTTTTAAATCAAGCCTCTATATCCATAACCAGTCCAAGAACCACTGATCTTGACGGAACAAACATAAACGAGCCTTCCCAAACATTAGGACCACCCTTGATGCAACAAAGCAAGACCATGGATCTACAATGCTCTCAAAACCACACCTTCACTGCTAGTGCTGTGCCACTAATGGACTGTCTTTCACAAACACTAAATGATTACACAAAAACAAACTGTAACAAACATCATTTCACTAAGAAAAAAACATTAAGCCTCCTTTGCAGATGTAAGCTACAACCCTCCAACAAAAACAATCACAATCTTCCCCAAAAATATGCATAATTTCACTACCCAACATTACAAGACATAAACTCAGCAAGTAAAATACCACATTTAACCAGCAAAACCACAATGACACCAATGCCAATGGTGAAAACCCTCTGATCCCCCACAAGTGCAAGATTCTGACTACCCAATGATACTGAGGGGCTTATTACCACTTTGACGGTGCGGAAGCTGGGTGGCACACCACTGCCCCGCTGCCACATCGCCAAAGTCAACCGCCAGCCGTCCACCAGATTAGGAGTTTTCTCCTGGTCTGGCGTGCGGTCCTTTGGCGTTCCCAAGACGGTGCCTTTGAAAAAGACATGCAATGGGAATGCAAAGGATGATCCTGCACGGCCGGACAGTTTACTCCATGCAGTGCATGAGCTGGCTGTGCACACCATGGGCCCCCTGCATGCATCCCAGTTTACAGGGACAACAGGGGCCCTATAGGGCCCCCTTTGTTTCCCAACCGCAAGCCGTTTCATGGCGAGCTCACCGCCATGAAAAGCCTGGTGGCGGGAAAATGTAGAATATGCTTGGCAGGGCCGTGGCAGCACCGCCAAGCATATAGCTGCCCCAGACCACCACGCGACCACCAGAGAACACAGTTCCTTGGCGGTGGTCCTAAAACAGTCCGACTGCCATACTTGTCATACGGCAGTCGAATCACTGGTGTTGGGGTACCTGACCGCCACCACACCTCCACCACGGATTCGGCAGTCCTCGTAATCAGGCCCTAAGGCACTAAGCGCCTAATTTACAAAGGAAAACTTACAATTTAGTGTCAGTTTATGCTTTTTCAGTATTCACAAAACTGCATTTTAATAGTAGGTTTACGAGTGAAGAAACTCTGCAGTAAGAGAGGAAAACTCTGCACATAAAAAAATAGGATATAAAGATCGCACCATAATAAATGCAAATGTCCACTTGCCCAAGCAGTGCTAGAGCACAGCCTTAAAACCATCAAATTCCAAACCTAATGAAAGAATACATCTCCAAAAACAAATATCAAACCAGGCTTCCTCTACCAGTTCATTCATTTACTTTCTACACAAGTAAACACCCACCAAAAACTGGTACTGCGATCATCACTGTAACTATACCCATATACCATCAACCTCAGTTGTCAGCATCTACAGTCTCATATCTTCCTTCTTTTACTAGCCATTCCTTTTACCTAGGATGACCATTTCCTTATACTGAAAAAACACAACATAGGGCTCTCGCCAGGACCCTTGTACCCTGGACATCTAACATCATCCAGCTGAATTCCCACCTAACTGCATTAGCTTGTTCCTGTGTCTCTTAAGCATGCTAGGGTTGCCCCACAGCTGTATAACCAACTCAAGACCATGAAGTCCATGTTAATTATCAACCATTTACTTTTCTTCTGGCTCCCTCCATAGTTGTTTAAGTTTCTGGAATCCACAGATTGCCAAGACAAATGCCAAGTTGAGTTCTGTCCTGTACGTGGTATGGAATTGTGCTCATGACCTTTATTCTAATGCAGGCGATGTCTGCGCATTGGTCATTTACCATTTTCCGCCGCAGTCAACATAGTCAACTACAGCATGATGTCTTGGAAGTAAAGTTTTTAGAGGAATGCTGACAAACCCGAGATCCAATTTTGTCAGGATAAGGACATCCCAAGTGTTGCCTCCAGTTTCGACATTAATGACTGGGTGGGCCGCCACTAGCTCAGGCTTAATAAGGATAAGACAAAGGTCTTGATGACATGTCGTACTGACGAGCTCTGGAGTCACGACTTATGGGCTAGTTATAGATTATTTGTCAACGGTACAAGAATCTTTATCCCAATTGGACATTTTTGATGTGCAAAGTTTTCTTCCAATTTTTGTTAGATATTTCCTTAAACATTATCCTGTAAGAAAGTGGATTATTATTTTGGGTGGGTGACTGGCACCTCAACAAATAATGACACTTGTTTTCAGGTTGAAATCTCAAAGTCACTAAATTAAGCTGAGTTTAACCCCGTGTAGCTCTGGTACAGAGCAGGCAGGCTTAACTTAGGACTGTGGATAAAGTATTTATGGAGCACCAAAACAGTGATAAAATCATAACCTCAAGGAATAAAAACTCCCAAAGTAAATTAGAAAAAGAGAGTAAATTTTACTTAGCAAAATGACACCAAAATAACAAAAATCAGGCTTGTCCCACTGGAGTGCTGGAGCTTTGAAGATTCGTCACTGAAAATTTTTAAAGTGCCAAAGCAGAATGGGACTCAGTCATTTTTTCCTGAGGTGTAGAAACCTTCGAGCGGGACAAAGCTTAGAACCAGTCTGACCCAGTGGAACTATCGGTGGATACTTTTTCCAATGAGTCCCACTGAAGCTCTGGAGGAAAGGTTTTTAAAGGTTTCCAATCTTTCTTCTGCACCATAGGAGTACAATTCTAAGGTCCATAGGACCCCACGGGAAGGCACTTAGAGACTCTCAGGTTGTCAAGCAGTGGCCAACAGCAAAGTCCAGTCCCGGTCCTGTTACTACTGATCACTTGGGCACTTCAGGAAAGAGGGCTATTGCAGCGTGTTGCGCACCCGTAGCCACAGAGGAGGCTAGCCCACTGACTCTTGAAGTCCCCTTCTTTGTCCTGGGTACAAGAGGGAGCAGGCCCAGTCCTTCAGGGCTCCCACCAGGTCACTGACAGCAGGTCCAGCCCTGTTCTGATCTTTCTGCATGTCCAATAAGTCTTCTAAGGAGTGTGCCTTGGGGTGCCACATGTATGTCTGGCTCTAGCTAAGTGGTGAGGTTGACTCCTGGACACTTCCTAACCTATGGGGTAAAATTTCCCGGGGCAACCCTACTCATTTTATCAGCAGTTCCTGTTTACCATACAGCAATCCATCCCACAGTGCCCCTCATTCTCGAAATTTTAGATGAGAAATAATTTCTCCCTTTTGCAGCGCTTGTGTGTCCAACCAGAGGTGTCACCAGGGTAGTGAGTAGCCCTCTTCACTCTGGTTCCTCTAACCTGGTTCTGGGGGTAACATTCCTTCCAGTGGGTTTGGTGGCAGCTTGATCAGGAAGACAAAGACTGGGGCCTTTCAATGTGTTACCTGAAATTTACTTGTTACAGAGCAGGCCCTTCTGAAGTTAACTAAGTAAAACACCTTCCCACTTTCGGGCAATTGTTTGTGTTCTGGAGCAGATTTCACATCTAATTCAGCCAATTACAGGCTGGCAGTGGCTGGAGAGATATTACAAATTGCCTTCAGCAGCTGCAGGCAGGGTAAATAAGCCATCTAAAAGCTACATTTCCAATATACTTAATACAAATCCGACTTCAACATTAGATTGGAGTTTTATTAAAAATTAAAATAATTCTTAGAATGGAGTCTATAGCTGGTACTCTTCAAAAGTTATAGATTAAATTATATATTCTATAGTTTAACTATTCTTTTCTGCCGGTTTCAGCTTGACCAGTGACAGCGTCATTTTGGGACTAGTCTCTGGAAAACTTGCTATTTCTAGTGTCACACTTGTTCCAAGCTTACATATAATGCCGCCTACTTTGTGAGCAACAGGGTGTGCTTAGGGGTGACTTATTTAATATTTAACAACAGGTCTTTGCACCAGGCTTCAAGCTACTGTTCTCAGGCTACCAATGGTAGCCCTCAAGACATGATTTCCATGCCCACTCTGTGGATGGGACGAGAGGTGCTGCAGCTCACAGGTGGCATTTAACTTCCAGGCCCTCTGCATATTTTCTATATCATATACTAGGAACGTATAAGCAAGTCAAATAGGTCAATTAGAGTAGGCTAATTTAACCATGTTTAAAGAGGAAACACAGACACTTTACTCCCGTTTAGTAGGGGTAACAATGCACAGAGTTCTTCTTCCAGCAAAAATAGGGTCCAGAAAAAAGGCAAAAAATCTGGGGCTACCGTGCAGAAAAGGCCGATTCCCTACATATCCCATTTGTCTTCAACATTTTATCGGCTTTTATTTAATAAATATTTTCTATTTTCGAAGCAACCTTTCTCTGGACTCACAGCTCATTTTCCCTTTAATATATTGTATCGTGGTTGTTGATCCTTGTCATATACAGGCCGAGTCACATCTTATACATTATGATTTGGAACTCGAAGAGGTCCACATAAAATACAGTAAAAAGTTTTTTTTAAAAGAGCTATACATACAAAATACATTACATTGACAGCTATACTTTAAGACCCCATGCACAGAAAAGGTGCAGATATGCAGGTAAATCATATGCATTTTAACACGATACTAAACTGACCCAATACAGCAAATAAATAATGCATAATGTGTTAAAGTGCAACACTAATACATTACTTCTAATTTTCTCAATACCACCGTCAGGTACACAGTGCGATTGCTATAAATCTGGTTTGGTGCTTTGCAAAAGTGTTTAAAAGCTAAAATATCAAGTTCTCAATTTCATGAGTGAGTACCCCAGCTAAGTTAGATAAAGTAAGAGTCGACAACATTCAGAGTATTTTATTCGGCTGACGAAGCAGCCATGAAAGTGCACAAAAAATGAACAAAAGCAAACATGATGACTTCAGCACAAATACAGTCGAACAAGCTAAAAAACTCATGAATCAGCGCAAGAGAATGATAAAACACGGACACAGCGATAAAAATCGAGTTGACTGTATTTGAAGGAGGTTTTGGTCAGTCTTTGTTTCAAAATGTTGGCACAGACACTCATTTTTGGGGACCGTCACTTATTTTTCCTCATCAGACTTTCACCCAGAGCCAAACAGAGAAAAAAGAAACACAAAAAGGGGGAAAGAAGTAGGAGGAGAAAGATGAAAAAACAGTGACAATGAGAAAACAGGGATGGGAAATAGCCTTCAAAAGTGGGATAAAGTGGCAGGGAGTGTTTGGTGGTAGATGAGTGAAGCATGGGGAGGAATCAAGGCTTTGCACCCTTGACACTGAGCACCCCGATGTTGGTTGTGCCAGTCACGGGCTTCAGAGCAAGATTTTGGGCCCCGGCACTTATTTTTTTACAAATTAAGCACTGATAGATGTTCACAGAGGAAGCAAGATTGGCCCATTCGGGACATAAGACAGATGTTCAGCTGCACCTGCTCCAGCAAGAGACCTCTGGAATCCATTAATATCTGGTGTTTGTTCCTATCCCTGGGCCTTGTTTCTTCCTGATCTCTGTGCACTTTTGTAGACTTGACGCCTTGAAAACACTGGACGCTTCACATCTGTGCCGGCCGGGAGCTCCCAGGAGCCAGAGACTACATATGTAATCAGCCCTGCCCTTTTGGAAACATGCGCTCTCAGCCCTTCCAGGTTTGTGGACTGAGGCAAGTGTAAACATAAGGGAAGGCTCTGCAGACAGTGATTGAGGGAGCCGGTCTCAGATCCACAGCTTCGAAGACTCTATAACCCCATGTACATCTTTCGCACCTGACTTGTGATGCCTTAATGTGTGAACACGCAAACTACACTCTTGTAATGTGCGTAATTTTGGGTACTTTGATTACGCGTTTATGCAGAATTACGCCATTACGCCGCTCCCTTTAATTGCGCCTTCGCTTGCTGCAAACGTATAGCATGGCTGCACGGGAACAAGCAGAACAACCAGAACCCGCTCAGCTGTTGTTCGCAGCAATTGTGCTTTTTGCACTATTTTTAGTGTAAAAGCGTCCGTGGTACAAGACATGTGCGCAGGAACGCCTAGCGTGCTAAAAGATGGCGCTAAATGGCTACTTTGCATTTCTCATCATTGCACATAATTTCTAGCTCATAATTTTCCCAAAATTTCAGACAAAAGCAAATTATGAGAATTTCACACGCCACCTGATACAAACACCCATTTGGCTCCTGAACATGAAGAGGCTATAAATGATGAAATATTACCATGCACGATTGTGGGATTCTAACAAAGGCATTGAGGCATCATATCAAACACATCATATTTCGTTTTCCTAGAATATGTCAAAAGATTTGTAAAGAAGAGTGTGGGCATAGAATAAAAGAAATAGATCATTTGTAATTTGAAAGATGGAGTTAGGCTGTAAATTCGCAGATGGAACTTTAGAATTTGGCAGATGGAGGTAGGAAGGCTCTCTTCGGTGTGGGCTGGTAGCAGTAAGAGGTTGTGTGCGCATCTCCAAAGGAGCTGTAATATCCAGGTTGTTCCAACATTTGACAAGCGCTCTTGAATTTTTCTCTATACATAATCAGATATTGATCAAATCACAGTTACAAATGTGCTGTTTTACCATGAAACCCACAAACCCTGTGCAGAAAATTGATACTCAGTTTTGCTGTTCGCCCTATGTGGGAAGGGTATGCCCAGACGTGAGTCCTGGGCTCACTACGCCACTGGAGTCAAGCTATCCCGGCTGAAGAGGGGTGAAACCCCGAAACCGTTCCTAGGATGCTTGTTTCCAGTCCAGGGAGGACCTGGCTTGGCAGTTCGGGCTGGACTGTTCCCATGAGGCACAGGGTCAAGACTGATTTGCATATCGCCAGGTCTGAACTGGGGTGGCGTGGTGAGCAAAATAACGATGGATTAAACCCAGATCTGTGACTGGGGGTGAATGTTTTGCCCATGTGCAACATTCCGTCGATCATCTTGTGTGAAAATTGATACTCAAACACCAGAACAACACAGGTTTGAGTGCTAGGAATAGTTGTAGATGACTATTGACAACCACGAATGAACTCTTGGTAATGAGCCATGGCAGGGAATGCAGGCCCCTGTTAACATGTCTGTAGCAAATGAAAACAAGACACATGAATTAATCAGGACAATGTTATCCTTAAAGATTCAATAACCCAAACCGCACCAAACCACAACTCACACCATGGGCAACATGTCACTGTGCCTACCCTATTACCAAACAAATGAGCAACGACAGGGTCTGGCTGGAGTGGGCACCCACAAATAACCCTTTCTCAGTTTGTGACTGGTGCTTATTAAATACAAATAGCAACTACCCAACCACAAAGTCTGTCTCTAGTACCTCCCAAGTACAAACATCAATCAGCCAATAACATACATTTGTCTCATGTGCTTACCAAATACAAACAACTCTTTTTGCTGTAATAGTGTATGCGGTTGTACTTACCAAGTACAAATATACTTCCCCTCCATCGTGCAGCTGTAGCTGGTGATTAGGAAGCACAAATAAGCCTCACTTCTATCACAGCAGTTGTTGCTTGTGCTTAGCAAGCACAAACAGCCCTCACCAGCAGTGCTTAATTTGTGAAGAAATAAGTGCCAGGGCCCTTAACAGGAGGCCACTGCAGCATGCGCCACGCATTGCCCTGCCAGCACTGCCAATGCCAGTACCAGCACAACTTCTAAGCATTGCACTCCTCCAATTGTGATAATTCAGACAATTCCAGACCCCTAAAGCTATTAGACTGGCTTGGGAGGCAATTCATAGTAATTTTTAGGGTGTATTGGATTAACAAGCAACTGTTGTAGTGATCATCTCGAAATTAGAAACAGCGCCACCACGTGGCAGACAATCATTAGAGCCAGTGTTTACAATTAAGTGCCGGTGCCAAGCGCCAGAAACCACCAGCTCAAACTAAGCACAACTTACCACTAACATAGTACTGAGGGTGGTGCTTAGCAAGTACCAGCAAACCGTACCATTGCCAGGGTGCATGTGTTGAAATGTAAATGTTAAGCATTTGTTTTGCTTGCTTCTTACTCTATGTAAAGCTAGCATTCACAGCAATATTTTAAGTTGAGCCGCCATTTTGAACTGCGATTGAAACTCACCCTAGCTTGCCAAGAAATGTCTCCATTCGTTTATTTTTCCTTTTTCTTAAGGTTTAACGCTGTCTTTCACTGAGTACATTGTCCTCGTAAGCACATACCTTTCCCACTAGATAGAGGCCCTCTCCCACCAGCCCAGCTGCGGGCACAGGCAGGACGACCTTCAATTACAGATAGCGTGTACCCAGCCTTAGAGTTGAAATGTATCCTACTGTACCCCTTTGTTTTAGCTGTATGAGCCTTGAATTTTCAATTCTGGGTGGTGTCTTCATTGGTTTGAAATGTACTTACTGAATCTTTATGCTGGCTGAAGCCAGTCCCTCTGCAGCAATCCTCGGAGGCTGGTAGGACCGGACTCCACTCGAGTGAACTTTAATAAAATATCTTTGGTTTGTATTCTCTACTGTCTGACCAACTCTTCATTTGTGAGGAAGGCTGAGAGGTGGCTGCGAGTGACCCTAGTGACCCCAATCGGGGCACTTCCTTCACACGTGGTTGGAGTTAAGCAAGTACGAACACCTAAAACTAAAATAGTAAACTGCTTTCCAGAAGGGAAAAAAAACGGCTGAAGAAGCAAACAAAAAACATCAAACACTGGCGCTGTGTAAAGGAACTACAATTGCGCCTGAAAGCTTTAGATGGTAACCTGGGTCGCAAAACGAACCCAATGGTGGACCAACAACCAAAACCACTCAGGCCACAGAAACTCTACCCAATCTTTCAAAAGGCGAGGCTCACCGCCAGTCCAGGAAATGATCAGCCAACTACAGCACCTTTAGCACAGCTACTTACAAAACAGTGCCGCGGGGATGGCCCGGCTACCAAACGGCAGAAGCAAGCCCACCAGTAGCTCAAACTCCCTTCGCAAATTGACAGTAGAGGGGCAGGAGGGATATGTGCCTCCACCCAATATGGATAGCACCTCTGCCACAAATAAATAGTATAGGGCTGCGAGAGATCAATGCAGCCCAAACAGACAACAGAACAAATATAACAAACAGATACTGCCCAGAAACATATGCTGTTACTACAAGGCCAAGGGCCCACGCCCGAAGGGAATCGGAGAACAACATCATAGTGCTTACACCCGAATATACATTCCGCGGAGGTTTAGATTCATTAAATAGGGCTAATATTTTACAAATCCTCCAATAAATCGCAGAGTTAATACATCTCACAACAGAAGATCTAATCTGAATTCAATTTAAGGACCTGAGCAACAATATAATGAAAGAATCGACAATAGCAACGTGGAAAACCAGCACGATAGCCCAAATGATTATGACAGAAAAGGTCCAATTCGGGAAATGTGGGACCAATGTACATGAACCCGAAGAGGAAAAATATCCACACATGGTAACGGGCAGACCCAGCGATGGAAAAACACAGACACAGAGAAAGTCCCTTTTAAGAGGCGCAACCCAAGTTGCTAATCCTAAACCATTCTCCAATTTGAGGATACATTTCTCACCTACTTCTGCTGCAACAGGGCGCAAAATCACCGAAAGAGGAAAAGCCGAGCCGTACACATATGATCAGGATGGTGCAGTAACAACCCTCTCAGGTCGACAATCAAACTGCCCCTAGCACAAAGAGACTCAACTGGCCAGTGAGGAGAACAAACACGACCATAAAAGTAATTTCATGGAAGTGTACGGGCTGAAAACCACGCTACAGAACGGAGCTGCCTTTGAATTTTTACAGACAGGGGACCTGCTGTGTCTTCGAGAAACCTGGCTACTCGCCCCATCGGTAATACCAGGATTCAAGGAATTTCCACACCCAGCAAAAAAACATAATGTATTCAGAAGGCCACCAGGGGGCCTATCCATATACGCAAGCTTGGGTGCTACCATAACATCAGCAAAATCCCCAATAAGCACGGACATGGCCCAAGCCTTACACCTGCAAGGCCTGAAACTGAAGGGATCCCCAATAAAGATCCTACTCTTGAATGTTTACTTCAATTGCAAAAATAGCCTGAGAGGTGGCAAGATGAGGGAACTGGCCAACACACTTGAAGAACTGTTCAGCAACTACCCGTATTGTGGGATAATAATGGTCGGCGACTTCAATACTCACAACCTGGGAACTGAAACAGATGCCCTACCACTTAGGGACCGCACTGGTAATCTGTTTAGCACATTTCTAAACACTTACAGGTTAAGGTCTGTACAAGAGGCACAAGACGCCAGTTTCGCTACGTTTAAAGATACCCAGGAAAAACCCAAATCAACTATTGATCACACTTTTATGAGCATTGCCTTCAAGAAACAAGTGGTAGAATTTCTAAAACCAGTACAGTAGACCAGTGATACCCTCCCACTGGTCACAGCTATTTCTCTGCAAACGGTTGGCCTTAAGCACATTATTCCCCTGGACGCATCTAATGGGGAGGAAATGCACACGCTCCTAAGACAACTAAAGTGGAATAAAATCGATACATCTAGGCTGGCAGCCTGGAAAACAATTGACCAATACTCAACATCAACTACATTGAGGGGAATATACCCGTGAAATGGTAAAAATTGATGCCGGAGCTGTACCACCTTTTGCTAGGCACAAAACCAAACCATCGGTCAGAATCCAAAGAAAGGGTCTGCTGCCAACCTCAGTCAAGGTGTAAAAAAAATACAACTAAGCAAGAAGGCACTGAGACAAGCCAACCATAACTACAAATGTGCGAGAGATGAAACAGGACTCCAAAAACAGCTGACAGCCAGGAACTCACACAGAAGAAACATATGGAACTGCAAAAAGCAACAAGAAGATTCCCAATTGCTGCACATTCACAGTTTTTTAATCCCATGTAGACAAGTGGTATTTTGGCTATACATCAGCACACTGTCCGGGCACAGCCACGACCGCGGAAATGGAGTTCCAAGTCATACATGGATCAACCATGTGAAAAAACTGTACTGCAAGTCTTCTTACAATACGCTTTCAGACTATCAACGATCAATTACAAGCACCAGCCCGCACAATGTCACAGGCAACAAAATCGGGGCAAATCAAAAAATCACGGCAGAAGCAGACAAACCTCTTGATATGTGCAACGGTGTGCTAATAATATAAAAGAAAATCAGAAGCAACGGAGCCCCGGGGCCCAATGACCTACCTGGACACCTATTTAAAGAGGACCACGTATTCTGGGCAACTATACTCACCCCGTTATACCAGTTCTGTATGATTAACTCAACAATCCCTGAAGCCTGGAAAGGCTCCCTACTGCAACCAATCCATAAAAAAGGCGAAACTGGAGATCCAACCAACTACAGGATGATAGCCCTCCTGGATATCGAGGCAAAGGCATACGCTAGTCTCCTCTTACAAGATCTACATAACTGGGCTAATAAGGATGGAATACTCCAAGTCTATCAATCTGACATCAGGGCAGGTGCATCAACATTGGATAACATTCTAGCCCTAGCCTACCTGGTAGAACAGTCCACCCAGGAAAAACAGCCCCCCTTTTTGCATGCTTCTCCACGGCGTTCAACTGTGTCAATAGGAATTTACTCTGGCACAAACTACAAAACTGGGGGAACCCAACCAGGCTGCTGCACGCCATCATTGCCCTTTACACCAGAACCTGGGTACGCATCAAACTAACCAGGAACACAGCAACAAAGAAGGTGTACACGGATCGAGGGCTGAAACAAGACTGCGTATTGGCGCCTTTACCTTTTAACCTATAAACTGCAGACCTTGGCAAATCAAGATCAAAAGCCAACCTGTTAGCACCCAAAATTGGGCTGACCAGACTGTTCTGAATGCAGTACGCGGATGACATGGTCTCAATGGAGCACACGAAGATGGGCATGCAAAGACCACTGGATGCATTAAGTACCTACAATGATAAAAATTGACTGAAAGTAAAGGCTAGTAAAACAAAGGTAATTATCTTTGGAAAATATGTTAACAAACTCAATTATCTATGGAAAATGGGTAACCTGAAAATAACTACAACAACTAAGTATAACTCTCTGGGGTTGTGATCATGAGCAATGGCAAGCCGACAGCACATAATGCATCCATAGAATCAAAAGCCAAGGCGGTGAAGTACACCCTCTGCAAACTCAACTCCAAACTGCGCAGCCTGACAACCGAGCCAATCCGAAAGGTTATAAAAGCCAAGTTACCTTCCTCAATTTCTTATGGGCAACTAGTCTTTCCTGGAGCACTAATTAACACCATTGGGTCTGCCAAATGCCAAGAATTTAAACAGGTTTTCCAGATACCTGCTCATGCCAGGAATGCTTTATTACGGCTGAAATTCGGACTAAGCAAACAATCCTACAAACACTGGGCGCCGATCATCCGTTACTATCGGGGGACAGGTGCAGCCCCCTCAAACACAATGAAAGCAACCCTGAAAGAAATGTTCACAAAAGGCAAAAATCCTTTGGCATATGAATAATCTACTGCCCTCACTGAACTGCACCTTGACTTGTCCAACTGGGGGGATTTATTCATCAACCAGGAATTTTAAAAACCATATTAAGAAAAAGAGTAAGACTATTATCCAAGCGAGATGACCTGGGGTTAGAGAGTCCTCTAGTAGCAACATCAGGTTTTTAGCCAGCTCCTACAAAGACAAATTGAGGCAGCCATATCTTGAAACAGCTCTGAACAAATATATTCTAAACCAAATCTTGTCAGTCAGACTAATGGCCATGCCAATAAAAGACATGAATATTTGCTGGAAATCCCTAGAGGCGGCCATCTCTTGCAGATTGTGTCACCGGTATGAGGAGTCTTTGACTCACCTAGTTTATATTTGCCCTCAATTGAGTCTCGCACGTTGTACTTTATTAAAACCTTTGATTTTTTAAAATACCGCACCAGTACCTGCCAAGATGCAATTAAACTTCTTGTTAATTTAGAGATCCCCATGGAACTGGCCAGATTAGCAAAATTGGCACGTCAGCTTAAAGAATTTATAAGCAAAGATCGAGCCTTGGTCTAAGGGTAGATGACAGGCCCATATTAGCAAGCACATATCTAATTTTATGGATTGTTTTTTTAAGCCCTGTGTAACTGTTTGGAATGTAAATGAAATGATACAATGTTGTTTTAATCAATCACCGAAGAAGGCGCTTGGAAGTACACACCATGCACGGCCTTTTGTAACAACTTTTATTAATTGATACAATAAACGTATTCACTACTCACCATGTTTTGTTCTGATGAAGACCCTATAATTGAATAACAACCAGGGTTGAAACGTCGACCTATCCACAGTGTAGATTACACACTGGGGGGGAGGGGGCATAAGTGCTGAGTCAGCACCGACATCTTCCAATGGATTCTATTGTGCATCTGCAATGTTCACCCTGTCACAAAGCCACGATAAAGTGTTTAGCAAGTGCAAATGCAAGGGCAAGCCTCCTAGGGACTTTGTTACTGATGACACAGCAGAGACGGCCTTCACCAGATTGTTGAAATGTGTCATCAGTGCTCCCCAAGCACAAAAGCCTTTCCCCAGTTGCAGTGTTCATAAAGGGTGAGTGGTACTTACCAATTTCTTAGGGGCTTTGTATATTGCTGACCTGCAACACACAGTCATTTCCTGACAATATATGTCAGTTTTCAGAAACTGCTTGGGTACCTGGTCTATAATAAATATCCCCTGAGGCCAGTTCAGCTGTAATCTGTCTGCAGAAAAGGCTTCTGTTGCAGTTGAAGGACAGGCTCTTCAACATAGAAGAGTTGGAAGTTACCTAGTTAGGAGGTAAAATATCTATTCCTTGTTAGATGTTTATGGTACAACCACATTCTCATAGCTCCTTGCATTGATCTAGCCTCACTCCAGCTGGCATTAATTGCCAGGCGGATGCCATCAGCCAGACTCATTCGATACATCGTCACATTCTTATTTTATAGCAACCACAGTCAACATTCCACAACATGACTACCCAGCCCATGCATACAGAGCCATGTCAACACACTACAGCTTCCTCAACTTTCTCTTAAAACACATTGGTATTGTTGATGGAGAACACGCTCTAAATCCTTGACATCATAGCATAGCATCTGTTCCACACCAATCATACCCTTGATTGTCACTAACGTCTGGGACATACCAACATAAAACAACAGACTAACAACCAACATTACTGTTACTCAATAGCAATAATAAACTTTATTTGGCTCCAAGGAGCCATAAAAGTGAGAAATGCAGATATAGGGGATACATACTAAAACATACAATATACATATAAAACATTAAGAATTATCACAAAGTACCCTGAAGCTCAAGGACAGCATTCACTCTAAAAGCAAATAAGACCATAAATCAGCCAAAAACCTCTAAGAAGACTTACAGATTTGGGCTAAAAAGGTTCTGTCATGCTGTCTAAGGTATCAAAAGCTAATAGAAATTGATTTTTAAAAAACCCTAAAACATTAAAACAGATGAATACAGACTACTCACATAGTGAGAAAACCACCTGTGGGGGGTGAGTTTCTAACACAATTCCAACAAATGTCTCTCCCATCTTGAGTCGGGCACTTGACAACCACATTCAGCAGCACTTATGGAAACAAATGCATAGCTCTCTTGAGACAACATATGCCATTCACCTCCCACAAAAGCCAGTGGCTCATTGTACCTTCTTCCTGGGCTAATCAATGGATGTCCTACTCAAACGCCTTTCAAACACCCTGCAGGATATAAACACTGACTTGGCAAAACATCGCTTAAGAGGAATCATTTCTTCAAATTAAAATGTTAATTTGTATTGATGAAGTCTATGGCCTTATTAACCTTCATCTGTCTTTGATCAATGACTTTACCACTAAGGTTTCTTCCCCATGTCTTCCTAAAGATGATGTACTACTATTAAAACATCAATTGTTTCAGGAACAGTGATTTTAACATCCCTAAGTCCTACATAAAAGTCACTCTGTTCCTTTGTTAGTCATGCATTTGCTGACTCTTGAACTGTGAAGGAAAAGAAGCAAGCAAAAGGAACCCCTTCCAGTGACATACTCAAAACTGGTGATGATACTAAAGGAGTAGATACTTTTGTCCTAAAGATAGGGATTAGATTATCTGTCTGATACTCACTGGCCCTACACAACGGCGTCAAACACATCATTAGGCCTGATTCACAAAGGTATCCTACACCTTTCAGTGATTTCCTCTATTGAGTAAGTTTACTATTTTTTGATCATTCACAAAATCTGAGAGTAACGGTACTCCAAAATTGCAATTTACCTGTCTCCACCAAATTGAAGGGCCTGTGGACTATTCACAAACTGTAGGGACTATTCACAAAAGTAACTTACAGTCTTGAAGTGCCTGTGGACTATTCACAAACTGTAGGGACTATTCACAAAAGTAACTTACAGTCTTGAAGTGCCTGTGGACTATTCACAAACTGTAGGGACTATTCACAAAAGTAACTTACAGTCTTGAGTAATATACATGTGTAATTTACTCTTACACTTCTGACTAACTTTGAACGCAGATTTTGTGACTAGCCAAAAGCAGTAATCTAACAGCCCCACTTAATGGCCCCTGAGATCTAAGGCCAGTGCCAGGGGTGAGTAGGACGAGAGAGAGAGTATAGAATTGCATACCACCCTAATCTAAAAACGTACATGTTGCTCAGTAGTCCCACTAGAGAATTAACACAGATGAGAAACCTTACTTATGAGAAAATTTCTAATCCAGTTCAGAGGGATCCAGCCTTAAGCATCTGACCAATAGGACTTGTGGATATCTGCCAATCGCTATTCATCATGAATGATAAAACGTTTTAGAGGCCTTTTGCCAGCTACGTGAAGATTGTCCCTTGCTGGGAAGACAACCACGCCTTCAAAGAACAAAAGAAAGGGGCGTAAACCTGTGCCACAATTCATCTTATAGAAAAAAACATAAAATAAAGTATTTTAAGGTACCTCTGTTGCAACAAGCCAAGGGTCTAGCTATTTTTCAGCTGATTAGCCAACAAATTCGTAGTCATGCTGATCATTTATGTCCCTCCAAAGTTAGAAGAGGATTGGTCCCCTGGAACACCCGCCACACACACTGTGTGTCCATTATCAATGAGGATTGCATCATTACTCCCAAGGGGCAGCATTCATTACACAGTCACCATTGCAACTAGTGCATCAGCTAAAAAGGCTGCGGTAGATGCAAGAAAACGTGTCAAACATCCACCGGACAACTAGCACTGTGAGCACTACCTGCCCCAACCAATAGCGCACATTTTTCTAATACATAATTTATTAAATAATTTTTTGATGGTTTTACCCTAGCATTCCCCTGAAGACCCCTCTAAAAACATTGAGCGAAGAACATACAGCAATGCACCTTCTTACTCACAGGTAAGAGCATTGAGACGGGGACATACCTGCTTTATGAGAGCTTTGGTTGGTATACTCTTCATCAAGAGTGGATCCAACATATATTAAGGATCTTTTAGATACACATTTAAATATTCTTATTTTTAATCTTCCTCTAGGAGTCTTTGCCTCCTGTCTACAAATATGATCCTCTTCTAAGAGACAATCACATGGAGTACCGTATACCATGCAAACGATTCCACCATTAAGTGATATCTACCTTTGCATTCCATTCAATGTACGGGAAACAGATACACCTGGGTAGGCAATATAAAACTAAATATGAGAGGGGAGCGCACAATATGAAGGCAAGAGTTAGCATAACATTATCCACTCAATTGCATAATAATTCTTGTAGTGGAATGGTAGGTATGATCAAATGTTTATGCTTGATTGTCCTTTGCATATTTACTGCATTTCAGACTATTTGGCTTCATTGTCCAGCCAGACTATGAGCATAAAAATAAGCTATTGTGTCTGTCTGGCTATAAAGCAGTAGAAGCTAAGGACTGCAAGAACTCTTTACCTGGTATGAATTATTATTATTATTAATACATTTTATAGAGCGCGTAGTCACCCGTGAGTATCCCAGCGCTAGGAACAGTAAACCCGAGGGGAGTGAGGGCAGCGAGGGGGTGTGGAAGGGATTTATGGAAATAGAAGGGTTTTCAGACGCTTTCTGAAACGTAGATAGTTGGGTTCTGAATTAATATTGAAAGAGGTTGATCAGAGAAGATTGATGTGGGAATAATCTTGCAAAATTGTTGCAAGTGCTGTAGGAAAGAAAAATCTGAAGTCAGAACCAACACAAGACTTTGATTTCCAGTCTCAAACATAGATTACAAAATATGGAGTGCAGAGATCTGATTAAAGTGAGTTTTACCTAGGGTGGGCGGAACTTGCAGAGTTTCACTCCATGGAATTCCACGGAGTTAGATAAAAACTCGGCGAGATTCGGCGGAGCTCTGCGAGCGGGCAGAATTTGACACGTTGCACTGCTCGTGCTGATTTTTAGCAGCAGGAGATTGTTCCATGCTGGAAAATCAGCATGAATGACAGCACGCCAGGGGGCGCTGCTGCTTTCTGCAGCTCGAGTAGATTTCTCAACACGAACAGTCGCGACCGGGAGGCTTTTTAGTGCCTGAAAATCATGCTAGGAGAAGCAAATTTTCAATCAAGATCACCAACTTAACATTGGCGAGCCACATGAGAGAAAAAACTCCTCCACACAGCGGTTGGCAGAGTTTTGCCGTAACTGCGCACTCCAAGTGGAGCAGAATTTTTTGCCCAGCCCTAGTGTTTACTAGACAGTGTTTACCCCAGGGATTCACATGTTAGGGTCAAAGGGAGAAATCTAAGAGCAGTGACACAGAACTTAATATAACAAAAAGTGACATTTGGAAGCACTTTAGGCATGGATTTATAGCCACTAAAATTTTCAAGAGTCTGCCGCCTCTACGGGCAATTGCAAGATACATAGTTGGGTTTTAGCGAATATTGGCCCTCAGTGGTGAAGTGCAATTTAGGTACTTGGTGTAAGAGATTGCCACAAACATCCAGGGAATTATGGATTAACTCTAAGCAACCTACTCCCAGTGAATGAAGACTTGATCACAGATTAAATCTGGATAGCAGCTGATAAATGAAACCACAGACTTCAAAAAGAGTCACAAAGAGTAGTGAACATTATCCTGACTTTGGAAGTGTGCATGAACTTTTGGAACTAAGCATCACCCATATAGACTCAGCAATATCAAATGTCTTAATCAAAACATAACCCAGGGATCAGATGGCCAAACTCACCTCTAAGGCCTTTATTACCAGTGGACCATTAATGGATCTGGTAATAATAGACCTTTGGGTTCTTCATGCTACAGGAATCTCCCCATGCTACACTTCCCACTACACAGCATTCTCCATGCTGCACACCATCCTTCATGCTGCACAACTTTCTCCATGCTACGTGGTATTCTCCATGCTGCACAACATTCTCCATGCTACATGGTATTTCCGATGCAACACAGCCTTCTCCAGCCCAAACGGTGTTCTCCACACTGTACGACGCTCTCCATGATACTCTGATTTCTCCCGCCACACGGCATTCTCATGGCCGCTCTGTAATATGGTGGGTAATAAAACAGGGCGCTAAGAAGATTATGCACCCATTGTAGCAACGGAGAGGAAGCGGGAGGAGGTCCACTGGTAAGAAACGCTCAGTTCAATCTGGCTTCTGTGCGGCTCACTGCTCAGTCGTGGGGTTTGTGGCCAATTACTCCGCACAGAATGGCCAGGCTTATTTAAATCTTGAAGGCACTCCGGGCATGATTCACAAAGGGCCTCTGCACTCGTGGCGGAAGCCTCGCAGTCATGGCGGGGGCCTGCACTCGTTGTGGGACCTCCATATTGCAATTTCTCATTGTGGAGGTCCTGCCCCGAGTGCGGGCCCCCCGCCAGGACTGCGGGCCTCCACCACGAGTGCAGAGGCCCTTTGTGAATCAGGTCCTAAGTAATCAAGTATGAGGGACAGTACTTGGGGTATTTCTGCTGGTGGAGGTGCACTTAGTTCAGATACCATAAGCCACATAGCTATAAGGTGACGGACCAATTTGTTTGCACTTCACTTTTTTCTCTGCTGCTTTATCAGGCTGGTTGTGCACAATACTCCAGCACCTGTCACCTTTTTGTGCCTCTAATCACAGGTTCTCTCAACGATTTAAACAAATGGAGGTGCACTAAACACCATGAAAAGAGTCCAAAATATTTTTTTTCTTCTCGTCTTTTGTATTTCAGATTCGATACTATTGCACAAAGACAGCCAACGCGTTTCGTTCCTCAAAACACAAAAGTTCTTGGAACTTCATCAGGGCTCAATAGTGATAGAGAAATCTGTATCTCTCGTACGGTAATTCAAAAACTGTCAAATTCGTCTCTGGATGATGTAGGATAACAATCCTGAGCTAACTAGTCATTCTTTTGTTCAAATTGATAGAAGTTTAAAATTGATGATAATAGACGATCATGAATAGAACAACCTTTAGTATGTAGCCAGAATGGGAAGCAATTAATCCCTACAATTAATCCCGATACAGAACTTGTTCCAAAGATCATGGTTGGTTTAGAGTATCAAGGAGAAAGACCACCTCGGTAAGTTGTCACGTCTCCTCAAACCGACACCGAAAGAAGTCACCATCTTGTCATGGATCCAAGGGGGGCACCGGCAATGGGGTGAAGGTCAATCTAGGGGTGAAAAGGGCCGTGCAAGACAAGTGGTAGTGATGAACAAAGTCAGCAAAAGGCCGGTCAAGTGGTGAGCACATTACCAATGCCTTAATTTAGTGAATGTAGTAGAAGCACAGCCATTTTGGGACGGGGCATAACAGGGAAGTAAAGAGCATGTTGAAGAGATGGCCCTGAGAGAGGCAAATGGGAGTGGAGAATTGGATATCAGTGTATACATCAAATCCACAGGGAGAGAAGAATGGACTGCTAGGATAATGAACAGAAGGACAGGGAGAGATGCCCCCAGGAAAGTGAGATAATGTTACAAGGTACGATGTGGCCTCTGCAGCTGCGCCACCCTCATGGCCTCTGCAGCTGTGCCACCCTCATACCATTTCATAGGGATTATGAAAGTGAGCAGCGGAGGGACATGGCCTAAATGGAAAGAGCAGGGGCAATATGATTTGTAGAGAAAAGGATGGGAGTTCTGATTGTGAGGGGGCAGCTCTGTTAATGAGTAGTTTTAGGGAGGAGTTTTGAATATGCCATACAAGGCTGATAGGTGGGGGACAAAAGTAACACTATTTAGGAAGGGAGGGTTCTGTAAACCTGGGCGTAATTTCAATCACGCCGGAGTAATCGGTGTAATTTTGGTAATTTCTTGTTACTCATTGACGCGGAATTACTAACAATAATGTGATTGTGCTTGCTCACATAATTAAGAGTAACTTGGGGGAAAATCCTACCCCAAGTGCAAACCTAGTGAGCTTGATGCTGTTTATGTTCTGTTGCATTTATTTCCATTTTCTAGGCACAAAATGCAAAATGGTGATGGGGTTCATTTTACGCTAAGAAACTATCTGTAAATTCAGATTTACTCTTCTCGCGTAGTTCCACATAATCTTGCGGAGTATGGGGTTAATTCCACGTGACTGTGCATATACGGAATTAGACGTGTTATGCCCAGCGCTAGTTTTCTGGTAGCTTTTTTAATTACCTGCAGAACCAAATTAGATTCAAGTATGTTAAAAGGGTGTTCATTTTTTGGGGGGCCTGAGATGAACAAAATGAGTTGGAATATACATCTACACTGGTCCTTAGTGTGGGTGGACTCACCGGGAGAATGGAATGTCCAGGTGATGAAATGACCGGCAAACTAGTACGCAGCTCTGGTCCAATGAGCAGCAAGCTTCCAATGAGCGGCAAGCGTCCAATGAGCGGCAAGCTTCCAATGAGTGTCAAGCTTCCAATGAGTGGCAAGCTTCCAATGAGTGGCAAGCTTCCAATGAGTGGCAAGCTTGCTGGAGGACTCTTAGGTCCAGATCAGGAAATAACTGCTAAGTCAGTAGGCAGCGCTGCTCCAGTGTGTAACAGCCTGGCTGAGAACTGGTAGAACAAAAAGGCCATTAGGTCAGTAGAAAGTAGGAAGTAATGACTAGGAGACCAGAGAGGGGACCAGGAGGTGCAAAGAATGTCAAAGGTTCCTCAGACTGGAGATGATGGACGTAAGAGTGTTGCGACCATACTCAGAGACACCGGAATAATTCTCTCCCGTGGCTGCGGCAATTTTTGCACAATTATGTATTTGCCACATTTGCACTTATTTTGTCATCTGCTGCATAATCTACATATTTCAACAAAATACTATTTTGTTTCTAGCTCAAGCGGATGAAAAGTTACTAAAATGTGAGCAACCTGTGTTGCGCAAAGTGGATGGCTCTATGCAAAGTTTGACTGGTCGTCTTCCAGTTGCTTATTACTGTATTTGCATATTAAACTGGTACTGAGGAGATTAACTCTTGCTCCGACAGTGTTAACATGTGAAATAATGACACAATTATGAAAACTATCAGACGTTGTGCCACATTAGGTCGCATAATTTGCCTTTTCTTTCCGCATAATTTAGTCAACCTGCTGCATATGTTGGTCCTACTTTACCACATAATTCCAGGGGGTCTTGCCCAAACTTTCCCGAGACCTCTCATCTCAACTGTCTTCCCATAATCTGAGTACCATGAGGTTCCCATTCACAACTGGAGTTTCATTTTTCCTCACACACTTCTTTACTCCGCGTTTATTGACACGTCTCTTTGTTACACCTCTCACAGTGCTATTCTTTCATGCTGTGCCTGTTTCCTACTCGTTTACTGACACATTGGCCTGTTACATCTCTCCGTGCTTGCTTATTGTATGCTGTGCCTAAAAGCTAGGCGCCAGCACTTTTGGCGCATTACAGATCATAAGGGATCACAAGACACTCACACTTGGTTATTGCTCTGTTGCAGGTGTTAAGGATGAAGCATGGCTTCGTTGACAGGCTGAGGAGGAGGCCGTTCGAAAGAGTCTCACATTGGAGGAAACAAAGGGTCATATTTACAAGAGTGTATCGCCACCAGAAGGTCACTTTTTGTGATGTTCTAGTGGCGATGAGCCCTTCGCCTTATTTGCAGCCACTTAATGTGGCTTAATACCACCTTGTGACTAAAGGCCCCTTTCACGCAGCATTTAACGTGAAAGGGGTGGGCAATGGGTGTTGCTGTGGGCGTTCCGCCGCAACACTCATTGCTTTTTTATGCTGCCCCCTATTTACAAGGGTGGCGTAAATATGGGGCAGCGCCAAACATAAGACCAGGGAAAACCTGTTCTTAAGCTGTCAAAATGAGGAGAAATTATTAATGTATCTCATTTTTTGCTGTTTCTATGTGTGCTGCACTATGCAGCTCACATAGAAACAGGAAAACACCTCCATTGATTGCTCATGTGCAGGAAGGTGTCCCTTGCTACAACTAAAAAATCATTAAAAAATTACGAATGGCAACTTTTCTGTGTGCTGCACAATCCAGCACATACAGGAGGTGCAAATCGCCATTACTGATTGCTTATGTGCAGGATTGGACACCTTCCTGTACATGAAGAATTATTCCCCGCAATGCAGGCACCCTATAGTGCAAGGGGGACTGCGTTGGCGCTAGGCAGCTAAATTTAGCACAAGGGGAAACGCACGGGTGCGCCACATTCATGTAAATACGGCACATCCCTGCGTTTGGAAATTGTCGGGGCGCAGCGTTAGCAATCTTGGCTTACGCCGCCCTCTGACAGTTTCCAGCGCCAAGACACCCCAGGGTATTTGCGCGCTCTATAAATTGCTAAACTAAACTAAACTAAACTTGCCTATATGCCCCAAAATGTTGTCTCTCGTTGTCTTGGCGCTGAACGCGGTACCAATCCTGGTGCTAACAATTAGCACACACACAGCACACCGTTCTGGCACATGCACACCCCAATAAACATAAATCAGAGACCTGTCAGAAGGGCAGGCCCGTCTGCTGACAACCAGGCAGAGGGAGGACTGAAGCTATTCTCGCCTTTAGATTACTTGCCTCAGCTCATTGCTTTCAATTATTACATTCTGTTTTTTGCAATATTCATGCACTAAGACAAAACCATTTAGCAGTATTTAGTATTACATTCACAGTACAGTCTCTGAAAAAAACTCAGGGCCTGTTTTCCATAATTGAAGCTGTTTTCCTTGGTACTGAAATTGGTGCAAGCCCTCTGACAATTGTTGAAAGTAGCAGACTAGAACAAGTAATGCTAAATGCCTCCAGCTCTGTCACACAACGGTATACTTAAAAAAATGCTGAATTTAATTATCAGCAACAGATCCAAAGGTGAAGGTTCAGCTCAGATAGGGTGACCAGATCTTGAGAACTAAAAACCAGGACATTTAGTAAAAATAGAAGAAGGACTGCAATGTTACATCAACAGTGCTGTGCAAAAAGACAACTCTTATCAACATGGGAACACAGAAGAAGCCCTAAGTAATATAAATAAAATGTAATTTCTAAAACCAGCGTAATATCTGTTGATTAAATGTGTTCCTTTTAACAGCTGCTAACTAGCACAGCTTCAGAACACCCAATAAGTGTTTCTCACTGGTTTCATCAACCGCCTCTAAAAACCGGGACATGAACCAAAATTGTCGAAGTCTACCGGGATAGCTGGTGAAAACCCGGGACTGTCCGGGCAAATCCGGGCCACCTGGTCACCCTAACCTCAAAGGTTATAATAGTTTAATCCCCCTCCCAAAGAAAAGTGTTTACAAGTACAACAGGTGGTCAGAAACAAAATAGAGGGGCAGTGGTTCTAGGGTAAGTACAGAGAACTCATAAAAAACCGGAGGGCAAAATAAAAGGGAGCCGTGGCGTGAGATAGATAATTCTACCTAGTGGGAGTTACAGATAGGGTAAAGTGCCCTTGTTGAGCGTTATAATAATTTCATACGTCACAAAGGAATTGCATGGGCAAATAGAATCCGAAGGCCAAGTTCTTTTATACAGTCATAAAACTCTGAGGTGACTTGCAATAGCCTTTTAACATTTGGCGGATGTATTTTATTCCTTATAATGCCTGGTCACACCATCACCCTTCCCACAAACCACTAAAATTCTCGGTGTTTTTCTTTTTCATATGAAAAAGATAATATAGTTGTAGAAATAAAGAATAAAAGTGAAATCTCTAGTAGAAAAATTCAACACACCAAAAATAGTGAATAATTTGTTGCAAAAAGATATTAGAATCGGTCTAATATAAATCAGATTTTAAAAGGGCTGAAGATCATAATGTGGTGAAGCATACAAAGAAATTCTATCTTTCCCGTAATGTCTTATGGAAAAAATAAAGATGTTGCAATAAAGAATTCCTTTGTGCTGTACACTGTTCATTTTAGAAAACTAGATCCTAAGAAGGAAAAGTCATTTATTGTTTTTCATCATTTAAACTGCAGCTGTCGTTATGCTTTGCAATCTGCTTTTCACCTTGCCATCTGACTCAGGCATAACATCACAACTTCTGTCCAAAAATTTTCAGGAACTCTAAAAATTAATGTTAATAAAGAGCTAGGGATTCCCCTATTTAGCCCATAACTTTCTTCGGTCGACCAGGTCAAAGCTCAAGTAGGGACGTCATATGCAAGAGATAAATGGACCCTTTAATGTCCAGCATATATTTCTGTAGAGTTCAGTAACAGAAGAGAAGCTCAAATGTTCATGTGAGCATATTTTTTGTCAACATGTGCACTGCCATGCAGTCATCTGTGATTGAGTCTTTTTTTCAGAATCCAATCTTTGTTATTCAGGATAATATGTTTTTCTTCTAATCCTGTTTCATTGGGGTCCAGGGGATAATACACAAATATTGTACCTGAGATCTCCTTCAGGGCAATCATCCTATAGTTTTGGGAGTTTTCTTTTTTTTCCTTCTAGTGTCTAGGGATTCCCTCTCATGATTGTGAAATAGCTCCCTTGGTTATAATACTTTTAAAAGCTGGTTCCAGTAACAATGCCAAAGGCTGGGATTTTGGTGTTTAGGATGATATACTATCTGGTTCTTGAACTTTTCCTTGATTCTAAAGGTCCCTCTATCTGAATACTAGTTGATGAAGTAGGACAATCTTCTAACTCATTTACATACCACCCCCCCCCCCACTTGACCATACACCATGGAATCGTTTTGTACTTCAATCCGTTTCATTGCTTCATTTTCTGTTGGAGTTTATTTGAAGCTGTGTAGTTTACTAATATAACTTATCCAGGTTTTTCCTTTTATAGATATGGTTATTAAATGTTTTCCAGCACCCATGGTCTTGCCTACTAAACCTCAAAAATAGTTCATAATTTTTAAGATTTAATACCATTGCTGGCTTTAGTCAAAGTTGTTTCTTTTTCTTACATTTGCATTGCTTCACCCCTTTGCAAAAGTCCTCCTGTATTTCTTAATTACGCTCTTCCTTTCATCGCATGGTAGTTTAAATGTTTCCCTTAGGTGCGTATTTAAGTTTTCTCCTAGCCCTCGGTCAGTGGTGGTGAAAGCTTTAATAGAAGGTTGTAAAAAGGAATGGAGGGAACAGTAAAAGAATGGATTGATGGCAGAGTGAAAATATGATAGGGAGAAAGGAAGAATACATGGAAGAGTGAAAAGATGGATGGTGGAGCAAAATGATCGATAGATGAAGAGCGATTTAATAGAGTGATGGAAGAATGGAAGACGGGTGAAAGACTGAAGGTAGGGAGAGTGAAAAGGTGGATGCTGAAAGGATGGATGGATTTTCCGATATATTGATTGGTGTATTCGTGAGAAGATGGATCTATATATGAAAGGGTTATCGGACACCTGGGTGGAAGAAGCTTTTGTTTCATGGGTTAGTGGAAAGTTGGGTTTTGTGTGATTAGAGGTATGGTTAAAGTGGCGGGTATTTTAATTTCCTAGCTACTTCCTTGACCATTGTAGTTCCATGATTTCCCAATTACTACAATATGTTTATTCATCAGTACACGTGTTTATTAGAGCCTTTTATCTTCTTCTTTTAATTAAATCATTATAAACAGAAAGGGTCTCTTCTGTATCAATGGAGTTGATCACAAAAATTAGACAGACCCATTGACGGTAGCAGTACACATGTTGCGTTTTGTCGAACGTATCCATTATTCCTTCATTATTTGCAAATTGTCCAATTCAGCAGATAACATCTTATTTTTATATCGAGGTTGATCGCCATTTTATTTGCACGATGATCCCTGCCACAAATTTCACTATTTTGTGTATCTTTTATATAAGAGAAAGAATAGAATATTTTAATTACTTAGTCAATCAAGGAGGCCTTGCTCTTAGCATCAAATGTGTCCATTGCTGGTTGGTCTTGCATTATTCTACTATCGACTACTATGAGGTTAAATTCTTATACAATGTCAGCCAAATTATGTGTAATCTGTCTCTGTTGCGGCGTGACCTGAAGCCAGGTTGGTAGCCATGCAGGAAATGGTTGGTGTTGACATGATTGAGGAGTTTAACGTAGACTACTATTTTAGTGATCTTGCCAATGGAAGGTAGGTGGCCAGAAGGTTGACGAGGCCGTCAGGGTTTAGTGTGGATGTCATCAGGAGTGGAAGGGCAAGGCATGTCTTGAGAGTTTCTGGGAGGATGCCTTGAGTGAGGGGCATGTGAACAATGGTGAGTAGGGGGTAGTAGAACTTTCCCAGAAACACCTTTGCCTGTGACATAGTAGGACAAAGTGATCAAGCTGCCTCACTCCCATAGTTTCAGAGTTACAAGTGACTGTCAGTACTAGAATTGGTCAACATGATATATTAGCTGATGTCATTACATTAATGTGGATCTGCATTATGCTTCTGAAGGACTTCTTCTCAGGATTACTAAATTCTGTTGGCTTCTGAACTTAGATGGACCCATCCTGTCCCTAACCCCTACTTTCCAAAAACAATGAGCATGTCCAATTGGACATAGTGAGCAGACTTGTCCATTGTTACCTGGGTGGGGGTTACTTTGAGTGTTACTAGGATTGGTGCTTACATAAAGTGAGATGGAAACCTTAGAGCACCACCCAGTGGTGATACCAAATAACTGCAAAACGCCTGAAAAAGCTATTTTTATTGGAGAATCCTCCAGAGGGAATATAGCTTTCTGCCTGGAGCGCAGGAAATGATTGCATGCTTCTAACCAACCATTGTTTGAAACTACAGTTTGTTAAGTGTACTCTGTATTCGCAACCCATCACACAAAACTTTGCATTGAGCTGTGCGAGACACGCCAAGATGAAAGAGGGTGGGCGGTGATAGGTGCCTTTTGAAATGGCAGACTAAGTAGTGTCAGACACCTCAGGAAGGAAGTTACTTATATGGCACCACACTGGCACACTACCTATCATCACCTCGAACTATGTGGTACCACACACCACGTCTGCAAAGCATCCCTCCCTGCGACTGCCTGCAGCCTGGAAACACCCACTACAAACGTGGATGCCTCTGGCAGTACCCCAGCACACAATCAGAGCTGCCATGCAGACTAAGCGTTGTCTCAACACTACCTAACACAAAATATTGTTGTACAGATGGTATCTCAAGCTTGAGACATTCCTGTTGAAATAAGTCTACTCTAGGAGGAAGCCCAATGCTCCTTTAAGGTAAGTCCATGCTAAATCTAGAGGTCGGTTATCACTGAAAGCTTGAGTCAGGCTTTAGCCAGATTACTGGCTCTGGCTCAACTCGAGGTCTTCTTGGGCCACCAACACCAACACACACCTTGCTTTTATGTGGTTTCTGCATGCCACCATGCTCCAACATCGTCCATTGAGAAATAAAGATAAAGCCAGGGGCGTAAACACAGGCCCCCCACTGGATAAAGCACTAACTGTTGCAGTATGTGTCACAAGAAAACCAGTGTTAAATCTCAGCTGCCCTGTTCGCAAACTGTATGACCGTAGGCAAATATTTAAGCATCCTATTTGTTTATCACCACATATGAGAGAAACTTCAGATATGTGAGTTCAGGATGTGCGCTGATCAAAAATCATGTGTTTTATTTAATAGGCTACAATGTTGCTCCATTTATAGTAAGAATCTGGCTCACTTTTAGGGTATACACGATAACTGTCTTGCTTCTTAGTTTACTAATGCAATTGTAGCTTGGACGGGGGTGTGGTGGGGTGGGCAGGAGTGTTACCAAGTACATGTCTAAAAACTATCATTTTTAATAAATCCTGCGAAATGCAGTGATATAATCTGATGTACAAAGGTGAAACTTCTCCCTCCGTTAAATAAATATGATTCTTTGAATTTTGAAGAGACTTTATCATACTTTTACTTGATGTGTGTTGCATGATTTATTTGCAAAACATTTCCAGGGTTCGTCTTGTGCTTTTTTGGCCAAGCTAAACCCTTGGCGTGCCCATCTCTAGCTAAATTAAGTACCAAAATATAAGGCATTTGGTTGTGTTACGGTAAAAGCAGTGGTGGCTTCTAATTCAAGCAGGAGGGGGATGTGACAGCCATACATGAGGACACATATACTCACCCTTCTACATTCACACCCCCATTCATCCATAAACATGCCCATGTGCGCCTACTATTCCAAAGCACACATACAAACAGACACACACCCATGTACAGCTTGCACTCAAAAATTCACATACATTCATACACACACGCACACATACACCAAACAAAAATAAAAACTTAACACCTGCTGCGGTGAACTCGGGTGGCAAACCTTCAAGGCTCCATGTAGATTGAGACTTCCGTGGCCTCCTCTCATTGGCTGTCAGCCAATGAGAGGAGGCCACAGTTTCTTACTCGTCATAGAGTCGGATGCAGTCAGTGAGTCAGCCGACCCCACTCCACTCCATGACAACGTGCCACTGATTGACTCTCGGCCCTGGGCATTTCATGGATTATAACTGAAGCAAATGTTTCAAAGAAAGAGAGAGGGACCCAAAAACCAAAGGAGAAGGGTACCAGGAGTTTATGGATTCACGGAGGCGTATACCCCGTGGTGTTTTTCGGCCAAACTCAGATCCTGTAACTGGACAGTTTTTTCTTTTGCAAGGGGCTCGAGCTAAGGGATGTGATATTATAGACCGACTAAAAAAAAGTTTAAGATTGGGATATCTCCATATCATCCGGGTGACCAGGCTGCAAGACAGTGCCGGTTCTAGGTATCTGTGATCCAATGATTTGAGAAAAAGGACGCTGCACTAAAAGCTTGAACTCTACATTATTTGTGTGAGGTATTGGAATTATCGACACCTATTACCATTTGGCTGGTTGTATTTGGAGGCAAATTACGCCCAGATTAAAATAAATGACACATCCGTCAAGAATTTTATATTGATATTGGGAATTATATATGTTCTTTCCTGAAGAAGGTGATGGCCATAAACTAGTGCCCACCGAAACGCGTTGATGCACTGAGAAGAAAAGTCTACTCTAAATCTATGTGGACAATTGTATTAGATATGATTCATGAAATAATGTTCTAGATGATTACAATTGATTTGTTGTTGATTTAGTAGCACTTTTCTGTGATCTGGAATCATTTTTCCTACTTGGCTTCCCAATTCTTTCCAGTATTAATTTTTTTAAAGGGTGGTTAGGTTTTTGCCATTTTAAGGTCTTTATTGTTTTTTATTGCTATATGTCATATGTAGTTCAGAAAGGGACTATATATTTTTAAACAGAAAATGTGTATGTTCAGTTTATTGATGTACACTTTTATTCATAGATACCTGCATATTTGCTATTGAATAAATTTGTATTTTTTATATTAGAATTATCTTTTGATTACACTGTTTTCTTGTCCATTGTCATCATACTGGGGGTTTGAGGTTCCATGTGTAAGTGTGGTACGCTAAGTGTGGATTGACCCAAAGGTTTATTTTTATGACCTAGGTTATAACTGAAGCACCCAAGTCCAAGGCTATCAGTGACTCTCACCCTCATCATGGGGGTGAGGACCTCTAGGCGCTTTGCCAGGCTGAGGAGGCCATGCCCACAGACATCTTTAGCCCGGCATCGTTTGGCTCAGATATGCAGGCATTTAGTGCATGTGTAGCTCCTGGCTGCCTGACCTGAACATAAAGGCTGACTATTGCTTAGCCTGAGAGACATTCTTCATGTCTGCCAAAAGGTGGGGGGGTGTGGCCCCTCCACCCTTAAGAACAGGCCACTGATGCAGGAAAGCGTGCCCTGTGAAGACCCTAGGACTGGTACGAGTAGCTGAGCGAAGAGTACAGTGGTGTGGTGAGATGTCTGCGCGTCAACATCTTTGCTTTCCTCTGCAGGTAAATATGTTCTGAAAACCAGCCAAAGCTTTCCTTTAAGCAAATATCAATAAACATCTTGTCCATGATTTGCTTTAAGGTTAGTTAGCACTGTGGGCAGCGAGTGGCAGGGGCTGGTATCGATTGCACCAGCAGGTCTAAACATTTCAGACAAAGGAGACAATTTACCACTAACATCCAAAAAAAGAGATGTGTCCAGCTGCATCATCTGTGCGTAGAAAGATACAGCTGTAATGACAACCTGGGAAGCATACCTAACAGCACCCTGATTCGAGCTGGCAAGAGAGAGTCCACTTAACAAAGCATCCTGATTCTATCTGAGAAGAGAGCTATCACCTAACAAAGCATCCTGATTCTATCTGAGAAGAGAACTATCACCTAACAAAGCATCCTGATTCTATCTGAGAAGAGAGCTATCACCTAGCAAAACATCCTGATTCTATCTGAGAAGAGGGTTGCTGCCTAACACAGCGTCCTGATTCTATCTGAGAAGAGAGCTATCACCTAACAAAACATCCTGATTCTATCTGAGAAGAGAGCTATCACCTAGCAAAACATCCTGATTCTATCTGAGAAGAGAGCTGCTGCCTAACACAGCGTCCTGATTCTATCTGAGAAGAGAGCTATCACCTATCAAAGCATCCTGATTCTATCTGAGAAGAGAGCTATCACCTAACAAAATATCCTGATTCCATCTGAGAAGAGAGCTATCACCTAACAAAACATCCTGATTCTATCTGAGAAGAGAGCTATCACCTAACAAAGCATCCTGATTCTATCTGAGAAGAGAGCTGCTGCCTAACACAGAGTCCTGATTCTATCTGAGAAGAGAGCTATCACCTAACACAGCTTCCTGATTTCATCTATGAGTGCTTCCACCTCACACAGCATCCTCATTCTGTCTCAGAAGAAAGGTAATTAACACAGCATTCTCATTCTATCTGAGAAGAGAGCTATTGCCTAACAGAGCGCCCTGATTCTGTCTGAGAGGAGACATACCGCCTAATCCAGCATCCGGATTCAGAAAGGTACTGCTTAGCACAAACTTTTATTTTTATTTTTTATTTGACAGAGTTTTATATAGCGCAAACTTGACCCGAATCGGGTATCAGAGCGCTTCACATAGCACCAGTTGCATTACATGAGGACACGTTAATTTTTTTTGTGTTGGGCAGGGGGAGGTCAAGTGATTTGCCCAGAATCACAGGATGTTCAGCGTCATTGCCGAGACTCGAACCCGGTTCCCCCATTCAGGGTCGAGCGCCCTAGCCGTTAGGCCAACTCCTCTCCGAGATCCTTCCTGAGAAAAGGAGACCCCCAACACAGTCTCCTGATTCTATCTGAGAAGGAATGTGTTGTCATACTTACTATTTTAATCTTTCTCATTTTATTTAAGAAGATGGGCACCTTCTAACAACATCCTAAGTCTATCTGAAAAGTGAGGTAACAAGGAGGAAAGATACCGTCTAACACTGGGTCCTGAGTCTATCAGAAAGGAGATTTATAATCTGATATAGACTCCTAATTCTGTAGAGGAGAGAAGTACAACTGAACAAAGCCCCTGGTTCTTTCTTAGTAATGTGTTACCACCAAACACATCATTCGGATTCTGTATGAAGAGTGATGTCACTCATAATGCAATATCCCAAGTCTGTCTGAGGAGAGAGGTAGAAGGGAGGTGCCACTGACACAGCATTCTTACTCTCTAGGAGAACAGAGGAACTACTTCAAATCCTGATCGTGGGCCTGATTACGAGTTTGGAGGTCTCGCAGCGGGCCGCCACGCCAGTGCCCTGCTACGAGACGCCTAAACCCATAGTCTGATCGCCCACCAGATTCCGGTGCAGGTGGTCCTGCTGTGGCGGTCCCACGGCAGTGCCTTTCTAAGGCTCAAAGGAGAGTCATAGAACGGCAGCGCCGTGGGAGCGCCACAGCACATTCCTGCACAGGGAGGAATGCACTTCATCCTGTGCAGGAACTGGGGGTGCACATATGCAACATCATGTGCCCTCCTACATGCACCCTCCTGCACAGAGGCACAAGGGGGTCCTGTATTTGCCTCACTGTCACCCTTTTCATGGCGGCCTCACTGCTGTGGATAGGGTCGCAGTGAGGCAACTCGAAGTATGCTCGGCCGCGCCACATTGACACTGCCAGCATATTGCAGCCTCAGACCCTGTGGCGGTCCCACCGCCGCACTCGAAACATGGTGGTCAGACCGCCAGTGCAGCAGTGTGCAGATTTCCACCACGGGTTCGAACTCGTAATCATGGCCTAAGTCTGAAATGGGAAGTAAAATAAATGTACCATCTTGAGACAAACAAAGAAAATAGGCTTTAGCTAAGTTTATTTTACACACAGACAGAAGGTGTAAACACAGTGTTGTGACTCTGTCTGGGAAGAAAGCTCTTACTACAGTTTCCTGATTGTATCAGAAACAATGACAACCTGACACTGCTTTCCTAACCTGTCACTGCTTTCCTAACCTGTCACTGCTTTCCTAACCTGTCACTGCTTTCCTAACCTGTCACTGCTTTCCTAACCTGTCACTGCTTTCCTAACCTGTCACATATTCTAACTCCTGACAGTCCTTGACCAACAGAGAACAACTCGCTGGAGGGGAGAGACACCTGCCAGTCCCTCTTTTCCCTGAAATGGACATATATCTTTTTGGGATTCAGGGGATCAACTCAATGTAAACCCAGTTATAACCAGGAAAACACCACAGAAGTCTCAGGTTATTAGCTCCACTGGAGGAAGAAAACGTAGACGGATCTTTGGCTTACAGATATCAGCCCATTGCACTGCGACCGGCCCGGGGCAAATTGACAGAGCAGATTGTAGCCATTCTACCCAAACATTTAGAAGACTCGACTGCCTCGACCTATGGCAATTTGGCTTTCACCCTGGCCGAGGCAGAGATGTGGCACAGAGGCCAGGGAAGCTGACTCCGGAGCACAGGGCTCACTGTTCGATCCATGGAGCCGGCGGCAGCTCAGCCCAGCACCATGTATCTCTGGGCAATAGCTCGCTTAATCTTCCCAACACCTTGAGACCCTTAGTGGTAATTAGTTCACGATTTACAAATACCAGGGTGTCGAAGACCCGATAACATTTTTTTAAAAAAAGAGGCAGTGAGACAGCCTTGGCACGCCACTTGCCCAGGATGAACTAAGGCTGATTGCGGATCAGGGTCAGTCTGCTGCCCTCACTCTACTGTTCCTCATGGCAACGTTCAACACAATAGACCATTGTATCCTACTGAATAGGGCAGCCGAATTGTAGAACGTAGGAGTAATCCATTCTGATTGCTTGATGATAAGACCACACCAGTAGCCTTAGCCGACTACAGGTCTACAGACTCATTCATATAATCTGGCACCCCACAGGGGGAACAACCTTTACAACGCAACTTTTACAACGCACTACCATTACAACGAAACTGTTACAACGCAAATGCATTGACAACGCATGCCATTACAACGCAAGTCTTTACATCGACTTGCACTAGATGGCGTGCTAACATTAAAAATAGTGTAGTTTACTATCCCAACACCTTCCCTACTGTTACGTGGACTGGAGTTAGAATAGTAAATTACACTTTTTTAATGTTAGCACGCCATCTAGTGCAAGTCGATGTAAAGACTTGCGTTGTAAAGACTTGCGTTGTCACTGCATTTGCGTTGTAAAAATTTCGCTGTAACAGCATGCGTTGTAAAAGCATGCGTTGTAACATCATACATCCCCCCACAGGGTTCTTCTCTTTGATCAATGTTGTTTAAAACAAATGTGAGACCAGTAACCCAGGAGGTCAGATTTCATGTATTCTTGGAAGTATCTTAAGCCAACAGTGCACAATTGTACGTCTCCACCATTTAACCCCAATTTCTACTTCAAACCTGATGGACCGTTTGCAGAGGGTTTAGGCCTGGATTTTTCTTAGGTAAAAAGCCAGCAAAAGAGAAAGCGGGTAACAACCCGGCACATTGGCCCGACTGCATTTGGTCATGCTCGCCAGAACGCAAAAAGTTCAATCAGTGGGCGAAATAGTGGGCAATGATCTCTCCCTTAAATCACAAATTAAAGAGGTCTACAAAGTCTTTTTGCAAAGAGTTATATGTTTAGGAAACATTCTCCCTTTCTTGCCACATCCTTACCACGCTCAAGTAGTTTTGGAGTGTGCATTGTCTACGGTTGTCTTCTGTAATCTGTTATATCTGGGTCTTGCCAGGTTCCAGAGGATTCCGAAGTTTGCAGCCATTAAAGGGCGTCATTTAAGGAGATATGATCATGTAACCCAAGGTAGAACTCGACTTTATTGGCTAACAGAATTAGAGTGTTGTCTTTAAAGCTCTCTGGTTCATGCTCAGTTTTTCTGCCGCTCAGAGAAATCCTGTCTGCGTGGATGGTTGAGGCTCCATGGCCATATAAAACTTGTCATCACATTTTAAACTCTTGTTGGCTGTTCCATGTTTTTAAAAAATATGGTTCAGACTGAGGGCTTTCATTTGGCCTGTATCACCCTCATCTGCACAACTACTTGTAAGTATCTTGCAGAAGTATTCATTCCGAAAGAAAATGTTTTAAAACCTTTTAAATACCTTCCTCTTGCCATTTTCGGGTGTGGAAGGAATCATGGTGATTTTCTCGGTTTAATGGCTGCTCCTTAGCGCCAAGATGCATGTGCAGGTGAGCGAGCTCTATTAAAGTTGCTGCAGTTAAAAAGCTCGTAGTTGGATCTTGGGATCGAGCTGGCGGTCCGCCGCGAGGCGAGCTACCGCCTGTCCCAGCCCCTGCCTCTCGGCGCCCCCTTGATGCTCTTGACTGAGTGTCCTGGGGGTCCGAAGCGTTTACTTTGAAAAAATTAGAGTGTTCAAAGCAGGCCGGTCGCCTGAATACTTCAGCTAGGAATAATGGAATAGGACTCCGGTTCTATTTTGTTGGTTTTCGGAACTGGGGCCATGATTAATAGATGAAATCAAACCCAATCCTTTCAGACAAGAAGTGGTTACTCCAGGAACTGGCGATAGTGGAAAATGGTGTTGGGATGAAGGTCTCTGCCGGGTTATGGTAAGCAGGAAGTAGGGACGAGCAAGGGAAGACATTAATGAGAGAAGACCAAGGAGAGATACCTTGAAGATAACCAATAGACAAAAATGAATATGAAAGCGAGATCCAACAGGAGTTCACAAGAGTTAAATAGGCCATGGAAAAGCCGCAAGGGATGGGCAGCGGCCGGCGAGCTGGCGTGCCCTACCCCCTACCCTGAAGGAGAAGCCCAACGGAAGATGAGAGACTGACTGCGGCTGTATTTGGTCTGAGCAAGCATCTGCTTTCCGCCTTGACCATCAGGAAAAGAGTTACAATATGATCCATGGAGAAGTTATCTGAAGTTATCTGAAGTATGTGGAAGTTGTTTTAATTGTCATTTAACCCTTAATTTTAGGACTCCTACCTGTATTATGTAGAGTTTGGGCTTATTTATGCATTGCATTTATTTACTTTCTAATTAAATACCCTACATTGTATGTAGGGTTTTTCTCTTTTTTTTCTAAGTTGATTATGAAAGTTTGTATTTTTAAAATGTATTCAACTCATTCCCTTGGTTTACTTGTACATCTGCACTTTCCTTTGTACACAATGCGCACAGTATTGTGCATGGCCATGCGTCAGTGTTCTCCCCAAAATATCTGAGACTGATGTTGAGAACGAACTGGCCACAAACAATACACACAACCACCTAAGATGGGAACTCATTTATAACACTGATCATTATGACGCTCTAATAGGTCGCCCGAACACCTCTGGGAACCTGGCAGACCCAGAGTTGAGGTTTTTGTTGACAGGTCTATGCTCTGTGTGTCCTACTGATAGTAGCTGTTTTCATATTTCTTTATGTTAGTTGTACATTGCAATTTGTGGCTTGCACATTGCACTTTGTAATACTTTTGTACATTTGTAATACATTATTTATGTTTTTATCTGTGCTTTTATGGTGTAAATTGACCGAAATAAAGAGTAAATTACGACGATGGGCTATGGCTGTAAGATCCAGAGTGCTGGGTGGACATACTGTCCAATTTGGGCATTCAAGGGGAGAAGGGTAGTGACCAGCGCGCTTGTATGCCCTACCTTTCAGAGACTCTCAAGGGCTAGAGTGGACTTACTAGGAAGCCTAACGCCACACCTCGTGCAATAAACACAAAAGATGATGGAGTAACAGAGCCCTTGTTGCGTCACAAAGAGATGATGAACAATACACATACGGGAAGCCAGACTCAAGCATCCTATCGCCTTTAGCAGTGCATCTTTTAATCCATATCCCAAAGAGAAGATTCTCGAAGTTCTATTTGACTCTGAAATGACAATGGACAACCTTGACAACACCTTCATTCGACCTTCTGATTACTGCATTAAGGTACTGGGAGACAGCCATCCTTTTTCGTCTGAAACACACACAGCTGTGGTTGCAACTTGCAAGAGCTATTGTAGGATGCAAACGGGACTGGACCATTTCAATTCCCTCTTCCCTGACACCATCAAGCGAACATCTCACAACCATCACTAAACACGATATGGTGCTGTGCGACCAAGTACAAATCAATGTACCCAAAGAGCTTGCATGACCCCACGCTGAGAAGGTGCCATTGGGTGCTTCCAGAGTTCACTTTAAACCTGAGCCTCCGAGTTTCATACACAGATCCACTTATGGAAATACCCGCTTTCATTTAAAGCACAGATTGAAGTTACATTTGCCACCCAGTGAACTGTGCTCAGCTGGAAAATTGTGGCTGGAGGTGCAGAGAGAGTGACTGACACACACGAGTGGGCATTCCTTTGCCAAGTTGTCAAGCAAATTATGGAATTAATTGCCAATTGCTACATCAGAACTTTACTCACTTATAGCTTTCAAGAAACCTATATATGCACTTCTGGATTTCAGGACCTCAGTGAGCTCGCGACGCTTGAAAAACTCTCTTATTCAAGTAGAAACTGTTAAGAGAAATAAGAATCACTTTGAGAAATTGTGATGATTCATTTATTATTCATTTATTTGTTGATTTTAATTAACGTGGCCTATTTATCTTCCAATGCATTCCTCTTTATTCATTTAAACTTGACTTAATTTTTTTCAATGTTGTTGCATTGTTTTGTTTGCTTGTCCGTAACTACGTCTATTTCATGGAAAATATCTGGCAAAAATATAATAGGCCGGAGACTGCAGATGAGGTTTTGATTTTGTATGTCTTTTCTATCATGGCGATTGTACAGAAAATGGTTATGTAATATATCATAAAAGGAAGGAATCTGATTATGTTGCTATATCTTCTTGTTACGTTCATGTCATTAGTTTAACTTGTATAGTTTGAATTTAAAATATAATACAAATAATATAAAAACCCTTCTATTGTGAGCCCCTTGAGTTCTTTTTGAAAATGTATTCCGTATTTTCGTCCTTATTGCCTTGGGGTGTTACGTAAATGCCTGAAGACTAGGGTAATAACCGATGAGGCTATAATGTCTGATCTGAAATTCCTTCCACATTCTTCATAATCGATAGAGTGATTGTACTTGCGGGTCCTCAATACATAACAACATATTATATTCACTCGCCCTCTTTTGAATGTTTTCAGTATTGAAATGTTCTAATCATATTTAATCAATTTTTTTTTTTTTTTAAATAGCTTAAAAGACATTACGTCCCTGATAATTGTTGTGCAATAATTCAGATACTGCTGACCTGGTCAATTTGTGGCATAAATATGCATATGTTATAACCAGGGCTACTGGAATGATGCAATTGTGCAGCTGCCACGATTTTTCCATCATTGTAGATTTGCGGCATTTGCCACACAATTCATCATCTGCCTCATAATCGGCATATTTTAACCCCAACATTTTTGTTTCGAGCTCAAACGGTTCAAAATTTTGTAAAAAAAGGAGAGATACATGTTGTAGTGTAGTGGAAGGTCGTTTCCAAAGGTTGACTGGTCACCTTTCTGTAGCTTATTGCTATATTTGTGTGGTAAACTGGTACTAATGAGGTTCAACCAATGCCCAGACAGTGTTAACAAGTGTAAAAATGGCAAAATAATGAAGTAATACTATTACAAAGTGTGGTGCATAATTTGTCTTTTCTTGCTGTATAATTCATGCCACCCTGCCACGTAATTTGACAGCCCCTGCTTCATAATTCCAGTGGCCCTAGGGATAACTGGATGGTGAAATTATAAAATTCATTAGTTGTACTGAAAACCTGGCTACGTGTGGATATCCAGAGCTGTCAGCAAGTAGAAACGGGCCAGGGCACGCCATTTGCCCCATTGCAAATGCTCTGTATTTCAGTGTTGTCTCAGAGTCAGGGTTGGTTGTAGAGCTGAACGAGGCGAGGTCAGAGCCGACAACAGCATCATGGCGTCCATGGTTTACCACAAAAAGCAGTGATGGCTGACTCTGATCCAGAGAGCCCGGCTTCATTATCAGCAGCAGAAACCCTCGCAACAATCAATCACAACAGGGCAAACACAAGTGAATGAAGGGCCACATGTATGCCCAGAACCTTGCAAAGATACACAGGAAAGTTGAGCATATCTCCTGGTATCTGCATATCATTCCCTCTTTGAGGACTAAGGCACTTGCTATGATGTAAATGTAGTCAGTCACGTGCTCTTGTTTTGTTTTTTTGTTGACAGTTTTCCCACTTTCTGGAATAGGGAGAACAGGTTTATCAATCAGCACTAATGAAAGACCACTGAGGAATGAGGGGTTTCATACAAATAGCAGTAGCTTATTTCTCTTTCGGCGCCTCTCTGTTCCCCTCATCGATAGTTTTGATCCTTCTTATATTTTTCCTTCCTATAAAGATGACACCTATTTGAAGAACAGTTCGGTATATACTGCATGTCTGTAGCTACGGATTTACTTTTGCTCACTATCCAGATGTTTACCGTATTGTACGCCCCAAGCGCCCAGTGCCCGTTGTCTCGCAGGCTTAGCAGGAGCTCGTCCTTAGCACAGAGGTGGCTGCATTTAGTTTTAGGCATGAATTTATGCATTTACAACTTTTACAGTTAATTAGCTGCATGCAGCATAAAACACAGGACCAAGGGCTGATTTGTGTAATTGCTTTGAAACTGAGCGAGGGAAGGAGGCACGCGCCATGGCTCTGAGGCGGAGCTTGTCTGTCTCACATGCTAAAACCCTTGTACACTGTGGCCTACTTATGCTGCTGGTTGGAAGATGTCTTAGTACAGAGAGCCCTCTGAGGCAGCCATTTGTGTGGAAATGAAAAGGAACCTATGTAGCAGGTGCTGTTTCTGTTGCCAAATGGTAACATTATTTAATTATTGTTAAAGTATGAATAGAAACAAGCATTGGCACAGCCAATAGGTCTTGCCTATGAGAAAGCTATTGGCTTAGGCAATGTGTTTTAGCCATTATGTACGGCTGCTGTTCAGCATTGCCTAAAGTTAGTGCTGTGGAGTGGGGTGGGGTAGATCGGAGTGGGGTAGATTGGCGTGGGGTTGATTGGGGTAAAGTGGAATGGGGTACATTGGCATAGAGTGGAGTGGATTGGGGTGGAGTAGGATAGATTGGACTGGGGTATTTGGGTAATTAGCATGGTAGATTGGAGTGGGACGGATTGAATTGGGTTAGATTGGCGTGGAATAGGGTAAATTGGAGTGGGGTAGATAGAGGGAGATTGGGGTAGAATGGAGTGGGAAATATTGGGATAGAATACAGTGGAGTGGGATAGATTGGGAAAAGTGGAGTAAAGTGGATTGGGGTAGATTGGAGTAGTGTGGGGTGGTGTGGGGTGGAGTGGCATGGAGTGGAATGGTGTGGGGTAGCTTGAGGTGAGGGCAGATTGAAGTGGGGCAGATTAGAGTGTATTGGGGAGGGAGATTGGGGTAGATTGGATTGGATTGGGGTAGATTAGAGTGAAGTGTGGTAGATTGGTGAAGAGTTTAGTGCAATGTATTTGGGTAGATTAGAGTGAATTGAAGTGGATTGGGGTGGGTTGGAGTGGAGAGGGGTAGATTGGAGTGTGGTAGAGTTAAGTGTGGTAGATTGGGTGGGTTATGGTAGGGCAGATCGCAGTGAAGTGGGGTAGATTGGAATGGAGTTGGATAGGGGGGTTTGGAGTAGATTGGGATAGGGTGGGGAAGGCTGGATTTATGTAAATTGGGTTAGGGTGGGGTAGATTGGAGTGGAGTAGATTGGGTAGATTGGAGTACGGCAGATTGGATAGGATAGATTAGAGTAGGAAAGTTTGGAGTGGGGTAGGGTATATTGGAGTGGGATGGATTGTGGTTGAGTGGGTTGAATTGGACTGGAGTGGGGTAGATTTGGCTGGAATGTACTAGATTGGAGTGAAGTGGAGTGTGGTAGAAGGGGTGGAGTGGGGTAGATTGGGTGGATTAGAGTGGGCAGATTGGAGTGGGTAAATTGGAGTAGAGTAAATTGGACTAAATTGGAGTGGAGTTGAGACTGGAGAGGAGTGAGCTAGATTTGGGAAGAGTGGAGTGGGGTAGATTGCAGTGGACTGGATTAGGTTTGGGAAGATTAGGGTGGAGTGGAGTGGGGTAGATTTAGTGGATTAGAGTAGGGTATATTGCATTAGAGTGGGATGGATGGATTGGGATAGTTCCGAGTGGAGCAGATTGAAATGGAGTGAAGTTGGATATATTGAGCGGTGTCGTGATTGGAGTGGAGTACAGTAGATTGGAGTGGAGGAGGATAGATTGGAGTGGAGTAGAGTGAGGTAGTTTTGGTGGATTAAAGTATGGCAGATTGGTTGGATAGGAGTGGAGTAGATTGAATTGGAGGCGGTAGATTGGATTGGAGTTGGGTGGAGTGGGGTGAGGCCGATTGAAGTGGGGCAGATTGGAGTAGATTGGAGTGGGGTAGATTGGATTGGATTGGGGTAGATTGGAGTGAAGTGGGGTAGATTCGCGAAGAGTTGAGTGCCATATATTGGGGTAGATTTGAGTGAATTGGGGTGGAGTGGGGGGGGTTGGAGTGGAGCTGGGTAGAGTGGAGTGTGGAAGAGTTAACTGTTATGAATTGGTTGGGTTATGGTAGGGCAGATCAGAGTGGAGTGGGGTTGATTGGGGTGGAGTAGGGTTGATTGGGGTGGAGTGGGGTTGATTGGGGTGGAGTGGGGTAGAATGGGGTTGAGTGGGACAGATTGGACTGGAGTAGACTGGAGTGGAGTAGATAGGAGCAGATTGGGGTGGGGTAGGTTGGGGTGGAGTGGGGTGGTGTAGATTGGAGTGGGGTAGATTGGGGCGGAATGGGTTAAAGTAGAGTGGGGTAGATCTGATTTGAGTAGAGTATATTGGTGTCGGGTAGATTGGAGTGAAGTGGAGTGAGATAGATTTGGGTAGAGTGGAGTGTGATAGAGTGGAGTGGGGTGGGTTGGAATGGAGTAGATTGCAGTAGAGTGGGGTAGATTGAGTGGATTAGAGTGTGGTAGATTGGATTGGAGTGGGGTAGATTGTGGTAGACTGGAGTGGGGTAGATTGTGGTGGAGTAGGGCAGATTGGAGAAGAGAGGAGTTGGATAGATTGCAGTGCAGTTTGGAGTGCAGTAAATTGGAATGAGTAGGGTAAAGTGGAATGGGGTACATTGGAGTGGAGTGGAGTAGATTGGAGTGGAATAGATTGGAATGTAGTGGGTTAGATTGGGGTGCATTAGAGTGGGGTAGATTTTAATGGGGTATATTGGAGTGGATTGAAATGGAGTGGGGTGGACTGGGGCAGATTGGAGCAGAATGGGGTAGTGCGGTAGACTGGGGTAGAGTAGGGTAGATTGGACTGGCATGGGGTCGATTGGGTTAGATTTAGTGGAGTGGATAGATAGATTGGAGTGGGGTGGGGTAAATTAGGTAGAGTGGAGTAGGGTAGATTTTAGTGGAGTAGATTGGAGTGAAGTGTGGTATATTTGATTGTAATGGGGAAGATTGGGTTAGAGTGGGGTAGATTGTAGTGGGGTGGGGTAGATTAGGGAGGGGTGAAGTGGAGTGGACAAATTGGGGTGGGGTAGATTGGAGTGGAATTGAGTAGATTGGAGTGGAGAGAAGTAGAGTAGATTGGAGTGAAGAGTAGTAAAGTGGAGAAGATTGGAGTGGAATAGATTTCAGTGAAGTGAAGTTGTGTGGGCTAGACTGGGTATATCAAAGCGAAGTGGGATAGACTGGAGTTGAGTCCGGTAGCTTGCAGTGGGGTAAGTGGTGTGCAGAGGAAGGGCATAGAATGAAGTTGCATGTTGTGTTGTGGAGTGAGTGGCGCAGATTGGAGTAGCATGGAGTTGAGTGGCATGTCATAGAGTGTCTTAGAGTGGAGTGGCATGTCGTAGAGTGGAATGGAGTGTCTTAGAATGGAGTGGCATGACAGAAAGTGGAAGGGCAAAGATTGGAGTGGATTGGTGTAGTGTGGAGTATGCATGATGAGGTAGCACACTGTCATTACAGCCAACGCATTTTCAATTGAAATGACCATTACATTTGCCTGAAATTACAGTTTTGCTGCACATAAATGATAATGTGAGCAAATGTCATCACCTAGTGTATTGATGTGTTTTAATCGTATTCAAATATTTGCTTCCACCACACTTCAGAATTGCCAAAAATGTGCTTCATTTGTATACTAATTCTGATATATTCTGAAACATCTACAAAGTAAATTTTTTTGTTGTGTGCTAGAAAAAAAACATCCTACACCCTCACCTCTTACATGGATACACAGCAGGCTTGTCACATAAATTCCCTCACTTTGAAGTCAGGGAAAGAAAAGTAAACACCAAGCTCCAGCAGAAGATAGAGCGTGACAACTGACCTCTGTCTTTGAATGCACAGCACATGTTACAAGATAAGAGCAATATTTAAAGGCCTGTTTACAGAAAGCGAGTTTGTGGAGAAATACAATAAACAAAGTTTGGGCAATGGGAGGGACTGACTTAAGCTACACAGCCTAAAGCAAATAAAGCCAGCAAATTAAAACGCAGAAAATGTGAGTTACAAACCATAAAGCCAATGGTTAGCAACGGAAAGAATGCATTCTTAGGTCAGCTTTCTGAATATTCCCAAGATGTCTTTAGGTCTGGTAGGCTTTAACCTAAAAAACATCATACACACCAAATGTATGTTAATTATTGTAATAGAACCCAAAATAATGGTTGATGTATTTTCGTTTATTTTTTCAGCTTGTGAAATGTTAAGAGGCATTTAATTTTTCAGAAAGTAGGAATGCAAAATAAAACATGACAGTATTAAGCTAGCTGGGGCCCTGATTTTGGTCAAGGGCTTTCATTTTGCAAATTGGTACATTCTCAGACCTGTAGGGCCTAGTCACAAACTGCATTTTGTTGCACGTTTAGAAGTACTACAATTGTACAACCCACACACTAAAAAATGCTATTCACTAACCTTTGCCTGTCCTATCTTTTTTTGTGCAGAGATCTCTGCCCGTAATCAAGAGATATCCACACTCATAGGAATACATTTTTGCAGTAAATGTAGGAGGCACGGGGTGGAGTGGCTGAAAAATGAGGAATATTTATCGCTTAAAGGGAGACATTCATTGAAGAGTTCGGAGGGACTTATGGAGAAATATACACCCACCATCAAAAGATAAGCCCATTCCTATTCACAAACTGCCTTATATATTTACTGCAGGCAAAAAGGACCCCCAACAGGTGACAATGTACTCTAGCCAAGACCTGGAGTAAATTTAGCACCACACATGGCAAACCAATGGTAGTGCAACATTCTCCATTAGAAAATAATGGAGGTAGGAACTTATATTGGGACTCAATTGTAAGTAATGTTGAAATAGATTAATTTGTTTCAAATGTTTGAAAATATATCTACATTTGGTTTAATGTTAAAAATATATTTTTTGACATTGTGTGAAGTGTTTGAAAGGAACAATAGTCAACTGGAACGTACCGTAGAGGATTTTCACATGTGGGTGGAGACCGCCATCGATCAAATTACCTCTCCTGCCTCTTAGACTGGGACTAGAACCAGGGCATCTGCTCCTTGGTTCTCAGAGGATTCAAAGGAGTTCAGACGTCTGTGCAGGAGGCAAGAACGGAGGTGGAGGCTTACTCCCTCTACTGAAGAAAAAGATAAGCTCAAAGAACTGATGCATAGTTGCAAATGTACTATCATGTTAGCTAAGTCCTCACACTTCACTATGAAAATAAGGTCGGCGTCAATACTCCCATGGAACTCTTTAAAGTGATTACAAATCTTTCCACTCCGCTAGCTCAGCAAGCCATCGAAAGTTCCCAAGGCCTCTATAACAGCATGGCAGCTTACTTTAGGGACAAGATTTTGCAGATTGTTGCCTGTTTTAATTCAAATAAGGATAGCCCCCCCTACAGAAAAAGATGAGGAGGTGGTTAATTTCGCTCCCACTGCCGCACCATCCGTCTTTCCCCCTATTTCGCTTATGAAAGTTAAGCAGCTACTTCTACACTTGAGATCCGGTTCTCTGGACAATCTGCCTCCTCCCAGAACCTTGCAGTTAGTACTGGATCAGATTGCCCTCTCTCTTGTAAAAGTTCTCCTAACATGTATCTTTCCCCAATCCTGGAAGGAGGCAAGAGTTGTCCCCTTAAAAAAGAAGCATAACTGTGACTCTGAAGATTTCAGTAACTTGCGCCCTATTTCTCATTTATCCGTGCGAGCTGAAATATTTGAAAAATATCTCAATCAGAAACTGGTGGAGTTCTTGGCCTCCCAGGATCCTTTGCAGAATGGGTTTTGGAGTGGCCACAGCACGGAATCTGTTCTGCTAGCTTGATCGGGGAGGTGCTGCCACCTTGGCGCTGCTGGACCTTTCAGTGGCGTTTGACACGTTATCCCCACTCCCACCTGGTTCATAGATTGCTCCAGGCAGGGTTGAGGGACACCGCCTTGGCCCTGATGGAGTAATTTCTTACCAACAGATCTCACACTGTGAGTTGCGGGCACCTTAGGGCAGGTTCTTTCCAGTTACCTTGTTGAGTGCCGCAGGGATCTTCTCTCAGCACTATGCTGTTTAATCTATATGTTGCCCCCATGCCCAAGCTGCTAAGGTCCTTCGGCTTCCAAGTACTATCTTACGTGGATGATACTCAAATCATTGTATCAACATCCCATGACATCACGTTGGTGTCTGGAAGGTCCAAATGCTGCATGATTAATATAAACAACTGGATGAAAGAGAATTGGATGAAAATGAATGCGGACAAGACAGAGATCTTGATTTGTTTTAGAGCAAACGTCAGTATGGTCTGAACTGTGGTGGTCAGGGTTTCGCAGCCCCGTCCTCTTCCAGTCACTGAAGCTAAAAAAGTAAGTGTGATTTTCAACACATCTCTTTCCTTTGATACTCTGGCCAAGAGGACTGTGAGCACCTGCTTCTATAGTATCAACATTTTTTAAAAGGGATTTCCTCTCATCCAAGTCGAGCTCGGAGTTGCAGCGGTCATCGCACTGATTACACCTCGCCTTGACAATTGCAATGCTCTGTACTTAAATATCAATAAAGCCACCCTAAAAAGACTTCAGACTATTCTGAATGCAGCAGCTCCTCTAGTCCGGGACATGCCTAAACGTATGTCCGTCAGAGAGGGCATTCGGTCCCTTCACTGGCTGCCGGTCAGGAAGCGTGTGACCTTTAAAGCCCTCTGTCTAATTCACAGTGCCCTCCATCGCTAGGGGCAGTGGCGCTTGAGAACGGCTTTCCACTGGCATACTCCCAATAGATGGCTACGCTCTGCCTCTTCTAGGAAGGTAAAGATACCTAGATTTCGAAAAGTCAAGTGGGAGGGCGGGGCGGTCTTTCGCAAGCAGTAGAAATCCTGGCTTTTCTCTACCTTCCATGATGAATTGGGCTGGTCTCCTCCTTTGTAGCTGCTCTTACACTTTGCTAGCTATTTGACACACTTGGGTATAATGTGCTCTAAACAAAATACAAAAATACGAATATATAAATAAAAAATCAATCTTAATTTTTCTTAAATTAGTTAATACATTTTTTATTTCAAAGTGAATGTAACTGTGACTGTAAAAGATTGAATTAATTCAAATTAATTCTATACATGACTTTTAGTCATTTTTAATAGATCATAAAAAATATAAAAATCTTATTTGAGTTGGTCTCCTGCAGCAACTTCTAGCAAGAATGTACGCAACAATAAAATTATGGTACAAAATTCGGTCAACGAAGGTGACAGACCTTTGGCAACTGAACGTACCGTACACAACATTTTGACAAACACTGAATAAAGCAGCAAAAAGTAATTCGCTAATGGAAGATAAAACTATATTCAGTAAGCGCTCTCACGCGTGGATGGCACTGCAATCATATTTGACTTTACAACCTGCGGCACACCTGAACATAACATACTCCATACACCTAAAAAGGAAACTGCTAGCAATACGCCTTGGGTCACTACCAAGTAATGCCGATCAACCAACCTGGAAATATAATGGCCCGCCGTCTTGCACACTATGCGATTCAACAAAGCAAGACTTTGTTAATTTGATCTGCATATGACCCGCTTTAAAAGCAAATCGGCTTTTATTGTTCAAAATTCCTTTTAACGTTAGGGGAATTCGTGCTTGCAGATCCGCCATACTAAAGTGTCTTGACCCAAACGACCCGCAACTTAACTGTAATCTGGTAAATGTTTTACTCTTATACGAGACATGAATGTGAACTAGTATCCTAACTAGTACAATAGCTTTTTATCAAAAAAAGAAAAAGGAAAAACATTTGAGAAACGTGTCTGAATATTGTCTCGTCTACCAGTAAATGTATTTTTGCTCATCATCAGTTTTTAACATGTATATTACATTGGTGATAAAATTGCCCTGACATGACTTTCTCTCACATATGCTAACGCCAACCAATGATTTTAGCGTGTATATTATACTTTTTACAACTTGTTCGGTTTATTGAAATATTGTTATAGTTTTAATTAACTTAAACTATAAAGCTTTGAGTTCAGTTTATTTCAGTTGGGTTATTCTTTTAATCAATGTTTAAAAATAGCATTTTAATTTAATTTGACATATTTAAACTGATTATCTAATTAAAATTCAAGTTAATAGTGCTGTAATATTTTTTAATTTGTTCTCTATTGAAAATAAATATGTACAACAGTTAAAAATAATATTGAACAGTGGCTCCCACAAGTACTCTGTACACTGGATTTCTTGGAGCAGTGGCTGAAGGAAGATGAGTCAACGCAGAGGCTGTACTCTCTGTAGGTCTTATTGCAAATTTTAAAGAGCTAATAACATGAAGTTTTCGTGTTTGCTAAAGCCCTCTGTGGCCAGGCCTCAAAAGGACTAACTATGCTCGCCATTGTAGCCTAGATTAACAACTAGCACAACAAATCCATCTACCAAAGTGCCAGTAACAGTAACACATTTCCCTTGTCTTCCAGAACAGTCTGCTGTACAAAAAATGATGTATTTTTTAATCAAATCCTGCAATGTTCCTTTTGTTCCTGGAAGGTAAATATAAAAAATAGCCCCAATCAAGCCATTTCTTATTTTGTATTTCATGCCCTCCTTATCTACCAAAGTGGTTTCTTGTAAAACATTGACTCATTGCTCTTTCTTTTCAAATAATTAAAACATCTTTTCAGTTTTATCTGTGAAGGCAGCTCATCTGCATTAGGAGAAGTGAATATAATTGGATTTCCAATGTTCTACTTCACAAACGAAATTAGGCAAGGAAGTTAATGTGGACAGCTCTTCAAACCATGAAGGCAGTGCTTCATTTGAGCCGGTGCTGCACCACTTCAGGACAGTGTCACAGGCGCGTGCTCGGGAACAAGGGTGCCTGAACAATGTTCTTCCTTTCATAGTGTTCTGATTCTTGCCTTATTCTGGGAAACAATGTTTTTTCCCGAAGAAGTGTTAATGTTAGCCCTTTAGCTGTGAGATGTTAATAGTTGCACTGTAAAGGCTGTCTCTGCCCTCTCGCTCGGTAGTTTCACCCTCAAGAAAAAAGGCACAAATCAAGGACGAAACTAAGGGGGTCATTAGGATGGCCATCCTAGTGGTAACGGGACCGCCCGCCTGTCATGCGGTGGTCCCGCACCTCTAATCCTGATGTGACCACCACCGCAGCGGTTGCATCTGGCAATTTAACATTACGGCGGGTGCTGCTGTCTGCAGCACTCACCGCAATGTCAAATGGCTTGTTGTCCATTTCCCTGCACAACGTGACAGGCACCTTGTGCATGGAAATGGAGGGGGGTACCATTGGTACCCCCCAGTACACAACTTACCCGCCCGGGGGCCCATAACGTGCCCACCGAAGCCAGCCTCAGCCAGCCTTTCCATGGTGGTGGAAACACCAAGGAGAGGCTGGCTGATGCCAGCATTGTGATCGGGCTGGCGGTGCCTTCGAGGCACTGCCCCCATATCCACGGCCTAATCTGTTCTGCCAGGCAATCGTTACGATTGCTTGTGGCGGAAGCGTGGGGTGCGGGCTTTGCGCACGCCACGCTTGCGGAACGATTCCCTCCGCCATCCTGATCTGGCGGGGGAAATGGGCATGCGGACGGCGGAGGGAGTGCCACCGCCGGGCCAGCAGTGGCAATCCCACCGCCTTTGTAATGAGCCCTTAATTTTGCATTTCACAAGTCTGTCAAGTGCACTATGTCATATCAAGCATTCCTCGCTTTTCAGCCAACAGCATATTGCCAATTGCATTATGGGTCTTGTATTTTTACCTTAACACTTTCTTTATGAGTTCAAAGTCCCAGAATGCCAGATCTTGTTGAAAGTGCTATACATGGCTTGGGGCTACATATCATGTATTTTAAAAAATGTTACAAATAATTATTTTCCATTTCAAAACCTGCTTGTTTCACACATAAAACCAAAAGTAAACTCTGCTCCCATCTTTTGTGGTGGTTCACCCTTCCATTCACAACATGCATTAAAACAAGCATTGGCAATGCAAGTTGGTTTGTCTTTTGGTAGAAAGTGGTAAAAAGTTTCAAATTGAGCTTCACAACACAAGAAAGGTGCAACATGGGCAACTGGAGTGTAACCTTCCTTAAAGCAAAGGACAGGTAAAGAGCAGGTGGCAGGAGCAGAATGAACATCACACGATTCTCTCTCACATGCAGGAAAGTTGCAAAACAGGTAGCTAACACAGTAAAAGTGGAAGTGAGAGGCGTTAAAGGACTGTTATATACTCCATGTAAACATACATACATTTCCAAGCAGCACAACACACATGTCAGACCTTTGCTAGAATTACCATACATGCATGTACTCAAACAGGATGATGAAACCTACCTACCTAGTGTGCTATGGACCAACAGTGGGTCCCAAACTTAGGACTGCAAACATTCAAGAGTAGTTCTGTTCACTGGTTGTGCTGTCTTCTAGTTATGGGTTCCCTAGTTTTGCTAAAATTATGTCCCTTATGTCAACATTTATGCTCCGCCTTTGTCAAACTCTCCGACCCATAAACAAATTGTCTGTGTGTGAGCTAAAAATGCTTTACTGGTGTATCCCTGCTGCAAACTTAAACAAGCATTAGCAAAGCCTATTGGTCTCGCTTATGAGCCTGCTATTGGGTTTGTCAATGTATTTTAGCCATGTTGTGCAGCAGTGCGGCTGAAGGTAAAATAAAAAGCGCTATGACGCAGCCAGGGATGGATGCATTATAGTGCTTTTTTTTTGCTGACAGGATTGGAGCAACAGAAAGAGAAGGAAGGAGGGGGTTTGGGGTGGTAGACATATAACGGGTGTGTGGGGGAAAAGCACTATGCTGTAGCCTTCGCTGGCCACGTCATCGCGCTTATTTTTGTTTATTGCGGGGTGGGAGGTGAGAAGCAACATGGAGGGACGGGAGATTGGAGGGGACACAGAGGAAGGGGCAAGTGGCAACACAGAAGGAGGGAGAGTCGAGGAGCTATACAGACAACAGGGGAGGGAGGGGCTGTTAAAAACTACACAGACAGTGGAGAGTGGAGGGACTAGGGCAAGCAAATACAGAAGCAGGGTGGGAGGGCAGGGGCTCGAAGACTGCCATTTTAGGGAAAGGAGCTTCCACAACACTGCAGCCATCTCACATCGGATATTGTGGGAAAGTCTCTGTTCATAGGCCATGCTTTGCAAGTGTATCCAATATTCCTTTTTTCTTCATAAGCAGTGAAAACAGCTTCCGCAGTGGAAGCACCCCTTCTTCGCAGAACAGGTACAACCTGGGCAAACATAGCGCCAGCTTTCCTCCTTCAGATGACAAATGCAGGTATAGTACAGCAGTAGCCCACGTTTCGCCCATCTAAGGACACATACAAATCAGGCAGCGGCAGTGCGTGCTTTGCTTCCTCTCAGGATTGGTACAGGATGTCAGTAGCAAAGCACACTTCCCTTTCCCAAAGACAGCAGCAAGTGTAATCTTCCATTCCCAGCAGACCAGATCCAGATGTGCAGACTAGTACAAGCTGTCACCGGTTACAGTTAAGGCAGGAGTGACATGCACTTTAGAGTCAGATCTCTGAAGCGGGTGCTTTACCCATTGTGGGGAATCTACGGGGGAAGTGGAGTGAATATGAGATTTCAGACACCATTTTCACTTAGTTATTATTCCAGGTCAACATCCTGAAAGCCCCACATTTTCCACATACTGAGAAGTAGCCATTCTATTGTAGGTCATTGTTACTTGGAGCAGCCCAGCCACAACCTAAGCAACTCTGTTTCAGACAGGCACACTGGTGGAACCAACTCAAAAAGGTTTTGAGTGTGCATGCACCAGGTGTTGTCAAGTCCCCGCTTCGGTGCTGCAGCTGTCCAAAATATTAATGTCCACCAGGGCCACCCCCATCCATTTTTGGGGGCCGTCACTTCTTTTTCCTCTAGAACTTTGATCCAGAGAGAGAAAACACAAAAGGGGAAAGAAGGAGGAGGAGAAATAAAAACAGACATAAATAGTTAATCACAAAGACATGGGTTTTCGCTTAAGGATCTGCACATCCACAAAAGTAGTCAATAACACATCAACATGTATGACTTAAATTTCACATATAGAGGTGCTGCAATGGTGTCGGCAATACCCACCCATCAGGGTATAAACACATTAGGACGAATCCTAAGGCAACATATAGATTCACAATACACCTGAGCACACCCAAGAAGAGTAACTGTAATCCAAAGGTTTAGTCAAAACCTGAGCAATGCGAACAGTAGTCAGTTATTCAAATGGCCTTTATCACAATCGCATAAAAAGAAGCTTTCCAATCAGGTCCTGTCGCAGATTTTTAATAATCAGACAACAACGCAGAACAGCAGCAGCCGACGCGCGTTTCGCCCTCCTGCTGGATTAATTCCCAGGTCACCAACGCCAAAGTTAATCCAAAGAAAGCGGTTTGCCGTCGTTATAAATAAAAATCCCATTCAATCCTGGGAAACGAGCACCGGACCTTGATAAGTCCTGATTCTTGGAGTAAAGTCTTGTAAAAGACGCGTGGCAACTCGGCGTTCTGTCAGGACTTATCAAGGTCCGGTGCTCGTTTCCCAGGATTGAATGGGATTTTTATTTATAACGACGACAAACCGCTTTCTTAGAACGTGTCTCAGTCTCACATATCAACGTGTTACAAGACGATTAACTTTGGTGTTGGTGACCTGGCAATTAATCCAGCAAGAGATTGACAAATAATCCACAACTCTGAACTAGTTAGGAGATTTAGCCTCGATATTCAAGCCTTGAAAAAGCCCAGAGGGCGAAACGCGCGTCGGCTGCTGCTGTTCTGCGTTGTTGTCTGATTATTAAAATTCTGCGACAGGACCTGATTGGAAAGCTTCTTTTTATGCGATTGTGATAAAGGACATTTGAATAACTGACTACTGTTCGCATTGCTCAGGTTTTGACTAAACCTTTGGATTACAGTTACTCTTCTTGGGTGTGCTCAGGTGTATTGTGAATCTAGACATAAATAGTTGACAAAGTTCCTGCAAGAGAAACATAAAAAGGGAGGGGTGTCTGGGGATGGATTACAAAGGCATGAGGTGGAATCAAGACTACGCAGCCTCGGTATTTGGCACCTCGACGACCTTCGATAGCGCCGGCTGCGGACTTCTTAACACACTTTGAGCCCAGCATTTATTCTTTTACAAATTATGCACTGCGTAAAGGAGAACCTTTATTGATGCAGGTACAGAGGATAGCACTGAAATGACACACAGAAGCCAAGTATGGCTGGAGATATCACTCATGATAGGAGACAAGGAATCAGTGGTGCATTTTTGTTGCCAGCTTAGTGTACGGCACGAATAGGCCACGTTATAATGCATGCATTTAAAACACATGCCATTACAACACGGTCATTACAACGACCGCGTTGTTACATCGCACAGCATTACATCGCAAGTCATTACAACCACTTGCTGTTGGGGGGGGGCGCTGGATGTTGGAATAGTATAATTTACTATTCTAATCAGGACCGCTGAGCACCCAATCGTGACACTGTGATTGGAAAGTTTGTTTTTTGGAAGCTAACTAGAATTGCATGATTTTAGCTTTAACCTGATTTCCTAATATTAGTTACCGGCAGACTCTCTGCACAGATGTCAGCCATTGCACGATAGATCCCTCGACATAAGGAATCGTTACGCAGACCTGATTTAGGAATTCCTGGGGATTTAATGCACATATTTTCAGCAGGTGGTATATGTGTGCCTGGACTCCAGTGTGGGGAAAGGGCGAGAGAAGTGGGTGGGACGCAAGATAACTGGCAGAGAAGGGTGCTGCCTGCCGGTGCCTTAGCAGACAGTGGGACGGGTCCAGGATTCAAAAGCAGCTCTTTCCAAATGCAATTACAGACTTGATTTTCCAGCCAGTTAAATCTGGTTCCATCCCACACCTGCCAAACCTGTGTGCAGGGACACCAGACAGCTGTTAATTTTGCAGAGCAAAATTCCACACGTGAATTCCTCTCCGCACACCTTTGTGGCATGTGTGGTGTGCCGAAAGGGGCTCCAATTAAATCTGTATTATCACACCAGGGGTGTAAAATAATGCAGAGCTTTTTTGGGAACCTTGCAAAGTTTTTGCTTTTCCATATCTGTGTGAAAATTGAGACTTTTGAAAAAAAATGTATGTTGCTCGTACCCTCAACTATTTTTATCAGCTTCTTTTCCTGCACAATGCCAGCACAGAAAAGCTTTGCAAAAGGTACACTAACAGGGGAACATTCTGCATTTGTCCAGCTTGGCTGAGTTGATTTTGCATGAAAATGATCATAATATGTAGTGAAAACTATTTCCGAGCTGAAGGGCCAAAGCAAAGGTAAACAGTAAAACTTCACGATTAGATGAGCAGCTAGAACTTCACAAAACGTCGCTTGCAACACAAATTCTGCACAACTTACAGGAGAGTCTATTTCAAAGCCAATAGAAGCAATGCGAAGATGTAATATTGAGGCCACAGCACAAAAGCATTTTGGAGTACGTGAAGCAGTCCAGTAGTATTACTTCATCAGCTACTCAATTCAATTTACTGAGGTGCTGGTGGACGTTTCCACCCATCCCTGACCTGTGTCTGGGGCCCAATTCACACAGGGTCTAATTCCAATAGATTTACACTTGCAGGGCTCCTGAATTCCAGGAATGAGCCAGGAGTGCTGCAGATTTACTCCAAGAATGCAATAATAAACCATGAGCACTAGAGAGTAAGAGGCAAATTCTAAATCAGGCTCTAAGTCATGCTGTGGCGTAGCAAGGGCGATGGGGGGCGGTCGGCCCTGGGCGGCACGAGTTTTGGGGGCGGCGCCGCTGCTCTTACATGAGTCTGCAAGGACCGCCACACGCAGCAAAGTGGCTAGCCACGTCACTGCGGTCATGCCTGCTCACACACCAATCACTATGAGTCGGGCCAATGAATTTGAAATGAGTAGTTGTGATTTACTCTTGTAGTACGCCTGGCTTACTTCTGGATCATTTTTTATCTGAAGGTGGAATGCAGAGCCCCTCCATGAATCCCGAAATTAATACAAACTCAAAAACACAGGGATATTAGACTACACTAATGCTTAAACGTAGCTATTCTCCTACACATAAAACGAGTAAAAAAGATTCCAAAATTGTTAGCAACACAGCAAATAAAATGAATAGAAGAGTGAACGTACGTGCATCGTATTTCATTACACACTCTAGTGAAATATTCGGATCCCTACCTATGTAATAACTAGTTGATTTGCAGCATAATGTATGTTAGAATACCTCTGCTGAGTCATATACCACCATGCATACCTTTATCCCATAAGGCCTGGAGTCTGACACTCAGCATCCCTTTAGCCACAGGTGCATCTGCTTTGCCCTTCCTTATTTACCAGCTTTTTCAACTCTTTATCTTACATGGGAGCCCATAGAGCGAGTGTGGGTCTGCTCAGGCTCCACTCCTGTTTTAGTTCCACTGCAGATAAAAATCCTTCTGTCCAGATTTCTGGAAGCACACAGACTCTGTCACTATTGTATCTTGTCAGCTCCTATCATACGAAACTGAACAAGGCTATTCATAGTTGCTGAACTACCATAAAACTTATTGACGTGAGCTAGAGAAATGTACAAAAATATGTGGCAATCTAAGCACACATTATTTGTGAAACCTGAAAAGCCTATGCTCTGCAAGGCCCAGATTAGTATTAAACAGTCCTGTCTTTGGGGCCTAAGGTACTGCCCTGTAATTCACTCTTTACGCAAACAAAAGGCATGTTAATAAGCAGCAAGTTTGCAAGTTTACTTACCCGACAACATTTCTTCGGGAGGTGGAATGGCGATCCTGCCGTCGCACCTCCAGCATACGAGTAACTTGGGGGGGGATGTAGGGGGGGGATGTGGGGGGGGGGGGGGTAGGGGGAGAAGGAAGGGGGAGAGCCGCACTAGGATCTCTCAGTTTTCTGTCCTCTTTATTTTCCAGTCTTTTCTTCTTTTCACACCTTTTTCACTGCACACGTTACATGACAAAGCCTGCAAATCAACACACAATGAAAGGGAGCCACATAGGGATACAGAAATACAAACGAAACCAGAGAATCTTGAGTGTTGGGCACCCAAAACCGCTGCACCACACTACATCTGATGGCTCTTAACAAAACACTCACCCTGACTTCTGACCTCAATATAATATCCCTCAATGTCAAGGGTCTAAACCACCCCATTAAACGCAGGAAGATGGTGGACTACCTAGCAAAGACCAAAGGCGATATAATTCTACTACAGGAAACCAAACTAGCCAAGGAAGATGCTAAGCTAGTCAGAGCCAACTGGATAGCGCAAACTGCCTGCTCACCAGCCGACAAAAAGAAGCAGGGGGTCCTGACCCTAGTTTCCAAAAGATCGAAAATTACAATAGACTCCCATTCCCACGATAAGGAGGGCAGACTCCTAATAATGACCCTGACGAGAGGGGAGGAACGGTTCCACGTAGCGAACATATATGGCCCCAATACAGACGACCTTAATTTCTCCGCTGAAGTTTTAAACACGCTAGACAACCTTCATCAAGACAAACTCACGATTGTGGCTGGGGATTTCAAAATGCCACTAGATCACATAATAGACAGACAGTCCTCTTGCCAATACCACCCCACCAATTCGCACGCCGCACTCCAAAACATTTGCACCAAATTCAACCTCAAAGATGCATGGAGACTACAACACCCAGATACTAGAGACTGTGGAAATTTAGCTTGCAAACTGAACATTATCTGCGCCATCTTGCCCCTCCCCAGCGCCACGCACAGCGAATGCACGGCCGCCATTTTAGGCACCCCACTCTCTCCCCGCTCACTCTCGACCGCCAGCGCTTTCCCCTGGCGCTGCGAGCATCCCCCCGCGCGCCGGCCACCCCCGCTCTCTCATACAGGCCATAAACCCTCTCCTTCTGCGCGACCCTGCTACGGAACCACTTCCGACCGACAACCCATACATGGTCATGCCTCTCCTTTGATAACCCCCCTTCCTCTGCGCCCCCTTGTCCGAACTGGTCCCAGGCCATCACCTAGCCCTGCGGATGCAGTTTATTGCCCCTACTGTAAGGGAAACACCCCACATCAAAGGGATTACAGTAGATCAAAGCCCCTACCCCCTGAGACCCGGCCGGTTGCACACACCCCCGGGAATTAGCGGAATTCCCTGCTGCGCGATAGCCATCTCCTACTGTGGATGGGGTGGGAACTTCTACTGTATCTATGTGTGGGAACGGATCTGAACCGGGGCTTCAGGGGATATTCCCCCGCACATCAAGGGAATCTCAAGAATGTACTATGTGTAATAAAGCAATAAACCAGTGTATAAGAGACCAGGTCTCAGAGATGCAGTTAGAGCACCTCGTGACGATACCTTGCTGTCTGATCTGATGTGTTCTGCTCCGACGGAATAAAACCTTGTTTCCTGCCTTCCAGTCTCCAGCGCCTGCCTCTTTTATTGGTAAATTATCGAGTGGTATGAGAGGCGATTACCGCCGGGCAAATACTTGAAAGGATACCGACTGAAACTGCCGCTACCATTTAACAATTGGCGTCCCAAACGTGGGGCCCATCAGCGACACGTGGATCCAGTGGGAGAGGTCCCGACGACAGAGTGAACGACTGCAACGATCGGGAGAGCTCCTGCCCAATAGACCCTCGTCTGGCAGCCGATCATCCGAACTTCACTGGTTCCGAGCAGACCTCTCTCGAGTGATCTACGGTCCTGACTGGGAACCATCAGGAGTGCCGCGGCAAATACGGAGAGTAGAGGACGATCGGGCGCTGGAGGCGGAAGACGAGAAACTGTCCACGCGGTCCGGGTAAGGTCGTGATACACGACAAATTGAGAAATAATTGATTGATTGTTTAATGCTCTGGAAATACTAGTATTGCTCATTGATTGTGCTCATTGATTGTTCTCTTTGAGATATTCGCTGTCTACAAACGGGGAGGAGTAGAAATACTCTCTCTCTCTCCCTTTGCAGATAGTGAAGGGTAGGTAACGCAGACTTTTGTCCCCGTTGAAACCCGTCGTGCCTATCTTTATCTCCCCATTGATTGATTGTCCGAACATTGATTGTTTTTGAAGAATAATGCTTTTTGAGATATTCTCTGTTTGCAAATAACGTAGAATAGGAATATTCTGTCTAGTCTTTGCAAATAGTGAAGGGTAGGTAACGCAGACTTTTGTCCCCGTTGAAACCCGTCGTGCCTATCTTTATCTCCCCATTGATTGATTGATTGATTGTCCGAACACTAGTTGTTCGATATTGGTTCTTTGGAGGTATTCTCTGCTTACAAATAACGAAGAATAGAGATATTCTGTCTAGTCTTTGCAAGCAGTGAAAAGATAGGTAGTGCTGACTTTTGTCCCCGTTGAAACCCGTCATGCCTATCTTCTCCCCACTGATCGGTAGTTGGTTCTGCCCGGACCGCTTATTAGAGGTGAACCATCCGGCTCCACTGGAAGGCACCCCTAATAAGGACATGTTCACTAAATATGGACTAGTCGCCGTAGCCTATAGCAAGCTGTGGCATAAATATACCAAGAAGGACCCCGAAAGTCAGTGGCCACTGATGGGATCCTTCGACGACCGCAAGATAGAAGCGCTAGAAGTAGCTCTGCGTAGCAATAAGACGACGCCTACTATGCTTGACAGTATTGGCATGTGGCGCAAAGAAGCGACGCAACGGAAAAAGAGGGAAGAAGTAAAAGCAGAAAAGGAATTACGAAAGGCAGCTCACCTTGCCGCTAAAAAGTTAGAAGAAGACATAAAGGAGAGAAGGGAAACTAAACTAAGACAGGAGCCCGAAACCTCAGGCCAGTACGCTGTTAGGACCCCTTCTCTGCTCTACCCTGAGTTGTCCTCCAAGCAGCGAACGAATGACGAATTACTGTTAGGTCCCCCGATCATTTACATGCCCCCTCCGTATGCACCCTCCCAATCAATAGTGCAACACCCACAACCCCCGAACACGAGCGAAAGCAGTACAAGGGCCTCGGCCCTCACGGCCTCCGCGCCGGCTGAGCCTCTTGTGCCGAACCCAACGTCGACTACAAAGCTAGACGACCATGAGATAGGAAAGAAAGAGTCCACCAGAATGAATCGATTAACTAAGGATGAACGAACAGGAATCGACAAGATAGTAAAGGCACTGGTAGGATCCTTTTTGACCTTACAAAAACTAAAATAACGCTAGGAGTTAGCCCTTTGTGGGACATATGAAACCAAGGGAAGGAGTCAAGCTCACGGTCGAGACGACCGCGAGGTAGCCCGACTCCATTACTCTCGCTACCTAAACATGTCTGCCCTACTGCCCACCCCGCCCAATAAGCATGACAAAATCCCGCACAAACGGAAGCCTGCTGACACCCACCATCGACGTCACCAAACTAGGGCTAGATCGCGCACAATTGGGCTATGTTATTTTTCCGATTGCACAGTAACCTCCTTGTGCTCGTCATCAAACTACAAATATGTACAAACACTCCAACGAAGTAATGTAGTTATAACATTTTAATAACTTATAGGATATAACAAACACACCAACAGGGTAAACAGGTTAAAACACGTTTTTAAAACAACTATTTACATGACAGTCTGCTGCAACCTCCATCCCAAAGCCTTAACGTCCACGTGACACCGTCCTCGCCTCTCCTTCCTCGAAATCGCAACATTGGCCTGTTTTGGGCGGTCCCTCTTAGTTGACTTTGGGCTATAAAAGCCATGCAAAAATCCCTTGACATCAGTGGCGGGCGATTGTGCGAATAGGCCGGAGGCTATACGAAGCACCGAAGTTCCGGCAACACCAAGGCGGAGCCCGCCACGCTGTGCGGGCCTTTCCGCTTTCTCTTCTTTCTTTAATGAGGGCTGATGCCCTGGCGGGGGGAGGCGACGCGGACGGGCCTCCCCCACCTCCCCAGGTGGAGGCTCGCCAGGCACCCCAACCGTCTTTAACTCGCCGACCAGCTAAGCTGCACCCAGCCATCTTTTTCATCGGCCTGCTGAATTTCACCCTGGCACGCTGTGCGGATCTTCCCAGTCACTTCTTCCTTCAATAACGGAGGGTGCCCTGGCGGGGGGAGGCGACGCGGACGGGCCTCCCCCACCTCCCCAGGTGGAGGCTCGCCAGCAGATGAGGGCACCCCAAACCGCATCTTTCACACGTCAGCCAGCTGAGTTGCGCCCTGCCACTTCATTCGCCGTTCGGCTGAGCCGGCACCCCTGCACGCGGCCGCCAGGCAACCACCCAAGCACCGGGTTCACCAGGACTGCCGCCAGCACCCGACGTGAGGAGTGGGCCCCCGCAGCAAGGTAATCGGGGACCCACCCTGGTGGTGATACCATCCAAACTGCTGTCGTCACTGCTACTGGAATCACCCCGGTGGCAGTACCATCCGGACTGCCGCTGTTACTGCTGCTGGCTCCTCTCCGGTGACTGTACCGAAGAGCTGCTGCTACTGCTGCCCTTGAACTCCGGCGGTTGACCCCTCCGGTTCCAGGCCTGGCCCACCGTGAGACAATTCTGGACTCGAAAGCTTGTTTGCTAGGGCATGGGCCCCACCCTTGACAGAACGCTCCCCTCAGCCTTGCAGAATTGGTTGGAGTCATTTGACGTTCGACTCCTGCGGACTTCCGGTAAGGACAAAACCACCACCATTGCTCTTTTTGCCCCCGGGCGGCAGCCACCTTGCCTCCGCTTGATACAGTGAGACAGTAAAGCGTCGGCGGAAGAACCCGCCTGCTGCCCCGCCCTAAGAACAAACCGTGGCATTGCTACAGGGTTGCAGTGACGCCATGCTGACGCAAAGTTGACGCTAACGAAAGTTCTCGAACTACCGAAAGGAATTCTGGTTCAACAGCTAATTCATGGAAAGACTTAGACTGTGCACTGACCCGACCCCGCCCCAAGATGGCGCTGATGTAGGAGTGGCCTACAACTCCTTGTGGCGTTCCAGTCACGTGACATTTGTGTTAAAAAAAAAAAAAAAAAAGATATATATATATATATATGCGATGCTTTCACACACGATGGTGGGGAAAAGGGGGGGAACCGATTTTTATGTTAATCTAGTGTTGCTCATGTTGCTCGACGCCTCTCACACCGTGGCCGGTCTATGGCGGCTGTAGGCCCGTACTTCCATACTGACATTGTTTTAAATAAAGGGCTTCTTAAAAAAAAGAATTACGGAATCAGTGTCATGACTAATCATCTAGGTTGTTGAAGGTTTTTCTTTTAAATAAATGATTGTTACTCCTAAGCGAAAGCATACAGATAATACAGACACAATTTGCCTAAAAATCTTTTTGTTTAACGAAATTTGTACCCATCATGCCTGCCCTTTTTCCAAGAATTGTCAAATCAATAATGAACTATAACTTAAGGTATATGTTGCACGCAAGGTATGGTATCCTGCACCATAATACACGACCAATTGAGAAATACATGCACGACCAGGGAACGCGAATTTAGGAGATGAATGAACTAGAGCATCTTTGCCTCGAACTAAAGAATAATAGGTCCGTGGTATTACCCACCCCTGCGGCTAGCCTGGTACATGGTAGGTAGAACTTTTCGTGTCTGCGCGCGCTGGGGTATTTTGAATACTGCACCTCCCCTCCCCTCCCCTCTTATTTTCCCCTCTATAGGTCACGACGAAGTTCCGACTGAAGAGTGGAGTGGACATGGACCGAACCAAGTTCAATATCAGGGAAAACATAGACAAACGTTGTGAGATAGTGCGTAAAATTACAGACCACCATTGGGAACATGAAAAACTGTATGATATGATTGTGCGTGTGTACTACGATTATACGATATGAATGTGTATGCATTTCATGTTCGGGTCACTTGAAGAGAGCGTCATCGTATGATTGAGGTGCTCGTCCACCGATCAAAGGGAGGAGAATAAAGGGTCAGACAACCCATAAGATAAACTACAAAATGCTAAAGGTACGCAGCATACATAGGAATAGAGGACAGGAAAGGAGAGGTCCCCGTGCTCGACACAGCCCTGAGTCTCCGTCTTAATGCATGTACTGTCACACCCTATCCGGCATTTGTGTGTACGTGGTCACCGAATTTATGTCTTTTCCCCGCTTGTGTTTTCTTACATGGAACAGACCCATGCTACTCCATGTTGTGTGTGCACCAAGTGGCCTATTATCTTACCCATCTCTCTCTCTCTTGTTTTGTGTCGTATGTACGCCAAAATAGCCTACTTGATGCACACGTCTCTCTCTCTCTCTCTCTCTCTCTCTCTCTCTCTCTCTCTCTCTCTCTGCACACGTCTCTCTCTCTCTCTCTCACTCTCTCTCCCCCTCCCTCGCAAAAGGCTCTTTCTTGTCCTCTTTCTTCTTGAATAAATTAACGACATACACCTCTTTGGTAAGTGTATAATTGGCCCGAACACGGTGGTGTTCGAACAAAATTGACAGAAACAAAAACGACCATACTTTACCACGATTACTACCTCTCCTTTCTGCAAACGTTAAGCCTAATCGGCTGAGAAGGAAAGGACAGGTAAGACGACTGATGTCTCCCAATCTGACCCTCAACACGGGGACTATATGTCAGTGGTTTTTGTTCTTAAAGGACACCATCTCCACCACCCAGAATTACTCCTGACCAATTAGCCCGAAATAGAATGTCTAAAGCACCCTGTTCTCCCAGAGATAACTCCAGCCCCATACTAAGCCGTCTCAGAGTATCCCGAACGAAACAACTGATGGCCCTGTTTTAAACTGATAAAGGGTCACCTACTGTATGAAAAGGATACTCATGAACGCATGACAGTAGCACCTCGCACTTACGGGTACTACCAAACCTTGTATTATAAGGCGCAGAAACCGACACCTAGAAGGCCAGACGATGGACAGGGACACCCACAGAACCCTGCACCACAGCAGTAATTAATAGATTAGTAACACGCACATTAACATCAGAGTTAATAGGCACCAATCATGTAGTAACAGATAAGAGCATTTCCGCAACTACTCAGTGGTTGGGAGAGAGAATGAAGTATGTAAATGTCTTCCCTGCCAAGATCTCTAAGACTTTCGTTTCTTATAACCTATTCAAGGATAACCTGCAGCCATCGGAAGAGAGGGGTCGGACGTGACGCACAGTCTGGCTGCGGATCATAAAACATCTATGACATCGACCAAGGGGGAAGCGACGAAGCAACAAGAGTGTGAGACGAGACACCATTATCAGAACGATGAGCGCGAAGGGCTACATCGAGGCCCCTGCTCACTGACCAGCGTGCCTGAAGTCTCAACCCGTCGGGCCCGATTGATGGGCCCAGTGCTGAAAAGATTCTGCTCTCCTTGGTCCGCATTTTTGATCCGATCCCATGCCACCCCACTCTCTCTTCCTCTTTCATTTGGACTATGACTTTGACCTACTACCGAGGAACAAAAGGCCGGCACCCTGTCTCAAAAGTACCTGTGGTGAACTGTGTTAAGGAACAGGACTGGAATCAAAGAACAGTGAGTGGTCGCACCCTGCCACGTGAAGAAATCGGATTTGAGCTGGACCTTAGTTCCACCGCCAGTGCTCAACAGTGCCAACGAAAGAAGAACAACAATGAGAGCTTACCAGTGATAGCTCTTTATGAAACAAGGACACTGGAAAGAAGAACCCATGTCAAAGTTGAAAATCCTCTCCCAACCACCTTATTATATTAACTATCTTCTTCATGATGTTGCATCAATCACTTCCGACTGTACACTGAGAAGTTAAGAAAATGTAACTTTGTATAGTAACATTCATACAACACCAGCCATGTACACGGCTATACTGCAACTTTGAATGTACTTCCTCCTCGCCTACTTTATCAAACTGTATGAGACAATGTACAAATGTGTCAGATTACTCCTGCCTACCCTTAAGACTCTGTATCTTTAAATGTATGACGAACATTGACGATACTGTAACTGAAAGGCTAACAAAGGTGAATATTGGCCGGACAAGCTGGCGAGATATGTTAAAAGGGAGGACTGTGGAAATTTAGCTTGCAAACTGAACATTATCTGCGCCATCTTGCCCCTCCCCAGCGCCACGCACAGCGAATGCACGGCCGCCATTTTAGGCACCCCACTCTCTCCCCGCTCACTCTCGACCGCCAGCGCTTTCCCCTGGCGCTGCGAGCATCCCCCCGCGCGCCGGCCACCCCCGCTCTCTCATACAGGCCATAAACCCTCTCCTTCTGCGCGACCCTGCTACGGAACCACTTCCGACCGACAACCCATACATGGTCATGCCTCTCCTTTGATAACCCCCCTTCCTCTGCGCCCCCTTGTCCGAACTGGTCCCAGGCCATCACCTAGCCCTGCGGATGCAGTTTATTGCCCCTACTGTAAGGGAAACACCCCACATCAAAGGGATTACAGTAGATCAAAGCCCCTACCCCCTGAGACCCGGCCGGTTGCACACACCCCCGGGAATTAGCGGAATTCCCTGCTGCGCGATAGCCATCTCCTACTGTGGATGGGGTGGGAACTTCTACTGTATCTATGTGTGGGAACGGATCTGAACCGGGGCTTCAGGGGATATTCCCCCGCACATCAAGGGAATCTCAAGAATGTACTATGTGTAATAAAGCAATAAACCAGTGTATAAGAGACCAGGTCTCAGAGATGCAGTTAGAGCACCTCGTGACGATACCTTGCTGTCTGATCTGATGTGTTCTGCTCCGACGGAATAAAACCTTGTTTCCTGCCTTCCAGTCTCCAGCGCCTGCCTCTTTTATTGGTAAATTATCGAGTGGTATGAGAGGCGATTACCGCCGGGCAAATACTTGAAAGGATACCGACTGAAACTGCCGCTACCATTTAACAAGACTACACCTTCTACTCCAACCCACACAACTCTTACACCAGGACAGAGTACATACTAATCTCGTGGGTGCACACACATCTAATCGAACACTCCGAAATAGCACCATGACTAGTTTCAGACCACTCATGCACAAGTCTAAAATTAAGCGGCTGCCACAACAAAGCGGTCCCTAGAAGATGGCGGTTTAACAGTGAAATTATAGCAGACCCAGGAAACAAAAAAGAAATCGAGGAAGCCATAACAGACTACCTAACCCACAATGATACCCCAGAGACTAGTGTTGACACACTTTGGGAGGCCCTAAAAGCAACGATCAGGGGTAAACTAATTGGAATTAAGGCAAGAATAAACAAAAAGACTAACCTGAGAATAAAACAACTCGAGAAAGAGATAAAAAGGTTAGAACTAGACCACACAAAAGCCACAAATGACAATGCGCTCCTAAAGACACTAACACAGCACAAATATGAGTACAACAAAATCCTGAGCGAGAGGGCAGGGCTGTGGTTCAACAAATGCAAAGCACTTAACCTTTGTGAAGCCAACAGAGCGGGAAACTACTGGCATCCTACCTGAAACACAAACGCAACCAGTTTGCGATCTCAACAATCAGAGACTCAAACAACAGAACACACACAAGACACAAGGAGATCCTCAATACATTCCAGGAGTTCTACTGAGAGCTTTACGGACAGATCAGACCCTCAATCAAGAAGAATGCACAAGAAACCTCGACACAATAGGGCTCCCAAAGTTAGACACCGCAGACACAGTAAAGCTAGGCCAGGAAATCAACTGCACAGAAATCGAAATGGCAGTCAAGTCACTAACAGACGGGTACACTGCTGATTTCTATAAGACCTTTCTAACCCAACTAATTCCAACCATGAAAAGGGTCTTTAATCATGCTGCAACTACAGGGAAAGTACCCCAATCCAAGACAGAGGCTAATATAATAGTCATCCCAAAGGAGGGTAAAGACCACCAACTACCAAAAAACTATAGACCCATATACCTCACCAATGTGGACTGTAAAATCTACACCAAAATCCTGACGGTCAGACTAAACACGGTCCTCCCCAAATTAATAAGCAACTCCCAAGTTGGATTCATGCGCAACCGAATATCTAGCGATAACACACAGCTTTTCTGCCATATACAAGAACAAGTCCCCACCAAACCGGTGCCGGCAGTAACTATTGCATTGGACGCAGAAAAGGCCTTCGATAAGGTCTCCTGGGCCTTCCTAGAGCAATGTATGCAGGCCTTCAACCTAGAGAAGTCATATATACGGATGATCATGGCCCTTTATCAGTCCCCGTCAGCCAGTATTGCAGTTAATGGCACACTCTCTGACCCCTTCAAACTGCAGCAAGGAACCAGAAAGGGATGCCCATTGTCACCGGCACTCTTCCTTCTGGCCCTTGAACCCCTCATCCAGGACATAAAACTAAACTCTAGCATAAAAGGGGTCGATATTAACGGTACCGTAGTAAAACTATCCGCTTACGCAGATGATATTCTGATAATAACAGAGGAACCAAAAACCTTGATAAGAGCACTGATGACCACAATAGCAGAATACTCCAGGCTATCAGGATATAAGCTAAACAATGATAAATCTGAATGTAAACCGTTAAATATCCACTGCACGAGAGACTCTCCAGGGGACTCGGGTTTGATCTGGCAGACGGGACACATTAAATACTTAGGAATATACTTCGGTACCAACCTAAGCAACACTCTACACCACAATGAGAAGTCACTACTAGAAAACGTTAAGAACCTTTTGGAGGCCTGGTCCCCGAAATTCATAACATGGTGGGGGCGAATCGAGACGATAAAAATGATGATCACGCGATGATTAACTACCTGATAAGCATGCTCCCACTCCTACTCACACACGATTTCCACCGGAAAATCGATCACATGCGCACCAATTTCCTCTGGCGGGGAAAGAAGGCAAGGATTAGCATTAAGAAACTGAGATTAGCGAAATCCCAGGGAGGGGTGAACCCAGCAGATTTCAGGGTTTTCCAACTAGCCTTCCTAGCAAAACAGGGAGCTTACTGGGTGGCCCCAGCGCCCGACTACATACCAGTATGGCTACAGGTAGAGAAGGCTATTCTGAACAACCTGAGCCCACTAGCTCTACTAACGGCAAACTCATACCCGTACACATCCAAACCTATCTTTAAAAATACAAAAATCGCACTCCTAAAACTCGACAAGAAGATTGAGGTTAGCATCAAAGGGTCTAAGTCAGAATCACTGTGAGCGAATAGCAAGATTAAGTACAAGGGGAAAAGTCTGACCTACAAGACATGGATAGAAAAAGATATATGCTACCCGCACCAACTCGAGGATGGTGAATTCCCCATTACCTTCTCCGACCCAAAAGCTACCCACCACCTAAAAGACATAGACCTATACAGATTCCTAAAGATAAAAACAGCCTTATCAAAGAGGAATCTAACTAGCACCCAACCCTCGATCTTCCGATATGTAGCAAACATCAATAAACTAGGACACCAAGTCTCGCAAATATACAAGCTACTACGCCCAAAAACCAACAAACTTAATGCCAAAACAATGGGATACTGGGATAAACAGACCCACACCCCGTTAAACAAAAAAGAGTGGATAACCCTGTGGACCTCGGCCACGCGAAATAAGATCACCCCAGTCCTAGCACAAACAAAATTCTGGCTACTCCATAAAACTTTCTGGACCCCAGCCCAACTACACACACTAGGTCTCAGGGAGGACCCCCTCTGCTGGAACTGCAACATAGAGAATGAGGACTACCGCACCTTATCTTCCAATGCCCAGCACTCAAGGCATTCTGGGGAATGGTATTTGATTTCATTGACAATGTGTTTAAATGCAAACTAGCAAGGGAGTTTTCCTCCCTCACCATGGCGTTTATGCGAACTGATCTCGCCTCTGAGAGAGATAAGGACCTAATGGACCTATTACTGACAGCTGCGGTTAAACTAGTACCAAACAACTGGAAAGACACAAGCAAAACTAGCTACAAAGGATGGATCAACTGGGTCACACACCTCAGAGGAGCGGACCGCAAGGGAAACCACATACTCAGCATTGTACGAGCGCTCTATGCCACTTGTGGCTAACCCTGCAACAGTATTTGTGATTGTATATGGTACATAAAAATAAATAATAAAACAAATAAAAAAAATATGCAGCAAGGCCTGTGTCTCATGTAACACTGCATTTACATTTCACAAAAACTATTCCAAGCTCACCAACAAGCCAAATGAGGGGTCGTAGATTGCTCTTCAGCCCACACCCTGTTATAGACATGGGCTCAATGCAGAAAAAGCCATCGGAAGGAGGACATATTATGCATGACATAGGAGATTGCACGCCTACCCACCAACACCCCTCTGCAGGTAGAAGGAGGCGCAAACTGCACTTACCTGCGTGAGAAGCCCTGGCCCCTCTTCAAAATGAGGCCAGGTACATCTCCAGCCAAGGATGGTGCCGCAGTTTTAAACTGAAGCTCAGTCATTCACCAATGCAATCCCCCAACACAGACTAGGACTGTCAGCGTTTGTGCCTTCACTGGAAACAGCACAATCTCTTCTGTAATTGGGTGCGCTGTCCTGGTCTGCTCGGGGCGCACTCTTCAGAGGGTGCGCAATGCCTAACACCAGGGCAGTTCCCTGGATATTTAACTCAGCATCTAGAGTACTCCTGGGAAAACTGTGCCTATAGCAGAATCTAAAGAGTATATCTGGTAACCATTGAGAACTTTAGAAACTCCCATATCAACACTGAAACATATGTGTAAACCTACAAGTGAATTAGGGCCTTAGAGTCTGGAGAAGTCACTTTAGGATATTCAGGTTAAGCTACTCTTTCATTGGGTAATTTGTTTCTAGATATCTCTTTGAATCACTGCTCAAGGTGGACAGAGAAAGAGAGAGTTAGAGAGAGGGAGAGAGAGAGAGAGAGAGAGAGAGAGAGAGAGAGAGAGATGCTTGGGTAGACACTGTGGTCCTAGTTGAGCTACCACAAACAAAACGAGGGAGGGGAGGACCTGTAATTTATTTCATAAGCCCAAATAATTAGAGGCTGTACCCATCTACTCAGGGTAACTCATGAAGTGTTTATCTCTTGTTTACGCACCTAAAATGTGATAGTAAATTGTATTTCCAAATGTATGATCCAAGTAGAACAAGACAGACTCATGTACATCATGACTCCTCATTTGTATACTTTCCTCATCTTAGGAAGACCTACCTTCTAATCTAAATGAAAAGGTGATAACATATTTTGTAAAAAGGTGAGACGGTATATAAGGCCAAGTAATCAGGGAGGACCTTGTAACAGTGAGGAGTAATAACCAGGGAACATAGATGTCCCAATACTTTCGAGGATGTGATGGCCGCCAGAAAAACAACTTTCATAGCGAGGAAGACCAAAGACAGCGAAGATAAAGGTTTACGGTCGGGACCCTGAAGAACTATTGACATGAGAAGTAAATAGCAGGGAGGAACCACGTCTCACCCCTTCAACTAACACCACTTTAACTCCTCCCTCTGTCGCCTCCCCCATAAGTATCCTCCTGGGGCTTTCCCCCATACAGCCCTCCCTTGCTAGCGAGCTTGGTTCACGTATAGAAATAGCTGAGCATAAGTGTAAGAGGAGGATGGCAATGGACATATTGTAGTACTGACACACAGCCATGTTTTCAGGTAGGCAGCCCCAGTTCACAGGACTCAAGCCACAGACATTCACTTCACACACTCGAATGGAGGGGGAGGCTCACAATTATGAGGGGCTACCAGATAGATCATGAGGTATGGAGGTTAGTAGTCTATCTACCCTGGTATAAATCACTGAAAGAAAATTAGAAATAAAAATATTGTGTGGACAGAATATTGTGTCAAAAATATCGATGACCAGACTATCGAGAGGTAAGTGCAAGTAGGTAAGATAGATTTACTATTCTAAACTACACATCTGAAAAACGCTTAGGCAGACGTGTTTCAGCTCAGTGTAGCTTTCTTCAGTGCATCGTTTTAATGGCTCCTCATTTTCCCTGGGGGTCTACTGGTATTTGGATGTTGATTACTTGCCCCTCCTCCGCCTTAAAGTCAAACAGGCACCTCGCGCACCTCAATACCACACAGCAGCATGCTGGTATTTGCAGTCATGTTGTGGATGTCCATTCAGTAATTGGGCAATCCAAAGCATCATGTGATGCCCCAAACCATGTTGGCTGATGACCGCTATACCGCTGCCGTTGCCTGGGCGAGTTAAAGTCACTTGTTTGTCCCATTCTCAGGCAATTGATATTGCCTCCTCTTTCCCCAGGCCGAAGTGAAGCCGAATATATATATATATATATAGGTACGTAGATAGAACGAGGCACTTAGATGTGTAGTTTAATCAAGATGGTGAGTTTCTATAGGTAAGCAAAGTTTTACTACATATATACATATATATATATATATAAATAACTCCACATCTACGTACCTTGACGATATATATATGTATATATATATATATATATATATTACCTACTGGCGGTCGCCAGTAGGTAGTTATAGTTAGGACCACGTTTCCATAGGAAAACCTCAACATTCTATTTTGAATAACTTTGGCGCCGGTCGACGAATCCTCGCGAAATTATCAAAATAGGTGGGGCGCTACGCTCCGCTCCTACCCTGAAAGTCTCGGGGGGATTCGTCAAGCGGGGGCTGAGATAAAAGGGGGGTCCCAAAACGCGTTTTTCCCATGCATTTTTCCATAGGACCTTTAGAACGAGCTACAGCCCGAACGGCTGAACAGAATTACTAGAAATTTGGCAGAGAGGTAGTCCCTAGGTCAAGGAAGTGCCTTTTGTAGGTTTGGTGTAAATCTGTTCAGTAGATTCTGAGAAAATAGCCTTTAAATCAATATATATATCTGAGCCCACTTACGGTACGCTTACCGTACGCTTACGGTAAGCGTACGGTGGCGTGCGCGAGCGCGATTCTGATTGGCTCTTAGATCTTAGTAAACATTCGAATCGGCAGAAACCAGGAAGCGGCGTCCGCCATTTTGTCTACCGCACTGAGTGTTATGTATCAAACATGATGGCCAAAAACATGTTACGGGGATGTTTTGACAACTCCCTCTCACATAGTCATGTTGAGGGAGTCCCCAAACATCCCCCAAGAGCAAAAACGGCATTATTTTTTTTTCGGCAATTTTGCGGGGTACGCTTACCGTACGCTTACCGTAAGCGTACGGTAAAAAAATAAAAATAAAAATAAAAAAAACACTATCCACACTTTCTCCATCCCTTGTGCAAATGGTGGCCGAAGGCCACCATTTGTGCATGGCTTATCAGAGCACAGAAATTTCCCAAAAAATTTCAACAGATTACCTATCACAAGGAAGCGCATAATATGTCCTCCATGTGCGCACGGTGCGCGAAGCGCATCGTGCGTACATGGCCCATCTAGCGTAACGTGGGCACGGCACTAACTGCGTAAAGTGGGTGCGCGGTGCGCGAAGCGCACCGCGTGCTCACTGTGCGCGCACGGTGCGCGAAGCGCACCGTGCGCGCACGGAACGAACTGCGTTAAGTGGGCGCGCACGCCACGAATGGCGTAAAGTCACTTAGCATTTAAAAAACCGTACAAATTCACTGAAAAAACCATAGGTTTCACACACGTTATAGTTAGGAATTAGCATTTAAAAAACCTTGCAAATTCACTGAAAAAACCATAGGTTTCACACATGTTATAGTTAGCGGAAATTTTACTGATAAAAAACCAATGAAATTGCCCCGTTATAGTTAGTGCTGGCAACTATAACTCACGCGACCGCAATCTTCTGCTGATGACATATGTGTCTTTATGAAAAAAAAATATTTGTAATATATGTATAGCTAAAAATTTATGGAAGAAGACATGGGCAAATAAGTGTCTAAATACAGTATTAGCATCAGCAGAGGATTGCGGTCGCGTGAGTTATAGTTGCCAGCACTAACTATAACGGGGCAATTTCATTGGTTTTTTATCAGTAAAATTTCCGCTAACTATAACATGTGTGAAACCTATGGTTTTTTCAGTGAATATATATATATATATATCTATATATATATATATATATATATATTGTCAAGACACGTAGATGTGGGTACTTAGATCTGGCATTATATATATATATATCAGTTTACGCTCCAAGATGCATGCAGGCACCACACAGAGAAAAACGGACTCTTCAATACGCTGTATTCTGCTGTTCAGGATATCGTGTTTATTTGATGAATAAACACTGCAAAGCGGTCATAACGCGTTTCGGCCAACGCAGTGGCCTTGATCACATGAGCGCCTGGCGGGTGAGTAAAAACACTTATGTATAGTCCCAGAGTACCATGTGATGCGCTGTCAGTTGCTATGATAAACATAGAAAAAATACTTTGGACACATGAATGTGAAATACTAGCGGACTTTGCTCTAAAATGTCAGCAGGTAAATACAATGCCAGCTCAAATGCTAAAACCAGGTAAGTTTTTAAATACAAGCACTGTGTAGATGTTTGTCCGAATAAATTTGAATGGAACAAATCAATAGTAATATAGAATTTGGGTATAATCTATATCTCCCAAATAGACTTCAGATCTAAAATGCACAAATGCACAGACAAATAAATAGTATACAATACTTGTAAAAATTACTACAGAATTTAAAAACCATGTTATGTTAAAAAATTCTGCGAACACCTGGAATAAAAGATGTGCTAAAAAAATATCTGTACAAATACTTCTTGCGGTTGAGCAGCAAACATGTGATATCTAAAAATCATATGCATTTCAATTAAACTGCATCAATGTAAAACATTATTATAAGTGCCATTGAAGGAATGCATGTAACTGACAGCGTCAAAGTGATAAGTGCTAATTACAAAACAGTGCAAAGATACTATCTGGTGACAAAAATAAAAAATGAATAAGAAAATATTTTTCATTGAAAAAGCAGCATCAAATGATCAATGTACAGCAACTTGATAAATGCTCAAATGCAAATGTGTACTTTCTGTCATTTATGAAACTTGTTTCAAAACCGTCTAAGTCTGGGGAGTCCCCCGGATAAACACAAGAAATCACACCCAAACTGAGGGAGTCTGATGGATGAAATGTGCATCACTATATGATGTACCATGTCGAAACTAATTTGATTTAAGTGACTGGTTCAATAGTAAATCTGTGCACAAACGCCAATAAAAAGCTTAAAACCAAAAACTCACATGGAAAATATAAATTGATGGTAAAAAGACATAAATATGGGCAAATCGCAGAGACTGAACTATTAAAAACCAAATTGTGAGTAAAACCATGAAAAACAGGCATGTAAAAAAGATGTTAAAAAGGTGTTAGAAAGGCCAAGTATCTATAGATAGTAGTGCAAATCTTCGCAGATATTGAGACCTCGGGGGGGCTTTGGTGTCAAGTTCAATGATATACTTAGTTTCTAACTGTCGAAGCTGCTTCTCCTGATTGCCTCCACATTTGTTAATGGGCACAATGTCAATAACAAAATATTGGAGCACATTAAGATTGTTATTGTGCTCCATCTTGATGTATCTCGCCACCGGGTAGGTGGGATCTGAGTTGACGGTTGCCCTGAGGTGTTGCAATATACGTGCGAAAACTTGTAGCTTTGTTCTACCGACATATTGTAATCCGCAGATACATCTCAACACGTATACCGCGAACTCTGTGCGACAAGTATAGTGCCTAGTCAAATGAACAGGTATATCTGAAAAAGCAGTGGAATACGATGTAGTGTTGACCCCCAAATTTACATGCACGGCAAGTGCTGCATTTAAAAAAACCTTTTTTTAGGGGTGAGCCAACTGCCTTTGGTATTAAGTTCTGGACTGGTTTTGACTAGATCAGTACGCATCGAGTAAGCCTTAAGGTACGTGAAATTGGGTTTATTGGGAAGTACCTGTTGCAATGTGACATCGGTTAGGACTATGGGCCATTGTGTGTTAATGATATTCTTGATAGCATTGGCTTGTTTGCTGTAGGTAGAGACAAATCTGCAAGACATATTGTCATGCCCACTCTCTCTAACAGTTTCATCAATACTGACAGATGTTGGAGTGGCCACACATTTATGTTTATTCAAAGGTTTTAATAATTCCAGTCTGTCCTTGTCATTGGCTTTCTGCAGAGCAGTGTCCAATTTTTTCAGATCATAGCCACGTTCTGTTAGTCTTACTTTGGCAGCTTGTTGTGCAATAGTCAGAGTGGTTATAGAACTGCACGCCCTACGAATATGCAACAATTCTCCGTAGGGGAGACTAGAAATAGTGTGGTGGGGTTGGAAACTTGATGCATGTAATAAAGTATTGCCTGCGGTGGGCTTCCTGAACAAGCAAGTTTCAATGGCCCCTTTCTCAATGAACACCGTGATGTCTAAAAAATTGGTGGTAACAGGGTCAATATGTGCCGTAAAGTTCAAATTGACATTGTTTGTGTTGATAACATTAATAAAGTTGCAGGCCTCAGCATGGGTTCCCTTCCACACAATGAAGACATCATCAATGTATCGCCACATATGCATAACATGTTTGTCAAATAGAGCTCTATGATCGACCTTGAGGACATGCTCCTCCCACCAGCCTACATGCAAACGTGCATAGCTGGGGGAGAAGCATGCCCCCTTCGCCACGCCCTGCTTTTGTTTGAAGATTTTGCCATCAAACATGAAAAAATTATTGAAGAGACACCAATGTATCATTTTCATCAGCATAGCTTTGTGTTTGTACATAGAGATACATCTTTGTCTAAGGTAAAAGTCAACTGCCTTTAACCCGTCGTCATGTCTTATGCTCGTGTAAAGAGTGGCAATATCTAAAGTTACAAACAGATACTCATTAGACCATTGCACTGAATTCAATTTCAATAAAAAGTCACTAGAATCACATAATTACGAAGGCAAATTGGTGACATGCTCTTGGAGATACAAGTCTACATAGGTTGAGGTGCACTCAAATGTGCTGTTTTTAGCAGAAATAATAGGTCTTCTGGGCATCGGGTCAATGCCTTTGTGCACCTTTGGAATTAAATAAAATGTAGGTAAGGTAGGGAATTCCTTGAATAAAAATGTTATTTCATCTTTAGATATAAGACCTTCCCTTTGCCAAGACATAAGTTCACTCTTGAAGTCTCTGTTCATTTTTCTGACAAACGAGGCATCAGATTATTCATACCATTGTTTGTTGTTGATGTGCCGGTAACACTCTGCTCTGTAGAGCTGCTTGTACCATATATATATATATATGTATATATATATATATATATATATATATTATCTACTGGCGGTCGCCAGTAGATAGTTATAGTTAGGACCGTGTTTCCTTAGGAAATCCGCAACATTCTATTTGGAATAACTTTGGCGCCGGTTGACGAATCCTCGCGAAATTTTCAAAATAGGTGGGGCGCTCCGCTCCGCTCCTACCCTGAAAGTCTCGGGGGGATTCGTCAAGCGGGGGCTGAGAAAAAAGGGGGGTCCCAAAACGTGTTTTCCCCATGCAATTTTCCATAGGGACCTTTAGTCCAAGGTACAGCCCGAACGGCTGAACAGAATTACTTGAAATTTGGCAGAGAGGTAGTCCTCAGCTCAGGGATGTGCCTTTTGCATATATGGAGTCAATCTGTTCAGTAGTTCCTGAGAAAATCAAAAGTAAAATCATATATATATGTGGGCGGAGCCTAACCACACATCTCATCCTGAGATCTGATTGGCTGTCAGCACTTCATCCAAGAAGTGTTGGCAGCCATCTTGGGACCAATATACATGCTAGCACCTCATTAAAAAGCATTGCAGTTAATAGAAGGTTTTAAGACTTTAGTTACATTATAAATCATTTGTTGATGGTACCATACTCATTTTAGCAATTGTGGTATGTTCTAAGGTGATTTCACCATGTGAAAAAGCCTTCTGCTGGGGTATCATGATTGAGAGAAAAATATTTTCTCATGCTTTTCGCACAGAGGTTTGGAAGGTGATCTATAAGCTAAACTGAGAGCTTATTTTCTGTAAATTCACATTATCTTTCTCAGTCATGTGAGAATGAAGTCTGACATTCTCAGTAAAACATGTACATCCAACAAGGGCAGAGACTGTCAGTTGATTCCTTTGTGTTCTACTGCAGCTTCCCAGAGTGTTCCAAAGAACAACTAGAGCGCTAACAGTCCTACTTATGATAAACGTATGGCACACCTGAAGCCATCTTGCTTGGATTAAAGTGGTAACTCTTAAAACATTTAATTTAAAAAGGAACAAAATGAGGGGGTTCATTTTTCCATAAAAAGTATGATTAGTGCTGCAGAAAGAAAAATTAGGGCACATTTTGAGTGACTTCTCAAATCCTCTTCTATTTCATTAAAAAATTCTGACATGCAGACTGAAACATGCACTTTTAATACCAGCAGCAGTTTTCCCTGGTGAGCAGTAGCTTTACTACAGTGATCTAATGAGCAAAAAGAGTGCTAACATTCTGAATTTATGGCAAATGTGTGACACATCTGAATGCCTTCTTGAAGGAATCAAAGTAAAAAACTGAAAGTATTTCCTACTGAGGAGACTGCAGTAAATGAGGAAATTAGGAAACTTCATAGCAAATAAGTCTCCCAAGATGGCCACCAGAGACAAAAGAGCCCAAATGTAGCCCAAATATCACCCAGATGTAGCCCAAGTATAGCCCAATGACAGAATGTCCCAGAGTGTTCTTAAAAACAACTAGAGCGCTTACTGTCTTCATTATGACAAAAGTATGGCACACCTGAAGCCATCTTGATTGGAATAAACTGGTAACACCTAAAACATTTAATTTAAAAAGGAACACAATGAGGGGGTTCATTTTGCCATAGAAATTATGATTAATGCTGAAGAAAGAACATGAGGGCACATTTTGAGTGACTTCTCAAATCCTCTTCTATTTCATTAAAAAATTCTGACATGCAGACTGAAACATGCACTTTTAATACCAGGAGCAGACTTCCATGGTGAACAGTAGTTTTACTACAGTGATCTAATGAGCAACTAGAGTGCTAACATTCAGAATTTATGGCAAATGTGTGACATATCTGAATACCTTCATGATGGAATCAAAGTAAAAAACTGAAAGCATTTCCTACTGAGGAGACTGCAGTACATGAGGAAATTAGGAAACTTCATAACAAATAAATCTCCCAAGATGGCCACCGGAGACAAAAGAGCCCAAATGTAGCCCAAAATCACCCAGATGTAGCCCAAATATAGCCCAATGACAGAAGTGTGCAAAACACTTATTATTTTGTGTTTTTGCAGTGTTATATAGTGCAGACTTGTCAGGTATTGGAGTGCTTTACATGAGCATTGGTTACATCACACATGAACAAATTCATTTTGGTTGTAGACATGGGGAGACTAAGTGATTTGACCAGTATCACAGAATGTCGAGCTGAAGCAGAAACTCCAACCTGGTTCCCCAGTTGCAAAGTCTGCAGTTCTGGAAGTAACACCACATCCTCTCCCCTAAGTGCAACATTTAATCAAGTGGTCAACTGGATAAAAAAACATAAAGATAACAAATAATTTAAAAGTGCTTTGTCGCTATTTGAAAACTCAGAAAATATGTCCTTATTTTAGTCTTTTAGAGCACTAACCATAATTTTGATGCCAATAAGACCCTCTCATATATGTAATTTCTAAAGGAAATGCTCTAGGTATTACAGTTTTGATTACATCAAGATGACGTCAGGCGTTCCACACTTTTGTAATAAATATAGAATGTTAGCAATCTAGTTGTACATTAGGATACTGTTGAGAGGCAGAGGCCAGGGGCACGGACTCTGAAAATTGAAGGCAGGTAGGAGGGTGCAAAGGCAACAATTTAACCACACTGAGCAGGCAGGAAGGGCCGTGGCAGCACAACAGACTATGGAGGGCAGTGGAAAGGGGGCAGGGGCAACAAACCAACAATACAGGACTTGCAAAAGAGGCTGTGGCAATGTAATAGACAATTGTGGGCAGAAGGAAGAGGCAATGGTAGTACAACCATACATGCCAACAGACCCGATTCAGCCAGGAAACGTCCAATGTTTTTAAGCTCAAATGGGCTTTATTTGATCTGTCTCCTGTCTACAATCTCCTCTTTTTCAATGTAACTCAAAGGGGAAAATCAATACCCCAGTTTTTTTTCAAAATCTCCCTCTTACCAAGCTCAATATGTTCGCAAGTATGGTACATTGGATCATGGAAGGAAATGGGGTAGGGACATGGACATGGATAACAGAGGACAGGGGGGACATGGAGAGGTGCACCAAACTGACCCTGCAGGGCAGGCATCAGGGTTTGCAGCAGCACAATACACCACACAGGGCATGCGGGACGGGAGTGCAGCACAACAATCCATAGAAAGCAAGAGGGAGGGGACAGGACCATGCACATGGACAACAGAGAACAAGGGGCAAGAGGCAATGGTAGCTAGCTGACCATAATGGACAGACAAGAGAGAAAGCTGCAGCATAACAGACCATAAAGGGCAGGAGGGACGGATCAGGGGCATCACAATGGAACAGACAAGCCAGGAGGGAGGGAGTAGGGGTCTGCACATGTAAACAGAGGGCTGGGGGCAAGGGGGCAGGGCAGGAGCAGCAAGATAGCCATGGAGGTCAGGCAGGATGGGCACTAGAAGCAAGACACACCATGAAGAGCAACAGTGAGACTGTGATGGCATACACACAGACCATGGAGGGAAGTTGGGAGGGGGTCAGGGGCAGCTAACTGACCACACAGGGAAGGTGGGAGGGGCCATGGCAGCACAGAAGACCATGCATGGCAAGTGGGAGGGTTAGTGGCAGCACAATGGCTATGATGGGCAAGAAGGAGGGTGCAGGGGCATGCACAAAGGACGATGGAGGATAGAAGGGAGGGTCAGGACCTGTGCACAGACAAGAAAGTTCAGGGGAAGGGGCCTCACAACAGACCGCACGGGGCAGGCAGGAGGAGCAGTTGCAGCACAACAGACCAGGGAGGGCAGAAGGGTGTGGCAGTACAATGGACCATGTAGGACATGAGGAAGAGGATAGGGGCATGGCATGTGGACAGGCAGGGTGGTGGTGGCAGGGACAGGTTACAGTCATCTGACAATGCTAGGCAGGTGGGAAGGGAGTGGCAGCTCAACAGAACACTCAGAGTAGATAGGAGTGGCAGGTCCATGGAACTTGTTGGGCAAAAAGGATGGAGCAGGGACATACACAAAGACATTGGAGGGCAGGGGGAAGGAGAATAGGGGCAGCAAGCTAAGCACAGAGTTTAAGCAGGAGGTCAATGATGGGGCATAGAATTGGGCAATGGAGGGCAGGAGGAGTGGACTGGTACATCATACTAAATTGAGGGCAGTGGCAGCACATCAGACCATGCATAGCAGGAGGGAGGAGGCTAGTCCATGGATTCACACAACAGAGGATAGGGAGGAGGGGGATGGGGCAGCAAGCTAATTGTTCAGAGAAGGCGGGTATTAGGAACTTTATTGTTTTCAAAACGTGTGTCTGTGCGAACTACTTAAAATATGAACAAGTATGCAGCATAATCTCACTTTTATTCAGGAAGAAGAGGACGTTTGTGACTGTGACTCCGGGCTCACTTGGCAGAAACACCCCCTGACCCTCCACCCCCTATCGCAAAATGTAATGCCCGTGAAAAGGGTAGGTGAACACAGTGTTATATAGAACATAGTCCTGAGAGCACGATTGAAAATGAAAACTAGATATAGTGTATGGTATAAACTATGCACCAAAAAGTGTGATATAAGATGAACCGGGCGTGAAATATAATATGCAATACATTGTGCACAATGACAGATTCATTGGAGAGCGCGAGATAGCACAGGCACTAGCGCGTGCTATGCGATATGCGCCTTGGAGTGTAATATGCACAGGGCAGTGTTGTGTAACCTAACTAGTCTCTAAAGTTGTAATATAAAATATGTGCTGGGGAGTGTAACGTTGCATATGCACTCTGACAAAGATATGGATCCCAGATTGTAATATGTATGGCATAGCACTGTGCGTTATAACATAGGCATCGAGGAAGGCACGTTAGATGGGGCAATATAACCCGTGCGAAGACAAGTGTGGCATGACATATTCACGGGGTGGTGTTACAGTGCACATGGGCTAGAGAGCATATGCACTAGCTAGTGGAATACAACACAGAGGTGTGTGGCACTCAGCAGGCAATGGTGGGTGTAACACAGCATTGGGCTCTGCCAGGAGCGCGCTGTGACTCTCAAGTGATGTTCGTCCCCTTTCCAGAGAGTAAAATAAAAAGTATTACACATCCGGCAGTGGATTTGTGTTTTATTAACCGTGAGGGGGGTTTCTTGCATAGTTTTGGTCGAATTTTTGTCGAATCCCCTTTGAATGGCTTGGTGTGCATGTGTATTAAATGTGCCCGTCAATAGCTACCCATGTTTGTATAAATAAACGACAAGGGTGTCTACCGGGATTAGGCACGATAGGGCATCAGACATGTCAGAGCTTCACTAGTGGTGTAAATACATTCCACGTGGATTCATTGTATGCATATTCGCCTTTTAATGAATATCACACAAATCGTCATGGTGATAGGTACGTACGGTTTGTCCAGCATGTCCTAGGTGTGTCTATAAATATATATTTTTTTAAAATAATAAAAAACAGTGGCCGGCCCTGGGGATTGGGGTCAAAAAAATATAATTAGGAGACAGGCCCTGGGGGATGGGGTCATCAGGGCCAATAAATTAGAATAAGAAGGGGAACCACACAGCCCCCCTTCTTAAAAAATTAAAATAAATAAAAGACTGGCATCGCGCCGGAGGCCACGCCCCCTCCTTGCAGCACTCTGCAAACGCTCCCCCTGGCGAGTTGTAAGTTGGGGAATTAATTCCTCTTCAATACTGAGGGTCCCTGAGGGCCAACTAGCCCAACAGGCATCTCCAGTATGCGCCAGGGAGCTGCGCTGCAGACAGGTGTTCTAAGGCCAAGCCCCTTTTTACACCTCTCTGCAACGCAGCTCTGTGGCACTTACTGGAGGTACCTAGTGGGCTAGTTGGACCCTAGGGACCCTCAGGATTCAAATGAACTTAATCTCTCAACTAAAAACGGACACAGGGCGTGTTTACACAGTGGTGAAGGGAGGGGACGGGGCCTGAGTTAACGTGTGCAAAAACGCCCTGTGGCCTGTTTTAAGAGGTAGTTTTAATCCCCCTGCCCTATTATATACTAGGGGCTTACAGAGGAGGTCAAGCTAATCACAGGGGGACCCCAACGCATAATGTTCCCTAGTGAATGTAGGTGTTTTCACTGTATTCTAAGTGTCTTTTAACATAGCACTGGCTCTAGGACTGGTTAGTCAGACTCAGTTACCACCAGTATCCGTCTGAAAAAGTTGAGGGTACAGGATGATTTTGCAACAAGGCTTCTTTCTGCTCTTCTTTTTGTTCTTTCTGCACGTTATCCTTCTTCCTGCACTTTTCTTCGTCTTTGAGGACTTCTGTTGCTTCTTTCTGCACTTCTTTCTTTTCTTTCTGTGCATTTTTTCTTCTTTCTTCACATGTCCTATCTCTGTAGGCATAGTTAGAAATTAGCATTTAAAAAACCTTTGAAATTCACAGAAAAAACCATAGGTTTCAGGCACGTTATAGTTAGGAATTAGCATTTAAAAAACCTCCGAAATTCACTGAAAAAACCATAGGTTTCAGGGGTGTTATAGTTAGCTGGACTTTTCACTTGTACAAAACCATTGAAATTCCCCCGTTATAGTTAGTTCAGCTAACTATAACTCGCACGCCCGCAATGCACTGCTGACGACGTCACATAATACATCACTCATGACATGGTCACATGGTCAGTGACATCACTCATGACATCACTGATGACATCTCAAATGACATCACTGATGACATCATCCATATGTTTTATATATGTATATCTGCCTGAAACCTATGGTTTTTTCTGTGAATATATATATATATATATATATATATATATATATATATATATATATATATATATATATATATATATATATATATATATATATATATTCACTGAAAAAACCATAGGTTTCACACATGTTATAGTTAGCTGGACATTTTACTGATAAAAAACCAATGAAATTCCCCCGTTATAGTTACTGTAGGCAACTATAACTCACGCGACCGTAATCCTCTGCTGATGCTAATACTGTATTTAGACACTTATTTGCCCATGTCTTCTTCCATTAAATTTTAGCTATACATATATTACAAATATTTTTTTTTCATAAAGACACATATGTCATCAGCAGAGGATTACGGTCGCGTGAGTTATAGTTGCCTACAGTAACTATAACGGGGGAATTTCATTGGTTTTTTATCAGTAAAATGTCCAGCTAACTATAACATGTGTGAAACCTATGGTTTTTTCAGTGAATTTGCAAGGTTTTTTAAATGCTAATTCCTAACTATAACGTGTGTGAAACCTATGGTTTTTTCAGTGAATTTGTACGGTTTTTTAAATGCTAAGTTACTTTACGCCATTGTGGCGTGCGCGCCCACTTAACGCAGTTCGTTCCGTGCGCGCACGGTGCGCTTCGCGTGCCCACGTTACGCTAGATGGGCCATCTAGCGCACCGTGCGCACATGGAGGACATATGATGAGCATCGTTGTGACAGGTAAAATGTATGTTTTGTTCATCTCTAATAAGCCATGCACAAATGGTGCACTTCGGGCACCATTTGCACACGGGGTGGTGAGAATGTGGATTTTTTTTTTTTTATTATTATTATTTATTACCGTACGCGTACGGTAAGCGTAATCGGCGAAATTTTCGAAAGAATTAAAATTCCCTTTTTTAACTTGGGGGATCGTTGGGGACTTCCTCGACATGGCTAGGTGCTTGGGAGCTGTCTAAACAGCCCCTTTACATGGTTTTGCACTTTGTTTTTCAACCCCCTGTCAGAGTGCGAGAGAGAAAATGGCGGCCGCCGCTTCCTGGTTTCGACCGATTCGAATGTTTACTAAGATCTAACGGCCAATCAGAATCGCGCTCGCGCACGTCACCGTATTCGTACGGTAAGCGCACCGTAAGCGCACCGTAAGCTGGCTCAGATATATATATTGATTTAAAGGCTATTTTCTCAGAATCTACTGAACAGATTTACACCAAACCTACAAAAGGCACTTCCTTGACCTGAGGACTACCTCTCTGCCAAATTTCATTAAATTCTGTTCAGCCGTTCGGGCTGTAGCTCTGTCTAAAGGTCCTATGGAAAAATGCATGGGAAAAACGCGTTTTGGGACCCCCCTTTTATCTCAGCCCCCGCTTGACGAATCCCCCCGAGACTTTATATATATTATCTACTGGCGGTCCCCAGTAGATAGTTATAGTTAGGACCGTGTTTCCATAGGAAATCCGCAACATTCTATTTGGAATAACTTTGGCGCCGGTTGACGAATCCTCGCGAAATTTTCAAAACTAATGGGGCGCTACGCTCCGCTCCTACCCTGAAAGTCTTGGGGGGATTCGTCAAGCGGGGGCTGAGAAAAAAGGGGGGTCCCAAAACGCGTTTTCCCCATGCATTTTCCCATAGGACCTTTAGTCCGAGCTACAGCCCGAACGGCTGAACAGAATTACTTAAAATTTGGCAGAGAGGTAGTCCTCAGGTCAAGGATGTGCCTTTTGTACATCTGTTCAGTAGGTCCTGAGAAAATAGCATTTAAATCAATATATATATCTGTAAGCACACTCCGTGCACTTACCGTAAGCTTACCGTACGCGTACGGTGCCGTGCGCGAGCTCAATTCTGATTGGTGGTTACATGACTGTAAACATTCGAATCGGTCAAAATCAGGAAGTGTCGGCCGCCATTTTCTGTCTCTCGCACTGAAAAACAAAGGTTGATAACATGAAAAGGGGGCAACGAAGAGAGTTGCAGACCCCCTAGCGTTCGTCAGGGGGTTCACGAAGGACCAAAAAGTATGAAAAATAAATTTAATAATTTTTTTAAAAAATCGCGGAGTGCGCGTACGGTAAGCTTACCGTACGCGTACGGTAAAAAAAAAAAAAGAATTAACAATCACATTTAATATATAAATCTAAGGACCCCCAAGGGAGAAAAAAACAATTGATATTTTGTAAAAAATGGCGAGGCGTGCACGGTCCGAAATGCGCAACGTGGGCGCTCGGTGCGCGAAGCGCACCGAGTGCCCACAGCGCCCGCACCGTGCGCCAAGCGCACCGTGCACGCAAAAATTCAAAATAAATACATAACTTAGCATTTAAAAAAACGTACAAATTCACTGAAAAAACCATAGGTTTCACACACGTTATAGTTAGGAATTAGCATTTAAAAAACCTTGCAAATTCACTTAAAAAACCATAGGTTTCACACAAGTTATAGTTAGCTGTACATTTCACTCGTAAAAAACCAATGAAATTCCACGTTATAGTTAGATCAGGTAACTATAACTTGCGCGACCGCAATGCACAATGTGTCATTTCAGATGTCATCATTGATGTCATGAGTGATGTCACTGACCATGTCATAAGTGATGTAATATGTGACGTCATCAGCAGTTTATTGTGGGCGCGCAAGTTATAGTTACCTTATCTAACTATAACGTGGAATTTCATTGGTTTTTTACGAGTGAAATGTACAGCAAACTATAACTTGTGTGAAACCTATGGTTTTTTAAGTGAATATATATATATATATATATATATATATATATATATATATATATATATATATATATATATATATATATATATATAGATATATATAGATATATATATATATACGTCTGGAAGGACCCCACGAGAGCGGGTCCTGTTAAATCCACTCACTCCTTAAAAACGGATGACGGAGCCATGTGCGGTTTTTAAATGTTATTGTCGTCCGCTATCAAATGCGTTTCAACTGCGTAGCAGTCTTGGTCACTGATAACAAGGTTTTGAACGCTGCTATTTTTTAAACCTTGATAAAGCCTTGACAAACTCAGTCCCTAATCTTTCCTCTAACATAGAGGAAGCAACAGCAGCCTATGAGGAGTGGATCAATACTGCCTGTCACAAATTGGCCCCGGTCAAATGGTGCTCCCCCAGACGTATGCTACCTTCCGCCCCTTGGTTTTCACATAACCTTCAGGAGCTTAAATCAGAGTGCAAAAGGTTGGAGTGCCTCTGGAGAAACGTGTATAATCTGACCAATAGGGAACATTGTAGAACCAGCCTTACAGCTTATAAAAAAAACTCTTCAGGAAGAAAAAAAGGTTTACTTCTCCGAAAAGATCATCGGAGCTAAATCCTCAGCGAAGGAACTTTTTAGAACAGTAACCAATCTCATGACTCCCTCCAAATCCATCTTTCATAGTAACACTGAATTCTGCAACACCCTAGCCTCCTTTTTTCTAAATAAAGTGGAAGCCATTTTCTCCTCCTTTAACAACCAGCTGGGAGAGGCCAGTGATAGAGTTCCTGGGACTACGGTAACCGACAATGCCCCCACGTTTAATACCTTCACCCCATTGGTCAACAAGGAGGTTACCAACCTGCTGATGGGATGTAGATCTGGCTCCCCTAAGGACCCCTGTCTGGCCGCGATACTAAAAATGCCTTTGGAAGTCATCACTAATACCCTCGCCCCTTTACTCAACCTGATAATGGGGACAGGCTATTACCCTTTATATTGGAAAACAACTTCAATTTTACCTCTCATTAAAAATCCCAATTTAGAGCCAAACGATCCAAACAACTATAGGCCCATCTCCCGCCTCCCCTTACCACCCAAAATCATGGAGAAGGCCATGAACATGCAATTAAGCCTGTTCCTGGGGAAAAACAACATATTGGACTGCTCACAATATGGGTTCCGTGCTGGGCACAGCACAGAGTCAGCAGTGATAAAAGCAACGGAAGAGGTCCGTGTGGCTGTGGACCAGGGAGGTTCAGCCATTCTTATCATGCTGGACTTGTCAGCGGCCTTCAATACGTTCCACCACGAGGTGTTATTGGGTCATTTATCGAAGGCCGGGGTCCAGGGCTTGGCCTTGAACCTATTGAAATCATTTTTGGCCGACAGAATACAAACAGTAGATCTAGGAGGGGACAGATCAAAACCATTTGCTCTTCCCTGTGGAGTCCCACAGGGATCCTCCCTCAGCACGACGCTTTTCAATATTTATGTGAAACCGCTGGCTGCCCTTATACGATCTTTCGGCCTACTTCTGACCTCCTACGCGGATGATACGCAGATCATGCTATCTCTACAGAGAGGCAAAGAAGCGGAAAAGGCCACTAGCTGCCATGATTGCATGGCAGCCATTACTGGCTGGATGTCCGCTAACTGCCTGAAGCTGAACGCAGGCAAAACTGAGGTGATCATTTTCGGGAACAATCCCAACCTCTGGTCCCCGGCCTGGTGGACCAGTGAGATGGGCCTCCCCCCACGCACTTAAGGTGAAAAATTTGGGTGTGATTGTGGACAATACTCTTTCGTTTGGGGACCAGGTTAGCAGAGTGGTGTCAACATGTTTCTTTATTCTAAGAACACTGAAAAAAATCAAACCCCTCATCACGGATGAAAGCTTCAGATCAGTTGTATCTGCCCTAATTCTGTCCCGTCTAGATTATTGCAACAGTCTGTATTTGACGATTAACAATAAACATCTTAACAGACTCCAGATGGTACAGAATGCGTCAGCCAGGTTGCTCACGGGCACTCCTAGGTTTGTGTCAATTAGAAAAGGTCTACGTGACCTTCACTGGCTCCCAATTAAACAACTAGCCCAATTCAAGCCACTCTGCACGGTATTCAAGTCCCTGAGGGGATCCGGCCCGGAAGACCTAAGAGAACGTATCCAATGGTACGTCCCTGGGAGAGCACTGCGCTCAATGGAAGCAAAGCAGGCAGCCGTTCCCAGGGCGGAAAAGGCCAACTGGGGCGGAAAGAGCTTTGTGCTCAGAGCCACCAACGCCTGGAACGAACTTCCCTTTTATCTAAGGTCTGCCACGGAACTCCTAACTTTTAGAAGAAGTCTGAAGACTTGGTTGTTCTCAGCTTAGTCTCCGATAGGGCTCCAGGGTGGAGCGTTTTCCAGGTAAACAGTGTGCAGCGCCAGGACACCTTCGGGTAACAGTGCGCTTTATAAACCCATATAACATAACATAACATAACTTTACTTCCATGGTAAAACGTGTCACGTGATGACTACAAACACAATGCTCGTGAAAACGGACTCGTAGTTTTCAAATTCGGACTCCTTTGTAAAATACAAGGTTTTCCACATTATAAATAATTTTAGTTTTGGTTTGATGAGAAATACACAGATTGAAATGGCTTCTTCTTTAAATCCACCACTGATTTTACAATGAATAAAAATTATAAAATGTATATACATAATTTTCGGCATTGCTAACATCATGTTTTGTGGTATGTTTGCATTAATGGCTCCATCCAGCCCTAGTAGGCATACGCAATGCTTGGGATACCTTACATGATTTTATCCACCCTTAAATGGGGACATTTCTCATTTTCGGTTGTTATACATCATCTGTGGTAAATAACGCTGCATTTTTTACCAATCTATACATCTCTATACCATCTGGCCCCAGTGGGCTTATATTACAATTAACCATCATAAATCATATTTCACTATTTTGTACTCCATAATTAAGCCCCAGTGGGCATGTCTCCATGTACCTCTTAAACAAAGGACCTCCCTTCTCTGATTCTTTGACAAGTCTGTTGATTAAAATCGTCACTTCACCCATTAAAAACACAGTTCATTGACCCGGAATTTTCTTTTAAATTTTACATCAATCCAATTATACTATAAGTGTTTGTGCAAGTCTTCTTCTACATTCAGACCTCATGGCTGTATAATGTAGCTGGACTCCAACCTCCTTAATTTCTTTTCCCTGTTCCCACCTCTTTGGTCCACTGCCACTGCATCTATCACATAGAAAGATAGTCCCCTAACATCCTTATTATGGAACCTTTCGAAATGGCGGGCGACAGGATAAGTCCGATCGCCATTTCTAATTGCCCTCAAATGCTGTAGAACTCTTTTACAGACTTCTAAGATTGTGCTGCCCACGTACCGCAAGCCACAAGGGCATTATAGCATGTAGACAGCAAAATCTGTCATGCAAGTGTACCTTCCTCTAATCTTTTTCATGGTCTTCGTCAGTCCTGGTTTGTTCTGTTCTGTATTTGCCCCATGTGTGCAGGCTTTGCATTTTGTACATTTTACAAAACCCTGACGCTTGGTTAACCAGGTGGTTTTTGGCTGGGGTTTCCTCAAATTATTTCTGACTAGTGCCTGCTTAAAGGACCTTGCTCTACGAAATGTAATTTGTGGTCTGCGGGGAACAGATTTTCCCAATAGTGGATCATTCCTAATAATATGCCAGTGTCTGTTTAGAATGCTTCGTACTTTATCCTGTTGCTTGCTAAACGTTGTTATAAACCTGCACTGACTGGTCGTCTCTTTCACTGGTTTCTTGTCTTCATTAAACAATATTTCATCTCTTTTCCTCTTGGACGCTTTACTAACTGCAGTGTCAATCCATTCCTCTGGCTATCCCCTGACTTTGTTTAAGAAGATTCAGTTCTTTATTTGTTTCTTCCTCATCACTGCAGTTCCACTTCATACAAAGACATTCTCCATATAGAATGCTTTGTTTTAAATTGACAGGATGAAAGCTCTTTGCGTGCAGTAGTGTATTTCCAGAAGTAGGCTTCCTATATAGTCTAGTTTCCACTTTTCCCTCATTGATATACACAGTGAGGTCCAAAACGTTAACACTGGTTCTACTTATTTCACTAGTGAAACTTAGATTTAAGTCGTGCTTTTGTAATCTATTGATGAAGCTCTTAACATCCTCGTCAGCGCCCTTCCACACTAAAAATAAGTCATCAATAAAACAACTCCAGCGCATAATGTTTTCTTCCCACTCTTTTTGGTACTGCGTTCGGACCATCTGCTCCTCCCACCAGCCCATATGCGGATTCACATAGCTGGGGGCGAAGCAGGTGCCCATTGCAGTGCTGCATACCTGGTGGAACAATTCGCCATTAAACAGGAAAAAATTGCTACTTAGACATTTCTCAATCATACGTAAAATCATTTGTGTATGCGACCCCAACCTAATTGGTCTTGTTCCTAAAAAATGTCTAACTGCTCTCAAGTCATCAATGTGCCTACTTCTGGTATAAAATGTTGACACATCAATAGTAACAAATAAGTAATCTTCCTCCAAAGGAAGATAATAAATCCTCCTGAGGAAGTCCCCTGTATCCTGAATGTAAAAGAGTGATGATTTTACCAGAGGGTTTAGAAATGAATCAACATATTTGGATGTGTGTTCTAGAGCACTTCCCATCACTGAAATAATTGGACACCCTGACGTATTTACCACATCTTTGTGAATTTTAGGGATTAAATAAAACACTGGCGTGACTGGTCGTTCACTTTTCATAAACATATACTCATCATGGCTTAAAAGGCATTGATCATACCACTGTTTAAGTTCAACGTTAAAATTTGTATAACTGGAAATCATCAAACTTACATCAATTCTAAAATAGCAATTTTTGTTGTTCAATTGCTTATATGCCTCTGTCAAATACTTCTGCCTATCCCAAAGGAGTACATTGCCCCCCTTGTCGGCATTACGCACAATGCAGTTATCATTGTCAGAAAGCTTTTTAATTAAAGCCCGATAAGCTTTCTGTTTTGTAATGCTAGATTTAGTCTTCTCATTACTCTAATTCATCTGAACATCTAGATTTTTTAATTCGTTAGTAACTAGATCACTAAAAACATCAGTCACATCCCTTGTTGTCATAGGGATAAAACGGGAGGTAGGTCTAAAGTTAGTTGGTACTTCTTCAGAGATATTGATCCCTTGCTCTCGTGCCAGTGCTTCAACATCATCTCCACTTACTCCCATGAAGTTTTCTGTGTCCATTTCCCTCAGTTCCATCATCAGACTCATATCATTAACTGCCAGTTTCCCCTCTTGAATTGTGGGTGTGCTTGATGCTTCAACAGGTCTCTGTATTGGATTAGCAAGAAAATGTTTCTTCAATTTCAACATTCTAAGGAATTTAAATAAATCAATTCTTGTTTGGACATACCCCCACTCAGCTTCGGGGCAGAATGATAGTCCCAGTTGTATAATTTCCTTTTCTTGATTGGTGAGAGGCACGTTAGTCAGGTTTATTATAGAGGCTTCATTGCCAACCTCTATTTGTTGTTGCCCTTCTTCTTTTCTTGCACGCCTTCGACAGGCGGCCCCCTTCCTCCTCTTTGTCATCTGCCTCTTCCTCTTGTCGGTTTTTGAATCTGCGTTGGTGGCCTTGGTCTCAAATTGAACCTCCGTTCTGTGCGTAAAAAATCAAATTCATCGATAACAGATGGCACTGGTCCTTGGGCATCTTCATCCAGATCTGTATCCACTTCTGAACTCTGAATACTACTTTGTTCAGAGTAGTTTTCTTGTACGGGTTTACTTGATTTTGTCATTTTCTGCCTTCTAATGGTGTCAAATTTTCTGGCAAACGTGTAGATCTGGCCTCTATCATAGTCTTGCTTGTCTCTCATAAATTTCTGGGCCTTTCTCTCCTTTATTGAGGTCTCTAGTTTCTTTAACCTCTCTTTCATTGCGGTCTTGAACTCCTTGACTGCATCTTGATCTTCTTCCTTATTCAATATTTCGGAGAGTATCTCTATTTCTGCCAATATTTTCTGCCTATCAATGTCCACATATTTGATGAGGATGGCTAGTATTTTTCGCGAGGCATCGTTGTTATTTGCAGCGTATGCGCGAAGGATATCAGGGTTAGGCTCTTCATACCTCGGGGCTACCATTATCCGAAGCCCTCTAGGAACACGCTTCCCTTTTAAGGTATCTGTACAGTGATTTGGACTCCCACAACTTTGATTATTCCAAACGCTGAAGTTTCTCCAGCTGTTTCAAACGTGTAGTTAAATCCATTGGTCTATTTGCCACTTGCGCTGCCCCGGCGAGTTTCAGCGATTAGCAGTCTGTAATTGTTTTCATTGCTGGGTCTGAGGTGTGCAAGGCGTAAAGAAGCGGAAAAGACGTTCAAACCGCAAGTGAAACTGTCAAGTGTACGCTACTCGCCTAAAGTAATTTCATATAAACAGTCCAAGCTCCAAGTTAGCATTTATCATGTCAGCAGACGCGCTGAAAGACAGAGAGGCAGCCGCAGCAGATATTTTTGATGACGCCAAAATGCCCACCATGCACTCAATTCCCCAGAATGCAACGGAAAGTAACAGAAACACCAGTTTAAAAGAAAAAGTAAAGATTCTGGAGAAAAAGATGAAGCAAGAACAAAGCAAATGGTGGGAGGCAAAGTCACTACAGCGTTATTTGGATGTGGGGAGAATACCAAGAGGCCTACGGATTTTAACAGCCCCCAGTTATGAGAACCCTGACCCCGAGATGATGAGGGAATGGGCTGAGACTAATTTGGACTCATCAAGAAAATTAGTCACGATTCTGGTGAAATATGCGGAAAAGGATCGCATAAAATTACAGGAAGAAATTGTGGTGCTCAATTCAGAATTGAATTCTATGAGTCAAAATGACGAATTAAACAAATTAAAAGAGGAAATGACAAAAAGATTGAGGAAAGAAGAGGAAATTATTCGAGAAAGAAAGGCATTTAAGTTCCACAGAGACCGCATGGACTATGAATGTGGCCGAATCTTCACATTTGCCAAAAAGTTTGAATCTATTAAGGCATCCAAGTATGGTACAATACAAGCAAATGTAGGAACTAGCGCCAATAGAACAACAACATTCTCCAATTCTGATCTTAGCTCTGCAATTGAAAGCGAATCGGAACCTGAAGTTGGGGGTCGCACCATGAGACAAACACACACACAAATTTCTCTAGTTGAAGAAGTGGATTTTTTATGCAGAGAACGCAGAGAAACGCTGCGCCCCAGAACTCAAGTGAATGTCCAAGGAAAACACCAACCACCAAACGCAGAGAGAGGAGAGCAGCAAAACACAAACGCTCCCAGAAGAAGAGGGATGACTCGCAGGAATTGGAGACGACAGAACCGGCAATGAGCCCAACAATAATTAATTTGGCGCATGTAGATTTATCCAAAGCAGAACAACAATTACTTTCCCTAGGATTATCTTACTGCCCTGAAAGTAACTTTGATTATGCTACAACACGTATGGATATCTACCGCAGCATACGAAAACTAAAATTGAAAAAACATTTTATGTTACAGAAACCCTTAGAGACTGAAGACAATTCAGAACGTGTGCTTGGATCATTAAAATCACCATCCATTGTAGCCACAAACGCCGACTCATCCTTACTTAATACCATGCAATCCTTATTAGAGGAAAATATGACATCAACACAGTGTGCCGAAGATCAGCAAGCACTAAGTACCAAAGATGTACCAACTACCAAAACAGGATTTAAACCAACTTCAACCTTTAATCCCATAATGCCTCGAGATGGTATTGAAATTTATCACGAACAGTTGATTGGAAAAATAAAAAAACTTAATCATAAAATACAGAGAATGGCAAGAACTAAGAAAAACAAAACTGAAATCCAATACCATGGTCTTATGAAAAAACTAAAAAACAATCCTGAAATCGTGATCCGCAATTCAGATAAAGGTGGCAATCTAGTACTGTTGACCAAAAATGATTATAACGAGGAAGCAATGAAACAACTACAAGACATGTCATGTTACCGCAAAAGTGACCAACTAACCTTAAAAAACACCTATAACATGTACAGGTTAAAACTGATTGCCTGGAAAAATGCACAAGATGAATACCTTTATCTTCGCAATGACCATCCAATGACACCAATCATATATTTTATTCCAAAGATTCATAAAGACCCTAAGAATCCACCGGGAAGACCCATTATCTCGGCAAGAAATAGCCTACTAGAACGAACATCCAAATATGTGGACTTTTTTCTTCAGAACTTTGTACAACAGTTACCGTCATACATCCGTGACACAGGGGACTTTCTATCCAGAATCAAGGATTACAGGTGGAACTCAGACTATTTACTAATTACTTTGGATGTCTCCTCACTGTACACATCTATCAACCATCAAGATGGCATCAGGGCATTAATATACTACCTCAACAAAAGACCCCTACAATGTGCAAACCACAACAAAATGCTTAAAGACATGACTGAATTCTGTTTAAACAATAATATTTTCATGTACAGGAATACCTTATATCAACAACTACGGGGCGTTGCGATGGGGGCAAGCTTCTCCCCCAGCTATGCATGTCTCCACATGGGCTGGTGGGAGGAGTTTGTCCTGCGCAAAGAACATGAACATGTTGTGAACACTAATGTTAAACTTTGGCTTAGATTTATTGATGACCTTTTTATCATCTGGCAGGGGACCCGGTCAGAGGCAGAGGGGTTTGTCACCAGACTCAACTCTAACAAATTAAATCTAGAATTCACAGCCAACATTAGTGATCATAGGGCAGAATTTCTTGATGTAGAGGTATATATCAAAAATGGGACTATTGCGACAAAACTCCACCGCAAAATAACAGCAGGAAATGCCACACTACACGCCACCAGTGCTCACCCTAGACATCTCATACAAAGTATACCATATGGTGAGATGTTGAGATTGAAACGGATTAGTAGCAACGATAATGATCTACATATGGCTCAGATAGCAAGTACTAAACGATTCCTCGAGAGGGGTTACTCGAAAAAAACAATAGACATGGCCATTGAAAGATGCAGTAAAATCAGCAGGGACAGTTTATTGACCATCCAGACCAGCAGGAATACCATTAGTGACAGTCCCACCACACGAGACAATGCTGACAATACGGAAACATTCCGATTTATAATGCAATACAGCAAACAAGCTAGAGCCATTAACAAAATCATAATGAACAATTGGCCACTTGTATTAAATGACCCTATCATTGGCCATGTTCTATCCAACAAACCTGCAATCACATACAGCAAGGGACCCTCCATGAGGGATGAACTAGTCCATAATGATCCTTTTGAAGGCAAAAAAACTACGTGGCTAGAGCACCGTACTGGCTTTTTCAAATGCACGACATGCAAAGCATGCCAATATGGAGAAAACAAAAAGTGGTACAAAACACCTTTTAGTGACAAGGAAATCCCCATATATAAATTCCTAACATGTAAAACGGAATTTGTGATCTACGTGCTGGAGTGTCCTTGTGGCCTTCAGTATGTTGGAAGTACAGTTCTTCAAGGCCACAAACGAATACTCCAACACCTGAGAGCCATCAAAAACAAGGATCACACATATCCTGTCGCACGCCACTTTGAGGAATCTCACAATGGAGACCCCAAAGGTCTAAAATATTTTTTGATTGACAGTATACCATTCAATAAAAGAGGAGGCAACCGAGAAAAAGCACTGAGAAAGCTAGAAACCAGATACATCCTACAATTGGATAGCAAACAACCTGTGGGCCTCAATGGTACGGAGGATCTATATACCTGTTTATAGATCCACTGAATCCCCCTTATGATCCTACCAATGATTTACAATCTATAAATTGAACTAAATAATCAATTATGCAAAATAATCTTATTTAAGCTGTAAGCTGCCCCTTTGAATTTTATCACGGTCACACTTTTTGGGTGAGGATAAGGTGGCACACAACAGTATCATACACGTCAATAGTTACCGATCTTATTCTTGTATGCAATGAAAGTTGAAAAACATAAATATCATCATTTTGCTGAACATAATTTTGTAAAAACTAATTTCAAAGCTCCATTCATAAATATTATCCACGATTATGACACTAAGTCATAACAACAGAATGGCCATCAGACATACAATTATGGTTCAGGCAAGTGTTTTTATCAATAAAACATTTGCGGGGTTTTATATATGCAAACTTTTTTAATATGTAAACCCTTTTAAAATCTTCAATATATATATATTTATTTATATTTATATATTTATTTATTTATTGTTAATGATGAATTTTATATAAATTTAATATAATAATTTTTATCATTGGGATGTATATTTAGCTATATTGAAAATGTCAACATGTTTTCTATATCTACTGCCTTTGCATTGTAAGATTTCATTGGTAACTGCATAAAGCACCACGTCACTTTAAGAAAGAAAAAAATGCACTTTGAAAAAAATGTTTAAATGCCCAGGTGAGACTGCTGTTAGCGTCATGTGATCAAGGGCCCACGGGCTCGAAACGCGTAATGGCTGTGCTGAACTTGTGAGCGGACGAATAAAGATCCTTTCAAGCACCAAATTGTGGTCTGGGCTCCTACCTGCAGCGGCGTATCGTGTACGTGGAGAAGGGAGTTGAAGTCATATATATATATATATATATATATATATCACTGCTCCAACACACCGGTCAGGTGCACTCTCAGGCGGCCTACGTTATGTGGGCAGCACGATTCATCCTACAAAGATCAGAATCCTTGAACATATGCGAGCGATAAGCAAAGGTGATGAGACATATCCTGTAGCACGACATTTCGATAAAGAGCATAATCGTAACAGGGATGAGCTGAGCTACTTTTGTCTGGACCATGTACCTATGAATCCTATAGGATACTGAGACTCCGGAGATTGGAGTCACGGTACATTATTGACCTTCAGACTAAGACACCATGGGGTCTTAATAGTAGCGAAGAGTTGGCTGTCCACTTAGGAGAGTAGAGCATTTGTTACCTTATTCTTCTGAAGCCTGATGAATTCCCTATGATAGTTATACTAGGCACAGAGATTTGTATATATGTATATATGTATAGATGGAATTATGAAGTATCTGATCTTTTGTATTGGTTCTCTGAACTTCTTTTGATTGATCTCCTAATTTTACTGATTAATGAATTTTATTTAAGGTATGGAGGAAGTGAGTGCTTACCTACTCTGACATTTGTTTGGGAATTAATGATCATAATGCACTTGGTAGCCATAGCCATGATTCTTAATTTGTAATGCGCTTTTTCTCCAAGCTTCTGCCCATCCAGGGCTTTATAGCGTGTAAATATGTATAGAACGTAATTGATGTATGAGCATATCTATGTTTAAACATGTCACCATCTTGTTATGCTGGGATATTAGACATTCCAAGATGGCGCTGATATTAGGAGAAATGTCGGGGACAACGTGATTTACGTTTATCCCTTATCGCTGTTTATGGATTGCACGAACGTTTAAAAATCATGGCGAGTTGGCGCCTCGGTAAACATGGATGAAGGTTGTTACCGAAACGCGTCTGTTTTGTGATCGTGCTAGTTTCCAGTGAATAAACTTTTGAAACTGCCCCCCGTGAGTGCTGTCTTTCTCCGAAAATTGGATGTGAGAAGGGGAGTTGCAGCGGTAATATATATATATATATATATATATATATATATATATATATATATATATATATATATATATATATATATATATATATATATATATATAGTAAAACTTTGATTATTTATTGAAACTTACCCTCTCGATATTTTTGTCCTTGATATTCTTGACACAATATTTTGCCCCACAATATTTTTGTTTCAGAAATTCTGTCTACATACCCCCTTGTTTATCGTGTTGTATTGTAATTACTTTTATAAAGTGCCTACTATGCCTGTTGCGACATCCGCTATAGGGGGGCGAGGGGACTGCAGGGCCTAGATCAGGGGAACAATCAAACACACGTCACACCAAATGCAGGGTTTGGGCGGAAGACATGAGCGATCTTCGGCTCTTTACTTATTATGTCTGCCCATGCCTGGCCAGAGGGTGATACATTGAATGCATGCACTTCTGGGCCAAGTCTCCTGGTTCCGCTCTCATGGGACTCGGGTCATTACATCCCTTCCCAAATCGGTATGAAAATGTATTACCAGAACTTAACAAACAAAGTCTCTAAGTCTCTGGCTGGTTGTTGGATTCAGTAGCAGCAGTACCAATCTTTATTTCGGCCATTTGGCCATAAAAGAAAAACAATACACATATACAATCACAATAAATCAAAACATTAAAACATTGGAAGTACATATGTTAAAAATACAATAAAAACTGTGCATCTAAAATTTTAAGGGGGACCCAACACCTTTAAAATGCGGTTGCGCGTATGCCAAACATTAGTAAGAAATTTTGATAATGCGAGGACAGTTGGACCAGAGAGATCAGATTTTAAAATCCTATACATTGGAGCATATTCCCTGCCGCCCATATTCCTAATCAAGGGAAGAAGCCAGTATTTCCGCGCTGCCCTGTAGGCTGGGCAGAAGAAGGCCACGTGTAAATCGGTTTCCTCCAAGGCATCACAAGCCGGGCACTGCGTCGTAGTGGGGGGCGATGACCAAGTTGTTGGATTCAGCCTTAGGTTGTAGCGCCTTGGGTTGGATCGGTAACTCGTGTTTGGGCCTGGCAGGAATGTGACAGCCAACTCCCCATTTTTATCAGCCATGGCTGGAGATGGTCCAGGGGTTCCTGCCAGACTCTGTCCCACTGAGCGGGAAAAAGAGGTCTCCTCAACCCAGGCTCCTCCTGTCTCTGTGTCTCCGGGAACTCTAACTTTTTGTTCCTGGTGGTTGACTCTTTGGAACCACGATACGTTTCTAGTGACCACCTCAGTCCCATGTTTAGATGTGATGGCAGATTCATTTACTTACAGGACTGACCAGGTCCCTGGTTCATAGGTCGTCCTGAACTTCACCCCTGTGCGGCGGTTCCGAATCAGAACTGAGCTTCCAGGCGTGATGATCCGAGGCTTGGCACCTCTTTTGTTCTGGGTTCGTTGACATTGAATGGTGGCTGGCTCATAGGGCAGTGGGGTCCAGGTTTCGGACACCGGGATGGTATCTTGTCGGTGCCCGGCAAGCATCAGGGACCACGGGGACCTTTGGGTTTTGCAATGCGGGGTACTGCGGTACTCACACAGGAATTGTTGCAGCACTTTCTCTGGTTTGGTTTGTTCTGTTGTGGCAATATGCATGATCTTGTTCAGTGTGCGCATAAAGCGCTCCACTTCACCATTGGCTTGTGGCCATTAAGGGGTGATCCGGTGGTGGCGTATGCCCAGTGATGTGAGCAAGTCCTTGAATTCTCCTTCTTGGAATGGTGGACCATTGTCTGTTTTTAGCTCTTGACGCAGGCTGAAGAGCGCAAATGTCTTCTCCAGTACTGGTGATAGGTGTGAAAAGGAAGTGGAGTCCAATACTTCAACTATTGGATATTTGGAGTAGCTGTTGATGAGCACCGCAGTCACTTTTCCATCCGGGAAGCTTCCAAAGTCGAGGATTACTCAAGACCACGATGCAGAGACGGGCTCTTCAGTAATTACTGGTGCTGGTGGTTCTTGGTTACTCGTGAGTTGGCAGGAGCAACACTTTTGTACTAGGTTTTCTACGGCTGCTTCTAGCCCTGGGAACCACACCTTCTCTCTCATGCACAACTTCATCCACACCGTCCCTTGATGGCCTTCATGGGCGAGGGTTGTTACCCTCTCTTTGAGACTCAGCGGGATCACGATTTTGGAGCCATGTAGCATCAGGACTTCATCTGCGGGGCTCAACTCATCATGCACTCTCCACAGTTTTCCGAGATGTGCTTCTCAGATTCACACCAGTTGTAGGCGTCATATAAGAAGTTTTCCCATTACTCTTTATGTATCGATTCCATCACTTTGGCTAGGACAGGGTCGTCTTTGGTTGCCACTTTGATTTCCTCAGTGGTGAGAGTGCAAGGACATGCTCCTTGGGACACCATGTCAAAGTATTCTTCCATCTTCACCTCTACATTGGAGTCTTCTTCGCTTGGATCTGGTGGATGCCGAGAGAGAAATTCTGCAGAGTTCTTCGATCTAGGTTGATATACGAGGTCTATTTAAGGCTGCAACTTTATTGTCCATCTGTTGTTCCTCGGTGGTAGGTATGGGGCTGTGCCTCGGAAAAGCAGGACCAGTGGTTGATGGTCAGTGACTGCACTAAATTGGTGCCCGCTGATGTAGAGGTGGAAGTGGTTGCACGCCCATTTAATCGCCAGCGCCTCAAGTTCGATCTGGGAGTATCGTGCCTCGGTGGATGTGAAAGCTTTACTCGCGAATGCCAGGGGTGCCCATTTGCCTGGCTCCACTTCTTGCGTGAGGACAGTCCCAAGGCCCATGGGGCTGGCGTCGACTAACAGCTCCGCGGCTCGGGCGGCATCGAAGTATGCCATCGTGGTTTTGCTGAGCAATGCTTCTTTGACTCCCTGGAATGCCTCTTCTTCCTCTTGGCTCCATTTCCATGCAGCATCCTTCCTAGTGAGGGCTCGTAGGGGTTCAGCTATGGTGGCTAGGTTGGGTATAAACCACCCGCATTATGTAGCCATCCCTAGGAAGCTCCACACTTCCGACACTGTGGTTGGCGCTGGTGCTTGTTGTATGGCGTGTGATTTCTGTGGGTCCACATGGATTCCGTCCTGACTGAACACGTATCCAAAGAATTTTATTGAATTCCGAAACAATTATGCCATTGTCTGATAGCCGTCGCAAGGTTGCTTGGAGCTGCTGGTTGTGTTCATCGATGGACGAGGAGTGGATCAAAATGTCATCACTGACATTTAGTACTCCTTGCAGACTGGACAAAACCTCTCGCCCAGCATCTTGGAATGTTTTGGCAGCAGACGAAATACCAAAGTTCAGTCTCTTGTATCTGCGCAGCCCGTTATGAGTTGGGAAGGTTGTTATATATCGGCTTTCCTCGGCTAGCTTCAGTTGGTGGTATCCTGCGTTAAGATCCAACTTGGAAAACCACTGGGATCCGTTTAAGTCAGCTATGATATCATCTACCATTGGTGTGGTGTGTCGCTCCTGTTTCATCACTTGATTGGGTAGGTGCATGTCTATGCACAGTCTTATTTTGCTGTATGGGTTTCTCCGCTATAACCATAGGTGAGAACCAAGTCATCGGGCCAGGGATTTTTTCTATTATTGCTTGTCGTTTTAGGTCGCAGAGCTCGTGTTCTACCAATGGCCGTAGGTGGAATGGAATGCGCCTATGACAGCGTGCCACTGGTTTTATTGCTTTGTCAATCTGTAGCTTGACTGGCGGTCTCTTCATGCATCCTAGTCTGTTGAAAAGGTGTGGGAACATTTCTAGTATCTCGTCTGTCTGCAGTGCTGTGACAGTGCGGGCAAAAGTGACTAGGCCGAGGTCTTCCGCGGTGTGGTTCCAACCAGGATGTCGGCTTCCCTATTGACCACGTTGAATGTTTTTGTATTCTCCTGGTCTGCTGATTTCACTTGCACAGTTATTTTGCCTATCAGGGGTAGCCTTTTTTGACTCCCATATGTTAGTATCTTGACATGGGATGGGGCTAGCTGGGGCTGTGGCTGTAGTTGTTTGTATTTCTGGCTGCCCATTACGTTGTCGGATGTACCGGTGTCACTGAGAGCAGTGACTCGGGACCCTGAAATGTCTATGACGGCAGTGGGTTGCGGGTGCCTCCTGCATTTTAAGTCACTGGCAAATTATATGAGATAACATTTGTTTTCATCCTCAGTGGAGGAGTCTTCTAGGCGATGACCTTGTCGCTGCTTTGGCCATCTTTGAGTTTTCTGGGACTTTGAGGGATAGTTGTCTCACCGAATTTGACTGTGGCCTACTTCCTTGTGGGCCCTGTTCCTTGGTCCACCTCTGCATGCGATGGCAAAGTGGGTGAGGGTGCCACAGTTTCACCACATCTGCCCCTGTGCTGAGCAGTTCTCTAGGGAATGTTCGTCTCGGCCGCAGTATTCACACCGTGGCCCTGGTGTGGTTTTCGTTGGTTGTCTACCTCTGTTCCCTCTGCCTTGCGCACTGAGTGCATCTACTTGTTCAGTTTTTACCACAACGGGCTTCTCCGGTTGCTGGGTGATGGTGATGTCCATCTCCATTGCCCTCGCATCCAATTGGTTGTGAGACAGAGCCACGACGAGGATATCTTCCAGCGGGATCTTGGGTGGGCATGGAATAAGGGTCCAAAGGGTCTTATTTCGGAACCCCCTGTATGACTTGCACTCTTAATTCTTTGTTTTGATCATCTGCCATGCACGTGCTAGCAGGTTCTCTCAAGCATGATTGAAACGCATCCACAGACTCTCCTTCCCTTTGGCGGGCTTGTCTGAGCTTGAATCTCTCATAGTCCAGATTCAGTTGTGGGTCAAAGTGCACATCTAAAGCTCTGATGGCAGCATCGTAATCATTGGCAGCGCCGGTGTTTGGCAGGTGTGCAAAACGTTTATCAATCTCTTCTCCTGCAAAGTGTAGTAGCATGAACCTCTTAACGGTGTTGTCTGTCTCTCGGGTTACCGTGAAATAGTTATTTAGGTGGCCGATCCATATCATTCACCTGGGGGAGGCAGTGGCGGGGTTTTTGAGCTCACTGAAAGGTGGTAGTGCGTTGATTTGTGTGTGTTGTGTGGCCAGCTGTAAATGTGGAGGGGCCTGTTGTGGGCCTGCTTGCGCCATGTTGTCTCCTATTCCTCGTCTTATCTGTGCTTTTCTTCCTCAAAACTAAGTTAGTTATATGCTGTAATCTATTTTTTTATTGTGTTTGCAGTTACTTGTCTGTTGCAGGCTGATTAGCCTCTTCGGCTTTGTCAATGCTGCTGTACCCCAGAGTCTGCCGTGCTGGCCCTTGACTGTGGTGTCCTGTGGGCGTTGGCTGAGGGAGCATGTGCACTCGTGCTTGGCCACATGGCTGTGTGGGCAGGGTCTCAGTACTTATGCGGTACCCTGCGTGGCTCCAGCAAGTGAGGCAGTTGTCAGTACCAGCGGTAGCGGCTGGAGTGACAGTGCACACCGCGACTAAGGTGGCTGTTGGTGGGCCTTCCGTGCAGCAATTCCTGCACCGAAGGTGGGTCCGCGGGCGCAAACATTGCGGCGGTGGCAAGGTAGCAGTCAGAGCACTGTGTTTGGAACAGGCAGGCGGATGAGCCACATGTGTTGCGATTCCTGTGCCAATACTGTAGCCGTGCTCACAGTCGTCAGGGTGAGCGGTGGTGTCTGGCAGCAACCACCTTCGTCGAAAGTGTTGCGACGTCTGTTATAGGGGGATGAGGAGACTGCAGGGCCTAGATCGGGGGAGTTGACAAACACACGCCAGATGCGGGGGATAGGTGGAAGACGACGAGCGATCTTCGCCCCTTTATTTATTACCTCTGGCCACGCCTGGCGAGAGGGTGATACATTGTATGCATGCCCTTCCAGACCAAGTCTCCAGGCCCCTCTCGCGGGACTCGGGTCATTATTACATATGCCCAAAATCTATGAAGCACTGCCACAAACAAGTAGCCCTCCTCAGACGGTTGGTGAAGCTACCTCACGAACGTTATTTGTAGGGGGCCCTTTGGGGGTTCCCGTTTTCCCAGCACCCAAGGGCTCTGATCGTCTACATTGGAATCGGCACCTGGGTGGCTCCTTAGAACAAGCATTTACAATGCAATGGTCTCGGCATTGGTAAAGTTAGAGCTATTGGCATTGCTCATGACATTATTTTTGCTTATATTTTTTGTTTTTAAAACATTTAAAGAAACGGCATTGTCATGAGCAATGCCAATAGCTCTAACTTTAACAATGCCGAGACCGTTGCATTGTAAATGCTTGTTAAATCTCGGATCGAGACTGCGCAAGTGCAGCCTTCGAGCCGAGACCTAAAAAGGTGCCGAGTTGCCTTTGAGAAATTTCCAACAACTTACAGCGCGGGGCACGGATCAATTTTAAATGAGCATGAAGCATTTGTCTCATTTACATCTCTTCAATGTAAAAGGCAAAGGACATGAGAAGCGGCTGTCAAACGGTTTGAAAGGAGTACGATCCTTCAATAAGTCCTAATTGTATAGTACGAAATCGTGCAGGAGAAGCCCTAGAAAACTCCACAGCAAGTTCAATGCAAGCAATGAGAGCCAGTGTAAGGGGGTGTCAACCAATGCACCCCACAATGCGTAGACAGGGAGGCATGGTTATGAGGCGGGAGAAACATGAAACGGGCAGTTATATCATCAGATGTGCGATACAACAAAAACGATAGAAATTGAGGGAAAATGCTGGCCACAACAAACGCATTTCATAAATGTTGGACAGTGAATACAACGCAGCTTGCATACTGATTTCCCTTTGGGCATTTTTCACTCCAATACCCTGGTGTTGTTGCCAATGGCTTTGGCTGAATTGATTAACAACTTTTCTTTGTTTAAACACGGAAGTTCTTCGTTTTGTTTTGGAAGCGCCGACGGGCGATCAGCGGGACAGTGCTGTGCCACAGAATGAAAATCTTCAAACTGCTGACCACATACAACAAGTTAACAACGGTCCAATGCGTTGGGGAGAGTATTTACATTCAGCTTAATGCGACATCGTTACGAGTCGGTGGATTTGCGCAACAATAAAGATGCGGACACTATTATTAAACATATGTCCGTGTAAAAAAACTAAAAGACCTACAAAAAAGCAAAAACGTGCAAGACATTTTACTAAAGTAAAAAACAAAATAATAAATCTTAATATTCCGAGAAGGGCCAAGAGTAAAGAAGGGAGTAAAGAAGGGTACACCGAAAACATTACATGAAAAGTAATTTGTATTATTTTTACTTTACTCTGGACCTAAAGTTGAGCAGTAAGTCACTAGTTAGACTGGGGCACCCGTTATTCATCTGGGAGATGCAAAAGCTGAAGCAACCGAAACGAACAATAGCTGCTCGCTGCTTCCCTGAAGAGAGATTTCGTGAGTATCACGTGACCCGCGCCACGTCCACCCTCGCGTTGGTCCCGCATTATTGGCTTGTCAATCATAGCGCGGGAAGTGAAAACTTGTCTGTGTTGTAATGCAAACCGCAGTGCGCTGCCATATTGCTTCCCGCCCCCCGCCCCCAGCATAGAAAGAAGGGAGTGATGCTGCTCAACTTAGAAGATTCTTTCTATTCTATGTAATAACATTGTGACTATCCTGTAGGCTCTTTTATTTTTAGGTCGCAGGGGGTCCCTGACCATTCTGGGGGCCCTGAATCCTTCAACCCAATGCAAACAAGGAAGAGCAAAAAGCAAGCACACCACTGCCTTTCTCCGAGGTGAAGCAGAAATGTCTCGGAGAAACGCAGTGGCGTTTTTGGATTCGGGGGCGTGTTTTGCTGTTATCTCCTCTTGCCATTGGCTGGAGGAGATAATTAGACTTTCTGAAAAAAACATGGCCCCCGATCCGAAAAGGACGGGGCCTGATCGGAGTGACAGGACCTCTTCTCCAATGGCTGGCCAGCATTCAAGAGGCCAGCCCATGGAGAACAGGGGAGAAGAGGGGCGGGTTCAAGCCCCTCTTCTCCAAGTCATTAAATCTCGGATCGAGACTGCGCAAGCGCAGCCTTCGAGCCGAGACCTAAAAAATGAAGGGTGAAAAGCTGCCGAAAAAAAGCTAAAAATGGAGCGAGAGAAAGTGAAATTGGAGATGAGAATGAGAGATCAAGAAGGGGAAACAGAAGAGGTAAATGGAAGAGGGAAAAGAGGTGTGACAATCAAGGGCTGCGTGCGAGGCTTTTGCCAGGACGTGCAAGCAATACGTTTCCTTCCTCTCTAATAATTTTACCATTTCCAACACGGGGAATGAGACCACAGCCCCACCCACGTCTCTTTTCATATGTCACAGGCCATGTGTGGCCTGCATCTCCCCAGCCCCATCCACCTCTCTTTTCATATCTCGCAGGGCGCAGGCCATGTGTGGTCTGCATCTCCCCCCCCCCCCCCCTTCCGTGCCACAGCTAATTCAGCTCCATAAAAATGTTTTTTTTCTGCAGCCACAAACTCGGTGGAAGTTGCTGAAGCATTAAATTATATTGTTGTTCTCTCTGATTTTTTAAATTAGCTATTGATTTGAACATTGAACCTCAATTATTCTCTGGAGGGCCGAGGAATTCGGAGGGGAGGGGGGAGAATTCTCCAAGCGAAGGCAGTTTCCCGAATGTCAAACATATAGGAATTGACCCCGCCAGGCGCAGACCTGGTTATTGTTTGATTAAAGAGGCTACAAACGAGGCATGACGAATGGAAAAGGGGTGGGCGGCTAAGCTTCACGAGACCTTATTCACAGCGCTACAGCTGTGTACCTGCAGCGTATCCCTTCCTGAGATGTCTCGTGACGCCTCGGCTCTGTCCCTTCTTGAGATGTCTCGTGACGCCTCGGCTCCGTCCCCTCCTGAGATGTCTCGTGACGCCTCGGCTCTAACCCTTCCTGAGATGTCTCGTGACGTCTCGTTCCATCCCTTCCTGAGATGTCTGGTGACGCCTCGGCTCTATCTCTTCCTGAGATGTCTCGTGAAGCCTCGGCTCTGTCTCTTCCTGAGATGTCTCGTGACGCCTCGCTCCATCCTGTCCTGTGACGTCTCTCTTCACAGCCACCATTCTCTTGCTTGAGGCCTCCCACTTTCCCTTTCTGTGCAGGCAGTCAAGCTCTGTGCTTTTTTTGCTGCCTGTGCTGCCTGAGGCCTGGATCCTATATACAGCAGGCACCTTTCTTTCCTAAGTTGCCTGAGACGCTTTTCTCTTTTATTATGCAGGCTGATGCGCCCCTATCTTTCTTTCTATGCTGTCTTTTATTTTATTTTTTTGAAGTGTTTTATAGCGCAAACTCGACCCAGAGTTGTTGGAGCGCTTTACATGACCACCAGCTACATTACACAGGGACGCATTGATTTTTGGTAGGCACAGAAAGATTTGGGACCTGATTACAAGTCCGGCGGTACTCGCGGTGGCGGTAAGACCACTGCCACCACTCCAGGTCCACCTGTACTATTTTGTGTGTGGTATTCAGACCGCCACAGGACCGCCGCTTTCGGTGGGATCCAGGATCCCGCGGCGGTGGCGCAACAGAAAGGGGCAGCAGTTTGCTGGCGCTGGCGCTGCCACTGCGGCACTGCCGAGCATATTACGATGCCTGTTCACCGCCCGTTTCATGGCGGAGAGCCTGCCATGAAAAGGGTGGTGGAGAAGCAACTAAGGGGGCCATAACAGGACCCCATACCTCTTCTGGGCATGAGGTGCATGCAGGGGTGGGCACCCCAGACACCCACATGTTTTTACTTCATTACGGAGCCACAGGGTCCCGAGCCAGCACACATAGTGCATGCCAGTGTGAGCCACTATATTTTTTATTACATGGGTGCCCCAATGCCCACCTGGGGCATCCACAACCACTTTTATATTTGGGAACTGTGGGGTGGAGCCCCAGGGTCCCTGCAGCCCCAGCTAGATTCCCTTGTGGGAGCCGGACCATTTTTTGTCATAGTCCGGTGCCCAGGTGATCACCCTGGACACCCACAATGTAAAAAAAAAGAGGACAATCAGAACGGGCTAATTTTTAAAGTTGGGTCTGAGTCCCTCGAATCCAACTAGGGAGATATACAAATATATTTGATCCTTAATTTGACAAAAACTACTGAACGGATTTATACCAAAGGAATGCTTTCTGGACCAAGTTGTAGCTTCCTGCCAAATCTGCTATAGTTCCCTTCAGCAGTTTTTGCAATATTGCGTCCTGAAAAACTCTATGGAAAATGCTTGGAGATTTTGAGTTTTGAATTAGTCAAAAAAGAGAATTTTTTGGGAAAGTTTTGTGAAGATTCCTCAAATGACGACAAAAATATTAGCAAACAAAAAAAAAGGCATTTACTATATATATATATGTTCATTTTTTTTTTATTCGGTATGGTGCTGATCGCCTTTTAACTGCGGGATTTTGTTTTCTCAATACCCTGCAGCAGGGAGCGCTCGGAGATCTTTGTCAGTTGCTGGAGATATTTCTGCAGCTGAAAAGGATTAGAGGGGATGATGGATGGACCTGGCTGAGGCCGGGTTCATGGGCTTTTTATTGTATTTCTTGTAACTGGATTGATTACCTTCCCAAGACAATCACCTGGTCAGGCAACAACCATTTTATTGGGGGCAAGTGAGTAATTGCAAACCACGGACTATGGACTTAACCACTTGAAGGTCCTCACAATGTGCAGCAGAAGGGCGGCCATGTGTGCTGCTCTCTCTGTCCCAGCTCTTCTGGCCTTTTAGGAACACCAACCAGGATCCTGTCTGCCAATTAACCTGTCACCTTTGTATTTATGGTTTAATGAGGTGAGAATGTTTTGAGGGAAACAGATTTGCATTTTCCAGCTCGTAAGATACAATTCATCCATTGCACAGATGTGTTTGTAACCTGAATTCTGCAGGTTCCTGATATGTTGAGTTAACATTTCATCCTTCCGAGGTCAATAAAATAAGTCCCTTTGAGATGGGTGATAATGAACACATCTTACCATCACCTAGAGACTAGAAAAATTGCAGAGTGTACTATATACGTTTAATGTTTATTACTCATATAGGAGGGTAGTGAAGTGGAGACACCAGCTACAAATGTTTGAGAATGTTTGCAGGAACTCATTTTAGGTTTGAATACTCCTTTTAATGTGGAAAATAGACAAGTCCTTTAACAACAGTAAAAATGAAATCTAAAATAGATTACCCGTTTCATTCGTTAATTTTGTATTTGTCACATGAATGAAGAGTCATAGTCAAAGGCATAATAAAAATCAACATGATCACAAAGCTTTTTTTTAGGTGCATCAGTTAATTTCAATTAATTTCACACCCCAGCCCCTATATCAACATGATGGGTTTGTTATAGAAACAATACTAGAACATATGCAATTTTCATCTTACGAATCATGTAATTAAGTGTTTACAAAAACATGCGTTTTCCATGCACGTCGACTCGTCTATTGCCTGAAAAACTTCCTATTCCGCTTTCAGAACCATGGACCGTGATGTATGTTCTACCAGTGCTTCAAATGGACAGGTACTGTCCGGCATTGAGTACCTGCACTTCTGTTTTTGCAAAGGGAGAGTACCTGTACTTCTCAGAACTGCTAGAATACATTTAATTGGAGAGTACCTGCTATGAGCAGGAGCAAACAGGTACTCTTGATAAAGAGCTTGGACTGGAAGACAGGCATTTAAATTGCATCATGGGTATCAGGAAAGAGTGAGATCAGTTCCTGTGACATCACTTCCTGTGATGTAGTTTCGCAATACCTGTGCTTGTTAGTGCCCCCACTAACCCTGTTGTAGAGCCATTTTCTTCAATTGATAAAGAGCTAACAATGAAATATTCTCAGAGGTTTGGCAGTTGCTGGTGCCAGTCTGGGGCTGTGGTACATTACGCCACTTAGTTCTTATTAGATTGAAACATTAGCGACATGCAGCTTCCATTGTAATATTTGAACTCTAGTCAAAATGTGAGGAAACTGCAGAAAATTAATCGTAAAATATGTCAACAATGCTTCCAAATAAATAAATGTCAATATTTACATATCTTGCATCAGCCTGTATGAAAAGTGCTCAGAATCTTAAGCATCCTCTATTCAGCTCGACTTTTAAAAATAGAAATGTTTATAATAACATCAGGGCCTGTCGCGGTGCGCATCGTCTCGCATCAAGAAAAAGATGCCATCTTTGTTTCATTGCACCGGATCTTCATCGCATCATGGCGTTGCGTGCCGCATCGCCACGGAAGCGCAGTAAGAAACCGACGCATCACCTCCCCTTGCAGAGAAGAACCGGCGCATCCCCTACGCAGCAGTAGGGACCTGACGCATCACCGTTCTTGCGTGTAAGGAACCGACGCATCACCTTCCCTGCAACACTTTAGTTGTATAGTGTTACGCATCTTAATGTACATTGAACTCAAAGTGTCGCATTTTAACATCTAAAGAGAACTAAGCGAATCCTACCATTTTAAGTACAGTATTGTGGTCTTGTGTTAAGTCTATATAAAGAATACTTATTTTTAATATACAACTTGTGTGGTGTCCATCTGTAGTGTTGTCACTTGGTTACTGTATGTGTTCACAAATGCTTTACACACTGCCTCTGAGATAAGCCTGTCTGCTCGTGCCAAGCTACCAAGGGGGTGAGCAGGGGTTATTTTAGGAGTGTACCCCCTTACCCTGACTAGACGCAAGGGTCCTTTTTTGCCAAAGGTACCTACCTCTGCCAACTAGAGACCCCCAAATCTAACATTGGTTGTCAGCGGTGAGGATTCTGGACTTGCGATTGTGACTCATATACAGTGATTGGTGAACACTACTAGTGAGTGTAGACCAAACGCAACCACATACTGTTTTCCTGTTTTTTGGTGCCCTCCTGGAAGTATTTTTGATACTATGACTCTGGTTAGTTGTTGTAAAATGGAACTCGACTTCTGGCACATGTTTGTCTACACAATGAAGGAGCTACGTGTGTTTTGCAAGGAAAGAGGGCTGCCTGTGAAGAGAAGGTCCAGGGAGGATCTAGAGGCATACCTATTGCAGAATGAGTTACCCAGCTGGACGGCAACACTACCAGTTGAGTCTGAGAAGGAGGAATTCCCTAAAAGTGAGGGAGAAACAGAAAAAGATAGCTGGTTTCTGGCTCATGAGCAGAGGCTGAGAGAGATTGATGAAGAGCTGAGAGCTTGATGAGGCTCAGAGGGCCTTAGCCCAAGAAGAAGACATTTGGGCAGCTCAGGAAGTACTGCGTTGGAGGTGGAGTCCAGCTCAGATGATGGCAGCAAAATAGAGTTATCTAGTGCTGAGGGAGCAGTACATATATCCAGAGGTGTGGTGCCTGACTTGAAGAAGGGGGGTTAACATACACCAGGAGGTTCAAGGACATGAGTTAGCTCCAGTAGTGCGCAGTGTCCCTGAGGAGAATGGGGAAACTGACGCAGGGGTTCATGGTCCTAGTGGTGGGAGGGACACTCTACTGACTTTAGATGAGAGGTGCAGGGAGAGGGGTTCCCCCAAGGTTGAAGTCCTGGTATGTGAGTGTGGAGACCACCCAGAAGAGTGCGGGATGAGTGACAGAGACAGTCGAATGCTGTCTTGCCAATCTCAAGAGAGTGGTGTGGAGTACGTGTGCGAGGCACTGGATGGTGACGTGAAGGATAGTTTGGTTAACACCTGTGCGGGGCTGTGTGAACCAATTGTGGGAGAGCATATTGTAAGCCCCTGTTTTCCAGAGCTTTGCCAACACCTGTTGGAGAGTGAGTTCTCTGACCCCAGGGAGCTCACATTGGAGGCAGACCTTTTGGTGGATTCCAGAGGGTCTGGAGAGGCATTGGGGAGTGACCCTCAGAGGAGTGGCTCAGGTATCTTCCAGCCCAGAGTGGGGGAAGAGGTTCAGTGTAGCCCAGCTAGGTCCCAGTGTAGTGGGAGGGATGTAGGGAGTCACGTCCTGTCTCAGTGGAGAAGGAGTGATTGTGGGGCTGCGTGTCCCAAGGTACCCGAAACCCAGTCTCAGGGCTGGATGGTTCTTTAAGGGAACACCAGGTAGGGAGCCCAGGCTGTCCCTATGGGCCGCCCGTTGAGGGGGATCCCCTAGTGCCTGGTGAACTGGGAGTGTCTGTAAGCAGGCCTCCCTCAGTTCTGGTGTCTGGCAGTACCACTCCTAAGTGGAGTGTGCAGAAGTACAGACTGAGGGGTGAGAGGGGGAAAGAGTTCCCATTGGAAGAACCAGTGAGTCGGGGGCCAGCCAGAAGGGCTGCGTCACCAGTGAATGACCATGGTGACACCACTTCTGTCCTGGGGGATCTTCACGCACTGTCAGATGGACAGGGGTCGGGAGATCTGCGCCAGGCAGACTGTCACACGACACATGAGTTATGTGTCACCCTCGGGGGGGGGGGGCATATGTGCTCCCAATGAAGTCCTGGTGCGCCGGGTAATTGTTCAACAGCAGGGGTTGGTCCCTGGGTTGGGAAGCCAGGTTCAGGTGTTTTCTGGCCTGGAGGGTGGGACAACTGTAAACAGTGTCCTTACCGGCTTGGCTGCTGGGGGTACCGCTCCTGATGGGAGGATGCAGTACTCTGGAACGGGGTGCAGAGGGAGGGAGTCCTCGCCTGTGACCCCGGTTCAACTGGAGGGTTTAGACCCTAGGTTGGAGGGCCAGGTTCAGGGTGTGCCCCCTGACCTGGAAGCCCACTTGCAGGATAGAACCCCTGAACTGGTGGGCTAATTGTGCAGGACACCTGCTACAGGCACCCTGACAATTCTGGAAGGGGGTACCACTCCAAGTGGGAGGGTACAGAGCCCCAAGGAGGAGGAGGACCGGGTGTGGGAAAGCCCACTCCAGTCTCCTGTCCAGCTGGCGGGTACAGGCCCGGGGCTGGTGGGTCAGTGTCAGGATGTAATAACTGACCTGACAGGAGGGAGAGTGGACAAAGGGTGCCAAGCACCTGGAGCTACTGCCCCCCGCTCTCTGATGCCACAGAGGTTTGAGAGCCCTGAGAGGCCTAAGGTCTGGGTCTCGTCACTGATTACGGTCAGTGGCCACTGTGGCTGGCTGTCTGTCTGTTGGGACACACCTGTGAGCAAGTTACGGTCAGGTGCTGCACAGGTGGTGTCCACAGGTGAGGAGAAGGGTGCCCCATGGATTAGCTTGGTGGGCCCTGAGAGTATGGACAGAGAGATTCCAATAGGTTCAGATGGGTGTAGAACTGGAGTATGCCCCTGCAGTTGCGAGCCAGGTCCAGGTTCTATCGCCCAAAGTAGGGAATCCCATCAAGGTAGTGATTGGTCTACCCTGCGTTTTGGCTGGAAGGGGGTTGTGTTGGACTTGGCCCTTTTTGCAGGGTCATCTCTGAACTTTTTGCCTTCCTCCTGGATTTTGTCTGACCAGTTTTTGTTGGCTTTATGACTCTCGGCACTTCACCACTGCTGATTAGTGCTAAAGTGCATATGCTCTCACTATTGTAAATTGATGTACGGATTAGTGACTCCATGATTGGCTGGTTTGGTTTACTTGTCAGACCCTAGTACAGTGCACTACAAGTGCCCAGGGCTTGTAAATCAAACGCTGCTGGTGGGCTTGCAGCACTGGTTGTGCCACCCACAAGAAGCAGCCTGTAAAGTGGGCCTCAGGTCTGCCATTGCAGAGCCTGTGTGCAGTCTGGTACTGCCTTGTTGACTGGCCAAGTGCACCTACTTGCCAGTCCCTAAACCTTCCCTTTTCTTCATATGAGACACCCCTATGGTAGGCCCAAGGGCAGGGTGCATTCTAAGTATAAGGTAGGATATGCCCTGGTGTGTGTGGCATGTCCTAATAGTGAATTACAGCCATTTTCGTTTTTCACTATTGCAAGGCTACCTGTTCCCCGTAGGCCAGAATCGGCAGTTTGATTATTACATCTTATAATCCTAACTAACTCAGGGAACTAGGTAGAAATGTGAGATTAGTATGCCTGAACTCAGAATGATAAAATGCATCTTTTAGTGAAGTTGGTTTTAACATTCTGTGTTTGACAATACCACTTTTAGAAAGTAGGTATTTTCTTGTCTAACCATCCAAGCCCGCCTCTGCTAGGTTGTGTATTCCTTGTCTGGAGTTTGAGTGACAGGGGCTGGGGGATTCCCGGAGACAGAGTGAGTCAGCACAGGGCTGAATAGAGAGATCTGCATGTAGATGGGTGGGAGGAGTTGAACCTGGGACCTGAATAGGGCTGTGCCTTCCCTCCACAATACTAGCTCCACCTCCTGTGGTGCGTCTCATGTCTCTGCCCTGCACTGTGAAAGGAAAAAAGGAGTCTTGTCAACAAAGTGCTCCAGGACTGGTTTGGTCTATGAAAAGGCCTTTCTGCCTTCAGAGAACAAAGAGAAACTGAGTATAAATATTGGGGCTCACACCAAGAACTTTAGATCACTTTGGGAAACAAGAAGAAACCTTTGCTGAGGAGAGGAACCAGAGAGACTGAGGAGAGACTATCCCTACGCTTGAGGGATTGGCCTGCAGTGGTTGCCTAAACTGCCATAGAAAGGAGAGAGGAACTATTGTGTACTTTCATCAACTTGTAAAGGATCTCCAAGGGCTTGAGAGAGAGCGTGCCTCCTGCTGAAGTCTCAGGGACAACAGACTTCACCCACCAGCTCCCCAAGAGTTCTTTTGGAAGTGCCTGCTGCTGTGCAAGGCTTTTTGAAGGACTGCGTGTCGCAAGGAGCTGGAAGCGTGACTCACGGAGAAGAAGCGTGTCACCGCCGCAGCCGCTGTTGTCGCATCCCCGAAGAGGAGGATCGAACATCGCATCAGACGCCGCTGCATCAACGGAGAAGCGTGTCGCCACCGCTGCAGTTGACGCATCATAGCCGAAGCGCCTCGCATCGCCGGAGAAGAGGATTGATGTCGCAGCAGACGCCGCCGCATCACCGGGAAGCATGTTGCAGGGCCAGTCGCGGCTCAGAAGAATCGTTGAGTCACCCCCCCGAACCGTCGCATCATTGCTGAAGCATCTTGCATCGCCGGAGAAGAGGATCGATGTCGCAGCAGATGCCGCTGCATCACTGAGAAGCATGTCGCAGGGCCTGTCGCAGTCCACATTGTGTCGCATCAAGAAAAAGACGCCATCTTTGTTTCATTGCACCGAATCTTCATCGCATCACGGCGTTGCGTGCCGCATCGCCATGGAAGCGCAGTAAGAAACTGACGCATCACCTCCCCTCGCAGAGAAGAACCGACGCATCTCCTACACAGCAGTAGGGCCCCGACGCATCACCGTTCTTGCGTGTAAGGAACCGACGCATCACTTTCCCTGCAACACTTTCGTTGTATAGTGTTACGCATCTTAAGGTACAGTGAACTCAAAGTGTCGCATTTTAACATCTAAAGAGAACTAAGCTATTTCTACCATTTTAAGTACAGTATTGTGGATTTTTGTAGTTTGTGGTCTTGTGTTAAGTCTATATAAAGAATACTTATTTTTAATATATAACATGTTCGGTGTCCATCTGTAGTATTGTCACCGAGTTACTGTATGTGTTCACAAATGCTTCACACGCTGCCTCTGAGATAAGCCTGTCTGCTCGTGCCAAGCTACAAAGGGGGTGAGCAGAGGTTATTTTAGGAGTGTACCCCCTTACCCTGACAAGACGCAAGGGTCCTTATTTGTCAAAGGTACCTAGCTCTGCCAACTAGAGACCCCCAAATCTAACAGTCCAGGACCTGGGTAGGCACCTTTTGCGGATCAGGAACTCACTCCAGCAGATGTCAGCAGGGCTCAGGAAGCTCCGGTTGCAGCAGGTCAGCTGGGCAGTTACAGGTAGGCCTCTGGAGCTAGTTGGGACCTGTAGCTCAGAACTGAAGGTCAGCTGACTGACCCTTGGAGTCATTAAGGGGCATATCAACAAGGGCTTTATCTCTGCTTTTTTGGCTTTAAAAGGGGTGTCGCTGATAGTGGACACCCCAAGGGAACTTGTGACCACCAACATTAACGTGGACCCTTCCCCACTTTCCATCCTGGAAGAGGTTCCACCAAACATGTCACCTAAAGTAAAACCAAGGTCCAAGAAAAAAAGCAACCCTCAAAAAAATTCAAGACCTGGGGTCACAGTAAAGAGAAAGCGGGGGGGGGGGTGAGGGTATGAAAGGCAGCCGCTCAAAAACACCCAGATTACACTCTAGCCCCATACAAGATAAAAATGCCCAATTATCTTCTGTGACTGACCCAACTGACGGTTTAATTCAGAGGATTGAACATCTTGTTAAATCCCTATTATTGCCGTTTTCTGAGAGAATTAAAAGGTTAAGCGAACAATTAGATACCTTAGCAGCAGTATCTTCTTCGAACACCAAACTACTGAAAGATTTGGTCATTCTCCAAACTACTGAAAGCCAAAAACCTCCTGGCACTACCTCTCTAGGGGATCCTTTACCACCATCTAAAGCCAATATACAGCTCCTGGTTAAACCCGTAAGCGCGCCAACTCCCACAGGAGAGGGGAAAAAATTAGCCCCCCCTAACATTTTAGGACGTAAAACTACTAATAACATCAGGGCACCCTCCACGAATAAGCCCTTGAAAGGAATGGACGAGCACATTGATTTACCACCTGAGGCGGCACCCTACGTTGTTATACTCACAGGAGTACCAGAATTGACATCAGGAAAGAAAGAGGGGTTTACAGAACTTAAAAACAAAGTAATCTATTGGCTAAGTAAGAATAGACCTTTGCCCCCCAATATTAATGGCGAGATTCTATTCGTGAGAAGGCTGACCTGGCTAGGGTGTAGGCCCAAAGATATAGAGGGTGATATCGTAACTATTAATTTCAAAGACCGAAGAGCAGTAACTCATATAGCGGATTGGTTTCTTGAGAGAGGAGGGGAAGGAATATCAACTCGCGTTTTGAGTTATTTCCACCCCCAATCTCTCCTTACCCCCTGTAATAATAGATCCACTCGCAAAACATCTAGAAATGTCAGACATCCTCCACTGCCTCAACATCCCAGAATATCCAGCCGTCGGATGGACTTCCTTCCTCTTCCACCCCTTCTAGACAGGCCTCACCCCTATCAACAGCAACGTACATATAATATACCTCAGTACTCACCATGGTCTGTTCCTGTTACAAATCGCTTCGAGGTATTGACAGATCTAGATGATCCGGATTGACAGATGGAAATTAACCCGGAAGCTTATCCTCATGAAGCCCCTACTGTGGCACCTAATTCTCACCCTAAAACTGTAAGCCCTGGCATGGATGCTTATAACCCTTGTGATCAGGGAATTTCAATCAATGAGGTAATCAATGATCAGGTTTATATTAATCCTGATAAATCATATACTGGACTCATCCCCCAATTTGATTCCTTTATTGATCTTAGTTCCCTTCTCATCTTAAACTCAACATGCAGAGATAAAATTACAAATGATCCCCCAATGAGGAAGACATTGGCTGCCCAAAACATTATCTCATGGAATGTTGCAGGTCTTCTTAACAAAATATCGCATCAACCTTGGCTAGACATAGTGACCAACCATAGTATTATCTGCCTCCAGGAAACGTGGGCTGTAGATGAACTGCATATACCAGGATATCAGACCTTTCATGCACCTGCACAATTAAGCCCACAGGGGAGAAACAAAGGAGGCTTGACCACATATGTCTCTATAACACAGGGCATAAAAGTTATAAGACATTTATTTACTGAGTATTATCAGATTTTAGCAATCAGTTGGGGTCATGTAAAATTTCTGACCCTCATTAATTTTTACAATAATATTCCAATTAACAGCCTAGAAAGCCAGATCGATAAACTTATGCAGAGTGTTAACATTCCTAAGACCCAGAAAGAAGATGAGTTGGTTCTGATTTGGTTGGGCGATTTCAATTGCACAATTTGCCCACATGGTTCCAAAGGCATTTGCGGCCTTGGTGAACATAAGGATGATAACCCAACCCACTTTGCCCACTCTAAACTGGGTAACTTTTTTAACAATATGCTGTTCCATTTTAACTTGTCTTACATTAATGAATTATGCATCCCAAATATCCCCTTTCAGCCAACTTTTCATGGGCGGGGATGCAGCTCAATTATTGATTTCACCCTCATATCCTCAACCAATGCAGGGCTATTTTTCGATTGGGAAACGCATGATGTTTTCTTCAGCGATCATTACCCAATCTCTTTCAATTTAAAAATTAAAAATACCCACCAGACTTCCATAGAAAAGTTCAGCTATCAACCTAACATTAATTTAGCTACAAAAAATGGCTACTCGATAAAATGGGATAGGGTAAATCCTGTAGACTTCCTATACAACTTAATGGAAATCTCCCAACCAGATATACTTGTCTGCCTAACAGAAACAGAGGAGTCATCAGAAATCAGGACTTCCTTTTTAAAAATTCAATCTGATCTTAAAAAACTGTTAACTAGAGAGCACCGAACTAACTCCAAAAATAGTCATGGTTGGTTCGATAAAAGTTGCACTAAAGCACTACAAGCTCTCAAAAGGGCATTGCACGAAACTAAAAAATACCCAGTTGAGATTCGCAAATCCAGAAAATCGTACAATTTGGCAGTAAAAATGAGGAAACAAACACTAAGGAAAGAGGCCTGGCTGGCCCTAATCGAAGCCTCCAAATCTAAGGACAACACAGCCTTCTGGAAAGCGGTTGATGCGCCCTATTTACAGAATAATCAGACAGACATTATAGACATAGCCATAAATGGGGAAACTTGGGTGAAGCATTTTAAATATTTATATGATAAAGCTGAAAATTTTAATTATGGTAACCCTCTGATGGATGGGATATTTATTCAACAACCTACAACTTTATTGAATTTATTCCCGCTAGGCATAACTTTTTCTGCCCGGAAATCATAAAGGCAATCAAAGACAGTCCTTCAGGCAAAGCACCTGGCCCGGATGGTGTTCCGACAGATGTATATAAAGCTGAGATTTATCTTTGGGCTCCCTTGCTAACAAATGTTTTAAATCACTTTAACCGACATGGGTTTCTACCGTCCTGGTCTGAAGCCATAGTCATTCCAATTTTTAAAAAAGGAGACAGAAACGACCCCACTTGCTACCGGCCAATATCACTTTTAGATGCACTAATGAAGGTAGCAGCTCGGGCAATTTTAAATAGAATACAACTTTGGGCAGAAGAAAATAAGGTGGTATCACATCTACAGTATGGATTTAGCTCTGGTAAAGGCACCATAGAACAGAGTCTAAACTTGGCCTTAGTTCTATCAAAATATACCCAGGCAAAAAAGGGAAAACTTTTTGTTACTTTTGTGGACCTGAGCTCCGCTTTTGATTGCGTGAACCATGAGATATTATGGTCCATTTTATGTGAGATGGGTATAGATTTTAACATTCTTCAATTTATAAAAGCATTGTATTGGGACGCAGGCACCAGGGTACGCTTTGGAAACAAAGGGGAGTGCTCTGACAAATTTTCCATTAAGAGAGGGGTGCGGCAGGGGTGCATTCTAGCGCCCCTGCTTTTCACCCTATACATAAACTCTATTGGCAAACACCTAATGGAATCACAGTATGATTACCCAACGATCTTGGGAACTCCGGCCCCACTACTCCTCTATGCTGATGATGCTGCCATCATGTCTCGAACTAAGATTGGCCTTCAGAGGGCTGTCCTGAAATTTGTAAATTATATGAAAGAACGAGGGCTACATCTCAAAAACATACACGATGGCCTGTGGTCCCGGAACAAAGAAAGCGCCTTGTTCAATCTTTTTAGACGACAAGAGGATCGAGACCACAGACCAATTTTCCTATCTTGGAATAAACTTTGATAGGAAGGGAAACTGGCATGTAGCTATTAATGCCAGAAACGTAGCCTTCATTCGAGCAATAGGCGCCCTGAAAAAGTTCTCAGCTAAACTAGGTGGCAGACCAGTGAAAGAGCTGATTGAAATGTATAAAGCTAAATGCATTTCTACTGCCACTTATGGAGCTGGTCTTTGGGGCATTGAAAATTCACACCTGATACAAAAAACAGAAAATCAGTTCTTACGCTATTTATTAGGAGTTTCCAAAACAACAGCAACTTATTTTATACATATTGAGCTGGGCATGCTGTATATCTCAGATGTTATTAAAATTGCGCCTATACTATTGTGGCATAAAATTTGGGTCACGTCCGAGACCTCATTAAACAGAGACTTAATCACAGACTGCCTTAGTCTCGACGGATTAACTAACATTAAATGGTTTACCTATGTAAAAAACATGTTGACTGATCTTGGTCACCCTGAGTTCTTTGCGAGGCCATCAAGTATGGAAATGGTGTCCAGAAAAACGTTAAGAGAGTTGGCTCTCAACCATCTAACAATTAACAGATGGAATCTGGAAAAAACTAAAACAACAGTCACTGATTTCCAAAAAATAACCACGCACGAAGGGCTTCAAAGGTACCTCTTAATCCAGCCAAATTGTTATGCCCGAATGTTACTGACCCGTCTCAGATTTGGTAACTTTTTTCGTATGATTACATTTCCTGCCTGTAACATTTGGTCTAACGAAATTTTACCATGTCCCTGTGATGACATTTCTGCTCAATCAAACATTCATTGTATTTTATTTTGCAAATTTTACCAGTTGCCTAGGGGAGCTTTTCTGAAACCAATCTTAAAGGCTTGGGGAATCCGTACTTGCAGACTAGCCATGACTAGGCTACTACAACTAGAAAATGAACGTATTATCTCTGCAGTAACTAGCTTTCTAAAATTGGTCATCAAATTTCGGAACTCAATGCAATCCTCCTAAAATGCACTTTATGTCTTTGATCATTTTAATCTTTTTATCTGTTTTTATTTGTATCAAATATGTATTGTATACTTTTTTTAAATGTATGCTTTTATGATTTTGCTCTGAAAATCGAATAAAGCTTTCTTGACTGACTGACTGAATAGGAGAAATGTCGCTAAGCGACATTTCTCCTATTATCAAGAATGTCGCTAACCCTGTTAGAGAAAAAAAAAGCAGCGCTAACCGCGGTTAACGCTGCTTTTTTACGTCTGGTATTTTTCTGACTTAGCCATGATATCCTATGGAAGGAGGATATCATGGCTAAGTTTGCCTGTCCCTATCAACAAGCTAACGTGAGATTATCGCTGGGTTTCCAGCTATAATCTCACGTTAGCATGTTAGCGTGAGGATTTTTATCGCTATTTAGATAAGCGTTGCTAATAGCACGCTATCTCAGCGATAAAAATTCACGCTAGCCGGCGATAATTATCCTAGCGCTAAGTGCGCTTAGAGATAATTATCGCCGGTTGTTGTTGATATGCCCCTTAGTTAGCATGGGATCAAGGAGAGGGTTTTCCCTCCTTCAAGCATCAAGGCATGCCTCGAGCTTTATTAGGGACTCATAGGTAAATTAAATGAACCAATCAAATGTAAGCCAACTGCACTGTGTTTTATGTGAAGAGCAGAAGCACTTTAGCACTGGTAAGCAGTGGTAAAGTGCACAGAGTCCTAAAAGCCAACAAAAATGGATAATTAATTGCCGATGCTGAACACCGGAAACCACTGGCTCAAATTAAGCACTGAGGAGGTCCCAATGAATGAAAACCGTGGGCCTAATCTTAGAACCCAGCTTACTTTCTACTACTTCTACAGCCTTATCTCATCAGATATGGGGCATGACAGTAAGGGCCAAGGGTTACAAAGGGTTTGCTCAGAGCTGTCAAGTTTCACTGGTCCAAGAAGTAGCTCACACAGTCAAGGTGTTTTGCTTTGCATTAGCCTAGTTTTCTAATGGGATAAATAGGACTTCGAGCCCCAGAATGCACAGCAAACGCATGGACTGGATGAGGTCCTCATGGATCTCGGACACTCGAAAGCTCTGCAAGCTAGCGGGGAGGAGATTGTTGAAGCCCGGCTTTTCAATTGTACAGTTAAGATGGCGCTGCGTGTCGCTACGCCTGCTAGAAGCCTCTTATCAGGTGTGTTTCCATGTTCTGCAAAACAAACCACCGGGCCCTCCCCGCAGCATTCAGGGCCTCAGCTGTCGCCAATAAAAAGGTTCTATTCTGGGCGCGCGCGGCGGTCGCGCGCCGCCCACAGGTGCATTAGCGCCGAGTCCTGCGCGCGGGACGTGGCGTTTCAGACAAAGTGCCCTCCTCGGGAGCCGGGGAAATCATCAGGTTTGATTTAGAGGTTGTGTTTATTTGTCCCCAGGGCGTCTCTCTCCGTAATGTCTCTTCATCTGCTTCTCAGCAAGCTCTCACATTAAGGCAAGGACGCGAGCGCGGGCCGCAGAGAGACGTATCGGGCTGGTTTTTAAAAGGTTTCTGCTGTTCTTGTCTTTAGTTAAAAAAAAAAAAATCGAGATCGGGGAAAAAACGACTTAACTTCTGCTGCTGCGCTGCACAGGCCGCATTCTTTGAACGGTTGACTCTTGAGGGTGAAAGACGAGACCCACAGGTGAAAATGGGGCGCATGTTCTGTGGGATGCTACATGCAGCCGTGGCTTCTAATGCATGAGCGCGTTGCATTCTGGGAATCGCAGTTAACCCTCAATTTACAAATTGTTTGCTAAGAGCCCAGGACTGGCTGGGAGTTTCAACGCTGGGGCTTCTTGGCAGCTAGCCATGCCCATTGCTGGCCCTAGGGTGTCGAGGGTGGTCCCACCGCACAGGGCACCATTTGCACATGGTGCCCCTAAATGAAAGTTGTGTTTGGAGACAAAGTTATTTACAGATAAAAGTAATGTTTTGGGTAATTGCGTTTATGTAGCAAAAAAAATAATTTTCCTTAAAATGTCAAGATAGTGTTTGAAGATTTTAAGTTTATGAAGCAAAAATGAAAAGCTAGTATATGGACTCTAAATTCTAATCTAATTTATGCTCCAATCTCTTTCCCTTTCTACCGTAAGCAGCAGTCCCCTGATGACTACTTTCAAAGACTTTTATCTTTGAAGCTGTCATTGCTAAATTAATCCCTTGATATTTGAATTAAGATCTCACCTTGGCTTCCTCTCTTTATATGTTGCTTTTGTTTTCCTCTGGGTATAGCGAGGTCCACTCTAGGGTGGTGCAGGTTTAGAGCGGGAATCGTCCGGATTTTGGTTCTAACTAACCCTGGGCGTAGTTCGCAAAAGTAGCGCTACGCAAAGCGCACTTCGCTAGCTACGCGTAGCACTTTGCGAACTGCGTAGTACCCTGTTCGCACTGTGCAAGATGCCGTTTTCAATGACTGCACAGTGCTGGATGCTTGTCCGCACTGTGCAATCATTGAAAACGGCATCTTGCAGAGTGCGAGCTGTAGTTTTCTGCCGCTCGAGTAGATTTTTACTCGAGCGGCACCTTTCTCAACGTGGACTGGTGGTTTCTCATCGCGAGCGGTCGCGAGCATACACGAACACTCGCAATGAGAAACCTGACCTCCCCGCATTGAGAATCTCGCCGGGTGGTTTATTTTTCTACGCTCGCGATCGGCAACTTGATGTTGCTGATCGCAAACGAGGAAAAAGTCTTGCCGGGATGTCATTTTGCTTGCTCCCGGTTGCCAACTTGACGTTGAGGACTGTGAGCAAGCAAAAAATGACCGCTGCACTACGCTACGCGTGTTTGCACTGTGCTACGTGCACGTAGAGCGAAGTAGCGCAAACTAAGCGAGCGTAGCGTAGTGCTTTGCCCAGGCTTAGTTCTAACAGCATCTCTTGAGTCCCAGCCTGGTCCCTGCAATTCCCTATTGACTGTGTCCCAGTGATGTGTGATGACAGTCGGGCACATCAGCAGCGCCAGTGCACATTCACTGTGTGCGCTCCAGTGCACAGAGCAGCTGGTGCAAATGAAATGCTTCACTTAACGGTGATTAGAAACTCCTTTAGTCCAAGTTGCAGCCTTGTTGTGAGTCGATGGACCCCAAGTGGATCATGGCTGGCGGTAACACATGGGTCATCACGGGACATCAGATTACACTCCCCAGGGGACTCGCCAAGCTGCCAAGACTTACTCTTGAGGTTTGACATGGTTTGTTTTTACATTCTCAACATCACTCGGTATCTCAGAATGCCTCTGCATCTTCTATAAGAATGTAAGGTATATCTGTCTATATAGGGAAGTACACGCATAATAAATATGTATATAGCGCACAATACAAACTGAACATTTTTACACTTATGTCGTAATGTCGTATGTCGTAATATCTCACTGAAGCTATTAAACAAAAATAAAGACCGAGTTAAAATCTGCAATGCTTCAAACATATGCCTTCCTCTTTACATGGGGCGGGTTGAAGCAGGTGCATTAGTCATTCAGATACTTTACCAAGATTGTAACTTGGGACCTGCAGGCAACACAGGGATCTCTGCAAAAAAAATCATTAAACTAGGGCGACTTAAAAAAAATAAAAAAATACAAGTCTGTGATTTGTGTTAGACAATGCTCTGCAGTAGACACATTAACCCTCTGTTCCATCATATGTTGCTTCAATACTGGGACCAGAGATGGCATACATCTCTCGACAGCAAGTACATTACTACCAAAGTTAACTTACTACCATTATGCCCTGAAGTTGCATAGACATAGACGTCTGCAGCATGTCTTAGCCCCATTACCTCAGGTGGGCCAGCTCCTGCCGATGCTCAGATCTCGCAGAGGAAAAATGATGTTCATGTTGGTCCCTAACAGCTGTTCTTTTTCTGTACTCCGTGGATTCTCAAGCATAAAAATTCACAAGTGGCCTGGAGCTAGTACCTGGCAGATCTGAATGGTGGGAAAGAGGACGAGGAATATTGTGTAGACCAGGAAGACCCTGGGGGAGAAGAGGAAGACCATGAGGGAGAGGATGACCATGAGGGACTGGAGGATGAAAAAGAGATGTAGGTAAGCAATTGGAGGATCAGGATGAATACCAGGCCAAGATGACCAGGGAGATTAAATAACTAGGACCAGGATAACAGCCGAAAGGACAAGGAGTATAAAGAAGGCCAGGTATGGATGACCAGGAACATCAAGAGGGCACGGCTAGGACCTGCCAGGGCAGGGAGGACCAAGAGGGCTTGGACCAGAACAACCTAGATAAGAAAGACCAGGACCAAAGAGAAGAGCAAGGACAGCAGGACCTTGGGACCAGAGTCACACGTTCCAAATCAAGGAGGACCATGGCTAGAGGGCCATGACTAGAATGATGGTAGGAGGACTGGAGCCAGGACAACCAGGAGAGGACCTGGAGGAGCAGGTGGCCCAGATCCATGGGGACCTGGACCAAGTGGACAAGCTCCAGAGGCACCAAGGTCAGAAAGATTAGGAGCAGGACAAGAAGGCCAGGGGCTGGCCAAGATTTTAAAGGCCTCTTCTAAGAAGACCATGATCAATTTGCTTGGAGGACTAGGGGATAAGAACCAGGTCAAAGAGATGAGGCATGGTTAGATCTGGTGGATTAGGACAAAGAGGCTCAAGATACTTTGACCAGAGGGACCAGAATCTGGGGGACTAGGATCAGGGGTGATGAGAGGAAAAAAAGTGCCAAAAGGACCATGTGTAGGGTACCGGGACTGAGCGGGCCAGAGCGACCAGGATCAGGAAGTCGTGAGAGCCAGGAAGAAAAGCAGTAGGATCAAGACCAGCAGCACCAGAGCCTAAAAAATACAGGAGCTGTAGTAAAAGTATCAGAAAGACATGGATCAGAAATGGGAAGAGAAGGAGAACCTGAACCATGAGGACAAGAACAAGGATGGCCAGGACTGAGATGAGATTAAAGAGTAGTTGGAGGACCAGGACTGAGGAGGAAGATGAAGAAGAGAAGCAGGAGCAGTAAGAAGAAGAGGAGGAGGAGGAAAGGATGAGGAGGGAATAATGACAGAATACCTCCAGGAGGATAAAGAGGCGAGAGCAGTACCAAAAGGGGAGGAACACCCAGAAGATGAAAAGGATAAAGGAGTAGTAGGTCAATTATGATTATGATGAGACCAGGAAGGAGAGGATAGCGAGGAGGAAGAGTATTAAGAAGCCAAAGTGATTCTAGGCCACACTTATTAGAGCTCACACTTGCTTACAAAGGCCACAGATCTCTTACAAACAATTCTTAGTAGCATTTCTTAGGCCACTGTCCCTTATACACCCCACCTATTTCAGCCCACTTAAAGTAGTGCTTAACTCCCTCAGCTAAGTTAAGATATAGTATGTGACCAATGAAGTGAGAAAGAATAGCCTTACCACCAATTATTTCCTTGTGTACTTGTGTGGGCAGAATGTGTCCCAAAAAATCATAGTTTGATGTCGTACACTAACCCCCCCCACCCCCATTTGGATCTGCCCTTCGTGACTCTACCTACTCTGTCGCCCCTCACCTGCATCCAGGAGCGTAGCAGGGGGTGCTTGGGATGTCCACTCCCCCCCTCCCCCCAAAAAATAATGCATTCTTGGCTTGGTAGTTGGGTCTGCTGTGTGTGTTGGTTTTTCTCACTTCTTCACTGAGAGGTTTTAATTTGTTTAAATATATATTATGAGTGGTTAACAAAAAAAGTTGTAAATCTGCACCCATAGAAGCATTTATTGAATGGATGCAAATTTACTCCTTTTTGGAATTCACAAATTTTTGCAGTAGTACACATGGAAAGCTCCTCCATTCTCAGGTTTCGGGGCATACTACTGACAATCAGACACCTTAAAGGCGATGATGGGACGTAATCTTGGAAATTGTGTAACCACTGGAAATCACTTTGGGGTTGTATTCCATCTAGGCCAGGGAAAAAATTAAATTACACCGGTGCAATTTCAGAAATTTCAAGTTACTCCTGTTACAAGGAATTCAAAATATTATGCTTTTACACCACCTTGCATAACTATGCACCGTTCGTAATAACATTTTACAGCAATTGATGCATTTTCCAGTAAAGATTTACCGCAAACATACGGGAACAAAAGAATGCGAGTGGTTGTTGTTCTCTGAGCTCTTGTTTACATGCATGGGGCCAAAAATGGACATGACGATACATTTCACATTAAAATAATAGCACAAAATGATAGATTTGTAGTTTGTATAATTGCGCATAATTTCGTTGTAATAGCACATAATTGCATGAAAGCAAATTAGATTAATTTCACACACCTTTAATCCCAACCCATTGTTTTTAGGTCTCACCTGAGCCAGCGCATGTGCTGGTCTGGCGAGACATTTAGTGAGTGGGGCTTTAGAAATCCGACCACAAGCTTTAGCTTGTGGCCTAAAGCTTGAGGTTACGCGCGTGTGGATGCGCATAGCCGCCATCTGGCTTTTCTCACGGCACCCTTAGTCAGGCGCCATCTGGCTTTCCTCTTGCTTGCTTTCCAAAGCGCCTCGCTCCGCCCCTCCCCCACCACAACTTCTAGGCAAATGAAAGCTGCCAACATTTCTACCCAAATCACTTTAGAAGTAGAGAATCACCAGGGCCGTGTTTGTTAAAGCTGGTTGCTTACTGACTCCTACATCCTTTACTATTCCAAAACAAGCTCCTACGGCATTTCTCACAAGAATTTTTTTGTAGAACTAAATGTCTCCAGAAAATAGCAGAACGGCATTGACTTCCGAGTTTGTAAGACACCGCACTACAAAAACCTCCGCGCATTGCTGTTGAAAATATATAAAGGATATCAAGTTAGAGAGAGTGGGGTTGTGGAGGTGGTTCTCAATGAAGTTAACTTACCACCAAACCATGATTGATTGAATTGGTTTGAATATTAAGATATCACGTCTGATGCCTACGGAACTTGGGCGATTTAGGATCACAGTAGCGGATAGCTTCCACTTCTCTCCATGTTAGGCTGAAGAAGCACTCCCTGAGCTGTGAATACGTAGTGCTTTCACCTGATATTGTCTGATTACATTACATTAGGCCACACCCGCTTGCCTGTCCGGCATAATTTGAGAAGTGTGGCTCAATGGTTAGAGCGGCAGACCCTGATGCAGAAGTCTGGCCCGGGACCAGGGTTCAATTCCCGCCTCGGCGGGTCTTGGGCTCAATTTCCTCGGACCTGATAATTCTTGCCTCGGTCCCTATCCTAATCATGGGTCCCACTCTGCAACTCTGGGCAATAGCTTGCTTAATCTCCACAACGGCCCCAACAACGCTAGGATGCCTGGCCTCACCTTGGGGGTGCCCAGGAGTGGACACTTCACAGGGAAAGGCCAGGAAGGGTTCCTCAGCGGTATTCGTACAAGCGCCGAGATGCCTCCGGATAGTCGTGCGCTATACAAGTACATCTACATTTACATTTACATAATTATAGCGCAAACTTGAACCAAGGGCATTATAGCGCTTCACACAGAAATCAGCTCCCCTTACACAACAGTTTTTAAGCACAGTGTAATGAAGCGATTTGCACGGAATCTAACCTAGTTACCCAGTTATAACATCCGCAGCCCTAGCCGCAACGGGTCTGATATTAGGAGATTTGTCAAAAGAAGAAGCACTCCCGAGCTGTGAATACGTAGTGCTTTCACCTGATATTGTCCGATTACATTAGGCCATTTACCTTGTTCTGCTGTTTGCTTTCCTTCTACCCCCTCCTGAGTGTGCAATGCACTCTTCCTAAAGTAAATGCTTCTGAGGTAACTTCCATCCTTCCAAGCCCCGTCGCTCTATGGAAAACTCGCATCCCATCTTTAGTCGAAGCTGTTGGTTGCCCCTTACTACTGTCCCATTCTGGGGTGATAAGAGATGCTTCTTACTGGCACAGACCATTCTCAGAACTTCCGGGGAAGGTTTGTAGCAGCCGCCATTGTCAAAGTCTTTGTGTGTTTGTGCCCCTTGCTCACCCTCGACATTCTCACTCCACCTCAGCCTCCCCGGCGAGCTGAATCCAGGTGCCAAAAGGCAGCATGAATAAAAATACATAAACATAAATGTAATAAAACCTCGTCCTTCAAGTCCTTGAACATTTTCTTTAGCAGTTGTTAATTTAATCAAACTTAATTTAAACTGCATTGTAACCACAATTAGGTAAAATGTTTTTACTAAAGTAACTCTCCAATAGCATTCATTAGTAAGCAAAAATGCAGCAAAAACATGTAGTGTTCTGAATTTTACGAGGGCCACCACAGCCTCCCTCGGGGCCACCACAGCCTCCCTCGGGGCCACCACAGCCTCCCTCGGGGCCACCACAGCCTCCCTCGGGGCCACCACAGCCTCACCCAGCACCACATCAGTATCACTCAGCATCGCCTTGGCACTAGTACACCACCGCATCATCATCACTCAGCAAGACCGGAGTATCATTCAGCATCACCTCAGCATAGTCTCCCCACCAGTCACCTCACCACTACCACCTCAGAATCACTCCGCACCACCTCAGCCTGCTCTCGGAATCTGGCATCTGTTGATTCTCGCCTAGCGTCTGGCCGCTGCTAGTGTTAAAATACAGGTACTAGTTCCCAACCTTCACCCTCCGATTGTTTATGCCCCCTCAAAAAAAAGCTTTAACAAACAACCATTGGAATAGGCAGAAACAAGTTGCCAGCACTGCAAGAACAAAAGAAAACTGAGGACATTTCTTATTGTAAATACTTATTTTTAATATGGCCGTTCAGTTGTAAATAATGCCTTCTTGGTCATATATAAGGTAACAAAAATGCTTCTGACACTTTTTTATTAAAACTTTTTAGCATGCTGCACAGCAGCCACACTTCTCTACCGCACAGCTTAAAGACATTGGCAAAGTCAATAGCTCTGGCTAAACACTAATAAGGCCCCAAAGGCGAGACCTATTAGCTATGCCAATAGGTCTCGCCTTTGGGACCTTATAAGTGTTTAGCCATGCAACACTTGATGTTGTTGCACCAAGGATATTGTGCTGGATAATTAAACACTTATAAGGTCCCAAAGGCGAGACCTATTGGCTATGCCAATGCTTGTTCATCCAAGCTGCCACTTTAGACAGAGGTCCACCTGATGCAAATCAGTACTGACCCTGTTGCTCATTTTAACAGTTGATCCTGAACCTTGGTCATCTCGCCCCTCCAGCCTGGGGCCCATCACCTTTTAGTTAGGAATTTGAGATTCACACCTGCCGAATCTCACTAAACTATGCTGTTTCCTCTATCTTCAGTTAATGGATTTCCAGAGTAAACTCCTTTTATCTCCAGCACTGATTAAGTATTTTCCTACGCATAATTCACTGATGTTTGTTTTATACTAAAGTTGTACTACATAAAACTGCAAAAGAACAATAAATAAAATGTTAGGTTGATTCAAATCATCGTGCATTTAGATCATGTTGCTGGTAGATTACTAGCAGAAGGGATTTGAAGTTTGCCCTGCATCTGAGGTCAGCACTACTGTCCTGATTACATTTTAAAGGAAGAACTATTTGCAGACGATGAGGTTCTGTTCACCTCAATACGATCTCACCATACAGTGTATTGAACTTTATGTTAAACTCAGTGTGAGAGGCCGAAAGAACACTCCAAAGATGTTGAAAGAGCTTTATTAATATTTATTTCAGATAAGTGATAAGGTACAGATCTCCTCCAGCTGCCCTAGAAGCAAAAGATAAACAGGGCCCAATAGAAGTGCAAGGCATGCAGTGAAGGTAAAATAGGATCTTAAGAGATTTTACTCAATGAAGGAGGTGTGTTAAGGTACAAAAATAAAGAAATTGTACAAAATACCTAAAGGTATGACCAACTTTCTAAAAAATATATATATTTAAATATGGTTGAAATAGGGAAGGGTGCTTGGAAGCAGGATAATGGCAGAGTTTTGCCCCGCAGACTGGGATGAAATGGACCTGATTAGTAAATGTGGGCTGTTCCTCTTAGAAACCTCCTCAGCCAGAACTCTGAAAGCCACATGTCTGTGTAAAGGCGAATGAGGATTTCACCCTGTGATATTCACTTGTTTTTTAAATTCTGGAGACCCAGATGGATCCAGCATTTCAGTCCAATAACCAGATATTAGTGACAAGCCAAGGACCGTGGCGCCAAATCCTGCACGGTTTAAGGACTGTGACCTAGAGGGCGATGAGTGATACTACTGCGAAGGAGACAGTGGCATAACACAGGGCCCCGCATCCCCCGCAGGGGGCCCCCGAGTTTCAGGGGGCCCCTCAGCACAGTAGTCAAGCCTGAGAGCTCCGGATTCAATTCGTAGTGGGTGCCCCTCCAGGTACCTTGCAGGGGGGCCCCCTCAACTTTCATTACGCCAGTGGCAGGAGAATCATACAGGGAGCCTCAGTGTGGCCCAGAAATAGGCCAGAAGCAGATAACCGGTCCATGCTCAAGGTGCTCTGGATTAATGTTGGTGGGTAACAGGGCCTCCAGTGGTACTAAAAAGCATGTCCACATAGGTTGTCCCTAGGTGAGATCATTCAAGTCCTGGATAGAAGCTTTGGCGTTCTTTCCAATCCTTAGTAGTGGAACTTCCGCCCACTGACATTCCAACACACTGTTCAAAATGTGGGGGCCTGGCAGTGGAAGGAATGGGTTGCTTTGCAGGATTTTCTCATTCTGAGGCACCAGGCATGGACTGCACTGTGGATGGGGAAAGGGATTATGTCTGGGCAATGGAAGCTTGGCTCCCAGGATGCATTGCGGAGATTATTGTAGCATGCCACCATGCAGGTACAGATCCAAGAAATCTGCTCTGGTAGTGTTAGACCTGTCACCCTTAGGGTGGCCTTCCCCTAACCTTTTTGCTTCACTCCTCCATATTTGTCTGATCCAGTTTTTGTTGACCGTAGCACTCAGTGCACTTTACCACTGTTAATCGGTGTTAAAGTGGGTGTGCTCACTCCCTAAAACATGGTAGCATTGGCTTGTCTCCGACTGGCATATTTAATTTACTTCAAAGTCCCTAGTAAAAGTGGTACTACATGTACCCTGTGTCTTTAAATTACATGCTATTAGTGGGCCTGCAGCACTTGTTGTGCCAACCACTTAAGTAGCCTTAAAAACCTCTCCCAGGTCTACCATTGCAGTCTGCATGTGCACTATTAACCTGCCATTTTGACCTGGCAAAATATTCCTTTTGCCAGACTCAAGCCTTCCTTTTTAATACATATGTCATCCTAGGGTAGGCCCTAAATAGCCCACAGGGTGGGGTGCAATGTAATATAGCAGCATGAGTAATTTTAAGTTTTACATGACCCGGTTGTGAAAATCTTACAGTTGTTTTCCACTACTGCAAGGCCTGCTTCTCCCATAGGGTAACACTACAGTTACCTTATTACATTTAATAAGCTGTAACTTTCAAATGGAAACAGGTAAACAGTTTGTGTTGGGTGTCTTTGGAACTGTAATGAAAATCTTTTTAAGGTAAAGTCTGATTTTGAATTACAATTTTCAAAATGTCTCTTTTAGAAAGTTGGCATCTTCCTGTCTTGCCATTTAGTGCTTGCAGCCTGTCTCTGGGTCACATGACTGGATGTAGTTGGCAGTTGGGCTTTGTGTATTCCTCGTAGACAGCCACACAATAGAGCTTAGGTGTGCCTCAGTAGGCCATCATTGGCAGGATGGGAGGGCAGAGTTAACTACAGCCCCACTTGCACCTGAATAAGCTGTGTCCTGCCTTCACACAAAGGACTGCATACCCCTGTCGTTTTAATCCAGGGCAGGGGAGGCAGGAAACCTAAACACTTCAAAGGGAATCCTCTAGAAGCTTCACCCACTTCAAAGATGGCATGAAGTATAAACATCTTGACATGTGGATACTACAGAAGGAGGACTTCTGTTCTGATGTGCTGCCAAAACGACTGCCACTCTGCTGCCCTGCTTGCTGAGAAGGAAGATTGGACCTGCACTCTTCATCCCAAGCTGAAGTGAGCCCAAGGGGCAGCAAGCTGACTTCCTTTTCTGAGCTTCAAGGACATAATAAGCTCAAGAGGCCCCCTGCAACTGCATAGCTGACTTGTTGCCTGAGCTCTGGTGGCCTCTGCTGGAGTGAGCTCCTGACCCCCAAGTGGTACCCCTTAGTCCAGGAGCCTTGGTGTTGCCTCAGTTGAGCTCCCCAAAGTTTTGGGCTCTCTGCAAATAGGCCAGTTCACACCAAGATGTTGCTGCCTGCCAACGTTGAGTTCTGGCAAACCCAACTCTTTGCACTGCAGTGACCGTCAACGATGCCCAGCAGCACTAGGACTGCAATTGACATCACAGCTCATCAGGACCACCAATGCAAAACTCCAATAACAGTCTGCAACCCTGACACAAACTTTATGGTAAAGAGACAACCGTCCAAGATGCCTGGCCTCCCCTCGCTCTATATCCACAATCCGCAACGCTTTTCCTGCTCCTTGTGGGCCCCATCTACCCGGAGCGGAACTCTTGAGCTTGACTTTGATATGGTACTCTTTCAGCTGGACTAACCTGGTCTCTGTATATGACTGCCGCTATATGATGGTCGGCCTGAGCTTGTGACTTTCACCCGGTCTCACATGACCAGATAGCCATGAGTGGCGCTTTGTGCTTTTTGTTGCTGTTTTCACTTAAATCTTCAAAATTGCATATCTCCAATTCTACTAATTGAATTTTAGTCTTTTCAGTTTTGGATAATTTATTTAATTTTACTCTATTTTTGTGGGATTTTTCCTGTGCTTTTTTTTTTTTTTAACTTTATTACTGTTTGAACTGATGCATAAATGGTGTACACATTGCCTCTAAGTTAAGCTTGACTGCTCCGTGCCAAGCTACCAGATGGTTGAGCACCGGTTAATTTGGGGTTTCCTTGTGCCTCACCATGACAATGATTGTGGTTGCTGCTTGAGTAGGCTTTCACCCCCCCTCAACCAGTAACCCAATGTCTTACAGGTAGGAAACTTTCTTCCTCTCTGACAGACAGTTTTTCTAGGGGAGGACTCTGCGCGTGCTGAACCTGTCATTTTCTGTTGCCAGGCAGCCTTCTCCATCCTTTATACTGACAAAGGCACACATGCATCACATTGCACTTGATGGGGAGCATGGTCACTAGACTAGACTTTACTTGGGTGATCCAGTAAGTTTAACCCAACAAAACCTGCCACCAACCAGCATGGTCACAGTATGGGGGGGTCAAGATGATTTTTATTCAATGAATGTAAGTTAGGGGCCACCAATTGTGGATGCAGCCGGGTTCACTGGCACTCATTTTTGCAGACCGGTCTTATTTTTCATCCGCCTTTGACCCAGAGCTAAAGAGAGAAAGGCAAAGAAGGTAGGAAGAGAAAGAGAAAACAAAAACCGTTACAAAGAGAGAAGGTAGGGGGTAAAGAAAGAACCTACAAGAGTGAGATAGAGACAAGAAGAAAGAGAAGAAGAAAGATATTGGAGGGAATCAAGACAAGGCAGCTTTGGTATGTGACAAACCTGTCATCCAGCAGTACCAGTGGCAAGTTCCTTTGTGGACCTTGCAGGTATTTTTATTTATTATGTTTTTACATTTTAAGCATTGCCCCCTTGCTATTCCTACAGGTTTTTGTAGCACCGGATAAGCAGCTGCTGAGAAGCTATGGTTTGGACAGAAGTCCAACCAGGTGAGATCTTAGGACGTCAAGGTGCGTGTGACATTGCTTTCACTATCCCTTGCGTTTTAGTGAATTGACACTCATGTTATCTCTTTCAGACAGCCTTCTGCCACCCCCTGCCCCCAGCCCAAGAGACTACAAGAGTATCTGTGGGCAACACTGGAGCTGGGTCATGGATTTACTCTGTGAATAGTGTGTGCTCGAATGTAGCCATAATACAAAAAAATGCTGGTAAACTTTGGAGGGCTGTTACAGGGGAATGGGGCACCTGAAACAACTAGGTGAATACTGTGGTGAGGGCCTAAGGAGCTGACTGTGGCCCTGGGGACTCTGCGGGCCCTAGCATTTTTCATCAGCCCAGAGCAGACCTGCCAACTAACACGGTGCCACCGTGTGTCACACAAGATCTGCTCTATCAAACAAGAAGGGGGGACCAAGGAGCCGGCCCTACGAGGAGCAACTGCCCAATGATGAAGCATGACATCCTTCGGGGTGTGTGAGGGCATCAGAGGACAAAGAGTGGTCTTCCATTTCCTGAGTGGGTCCCTTACCAAGGTTTCTATTTCACTCTTTTTTCTTTTTTAGCATATCTTTTAAGGGCATGGGTGACTTTTTGCACCAAGCCATAGGAACAGTGTCCTCTGGGTGATTGACACAAGATCTGCTCCCTTCACACAACAAGGGAAAAATAAAATAGCTCAATGTTATTATCGTTTTCTTTTTTCCAGCAGTGGCAGCTTTACGGGCTGCGCACTGCAGCGTTGTGATTGGCTTAGGGGAGCCTGGGTGCTTCCTGTTCCGGCCTGAAGCACCAGAGAGACGTGGCGATCAGGTACATTTATTCTTCGATCTTTAATCCCTTTAACCCCCTATACCCCTCCCCGCCACCCCTGATCTGTACCGGCCGCCACTGCTTCACACAATCACCCGGTAAGGAGACAACATTACACTGTGGCAGGAAAATAAAGGTGGAAACCACTGCAAAGAGTGGATTTCCAGCCTGTTTTATTTTTTTTGGAGGGGTTGATGTCCATTATGGGGTGTGAAAACACCCCAGGACATCGGCACCAGCCTCAGCAGACTTGTATTCAGGAGGAGGGGGTTTGGTGGGGGAGGGTGCATAAGTGCCTCCTAGGTAGTTCTGATCGGAAGGCCCCACCCCTACAAGGTCCCCCCCCCCCCCCCTCACAAGGTTGACCGGTCTGCCTGTGACCTTGTCAGCCAGTCTCATCCTTAGTTGTATAAGTGCCGGTGAATGTGTCTGAGCAGGGCCCTACTGGGAACCCAGAAGCAGTCCCACAAAAGTGCGCACACCAACCCCTCTCGCGTCATCTCGTGCAACCTCTTTCCATTCATCTATTCTCGCTCTCTCCTTCTCCCTCACGGATCACTTACTCTCTACCTTCCTCTTCTTTCTCTTGAAGCCTCCCAGTGCCTGCTGAAGTCAATCTCGTGGAAAGTGACAGCAGCACCAGGCTGGCCTCCTAGGGCACCAGCCCACGGGGGAATGCCCGGTGGAATAGGCGGTCAGTCCGGCCGAGGGTCGCTGTCACGCTGCCGCAGCCAGCTCGCTGCCGCCCGCTCTCTCCTCGGGATCTGTAGCCGGGTTGTCGCGGCCCTGGAGCACGGATGTCAGAGAAGCCTGTGCAGCGCCTCCTGACAGATGGTGACAGGCGAGGCGCGAAGAGCTTGGTCTGTGAAAGCTGCTGTCACAAACGCTTTAGGCCCGAATGGAAGATGGCGCTCCCTGTGTGGATGCAAGGCGAGTCAGAGGGGTGTGAAGGGGAGGGGGCAGAGAGACCGTAACAGCACAGCAGAGTGAATATATGTAGACCTTTTGTTTGGCATCGGTGTGTGTGTGTATACACTAGGTACATGCACACGTACCAAGGAGCACACACCAACTTATAGACCGTAAGTATGTAAAGACAACGCACTAGCAAACCCATATGCACACAAGCAGGCAAACACACACTGTACATGACCGTTTGTGTGTGCTTGCCTTTGTGTGCATGTTCAAGCACCGGTTTGCGTGCGCTGGGTTTACACGTGCCTTAGTATTTTCTCAATAAGTTTGAGTGTACATGTATATGGATTTGTGTGCATATGTACATGTGTTTTGTCTACTGGTATAAGTTATATGTCTATATCTGTGTTTACATGTGTGTGAATATAGGTGCGTGTGTGTCTGTATATAGGTGTTTCTGGGTGTGAATTGTTAGAGGTGTGTGTATATACTGGCGTGTGTGTATATTTGTGTATGGTATATGTTGGTTTGTGCCTTTATGTGAGTGATAACCGGCGTGTATAAACAGATTGTGTGTTCTCAGAGAATTCCTGTCTGCATCAGTGTCTGAGTATCTTATTTATTTGATGTGTTTTTATTCTTTGAGCTGTTTCTTTACTAACTGCAGTACAAAACAGGGCAGTAAAAAAAGACAATTGCAAAAGAATTATAAAGATCAGAAGCTAATGCGGTGACAAAATGACAGGTCTGTAGGAGGTGATGTTCCTTTAAAGATGTTTTAATAAAGCCAAAAACGAGAACAAGCGAACAGGAGGCAGGGAAGACATTCCACCGTTTTTTTGTCTCAATTAATGATGAAAGGAGTGACACTCTGCAGAAGCACAGTAGGATGAGGAACTGTAACTAGACCAAGAGATGCAGAGCAAATACTCCTTTGAAGCCTGAGAGAGAGCGAGACGAGCTAGACAAGAGCTGAAATACTTGAAACAACACAGAGGAAAATGAAACCAGCTGGGATAGCTTCAGCAGGAAGACGCGGGATTCAAAGGGGTCAAAGACAGAGGCCACAGAATGGATAACTCCAGCATCCCTGAGCTGTGACGGGATTGGTGCTTCTCCAGTCAAACGCCTTGTTCCATCTCCCGCAACTGGTCTACCTTGTATGATACCTCCGACTGGTGGCTTCCCAGGCGACCTCCTGCTGTCCTGCTGCCTTAGAGGACCGACAGTAGCCTTGGCAGACCACCGCAGAGAGAAGAACAGTAATTAAGGCAAGATTAGACTCAAGTTTAGGAATTTGTTTCAGAGAAGACAAAGAAATAAAGACCCGGGGCAAATATAGGTTTAGCCAGGTACACGGCCACATTGTCTATATGTAACTTCTGTGACACAGTGCATAGAAACTGAAAGATAGAAGTTGTAAAATTCAGAAAAATAATTCCTCATCCGTTTTCATGAACCGGGAATCCTTCTGTGATGTGTTGCGACCTGCAGTGAATTCAGAAATGAAGAAACAGGAGGACTCCACCTCTACACATTCATTTGCAGTGCTCCATTCCTGCCACCTGTCACTCAACGGAACATTGGGTTCCAGCACTTCATTTGTAAACAAATCAGTGCCAGGGCCCTTGTCAAGAGGTTATTGCAGTTTGCACCGCCCATTGCCGCTGCCAATAACAGTGCCAACACAACTACTATCCTTCTCACCTTAAAAGTGTGATAATTCAGACTATTCCAGGCCCCCAAAACTATAAGAATGGCTTGGACATTGGTATCAGTCATTTGCATATTGAATTAATAAACAACTGTTGTTGTGCTAATTTCTAAATTAGAGAAACAGCACTGCCATGTAACAGACTGTCATAAATGCTGGTGTTGAAATTAAGAGCTGGTTCTGAATATCGGAAACCACCGCCTCAAATTAAGCGCTGTTGGTTTTATGTTCCCAAAAAGTCGCACGTGCCTGATGGGACATTTTGAGAAACGTGCAGAGTCCATGTGATCACCCTCTGCCCCCTCCGAAGCTCAGAGCAGTCATTCATTAATTCAATAATGAAACAGATTGTATCATTAATTCAAGCCCTAATTCAATGGAAGTTGTCTCTTTCAGACAGTTACCACATGTGCAAGTGTTCCCTGAATGACTTTTGGAGTTGTAAAAACCTTTCATGTTTTCAAGCACAAGGGCATTCATATTGTTCCTTGAGAATCGCTGAGGAGGTTAGAGAATGTCAAAAGCAATTTAATGTTAAAAGCCAGGCTGTGAGCTGAAGGAGCAGGGAATGCAGCAGAAGGGGGTGAGGCTAAAAAGAGAAGCTGTACATTCGGAAGCTTGAAAGAAATCATTTCTATCCTGGAATGGTCGATTCATGCGAAAGGGTCCCCCACCCACTGTTACTTTTCCGGACCTCACTGTACCAAAAAGTAACACAAGAATTAAGTCAGGGGAAAAAATAAATGTAAAGGACATTTGCAAGGTATTTGGGGTAAAAGTATGGATTAAAGCCGAAAGAAGTGACCATGGATGAATTGGGAGTTGAGTTCCGGCCTCATGTGAACCACATATCCCAAGGGAATGATGTGTGCTTAAAGTGATCGATAACATCCATGCAGAGGAATCTAGTGTTAGGAATTGTGCCTCTATGCGCATTTCAGTAATTGAGTTTGTAATCCCACGCAAGATCACTCCATTATAGAGTCCAAGACAACAAGTTCACTCTAGTAGCGAGTCATAATCCCGAACAAGATGACTCCAGCACAGAGTTCATATCATGGTTTAACTCTTTATTCTATAGGTTATCCAGGAAACCTCTCTCTATGCACAGTCCTGAAATCACTCTGGCGTGATGAAGGCGCAAGGAAAACCGACTCCCGCAACAAAGGTTCCAGCTCGAGCAACTATGAAACACAAGGAACTAGTACCTGGTGTATCAGATGGTTGCTGAAAATCTGGTGAGACATGCGGCATCCTGGGAAATGTAGTTTGCCCTTAGTTCCCATTGTTTTGCCTGGTATTGGCATCAGTCGTGAAGCCTCATAGCAAGTAGCGCTGGCGTTCTGCATGCATTCGTGGTCTCCTCTGCTGTGGAGAACTCGAGGGCCCTTGAGGTTCAGAGGATTGTCTTTGTGCCTGCCCCGCGCACACAAGTGTGGACAATGGATCCTCTCACACACAAGGTTGCACAATTTACACTGTATCCATATTTGAGAAAACCTATGCTTGTATGGGTGTATCTCCTTTGGGGGGGGCGGGCTAATGCATCTGTAAGGCGTGCTGAACACCGATCTGTGTGGCCTGATGAATGAAGTTGTGCATCTCTGTACATATCATATGTGCATGTTTACCAGGGTGTGCAGAAATGACACTCCCAAAGAAGCTTCCCTTGCAATGCAGATCAGTGTTGATGTCCTTGAATGTCTTTGCAGGGCAACTATCACACAGTATGTCCTAGATTCCTAGCATAGGTGATCTGTGCTCTCTTCTATTGATATACACAATGGATTGTTCCCGAGCAAGAAAAAAAACAGTGTCCAATATAAGGATAACAATTATATAAGAACAAGGTCCAATCCGTATGTATGAGGAAATTTCTTCTTTATTGTCTCAGTTGTCCTGGTCTCATGTTCTATAAAATCGACCAAGGATGTATGCAGCCAACACGTGTTTCGTCTTAGGGCAAATGGCCCAAACGACTTCCTCAGGGCATGAAGAGTAAAGACTCTGCTTGAGTAGCATCTAGTGCAATAGTATTCGTGACGAGTATGATGAGTAATTCAATCAGTATTTTAAAACATTAAAGTACAATGCCAGATGTCTCAGATCTGACTCCGAGAGTATGTCCCAGTCAGCATATATTTTCATGAAGCAGTAAATGGTCTGAGATACGGAGAGTGCTCCGATAAGGTTCTGGAGTCCGGTGTAAGTTTTTACTTAAGAAATTTCCTCATACATACGGACTGGACCTTGTTCTTATATAATTGTTATCCTTATATTGGACACTGTTTTTTTTCTTGCTCGGGAACAATCCATTGTGTATATGTTTATCGTCGATTACCTTGTGTAATGGAGGATTTTGGGATCTGAAGTGGCTGTTCCCCATATTGTTCCCTCGAGCATTTTGCCTTGTCATCTTACCTTCTATGTACACCATTATTGATTTTGCGCAAATGTAACCTAGCCACGGTTCGAGAATTCACTCTTCTATTGATAGTCCACAAGGGCCCCTAAAGCCGGTTGATGCTGACATTCCCCACGGTTTTATATGTAATCGGCTACCTGTGATTACATTGGCTGAAAACACTCGTGCATGAATTAAAAGACCCTTCTGAGAGAACTGCCTTCTCACTTGGGCACTGATCCGACGCTTGGTGGCATTGCGATCACATCCATCGATCCTAAGGCAGGCACTGGTCATAGGCTGCACATCTATTGCACGGTCCATCACCAAACTCCTGGAAGATCAGCAAACCCAAAATCATGTAAAGGAAATGACTAGCAACAGCTCCATTCAGCTAATGCAGCCCTTGGGTAAGAATATATGAGCACTAAAGATGTATTGTTGTCCTGCTTTTATGGGCTTTGTCTCGCTTTTATGGGCTCAGCGCATTATACAGACTCCATCCAATTTAATGTTTGCTGCCTCATAATGTATTTTGTATTTTAAATAGATATTTGTTATAGCCTTATACATAAAACATTGAATAAAACAATGTGAATAAAATCCACCCTCCTTCTATGAAAGTGGAATACATTTACTGAAGGTAACTGGTGGCTGTTGATGCAAACTTTGGATTTTGTGCAGCTTGGTCCGACCAGAGTGGAAGGAGTCGGGTGGTGCCAAGTCCTAGAGGCTGACTGGTGGTCCAGACCGCATGTGTCATGATGTCGCACTCCTCCACCTAGCGCATTCTTTTGGACAAGAGACAGAAGAGCTTTATATCCCCTAAGACCCAAGATTCACAGCGTATGCAATACAGAGGAGTACCCGACTAGCACTTTTTACAGTGTAAGGTGAAACCCTAGATCATGAAAGGCCGAGCACGTCCCCTATGCTTCATATGTTTGGGGACTTGTGTGAACTTGCAAAAGCCAGTTTGCTTGTTTGTTCCGCTCAACACGGCGCTAAACAGCACGCATTATCCTTTGGGGGCACACTGGGAGCAGAAAGTGAAGTTGTGGAAGAGATAACATTTCTGCTCCTCGTTGAAGATTGCAGACAGGTTGTATCACGTAGGCGTGGAGGGAGTAAGTTTCAGTATCTGGATGCACTGTCGGAAAAGAATAGAGATATTGAACGTTCCTTTTGAAAACCTGATGGTTCCAAGAGAAGTGATTTTGCTCTAATACGTGATCTTAGTTCTCTACACACTTTCAACATTGATGTTGAGTACAAAGAACTGGGTGCCTATAGAAGCTTATGAGTGGTCCAAGCTATTGTGTAGAAGTCCTAATTGGAAGCATGCACCCTTGGCCAACACATTGATTTGTGATTGAAGGTTGAGATTTTTGTCGAGAATGAAATTCCATTTTTGTTGCATTGTCAATGATGGCAGTCAATCCAGAATTTAACCCGTGTAGTTGAGTGTGAAGTAACATAAACTCTGTTTTTGACTTGTGGAGCTTCAAGTGAAATGAAATCATCCAGTCTTGAAACATTCGTAAAACTTGGGCAAGATTTATAACGTTGTGAACGGCAATCTTAAGATAGAGCTGCGCATCTTCAGTATGTTGATGATAGACGGCTCCTCAGTTATTGAGTAGGATTTCAAGAGATTTGATGTAAGATTGAAAAGAGTTTGGGTTAATATGGACCTTGAGGAACCCCTGTGTCAAGGACACCAGACTGGAAAAGTAATTATCAAGTTTGTTCTGCTGCAAAAGTTTGCCAAACAGATGCACCATTTGAGGACTAAGTCATCAGGACCATTCATTTCTTTGAGGGTATTAATGAGCGGGGAGTTATTTACAGTTTCAAAGCCAGCAGAATGGTTAAAAAAAAAGAAATAGCAGACCAGATTGACCAGAATCAAGAATCCAATGCGCAGTGTTGGCTACCTCTCGCAGGACTGTTTCAGTGATACAGCAGTGTCGGAAACCTGATTCAAAATCACGAAAAGGATCGCTACTGGAGAGAATTTGTGAAGTTGCACTGCAACACAAGTTTCAATAACTTTAGCAGGAAAGGGTAGACCAAATACAAGGCACAAAGATTTTAGATCATATTCATTTACTGAATGACTGTTCTTTAGGGTAGTGATCTGCCAATTTTATAGCAGTCCAGGAAAACTCCTTGAGCAATTTAGAACTGGGCTCATTTGCTGTAGTATAGTTAGGGCTGGTAAGAGGGGCCTTCAGTTAGATCACAGGAACCTGGTTAATGAAATGATTTTACTTATGTAATGGTTTTTAGCAACACATCCTCCTGTAATATTTTGAAATAAAGCCAATTCTCTTTGAATATACAAATTAATTTCGAACCCCTCTGTGAATCGGGAGTAGGGCAACAATAGTTCAATGGAGTTGACTTTCTTATCAAAGATCTTAGCAATGTTTTCTGTTTTAGCAGCAGAATCTTCAACTCTGAATGCTGTAAGAGAATTATTAATTAGTCTTTTTCAAAAAGTTGTTCCACGTAATTCTTGGCAGAATTTATGGGAGATTTTATATTGCTGAACTCTGCATTGAGAATATTTCTCTTTAGTCTTCGGCTCACTCTAAGAATATCTAGATTAACAAAGGGTATTTTTTTCCAGTTATTCTCCAGCGTTCATACAGATTTTCTTTCTTCCAAGAGATCTTTTGAGAACCACAGTGCATTTGGTTTAGGCATTTGTCCTATGTGAAAAGTTATCTAGAAATTCAAAGATACATTCAATGTATCTAGTAGTGAATAAATTGACATCTTTATTTTGAAATGACAGGATGTGTTTTAGATTTCAATGCTGCAAAGTTAACAGCAATACTTATTTTGTCCTGAAACAAAGTCCACTCCTTTTTAGATGGTGCAGCTGTTTTTGTGTGCTTGAAGACCGAAGAGGGTTAGGAAATGATCGGACCAGTCTACGGGGATTGGGCTTTCAGAAATAAGCGGGTCATCATATGAGATTATAAGGTCCCAGACATAACCATTTTTAATGGTGAGCTTGCATATGTGTTGATTAAGATGTTTTCTGGTGATGAAAGAGGAGAACAGATTAACTACAGTGTCACCACAGCAGAGTATGAAATCCCTTAGAAAGATATTTGAATCATAAAGAATAGGTTACTGATGTGTTCCATTAATATACTGTTACCAGGTGGTGGTAAATGGCCTTCAGTCTCATGAGCGAAGCGTGTAAGAATTTGAATACAAGGGTCAGACGCTGCAAACAATAGAAGTAATCCGTGGTAACCTTCCTGCTCTTAGAGAGTTCTTGTAGAATGCTGCAACCCCTCCATCGGACCTGCTTTACTAATCACATCACAGAATAGAGTCGGTAGGAGGAGCCCCGAATATTGCATCAGGTGCCATTAAACCATGCCTCCCTGAGAAAAAGTAAGTCAAGGTTTTGATTATCTATAGTATAGAAATTTGCAATTGATGTTTGTGCTGATCTACAGGTGTGTAAAAGACAGCACAGTGTGAAGTTTACTCTTTTAGTAAAGGGTGTGACCAAGTGTTCCTACTGGTTCTGATGGAAGTTTCCATTCATAACTTTATTTGGAGAACTTGTATAAGTGGCTTGTGTTCAGGACCTGTAGGGATACCTACAATAGAACCCAGAGCAGTGGGTGTGGTGCTTGTAGTAGAATCTGGACCCACTTTTGTTAGAGGAAGGAGAGTGAGAGTCCTAGCCATAAAGAAAAACAAATGATTGTGTACTCAAGAGTTAGTGGCAGGAGCTATATGTGTGAGGGTCCGGGTTGCTCCATGCTACAGTTTGAAGAGTGCTGCCCATAAGCATGTGTGAGAGTCATAACTGGCTAAAAAGAGTAACGTAGAATGACTAGAGATCATAATTGAGAGAACTGAGTGATCATATTGGTTAAATAAGTACATTTTCTGAGGTCACCTAATGAAGAGGTTTTGGCAGTGTGCTGGTCCAAATTAAGCCCATTTCGGACACGTCTGTGTTATTGTTAGAAGAAAGTGAAGTTAGAGGCACAGTTGGGACAAAACCTGAGGTTTATTATTCCAGACTAATTTCCTCACAAGAGAGAGGAAAATCCAAGACTTACGGAGGGAATTTTGAGTTTTTCAGAACAGGAATACGGCTGTAAATCAGCAATTTTTCCGCCCCATCAAAATTGCGGTTTGCCCATTCTATGTAGAGTTGGAGGAAGCAAGGGGTTTGCACCAGCAGAGATTTAGCTGGCTCTACCACTGGAAACATTAGATCAGGGATGCATGTGCTACTGAACCCGGACTGGTAAGGATCTCTGAATATAGCAGGCAGTCCTCCAGAAGCAACGCAGACTGCACAGCCTCTCTTCTTTAATGTTACACTCTACCTCTATCCCCCTGAAGTCACCACCCTCCAGGTTCTAACTAAGCACTTCACTCTAGTTGGTTCAGGGCTCTTGTCTCTTCAGTAGCATCCCCACTATCCTTGTAGAAGCTCAGAATACAAATGTCTTGATCTACCAGGTGATGGCCACTTGAGAGGTAGAATGGAAAAGGTCCGCTACAAAAGAGAAAAAGAAGAGTTAACCAAAGGGAAATAAATTAGGTGGCAGGTTGATGGCGACATAGGAGGAGGAAACTAAGAAGAGACTATATCATGAGATAGTGAGGGGTGAAGACAACAGAAGGGGAGACGCTTGTGAACGTAGTGGAAGGGTTAGAATTTGGGATGCAGGAAAGGAGAGAAGTCCGCTGGTGGGGATGGTAAGAGAGATGTATGGAGGGTGACCAAGTGGTGATGTAGAGTATATCATTAAAGAATACTGAAAAATAAATATAAAGTTTATGGCAATAGGGATTCTCAACATCAAGGTGACTTTAGATTCATTTTTGAATATTTCTAGCAAAAATAGGGTATTCTGAGATCACAAGGTGAACTCAAGTTTGAGTTGTCCAACAATGAGTGCTTTAGGGTGATAACTCATGGGATCATGCATGAAATGTTTCTAAGAAGATTTTGAAAGTTTGATTGGTCAAAGAATTTTAAAAAGTTGAAACTAACCTTATTCAGACTTTGGATATAGACGCAAGATGAAAGACGTGAGCAATAAGCACTTCTATATTCAAGAAGGAACAGTAAGATGAACACCAAGCATGGTGAAAAACAATTAATCAAATTCCTAATACTATCTAGCCTGGGCAAAGTAATAGACAGAGGACATCACTTAGAGTGACAATGCACATAACCTCTTGTTAAAAAGGCCCAAAAAGAGGACCCAGGGAATCCCCATGCAATGAGATTAAAGAATCAAACAAAATACTTTTAAAAGAATAAAATATACACCAAAGAAAGATCGAGCTATTGTACAGACTGCAACTGAAGGACAAGCAGCTCCAGCATCTACAAGGACATTGACAATAACTTAGTTAATTATAATACACAGTTCACATTAGCTATAATTAAAAAAAAATATCAGGCAAAAACATTATTGGTAAGCTGCAAATGACTGAAAAAGCACCTAACACGCCCGTGTTAAATAGGAGTGAACACTCCCTGCCTACTGTCTCTGCACTCTGGGGTACGACAGACAGCCAAACCCCCTCCCATTTATTTTTTAATAGGCGTGACACCCCAACCACAGCTCCTCTTCCTTCCAAACTACCACTTTTTCAGCAACAGCTCCGGTCATTGAAGTATCATTGACAATACTCCTTTTTTTAGAGCATAGAAGCAGCATGTCGGTTCCATCACAGTAGAGCTGATTGCGACTCAATATTCAATGTTAATGGTGGACTTAAAAAGTGTGTTTGTAGAAACACCTACACTTCTGCTGTTTAATAGGATTGTCGAGATTCAAAGTGTTAATACTAAATGCTGGAGTATTATAGCCACATTGCTCATTACCAGGAGTAAAGTTGCCTAGGTGTGTTTCCATGGATGGCCTGTGTGTTGCCACCCAACCCCGTCCAAGATGCTCTAAACCTTCTGCAGTGTAGAAAAGGTGAAAAGACTACGACACAAACCTGAAGATAACTGGCCAGGATGCGGCTCCGGCTCCCTGGAGCTCTTTCAGACTAGAATAGGGGAGTGCAGGCGCGTGGGATCTTTCATTTGCTGCTATGTGGTCCCCCGTATCGGAGTATATTAGCCACTTGTCGGTCTCTTCTGCTGGTCTTTTGGTAGTTTTCTGTAACCATGTATTTATGCATTAGATGCTATCTGCTAATTAGGCTTTTTGATCGCCAAACACGAGCGAATTAAACACTTATCACGGTCCGGCAAAGCCTTTATATAGTCGATTGCAAAAAAGAACCAATTACCGCGTAATGTAATTTTCTTTTTCCAATATTCGGACAATCCGAGTGAGGTACTTACAGATATGTTAATGACCAATCTCTGTGGAAACTACACAATAGAGCAATTACACGAGCTTGTATTTGTGCATTAATTCTCTGGGTCCCTTTTTTTTTTTTTTTTTATAAATGAGGAATGTGGTCCTGTTCTTCTGCTCCTAAACTTGGAGCAAACTTCTGACTTTTAGAAATAGAAAAAAGAAGAAAAAAAATCCAGACGTCGGTTTAGAAATTGGAGACTGCAGCAGAATCCCAAGAGTCCTAATACATTTAGCTGTTTCTGCACATAAAATTGTTTTTTTTGTTCTAATATCTTTATTAGTTTTGAGAGAAGAAATATAAACAATTAAAATACCATAATAAGCAATACAACCAAAAAGAGTTACACAATAAATGAATAGATAAATAAGCATTCATCAGTATAGATATAATGTCATATATATCACCGACATATCAATAAATAAGGTGTAAAAAGCAATGAAGAATCAATACGAGAGAATCAGTTGTATCACTCTACACATAAAATTGTAACTGGGTACAGTTGTGCGTGCAAAAATGTGGCACAAAAGCATTTGTGCAGTGGTGCAGGAATAATGTTCAGCTCTGTGTACCCCGGCAAGATTGCCACATAGTTCACTTTGTGAAATCCTCTCACTTTGTACTCAAAGAAGGAAAAGTGAACACCAATCTCCGTGATAAAAGGAGCAGCAATTTGTCAGAAGACCGAGTGTGCCATTTGGCTTGTCTTACTGAATTTAAAGGCGTTTTTATTGCTTATTCACTTATCTCCAGCATGTTCTTTTTGGGGGTGCTGTGATATCCCCCCTTGCCCCCCAACACCCCCCGCACATCTACTTCCAGCATCTCTGCTGTTGTACATGAAAAGGTTCTCAACAATTTGTCTTTCTGTGGGCTAAAAAAATTGACAATGAAGGCACCTTTTTCGTTGCACCCCGTTAGCTTTGGGGTCTTTGCTTTCCCATTCTGAATGAAAACTGTAGTTGCTTCTGTCCTTCAAGAGATGTACATTCAAGAGTGTTTTCGGGAAGGGAAACTACATGAACGTTGTAGGTGAAAAACTACAAGTTTGCAAATTTGCAGTTGTTCAGTCGTTTTGCCACTTGGCCCATGGGTGCCATCAATCCAGCCCTGCACACTAGATTTGCTGATGTGGAACTTCCACAATCCGTCAGAAATACCATGTGAGCAAATCCCTTGCACAAGGGTGGAAAACACCCAATAATCCTTATTCTGCGAACCAGGAATAGAATGTTTGAATCAAAGGTTGGTCGCACTCTGCTCGTCACACCAGCAAGTTGCCCCAAGGAACCGTGGTCAATGAAGTGGCGACGGCGAGTACGCCTATGCCACGGTGTATGTAAAAAACGTATGTGTCGCATTAGCCATCCCTGGACACGTGTTTCGAGGTAGTTGCCTCTCGTCAGCAGGGAGCAGGTCCGTGTAAAGGGGTGCCGCGTGGACTGCCAAAATGTAATTAAAACAGGTAAAGTACCTCTCATGGCGCGCAGGTGCAGGTCCAAGGCTCGTCAGCCCGTTGACTCAAGAGAGCCGTAATAAATGAATCAAAGGTTGGTCGCGCTCTGCTAGTCACACCAGCAAGTTGCCCCAAGGAACTGTGGTCAATGAAGTGGCGACGGCGAGTACGCCTATGCCACGGTGTATGTAAAAAAGTATGTGTCGCATTAGCCATCCCTGGACACGTGTTTCGAGGTAGTTGCCTCTCGTCAGCAGGGAGCAGGTCAGTGTAAAGGGGTGCCGCGTGGACTGCCAAAATGTAATTAAAACAGGTAAAGTACCTCTCATGGCGCGCAGGTGCAGGTCCAAGGCTCGTCAGCCCATTGGCTCAAGAGAGCCGTAATAAATGAATCAAAGGTTGGTCGCGCTCTGCTCGTCACACCAGCAAGTTGCCCCAAGGAACTGTGGTCAATGAAGTGGCGACGGCGAGTACGCCTATGCCACGGTGTATGTAAAAAAGTATGTGTCGCATTAACCATCCCTGGACACGTGTTTCGAGGTAGTTGCCTCTCGTCAGCAGGGAGCAGGTCAGTGTAAAGGGGTGCCGCGTGGACTGCCAAAATGTAATTAAAACAGGTAAAGTACCTCTCATGGCGCGCAGGTGCAGGTCCAAGGCTCGTCAGCCCGTTGGCTCAAGAGAGCCGTAATAAATGAATCAAAGGTAGGTCGCACTCTGCTCGTCACACCAGCAAGTTGCCCCAAGGAACTGTGGTCAATGAAGTGGCGACGGCGAGTACGCCTATGCCACGGTGTATGTAAAAAAGTATGTGTCGCATTAGCCATCCCTGGACACGTGTTTCGAGGTAGTTGCCTCTCGTCAGCAGGGAGCAGGTCAGTGTAAAGGGATGCCGTGTGGACTGCCAAAATGTAATTAAAACAGGTAAAGTACCTCTCATGGCGTGCAGGTGCAGGTCCAAGGCTCGTCAGCCCGTTGGCTCAAGAGAGCCGTAATAAATGAATCAAAGGTTGGTCGCACTCTGCTCGTCACACCAGCAGGTTGCCCCAAGGAACTGTGGTCAATGAAGTGGCGACGGCGAGTACGCCTATGCCACGGTGTATGTAAAAAAGTATGTGTCGCATTAGCCATCCCTGGACACGTGTTTCGAGGTAGTTGCCTCTCGTCAGCAGGGAGCAGGTCAGTGTAAAGGGGTGCCGCGTGGACTGCCAAAATGTAATTAAAACAGGTAAAGTACCTCTCATGGCGCGCAGGTGCAGGTCCAAGGCTCGTCAGCCCGTTGGCTCAAGAGAGCCGTAATAAATGAATCAAAGGTTGGTCGCACTCTGCTCGTCACACCAGCAAGTTGCCCCAAGGAACTGTGGTCAATGAAGTGGCGACGGCGAGTACGCCTATGCCACGGTGTATGTAAAAAAGTATGTTTCGCATTAGCCATCCCTGGACACGTGTTTCGAGGTAGTTGCCTCTCGTCAGCAGGGAGCAGGTCAGTGTAAAGGGATGCCGCGTGGACTGCCAAAATGTAATTAAAACAGGTAAAGTACCTCTCATGGCGTGCAGGTGCAGGTCCAAGGCTCGTCAGCCCGTTGGCTCAAGAGAGCCGTAATAAATGAATCAAAGGTTGGTCGCACTCTGCTCGTCACACCAGCAAGTTGCCCCAAGGAACTGTGGTCAATGAAGTGGCGACGGCGAGTACGCCTATGCCACGGTGTATGTAAAAAAGTATGTGTCGCATTAGCCATCCCTGGACACGTATTTGGCAGCCTACGCAGCAACCCCACACACATACCTACTCCCTGCTGACGAGAGGCAACTACCTCGAAACACGTGTCCAGGGATGGCTAACGCGACACTCACTTTCATTTTAAACTTTTGGCATAGGCGTACCCGCCGACGCTACTTCATGGACCACAATTCTTTGGGGCAACACGCTGATAGGACTAGCAGAGTGCGGCCAATCGGATTTTTGTTTATATTCAGGCTCCCTTGAGCCGATGGGGCTGACGAGCCCATGGCTACGCACCTGCGGGCCTTGAGTGGTACTTTACCTGAGAATATTTTTTGGCAGCCTACGCAGCAACCCCACACACATACCTACTCCCTGCTGACGAGAGGCAACTACCTCGAAACACGTGTCCAGGGATGGCTAACGCGACACTCACTTTAATTTTAAACTTTTGGCATAGGCGTACCTGCCGACGCTACTTCATGGACCACAATTCTTTGGGGCAACACGCTGATAGGACTAGCAGAGTGCGGCCAATCGGATTTTTGTTTATATTCAGGCTCCCTTGAGCCGATGGGGCTGACGAGCCCATGGCTACGCACCTGCGGGCCTTGAGTGGTACTTTACCTGAGAATATTTTTTGCCCCACACACATACCTACTCCCTGCTGACGAGAGGCAACTACCTCGAAACACGTGTCCAGGGATGGCTAACACGACACTCACTTTCATTTTAAACTTTTGGCATAGGCGTACCCGCCGACGCTACTTCATGGACCACAATTCTTTGGGGCAACACGCTGATAGGACTAGCAGAGTGCGGCCAATCGGATTTTTGTTTATATTCAGGCTCCCTTGAGCCGATGGGGCTGACGAGCCCATTGCTACGCACCTGCGGGCCTTGAGTTGTACTTTACCTGAGAATATTTTTTGGCAGCCTACGCAGCAACCCCACACACATACCTACTCCCTGCTGATGAGAGGCAACTACCTCGAAACACGTGTCCAGGGATGGCTAACGCGACACTCACTTTCATTTTAAACTTTTGGTATAGGCGTACCTGCCGACGCTACTTCATGGACCACAATTCTTTGGGGCAACACGCTGATAGGACTAGCAGAGTGCGGCCAATCGGATTATTATTACAGGAATAGAATGTTCCCCGCCAATGACAAGAGCACAAAACCCTTTTTAGAATCACACATTCAGGTTTTCTGCCTCCTCCAGGGGTGCAGCCAGAATGCCATGCCTCAGTATGGAAACTTAGCCCTACATTCTCTATTCGATACTAAAAATCATATCCACTAATTGCAGCACAGTGGGATCCTGACACTGGTAGGTCCCAGTGCCACTGTACCTGCTGTACTGCTGATAGCTACGCCCCCTGCATTACTTCCCACATCTCATCCTCAGCTGTATGATCAATTGCAAAATGTTGTATCAGTCTTTCTTATAATGTGTGTAATGCAAGTATGAAATTATGACTTACACATTCACAGTGCTTTCTGTCACAGGCTGTGACCTCATAGCACTAAAAATACACAAGTCACCATTTCCACTGCACCAACCAAATTTCATTCTGTGGCTCTCTGGTTACACACAGACCTATGCAGTGCATTAAAAGAGGTTTTATAATATAATGCACTATATAGTGCTTTTCCCACTGAGTAACAACTTTTAAAATTTATTTTTCATTTAAGTTGCCCATTATTTTATATGTAGCTATCTGATGGTAAAAGACGTAAAAAACAAACAAAATATTTTGGGGCTGATTTATGTGAGGCTTGCGCTGCTGGATCGTGAGTTTTTTTAAGCTTCTGTGGCACAAGCGTCGCACTCGTATCAATGAGACTACGCAAAGTCACCCTGCGTGCCTTTGCATTGCCTCATAGATATGACGTAAGACAAAACAGCGCAAGTCACTGCTTCCTCTATGTAAGGTAGGCGTTCCATAAGCGTTGCGGTGGGTGTTCCCACACAATGCCCATGGATTTTGACGCTGCCCCAGATTTACAAAACCATGTAAACCTGGGCAGTGCCAAAACCTTAGGCATCCCCACAGCAGGCGTAACGAGGAGAAATGTTTTCATTCCTCCTTGTATTTTCCTCTTTTGCAGCACACATGGAAAGAGGAAAACCCCTCTCAGGATTGTTTTTGTGCAGGAAGGTGCCCCTTTCTACACAAAAATCATCCTGCCTATGTTGGTGCTAGGCAGCAAATGCATGTGCCCACATGGGGAAAAGGACAAGAATGCACCGTATTTCATAAATAAGGCTCATTTCACGTTGGCGTAGGGCAGCGCAACAAGAAGGCTCGCAGCGCTGCCCTACATCAATGCCTCATAAAAGAGGCCCTTTGTTTTTAGCCACACCTTTGACCACGCCCCAAACCACTGACCTTTGGTTTGCTAAACACTATTTAATTTATTTCTCCAATGTATACATGATTTGCTGTGGGATTTGGGGGCGTTTATGGTTGGCAATGTTGAGGAGGCCCAAGTTCTAGAAATTTATGTCAGCAGGGGGTCCCTGCGCCTAAAAGTTTTTCAGGGGAGTCATGTCACCAAAGAGTTTGAAGACCTCTGTTCTAGAGGCATAAGAATTGGGAATTATCACTGGGAACAGAGACACAGCTGCAGCACTGCCTAGAGCAGGAAAATGTGGGAATTACCGACCAGACCAGAGAAGCAGCTGCAGCACTGTCTAGAGGACTATGAATGTGAAATTACTAACCGGACCAAAGAAGCAGCTACAGCACTGTCTAGAGGACTATGAATGTGAAATGACTAACCGGACCAGAGAAGCAGCTGCAGCACTGTCTAGAGGACTATGAATGTGAAATTACCAACGGGACCAAAGAAGCAGCAAGCGGCACTGCCTAGAGGACGAAGCATGAGGAATTACACCTGGGAACAGAGACACAGCTGCTGTCTATAGGACTTAAAATGTGGGAATTACCAACCGGACAAGAGAAGCAGCTGCAGCACCGTCTAGAGGACTCAGAATGAGGAATTACCAACGGGACCAAAGAAGCAGCAAGCAGCACTGCCTAGAGGACGAAGCATGAGTAATTACAACTGGGAACAGAGACACAGCTGCTGTCTATAGGACTTAAAGAGTGAATCACCAACAGGACAAGAGAAGCAGCTGCAGCACTGTCTAGAGGACCTATAATGAGGAATTACTGATGGGAACAAAGAAGCAGCTGCAGAACTGGCTAGAGGATTTAGAATGAGGACTTGACGATGGGACCAGGGTAGCAGCATTGTCTAAAAGACTTAGAATGAGGGGTTACCAATGAGACCAGTGAAGCAGCTAGCAGCACTGTCTAGAGGACTTAGAATGAGGAATTACTGACGGGAACAAAGCAGCAGCTAGCAGCACTGCCTGGAGGACTTAAAATGAGGAATTACCGACGGGACCAGAGAAGTAGCTAGAGTACTAAGAATGAGGAATTGCCAGTGGAAACAGAGACGCAGCTGCAGAACTGCCTAGAGGACTTAGAATGGGGAATTACCACTGGGACCATACTAGCAGCGCTGTCGAGAGGACTTAGAATGAGGCATTACCTACCGAACCAGAGAAGCAGCTAGCAGCAATGCCTAGATGGCTTAGAATGAGGAATTACCACCTTGACCAAAGAAGCAGCTGGCAGCGATGCCTAGAGGACTTGGAATGGGGAATTACCACTGGGACCATACTAGCAGCGCTGTCGAGAGGACTTAGACTGAGGCATTACCTACCGGACCAAAGAAGCAGCTGGCAGCGATGCCTAGAGGACTTAAACTAGGAATTACCAACCGCATCAGAGAAGCAGCTAGCAGCACTGTCTAGAGGACATATAATGAGGAATTACCGACTGGGCCAGAAGAGCAGCTAGCAGCACTGCCTAGAGAATTAAGAATGAGTAGTAACCACTGGGACCAGAGAAGCAGCTCGCTCTACTGCTTAGAGGACTAAGAATGGGGAGTTACCACTTGGAATGGAGACACAGCTGCAGCTCTGTCTAGATGACTTAGAATGGGGGAATAACTGACAGCACAAAAGAAGCGGCTGCAGCACCGTGTAGAGGACTTAGAATTAGGAATTACCAAAGAGACCAGAGAAACAGCTAGCAGCACAGGCTAGAGGACTTGGAATGAAGAAGTACCACTGGGAACAGAGATGAAGCACTGCCTAGAGGACTTAGAATGAGAATTAGAATTACTGATGGGAACAGAGAGGCAGCTGCAGCACTGGCTAGGGGACGGAGAATAAAGAATTACTGAGGAGACCAAAGAAGCAAGTAGCAGCACCATCTAGAGGATTTAGAATGAGGTATTACCAACAGGACCAAAGAAGCAGCTACCATCGGTGCCTAGATGAATAAGAATGAGGAATTACCACTTGGAACAGAAGCACAGCTGCAGCACTGCCTAGAGGACTAAGAATGAGGAATTACCGACCAGACCAGAGAGGCAGCTGCAGCACTGGCTAGAGGACTAAGAATAAGGAATTGCTCCTGGGCACAGAGACGCACACAGCTGCCACTTTTGTGACCAGATAAAGAACAAGATTTACAGCCCTGTTAATAGAAACAGAGATATGGAGCTCCCATCAATTGAAACATAATTAATGCTAAAAACAAAAGACTGAGTGAAAGAAAGCTGGCAAGTTAAAGTCAAATTTCTGACATTCTAACTTTGTGACTGCTCAACTCGATCTTCAGTGACCCAGACTCTGTAGATAAGTGAAAGCTAAGAACATGCAGAGAAATGGTGGGTGGGAGGGGAAAGCAGTAACACTGGTCGGCTGCTCACATTTGCAACATTTCCATAACACGAGTCAGGCAATCGGAAAAGATAGTGCATGAAACAAACAGAAATGGACAGAAACAAATTGAGCCCTGTAACAGGGCCATTCGGTATGGGAGGGATCGACAGACCAAAAGGAGGGACAAATGGGCATGATTTACCATTCAAAAATGAAGAATTTAGAAAGGCAACCGGAACAACCAATGACAAGCAATGGCCCGGCTTGAAGCCCAAGTACTGAATACACCATGCCTCACAGAGTAGCACATGCACGCTGCAAGGCTCGACCTAAAAGGAGTGTCTTTAAAATGAATTACCTATAGTCAACTTACTATTGTATTGCTACCTTATGTGAATGATGAAGTTAATTAAACAGTTGTCCGTGATGAAATTATTTATTTATTTATTTAGGTTACTTATAAAGCGCTAACAATCATCCCGAGGGATATCACGGCGCTGTGATTGCTACAGTAAGGATGCAGTGGGAAAGGTAGGTGTCTTTAGTCATAGTCAGGGAAAAGGAAAGTTTTTAGTTGTTTCCTGAATGCCAGGTGATCCTCTGTAAGTCGAAGGGCCACGGGCAGTTCATTCCACTTCCTTGCGGCAACGTAGGAAAAGGCTCGTTCACCCATTCTGGCTTTCTTTACCCGGGGTATGCTGGCCAGCGCCGCGATTTGCGAACGGAGGTGTCTAGTGGGACTGTAGAACCGGATCCTGTTTCTAAGGATAAGAGGGCCTGTCTCATGAAGTGCTCTATGAGTAATGCACAGCATTTTAAAAGTTGCTCTTTGCTTCATCGGAAGCCAGTGCAGATCCCGCAGACAGTTTGTGGCCGAGTCAAATTTCCTTTTCATACAGATAGCCTTGGCTGCTGCGTTCTGAAGTATTTGTAGCTTGGTGAAAAGGTACTCCGCCATGCCAACGAACAGAGAGTTTCCATAATCCAGCCTGCTCATCAAGAGGGACTGAATTAGGATCCTTCTGCATTCTAATGGAATCCAAGGAAAGACTCTTTTGAGCATCTTCAGAGTCGCGAAGCCTTTGCCGCATATAGCGGCTACATGAGCTTTCATGGAAAGGGATGTGTCGATCGTTATCCCAAGGTTCCTTGCTGTCAATGTAGGGGCGGGGGGGATGCCCAATGCTTCAGGCCACCAGGTGTCGTTCCACATTTGTGTGTGGCCTCCAAACAGCAATATCTCTGATTTGTCTGCATTCAGCTTGAGGTAGTGTTTATGCATCCATTCAGCCAAATCAGAGAGGCAGCTCCTAAGTCTGTCCTTGGAATTGGTCTTCTCATCCAGGACTACCGTAAGTTGGGTGTCATCCGCATAGGAGCAAATTTCCACACCCCATTTTCTGCCAATTCCGGCCAGGGAAGACACAAAAACGTTAAACAGAGTAGGGCTTAGCGAAGCCCCCTGCGGGACCCCATATTTGATGGTCCGGGGGGGGGGGATGAGAACTTTATAAATTATATACTTTGAGAAATTATAAATTAACATATATTTTAACCAAAGAATAATGCTTTTAATGAAATATCCAGGCAACCTGTGAAAAAGCACTCGGAAACACAGATGCGTTTCATGCTTCTCTGTTTAGGTTCGGAGTTATGAACGCCTCGGCCACTTAGCTGCTTGTTCTCATCTCCACTCCCTATCTGTCCGTTCCAGCCGCCTTTCCCAAAACCCTCACACCACCCTAGATACTACACAACTATTTTGTAAAAATAAATGCAACTTGATGTGCATCAGTGGCACAATTATCAAATGAAAGCAAAAAGAGCTGAAGTCTACCTCAAATAAAATTCTACAGATAGCAGGCTTAATTAATAAAAAATAAAATGCATCTTTGTCAGTGGTCTTTGACCATATCCCCTCGGGCAAAGATGAAACATGGCATTGCAATCTGATGGCAACAGGATATTGTGGGCACTTGGTGTCAAAGAACCACAGGTACAGCCCCGATACGCCTACAGGGCCCTGCCTCAGAATAGAACCTTCAATTGAAAGTTCAGGCTGTGGTAGCCAATCAGCTGGCTCAGACATCAGGCATTAACTGGCAGTAAAGGCACGGTTTCCAGCGCTCTAAAAGTTGTGATGTCATAATGCTCCACCAGCAGATATGTATGCGACTCTCACAGCTTTTTTTATGCAGCTTTGCTCTTCGCAAATTACTAATTAGGATGCCGCACCACATTGTAAGTTAACTTACATTGCCCACCATTGGCTAGAAAAGATGCGAGGTCACCATGAAAGCACAGACCTCATGTTAACTTTTTCAAAGTAAAGTCTCAGGAGTTTTCTAAACCCCTGCTGTTCTCAGCGGACACGTCCTGATGGCTTCATGTTGCACTCAGCATCGCATTATCATTAGGATGACCGCCCTCCCCCCTTTTAAAGCCCCGTCGCCTCGTGATTCATGCCCTGGTTGGTGGGTACCATCCCCATTATGACATCATTCTGAGCTTTTGCTTGGAATTATTCAAGTTCAGAGGTAGGCTTGGTAATAGTGCTTGATGAAGGAAGTGCCCGCCGCACAGCGCTTGATGTGAGGTATCACAGGGAGTGTTCCTTCCATAAATAACATTATTGTGAACGTTTTTCCCATTTTCGTAACTCACTCTGACACTGAAATTGTTTGGAATTACCTGCCTCTCAGCCCTCATTACTCTCAAAGCACGTCAGCTCCATCACACTGACAAGTACCGAACCAGGAGAGATGCGCCCGTGACAGACGCGCGTCTTGGAGAGACATCTGTATTTGGCTTCCAGCAGAGCTTATCAAGTGAAACCGAGTTAGATTATGATATTACTCTGGGCTTTGGCTCAGAAGCAGCCTTCACGTGGGAAACTCGTCCCTGCCTACACCCATTCTGTATCTTCAACCACGGCTCAAAACGCTGCAAACCTGGTGCAATGAAGTTGTGCTTGGAATATATGTCGTTACTACGCATTCCGTTGCAACGCATGCCTTTACCACGCATGCGTTACAACGGAATGTGTTTTCCACGCTTTGCCGTTAACTCGTTTTTACCTTTACTCCGCTTTTTCTTTTTTTGGGGGGGGGAGACCCCCCAAGCCCCCTTTCTTCTTTTTTTTTCCTTTTTCCGCAGGTCTCCGCCGACACTGAAAATGGACTGATGCTTTTTTCGGTTTAGGATGACGTTGTTCCGTGATGACGTTGCTTGCGTGGTGAAGATGGTCGTTGAAGCATTACGCGTTGTGAAGACGTTTACGAGGTAAGTGTATCGTTGTAAACGTAATGCGTAGAAAATGCTTCGTGGTAAAGGCTGTTTCCCCAAAAACAAATGGTTGCTGTTTCTTTTGAGTGTGCTATGTGTTGAAATGAATGATGTAGTTACTGAAATTGTAATTTTTAATCGAAGGTGTATTTGTTACTTTTATAATCATCAATATTGCTATGTCCAAAAGACTTGCAAACTGCCAGCAACCAGGCAGAGTCTGCCTATTAATGTCAGGGAGGTTACTCCATAGGGGTAGAAAGGCTGCACTTTTGCCTCTCCCAGTTACAAGCATCCTTGGGCTCTCCTAGAGACTGAAAATAGAACAAAACAATCCGCAGGAATATTTGAAAACACCAGGGGAAGCCTTGGACTTTCAATATTTCTAAGTCGGAAGCGCCTTGAGGCGGCTCCCTAAGTAGCGCTTGGTCATACATCAAAAATAGCAACAAAAGCACTTGCAGGTGGACCAAATTAACACCTATGTTTGTGAGGTCTTCTGCTGCAAAGGTAACTGCTTGGACCATATCATTCATTTATTTATTTCAGCTGAGGCGGCGTCGTGATAGCGTCTCATTTCATCCCCAAAAATGTTTCGCTCGACTAAGCTGTATGCCAGAAAAGCGTACGTTCGAAGGTGTCCTTCTTCAGGATCTGTGATGCTCACTGATGTGGAGCAGACTAAGGATGGCGACAAGACCTTTCCAAAGAATGGAGGATCATAAGACGTCGTTTCTTGTGGCTATTTTCACATATAATGCAAGATGAACTGGCAATAGATTTTTTTTTTTGTCAAGATCAATTAGGTCTATTGAACTCAAGGGATCAACAATATACGGCAAGTTGCAGGCAAACGATTTAAGGGTAGGCAAAGGTGTAGCAAACACTTACAGGAGCACCTGAGAAATGTGATCTTGAGTGTAAATTTGAACAGTTGTCATCCTGCTGTCTCACTGGGGAGGAGTGTAAATCTGTTGGGCTGTAGCCTCCAGGGACGGGAGCCCGTTGCCACTCCCTGGAGACCCTCCGGTCTCTGGTGGGATGGGGGAAGCTACCCTCTCCTGATTCAAGTTGGCTTGGTTGAGATCAAAAGGATGGAAGTGGAGACGATAGCATTTTTGGAAGCTCTGAATTTGCTAGTTGTTGAAATAGCTCGGACTATATGGCCAGACACGGATTTATATGTTTATTCTGTGTCTCTCCTGTGTGGGGCTGTTGGGTGGGAATGTTTCTAATGTTCCTGATGTTTTATTGCACTATTTGCTTGCTGACTGTTGCTGTTTGCATGGGGTTCCTCTTTGGCCCCCTCAACCTTTGGGCATGCGCGGAGAGTTTGGAGCTGGTGGCTCCTTGGCTACGTCTGATGTGCATGGACTCTAACTCATGTATGAGATCGTAGAGCTATGGTGAATAATTACCACATTATTACCTGGTGTGTGCGGAGAATTAGTGGGTGCACGAAGCGACATAGAGTGAAATGCAACAGGGTGGCAATTGCATGCTTGCAGAAGACACATCTCACTGAGTTGGGAGCCCAAAAGCTCTAGAAGAAATGGAGGGGGCAGTTATACTCGGCCACATATTCTGGGTACGCTAGAGGGGTGCTGGTGTGGATAGCCCCAGGAATACCCTTTCAGCCTATGTACTCCAAAGTGGACATAGAAGGTCGATTTGTGCTGGTATTTCCTGCACTGCATGGGAGGGTGCTTTGCATACTGTGCAGCTATGCATGGAATACTGACCATGCCAGCTACTACTATAAAGTGCAGGCTCTCCTGACACAAGAAGTCGGGACGCCGATGCTATGGGTTGGGGATTGCAATTGTGTCCTGGATGACACAAGGGATAGGACACCACCTAAGCAGCATACCAAATAGGGCATGACCGCGACCCTGACTGATGTTATGGCAAACGCAAACATTACATACATTTGCGGGGCCCTGCACCTGACATCCAAGGAATATTCCAGTTTTCCGGACTTTTCGATGGATAAGTTGTGCCTGACTGACGTCTCCACGGCGATTGACTATATGAATGCTTACTGGGGCTCCATGTCACGAGAGCGAATGAATGGGAGGCAGCGAAGGTGACGGGAAGGGGGTGTGCTTGAGAAAAGTGTACGGGGTGAAGAAATGACTTCAAAGGAACCTAAAGCGCTGACGGATAGGCTGACTGATGCACACCAGACGGAAGGGGCATCTCTAGAATCCCAACTGGAGTTGCTGGACTTAAAGCGACATATTGGGGGGGTACATGTGACAGACTGGATACATTCACACTTAAATCTTACTGCCAGGGATTACATCAGGAGGAGGGACTTACCCAGCCACCTGGTTGATAAGGCGGGAGGTGAAGACACCACCCATGTGCTGCTTGGTGCTCAGAAGGTACAACCACAATCCCACAGAATGCCATAGGTGATGTCTTTGCTGAGCTCCTATGTATGTATGTATGGGAGTGTACCGGAAAGAGCATTCTGGCAGGCCTGACACCATCCGGGCTACGCAGCGAGCGTTGGGGTCCCAGAGGCCTTCACGGAGGGACTTGAGGCTGACCTCACCTTGGAGGAAACTGGGGGGGCACTGCGGATAATGCCCATAGGTAAGATGCCAGTAGGTGATGGCTTCACGGCAGACTTTTATCAAGCCTTCTTGCCCCAATGCTGAGAGGCTCCTGGCTAGCTTGAATCTAGTGGCAAAGTGAGCAAGGGACCCACGTCTGCGCATACCCTGCCAACTTAGGGCGAACAAAGCAAACACAAGGAGATGATGGACGGAGCACTGAACCCCCAGTCACAGATCTGGGTTTAATCCATCATCATTCATTAGCTCACTTTGCCACTCCAGTTCAGACACAGCTATATGCAAATCATGGGAACAGTCTAGCCTGAACTGCCAAGCCATGTCTTCCCTGGACCGGAGCCACCAATACTAATTGAGTGAGAACAGAGATGTTGAAAGGTTTACTCTGAGTTCAACACTGAATATCATGTGTATGAAGCTGTAAAGTTTTGCCTAATTTGTACAATGTGCATTTCTTTGTATCTATATTCAGTGCCAATCTGAGCTTATAGTTTTCACACTTTTAACATGCATGCAGCAGTCTGATATGTATGTTCAGAACACATTTCTGCTAACCTGCTTAATGCATTATTCTGCCTACTGGAGTTTCAGGCCAAAGACACACTTGCAATTTGCATTTGACTTATGATGCAGGCAGAAAACAGGCTGGTCAAGGGTTCACAAGTGGGGCCTTTTTTACTATGGTTGTACAAAGCAAGGCTCCTAGATGAAGGTGTGAAATGACACAGATGCAAGCAAAAATCTGCAGATAGTAGAACTGTTATGGGCTGGCTTCCTTTTACAAGTACTTTTCTATGCAGTTCTGCACAAACTGCCTTTGTGTGGGCTGATGCTCCTCGCATCAGGATAACCTTCAGAGTGAAGCATCCACAACAGAGGCATGAAGAGATGTCAAACTTATTCTCCTGGCTATGCACAGGCACAAGATGGTGATCAGGAAAGACACAAAACGGTGGTTTTGAACCTAAAAGACACTTCTCAATAGGAACAACAGACTGCAGCCTTCTTAACCCCCACCATCTATCAAGTGGCAGTGGAAAAACCAAATCAAATTTCTATGGGTACCTTGTCTCCTTCGTCCTCACTTCACTTTACTGTCTCGGTCTCCCCTCTCCTGCATCCTGATACACTTCCACTGTCAGGGAAAACAACATCACCCCCAACTTGTGCACAGGAACAGGCCCCCGACATCTGAATTGGAACCAAAGGCCTTCATCACTATAGTTTGCTTATACATATACTGCAATAGTCACATACAGAAACACGAACAACATACATTTGAGTGGGAGTAGGTGACAAAACAGGGTATAAATCTGGCTGTACAGATAACTCATTTTTAGAAAGTGAGTGAAATACCTTTAATTTACAGAATAGTGAGGGGACATCTTTCAATGAGCCCTTTCCTATTCTGAGGCAGCTCTCCTTGCCCAACATACCTACCTTGTACCAAGGTTGGGATTCTCCAGAATGTTTAAAAGAGCTGTCCTAGGTTTGTTTAATAACAGGCTAAGGCTCTTAATGTTTAAATGATGTGTACACTGATCGATATGTTTAAACTGTCTGCCCCGGATACGGAGCACTAGGGAGAATGTTTCATTTTACAGCCTATGTTCTCCAATTGCTTGCTATCTCAGGAAGCCTTCTTCGCTAGACTTCCAAAACCCTGCATGAAAAATTGACCTTGGCGTACTTTATTTCCTCTGTGACCCTCTTCTTACCTTCCATCCTCTGCATACCTTCTATTTCTTAGAATTGCCTCGTCTGTCTCATGCCTGCCTTATTCATTCTTACTGTAATTCTGCAATTGGCTGATACCTTATTTCATGGATCACCTCTACTCATCAGTACCCTATCCCTGTAATCTAACATTACCTAATCTCTGTCAGACTATAAATCTCGCCAACCATTCACCTGAAACCACATCACCCTCACTAATGATCAGACCTACTTGGTATTAATATATCATAAAGTAAATGGAGTAATTGCATGCAATTTTTCTTGAGAGTAAACGACTAATCGCAATAACCCTCATTAACCTTGGGTACCGGAGTAGCATCGAGATGCATCTGAAAAAACAGATACCACTCCCCAAATAGGCCGTAACCGCCTTCATCTAAGTGAAGCCCTTAGAAACTTATGGCACAAATTAAAATGGCTCTGCAGACAGCGACCCCCCAATAAATATGATGCTTTTCTCACTCAATGCAAGGTTAGCAATGATGGACATGATGCAGGAGAATGGAAGAGGAGACTGCAACAGGGAGCAGAATGGTTCTTTTGTAGTGAGGTCTGAGGGTTCAGGGAGCCCTAACGGGATGGGGCAGGTTTGAAGAGTAGGGTGCAGAAGGAGGCTATGAACGAACAGCATATGGAGGCGCTTGGACAGATTGCCGATGGCAGAAATCCTCCACTTCCTGGTCATGTGTTGTGCAAGAAGATGAGCTGTTCGCATCTTTTTTACCCACCCACAGTCCTTTCACAACCAGCATGCGCTCTGAGTTACAATATTTACTAAACATTCGCTAGATGTGATTTACACTTAGACCCTCTTTCAATATTTGAAGGATTAAAGGTGGTCAGATCCTGTTATGTTATGTTAATTGATATTTGTATAGCGCATAATCAGCAACGGTCTCTTAGTGCTTATGAGAGAGAGGCTAAACCCTGCCAGCGGCTATCTGTCAGTGCGCCTGGTCAGAGCATGTATTGTTCCCAGGCTTGTGTGAACAATAGGGTCTTAAGCTTTTTCCTAAATGGAAGAACAGAGGTTTCTCTGCGTAGGCTTTCTGGTAGTTTGTTCCATAGATGGGGGATCAGAAATGAGAAAGCTCGTCCGCCTATGGTGGTTTTATCAAACCGAGGGCATGACAGCAGGACTGCCTCGGACGAGCGGGCGGAGGTTACGTCCTGGCACGTAGCGCCGAAGACGATCCTTGATGTATTCTGGTGCCTGCCCATAGAGAGCTTTATGAGTGATGCCAAGGCCCTTAAACCTGGCTCGCTGCTTGATAGGGGGCCAGAGCAGCTGCTGCAGCAGTGGTGCTGCATGTGAACGTCTTGGGAGTTTAAAAATCAGTCTTGCTGCGTCGTTCATTATTGATTACAGCTGACCTAGCAGCTTCTCTTGAAGGAAGTGGCCCAATTAGGGTCACTCGGGTCACTCACGGCCACCTCTCAGCCTTCCACACCAAATGAAGAGTCGGTCAGACAGTAGAGCATACAAACCAATATCTATTTATTTAGGTAGACTCAGAGTGGATCCCAGTCTGCCCAGTCGCTTTGGAGTGCTGCAGAGGGACAGACATTAGCAAGCATAACGATACATTATGTACATTACAAAACCAACTAAGGCACGCCCATCATGGAATTTTCCAAGCAGATGTAGCTAGACAGTAAAATATGAGCAGTTGGTTTCGATTCTGAGGCCGGGCACACATTATTTACTACTCAAGATTCGTTCTGCCTGTCCCTGCCACTGGACAAGTGGAAGAAGGCCTCTATCTAAAGGGAAATGTATGCGCTAATAAGAACAGTACATTCATTAGTGTAGCAAAACTCAACCTTGGAGAAATGCAACTCATCTGAAGCCTTTTCTCGGAAATAGCAAAGGATTAGTTTTGATCATATTTCAAAATGGCGCCCATATACAAAATGGTGCCATGAATGCTAACTTACCTGAAGCAATGCAAAAGCATACGTTTTCCATTCTAACACTCTGGTAGGCCGATGTACAAGGCATTGCCGTAATCCAATTGTGACGCAATACGTGCCGACACCACCATGCGCAGGGTTGAGAATGAAAGGAGAGATGCCAATTTCCTGAGTTGTCTCAGCAGGCCCACACAGGTCCCAACCACGGTCAAAACTTGATTCGACAATGTGAGCTTGGCATCTAATTTGCCGGAATCAATTATGTGGCTGGTAGCTTCCCACCTAAATTTGTACAATATGAGTAATAATCCCCAGAATGGGACATAACTGGTTGGACCCATAGCTTTTGCAGGTCTTCCCCAATCCAGGAACTTTTCAGCTTGCATTTACCACCACCTCTGATCAAGTACGAAATATGAGGAGGAAACCACAGGGTAACACTGTACAGGGGCTGGGGGAGAGAGATGTTTGCTGGGCAGGAAGGATCCGATCTGAATCAAAACGCGTGCCCTGCTCCCCTGGTGGTGGCGTACCTTTGACCCAGGCCCCTCCTTCCGAACCCATTGCTATTGGACCTGGTATCTGGCACTCAGTAATTTTAGGTCCAGCTCAGAGTCACCTAGGGAGGTTTGCAGCCTGGGATATCATTTCCTTCGACTCATAATGAAGGCCCTTGCACAGGGACTGGAAAGTTAATATTCCCTTCACTTCCGGAAACCTAACAATCACATGCCCCTGGTCCAGCTGCAAACTGCTGCAGGCCCAGAGCAGGGCCCTGAGCTAATGCTTCCTCCATACTCCTATCATCTGCTGCCAGACACATTTCCAGCACAGGGGAAGAGGAAACAAGGGGGGCTGAATATTCTGGGCATGGAGAGACTTGAACGGCAGGCACTAACGACAGCCAGGCTGGAGTCAAATGAGCTCCCTGCAGCTTGCTGCATAATTCAGAAGGAAGCAGCTCTTTAAATGGCTTTGAACTTGACGCCAGCCTAGGTTTGTAGCAGTTGGAAGATCATGTTGGCGTGCATGCCCTACCCTTTGCGCCACTCAACGGATGAGAGGAGGTACGCGAGCACGCGCGCAGGCCTCACTTGTGCAGGCGTTCAGCAGGCAGTGTGAAGTCACAGCCCAAACTTTAACCATAAATGGTCACTACCATATCCCAACAGGAAGCAGTCATCTTGCGACAAAGTAATTCTACGTGTCTCCCATGCTCAGCAATTAGAGTAACCGAGCACAAACCAATAGTACGCCATGTAGGATCCCCAGAGCGGACGGGCGGGCAGACCATGGAAATAAATGACAGACTCATCACTGCTGAACTGCATCTGCCTGTGCAAGAGCTGTTTCTTGATGCCTTTTTTTCTGTAGAGCTACAAATGTTAATGTTTTTTTCGTCCTTCAGCAAATATCTTAGTACACTCCCACCTTTGTGGTTTCTCCCACAATTTTCTAGAAGATGAATGACATTCACATCTTTGTTGACTGGCTTCAAGTTTCTTCATGTTATAGAGTTATGTTTTTTTTTATCAATAATTTTCCATACAAGATTGTGGTTTTAGTGTTCTTCTACAGTATTACCCTAACGTATGTATCATAAAGACTTATCAGAATGCACATATCATGGTAATAGACATTCATCTTGAGCCGGCATGATGGTCAAACAGCCAATGTGTAACATTTTTCTCCAATACGTAAATAAAATTAGGGGTATGGGGAAAGAGGAAATAGATATATGTGCATCCTTGCATGTTACTTATGAGGGTGTGTGTTGGGTGCATGGGATGGGCGTGTGGGGAGGGAGAGTGCGTGGGACTCGAATTGAAATGATCACTTCTTGAATCCCTATCTGTGGGCAAGGTTGAGTGCTACCGTGAGGGGTATCAATATGTGCCTTATGAGGAGGAGAGGCGAACCAGTTTAGCGTTCACCACGACTTCTTCAGGCACTGTTCCGTCGCGCAGGTTGCTTTTATTAAACCTGCAAAATTACAGGGGGCGAACCATGAACTTATCACTGGCGGGGTTAGCTCAGGAGAGGCTACCATAGAAATGGAACCCTTCACCTCCATTTAACATACCATCTCTAAGTGTCACATATTAGTATTCAATGTACAAATAAAATCAGAATACGTACTTTAAACAGTTATCCCCTTCTTAAGTCAATTTTCAGTGTTCATGGTTGAATTAACGTCAGAGCACAGATACAAGGGATCCCTATGTTGCAAATAACAGTGAGTCGCGGCAGGTAAAGGTTCTTGAAGCAAACAAGTACATAGGTTGAAATATTTATTACCAAGTGGACCAGGGTAGGCGCAAGGTAATCGGGTCTAGGAGTCCGGTCCCCGCCAGGCCCGTGATGCGAGCTCAGTTCCTGGGTATCTACTTCTGGTTCCAGCTAAGAGACAGAATCCTGAGTTACCACATGAAGAAACACACAGAACCAAGACAGGATATGACATCAGGACAGGGAAGGGACCAAGTGATGGCACAGGATGCAGCACCCTACCTCCACCACTTGGTCGTTTTAATATGGTGTTGGTTCAAAATCCTATATTTGTTCTCTAGATATTTCAGTACAGTCACATAAATCTTCCCATCATGGCATCTGGTTCCAACCTCAGTTGCTCCACTCAGCCGCTATTCCTGCTGAGCAGAAAAGTCAGCGCTGCTATGTAAGCATGGCAAAGATCAGGTGTGATTGGACATGGAAAACCTACTTTATATACGGCTCTGTTCTTCATAAATTATATCAATGATCATTTCTCCAAGATACAGTCTCTGGGTGCTTGTGATCCACTGTGCACAGGAGCAGCACCCCCTCTGCCAGGCTGCCCCTGAGGCAGATGCTCTGACATGCGCAGACTCTGCGGGCAGCCTGCCTGTCCCCAGAGATCCCAGCCGTGACCTGAGGTCCTCACGCCATACGCTGATGCTCCTGTTTCAAGTGAGTCACTGCCCAGAATGCCATTATAACCAGATGGCTACCTCTGGGATTCCATTTCCAGTTATTACAGCCTATTGAAAGCAGTGTTGGAAAAGTGCCAGGTGGCCAATAACGTGCTTCCAACAGGGAAATGCACTTATTTGCAATTTTCTCATTTATTTCAACAAGCTGTTGCCACTTGCAACCACTTCAGAGATTCATGGCATTTTGGATTGTTTTGGAGAGGTTTCATGTGCAATCAAGAGTGTGGCTCCAGTAACTGTGGAGTCCTAACGCCCATATGACCCCCCCCTCCCCCGTGCTGTGCCCACCCTTGTTTTAAGGGGTGTTCAAATATTGGAAACATTTATAAATCAGGGTATGCGAATTCCCCAAATTCTTTATCCACATGGTTTAGCAGCAGATCCTGGAACAGTCTTCTGAAATGTGGATTGGTCAATTAGTTTCCTATGGGTAAGATGGACATCCATTGGGGTAGCCATGGTTAGCTTCTTCTACCCCTATCTTGCTCTTTGGTACCCCTAACACAGCTGTGGCCACTCTTACTGTTTTGGGAGGGGGACAGATAGACGAGGAAGATGAAGTGTAAGAGCCATGTTTCTACTCCTGAGCAGCAAACCTGAGGCTTTTCAGTGGTCAACAATGAGCCAAGAAGTGAACCAATTTTTTGCCACTGGGTCAAACAATGCGTATGTTACTTCCTATGCTCTGAGATTTTGGTGAATTGATTTCCATGATGAGCAATATGAATTCCAAATGGACAAGGGCAAAGTAAAACTGTCTCCCCTCTCCCTCCATAACACCGGACCGCAGTATCTCCACAAACGAATCTCCTTCCACGCCCCCAAGAGAAACCTCTGCTATGCCGACCCTCCCCTAGACACGGCCCCCCGCATCCACAGGGCCAGAGCAGGTGACAGATCCTTCTGCTACCTGGCTACCAAGACCTGGAACGAACTCCCCCTCCGCATCCGACGTAGCCGGAAGCTGCACCAATTCAGAAAGGATCTCAATACATGGCTCTTCGAATGACCTACGGAGCTGCTCGCAACCCCATCCCCTCCTCCAGCGCCTTGAGACCCTCAGTGCGCTCTGAAACCCCTGATTGATATCAAAGTACAGAGGCTAAAATTGTTCATAAAATTTCTCTATGGCAACTAGACTACAAAACATAAATAGAAAATTCTAAAGCTCAACGGAACTCCCACAGTCCTCTAGTATGTAGGTCAAGCACCTCTCCATTGTCCTTCAATTTTCTGCTACTCACAGGAAAGATAAGTGCCTTTTGAAAGGTGCTCGTGTAGTGAATATGGCGATAAACAATAGTGTGTTTTCTTTGTTTTGTGAAATGTAGCAGCTGCTTGAGCTCAGCTTATAAGGAATGACATTTTAGTTCTTAAATAGAGTTCTTGATGTACAATGTTGGATTTCTGTGCTGAGATTTACAGTTATTTTGGAGTTTAGGGCGAGTTAGGTTTGCTATGTCTGGACCAGCAGGGCTGCGGAGCCATTTTAAATTATAAATGTAATGCATTCAGCACATTAGTAGTTTGTTTTTATACCTGCTGAAAAGAAGGGGACATGGTTAGACAAGGGGCTTATTGAGAACTAAAAAGACTGCGCTTTCACAATTTAGCCGATGTGATGAATTTATCACATATTGTTATTTTTATGGCATAGTGACGGCAGTCATATTGCTTCTCATCCTAGTAAAGCATTGAGGCTCATGCATAAATGGATCGGACGTGTGTTGGTTGAGTGACCTACATGTGAAGCAAGGGTGTTTTGGAGTGATGGGTGAAGTTGCCCTAAAGTCTTGATGCTACAGAGCATCGTGGAAAGTGACTGCGAAACATGTGGCGTTGAGAGGGAGCTAGCCAAGATTCTTAGGACAGCGGCGAGGTTAGCAGTGTGCAGGTTGGCTTTGTACAAGACAATGAGAAGATTACCTCTGTGAATGTGAGTAGGTTCTCTGTGTGTGTGGCGCGTCTGAGTCGGTGTTTGTGGTGGGCAGAGGATTTTTGCCCATCATCTTCATTCAATAGGCAGACGCATCCTGTAAGATACACCGATATCTTCCGAGGCTTGTGTCAAGGTGGTCTTGTTAGATGTTTTTGTTGCATCTTGAGAGCTCTATGGGTGTACAGATGGCCATAGATATATCTGGTGTAGATCGGAAGGGAGGTAGACGGTTTTGCTGTTTGTACATAAAGAGTCCCTTGACTCCCCTCAGGATCTCCTTGATGCTAGAACCAGGAAGTGTCCCCCCAGGACAACCTGCTTCCTTTTCATTTGGTGGGGGCTGTGACACTCTGAGTTCATCCTTGTGTGTCTAGAGGTATCGACATGCCTCCCCTCACAGATAATACCCCGCCCTTCCCTCGGATGGCCTTGTGACCTACTCTTCACTTTATTTGGTGTCTCTTTGGAAAACTCTTCTTGATTATTGGGTTTGTTTCCTCAATTCTCCTGATTTCACAATTTGGGACTCTGTCATCCTGCTCATGGTCCACCAGTCTGTCATTCTGAATACTCAAGCAGGAACCTAGCTTTCAGCTGTGCTTTATAAAAACAAGAAAGGTGGGTGGATTGGATGAAATTATCCCAGCTACAAGTGATTGCTCTGGCCATATTCCAGTCCACCCTTAAACAATGCTATTCCAGGGACAGGTCCACCTCGGCATCCCTGAGCGATTGCCAGTGGCTGAATTGAATTCAAGTATTCCATCCATCACCTTGTTGTTGTTGCACCACTGCAAACGGACCGCATTGCCAGCAGATACAAATCCTGGTATTCCTGTGAAGAGGCCAGGAAACCGGCTTCCCGAATTCTAGGGTCAAATCCTGGCAGAAGAGACTCCAGTATGGGACGAACTGCTTTCGAACTGTTCCTCTGGCAGGAAGCAGTCCAGTAAGTCTTGCAGCCTGCACAAAATCCTATTTCTTCTAATCAATTCAAGATGGTTTAGAAGTGCCAGTGGTTAAATCATGAGTTTCTAAAATGGGAAATAACCACTTGCTACTCAGTCTAGTTAACTTCAATGTTACCACCTTCTGCTTATCATTCCAGGATGTTTCAGAAAGAACTGAAAACAGTAAGTTTAAAGGAGATCCACCCCTGTTAAAAGAAGGGATTGAAATGTAATTCATTGACAAATGATCAAGCAACTATCATAGGTCAACCCTTACTTCCCTTTCATATGTGTAGGAAATTTTATTCCAACCCATTTAACCCTCTGGATTTTTGCTTTTGGAGTCTGAGTATCAGACTATTGAGTCTCACTCACTGTAAACTATGTTAACATATATTGGGAGTGCTGGCCCCCAGTGTCTGCCTTTTAAGATAAGGTCCGCTGCTGCTCAGCTGGGTGAAGAGACTCTAGTTTGGCTGCGTGGGAACACATGCACCTGCAACCGCATACTGAGGGAGTGGGACAGCAGGGGCAAATAAGAGATTGGTGCTGACCTGGAGTACGCCTTATAACGTGAGTGGTCAATCATAGTGTAAGTCTGTAGTGCTCAAATAGCAAATGTGTGCTTACTTTATTATAGGTTATGAGCAAAATGTCCAGTAAAGTACAGTCTTGCCATAATTGGGCCTAGAGACAAGTGTGATACAGTGATCATATGGTTGAAATGTATTCCAAGTGCAGATTCAATGTCTCTTCTGTCATATCTGTGCTCCTTCCAGCACTTCAAGAGTTCATAGTTAGATTCCAGGCTTTTGTTCCCACTGCTGGACCAAGTTAGTTTGCTGGGCAGTGGGATGTTAAAAGGCCTCTCAACGTAGTAGGGACATTTGCCAGTCCTTGCGTTCTCCTTGGGAAAGGAAAGGGTGGGGATGGAATCTGCATGTGATAATTACTTTTTACACTGCACCTGGTCTGAGAAGTCTCAGCCTCACAGAGACATAGCAAAAATAACTATTGATGGACAGAATGCAGAACAATGTCATACATTCACCCCAGTACAGAGATCTGGGCCTAAATCCATTGTTATTTTGCTCACCATGCCATTCCAGTTTGGACCCAGCCATATGCAAATCAGTCTTGACCCTGTGGCCCATGGGAACAGTCCAGCCCGAACTGCCAGGCCAGGTCCTCCCTGGACTGGAAACAAGCATCCTAGGACCGGATTCGGGGTTGCACCCCTCTTCAGCCAGGATAGCTTGATTCCAGTGGCATGGAGGGCACGGGACTCACGTCTGAGCATACCCGTCCCACTCGGGGTGACAATTGCAAAAACAACAATTGATGGACAGAATGCAGAACAATGTCATACATTCACCCCAGTACAAGATCTGGGCCTAAATCCATCGTTTTTTTGCTCACCATGCCATTCCAGTTTGGACCCAGCCATATGCAAATCAGTCTTGACCCTGTCAAGCTATCCTGGCTGAAGAGGGGTGAAACACCAAAACCGGTCCTAGGATGCTTGATTTCGGTCCAGGGAAGACATGGCTTGGCAGTTCGGGCTGGACTGTTCCCATGAGGCACAGGGTCAAGACTGATTTGCATATGGCCATGTCTGAACTGGGGTGGCGTGGTGAGCAAAATAACGATGGATTAAACCCAGATCTGTGACTCGGGGTGAATGTTTTGCCAATGTGCAACATTCCGTCCATCATCTTGTGTGTTTTGCTGTTCACCCACAGAGACATAGGAGCACCGCTAGACCCCTGGAGTCAATCACAGGAGAGGCTCCTCTTCGAAGTTTTAGTGGGAAGAGACCAGGCAGCTGAGGTATGTGGGTCAAGACTTAGGTTCTCACAGAGAGTCTTTCAAAGACCATCTCCGTTAGCTTTTTGAAATGCCCCAAAATGCTGTGCAGGAGGGTTGGGTCAGGGGTGGAGACATGCATCATAGTGACGATTTGACAGAGGTGCCTTCCTTTTGAAACTCCCCCCGCCCACCACTCAAATACCTGTGCACAGGCGATAGAAAGAGATGGAGAAGATGGTTTAGCAGGACCTAAACAAGACCAGACCCTGTCTAAGGTCCAGGAGCACCGTGGAATTTGCCAGGATAGGACTTTGTGGATTCACCTCTCCAGGGCCAGTTGCACTGGCCCCTATGACACAGGGCCGGACTGGCTGTAGCGGGTACTAGGCGTTTCCCCAGTGGGCCGGAAAGGAGGGGCAGTTCTGGACTGGTGGAGCCTGTTTTTGTTAATGGGGGCAGGTTTTGTAGCAGTGCTGCAAAATCAGCCCATTGTAACAAAAGCACAGCAGCAGGGTTCCTGCCAGCCCACCCCCGGGGGCCGATCGGACATAATTGCCATGACTGGTTGCCATCCCAGTCTGGCCCTGCTTATACACTCTATCGGGGACAACAGAGGGATGAAGTTACTGGGGGATCCTGGAGGAGAAGGGTTCCTTTGGAACTTCTGAGGATTGAGCCTGCAGATGTATAACCCTGATCCGAGGTCTGTGCCCTAATGTCTTATCACACAGGTGCCCGTCAAGCAGCACGGGTGCTATGGGACATGAAGATTGAAGATACGGAGGGTATGTTGCTTTGAAGACTTTGAGGTGCCGCTGGAGATAAACCCAAGCTGAGGAGAACACTAGGCACTGGACAGAGGACAGGTTCAGAGTACGAAGAACAGTAACAAAAACAAATCAAGCTCTCCAAGGAAAGTAAATATTTAAAAACCAAGAGGCTGAAAACCAACAGTCCCGGTCACTAGGAGCAAAGAGGCACCAGAATTATGCAAATTGCCCCAATTAGGGGCTGAGAAAAGGCGGAACGAAGCTCGATCCCTGGGGACGAGTGGAGCTCTGCTCCTTGAGATTCAGTTCATCTCCGGGAGGACCAAGATGCTGGAGAGAAAAATGGCTGAGGGAGCATGCGTGCATCTCCCTTCGTGGACTTAATATTATCGCCAGGGTTCCCCATCTTGCTGGCGACTCAGCGGCAACTACAAGGAGTAAGGAATGAAACTGGGCACCACCTCACTCTGGTTCAGCAATGTACCTGCGACCACAGTTCCCCAGGACTAAAGAAAAGTTGGCGCTGCTCTTCTCGAGCCCACCCCCAGGTAGCCCCCCGATGCCCATGTTCCAAAGGTGCTGTGTTGTGCTGTCCTGTGCCTCAGACCTTGTCCATGGTCGCAGGCACAACCAGCCGCAGTTTCCCGCTTGCATGGACTGTGGGTGGGAGAAAGAATGCTGTAGTTGACTCCCACACCATTTCTTCAAAGCTTTACTGAGTGGGGATCCAGCCCGGGAGCACTGGCATGGGCACCCAATCCACATGGGGAAAAAGGAGCGTCTCAAAGTAGGAATCTTAAAAAAAAAAATGGGAACTAGAATAGACTCAGGGCAGTGGGATTGCCCCACCAACCATCACAGCTCGAAGTCAACTGGGCCGAAGGCTTTTCTCAGTTGGGGAGCGCCACCAACATCAAACAGTGTTTGTGGGGCTGTGAGGAGTGAGTCGGTCACTGCAGAAGCCCCCACAAAGTTTCCCAAAGGTTGCCCTAAGTCACAAACTGGGGTTACGTTGAGGACCCAGGGTGAAGGTTGCTTTACTTTCCATCCCATCTGGAGCTTGGGCTTTTCCAAAAGCACGTGCTCCAGGAGTGCAGAGGGTGGAGACCTCTGTTGGTGCGGGCTAAGGCTGCCTTGCAGCAGATTTAAAGGTAGGAGAAACTCATGCACACCCTTTAAAGAAAATTTAAATTCTTTTTTGATGGTGTTGACTTCAACAGTGAATTATTAGGTGTACTAATGTGGTTATAGGATTCAGTGCTTGCTAGGGGTGGGGACCTTTAGGAGGGTGTCACAATAGGCATTTCCACCGGCCATCATATAGATATTGGAAATTGAAATATTAGTATTGCGTAGTATGTGCATAATAAAGTACTTTTCCTTGTTATAAGTAAAATCACTGGCTGGACAATGATTTATTGAGTGTTTGTTGCACCCGTGGACTGGGGTACTAACCCGCACTGTCTCCCCTGAGTAAGCCTTGGCTGCCTCTGCCTCGCTACCCTGAGAGAGTCAAGTGCTACAACTGGATATTTGGTTCCCAGTAGACAGCAGTTTGCAGACTTGTTACTTGTGAAGGACCCACTTCCTAACCAACTAATAAATCAATTTCGTACAAGGAATATTGTGTGTCGCCCCTGGAGTACCTGGGCCTGACAGATGCCTTGGACAGGGTTGTGAAGTGATGTGAAAAGGTGTGAAGCCCTCCAGTCTCAAGGGTGAACATCATTAACTCACGTATGCTGGATCAGACATGTAATATCCCCAGTCTTAAAAACAGCAACGCTAGAAAAGATGACTTATGCTTCTGCTGGCAGTGTGTGCTCTCTTTCTGCTCTGAGCTATGCACAGAATATTGTATTTTATGCTCCATCTGAATGAGAGCTCAGATCATGTGGCTCCTGGGCTGCTCTTTGGGGCTTCTAGGCGGTGGATCTCTTGGAATATAGCACCCATTATCATTCACCGCAATGTGTCTTTTACAACCGAGTAACAGACTTTCAGCAATGTTGGCACTGACAGCAGACGCTAAACTCCAAATGCAAGGGAGCAGTCATGCTGTGCTCCCCGACCCCGCTGTGTTTTCTGCAGCACAGCTGTCAGAGATCAGGACATCTAGGAAACTAACAAGCACGTTCCTTCAAACTATGGAGATGAAATGGCGTACACCGTTGTTTTCATAACTGACCCTCAAGGAAGGGAGCAGGCCGTCTTCTACCTTTCCCTCTGCTTTCCAGGGGAATAATGTTAATACTTTGACATTTGCCAGTGTCCTCTGGGTGCTGTGGCGTGCAGCAGGACAGGTCTACAACAGTAGGTTGTACTGTGAAGACACAGGGATGACATTGGTGCACATGGAACTAAGGCCTGTTTTAGTTCTCATCCGCCGGAAGGGGATAAAACTTCCACTGGTCGAAACGCAAGGCTATCATGGAAACTCTCAACATTCATGTTAATGATTAATATGTATGTTTGTCAATGATATGTCAAAAATAAACAGATGTTAATGGTGCTGCAAACTTGGGAAGTTCACTTGTAGATTTTGACATCTTTCCAGCTTCTATCCAGAGATGTGCATCTGGTGCGATGGTTCACATGTGGGATGTTCAGCCTCTTTGCTTGAGGACCAGAACAGACCTGCTGGTTAGAACAGAGCGCGTCGGCTGCCCGTCATGTCTGCAGACTCCTGCAGCACTTGAGAACGGTGTGTGCATCTCAGGCCCTGCATTGCATGGTGCGAAGTCTGCATTGTGCTCACGCGCTTCTGAGGTTGCATGCGGGGTATAGGAGGCACTACATTTCCGGGGGGACAGGGACAAGCTTGGGGGCTTTCTTTTGACCCTTTACAAAGTGCCCGTAGTCTGCAAACCGAAGGTTCTGCTAAAAGTATATAATCGGAAGGGCAGGCATGGTTCACAGTTTGCAAGTATATTTTATTTTGATTTACATTCTGAAAAATGCGAGGGTCGATGTGTCATGTCAAGCATAGGTTTTGTAGTGGAAGAGTACCTTTTAACACTTAGCACATTGTCTGTAGTGCACATGCAAAATTTGAAGTTGAGCGAGAAGAAAACTTTTGGCAAACTTTACGCCTGCCTCAATTCCTGTCTGGTTTTTTCAGTAGATGGGGCTTTGCTTCCAAAATCATGAGTGATTGCATGGGAATGCCCATGTGCAACCCATGGATCACACCCTTGTGCGAAGTAGCACTCCGCTCTACTTTGTTTTATGTTGGGCTACTTTACAATGTTATTCAGAATTTGTGCTGGAAAGAAAAATCCCAACACAATACTTTGTCCTGGACTTGCATCATTTTTGTGATGCAAACCCAATTAAAAGTGCATCTATTTCCCCCCTAAGTCTTTTTTGGCATTGTGTGGCAGCCTACCTTATACTGCGTACAGCCTACCATGCACTGAGTGCAGTACATTTTTTAAACTGACCTACAGATTCACAATGCTTTCTCTCTCAGGCTGGGACCTCAGGGGTCTATAGATGCACAAGTCACTAGTCCTCAGTGCAGCAACCAGTTATACACAGAGATAGTTGAAGTCATCATTTTACCCAATCAGGCTTTCCTACCAGAACAATGCATTCCCCAAAGAACATTTTCTTGCATTTATTTTTTACAAGCAAATATCGCTCACAGTCAGGGCCACTGGAATTATGTGGCGGGGTGGACCCAATTATATGGCAAGGCTGACTAAACTATGCAGCAATGTTAGGTATATTATACAGCATGATGCAACACATTTTGTGATGGGATTGCTTCATTATTTGGACATTTTTACAAATCTCAACATTGTGCATAGGTTGCATCTCATTAGTACCAGTTTAACAGCCAAATACAGGAAGAGCAATAAGCAACTTGTCGCCGCGCGAATGTCTTTCCACTGCACAGCGTTTCGCGTCATTGCAGGTCTAGTAACGTTTGAACCGCTTGAGCTAGAAACAATTTTTTGTTAAACTCTGAAGATTATGCAGCAGATGACAAATGTGGGAAATCCATAATTGTGTGGAAAAAGCAGCAGCTGCAACATCCCGTTATTCCAGTGGCCCTGTTTATGGTGAACTACTCGATAGGATATTAGTAAAAGTCACAAGCTGACCCAGGCACTTGTTTACAAAACATTAGAACAACCTAGTATGATAGTAGTTTCCACGACTGACTGACTATTGTCAGTCTGATGTGAAATACAGTCACCATCATGAATTCGAAAGCAGAAAATGCCATCTAATAACAGTAAATGTAAAAATAAAATGGAGAACTGTAAAAAGAGTTGGCGAAAGGTAACCAAATGGTAAGCTTCACGATAGAAACCCTGAAGATCCTACCACCAGGCATTCAAACGTGTTAAGTTTCAGAAAGTGGATTAATTTACATAAACCTCTCCACTTCTGTCTGCGCGGTCCTGGCACGCGATTGAGTAGTACACATATCAAAGATCTTGCTTAGAAGGCTCTCAGAGCTGCTTCTTGAAAAGAGCCATGCTGGATTTGAGCCAGGAAAAAACATGATTAAATTAAGTATTTAAAAAAAAAAAAAAATTAAGTATTTAAAATGGTTTTTTTTTTTGGGTCCTCAATTTTTAAATCCGTATATATTTATTAAATATTTCATAAAAAAGAAAGACAGAACCATGACACTGGGGTAAAAGTCTGCTGGGTCCTTAAATAAAACTATATTCACGAGTTATCTATAAATCACGCTCCAAAATGATTCCATAATATTTTGCATTTTTTACATCATCTCTACCCTGTGCATATAGTAGTCGAATCACTGTTCGCATTCTTTTTATAGACTGAAAAACAAATGAGGTTTAAGCAGGTAATGCATTGCTGTCTCTATTTAAACGTCACATGTTGTTGAAGTGCACATGGTGACTCTCTAATAATCTCTCACCTGGCAGTAGTAAGCTGCAAATATCAGGCAGGGCAGCACATTGATCGCCCTCTTTTTCAGCATGAAGTTTAGCACTGAAGCAAGGTAGGGATGCAGTATTGTCATGTTTCCCAGGTCCATGCATGATCTGCTTCAGTCGAGGTTTTTTCTTTGAATTTTGGGACTTGTAGTCTTGGTTTTTTAACGGAATAAACAAGACTACAAGTCCCAGAAATCAAAGAAAAAACCTGGCTTGGAGCAGTTCATAATGCATGGAGCTCCACCTCAGACAGATCACATCGCTCCCCATCTTCGCAAGAAACCTCAAAACCTGGCTCTTCGACAGACCCCCCTCCTTGATGGACTGGAACCTGCGAACCCCCCCCCCCCATACCCCCCAGCACCTTGAGACCCTTACTGGTAAGTAGTCGCGCTTAACAAACACCTGATTTGATTTATGGAGCTGAGAAACTTGGAAGGGCTGTTGCTGAGGAGAGCTTGGCACACTCGATGGCCGAGAGCCGGTACCTGCCAGCCAGTGGGTCACGAGTTGTGGTTCTGGTTTTCGTCCAGGGCGGGCAGCAAACAGCAGCCCGCAAACGGCTTCCTCCTCTTCTTTTGTCCTCAGTGGGAACGGACACTTTGAAGATGTGGGCGAGCAGGAGACACAAAAGAATGGCCAAAGCCCTGGAGTCTAAATAAAAGGGCAGACTGCTTGGGTGTGTCAGTGACCTTTGTGACATCTCCCTCGTGTGACACACAGATTGGTCACAAGTACTAGTGCCAGGTCAGAAGGTGGTCAAACGCAGGGCCATCATAGCTTAGTGTGACCACATTTTGAAAGGCAAAAACTGGGATAGTTCATAAACATAGACATATGACTACAAGTTTGTATCAATTAAGGGGCATCGAAGCACATACTTGAAGGTGCTGATCAACAAGGCAATGAATGAATTAAATGCAACCTTTACACCCAAAATGATGTGTTAATAAAATTGATTTCTGTTAAGGCGTAATAATATATTCTATACCAAAATACGTGAAAACGTGCGTGAAATTTGCTGAGACAGATAGTGAAAAAACAGGGACTGTCCCAGCAAATCCACCTGTCACCCAGACCACATGGACCACACTTACTGCCATAGAAGGACAACACTAGTGCATCCCACAAAACTATGAAACAGACTATATGCTAGAAAGAGAAATGAGATCAGGGTTTTAGTGACTGCTCCCTATTTTCATTTCAGAAAGTGTGACCTAAGCAGAGGAAATTTCAGCGAACTCAAGATACTCCATGAGCAGCTCATTCAGGCAGAGAAGGCAAATTACCAGGAAGAGCCCAACCACGGATCGGCCCTGGCTCTAAGATACCATAAACGAGTCAAGCTCTGACCATATATGGCAGGTAAATCGTGCAACAAACAACATGTTAGAATTTGCTAAGGTGCCTTCAAAATTTTAGAACGTGTGTTTATTCAACACATTTAAGCTTTTCACCATAGTAAATCACATTACTGGAAAAGTGTTTATTAAAAGTGATAGTTTTTAAATATGAACTGAGACACATTTCTGTGCCACCCTGATGACAGTGCTATTAGGCATTTCAGGGGGGCTGTGTACCAATAATGCGGCCTAGATTCCTATTATAATACATGGGGTTATGTAATCCCTGTATAAACACAGTCTCTAATTTCCATATAATACATGGGATTCAGTAATCCTTGTATGAACAGCTGTGACTAATTTCTTTATAATCAGCAATTTGTGACGCACCAAGTCACCGACGAAAGAACTAGACTATCATAAGGTTATTACAGTCGAGTTCTTGCATCACAATGCCTGCTAACACAAGGAGATGATGGACGGAGTGCTGAACATTGCAAACACTCACCCCCAGTCACAGATCTGGGTTGAATCCATCATCGTTCTTTAGCTCACTTTGCCACCCCAGTTCAGACACAGCTATATGCAAATCAGGCCGAACTGCCAAGCCATGTCTTCCCTAGACCGGAAACAAGCATCCTGGGACCGGTTTCGGGCTAATAGCCTCCATCAGCCAGGCTAGCTTGAATCCAGTGGCAAAGTGAGTGAAGGGACCCACGTCTGGGCATACCCTGCCAACTTAGGGCGAACAAAACGAACACAAGGAGATGATGGACGGAGTGCTGAACATTGCAAACACTCACCCCCAGTCACAGATCTGGGTTGAATCCATCTTTGTTCATTAGCTAATTTTGCCACCCAGTTCAGACACAGCTATATGCAAATCAGTCTTGACCCTGTGCCTCATGGTAACAGTCCCTGCTCACGTTGCCACTGGATTCAAGCTAGTCTGGCTGATGAGGGCTGTTAGCCTGCAACCGGTCCCAGGATGCTTGTTTCCGGTCCAGGGAAGACATGGTTTGGCAGTTCGAGCAGGACTGTTCCCATGAGGCACAGGGTCAAGACTGATTTGCATATAGTTGTCTCTGAACTGGGGTGGCGAAGTGAGCTAAAGAACGATGATGGATTCAACCCAGATCTGTGACTGGGGGTGAGCGTCTGCAAAGTTTTAGCGCTCCGTCCATCATCTCCTTGTGTTTGCATCACAATGCCTGCTGCCAGCAGCCAAGGAGAAAGCAGGTCAGGTCCCAGAGCATAATTGAAGCAGCTGTTTAAAGCAGCAGAAAGAATGTTGCTTTTCTTTCTTCTGCTCTATTTTAATAACTTACAATGACAAGCAGAGAGAATATGTTTATTTTTTGCACTTCTTAGATAGAGGAAAGCTAGAATCTTTCTGCATGTTTCTACACATTCCAGGCTACTACTACTACTACTGTTTGTTTTTTAACTGACTTGTATTGAACTGTTTCTAATATCGGTTTGCACGAATATCTAACATTTTTTTGACGTGTTTAATTTTGCTCTAAAGGTTTAATTTTTATTCTTCATGTTTGAAAACATGCTTGCTCCTTTGTATGATTGAGCTATGCACCAAATTCTAAAATGGTTTGTCGGACAGGCAATTGTGTAACTATGTATTATATGGGATAAAGTACCCCCAGGTGTACATGATAAGGATATTGCAAGTCACCTCGTGGTTCCATAACCCTATAAAGGAACTTAGCCTTTGCCTCATTACTTTATATGATTAAGGAACTCCTCAGTGACTTGCAATAGCCTTATATTGTGCGGCAGGGGGTACTTTATCCCTTATATAAATGGAACAATATTAGGCTGGCACATCCGACACACGAGATGTTTTTGTACAGCACTCATCATGAACTCACGTATTTGAAGGTGCACTGGAGATTTTTATTTCTATCCCCCTCGTCCCTCCACCCAACCATGTCCCCTTTGTCCTTTCAACTCCAAAATCTTGGAGGGGAGCAGGTGAGAGGCTGTATCTCAATCTTGTTATGCCTGTGGACACAGGAAAGCATGGACCATTGTTAATATTTCTAACATGCAAGAAGTAGCCATTTTGGAGCTTTGGGAATAGAGATTGTCATCCTTATGAATTGGGGTCACCATCTTGGAGTGTGGTCTAGTGTGGCAGCTGTGACTCTTAATTGTGTTATTGACAAGAACTGAGTGTCAGTGCTCTGTATCTCGCTTGCAGGCAGCAGAGTGCCCACTATCAACAGAAACACGGGGTTGGTGCGCAGTGTTTGGGTACAAATTATATATAAGTCGGGCATTGATGAAAGTAAGGAATTAATAAAACAGTTGCTAATAAAATAGCCTTGTCTTGAGAAAGTTCTGCGCACTGTCTGTGACTGATGTGGGCACAGGGATTCAGAACACAATGGAATATGTACCCCCACACCCAAGTCCTGACCTACTCTATATGGCACAGTGACCCTCTTATCCCAGCGACTTTGTAGATGAGTTGGTATTTTGCTTGGCGGGTATTGGTGGAAGAGGTCTAAAAGAAAGGAGGTCTAAAAACACCTATAGGAGGTGACCAAGCAAAAAGTAAGTGAATACACAAAAATCCAAAAATGATAACGTCACTCACACCTGCTGAAGATGCGAAGGCTCAAAGTTAGGAAGAACAAATGAAAGACAGACCTGCCTTCATGGCAGCCATGATGGGACATGGAAAGGTTTCACAGCTTTGTGATGAATCATTAGGAAATGGAGAGATTACAACAAGCTGCTCCTCTGACATCAAGTCTGATGAAACTTCAAATGTGGAGAAATGGCAGTAATAGGAGATCAGTAGGACCAGGGAGAAGAAACACCCAAGGAAGTATCATTTGTCAGATTCACTGAAGAGTTTGCTTGCATCATCCTTTATCACCCCAGCATCCTTTGCTCTCTGGAAGTCCTCCTTCCCCTCAGAGCATGTAGTAGATTGTGCAGAATTATGACATAGAGGGTAAGGAGAGGTGACCACCACGAGGAGATCTGAATGTCCAAGACTCCAATATCATTGGGTGATCTCCCAGGATGAGATGCCCAGGATGAGATGCACATGCTATCTCCTGGTTTTTTTGTGTGAAAATGTTGAGGGCCCTGTAAGGAACTAGACACAGGCCTAGAGAATTGTCAGCATAAATTCTTAGAGGCCCGGAGGTAGGAAGTGGGAACTAAGTGGGTGCTGGAGAGCCGTGGGGTGATTGCGAGATGTCAGCACATCAACGTCATCAAAGTTTGGAACCTAGTTTGACTGAAATAGACTAAAAGGTTAATCAGATGAGTTAATGAGGGTGGATCATCGCCTAGTAAGTAAACAGATTCAGGGATTTGTTTCTGAGAAAAATGTGAAAGTCGACTTTTCAATAGTCTTAAGTGACATGGAAATTAAGCGCTCTGAATAGTTTTTGAAAATGGTAGTCAAACACAGGTTTGTTCCCTGCTAGTGAATAATTGATGTGTCATTTAGGTAGGCATACCAAAGCTTGTTCCGTCAGCAAAAAGTGACAGAGGGAATAGGAGAGAGGACGGCAAGAGGGACTTCTGGTCTCTGTAAATCAACACCCTATTTCAGTCCCTCTACAGCTGGGTTTCGACCATCTCGGATTTTTTAAAAGTGGATGGACTGAAGATCCGAGAGCATTGGAAATGACGCATGGGTTTCCTACAGAGTTTGTGGGAGTGCTAGTGAGGCTTCCCTGAGGGAGGTAGTTTTTAGCATAAAAGGTAGAAAAATGGTAGAAGATGTTAATCGAATCGATAAAACTTTATTCAACTAAGTTAAAACCATAAAAGTCATACTGCCTATGTTATACCATAAAACAGACTATAAATTGACAAGTGTTATAAAATCCATGTAAACTATACACATGTAAAAAAAAAGTTACAATACAGATATTATTTATAACTCGTCCTTTGTCTGATGGCGAACTGTAGAAAATTTAGGGTGTACAAAAGTTGTAAGAAAATAAAAGTTGGTCTAACCCTCCTAAAGCCCAATTTTTTAAGATAGGGATTATAAATAACCTTCTGGGAACAGCATAGAAAGTGCAGAACATTAAAAAGTGTATCATGTCGTTAGGAGATTCTCCATCCCAGGCACAGGGCTTGAGGCACTGACCTCTGTGAGAACCATCAGGGTATGCCAATAAGTAGTGGAAAAGGTCAAGCCGGAACCTCGTCAGAAGAAAACGATCCTGTATGCTTTCCAGCCCTAGTTGATAAGGCTCCATGATAAGCACGGTTTTCAGTACAACGTACTTCCACACACTGGGCTTACACAGCTCGTTTCCTTCTCTTTCACTATGTCACATTCTTAAAAAAGACTCCTTGGCCCAAATGAGGTCCCTTTTACCAATTCCCTCAGGATTTGTAAAGAGACCGGCTCTTCCTAGTCTAGCAAGGTCTACTTTTATCTACCCGAGCCATCGAATACGTGAAAAGTGATCGAGAGAGGCAGTCCCGTAGGGCGACTTTGCTAAGTATGCTCTCTTGCTTGGCCCATATCTTAAACCACAAGTCCAGAGGTCGAATTGATGTTAGTCAGGAAAGATTAAAAATCTGGGCTACAGGGTTTGACCTGACAAATCTGTGGTATCCCCAGCTCCTTCAAAGTTTGGGGAAAGTCCAGGCTTCAGACAGTAAAGCCTCAGATGGCTCTGAAAACCACAGACTTTGCGACCCATCCATCAGCAAGCAACTTGTTCTTAGTGGCAATTGCATCACCTTAACTAGGGAGAAGCTACCACCCCTGATTTACTCTGCCAGGGTCTGCCATGTGTAGCATGGTGCCAGGGCCAGGGAAAACACAGAGAGTGATAACTCCCTGCATTTCAAAGCCATTGTCTTTTTGTTTTTTGCTTAAACAAACTTGCGCTCCTTGAGTTTATTGTGAAAAAACTAAAATACTGCAAAGCAAGCTGAAACTATAGATCATCCCACTCTGATTTCATTTTTGCCAGCCCTGCTTCCAGTGCAACCTGATAGATACCCTTTTACCAACGAGATCCCCCATCAACAGGAGAGGATTTCTCAATCTGGTGGGGGCTCTACAGTTTGGGGTGGGTGCAGAAGTAGGGACCTCTACCAGCCCAGCAGTCTGGCGAGCCTCTGAAAAATGGTACAACCCTTTTGGCTTTCAAATTGCAGGATGAAGAGTATGAAATATATTTTGAAATTAGCACAGAGTAAATTGATGAAGACAAACCGGTAGCGTATGTGCATTTGTGCAAGATTAAGTATCTGAAAAGATGAGCATTCTGGTTATTAGAAGTCCTTCCACCACACTACATCCAGCAGGACAGAACGGTGAGCTGTGGCTGCGCTTTCTATGACGGTGGCATTCTAATTTTACATTCCTAGTCATATAGCTGTACTAAGATCCGTTCAATACACAATGTGCTACCTACAAAATCACATTGGAAAACCAGAACATTCTCTTCCCTAGTACCAGTTGTTCCCAAACTTTTTAAAACGGCAACCCATTTTTTAGAAACCACAAACTTTCGCGACCCACCTACCTTAAATGAACATGAGGCGGGCAATTTTTAAATCCAAATAAAGCATTGAAATGGCCACTATAACTGCAGACTTACAGTTTTATTGATAACACTATATAACACACAAATCCTAATGTGTGGAAATCCATTTTCTGTGACTATTTATCAGTTGTGCATCACCAAGTGTCTTGATTTGTTTTGCTCCTATTAAAATCTTTTTCTAGCAAAATTCAGAATTGCATAAAAGGGCTTCATTTTTGCTTTCTGAACTGCCGAATGCATACAGTTTATTTACAGATATTTGCATTTTGTTGTGTATTGCAAAAATAAACATCTTACCCTCTCACATAATTCACATTAAAAACTCCCTCACTTTGCACTCAGAGAAAGAAAAGTAAACACCAATACCCATGTTTTTTTTAAAGTTCAAGAAAAGACTACTACCTATGTTAAATAAATAGCCTGACAATGACCTCTGTCTTTGAATCACTAGCAAATGTGTCAATTTAAACATAAAATTTAAATACCTCTTTATTGATTGCTCTGACTTTCACGCCCCATCAAAAATCCGCTCCCAATCCAGAGTTTGGGAAACACTGCCCTAAACATTACCCGGCAGATGAAAAATAGAAGAAATAGACTACAATACTGGACACTGAAGAACAAAACACACTCATACACCACACACTCACTCACTCTCTACCATAAAGGAAATTGACAAAGTAAATAAACGAGCCAGAGCGCGCTTGTCTTATCTACCAGCTACTCAATCCTTTAAACACCATGGCAAATGCCTAGTGTGGACGGCCTCTGTACAGTTTCACAGAAGTTGATGGCCCTCTCCTTCCAACACTTCATATCAATCTCTCCTCCATGCATGAAGCGATTTCCACACAGATATCCTGATACTACACCCATGGCGCACACCACACTACTTGCAGGAGCCAGAAGTTGCCATCACTTAGCACCTACACAACAATCAACACCTTGCACATTTTTTATTCTCCCTTATACAGTTCCACGCGAGCAGGCATAGCAAACTACCAACAGCTAGCCAATTTGTATAGCATCTCACAAGAACAAAAACATATGTAGGATTTCCTCCAAATATTTATAACGGGCATATATTGCTAGTGCTACGTTAGACCATGCATTCACGGAAGCCGTAAAGAGGTGTTATGTCATGAATCCTGATGCAAAAAATTTTTGGGTGGTAAGCAGAGGAGAGATTTATTGTGGAATGACTGCATGTTTTGGATATGCCAAAATCTGTCCTCTATGAAGGAGGAAAAAGGCGTGCCGCATGGATGTTGTGATTAAGGTCATGGAAATCTACACCCCTGTTCAACAAGTCATAAGGTGTCTACGCCAAAAGTACGGAGTCTGGGTGTTGCAAACCTATTTCTACCATCATGATATTAGAATCACACAGACCCCTGTCTTAGTTTTCCCCCACTGAGACCCACACACACTTTACACTTTGATTGTGACACACGTTATCTTTCAAAACTGTCTAGTGACCAAGGCCGCCTACTTTTCCCAATTCATTCCTAACACTAAGGGTACATTTACCCTACTCTGTCCTGTTCTTGGCCTTTCTGTTGTTCAGATACTCAAAACTGGCCAGAATGATTGGGATATACCTTGACTTCAGTTCACATTCTTCAGAATTCATCTCCTACCTTCATCCACATGGAAACTGTCAACTATTCTGCACTCCGTACATTCAAATTCAGAGGCAAAATTAACTAAAACATTAATAAGCCTCCCTTCCCCCCCCCCCCCCCCCATTGCCTTCGCTTCTTCAATTTCGCTTCAGGGGATTTGAACATAACATCTTCGCAATTCCAAGTGTAAGGAGGATGCAACTCCACCATCACCTTAGATGCTGGGTTCATTCCCTTCCTTTATGGGGAAGATGAGTTCCTCAGTGATTTCCTTTTCAGGTCTTCCTTACCTGGGTCTGCCTGGGACCCAAAAGCAACCCTGGTGTTAAGTATTCAAACCTACCCTGTGCTTTTCTCTTTCTTTCTTTTTCTCTTTTTTCTTCTCTATCTTTCCCTTTTCTCATCCGCTCCATATCACCCCTGCAGTACCCACTGTTTTAAACCCTGGGGAGCCTTTAGAAGACTCAGTGGCAGCCCTGGGTCCTCAAAAACAAGCATTGGTAATGCATTGGTTTTGCCTGTGATTAACAACAAGCTGTTTACACCAATCACCCTTGGGGACGATGCAAAGAGCTCCCTGACAAGGAACACTGAAATGGAGAGGGTGTGGCACAGCGGTCTGACCTGCTGACCCAAGAGCTGGTGATCCGGGTTCGAGTCTCAGCGGCGCAACATCCTGAAACAAAATGCTTTTATTTTGCAGGGTGAGTGAGCTAGGGAGCAAGGCTCAGTGCTACGACGCAAGAGGTAGGATATTGTTCAGAGTTCATGCTACGCGATCAGCCACAACAGTTTACCCTCCTTCAATTACTTGAAGTCGCTACGTGACACAAAACACAGACTTTGCTGTAGTTGTACAGCAGATTGGTTTTATTTATAATTCTGCTGCTGTTTTAGCGCATTGTTTCATAGTTAATAACAGTTGTGCATTGCTGGGAATTTTCAAGTCATATAATGGAGTAGACTTTCAATCTGGTTTTTACTCACCAGCACAAAGCACCCTGGGGCTTGTAGTTTAATTTTTCAGTCACAAATACGTGTCTCTTCCACAAGCACAGTACTATCGGCTATGCCAAAAATCGGCACCAGCTGCTATTTATCCTCTTGACATTGGAGCAGTTGACAGCAACGAGTGAACATTGGCTCCCTGACAAGGATCACTGGAATGGAGAGGATGTGGTGCAGTGACCAGAGCTGCTGACTTGAGAGCTGGAGATCCCGGTTTAAGTCTCGGTGTCGGCGCATTATCCTGTGATTGTGGACAAATCACTTAATCTCTTAGTTGAAACCCCTTAAAGTGCTCTAGTTTGCACAGCTCGCTCTTTGCACCAGCTATACACAAATTGCTTCCAGGACAGTAACCTAACAGATGTATCCTTGCCTTCTCCCAAATCTAGTCTTAATGGAACCACTGCCTGTCAATTTTCTATCGGTGTTCACTCTTTCAACTTCCTCTATTGTATATCCATCTAAAGAAAGACCCTCCATCCATCCATGTGCTCCACGGCCTTCTCGTTTTGGGGGTAGCCTGTGCACAAGAGCTTTTCCCAATGTGTAAACTAAAGGTTTGGCTTGGCTCTATAAGGTTTGACTCGCAAAGATGCCTGAACTTAGCTGAGTGCTCCTACGTCTTCCTACTTTTTGACTTCTCTACTAAGTAGTCTCTAATAATTTCATCCTGGAATTCCCTGCATATGAAGGTGGCCGCCAGACAATGCAAAACTGAAAAATAACACTTGCAATTGACCTGTAGTGGTGTAGAAGTGCTCGGGCACCAGTTTGGAGTGAAATGAAATCTTGAATTCAATAGTCCTGGTCAAATGTATTATTTTTGTTGTTCGAAATTATCCAAAAGAAAAATATCACATTCAATGTGTTCCTTTTTTAGGTTATGTTATGTTATGTTAAAAACACTTTTATAGCGCACAGCTGCCCCAGCAAAGGGGCATCCCGGCGCTTGGAGAATAGGTCCCAACACAACAAAGCTAAGAAAGGGCAGACACGCGCAGAACAGAATACTAACGTGAAGGAGGAAACAGATGCGTCTTAATGGCCCTCCTAAACTTCAGAAGCTCATCCATTTCACGCATGTGGGGTGGAAGAGAATTCCACAACTTTGCGGCCAAGACCCGGAAGGACTGGCCTCCGGCCCTACATAGCCTGAACCGAGGAACCACCGCCAGGTTTTGACCTAGAGATCTAAGGGGACACGAAGGCACATAGGGCACCAAAAAAGTGGAGAGGAGCTGGGGGGAGGCCTTCCTGAGGATCTTGAACGAGAGACACCAAGTCTTACAATGGATCCTCTGTACCATAGGCAACCAGTGCAAAGCACGGATGGTACTTTCTGCAGAACAGAACCTCGGTAAACCTACCAGGCCTCTTGCTGCGGCATTCTGAACACGTTGCATCCGTGCAATTTCGACCTGATTAGCCCCCAGCAGGAGCGAACTGGCATAGTCAAGCCGCGATAATATAGATGCCTGAATAACCAGCTGTCTGGTAGGGGCATCAAAGAACCTCAGGATGGGTCGCAACCCTCGCAGAATGCCAAAGCAGGTGGCCGCCACTTTTTTTTTGTGTGGACACTGAAACTCAAAACAGAGGCTATCCACACCCCCAGGTTCTTTACCTCTGACACTGGCACAGGAGTCACACCCAATTCCGGAGGCCACCACCTATCGGCCCAAAGATCCGTCCGCTTGCCCACAATCATGACCTCAGTTTTTTTAGCATTTAATTGGAGGCAGTTGGCATTCATCCAACTAGCCACCGCCGAGAGCCCATCCCGGAATCTGGGGGCATCAAGGTCGGAGTCACCACTCAGGACAACCGCCAGCTGCGTGTCGTCCGCATAGGAGACCATAGTCAAGCCCCAGTGCTTGACGGCATCCGCTAGCGGTCTCACATATAAATTAAATAAAGTGGGACTCAATGAAGAACCCTGAGGCACACCCATCTCCAGCGAGTAGAACTTGGACTCAAAAGGCGGCGTGGCAACCTTAAAGGTCCGACCAGTTAGAAAAGAACGGAACCAATCGAGAGCAATGCCCATAACACCCGCCTCCCTAAGCCGTTGAAGTAGAATCCCATGCGACACCGTGTCAAATGCGGCACTGAGATCCAGTAATATCAGTGCCGTAGTCTGACCCGAGTCGAGCATAGTGCGCAGATGTTCTGTCATAAAGAGCAAGGCGGTCTCGGTGCTGTGACCAGCCCGGAAGCCATTCTGGGAAAAATCCAGAATATTTGCCTTTACAAAATGTTCGGTCAGCACCTCGTTCACATGGGACTCAACAACTTTAGAAGCCCAAGGGAGGAGAGAGATCGGGCGGTAGCTCTCGAGTTTCGAAGGGTCCATTGTGGGCTTTTTCAGAATAGGTGTTACGACAGCCTGTTTCCATTTAATTGGGACAACACCAGTGGCAAGAGAGAGATTTAAAAGATGACATAGTGGAGGGAGGCAGATAGTAGCCGAATCTCTAAACTGGTCTCGCCTGAGCCAGCGCATGCGCTACTCTGGTGGGACTTTTAGTAAGTAGGCTCAGAAAATGCTACCATGGCCGGCCTAGAGCTTGCGGTTACGCGCGCGGGCGTGCGCTTACGAGCAGAGGCGCCATCTGGCTTTCCTCGTCATGCTCATTAAGCGCAGCGCGCGATCACTTTCACTTTCGCGGCTGCGTCACTTTCACGGCCGCGGCCGCGCGGCCAATGCTTGTTTAGTCTAGGTAGGAAAAGCTGCAGGTGATACTGGAGAGCAAGATATTTTGCTGCCGTCGCCTTCTGCTTCCACAGTGACCATCTGCTCTCTCTGAACATTCGCTTATCTCCTATCCTTCTTGTCTCCCGTGAGCACTAACTGTTCTTTCTGCTCATACACTACTCTCTCGTGCTCACCATGCTTTCAGCTAACACGCTGCTCACACTCTGATTCTCTGCTCCCTGCCCCCTCTAACATTGACTGCTTTTCTGATCACTGTCCCCTCTGAAAACTCAGCGCCTTCATTGCTCCCCGTTTCTTCTGTCACACGTTGATCCTTCTACTCACACACTGCCTCCTCTGTTCCATGCCTCTTCTAGTCCCACCCTGCTCACTCTTATGGATACACCACATTCTAATTCAGAGAATCGGGATTTGAAATCTGTTGATGGTAAAGCCCACTTAGTTGGAAATCCAGCCAGAATGACAGCGTAAATTTAGATGGTTGGCAGCCTTTTTGGATTTAAGCGTGGGATACCCTCGAAGTAGAATACTACTTTTCAAACACACGTTTGTAGCTATCCGCGCATCTCTTGCCCAGGAAATACTCGCAGTTTTACATCAATGATGGACCTTTCCGGGGTGGAAATGGGGTGCTCCTGTATTTAATAGAAGTGTAGATGGAGAAATGGGAATTGTCAAACTGCCAACCCTCGTGGCTTTTGCACTTTCTGGAAAATCTGCATGATTAAGTATGTGTTATTAAGACCTTTTAAAGGAGGGTATCCTGAATGTGTTTGGTGGAATTCAAACTTTGTGACCTGCAGATCACTACATGCTTCAGTGGCATGCTTTCAACTCACTGATCTATCACAAATGCTCTCACTGTACTTCCCTGGATCAGCTCCCACATTTCAGTCTTTTCTAAATTTTGATTGCTAAGTCATTGAAAATTCCTTGTTTAAATGTAGTGTGTGGCATGCTTCTGTATGTACTCTAGGCCTTTGACACTGAATGCTTTTATGAATGGTACACTTCACTTAAAACTTGGCCCTAGTTTATACAGAGAGCCAGGGTGTGTGTGTGTTTTTTGCGGCGAGTTTAACATAGCGCTGCACCTTCCAATTATGGCCCAATGTTTCTTTTTGTTTTTGTTTCATTGGAGCCAGGCAATTTGCTTTTTCCTTTATAGGCCACATTTTAGTAGACAAGTGGGCCGTGACTAGCCACCTGTTTACTGTCACTCAGTGCTTTGATTCAGTGATTCTATACATATATTTTAAAATGGTGATGTTGAATGGGAACTTATGGTTTTGTTTGTCGGTCCAAAGAGCATTGTAATTTTGTATGTCATATAACTTTGTGGCCATTTGATGGAGTTGCTGACCCCAGTAACTTGACTTGGCCAATAGGTCTCCCTTTTGGGACCTTATAAGTATTTAGTTATGCAGCACAATATCCTTGGTGCAACAACATCAACTGTTGCATGGCTAAACACTTATAAGGTCCCAAAAGCGAGACCTATTGGCTATGCCAATGCTTGTTCTTATTTCCTCTAGGTGTCCCTGTGGAGATTGGATGGTGTTGTCAAGTGGTGGAAGAATGGTGTGACCTCCCCCTAGTGGACTCCCCCTGCATGAACGAGCATGGTAGGTACAAGTGGTATACTAGGCTATATTATGTGCCACAATAAACCATTAGTAACCGGTTTGTGGATGCAGTCTGTAACAGGCTAACTAAGAGAATATGGAGAAAAAGAGAAATGGATTGACGAGAGACTGCAGTACAGAATGGCTGAAGTGGGATCAGTACTTTCGCAAGTTAAGTTTGCCTGAGTTTTTTCTTATTTATAAGATTCCATTGATCATAGGCTTTTCCCTTTTCTTATTTTAATTTTGTTTTCCTCTCTGTTTGGAACTTCTCGCCATTGTGTTATAGGTATGTTAAATGGTGGCACTCTCTCCAATCAGGTTACCTTTTTTTTGTGCCCTTGAAGAATTTGGGGTATTGACCCCCACCGCTTAAAGTGCTAAAACCTCTGCATCCTAAATATCTAGCATTTGAGAAATACTAAAAACGAAAGCACAAGGATCTTTGCACTCCTCTGTATCACCACTCTTTTCTTGTATTGTACTGTAGCACTAGTATAGTGCTTTCCTAGCCCTGACGAGACCCCCAAAGTACTTTGAGTGGTGGTATAGCTAACTACTTGGGGCCAGATGTACAACCTTTTTTGCGAATGCAAACTTTGGGATTCTCAAAATCATAGGGTTTGCAACTTTTAAAATTGATTTTTAGTATTTTACCCGTTTTGATATTCTGTAAAGGCTTACCCTATTGCAAAATGGGTTTACATATGGATACCAAATTGCAATTTTAAAGGGATGTGTTTAGGGCGCCCCATCGAAATTGCAATTCATGATTGGATGTGTCAATGGTTTGTGATCAACAGCTCAAAGGAGGTAGTAACTAATTCACAGATTGACACCTTCCCACTTTGTGAATGTTAAAAAAGTAAACCTTTCTTTTTAAAAGCACTCCAATTTTCTTTAAGGAAAAAGGGCTGGATTGAAAAATATTTTACTTTATAGCACGGCAATCGGACACTGTGGTCTGTTGACTTCAGCAAGTCACCATCCCAGTGATGACCTCCAATCAAAGTGAGTCGGAGTTTGCAATCTATCTCATTATTATTAATGTAATGTGGTGCCGATTGCAAATAGATCCACTCTGAATGGAATTATGCAAACAGACCTATTATTATGCTGGTTGGCCGCAAAATCAGATTTGATTAGCAAAAAAGTTGTGCAAATTTGCAAATTGATTCCTATTATATCTGACCCACAGTTTGCTATGAATTTTTGGTACAGTATTGATCTGTGGAACATCCTATGTGCACTATGTTTTGTGCTGTGTGTGAGGAGTGAAAGTCAGGAATGTCCCCCAGTCATATTGGAGCTGGCTTAAAGCAGCACCATAGAATGGAGGTGAATGCACAACTGGCAGAGAAACTCAGTTTGCAAACAATTATGGTTACATCATCAACACAACATGTGTTAGGAAACTGCAAGCTCTTCATTACTTTGATGAATTTTAGATGGTTGTATTATGCAGTGGCGGCTGCTATCAGGTCAAAGTGGTAAGGCAGTGTAGGGGACAATAGCAGAAAAAATAAAAGAAAACTTGCATGCCGCCCGCTGCTTCACCGCCTCGTGCTCTTCTGCTCGTGGCACACAGGCTCCCAGACTCCGCTTCGCCAATCCAGACTCTGCTCCCATGCTGGTAATTGAATTACCCAGCATGAGAGAAGCGCTGGGATTCGTCTGAGCGGACTAGTTTTGCACTCCCAAGGGGACTGGGAGCCTGTGCCTGCTGTTCTCCACCCGGCTATGCAACACAGCTCGGGTTGGAGTCTGGAGTAATTTAAGTATGCATGTTGGTTGGGCCGTCCTGTGACAGATGGCCAAATTGACATGCGTACTTGTAATGCCCACCACTCATCCCTCATAATAGCTGCCAACCCTGCTGTTGTCAGGCTGCTCCCCCTAAAAGAACTCAGCTCCATGATGAAAAAAAAAATGATAATAAAATTATTTTATCATCATTTTAGTCTTCATGTTTTCGTCTGCTGGCTCCAGCAGTGGGGCGAATCTCCTCCGCCATAACAAAGGAGCCGCCACTGGTATTATGTCTGTCTGTGCCCGGAGGGTCTCCCAGAGACTAGATGTCTTTCCAGAGACAGAAAAAACACTTGAATGAGATAATGTTCAAGAGCGTGGGCGAATCGGACCTGAGGTTCCTCCTTTGATGGATCCTATGCCATGAGTCACACCGTGAGGAATGCAGAGTGCCTTTTAAGCCTTACAGGTAGTAGGGCTTGAGAACTGCAGTGGAGTCATCATGTGTGGGTGAGTGGAGTTCTTTCGGTGAGGAGTGTTCTGGGTTCATTGTTTCCTTTAGAACAGGTGCAGGAAGTCCAAGAGTGACCGTGATAGGGACATCATGAGTACATCTGGGATCATTAATGTCACCTACTCTAATGGCATTGAAAGTGCCTTTAATCACTAACCTGTTTTGTAGAACATGGAAACGCTCCAAGATCTGCTGCATCCCTTTCAGGGCCGCCTTGATGGCTCAGTGCATTTGTCAGAGAAACTTCAAGCTGATGTCGAACACAGATTGACTAGACGTAAAGAAATACCTCAGCTCAGCTTCATGTTTCGAAATCTACTCATGCCAGATTGTTGATGCGAGCTTTGCCAGGGAGACTGGGCACCCCTCCATTTGACCTATCCACTTGCCTGGCAGACTGGGTGCCCTTCCATTTGGCCTTTCCACTGCATTGGATGGCCTGGAGAAGTAAGCCACTCTGAGATGAGGGTGGCAAGCTGTCAGGCTAGGAGTGATGAGGCCCGCCAATTTATGATCTTAAGATGCCTATTTAACAGTCTCTTCAAGGCATGGACTGTGGTGGTGTCTTCTACTTGAGCGATGTTCAATGATCTAGACTATCGTACAGGGATTAGGGCGTGAGGTAGGTAAGACGAGTGGGGATTCGAGAATGTGTGACAGGGCAAGGAGATCCAGTGTTCGAGGAGGACGTTGTTCTATCGTTCCTCCCTGAATGTGTTTGGAAAACCACTACTAGTTGTACAATAAAGAAGACCTGTACCATATCTGTAACATGGACCACCGAGCTTTCATCCAAGTAAAAGGACGTTGCAGCAGCATGGTTCCCAGAGCCACAACTAGACCAAGGCCAAGAAACTGGCCCTGAGACAATCAAATGAGGCATCAGATGAAATCTGTGTTTGCTTTGCAATTAGATCCAGGAGGTCATTAGGCTGTAGGCTCACTCCTCAGGTGCCCGCAGAAGGACCTGGATTTAAGACTGGGCAGCAATCTGCGTACAGCTCAGCTCTCAGTAAAGGATGATATACCATTTTACCAGAACATTACATAAGATATAAAAACAAGTTCACATAGCAGGAAGACCAACTTGTACTGAGTGGTGGAGCTCATACAGTTGCAGGACATCAGTGGTATTCCTAAGGAAAGGACAAAGGCATGGTCAAGGTAACCATCAGCGGCTCCTCCGCTAAGGCGAAGGGGCGACGCCTCACACGAAAAATGAAACGATAATAACATAACATTATTATCATTTTATTTTTATGGTACAGTGCTTTTTTTTAAGGGGTGGGTGGGGCTGGGCTGTCAGCCAGCAGGGAGAGGAGTGGTATGTGCACTTAAGTGCATGTGACAATATGGCCGGCCGTCTCAAGCCGGCCAAACTGTCATGCGCACTTTGCATGTTCTCCACCTAGGCTGTATTACAGCCTAGGTGGAGCACATACCCAGGTTTCCACTCCCTCTCTGAGCGCCGAACAACGGTGCACAGACCAATCCCGACACTGCTATCGGCAACATCATGATTGGCTGGGAGAGTCTGGGAGCCTGGCTGCATCCTGTCGTCAATGGAACAAGAGTGGAGCAGAGGCGTCATCCAGGTAAGTGTAGTTTTCTTTTTTTTTTTTATATAGCACCCCTGCCCTCCCAGCCGCCCGCTACCACAGTCCCATTGCATCCGCCACTGAAAGTAAATAGTAATAGTTCATAACTCACCATAAGAATTTACTTACCAGTAAATAGTTCATGATGTCACTGGTGATAATGATGAGAGGCAGACATATTCCAATGAGGACTCCATCAGCAGTCCAAGATGTCCAAGGAGGACAGCTTCAGCAGGCCAAGAAGTAACCTCTTGTGCCGAAGGATGGCAGCTGGAGAGGAAATGTTCAAAACAGAGCTTTAAAACTGTTAGGAAGATGGGCCAAGTCAAGGTCTGCTTCCTCAGCCTCAGGGTCATCTTGTTCCCATTCTGAAGTACCCTTCACAGCTCTTTAGAAATGGGATGAGAGGCGGGCGACTCCATCGCTGGTACTGGGAGCCTTCTATCCATTGCTACCCACACTGTTTCTTCTATAGCTAGTCTTAGTTGTACTTCTGATGTTTGTCGTTCAAGGGCCTGGGTTAGCTCACGGAAGAGCGGCAATGCTGGAGGTTATGAACGGTACAGCTGCACCGAGGACCCTGTCCAAGTATACCAGTTTGTGGAGTGGGAGAGGATGGGCAGTATGCCACTGGGCAGAAGGGTCAGGCAGGGCCGTCTTAACAGCATTTTATGCCCCCCGGGCAAAGCAGTGCACTGGGCCGTGCATACACAACCAGTTGCGTAACACAGGCCCCCGCATCCCCCATGGTGCGGGGGGCCCGAGCTGCAGGGGCCCCCCTCTGCACAGTAGTCAAGCCTGAGAGCTCCGGATTTAATCCGAGCGGGGGGCTTTCGTTACGCAGGTGTACACAACCACTCACAGGAATAAAAATGTTTAACGGAAAATTTGTGTTAAATTCTGGTCTACTTGGGGCCCGTATGCTTGTGGGGCTACTACCCAGCGTGCCCATGCATTAAGACGGTACTGAGGTTTGGCGAGACATGGAAAAACTCTATTGGTAGCTAAAAGACGCCATCTTAGCAGAGTTTTGATACTTACTGATTAAAAAACTTCTAAGCAGAGAACTGCCTGCCTGGTGCCTGGATGGTAAAATAAAAATATGGAAATGAATGTAAATCGCTGAAGCACCTTGCTGTTGTTTAACACCACTGCTCCCAAGATAGAATGTGAACTAAAGGGCAATGAGATTCAAGGGCTGTGTGAGACGCAAGTGCAAATGTTGTTGAATGTAGCACCTTTAATTCCCAGTTACACTGCATAAAATAGCCATCTTTGCATCTTCCCTGCACTCCAATGCTCCTCTTGTGTTAAGATTCAGTAGCTTTACATTGTAATAAAATGCTCATCCCACGGGAGAGCGACTGCAGGACTTCACTGCAGCAGAGAGGAAGGTCTTCCGAGTCACCTCAAAGAAATGCTGCAAACTCAAAAGAAAACCCTTGTGCCACTGGCTAGTGTAAGTTCTGTTTTATTGCTGAGTTTGATGCATAGACTGACTGACTGACTGTCCTGTGGTTTGGGAGGGAAAGGACTGCAAAGCGATGTTGAGATCTATACAAAAAAATAAAGCGGTTTTATCTGTGAGCCCTGAAAAGTGCACACGACAGGGATGTTTAACCTGCCATAACATGTGAATTTCAGTTTTTATGACTGATGGTATGTTCTCATCGGTGTAAATAACCATGAATTCCCTTAAGCATTGGTTTTTCAATGTTATAAGGTCTGGCGTTAGCTAAAACCTTTTGATGTTACTAAAATAATCCGTATTTCCTACTCACAGGGGCTCTCAGTCAGCCCTTTTCAGCCATTGGTCATTCACATTTTTCCTCCACCCACCACAGCACACCGCATGATGTAATGCCTCCGCCCACTTCTTCAATTGGCTAACCACTGGGAGGAGGGCATTCCACTCTTTCATAAGAAGTACATCCTCACACAAAGTAGTAGCGAAAAAGGCAATGCGAGGACCCAGCAGCGAATCAAACAACATTTTACAAACATGACAAAAACAAGCATTGGCACAGTCAAAACACTTGCAACCACTGACCTTTTGGCTTTGCCAGTGCTCGCTTTGGCATAGTTATGCTACACTTCGGCCATGATTGGTGGGTTCTGGATTTTTACCCAGTACATCCCCAGGCAGAGTTGCAAGCAATGCCTCCAGCCACACACAGGAGCCCTGGTTGTAAGGCATGGATTCAGCCACTCTCTTCACCCATCAATCACACATCACTGCACATAATATTCAGCTGTACTCCGGCTGCAGGCCAGGTGGGTTGGGTACTGGTCATGGCCTTGGCCTTCAGAGGCTGATACAGACTACCGTTTATACAATGCTCATCATAAATATAACCGTCACTTGGCAATGTCGTCAGTTTAAGAAATATTAACTTCTAGCATTGTAATTTACCGTAGTAAAGTAATATAGTGTGTATTTTTTTTGTGTTCAAAATATTTTATTGCCATTTTTATTAAGAAGAAAAACAACACAGAGAGGAAAAGGAGGGGGAAGAAAAAGTAAAAAAGTGAATAGGGGAGAGGATGTGGTCTCCTGGCTAGACTGCTGACCTTGGAGCTGGAAAACCAAGGGGGCCGAGTCCACATCCTGTGATTCTGGGCAAATCGCTTAATCTCTCCGTGCCTACCAAAAAAAACCCAAAAATATTAATGTGTTATTGTGTAACGTAACCGGTGCTCATGTAAAGCACTCCAATAACATTGGGTCGAGTTTGCGCTATATAAATCTACAAAGAAATAAATATGCATGTCAAGACACGTACATCTATTAAAAGACACCTGAACAAAGGAGAAAAAAAACCAATTGGTGCAGCAACAGAGGCTGAAGCTAGATTTTAGTGAGTAGGCATGAAACTGATGTCTCTACAGGGACATTTATTTAAGACATCTGACTTGTACTGACTACAGAGACCACTAGGTTAGCCTGTGATATTCCAATACTCCACAAAAGTGCAATATCGCCAGCAGTGGTTAATTTGTCGAAGATATAAGTACCGGGGCTCTCGTCAGGAGGCAGCTTGCACCAGCCCATTGCTTCTACTAGCATTGCCTATAACAGAGCTAACTATTAAGCATATAACCCTACCAGGGGTGGGGGGGGGGGGTGGCGTAACGGCAAGAGCTGCTGACTTTAGAGCTGGGTAAACAGGTTCAAGTCTCTGTGTAGGCTCAACATCCCGTGATTCTGGGCAATTCACTTAATACCCCGATGCCTACAAAAAATTAATGTGTCCTGAACTACTGCTCATGGAAAGTGTTCCAATACCTTTAAGTCAAGTTTGTACTACAAGCGGGAGTGTTGATGATTAAGTGCCAATGTCGAGCACCAGAAACCACTGGCTCAAATTAAGCACTGGTCGCCGATCATTACTAAAGATCTCTGCGGGGCCAGAATCTAAGGTACTGAGGACCAATACTAGATGTAACTCTGGAGCTCCTGTGGGTCTCTAATAAAATCCAGGGGGCAGGGGGGCCTTTGATTTTCTGCTCTGTGGGGAGGGCAGGCCCTGCAGAGCATTTTTTAAATTGCACTGTGCCAGTGCAAGCTTCACAGAGTATTTTTGATTCCCAGCCCACAGGGCTGCTTTCTTATACATTTAAATAAATATCTGTAGGTAGGGACAGGCCCCTCAGAACTTTATTTCCTCTGGGTACAGCTGTCAGCGCAGTTCTCGCCCCCCCCCCTTATTTGTCAGATTAAGTGAAGGATGGAGCAAGCAAGTGACAGCCGCCTGTCTCAGCACACAATAACATCAGTACACTACCTGGCTTCCATTTTTATAGAGAACTAGGACACTCTTTGTCACACAGGATAGAGCATTCCTCCAACATTACTGTCATCACGGCTTCCATATTGCAAAAAGATGGCGGCTCCCAACATTTGGCAGATGGTGAATACTAGATGAAAGGCAGGTCCTGCTTATCAAGTACACAATGTCCCATCATGCATTTGGAGCAACACTGAATGCCTCCTGTTTGGGTGGCAGTGGCGTGTTTCTGTGCTTAGTCCAAACCAGGTCTGTCCTCTCTGCTCCGTCTTCCCAGCAGGAGGTGGAGACAGCATTGTGTAAGGCAGACCATGCCCATTCCGGTGCAAGGAAATCTCCCCCCGACTCTAAATGCAGACCAGGCCTATTCAGCCCAGCCCTGAGTCATGCAAGAAAGGCAGGACACACCTCAACCCCCCAGTGGCTGTCTACAGTGAATGCACATCCCCAGCCCCTGTCACTCCTAAGCCAGACAGTCAATCCACAAACCAGCAAAGGCACACAATGGCTAATTTTCTACAAGTGGTATTTTCAAACACACAATATAAAAATCTCCTTTACTAAAAGATGCATTTTTATATTCTGAGTTCAGGCATACTAAAATCCATCTTTCTATCTTGTCCCTGTGGAACAGATTGCCTTTCAATAGTGAAAAACGAAATACACTGTATTTCACAATCAGGACATGTAACACACACCAGTATATGTCCTACCTTTCATATACACTGCACCCTGCCCACAGGGGTACCTTGGGCCTACCGTAGGGGTGATTCGCATGTAATAAAAGAGAAGGTTAGGGCCTGGCAAGTGAGTGCACTTGCCAGGTCGACATGGCAGTAGATACTGCGCACAGACACTTAAGTGGCAGGTCTGAGAACCCCTTGAAAGGCTGCTCGGGTGGGTGGCACAAAAAGTGCTGCAAGCCCACTAGCAGCATTTGACTTACAGGTCGTGGGAACACACAGTGCACTGTACTAGGGACTTAGTAGTAAGTCAAACAAGCCAATCGTGGAAACACCAATCCATATGCACAATTTACAGAGGGAGCACTTGCACCTTGGCACAGATCAGCAGTTGTAAAATGCCCAAAGAATCTAGACCAGCAAAAATGAAATCCAGCACACTGCCAAAATACAGGAGACAGACAGGGGAAACCAAGCCAAGGATGCAGGGTCTAACAACCCCTCATTTACAAATGCAAATATTTTTATTGTTGTAGTGTGTTCCAATGAACGTTAGTCATTCAGTTCCATGCCATAGGTCAAATCTGATTGTGTAGTAGAAATCACTTCTTTAGGGGAACTGGCTTTGAAAAAGTCTTGAGTAACACTCCTTCCTTTTGTATAGGAAAACACATTCTGTGTAACTGTTGCAAAGTCATCCTGTGCCCTGGGCACCCCCCAACTTTTTGCTGACTAATGCTGGTGGTAACTAACTCTGACTGACTCTGGGCTCTGCCTAACCAGGGCCAGTGCTATGCTGAAGGAAACACAATAAAATACAGTTAAAACACCTACATACATTAGGGTACACAATGGTATGGTGGGGTACCCCTGTGATTGGCATGACCCGCCCTATTAGCCCCTAGTATATAATAAGGCAGGGGATTGAAACTACCTAGAAGTCCCCAGTAGCCTGGGGCATGGCAGTTTAGAGGCCAGCAGCCTTTTTCTGCACTTGCATGTGTGCACTGCTAAGGCCTGAGATCAGTTTAATATCAGCCCTGGGTGCCAGGACTGCTTTTAAAAAGTAAATTGTGCCCAAACTCGACTTTGGTGGTTGAGGCACTTAAAATGGATAACCTCCAATGTTTTGGCATATTAGGGATCCCCAGGGTCTCCCCGAGGTATCCCAGGGGTGAGGGGTCAGGTATTTATAAGGTACGCCCTTATAAAATGAGTTTTTATATGCCAGGGTAAAGTGAAATTTCACATTTCACTCCCCACATTGTGGTATAGTGCTACTCAAATTCGACTTTGATGCTAGGAGCACCGTAAAGGGAAAATATGAAATCTTTTTACAGATTCAGAACCCCTAAAGTCTCCCCTAGTTGCACATGGGGTGGGGTTCCTGTAGATATAAGGCAAGTACTTCTAAAATATGTTTTTGTAAGTCCTGGTGCTGGAAAAATGGCCCAAGTCATTTTTCCCATTGCAAATCCCTTGTTACATAGGTTAACATGGTAGGAAGTTATTGATTAATAACTATTGATAGGAGAGGACTAGACATGCCATTCAAAGACTTCCCAGAATGGTATTAATGAATCCAACAATATCATAATGTTGAATTTCTCCTAAAGTGTACATAGAAGAAGTTATAAGACTTTCCTGTTTGCAAGTCCAAATTCAGCCTTCCAGTGGTCTGCCATGATTGGTCAGAGTTAGGTGGATTAGCCAGGCTGCCTTGAAGAGGTGATAAAGAGCCCCTGGGGTTAACCAGCTCTGCTGGGAGGGCAGTGTCCATAGGAATGCCAGGCCAGGGGAGGAGTCGTAAACCATGGGCTTCAAAGGCAGAGGGATGGCCACAGTGTCAGTTTCCACTTTACACTTTTGACCGTCACCAGACCGAGGATTAGGGAAGGTATGTGCAGATGGTAGGGGGAGAGTCTATGGAAATAAGCCATCCTAGGTGGTGTGTTTAGCCAGCTCTTACCTACTTGCTGAAAAATCAGCCATTATGGATTTGGAAGATTTGATGCACTCTGGGACAAAATAATGCCACACTCTACAGGATGTGGTCATAACTTTGAGGAGTTGCCCTGCTCCCATTGGTCAGATGTGACTTCCTGCATGACCCAGAAATCTTGGAATAAGTATCTGAGAGGGGCAGAGCCCTCCAGAACTGCTGCTTGAAACTTACTGAAGCAAGAAGTGCCCTGCTGAGAAGATTTTGCTGTTCAAAGAATTCTAAGGCCTGACCTCTGAAGACTGCACCATCTGAAACTGCAGCCCTGTGGATTACCTTGCTGGAAAAGAAGTAAAGAGTGGACTCCCTGAAAGCTACAGGTGAAAAGAGCTTTACTGGAACATTACCAACTAATTCAACAACATTGAGAACCATCAGTGGATTTGTAAGGGTTTTGTACCAGTGGATTGTGGGAACTGAAGTCCTCAACTTTCAAGGACCATCTTGGAGCTTCCAGGCCCTTGGAGTGAGTTTGAGGCACGTTGGGACCCCTTGAGGAACTTCAGGAAGGAGTTCAAAAAGTTTGGAGAACTTTGGAGCAACTTTGAAAAAAAGCTCCATAGAGGGACCGACTCAACCTGGCCAGCCAGGCCGCCTGCCTTCAACCGCGAGCCGGCCAAGCCATCCAGGTTCGTCCCCCTAAAAGCTCCATTGCGTCAACTTCCAGAGATTGACTGAGACTAGAGAAAATCTGAAGTCGGCGAACCCTCACCGGATCCGGCTACATGAGGAGCATTGAGAGACCCCGTGAGAAAAAGTTCCAGAAACGTTTCTAAGTCCGCTCATAGAAAAGGCGACCGGGAGCAACCGCGAGAGCCAAGCCGCCTGCCTTCCATCGCGTACCGGCTTGGAACCCTGGGTTGCCCCGCTGAAGCGATCTTGAGAAATTTTCTAAGTCCGCTCCAGGGAAGTTGACCAGGACCTCGTCACAAGTCAAGCCGGCGAACCCTCACCGGATCCGGACTGGCTGGGAGCTTCGAGGGGCTTCACGAGAAAAAGCTCCAGAAAAGTTTCTAAGTGTGAAGGTAGTACTGAGACCGGGGCCTGCCGCAAGCTGTAGCCACTCAGGACTCCGTTGCGGTCGGCCTAAAACTTTGACTTTGCCCCGGTCTATCGCAAGCAGGGATCACAATATGGTGCTATAATCTTCTAAGTGCTATATTTTATTAAATCTTTGAAAATTCATATCTCCGGTTCCCTACATTGAATTGTTGTCATTTTGGTGTAATTTTAAAGATACAAATATTTCCTATTTTTATAAATTGGTGTTAGATTTTTATTATGTGTTGTGTCGTAATTATTTACTGAAATGGTGTTTTTAAATGCTTTACAAACCTGTCTTTGAAGTTAAGCCTGTCTGCTCGCAGCCACGTTACCAAGGGTTGAGCATAGGAATAATTTTCTAAGACCTATGCTGAGTCCTATCATGTGTTAGTGGCCTTATTACCATGGCAGACCTACATTTGCCCCTACCAATAACCCACTTTCCAACAGTAACGTTATAGCCAACATGATGTTAGACGCAATAGGGCAGGGAAGGCAAACGCGATTCCTCATCGCTCCTTACACAAAACTGGTGACCACAGGGAAAGAGCACTCAGTGTGATGTGTAGACCAGCATCATATGACCTGCCAAAGCTCACTTGCATTTGACCACTCGCTGCACCCAGAGCTCACAGTTCATGGCTGAAGACAGGTTACAGAGGGTTCCAATGCAGTGGAGCAAGATGCAGGACTGGACTGAAGACCATGTTTTATGCACAGAGTTCACAGCAGATGACGCATAGGCTGTGCACAGCCAAGGGACACAGGGGCTGGAAACATAGCAATTTAGAGCAGCGGTTTAGAGCTCAGGGCCAGTTAGCTATAGTAATGATGGTTTCAGCACAAAACTTAAAATGAAATGATATACACAAGTTAATGGACTACCTTAGCCTTCTCCCCTACTCCACAAACTCTCTCAACCTTCAATCCCTACTTTCACTTGTAGAAGTAGTAAACAAGAAGTGAATGAGAACAACATACATATGTTGATGAGTGTAAAAGTGTGAGTAAGTAGGTGTTGCAATGAGTGGTGAGTGTAACTCATATAGTTTGCTGTTGCGTAATTATGGGAGATTGCACAAAATTATGCAAGGAAGGTAACTATTTTCTTAGCGCAAAATGCATTATTGCCCCAAATTACTCTAGATTATGCGAATATTCATAATCGGATTATTGTCTGTAATTTCACATCACAAGAGCAGCACAAAATTACTGAAATGACTCAAATTACTCCAGCGTAGTTAACATTTTGCTCAGGCTTTGTTGCGATACTGAAATGAGTATGTAAGAGTTTATGGAAGTAGGTGTTTAAAATGGAGATTGAGACATTGTGTCTTTGCGTTGGCAGGTGTAGGAAATTAGATTATAATTATTTAGGGTGCATGACAACCCACCTCAAGGAACATACACAACCCTGGTCAAGGTGAACCCTCAAAGTCAGTAATTACCCTGTGCTCAACCCCCTGGTATCCATGGCAAAGAGCAAACAGGCTTATTTTAGGGTACTATGTACAATATTTATGCAGTAACAAAAGAGTAATACATTTGAAATGCAAAACAATCAAAATCACAAACCAAATCAGAACAATAGAATAAAATTTAATGAAACCAAAATGACAAAAAATCCAATAAGGGGCACTAGAAATATGAAGTGTTTAATGTTTTAAATAGGAATAGAGTCAAGAAGGAAAACGTGTCAATGATCGGGGTAGTCCCAAACCAAGTTGCAAATGTGACACTGACTGAGATGGAACGCTGTTTGAATATGTCAACTAAGTTTGTCCTATTCAAAGTGTTTACCACTTGACTTTAAGTTGTTAAGTCCCTATTTACCACAGGAGTACACTTCCATTGTCCCTAGTACCGCATGGGAGGCATTTAGAAACTCATAGGGTGAAAATTAGAGGCCAAACAGCAGGGTCCATTTGCCACTGGTCCACTTTGCAGTGACAAAAAAATGCTTTTTGTAGCTTGCTGTGTCCCTTGAGATTTAAAAGTTGGTCAGCCTTTATGACCCTTTAAGTCCACTTCTATGTCCTGGGTACAAGGGAGCCTTTCAGGGCTATCTGAGGTCGCAGACCGCAGGTCCATGTGTGTTCTGCAGTGGTTTCCTGGAGGTGAAACATATATTCCTGACTTGAGCTGGTGGGTGGGAATGACCCTAACCAATGAGGTAAATGTCCCTGGGGCCAACCCCACCAATTTTGCACAGTTAAAAAATTACCAAGACTTTGACCACACTTGCTTTGTGCTCTTTGGGGGCCGCAGGAGTATGTGAGGAGTGTACTGTGGTAATCTTTGTGTCCTTCCACATATAACAGTAACATCCAGTTTGGGGACAGTCACTGTCTCTCCAGCATACCCAGAGACAGAAGTCTAGTAAAACAAAGCAGGGTTTTCCAGCAGCCAGGTAGTGCATAAACAAGATCTGTTTTCGTATCCTGTTCTCACCCTTTGACGTGCTCGCCGATTGTTACATGTAAAACCTCTTCTGACCCTCAAGCAAAATTTGACATTAAAGCAGATTTGACACTGCAATGTCAAAACAAGGTTAATGTGATTAGAGCCTGCCTGGAAGGGATGGGGGAGGTCAAACGAATGGCCCTGCCCAGTTGTCAACAAACATTTTCCAGTGAAAGGAGAGTCCTCTTTGAAGTTAATAAAGTTCCTGGGCATACTGCACCGGCCATCCTGTCAAGGAAACAACACCTCCCCACACCCTCACCTTTGTTCTCTGCTAATTGATGGCTGGCAGAAGAGGTAGAATAAATGCAATTAGCTATGAAGAGGCTTTAGGGAGTGGAAAAAGTAACTTTCTAAAAGTAACCTTTACTGTAATATTTTCAAATATACAACTTTACCATTTAATTTGATTTTAATAACCATTACAATATTTGTTTATTTTTCTAGCTGTTACCTAACCTAAATTAGCATTGTTAAATGTAATAATGTAACCCAGTGTTTTCCTATAAACAGCCAGCCTTGCTACAGTGAAACTAGCTATTGGGGCTTTTTCACTGTAAAGAAGTGTATCATTAAACTTCTATGCGCCCTACTTTTAAATACAATGCACCCTGCCTTATGGGCAATTGGGCATGCAAAAGGGTGACTTATAAATAATGAAAAAGAAGGTTTTGACCTGTCAAAAGGGTTGAATTTGCAGTTTAAAGACTGCAAGAGCTAGACTACAAATGGTAAGCCTGCAGTCATGTTTGCACTGTTATTATAGTGGATGGAACAGTGGGTGTTGCAGTTGACTAGTGCCCTTTAACATACAAGCTTAGTACTCTTTGTACCATATACTAGGGACTTGTAGATAAGTTAAATATGCCAATTAGGGGTATGCCAATTTCACAATGTTGAGAGGGGAGCACAGGGACTTTCCCACTGATTACCAGGGGTAAAGTCCTACAGCCAGCAAAATATAGGGTCCAGCCAAAGGTGTAAAAACTCAGGTTGACCCTGCCTAAAGGCTAAATATCCCCCGGAAGGAATCATTTAATGTAAGAATGGGGCCTTGGAACTTAAGTTTGTTGGCATGGTCACAATGTGTTTTTCTATATATTATAATGTTCCTTTTATCTCAACATGTGCTGGCATTTTCAGTATTGCATTGTGTTGTGCTGCATTATGATTTTTGCAAAATGTGAATTCCATCCACATGTAATCATCCTAGATGTAATTCTTGATATTATAAATAATAAAATATACTGTTGCATCAGTATAAACACGTTTAACATTGGAAAGAATTCATAGAAGGGGTAGGAGTTCAGAGTGAGTGAGCATGTTGGGACAGTAAGTGTTAAGGTAGCCCCTAACTTGTGAATTTCATTGTCTCTCTAGATTTCATGCTACAGCCGCTACTAACAAACACACCCTTCAACCTAAACTCTGCTTTAAGTTTAGCTTGTGCGTACTATTTCATTGGTTTTCATAGATCTGTGGCTCTGAGAATTTTTGAAGTGACCGAGATTGACATAATTTTTGGGGGGAGTATGTTAATGTTCATGATTATTATTTTTTAATATGTTCACGATCATTATATGGAATAGAGACTATTGTAATTGCATTGATATAGCCCTTACTACCCCTGACAAGGCTTAGAATCGCTTTTTTGGTGAGTAGCACGCTACTCCAGAACCCAAATGGATTAGTGGTGAATTAGTATACTGAAATATGAAATTAATTTGAGCAGTGGATATGTTAGTCTGTTATTTGGACTGAGTTCTCATAGCGCAATTTATTACCTGTTTGCAAAGTATCTGTTAATTGAGAGGTCTTCACCTAAGTTGCCTATCGCCATGCCCAATTTATTTGCAAAAGTGTTTCAGTTTGTGTTGTCTACATTTTGCAAAGATTGCTGTATGCTTGGTTTTCCAATCAATCAATCAATCAATCAGGGAATTGTAAGTGCGCTACTCACCCGTGAGGGTCTCAATGCGCTGAGGGGGGGGGGGGTCCTCAGATCTATTTAGCCGAAGAGCCAAGTCTTGAGGGTCTTCCTGAAGGTGCTCAGGGAGGGAGCGTGTCTGATGTCTTGCGGTAGCTCGTTCCAGGTCGTGGCTGCAATGTGAGAGAAGGATCTTCCGATTGCTCTGGCTCTGTGGATGCGCAGGGTTTCGGCCAGTGCGCGGTTGGAAGATCGGAGGTTTCTTTTGGGTACGTGGAAGTGTGGGAATCGATAGAAATTGCTGTTAGCATGAACTGAAGCCATTTTGTTTGTGGCAGCCATTTTAGTTAGCCATGTTCTGGCCATGTGCTTCTTGTCTCTTCACTGTTGCCTGCTTCTCTATTTCGCCTGAGTCATCATCTATAGTTAACTCCTTCAGCACTGGGCCAGAGCAATGTATGATCAGAAAGGCCTGTAGCTGCTAGAATACTCCTGTTTTAGAATAGAACTGTCAGGCTATTCCAACTGATGTAAGGGTTTTTGTTACTCCTCCCATTCTGTTGACTAAGTAGATTTTAGTTGTCCTTATATGTGAATGGCTATTCGTGTGTATACTTGTACCGCCTCTTTTTGAGCTCTCATGCTTACTCAGCTACAAACTGGGCATAAAAGACCCGTGGTTTCTGTACTCCATGTACTGCCTCATTCATTCCCTGAGGGCTCTGTGTCGATGCAGTCCCACTCATGAGTGATAATAAAATACTTTCGTGATATTGATATTACAGATTCCGTGCCAATCTCTTTTTGTTAGTCCAAGGACTTGAGTACGCAGAAGGGCGAACCCCTGTACTGTTGGGTTACTAGAAGAGTCTCACCTCCCACAAATTGGCGCCTGTCACGTGGGGCTCATCGGAGACGCGGTTGCCCAAGGGAGTGGTCTCGACGGAGGTTTGGAATGTCGCTGAGGATGTACACTGCATAAGGAGACCTTTGTCTTTGCAGACCAAGGTGCTTTTCTGATTTTCCCGATTTGACCCTCCAGGCGGTGACCGGTCCCTACTGAGATCCCTTTGGCGTTTGTCTCACAGTGACCATTAGGTCGATTCAGAGCTTGGCAGTTGGAAGCTGGAGACTTTTGTTTCGTAAGGTCGCTAATGCAACACTTTTTGGATTAGCTTGGCAAAGATTCTGGTTTGGACCATTTTATTACAACAAAAAGGGGCAGGTAAAGAGGAGATTTTTCTCTATTTTTGGTATATTCGGATCGGTACTATATTTGGGGATAGTACTATTTAACTGATAATATTATATTTATTATAATATTTTTGGCATGCCTGCTAGTAGCTCACTTCGTAGGATGTGTCGCTGTCTTGGTGGTACCACAATGAATTTAAAAACAAAATCAGCCAGCTCCCCCAGAGGGGATACCCAACAGACATATGTATGTTAAATACGGTATTTCTTCCATAATGTATAGCACACTGTGGAACAAATACATATATTAAAAAAAGGATCCTCATCTATGCACTTAGTAAAATTCATAAGTGGTGATACGGAGCACTTGTGAGTGTTTTGCCAGCCCAACTGGTAATTCGGTGTATTTTGGAAAAGGTCTGGGGCTAGAGCCTGCCTTCTTGAACATGCAACAGTCTTTGTGCTGTTTTGGTGCAGTCTCTGGACTACTTTTGAGAGCTCTTTTTGTAAATATGATTTACCATTTGCTATTCACAATTTGTTTGGTTAGAGTACAGTATGTGGGCTCCCTCTTGTTTTTGTCCTAAGTGTTGATTTGTGGGTTGATTGTGTGTTTGAATGTCTATGTGGTTTGTGGACTGACACAGGTGGTGATGCTTGTGAAGTACTTGTTTGAGTGAGTAGCGACTGTTTTTTGTGTAAGAATGGCTTGCCTTAGCAAGCAGTGTTGTGGGTTATGAGTGTGCGGCCCCCTTTTTTTAAAATGTCTGGAATTAGCTCTATTTGGTTTGTTGTTGTCATTGTATTCTGCAGATGCCATTGGAAAAATTATACTTTGAAATTCAAAGAATCAATTATATAGCATATGTTAAGTAGCTTAACGCTACTATTAAAAATAAAGCAGTAACAAAGTATAGATGTGTGAGCCTTCCATTATTATATTGCCACAGTGGTAAAACACAAAATTATAATTAACACTCAATGGAAAACAAATCGGCCTCACAGAAAGAGAAAAAAAAACAAATTAGTGTGCTTTCAACAACTAGGACTCAGTACAAAATGTTACAGCATTCTCTTTAGATACATTATATTAAATATTAAAAGGCATTCACATCATCTGAGTAATTAGTTGCTGCTAAAATAAAAGCGTTTCTTTTACCACATTGCCAAATGATAGATTTTAACTGGCTTGGAATGCCTGTGTTTTAAATAGACTGGACCATGCTCAATTCCCACCACCAGGAAGAGAGCTTTTAGCAGCTGTTCAAAGCTGTCTGTCCAAAGGAAGCTATCTGTCAGAACAGACGGAGGTAATGAATGGCTTATTAACTTTTTGGGGTTTCTGTGAGGACATTAGAATACAGCAAGGCCTTTTTCTCCTCAAAAAGCGTAGAAATTGACGCCTGCTGGTCGTAAAACACAGTTGAGTAAATAGCACATGGCTATGCCCGGACACAAGCTACAGATCAAGCTGTAGGGACTAGGTTTTAAGTTAGTGCAATATGGTATGAAGGCACGTGCATTAAAGACTACTGATTTTGAAAGTTAGAAATACAGTTTCATTATTTTGGATAAAACAGAAAGGATACAAGTAAGGACTTTCTTTCTTGTTGCTTTTCTAAAAAGCACATCTGTGGATCTTATGGTAAATAATTACTGCCCTCTAAAAAGTGACACAAACGTTTTATGTTCAGTAAAGCTTCTGTGCTTAGTGTTATAAATAAAGGCAAAAGGCTTGCTTTTCATATGTGGAAACATCAAATAGGGTTAGTGATCATTATTCAAGAAAAATGACTACATGAAAAATATGGTTAAAAGTCATTGTATTAAAATGGTTTTTGCACTATTATAATTTTCATAATGTCTAATACCACTATTGTGAAAATTCATCAATATTTAGTACTGCAGAAAAATCCCCTGTGCAAACTCTGCGTTAAAATTTCAATGTTTAAGTGGTTAAATATACTGTGCATTAAAATTAAAAAGGTGAATATTAGTTTCTCTAGCAATAACAATATTACTGAATCTTCGGGGCAAACTTAAACTAGGATTCCTAGTATAGCCTACTGGCTGCAATCTCAAATACACTTCCAAGTTATGCAAAGAGTAGCTGTACAGACATGTGAATTACATTACAAACCTTTATGCAATCTTTTTTGCACAAGAATTCTGGACGCATTGTGGCATTATGAAAACTCTAGTTCTTCAGGTGCTAGAATGCACAGTGCACAAGAAATAAATATTAATATAGAATATAAGTTACATCCTACCTTAAATATCGGCACACAGGCACGGAGCAAGAATGTCCTTTAGCCATGTTTCACGAGAGTTACTTTGAGCTGTGATAGCCAAGTGGGAATAGCCTTGCACAGACATGGGACAGCAGGTTTAAGGGTCAGAGGTCGAGTTCTGTATTTAGCAGACCAGCACGGTTGGAAGCAAAATACCCACATAGGAGGAGTTTTTTTAATAGGTTTGCTTTGGCACTTCGAGCTTGGAAAAGATTTTGAAGGAAGGTATGACAGCACAGAGAGAGAAAGAGAAGTTTTGCTTATTATGTTTTGGCAAAAGACCAGGCAGGTTCTGCAAAGTCATAAGAAGAGAAGGAAAGGCAGTAGCTTATGTGGGCCCAATGCAGAGAACAGCTCGGCCACGCATATAGAAATAATGGTTTTAGCTGAAAGATTACTGTGCAAGGGCTAAGAAAAGGAGGCAATGAAATTCAGTTTGCAGTCATGCGCCCTCTTGTTAAACTTGTACAATTGCTACAGGGATTGGTAGACGGTTATTGGATTAATTTTTTCTAGTTAGCTTAATGCGCTTGTACAACAAAATTTGCAAAGTGGTACTGTCCAATATATTGGATATGGCCTCCTTGATATGGATTCCCCTAACTATTTACCTCCTACAAGTCAGTTTGTGCCAAAAAGGGGGGGGGGTAAATATTATCGACAGGGGGTCACCTGTTTAGGTTACCTACTGTCGAAGGGGGGTAGGAGACTAGCTCCTGGGCAACTTAAGGGTAATTAAAATTAAGCTTGTTGTTGTGTTCTCTCTCTCTTTTTCTCACTCTCTCTTGAGCCTGTCTAAGCTGTCTAGGAACGGCCATGAGACAATTGATTGGGCTTGCTTTAGTCATTCATTTCACAAGATGCTGTGAATATCTTCTTGAATCAATAGCGACAAAGCACCTCACCAGTGTGTGTCTAATTGGCAATTAAGTAATACTGTTTTCTCTGAATATGATGTTACATATTCCAGATTGTAAAAAGTAGAATGCACAAGGTTCACAATGTTAGGAAACACGCCTGTGTGATCCTTAGCAAACATTTTGAAGAAAAATATTGCTTTATAGGAGTTTGTTTGCCACAACAAGTTCTGCTGGAGAGATGTATGTACTTATTATGTTAGGATTAATGTGTTAGTTATTCATGCAATACAGATCTGTTACATTCACAGTTTTAGATTTTTATGCCGCGCCTATAACATGAGAGCATGGTCATAAGCGTAAAATGTATGTGTTTTTACGTAAGAAAAATTATTTTAGAAGTGTCTGCAGTCCTGTACAAGTAGTGGAAGGTTCATAAGCAGAAATGTGAACTATATGACCTATATGACTTATGAAACACAAGCTTGCTAAGACAAGAAGCACAAAAGAATGCCTGTTCTGAAAATTCCTTTTTTTTAGGTTCTTCAAACCTGCTGCTTGGGAATGGGAGAAACCAATCAAATCATGTAACGTTTTCCTCTTGTCAGTTCACCAAAAGTTTATTTTATACTTGCTAATAGGTCCAGGGTGTTTTTTACTCTCAGATAGATTAAGTGGTTCCTGGGGTGTCCTGCTAATGTATGGGGCGCCCCGAGACTAAAGAAGTTTTCTGAAATAGAGTATCCTCTCTGTTGATAGATTATTTATATGCCTTGTCTAAAGATCTTTGCTCTGTTCACCAATAGATATCTGCTGCCCTACATCCATTGCCAGAGGGGCCCGGACATCAGATCCAACCTGGGGAGGCGGCGCCAGTCCAGCTTGGAGCCGAGGTGAAGGGAACCAGCGCAGGTGTTGCTGGCAACTAGCACCGCAGTGAAGGTAGAAGGCAGGAAGCACTGGGTCCATGAAAACCCAGGATGCAGAATTCTTTGCTTTGATCCAGTTTTTGATGCCCAGCTGAGAGAGTCACAGACCGACAAGGACAGCAAAGAGGCTTTGCTTGAGATGACCCCCTCTGAAACAAGGGTTGCTTCAGATACTCCAGCATCAGGCCTCTGAGTCCTGGTCCTCAAGTGAATGCAAGTCTGCACCTCTGTTTGTTGATCAAGAGGTGCCTGGGCACACTAGGTACAATCTGTGGCCCCGACGAAAGAGCAGTGCGCTAGTGGAGCAACACAGGAGTTAGACAAGGACTTGAGTTCAGGGTACAGGTGCTGTGTCTCTGGTGCCTGTTAGATTAAAGTGAAGAAAACTGGTGCACTGCCTGAGACACTGGACAGGATCGTTGAGGGCATTTGCCCTGGAAGGTGATTGTCCAATCCTGATAGAAGAAACTTTCCCCTTAAAACTGGGCCGTGATTGTTTTCTTGAGTTAAGTTGTGCAGCTCCACCGTGGGAGAAGTATGAACGGTAAGAGCCTGCCTGTGAGGCTCAGACGGACACAGGGAGAAGACTCCCCTCTGGCTGGTTGTATTCCCCAAGTACTTTTTTTGTTAGCAATGTACCCCTTTGGTCGTCCCATTTTTGAAGAGGAGCAGCCCTTTGCGGCTCCTTGTCCTAATTCCCATGGCCACGTTTGGTCCTCCTGGTCCCCCAAAAGAAAATTTGTTCTTGTGATATGTGTGTCTGCTCTAATATTAGTATTTGGAATACTGTTTTTCCTGCACTTAATGAAATGTTTAGAATGTAAAAGCCCATTTAGCAATGGATCAGGATATTAATGAATTTATGAGAATAAATGTGCAAAATATTTTCTATATTCCTTCTAGATCATAGGGATGTCTTCAGCTAATGCTAAAATGGCCGTCTGTGGGAATCAATAGAAATCGCTGTTAGCATGAGATGAAGCCATTTTGTTTGTGGCAGCCATTTTAGTTAGCCATGTGCTGGCCATGTGCTGCTTGTCTCTTCACTGTTGCCTGCTTCTCTATTTCGCCTGAGTCATCATCTATAGTTAACTCCTTCAGCACTGAGCCAGAGCAATGTATGATCAGAAAGGCCTGTAGCTGCTAGAATACACCTGTTTTAGAATAGAACTGTCAGGCTATTCCAACTGATGTAAGGGTTTTTGTTACTCCTCCCATTCTGTTGACTAAGTAGTTTTTAGTTGTCCTTATATGTGAATAGCTATTTGTGTGTATACTTGTACCGCCTCTTTTTGAGCTCTCATGCTTACTCAGCTACAAACTGGGCATAAAAGGCCCATGGTTTCTGTACTCCATGTACTGCCTCATAGATTGCCTGAGGGCTCTGTGTCGATGCAGCCCCACTCATGAGTGATAATAAAATACTTTCTTGATATTACAGATTCCGTGCCAATCTCTATTTGTTAGTCCATGGACTTGAGTACGCAGAAGGGCGAACCCCTGTACTGGTGGGTTGCTAGAAGAGTCTCACCTCCCACAGAAGTTGATTCTGTCGTTGAGGTATTTGGGTCCGTTGTTGTGTAGGCATTTGTAGGCGTGAGTGAGGATTTTGAAAGTGACTCTTTTCTCCACGGGGAGCCAGTGGAGATTTCATAGATGTTGACTGATCTGTTAGTGTCTGGGGTTGCCGAGCACGAGTCTGGCGTTGGTGTTCTGTATTGTCTGGAGTATGCGGAGTAGGGACTTGTTGATGCCGGCGTAGAGTGTGTTTCCATTGTCGTGTCTGCTGGTGATAAGTATGTGGTTGACTGTCTTCCTTGACCCCGGGGGGATCCACTTGAAGGTCTTGCGGAGGGTGTTGAAGTAGCTGGAGGTGACGGCGTTGACCTGTCGGTACATGGTGAGTGATGAGTCGAGTACGATGCTGAGGTTCTTGGTGTGGTCTGAGGGGGTAGGTGGGCTTCTGAGGGGGGTCGGCCACCAGGTGCTGTCCCATGCAGAAGGGGTGGTGACGAGGACTTCTGTCTTCTCGGCGTTGAGCTTCAGGCAGCTGTTGGTCATCCAGACTGCGACGTCTTGCATTCCTTTCTGGAAGTTTAGTTTGGCAGTGGTGGGGTCTTTGGTGAGGGAGGGGATGAGCTGGGTGTCGTTGGCGTAGGATACGATGTTGAGGCCGTGTTGTCGGACGATGCATGCGAGGGCGGCCATGTAGATGTTGAAGAGGGTGGGGCTCAGGGATGAACCCTGTGGGACTCCGCAGGTGATTTTCGTGGTGTCGGAGAGTAAGGGTGGGAGTCCGATTCTTTGGCTTCTTCCGGGGAGCAATGATCAGATCCAGTCCAGGGCTTGTTGACTTGTTGCAAGTATATGCTTGTGGAAGGCGTGACAGTCAAGGTCGGACTAGGCGTCTGGTGTCTTTCTGGGAGGCTGGAAGGGTGTGAGGCCGCTTTTGTTAATCAGGCTGGTTTTGGAGCAGTGTGGCAGTTTTATAGGCACTCCAAAGTTCCTTGTATAGCCAACAGTTTCATCCAACAATTAAAGTGCCAAGATAACTCTGGTGATTAATGTACCCGCTGGACAGAGATTGGAGTTTTGTCTAATGGCAGTCTTGACTCATCTAAGGTAGCGCAGCACAGTATTTTATGTGCATACAATCATATTCTAGGTTAAAAACCTATGTTTTTTGTCCCAGTCTTTCATTATCCTAATTTTGCTAAAAGGGTTTGTTTGTACAGAAATGTATTCTTAGTAGTAAAGTCAACCCTCGCCACTCTGTTACATTTTGAATCCCGAGTTTGTGCTTCCTCACATCAAGCACTTAAAAAATGCCTACCAGTATGGATGACATGTGAAGCGTACACCTTGTAGTCCTCATTGTCTTATGTAACATTTTCTATACACTGATTTACACACGTGTGATTCATTATCTCCATGTTTGTAATGTTCTGACACCCTACACTAGTATAGGAGGTGATATCAAACAAATGAAATACATGAGAGAGGGGCTATGGAGGGATGAGAGGCGCTGTCTGAGGATGATAGTGAGGGAATAAGTGAAGTGCCCCAAGAAAGACTGCGGTATCCTGGCGCATAGTAAGGTCATCATTTACCATGGTTTAAATACTAATGCAATTGAGTATATCATGAAAATGTGTTGTAGAATGCCCTAATGTTGCCATTTTTTCACCAACTTTTCTTTGGTTAATAATCTATTCCCCCCCCCCCCCCCCCCCCCCCACCTTCCCAGCATAGTGGTCCGGCTCACTCGCTGCACTCGCTACGCACCGTACAGGGGTTGGTCCTGCAAAATTAGCCAGGGCTGCTTTGGGTTCCCAGTCCAACCCTGGTGATAGTGACGCCCACAAGTCACAAGACCAAGATTTATTGCTGAGCCGTGATTGATGGTTTTTGTCTGATGTTCACTTATGATTGTGTGTCTGAATTACCCCACCGCCCATACACACAAATCCCATGGCTTGTGCGTGTCTGGTAGATGTGCACGCTAAGTTGTTGAAGGTTTTTTTTCATATTCGTCATGTGGTTGATGCATGTGCCAACTGGGCCTGGAATCTGGCCGCCGTGAGTTCTTTTGCTGTTCAGGCGCATCAGGGCGTCAGTTTTGAATCCAGCCCGACTATGAGGCTGTGAATGTGTCTGGCAGGTGTCAAAAGTTGTTCCTTTCGATGCAGGGATTCGGCCATGCCATCTTTTAGCCTATTGTTGATGGTGACGTTTACGAGTATCAATGTTTACAGCCACTGAAGTTGGCAAACATTTCTAATGAGTGGTAAACTGCACATGCGCCAGCTCAGTCAATGTGCATTACTCGAGTTACGCAAAATTTGATGCCACATTGTGTAAATATGGGCCGCTAGCGGGATTTTTTTTTTTACCGCAAATGAACAGGAAAATGCAAATGACAAAGGTCAGGCAGCAGCTGTTCGCTGTGCTTTTGTGGTTTTTGCACTTCTTTTAGCACAAAATGCATCTACGTGGGTGCCATTTTTTGCATTTCTCATAATTTCATGTGATTTTGCCATCATTTTCCATACATAATTAGGCAAATGGCGATTCCCAAATTATTTGTAGACTGGGCCAGTTCGAGACTCCCCCCCTATAACGTTTGATTCCTGCGGCCAGTGTGCTGCAAATTTGGCACACTGAAGGACTTGATTTCTAAGACAGTTTTCAACAAGTTTGATGCAATAGTCGTAACTGCTCAAAAGCAGGTAAAGTTGTAAAGGGGGCAAGAAATGGGGTGTCTTACGGAGTCAACTGTCAATCTTAACTTCAGACATGTGGCAACTGTGGTGTGTGTGCAATGCGTTAAAAACTTCAATAACTTCCTTATTACAGCTTAGCTGTTAGTTGTTACCTTCAATATCTCCCTGTTGAGTTATGCTGCTTTCAATGCCCTCTGTCAGGAAGCAGTGTGGAAGGAGGCTCCCTGACCAAAATGACAACTAATGTCGAAACAATGATCGAAATAAATCGCTTTTCATTTCTTCTTTCTGTGGATATTTTTCCCCTGGGAACTCGCATTCATTTGCAGTTAACGAGACATTAATGGCGGTCTATTTATTCATGTCAATGCTGCAGGACATCGCAGTGCGACTTGTAAACACCCCATCAAAGTTTCAATCAGTGTTGCCAAAGATAAGTGGGAAATAAATTAAATGTGTTTGAAAACACTGATCTGCCTTCCTATTGGTTGATACACAATACGACCTACCAGGCATCTTGAAGGCAGGAGGCGCCGATCAGGCGAACAGGTCTTCTCCTCCCAGTTGGCATGACTCGACCAGCAGGGCTCCGACTCTACCATGGTGGCCCTCCCGGCCTTCATCCCCATCGGATTAACCAGGATGCCTTCGGGTAGTCGGAGCATCTTGAGGGGTCAAAATTGGCCTTCAGTGAGAAGGGTGGGATGAGTTGACCTAATCATGGGCACGTGCTTGCCACTGATCCTTTTGGCCCTGTGGGCCCTTAGGTTAATGGGAACTAATTGGTAAATGGGTAATCATTTCTAAGGTGTTTTTGGGTGGGGGGGTGCTGTGGCAGAGGGGACAATGCTGTTTCACTTAAATTGAATAGCCAAGTCTTTCTAGCCCTAGACTCCCCAAGTATTCCTCTCTAGCCCTAGACTCTCTCAGGGCTGCAATGTTGAGCATGCACGGCTTCTCCAGGAGGTGTGTGGCATTAGTAACTCACAATGTGAAGCCAGCACTGTAGGTAAAGCCTAAATACTTGAACGTCCAGGTAGGTCTTAAATGGGAAATAGAAGAAGACTTTAGAACCGGTAACAAGTAGCCTGTTCTACACACCAAACCTGGTTGAGTATCGAAAGCAGAAGTATATAGCACCTTCTTTGCCAGAGTTCCAGCCTCCCGTGTTGTTGTAGTCCTATAGCCGTAGGAGATACAATATACTTTAATATTAAGCCTTGTTATCTTATCCTATCCTCTGTTTGGCTGGACTGGAGTTCTCTCAGACATGTTTGGGTTATTTGTAAAGTCAAGAGATCAAAGCCTTCTTTCTAATTGATCCTTTGGTTTTGATATGCAGTGATTTGAGCTGTGCGGCACAAAAACAAGGTGATGGAAGGAATGCTTGTATTAATCGCAGCCACTGGTGATCACACAGGGCCACCTTCTAAACCATTATTTGTTGTGCACTTTCCAAGCTAGAGAGAGACCCACATTATGGAAATCAGTGTTGGTACTGCTCCAATAGCCACAGTTCAGCCCGAGCCGCCAGACCTGGTCTCTTCCAGAAGGGAACGCAAGGAACCCCAGACTGGTTTCGACCTACTTGGATTTCTTCAGTGAGATATAACTTGAGTCCTATGACACAGTGAGCAACTGGACCCACGTCTGTGCATACCCATTGCACCTAGGGTGTTCATGTGCAAAAATGATGAACTGGGATGCAGGTTGAGAATTTACTAGTGGCTCAAGCATTGAATCCATCACTTTTTTGTTGTCTTCATTGTGATTCCCGAAGAGTTATACGTTTGCCCAGACCTGGGTCATGTGCCCACTGTGCCTCTGGAACCAAGTTGCCTCACTGAAAAGGCCCAAACCAGTTTTGGGCTGCTTATGTCCTGATTCAGAGAGGACCTGGCTTGGTAGTTCTGGCTCGGCTGTTCTTACTAGAGAAGGACCAATGCTGAATTGCATATATCTGGTATATTCTATGTAGCATGGTGGGCAAAAAAAGATGTACAGGAATGTGGCCCAAGTAATTGCCAAACATAACTTCTCTAACAAGTGTGAGATGAATTCGTAATCAGAGCAACAATAGTGATATCACGAGCAGAGTGGGACTCCGGATTAACAGTTCTGAAAATCAAGATAAAGGAGAACTGATCTGGCTGAATGGGGATTCTCAGTTTCTTTAGTCGAAAAATCAAAAAATCCACATATTCCTAAAACTAAAATCTGAAACTTGCTACCTATATCCCAAAAGATTTGCAGCATGAAATTAGCTGAATTCCCAATAGACTAGGCAAATCTTCACAATCGTGATTAACACCCTCGGCAAGATGATCATCAAGTTGTCACTCCAATTCTGGCCAATCAACAACTCACAACAAATCCAAATCCTTATAGCATTCCTAATATATGGAAAAATTCTACTATGTCCTCTCAATCTGCTCACGGAATATCACAGGTGTGGACAGGCACATCAAGCCCTGCAGAAACAACCTACCTGCATTCTTAAACAATTACCAAGTGATCTGTTTTCAAGAATGTTGGAAGAACTCCTCATTCAACTTATCTCATTTCATCACTTATGGCATTTTGGCTTAAAAAACCATCAGCAACGCACAGGAGAGCGGCTTTTGGAAGTACCGTAACTGCACTTGGTTTACTGTTCCTAATGATTTTAATATGCTGTATAACCTGCCGAAATGTTGACCGAACAATGTATGAGACTTTTAATACTGTAAATTTAATAAAAATATATATTTTTAAAAAACATCAGGGCGCACAAGCAGATGACTTCTAAATGTAAGCAGTAATAATTTACCAATTAAATCCTCCTCTACCGGATCCAAATCAAAATACATTTTAGTAGTCTAAATTGAAGACAATCTTAAGAACAATATTATAGTAATAAACATCTGTTTTCCTCTGTCAATGTAAATATCTTTCAACCTTAGGTGAATTACGTGTTCTAGGGTATTATGCTCAATGATTTGTTATATTGACCGGTGACTTCAATCAATACTTATTTCTCCAAACAGCTGTTGCCATATTGAAGACTCACCAGACCTGTCCTAGAATATTGAAGAAGCACTTTTACCAGTGGCAAAAAATGAAAAGATACATTCAACTAGTAATCAAGCATACAGTTTATTGAACCATCTCTGCTACCGATTGTTAAATGGAAGATTTACAAATGATCAATCCCTAAGAATGCATTAAATTTCACCGTTGCAAAACTTTAAAATTGTTTCTCAACAAGAAAGTGATCATGACCTTTAGCTTTTCGTAGTTCACCTTAACCATAATCAAAATAAGCCAAAAATGAGTGTAAACAACAAATTGTTTATTTCCGTAAGCAATAGACAAATAAGATTGAATTCAGAGCTTCCCTCCAAGATCAAGGATTACAAGAAGGAGACTTTGTCGAATAGATTGATTTATCTTTCATCTGAGAAAAAACCAACCGATTGGATTTTAGACTGGAAACTATTGTTATCTTCAGTACTTAATTTTCTATTATCAGAGCCACTTTTTGGAGACAATCCCAGGAATCTCACGACATAGAAGCAACAGCTTAATCCCAAATGCCAACCCGGCTCGACTGAGAGGAACTAAAAGCTTACCACTAAAAAGACCCTGTTCCGATGAAAGATAAGTAGTGGACTCCTCATTCAGCCATGTGTTCAACATCTGTCTCTCCATCGAAGAAGTCCTGTGCACCAGCACTAAGAGAGAAGACACTTGGTACCAGGATTGGAAGTGTAGCTGGTAAGAATTGTTGTCCGTCCAAGGTGCCCGATACTTAGGCAATAATTCATGAGAACAGCAAGGGGGTTGGGATACAGCCTTGCTTTAATCTATCCAAAGAAGACAAATGTACGCATGCAGGTTCTAGTTCTTTTAGTGCAGCACATTTATGGTTTTCAGTGCACTCCAACACTCACATATCTAGTCACTTGTGAAAAAGCACACATAGACTGAACAAGCTTTTATGTGGGGGAAGCCACTAACGGTGCTGCACAGGGATACAGGTAAAAAAGTCTGTGCCCCTGAGTATAGAATATTACTGCTGTCATTGTCAGTCCCATATGCCTTGCGTAAAGTAGGGTTCAGTTTGTGTGTCATCGCATAATCATAGCCCACTACTGATGTATTTTTATTGATGGGATGGTGCATTCCTGGAGTCCTTGCATGAACGTCGGGCTCCTGGAGAAAAAATGAGCAATTCCGATCAGAAAGCATACAACAGCAATTTTTCAAAGCCCTCCTGTGTGCCTTGTGCACCCCCATTGTTTGCTGACTGGTACTGATGGTAACTGACTGCCACTGGGCTCTGTCTAATCAGGCCCAGTTCTCTGTAGAAAACACAGTGAAAACATACACAGACATTAGGCTACACTATGTGTAGGGTACAGCTATAATTGGAATGACATAAGGTCCTAGAAGATAAGAGGGATTGAAACTACCTTTAAGTCCCTAGTATATAATAGGGCATGGCAGTTCAGAGGTCAGCAGCCTTTGTTGCACTTGCATGAGTGCATTGCTAAGCGCCTGAGGTCATTTTAAAAGCAGCCCTGTGTTGCAGCACTGCTTTTAAATCTAAATTGTGCCCAAACTCGACTTTGGTGGTAGGGGCACTTAAAATGAGATAAAATACAATAGCTTGGCATTTTAGGTACCCTTGGGGTCCTCCCTAGGTGCCCCAGGGGGACATGTAATTATAAGGAGGGCCCTTATAAAAGATGTTTTAAGTGCCCTAGGGATGGAGAAATAGCAAATTTCACTTTGCCCATTGTAGCAAAGTACCTCCCATAATCGACTTTGGTGCTAGGAGCACTGTGGAGTGAGAATCTATATATTTTTTGCATTATCACGACCCCTAAAGTCTACTCTAGATTTTCCAGGGCTGGAGGGTCATGTAACTATAAGCAAGGGCCTTATTAAATATGTTGTATTTGCCCCGATGATGGAGAAGTTACCCATTGCAGTTTCCACATTGTAGATGCCTAGCCCCATAGGTTGTGAAATATGGTCCTTACTGTCTGGAAGGACAAACTCATGTAAGCATTCCTTGATGGGAAATCAAATCGCCTTCAATAATTACTATGCCATTCTCCTTGATTCACTCTGGGTATATTTAACTGCATATTCCATAAGTGAAATACTTCTTCCTTGGTATATAATTTTCTTTAGGTCATTGTAACGAAATCACAATGTTTAACAATCCATTAATGTTTGGTTCACACAGTTGAGATTAAAGTTCCCCGATGCATTTCGGGTCCATCCCTTCTTCAGGGGATTCTCCCTGTAATAAATCAAAAATGCGTGGTTTGATCCAAGATCCGGAATACGATTCCGTGATTTTAAAAGGCGCAGTGCATATTAGTATTCTCGTAGTCAATTGAAACTAACATGAGCAAATTCAATTGAGGACTGTGATCATGGGTTTCGTGAACAAAAATATTGCAAACATTAAATGCTAACGAAAGGAAAAATAAGGAATGAAACAATGAGTTTGTTAAAAGTCGAGCATTGTGCGGTATCTAGCCAATAGGATTAAACGTGTGTGTTAATAAAGTTATTCAAATCGCCGGTATATCGCCAAACGATCTGTATTGCAGAAGAAAGTGAAAAGGAATATAAGTACTATTAATAGCTGTGCAGTCCTTCATGGAATAGTCCTAAATAGTGCAATGCTTCGTGAAACGAAAAGCTGTGAAGAACCCTGCTTATCTGGCGTACTTTAATGCAATCTTATACGTTAAAACGAGTGATAAACGAAAGTTGTGTAACGTGCTAATCACTAAAATGGTAGTAACGTCATTTGGTAAAAGGGTTATCTGCAGTTAGTATTTTGTCATACCTGTGTGAGCGTTCAAACGGGCTTGCTCCGTGTACAAAACCTTTGCGTTATGTAAATGCACCGGTAGTGAAGTTATATTATCGTGCAACCCGGAAGTTAGCGTGAACGTGGTAATCATAGAAATAGAGATCAGACTTACTTAAGAATAACTAGGTAAACAGAGTAACCCGCTCCAATGTAAACATTACAACATTGCGAAAAATAGCTGCTTAATGAAGCATGCGTATGAACGTATAACCATGTCAACAGATTCATATGCGAAGAAACAGAGTTAACATAATTAATTAAGCCTGCCACTAGCAATAGGAATTAAAAAATGAGTGTCGTGAATAGAACATCAGTATCGAAGATAATAATTGGAAATAACAAATAGAACATGAATATCATGTAGAAAAAACAAACTAAATTATGCATTTTAACTAAATGAAAATCACAGTGCGTTGCCTTACTTAAGCTCCTGACAGTACATTTGTACGTCTAATTTAGACAAAAATGTTTATGATGTTTTAAAGATGACAAATTAATTCAAATCGTTCATTTAAGCCCCTCGGGCAAAGTGAATTCAATTTGTAAATCCAATATAGTTCTCGTTGTAACAAGAAGTTTTTGTTATCTCTTCCTGCTTTGATTTCCACTTTTTCCAGAATCAAAAATCTGAGTTGGCTTATATTGTGATTCATCTCATGGAAGTGCACTGCTACAGTAGATTTTACATTCTTCTGTCGGATGTTGCTTTTGTGTTCAACAAGACGTGTTTTGATTTTACGTTCAGTCTTCCCAACATAGGGTAGCTTACACGGGCATTTTAGTAAATATACGACGTTGCTGGAGTCACAGGTAGCTGAAACTTGTAATTTGATAGGAGTTCCATGAGTGGGATGTAATAAGGTAGTGCATTTTATTATTACAACTGCTGCAGTTATGGCATGGAATAGTACCAGTGTAATTTGAAGTGGTCAAAATTTCTTTCCGTTTTAACAGTTGCTGTAAGTTTTTAGTGCGTTGACACGCAAAAATTGGAAATCTTTCAAATATGCTATTGAAATCTGTTTCCGCTTGTAGTAAAGGCCAGTATTTTCTGATGATTTTTTTAAATTTTGGAACTTTTTGTAGAATATTTAGTCACAAATACTGGTCTTTCTTCGCCAAGTTGTACATTGGTTTTGAGTTTCAGCAGTTCTACTCGTTTCTGTTGAGCTCTTGCTTCCGCTTGTTTCAAAATTGAATCAGGATAGGCTTTCTGTTTAAATTTCATCATAATCTTTTCCTTGTTTTCTTGATATAATTCCTCGGTGGAAGAAATGCGTCTTACGGGGAGTAGTTGGGAGTATGGAAGATGTTGTTTTAAGCTTATTTGGTGGAAACTTTGGAAATGTAAAAAAGTATTACGGTCTGTAGCTTTTGTAAACACAAATGTTACTAATGTCTTGTCTTGTATCATGATGTCTACATCCAGGAATGAGATTCTCATCTTGTCAATGGTGTGTGTGAACTGAATGCGTTCATCAACATTGTTGATCTCTTTAATTACTTGAAGTAAATTGTCTTCGAATCCTTTCCAAATTAAAAAAATATCATCGATGTATCGATGGTATGCAATTAAATTCTCTGTCCAAGTAATTTTTGACAAAATGTTATCAAGTTCAAACCTGTACATGAAAAGATTAGTGTAGGCAGGAGCGGCCCAACTGCCCATAGATGTACCTGATAATTGCGTGTAAAACTGGTCCTGCCACGTAAAATAACTAAAAAACTTTGAGGTCATCTTTTTTGTTGCATTCAAGAAGAAAACATTCCATAGCTTGTAACCCCAGGTTATGCGGGATAGAAGTATATAAAGATTGTACGTCGATAGTGCAAAGAATAGGTTCCATATATTCAGTGAATACGATGTTTTGGATTTTGACGAGAAAATCTGTGGTATCTTGCAAATATGTAGTCATGTTTCTCACAATCGGTTGGAGATGGCGATCTATATATTTCCTGTTAGACCTGGCACCATTGGCGTGGGTCACCCTTCCATTTTTGTCTGTGCCTCAATGTGTTTTTGTGTTGGTGTTAGCTGCTCAGGGCACTGTGCCACTGCCATCCAGTGCCACAGTGCAAGTGCTCCCGATGGTAAAATGTATTATGTGAATTGACTTCCACGTTTGGCATATTTAGTTTACTATCAGTCCCTAGTAGAGTGCACCAGGGGTGCCAAGGGCTTGTATATCCAAATGCTGCTAGTGGGCTTGCAGCACTGATTGTGCCACCCACCGAAGCAGCGGGGTAAAATGTGTCTAGGATCTGCCACTGCAGAACCTGCGCGCGGTCTGGTACCGTCGCGCTGACCGAGCAAGTGTCCCCACTTACCAGTCCCTAAACCTTCCCTTCACTACATGTTAGTCACCCCTCTGGTAGGCCTAAGCGCAGGGTGCATTGTAGGCATAAGGTAGGACATGCCCTGATGTGTGTGGCATGTCTTAATAGTGAATTACAGCCATTTTCGTTTTTCACTATTGAAGGCTACCTGCTCTCCATAGGCCAGAATGGGCTGCTAGGATCGCTACACGCTGTGACCCCAGTGGACTCAGAGAGCATGGTAGAAAGTCATGTTTAGTATGCCTGAACTCGGGATAATAAAATACATCTTTTAGTAAAGGTTATTTTAATATCCTGGGTTTGCAAATGCTACTTTTAGAAAGTTAGCCTTTGCGTGCCTAACCATCTCAGTCCGCCTCTGCTGTGGGTGTGTGTTCTGCCTAGCAACAGTACAGGAGCAGGGCTGGGGGATTCCAGGAGACAGGTTGGCTGCCAGGTGGTGGGTAGAGAGATTACACCAGGATGGGTGGGAGGAGTACACCCTGACTCTTGAATAGACCTGTGCTCTGCCACCACAAAGCCGGCTCCGCCCCCTGTGGAGCGGCTGATGTCTCTGCCCTGCTGCTGAAAGGAAAGAGCAGAGTCACCAAAACAAAGTACTCCAGAACTGGACTGAGCCAGGCCCAGGCCCCCTGGCGCTAAAGAACAAAAGAATCACTGTATAAAAGTAGGAGCCTGGCTCCTAAGAAATCAGATCCAGATTGAACCACGAAGGAACTCTGCCCGACTAGAAGGACCTGGAAAAAGCTGAAGGAGGAGTAACTTTCCCTGACCTGAGGGACTGGCCTGCAGTAGGTGCCTTGCTGAGGAAGGAGAGGAAAAAGATTAAAAGAGACTTTTGCACTTCGTTCTTCAACTATCTCCAAGGGCTTGGAAGAAGAGCTTGCCCCCTGAACTGAACCCCAGGACCAGTGGGTTCACCGTGTCTCCGCTCGTCTGAGAACTCGAGCCGTGTGCTTTCTCCCGCCGGAGTGCTCTGCGCACCTTGCCACCCCTCCTAGGGCCGTGACACCCAGAAGCCTGGCCGCCTCCCCTCGCCGAGAGCCCCGCTCTACCTGAGTCGCTCTGGACCCATCGAGGCTGGCCGCCCTGCTTCCCTGTCACCTGCCTGCCACTGGAGCGTGCCTGGTGCCCTCTCGCCCTCCCGCCGGATTTCTAATTGGGAAGTGAACTCAAGCCTCGGACGGCCGCCCGTACGTCGTAACGTATCGGGCCGCCCCGCTTCACCTCCCAGCCTGAGTCTGACCGTGCCGCCCTCCGCAGTGACCTCCCGCACAGTCCGTGTCGGAGGCCCTGGGCCGCACCTGTCTACCGAGAGCCGCCCGCTGAATTCTTGATCCGGAGACCCGCGAGGTGCAGAACCTGCATCTCCCCCGAAGACTCGTCCAAGCGCATCGCACGTTCCCAGGTACAGTGAACTCTCTATCGGACTCGGGGTCCGCAACGTTCTGATTTCCCCGTATCACTGTACCCCGGGTGCACTGCGCATCATCGTGACTGGACCGACTCAACCGAGCCCGGTAAAGCGCTTGTGATCGAATAAGTTACCAACGACAAGAACAGTGCCTAATTATCATCTTGTGGCTTCCATTTCGCAACCGTTATTGATGGTCTTGTACATGCCTGCGTAACAAAGAATCTTTTATATAAAGCATCCGTATTTTTGATACAACTTACGCCTGGTGTCCGTTTGTGGGGGATCGTTGTGATTTACTGTGTGTTATTATAAATGCTTAACCAACAGCGCCCTGAAGTTTAGCCCTGACTGCTCGCGCCACACTACCTATAGGGTGAGCAGGGGTTGTTCTGAAGGGGTAATTCTCTCGCCCTGAATAGAAGAAGGGACCGCTGCTTGTCACAAGTACCTACCTGTGCCAACCAGAGGTTCCCCATTCTAACATTTCCCTATAGGTTCATGTATTGAGTTCCTTGTACTGACAATAGGCCTGAATGGTGGATTCACCACACTTTTGTGTATTTTTGGGATCATAGATAAATATGGTACCCCTGGGTTACTTTTAATTAAAAATCTTTTGTCTCTACCCTTGATGGTTCCCATATCCAAGGCGTTATTAATGATAGTCGCTAAAACTCTGGTAAATTCATGTGTAGGATTGGAATTCAGTTTCATGTAGATGGTATTGTTGTGTGGAAATATGGATTTTCCTGGTCAGTTATGTCCCCTATCTTGGACCCCAACGGTTCCATGTGTATATCACAAGTACATATATGTCCCCCCCAGTTCCAGTTATGAAGACGCAAATACATGTATGCCCACCGTCAACATGTCCTCTGCCAGATCCGCCATGAATAGGCCGGATATTCCATTCTTAAATATGAAAGGCCACCGGCTTTATATGGTTCACTTATGCCATTTTTCAGTCCAGGCAAGTAGGCCCTGATTCTGTCATCAAACTCTTCTTGCCTTCTGCCTCTAAAAGCTCCAGCCCGAGCCTGCATCTGTGACCATGAACTTTGTCTCATTCTCTGCGCGGCTCACGAAGCCTGACATCAGCTTACTCTCTGCCAAGGACTGTATTTCACCTTCGAATTATCTGCTTCCCCCTCAGCCGATGCATTCCTGCCTAGTAGTTTAAGTAAACATTCCTCCAGTTACCAAGCAAAAAGGCCCATCTTCTCTGTCCTCATGCAAGTAATTCATAGCCCCGTTACCATGGAATATTCCTACCCCCTCGCATTCAGTGTAGACACTTAGACGCTTGTACACGCACAGTCAGTATAGAATAGATTCTGTCCGAGAGTCCTTCTTTTATGGATAACATAGTTCTTTAAACATAGGATGTTAGATATGATTTGGGATTAGGTTGACTTGACCCCCCAGACTTCTTGTCTCCACATATAGAGCTAATGTCAAGTCCCCGTCACCCCCTAGTTACACGTCAATTACACGTCATACTGCTGCGCGCGCATCAATGCCAAGTATTATCTAATAGATCCACCTATGTATTACGTCATAACCAATCATGTTCCTTTCTACTCATTAATACACCCATTTTCGGTTACGCAAACCAAACGTCAATGTCCTTATCAATTGTTACGCCTACTATATTCACTTCATTATAATGTATGGACTATAAAAGTTACTTCTTGTCAATAAAGTATGTACTTCTCTTCCTGAACCCCCGTGGTGATGGAACTTGAAGCATCCGATTATAATCGACCACCGGAATAAAGTCCATTCCGAAACTCTAATATCACGGATTCTGCCTCTCATTTTACTGAGCTATTTTATAATGTTTCTGTATCAAATTCAGTCCCGGTAAAGGAGAAATATTTACCACATGATGGCGCCCGAACAGGGACACTTTCTCATCTCACGCGCCGGCGGTGCGTTGCAGGCCCGGTCTCCTGCCACAGCTGGACGGACAATAACGCGTACCAGCAGGATTTCCTGTATCTCCCTCCGGTCAAGCGGGGGCGACTGAGACTGCGATCAACACCCAGACGAGGCGGTGAGAAGTGCGAAGTATCCCGACCAGAGCCTAGCTGAGAGAGCAAGATCCGAGGTATATAGAGACCCACCAGTCCGAAGTCAAGCCCAGTGTCCGACGAGTCGAGTCGAGTCGAGTCCGGTCCGGTTCAAGTTCAAGTTACTGAGGCCTTCCGTTTCCGAAGCTACCCGGTGAGTACCATTGCTGGGGAGGCATTTCTGACGTGCACATAGGTTGTGCCGGTCAAGACGGGTTTGGGTACACAAATCCGGTCTGCACTGTTTTAGCAGTGTATCTGTACTGTTTAGCAGTATATCAAGTATTCCGAAGTATTCCGAAGTGTCTAGTTATTGTCTAGTTATTGTCGAGAATTAAGCTTGGTGATTAGTTATGCAGACGATCATCATTGTTGTTTCAGTTAATGGTTTAATGTTAAATGTTTAAAGTGTTTAAGTATGTTCTGAATATCGTGGTATGAATGACTGTTCATTATCGTGTTTATTGTATTAAGTCTGTTCAAATTCAAGTATCAGGTCAAAATCAAGTATAAGGTCAGTTCTCAATATGCCGCTCTTTTCGAAATTAAGACAGATCACTACCAGAAAAGGGGTTCTCGAAGAAGCAGTCCCTATTCCTCCTAGGGACACTCCAGGGCACTTTATGTATCACAAACATGGCTTAGACGCTATATTATTTCTTGATTTATGGGTAGACTATACCAAGGGATTACCAGAAAGTCAGAGGTGGCCCACAGCGGGGACCTGGGATGCAGAGTGCATCATGAAAGTCGAGGAAGAGTTATGGAAAAGAAAAGTCAGACAGTCACAGAAAGACGCCGTTGAATTATGGCGTAAAGAATCACATAGACGAACAGAAAAAGCACGTAGACAGGAGGAGAAGAGTAAAGAGAATTCCAATAAAGTTCGAGAGAATCTATTAATTGAGGAAGGTATCCGAGTAAAATCAGAACAAGTAGACAGACAAAGAAATGCCCTTATGAATGGTATGTATCCCCTTCTGGCCGAAGGATTACCTAAGGCTACTCCAGAGACACCAAAAGACTTGCCAACCCCATTGTTCCCAATAAAGGTACATCCTAAGGGGCATCCTAGAACCGCAGAAGATGTTTTTCTTTCCTCATATTTAGATGACGCAGCTCCCGAGTATGCTAATTCCGCCCCACATAGACCGCATACCAGGGAGGTTCAACGCCAAGATCCAGTACCCGTATCCCTGCAGCAACAAATCGAGTCACAAGTTCCGGCAAGCACATCTGTTTCTGTATCCGCTCCTACAGCTACTTCTATGGCTGTGTCCACACCTGCAGTTGCTGTGTCACGTTCGACGAATCCTTTTACACCCGACGCCCCAGATGGGGCCGCGGGAGGAGCTGCCAATGTCTTTTCTACGCCACCCAGAATAAATAAACGTACTTTTCAAGAGTCAGCGCATTCACGTACACCCAAACTCCTTAGTGCTCGTGCGCTTAAGGAACTTCTTATAGATTGTAGATATGACCCGGTGCCTGGAAAGGAGGACGAAATGACCCTAGCATCATTGCGTATCAGACGAGCCGCAGTGTATTTAGCGAAGTTACCAGGAATGACTGCGCATCTAGATAATATATATCATTTTGTCCAAACGGGGCGAGATCCAGAATGTATTTACAGAGCTATGGAATACCAGAAAGTAGAGATACAGGGGGAACTGTTACGTTTCCTCATAAACTGTGTGATCCGAAATCAAGACCGACCGGGGGTAGACCCGGAAGCAATGAAAATTCTTACAAGATGGAGCCAGAATATATCGGAAGGGAGACATGATAAACAAAACTGTATAATAGCCATGTGCCGAAAGATCCGTAAAGAAATAGAACGCCTACACGAAGAGCGATTAGAGGTAGACGAGTTCGAACAAAACGAGGAAGAAGGGTCAGGACTGCCCACAGGACAGTCAGACACCATAGCCTATGTAGGTAGAGGAAGATCTTGTAATAGGAATCAGACTAGATGTCATACTGACCCAATACGTCCAATATGTCTAGATAATAACAGGAATTTTCAAATACCTATAATTAATATAAGGTCTAACGAGCATTCGTTCCAAACCGCCGACAAACTACTCCGAGAACGAAGGGGTTATCATTTCCTCGATTCTATGGATGAACAAGATTTAGCCAGGGCAGCTGTCCATTGGGTGGACAGTCCCGGAAAATATAGTGATGATACAGTAGTACGCACATTTTTGAATCTTACCCCAGATGAACAAAGGTTAGCTGGGATTTATATGATTCAACAACTCATTATACTATATCGGAGTCAGCATTCGGACCCTGGTCCCTTGCCTGACATACTGACTGAATTACTTATGAATAAATGGAGAGGTCCAGGTACTGAATTAATTAAAGAAATTCTAGAATCAAGAAAGCAGTATATTCTTTTTGTATGTTCAGAACATGTTCCATTGTCCGTCAAGGAAAGAACCACGTATCACATAGATAGACAGAATCCCTTACGAGAAGTGCACCCAATAAAGGGTGAGGACAATCAGTTTAAACGCGTATTTGTATATACGCCCATATCGAAAATAGAATTGTTAGAAATGAAGAAAGTGGTACCCAGTCATGACAAAGACCCAGCGGGTTTTCACCGAGAAATTAAAGACATGTTACTCATGGGAGAGTATACCTACCCCGACATTATGACAATATTAAAGGTGTTGATGCCTGCTGGCATTTATGAGAAACTCAAGGAAAAAGAGTGGGAGATAGGTGATCAAAAAATAGAATGGTCAGCATTAGAAGCAGAAGAAAGGGCCCGAGGTCCAGGTTCGGGGCTTGGGGACAAAACTAAAGCACTACCAGGTCTACTAGTACAGGTACTGCCACGTTTATTGACTACGAAAAAGGAAGATTGGGGTACAATTTCAGCCTGTAAGCAGAAGCAAGATGAAGACACTAGTGATTACTATGCCCGATTTGAAAAATGTTTTGGTATAAATAGTGGCATAAAAGCAAGTAGCGAATCATACCCACATCTGTTTGTAACAAAATTAGTAGAAAATGCTCTGCCCCCAGTAAAGAATAGAGTATTAAAATTCGAGAGTACCTGGCAAGGTAACACTCCAACACAAATGTTACAAATGTTACAGTACCACCACAATAGAATTAAAGAGGAACAAGAACATGAACACAGACGCATGAAAGACACGAAAATGAAAATGCTAGTTTCACAGACAGTTCCAGCTGAAGGACATAAAAAGGGTATGACACATTCCGATTCAGCAGGACCTGTAAAGGGGACATGCAATTATTGTAAAAAGCCAGGCCATTACGTACACGATTGTCCAGTTTTAAAACATAATATCGCCATAGGTAAAACACAAGAAAGATCACGGCCACTAAGACAAGATCAGAATGAACAAGGAGCAATGCAGCATGCCCAGGCCATGCCAGCCGCACAACAGCCAATACAGTTTGTGCCAGCTGCACCACCGTTGCCTGCTGCTGCCACACAGACAACAACACGACAAATGTATCAGACCGCACAGTATGAATATCCCGAGTATCAGCGTTACGCATGAACAAGCCTAGAGAGGGAAGTTGACTTACCCCTTATCGAGATTCCTGTAGATCAAGAAGGACCTTATGTACATAGTAAATTATTAGGTCAAGATAGAAAATTTTTACTCGATACAGGGGCAAGTCGAACAACTATAAAACGTAGTGAAGTTCCAGGGGCACCCCTCTCAGGCTCACAGAATATTTCCCTTGGTTTTTCAGGAAAACCTATTGTTAATGAAGTGTCACAACCTCTGCCACTTACGATAGGACCTTTGACCCGAACTACAGATTTATTGCTTACTAAATCATGTCCAGAAAATCTATTAGGAATAAAAACGTTAAAAGCTCTAGGAGCTATAATATGTTGTTCTCCGGAAGGAGTAAGATTATTTTTACGTGATTTTAAAGGTCACTATGTATCTAGAGACATGGATCCCCGACTGCAGACCTTACCTACACGTCTATGGGCACAAGGCCCTACTGATGTTGGTTGCATGAATATTACACCATATCGAGTCACACTAAAGGCAGGAGTGGTGCTACCACGAATGCGACAATACAAGTTACCACCAGATGCTGTAGTGGCTTTACTACAAATCATTGACGAACTCATTGCCCAAGGAGTAGTTGTGGAAACAGACTCCAATATATGTAATTCACCGATAATACCGATTCTTAAACGAACAGATCCTACAGCGCCGCCAGTATATCGATTGGTTATTGATCTGCGCGAGTTAAACAAATGCATTGTGCCACAATTTCCTGTGGTCCCAGATATCTCGTCATTATTGACAGCTATTGATTCCGAAGCAACATTCTTTACTGTAATTGATCTCAAAAACGCCTTTTTCAGCGTCCCAATAGATCCGGAAAGCCAATATTTGTTCGGATTTAGTTTAAATGGACGTAGCTTTAAATTCACACGCGCACCTCAAGGATTTACAGAAAGCCCCAGCATCTATAGCCAAGCACTGAAACGAGAACTTGACAGTATCCACATGCCAGTTAACACTGCCTTGCTTCAATATGTCGATGATCTGTTGATCACCGCAAGAAGCGAACCTGAATGTGAGAAAGCATCACTGACAGTTTTACAATTTCTAGCCGAAAAAGGGCACAAGGTGTCCCCTTCTAAGCTGCAATTCTGTGTCCAGCAAGTTGTTTATCTTGGACACTCGCTGGACAAGGAGGGAAGGCAGCTTACACCCGACCGCATTCAGTTAATAACTAACATGCCAATACCCAAGACACAAAAGGAGGTGCGGGCTTTCATAGGCCTCACTTCATACTGTAGACAGTGGATCCCGCAGTATGCATTTCTAGCAAAACCACTCATTCAATTGACAACACAGGAGGCAGCCACATCGACTGTTCTCCCTTGGACTCAGGAACACACACAAGCTTTTGAAAGCCTAAAGAAAGCTTTATGTCAAGCACCCGTTTTAGCAACGCCATGTTACAGAAAACAGTTTACACTCTTTGTTACAGAACGCGAAGGTACTGCTTTGTCAGTACTCACACAGGATCAAGCAGGAGCACACAAACCATGTGCCTATTTCTCTAGTACATTAGATCCCGTAGCTCAGGCTTTGCCTGCGTGCCTGAAATCAGTAGCAGCGACAGCTTTAGCAATCAGACAAAGCGATGCCATAGTGTTAGGACATCCATTGACAGTTCAAGTACCCCACGCAGTAGAGGTTCTTGTAAATAGAACGCAAACACAACACTTGACTATAGCGCGACTTACAGGATATGAACTTACATTGTTTCAGCCACATATAGAAATAAGACGCTGTAACACATTGAATCCTGCCACACTTTTGCCAGTAACCGGAACAGACCCACTAGCCCATGACTGTATTGAAGTTATTACTGTAACGACAAAACCCAGACAAGACTTGACCGATGTTCCATTGTCAGATCCAGACTTGACATTTTATGTCGATGGTTCATGCATGAGAACAAGTACAGGAGAGTTAGTAGCCGCTTATGCAGTCACAACAGATACTGAAGTCATTGAAACTAATCGTATAAATACTTTGTCAGCTCAAGCCGCAGAGCTCATCGCTCTGACACAAGCCTGTATTCAAGCCACGAATAAAAAAGTCAACATATACACTGATTCACGTTATGCATTCGGAGTTGTACATGACTTCGGCGTGCTGTGGCGAGAGAGAGGTTATTTAACTTCCCACGGTGCCCACATTCAGCACGGACCCCTCATTCACGCATTATTAGATGCAATACATCTACCCACTGTAATATCAATTATGAAATGTAAGGCCCATACGAAGGTTACTGATATCATTTCCCAAGGCAATGATCTAGCCGACAGAACAGCTAAACTGACTGCTCAAACTCAGACCCCCGACATGACAAAGACAATAGTCCCGACACCGACACATTGTATGACCGTTAAAGATCCTACTCTTGACGTAATTGACATACAGACACATGCTACACCAGACGAAATAAAGAAATGGACCGAGTTAGGAGGGATCCAAACGGACCAAGGATGGATGATGAAGGAGAGGTCTGTATGGTTCCTTCCTGATTCAATGGTCCAAGTCGTAATTAACACTATACATAGTCCGGCACATCTAGGAGAAAAAGCTATGCTAGACAGCATTCAACACATTTGGTTCAATAAACATTTACGAGCAGCAGCAAAACAAAAGGTCCGTACCTGTATGATCTGTTGCCAGTTCAACCCAGGAAAAAGTGTTCCCGTAGAACAGGGTGGATTTCATCCTCCTGATCACCCTTTTGAAGTCCTACAGATGGATTATATCCAGATGGAACGATGTCGAGGATTCAAATATGTTCTCGTAGTTGTCTGCGCTCTGTCCCGTTGGACAGAGGCGTACCCGGTTTCAGATTACACTGCCCCGACTACTGCCAAACAGTTGGTTCGAGAATTCTTCCCACGATACGGTTTACCACGTGTTGTCTATTCAGATAACGGCCAGCCGTTCTCATCCGAATTAATGAAACACGTTTCACTTCTGCTAGGATATCAGTGGAAATTCCACTGTGTCCGACATCCCGAGGCAGCAGGTCTCGTAGAAAGACATAATCAGACACTGAAAATCAGACTGTCCAAAATATGCAGAGAGAAAGGGGTCGACTGGATAGTAGCATTACCAGTTGCACTTTTTTACATGAGAATGGTAGCACACTCTAGAACAGGGCTATCCCCGTATGAGGTGATCTTCGGTAGACCACCGAATATGTGGGGGACGCCTATACCACGCAAAATAACTGATATTGACTGTAATATGCTGACAGATTACTTGGCTTCCTTGATGTCTGCACTACAATCTTCTCGTTCACAGGTAGCTGCAGCCTTTCCCGACAACACTGAGGTGAAACCCCATGACGTTGTTCCGGGTAATCTTGTCTTTGTGAGGAATTTCGACCGAAAGACTCAGCTGGAGCCCAGGTGGAAAGCACCCAAGTTGGTCCTGTTGACCACAAGAACAGCCGTGAAGATCGAGGGCCGCAAGGGCTGGATTCATTCAAGCCACATCAAGAAATTTCATGGACTATCTTCGGATATAGACACTGTGCCCTGCACTCCCTCACAGACTGATACAAAACTCCCTTTTGTTGAACCTAACAAATCTGAAAATTATAAACTAAAGCTTAGGCCCAACCAGTCGAGCAATTTGATTGTTTAAGTCCTCTCCAAGGTGAAGCGGTTGAATTGTCTCTGACATGTATCCCTTGGACCTGAGTAGAGAAAATACCCGAAAAATGTTGAAACGACAGGCGTATTGTAAATCACTGCGTAGCCACTGCATAGTGACATTATTAATTTTGTTTTTATTGAGTCTTTTAATAATTATTACAAGTATGTTGTTGCACATATATTACCCTATTTCTAGACATGTTTATAATGTTGCTGCTGAACATTCTTTTAGTGACTTACCTCCGCATGAATTGTCTTATAGACTTGCACTGCGCAATAACACTTTCATTAGTATGTTACATCATTCCCATCAGACTAGTAATGCCACCAATTGTTGGGTGTGTGGCCGACTCCCTCCCTATCAGAATTATGAAGGAGTCCTGCCTTTCTTTCCACATTCATTCACACATAATGGCTCCTGTGGAGCATGGTTTAGTTTAATTAATTCCATAGACTCAGACACAGCAGTTTACCAAGACCATTGGATATGGGGAAACCTGAACCTAGTTTTACTCAAAGTCTGCTACCCTGACAAGGAGGGTCGTCCCAAAAGAACAGGAACTGATCTAGAAAATGAAGTGTATGGATTAGGTAATTTTACACCTAATCTCATGATTCTAAATGTCGTATCCGAAGTTGAGCTAGTCTTACCCACCATGTCAGTATTCCCAGCAAAAGGTGAATTGTGTGTAAGAAAGGTTGGTTCCATACATATGGGCCATAGTAAATGCACTACTATGGTAGAATTCAGTGATCAAGGAAAATCTTCATTCAGAGCTTCTCGCCACTCCTACTTTATATGTGGTCAGACTGCATATATGCGTCTACCCCTAGATTGGGATGGTACCTGCTACATTGCATTCCTTTTGCCACCTGTTTTCCTAGCTCCTCCTGATTATTACAGAAATATTCATTTAGTACACAACAGAGAACGGAGAGATCTCCCCATTGTCGATTACACTGAGACGGCATGGGACAAGTATGTAGATTTTAATAAAGGCATCTTTCCCTATATAGGTACTGTTACTAATAGTAAGCTGATACGTAGATTAACTAGAACCCTTGAAGCAGTAGTGTACGCGACTATTTCTGCCTTTGGCAATTTAACGGAAGACAGTCTGCTATGCGGATTGTTGTGCTTCAAAATCGTCTTGTCCTTGACGTCATCCTGGCTGATAGGGGCGGAGCTTGTAGGGTCATCGGATCAAGCTGTTGCGTATTCATACCAGAAAATTCGCCATCTGTATATAAAGCCATCACTCGCCTTCATAAGATTGTAAGCCAGATACACCAGAACCCAGGCACTTGGACTTGGTCCAGTTGGTTTTGGAATGCGGTATCAGCCTGGGGATGGAGAGTTCTATCCTTCCTAGGTATTGGCCTTCTCATACTATTCAGTTGCTGTCTATGTCTACAATGTGGACCAGCGATTTGTGGTCTGTGTGCCACATCGTGTATCCCACATCAAGATTTTCATTCAAGATCCCGGAAGAAGAAAGAAGAACAAATGATGCTATATGAACAGATCAATGGATTGATGAAGATTGATATCTCTTGAAGGGCAAGTAGGGGACAAGGAGGGAATGTGGAAATATGGATTTTCCTGGTCAGTTATGTCCCCTATCTTGGACCCCAACGGTTCCATGTGTATATCACAAGTACATATATGTCCCCCCCAGTTCCAGTTATGAAGACGCAAATACATGTATGCCCACCGTCAACATGTCCTCTGCCAGATCCGCCATGAATAGGCCGGATATTCCATTCTTAAATATGAAAGGCCACCGGCTTTATATGGTTCACTTATGCCATTTTTCAGTCCAGGCAAGTAGGCCCTGATTCTGTCATCAAACTCTTCTTGCCTTCTGCCTCTAAAAGCTCCAGCCCGAGCCTGCATCTGTGACCATGAACTTTGTCTCATTCTCTGCGCGGCTCACGAAGCCTGACATCAGCTTACTCTCTGCCAAGGACTGTATTTCACCTTCGAATTATCTGCTTCCCCCTCAGCCGATGCATTCCTGCCTAGTAGTTTAAGTAAACATTCCTCCAGTTACCAAGCAAAAAGGCCCATCTTCTCTGTCCTCATGCAAGTAATTCATAGCCCCGTTACCATGGAATATTCCTACCCCCTCGCATTCAGTGTAGACACTTAGACGCTTGTACACGCACAGTCAGTATAGAATAGATTCTGTCCGAGAGTCCTTCTTTTATGGATAACATAGTTCTTTAAACATAGGATGTTAGATATGATTTGGGATTAGGTTGACTTGACCCCCCAGACTTCTTGTCTCCACATATAGAGCTAATGTCAAGTCCCCGTCACCCCCTAGTTACACGTCAATTACACGTCATACTGCTGCGCGCGCATCAATGCCAAGTATTATCTAATAGATCCACCTATGTATTACGTCATAACCAATCATGTTCCTTTCTACTCATTAATACACCCATTTTCGGTTACGCAAACCAAACGTCAATGTCCTTATCAATTGTTACGCCTACTATATTCACTTCATTATAATGTATGGACTATAAAAGTTACTTCTTGTCAATAAAGTATGTACTTCTCTTCCTGAACCCCCGTGGTGATGGAACTTGAAGCATCCGATTATAATCGACCACCGGAATAAAGTCCATTCCGAAACTCTAATATCACGGATTCTGCCTCTCATTTTACTGAGCTATTTTATAATGTTTCTGTATCAAATTCAGTCCCGGTAAAGGAGAAATATTTACCACAGTTGGAAACGTGTGTATGTACGCTCCTTAAGTAGAACTCTGTATCAAGAATCACCAATGCTCTACCCTTATCTGCTTGACAGCACGTTATTTGTTGGTTGTTAGCTAGACTTGATATAGCGTGACGTTCTCTGGTGGTTAAATTGGGTCTACGTGATTCTTTGGCTGTGAATAGATTATGTAGTTCTTTCTTTATCACAGTTTCAAAAGAGTCAAGGACGTTGTGGCTTATGGGTGCCTGAAAGGTACTTTTTGGTCTTAAGTCCAAAAGTGTTCCTTGTGTGTCGTCTGGTTTAAGTGGTATGATATTCCTGAAAAAGTGTTTGAGTCGTAAATTCCTCATGAATTTGAAAAAGCCAATCTGAGTTTCCAAGTCATTGGATTCATATGTAGTAACATAAAATAAACTTTTTTGTAAAGTTTGCATTTGGAAAGCAGATAATTCAAATTTAGAGATGTTTATTACGAGGTTTCTGACTTCTGGTGGATTTGGCTACTGGTTGTTCTGGCTCTATTAAATTTTGCCCTCCTGGTTCTTCACAGCTTTTCGTTTCACAAAGCATTCCACTACTTAGGACTATTCCATGAAGGACTGCACAGCTATTAATAGTACTTATATTCATTTTCACTTTCTTCGGCAATACAGATCGTTTGGCGATATACCGGCGATTTGAATAACTTTATTAACACACATGTTTAATCCTATTGGCTAGATACCGCACACTGCTCGACTTTTAACAAACTCACATTGTTTCATTCCTTATTTTTCATTTCGTTAGCATTTAACGTTTGCAATATTTTTGTTCACGAAACCCATAATCACAGTCCTCAAATGAATTTGCTCACGTTAGTTTCAATTGACTCTACGGGAATACTAATATGCACAGCGCCTTTTAAAATCACGGAATCGCGTTCCGGATCTTGGATCAAACCACGCATTTTTGATTTATTACAGGGAGGACCCCCTGAAGAAGGGCTGGACCCGAAATGCATCGGGGAACTTTAATCTCAACTGTGTGAACCAAACATTAATGGATTGTTAAACATTGAGATTTCGTTACAATGACCTAAAGAAAATTATATACCAAGGAAGAAGTATTTCACTTATGGAATATGCAGTTAAATAAACCAAAGTGAATCAAGGAGAATGGCATAGTAATTATTGAAGGCGATTTGATTTCCGTCAAGGAGTGCTTACATGAGTTTTTCCTTCCAGACAGTAAGGACCATATTTCATACTCTACAACACTCCATGATCAGGGGGTGATACTCAACAGCACCCACAAAGTATTCACATTGACTACCGTTGGATTACTTAATTACCATTGAGGAGTGCGACCGTTCACTCACATAATTCGTAACCCCTTAGGTTAACATGCCAGTAGTTTATAAATGCATGAATATTGCTAGGAACTAAATAAAATACCATTCAAGGACTTAGTAGAATGGTATTGATTATTCCAAAAATATGCCATTGTTGAATTTATCCTAAAGTCTACAGAAAAGAAGTTATAGGACGTTCTTGTCTGTAAGCCAAAATTCAGCCTTCCTACCCTCTTTCCTGATTGATCAGAGTTAGCAGGATTAGCCAGGCTGCTGGATAGGGGATATAAAGCATGAAGCTTCAAAGGAGGAACAGGACAGGCAAGGAATGCCAGGGCCATCTACCCACCAGCTCCTCTGACCCATACAGATGGCAGGGTTAAGGCAGGAATTTGCAGATTTTAGGGGGGGAGAGCTATAGAAATGAGCCATATTGGAGGTTGGTTTAACTAGTTCTTGCTCCTCTGCTGGGATTTCAGCCATTCTGAATTTTGGAGGAATAGCGCTTTCTGGGATTATTCCACACTTTGGAGGAAGTGGTCATGCTCTGGGGTGTTGCCCTCCACATCATTGGACAGGAGTGCTCACCTGTTCAACACCAGAGAACACTAAATAAATATGTGAGAGGTGCAGAGCCTCTCAGATCTGCTGCTTGAAACTAAGAGAAGAAGGACAGTTAAGCTGGAAACTTGATTTGCACCATCAGGCCCTGCATTCTGACTGACTGTGCTGATCCGCATACTAACTCTTGAAGGCGTGAGGTCGCGAGGTGCCTGGTGGCCCTGAGCAGCAGCAGCACTTGGTGTGACGAGCAGCGTGAGGCCAGAACCACATTTCCCAGAATCCCGAGAGGGGCACTTCCGCCCACAGCGCGCCCGGAGGCGCTCAAAAGCCGCGAGGGTTCCCCGCGCCGCGGGACGCGCGCGGGCAGCGCCGGGCTGAGCCTGGGCAGAGGGCGGGCCGTCTGTGGCCGTCCGGGGCCGGAAGAGGCCGGGCCGGGTCAAATCGTTCATCTCGCTCCCTCTCCTACCAGACATTGTCCTGCAAGGCAAGTACTTAACCATTGCTACGGGATTCGGGACACTGAGACTGTCGCAGCGGTTCCTGCAATATTGGGTGTATCTATTGTACATTGTTGACCGCTGACTATTTCCTCCTTTTGTTGCTAAAGTCCCGTATCTACCTTGCCTTATATATTGGTTGGAGGTAGTGGTGGGAGATCTCTGTTGTGTGCCGCACCGCCCCTTCGGTGCCTATCAAATTTATAGTTGGCCCGCCCATCACCTCATCACCATGGCAAAGAGTAAGAATCCTCAGTCCAGGGCGGAGGGAGGGGTCAAGAGGACCCTGGACGCCTTTATTGTAAGAGCGGAGTCCCTACTAGCTCATGAAATCTTACTGACGAAAAAGCGGCTTTCCCTGGACTCTTTAATAGCCAAGAAACGGTCCTCGTTGGGAAACTTAGCCCTCAGTGTAACGCCGGGAGGAACTCTCCCCGACCCCTTGCAGGTGGCGGACCCTAGCCCACGGGGGTCCCTAGATTTAGCAAGCCCGTCTGCCATAATTATTTCCCCGACTCCCAGGGTGCCGCAAGTTGTTGGCTCTCAACACCCTGACACTGTCTTAGGAGAAGCAGAAAGGGGGGGGCCCAGTGCACTCCCAACAGTAGCAGCTACCGAATCCAAACAATCGCCTACCAGGGAAGTGGTAACTCGATCGAAAAGATCTCAATAACAGACAGGCCCAGTAACCACAGGAGGGATGCACACCCCCAATCCCGTGAGTAGGCATAGTCGCAGAGGACCAACCAAGACCACCAAGAATCTTGAGTGCTCTAAATGCCCAACTTGTAAAACCATAAATGGCTCGACAGGGCTGCATGAAGCCACTACAGCACTGGAAGGAAAATTGGAACAGCTATTGGTCCAACATCTAGGCCCGGTATTATTAGCAATTTCCAGTTTGGAATGTACGTTAAGGAGGTTGGTAGAACCAGTCTCTGAAAAGCCAGATGGGATTCTTCCACAGAGGAGGCAAGAGGGTGGTGGGAACGAAGAGGAGTCACATAGGGTTGCCAGTGACAAAACGGTTACCTTTAATAATGAACCTGAACCTAGTAACTGTAGGGAAGCCACTTTAGCACAAGCATACACTGGTAATAGGTACTCTGGACAAAAACCCAAGGGTAATACACGCACCCCCCCTGACCCAAACACCGCTCCCTGTGGCCTAAATGAGAACGCAGTCTGGCCCAACACTAGTAACAATACTGTCTGCGCTCAGAATACCCCAGGCCTCCCGATTCTTGATTTACCTCCCGCATCCAGTCCCTACACGTTAGTGTTAGTAGGCGTCCCAGGCCTTAATAAAGATGTTGAGGAATCAACTAGCACCCTGATAAATAAGACCGTACACTGGGTGCGCAACAAATCACATGGGTTGAGGCTCCAACACAGGCACATCCTAATGGCTAGGAGGGTGGCCTGGATCGGGAATAGTGCGAAAAGATTTACAGGCGACTGCATCATAGTTAATTTCAGACACCCCGAGATGGTGAGAGAACTACTTGACAACCGACACATGAACGGGGGTTTAGAGTCATGTATATCGATGCTACCCCTGCACTTTTTCTATAGGAATAATACACCTGACATTGGGCAGGGATGGCGGGGGCCGTGGGATCCCAAAAATCGGAGGGAGGTGGCACCTGTACGTGACACAAATAGATTTGCACCGTTCTCGTGTCCCTCCGCATTGGACGAACAGGACTGACTGTTGGAATTAGGGTGCATGGTGCCTGAGCTGGTAAACCCTACCTTGGGCTATACTGTAGACGCTAAAGGGATTCCGGAGCAAGTGGCAGCAGCCGTCCCTGGTGTAGAGCAAGGGACGGAAATGGAAGCCAGGCCGAAAACGCCACACGGTCTGGACAAGAGCCCCCCCCTAAGAACGATGCCTAGCAAGATTAGGGGTATAGCTCCAAACCATAGGGATTTGGGGATTATTTCCTGGAATATCTCAGGACTTGCAACCAAGATCCAAAATACTGAATGGTTAGCATTTATAACAAATTTTCAAATCATTTGCCTACAGGAAACATGGGAAACTAACAAAACTGTCCCATTCCTGGAAGGATATAAAATGTTTTTTGTGCCAGCCCAGAAATCCAATATGGGAAGAGCCAAAGGCGGACTAATCACGTATGTAGCATTGCCATTGCAGGGGAAATGGCAAGATTTGGGGTGGGACTCTGCCTGCCTCCAGGGCATAAAATACTCATCGGTGGGCCAAAAGCTGATTTTTATAAACTTTTATAATGCGGGACAATCATTAACAAATCTGATGGAATTAGAGGAAAGATTGGCCACCCTTCAGAATTCAGGGGACGAGGGCTATCAACTAATTCTTATGGGCGACTTTAATTGCCACCAGTGCCCACATCTGAAATGGGAGGGTGGCACTTGGGATAATTGCCCCTCTATTAAGGGTTGGCACCTGGAGCACTCCAGAGAGGGTTTGTCCCTGAGCACAATATTGAGTGAGTTCGCCCTAACCCATACAATGGATCTGATTGATCGGGGGAATTCTGATGATATAGCCCCTTCCTTTAAAGGAAGAGGCTGCAATTCAATAATAGACTACATTTTCATCCCCACTGTCTTAATACACAGAATAGGCCAGTTTATGATAGTACCCAGCGCGTTTAGCGATCATAATCCCTTGGTCATGTCTCTAGTGGACATTGTCCCAGGCACCAAAACAGACAGAAGGACCCCCACGGGTGAATTCAAGGCAAAGGATCAAGGAAGAAGAATTAAATGGGAAAATATCGATGGAGAACAACTCCATAGAGCTCTCCTTGCCAATGCCGAGAATCACTTGTGGAGATGTTTAGACCCCACTGTTGAGGGGACGGATTTGATTGCAGCGTTTGAGGGCACCGCACAGCATATAGACACTCTCTTAAGAAGCAAACCAAGGCCCCAGGCAGATTTCTGCCCTAGATGGTTCGATAAGAACTGCTCTAGAACCCACAGGGACCTAAAAATGGCACTATCAACCGCCCCTAGGAATAGAGGAGAGATTGCAGCGTGCAGGGCCCGGTACAAAAAGGCAACGAAGTTGCGAAAAATATTCCTACAAACAGAGGCCTGGGAATCCCTGAAAGAGGCTGCGGAGCTCCATGACATGACCAGCTTCTGGAGGATTATAAACGCTCCATGTTTTCAACCCCCAAATAAGCCTCAGGTGGCTTCCCACATCTTGCCAGACGAATGGATGGCACATTTTAGAGGCCTATACAACCGTGGTGAGCCGGAGGAGTTGCCAAATAGCGGCATAGAATCACTTGGTGATGATTGGTCTTACTTCACGGTCGAGGAGGTCAAACTGGGAATTGAGGGCCTGGTGATGAGGAAGGCCCCAGGCCCAGATGGGATACCCCCCGACCTTTTTAAAAGCCAGGTAGATCTCTGGGCCCCGGTATTGACTAGGGTGCTGAACACAGCCACGGAAGTAGGTATGCCCAGATCCTGGTCCACGGCTATGATTGTACCCATATTTAAAAAGGGCAATAAAAACGACCCGCAGTGTTATCGCCCAATTTCCCTTATTGACGTCTCGGCAAAGATTTTAGGAAGAGATGTTTTAAACCGTCTGTTGACTTGGGCCGATGAAAATAACATCATCACGGACGTGCAATATGGGTTTAGAAACGGGCGTTCTACCACTGATCAGTGCCTTAATCTGTATCTCCTGATAGCGAAGTACACTGTGGCCAGGGAAGGCACCATTTACCTGGCTTTTATGGATCTCTCAGCAGCATTCGACTGCGTGAACAGAAGACGGCTGTGGGAGATCCTGGATGTGATGGGCGTTGAACCTGGCCTGATTCATATCTTACAAACACTTCATTTAAATACCACGGCACGGGTCAGATTTGGCGAGAGAGGGGAAGTTACAGAGGACTTTGGGTGCAGTGGAGGGGTGAGACAAGGGTCCATTCTCGCCCCTTTTTTGTTCACGCTCTATATTAATGGACTTGACAAAGCACTCAGAGAGCTGGAGGCCGATTGTCCCTGCATTGGGAGGAGAAGTATACCAGTCCTCCTTTATGCAGATGACGCGGTACTCCTGGCACGCACAGGAAGGAGCCTGCAGACCCTCATCAGCGGCTTTGTACGCTTCATGGCAGACTTGGACTTAGTTCCCAACTTATCAAAGTCTTATGTCATGGAAGCGGGCAAAACGCCTTTAAGGAATTGTACCTTCTCTATAGGCACCCATAAACTTGAGAAGGTAAAAACCTTCAACTATTTGGGGATCATGTTTGATAAGGACCTCTCTTTTAAACCCCTTGCAAAGCATAAATGTAGTCAACACCCGAGAGCAGTGGGGTCAATCATGAACTATGCAAGTAGACTTGGTCGGTGGTCGCCCAATGAAATAGTAAAGTTATATAGGTCAGTTTGCTGTGCTAAGACTCTGTATGGGAGCGAGTTGTGGGGCTTCATAGATCCAAGCAAAATCCAAGTGGAAGAAAATAAGTTCCTAAGGAGATTATTGCAAGTGCCCCAATGTATCCCCTCATATATCGCCCACGAGGAACTGGGCATTCCCCACCTCGGTGACAGGATACAGCTCAATCCGTTAATTTGCTGGATCAAGATCTGGACAAATCCCGAGGCATTGTTAACTAGACAAATCTTGGAGGATTGTATGAGGGGGGACAAGGGCCTGCAAATACCCTAGCTCAAATACATCAGGGAGGCATTAGATTTATTGGGCCACGCACCCTTTTTCAACAACCCATCCACACTGGCCAAAAATGACCTGGTTCTCACATAGACTGACCACCTACGACATATAGCCAGGGCAAGAGAGGAAATAGAAGGCCGAAAACATAGTGTCCGTGACTATCAGCTCACAAAAACCTCCGTGGGGATGGAAGTCTACCTGTCTAACACATACAACAAACAGGATAGATTCCTGATGACTAGATTTAGGTTAAATCTTTTGCATCACATTCTGTCAGTCCCCGCTGGTTTTGTGAGCGATGTAAGGACAAAAGGGTGCTGCGGCTGCGATCTGCGATCTCCGCAGGACACCCTACATTTCGTCTTACTCTGTCCCTTTTACGCACTACCAAGGTCCCGGTTTTTAAAAACAGTCCTAAAGCGAGCTAAAATTAGACAGGCCAAAGTGGCCCTTTTGTTCCTCAAAATGTCGATTGACCCTTTTTGTCTTATTTAGCACTGTGCACTTTTTGCGACTTGCAGTCAAATTAAGATTGACCAAAGGAGAGGCCCCCTGAAGCAGACAGTGGACAATTTGTCTGGGAATGATTTGATGCACATAGATATATTTTACCCCTTTCTATGAATGATTGTCATATATAAAGGCTTACTGCATTGGATTGTTCGTTTTTATCCTTCTAACTTGTTTATATATAGGGATTTTATATCATTGATTTTACTGGAAATGTGTATAATTGACTCATATCACTTTTAATGGATTCTAATATTGTTGTATGAACTGTATCTTTTATGGATATCTTTTTTTATCCGAATAAAGATTACTGACTTGACTTAACTGACTATGCATGCTGCATTATCTGGAACTACAGCTCTGTGGATGTACCTTGCTTCAAGAGGAATAAAGAGTGGACTTCCTGCAAGCTACAGGTTAACAGAGCTCACCTGGACCATCACCACCAAGAATCCCCCTGCCTGGAGTGCGTCCAGTGGCTTTGTATGGGTTTTGCCCAAGTACATTGTGGGAATTGAAGTCCCAAACTTTGAAGGACCATCTTGGAGCTTCTAGACCCTTGGATTGTGTTTTGGACCCTTTGGACTCTGAAGAGGAACTTCAGAAAGAAGTTCTACAAGTTTGGAGCAACTTTGAAAAAAGCTTCATAAGGGGACCTACTCACCTGCGAGAGCTAAGCCGGCCACCTTCAACCAGATCTGGCCTGACCTGCTGGTTCATTCCGCTGAAAAGCTTTGTAGGTCCGACTTACAAAGTTTGACCAGGAGTTCCCTGAAAAGCAAGTCGGCGAACCCTCACTGAATCACAACTGGTGAGAGATGGAAAAAGCTCCAGAAACGTTTCTACGTCCGGAGGTAAAATTCTGACCGAGGCCTGCTGCGAGTGGGATCCGATAAGGGCTCCATCGCAGTCGGCCTGAAATGTTGTATTTGGTCCCATCAAATGCGACTTGATATCCCAGAGTGGCGCTATATATTTCTAAGTGCTGTAAAGTTTTTATTCTCTAAAAATTCATATCTTCGGTTCCCTATATTGCATTTTTGTCCTGTTTGTGTCATTTTAAAGAGAAAAATATGTCCTATTTTTATAAATTGATGTTCAATTTTTATTGCATGTTGTGTCTTAATTATTCACTGATTTGGTGTTTATAAATGCTTACATACCTGCCTCCTAAGTTAAGCATGCCTTCTCGCAGCCAAGCTACCCAGGGTTGAGCATGGGAATAATTTGAGACCTGTCCTGAGCCCTTGACTGTGTTAGTGGCCTTATTGCCAGTGGGAGATGTATTTTTACCACTACTAATAACCCACTTTCCAACAGGCACATTTCTCCAAACTAGGTAGAGGACTTCAATAAACTCAACTACCCTGAGGCCCAAGGCCCTTCACTGGTCATCGAAACAACATGGCGCTTCACTGTGGGCCCAAGATGCAGTGAATTTGTTTTCTGACTCTGACGTCAGAGCCAAGTGTGTGTAATACAGCTCGCAGACAATGAGGCCAGGTACAAATCTGCCCTTCTGCCTTCTCTACACCTCCCACCTGTCCAGACACCTGCAAGCCTTGGCCAAACTTCATTGGCTCAGGGCTTGGGTGACCAGATTTTTTAGATTTAAAAACCAGGACAGCCACAGACGTAGCAAAAAGACGCCTGATAATGGTTACTGACCGATTAAAATGATTTCATGAATAGGCTTGTGTACCCGGGAAACTGCATAACATTGCGATTAAAGTGCTCACTCACTGACCCTCTCTCAAACATGTACTTTAGTTTAAATAATCCCCAGCGCTCTGACCAATCACAATGCTGCATTTCATTGCATTGCAGCATTGTTATTGGCTATCAGGAGGCTGGGAGCCAGGTGCTTCCTGCCCTGGAAGCGGGCAAAGATGAAGAGGAGGCAGCAGACAGGTGTTTTTTTCTTCTTTAATCGCCCCCCCCCCCCGCGACTCACCCCCATACCCCCTTAAATACCAGCCACCACTGCGGCTGGGCCCAGCTTGGACTGATGGGTGTCCCCAGTACCTGGAGCCCTCCAGACACTGAGTTCCTCCCTTGACCAGTTTGCATTCCACGGCCACATGTGCTCTGTCTTCCAGCCAGCCTCCTAATCTGATAGTCTTGGTTTCTCTGCCAGATAACAATGAGTTACTTTTTCTCAGTATATTTAGGGCAGCAGCATAGTAAATCTAGACGGCAGTCTGTTAGACTAAGGAATGTGCGGGCGCAGAGGTCATGTTGCGCAATTGCGCGCAGCCCCCGATGGTCTATTTTATGGTAATTAAAGCGGTACCAAGCTTTGTGTCACTTTACGCCATGCGAGCGCGCACGCCAAACATTAGCAAATAACCCTTTGTATGGGAGCGAGTATGTTTTATAAAGTACCGTCTGAACTGAATCACTTGTATGGCCTCTCCTTTCATTACCCATCTTTTGCCTTACTGAACTAAAAGCTTTCAGAAGGTTGTCATCCCTTTCTCAGTTCTACTGTCGCGCCATGACACCTTTGGGTGACCGTGAGCTTTGTGAGTCCTGCATAGCAACATTTTACAGTCGAGGGAAAGCATGCGCAATGGATTCATTTGCCTAGGATCACACAATTCAGTCAAGTTAAACAGCAGGATTTTAACCTGGAATTCTGCCACCAGAGATTGCTTCTCGTATTCTGTTTTACACAATACATTGTGCATGCTTTTTCAAAGCACGTGTTCAATAATGATGATTTGTAACGTTTGCAAATGATGTAAAAAATGTATCATCTGCTAGGGCGCTCATTATGACTATTACAGAATTTGGTGCCGGGGATACAAGGGAACCAGATTGAGGGATTCCAGCCAGCATTCCCATACCAAATTCTGGTAAGTGTTTTCACCAGAATGGGGAATAACTGCTATAAGCCAGGGATGCAAGGTTCTTCACTTGGCAGTTTTCTCTGATTCCGAAGGGAAAACACTGACATGTTCCTACTATTCTGAGCAGGTGGAAAGTTCCAGGGGAGGACTGGTAGGGGGTGGGAGCTGGGGTAGGGGGTATCTGGAGGGAGCATTATTTGATCCCACATTTTACTGCAGAGGTTGTATGGGGGTTGTGCTGTGATGCAGTCCACAACCCCTCCCCCACCCCCTTTGCCCTGCAGCAGAACCAAACTATATAAACAAAGAAAACACTGGTGGTCTTAATGCATGCGGTGTTTACATTTTAGGACACTACTCTGGTACTACACTGAATGTTCTACAATGTATGTTTCGCATGGAAAACCATTAGTAAAAACTTGAACCCTTCTTTGTAAAATACAAGAGGCTGAGCTTAGAGATGAATCCGTCAAAACTTTAAAACTTTAATCACATTTCGATAGTCAACTGTGTCAACGTGACATGCAGGGCAAAAATGTCAAACATCAGTCCTGAGAAACCAAAACCATAATGCAAACAATTTATAAATATTTTAATGTACATGCATGTACGAAAAGTAATGTATTGAAGACTTCTGATACAACTCCATTTCTTTAAATCAGCCAATCAAATTACAGTCAGCAGGATTGTTATATGAATATATGTCGTTACTACGCATTCCGTTGCAACGCATGCCTTTACCACGCATGCGTTACAACGGAATGTGTTTTCCACGCTTTGCCGTTTCCTCGATTTTACCTTTACTACGCTTTTTCTTTTTTGGGGGAGGAGACCCCCCCAAGCCCCCTTTCTTCTTTTTTTTTTCCTTTTTCCGCAGGTCTCCGACGAGACTGAAAACTGACTGATGCTTTTTTTCGGATTAGGATGACGTTGTTCCGTGATGACGTTGCTTGCGTGGTGAAGATGGTCGTTGAAGCATTACGCGTTGTGAAGACGTTTACGAGGTAAGTGTATTGTTGTAAACGTAATGGGTCGAAAATGCTTAGTGGTAAAGGCTGTTTCCCGTCATATACATGTTCACAGTTTCTCCATCATTGACCTTTAGGTATGTCTCTACACATAACACGGGGTTGTGTTAAGTGCACTTTTTGCACAAGTAATGTATTAATGATTACAGCTAACCCTCATCGTAATGAGACCCTTGGAACTGTAAAAGGTGTCGAAACGTATTGACGCCTATATACTCTGGGAAGGCGGGGCTGAGAAATAAAACACACCTTTGGACTAAGAAGATCTATTCGAACAGAATGTCGGAGTCTCCGCTTTGGACTCATTGAATACCTCGATAATTGAAATCAGGAGAAGAAAAAATAAGAGACCCCCAAATTTGTTCAATTACACCAGCTGATTTTAACAAGTTGACTTCTGTAAGAAGTTTTCAGTGAGTTCGGTAGATACATATACAATGAAATGTTTTTCAAATGTTCCATGTTTATTTGCCTTCACAAGACTGGCAATTGAAACTTTTTCACACTGCATGTCACATTCACACATTTGAGTATTAAAGTGTGGTTAGAAATGTCATGTTTTGACTTAGTAATCTTCACCTGTAGAACTTTTCCCGTTTTATGGGTTCAAGTTTAAATAATGTTTTTGACTGTGGAGCAAACTCGAGAATGCCCTAAAATCTGAAGACGGTGCACCGACCACCGCAGGACTCTCTGTTCAAATACTCATTGACGGGGGCGCATCCCCATGGTTGCTAAATGGGCTGAGCACGTATATTAATACCACAATCTCCATTGACTTAAAACTATCCCAAGAGATCCCAACACTACCGGTGGGCAAAAGTTTTTTTGCGATACGCAAAACAAAGGAAGTAACACTTTAAAAAAAAAAATCAACTGCTGAGCAAAATGGGGCTGCAAAAAAAGGTCTGAGCCTGAGAAATTGGCATACCTCACAGCTCATGCATCCTTGCGGTTCTCCCTGGCAAAATGAACTCCATGGAGGACTATCTCAAACCGCCCAAGAATGAAGATCTATGTTTGTGAATGTTGTCCTTCTCTAGGCCTTGTTTCAGTTAGGGGTGGGCGGAATTTGCGAAATTCACTTTCGCAAATTATCGCGAAAATGTTAAAAATCTCCGCAAACACGCGGAAATATCGCGAAGATGCAGAAGTTTTTTTCCCGCCCGTTCGCGATATTTTCTGCATGGTCGCGGCTTGCCAACTTACCCATGCGGTTGCTCGCGGGCGCGGCCATCTTGTTTTCACTTGTCTCGCGGGGCATGATAGCGAGAAGAAAGACGTGATCGCACGACGCATGACAATATTGCGGGCACGAACTGTCGCGAGACAGCGCAAATGGCGACCAACAATCCAACATCTCGTGGAGAACGCCACCGGATCGGGAAAACTTGTCGGCGAACGCGGGAATTCAGGTAAGGCGATCGCGCGCACGCGAGAATGTATTATTTTACAGCGCAGGCAAGAAACAAATTATTGCTAAGCTGCAGAATGTGGAAATTTTGACATTTTCGCGCTTTCCGCAGAACGCGAAAATGCCAAATTATCGCAATTTCCGCGAACAGAACGGAATTTTGGCCCAGGCCTAGTTTCAGTAGGATGCACCGGAAAAACTGCCGGAAATGGACAGTTCTCAGCTCCTGGGGTGTTTCTCCTGTAACAAGCCAAAGCAACTTCATGCTGTGCATTAACTACGCTTCTCACACCGAACGGTAACCTCCGCGTTATTCACTATAAGTATATTCATCAAACCTACCACACTCCAGACAAATTATATAAATATGGGCTACGGGATGATGCGCGCTGTAAAAGATGTGGGGCTGACCAGGCAGACTTTGCGCACCTCGCGTGGAACTGTGATAAGACAAAAAAATATTGGGAACTGGTGACTCATCATTTGGGTGTTCTGATATCATGCGCATTGCCGTGCACACCACAGTTCTGCTTATTGGGATTGAATATGCCTGTGAAATCGAAGAAAAAGAAATTAACTGCCATAATGCTGCTCATGGCAAAACGTAGAGTGGCAATGAACTGGGACAGTAAACTAACCCCTACCTTGACGAATTGGATCCAAGATGCTGTACACTGCAGAGACAATTTTGTATTATATGCTGAAGAATTGCCAACTATATCGAAACCATCAGATATTTGGGAGCCTCTTACAGGATACCTACGTGACCACCCTACCTTACTCCAAGATAATCGCTGACTTGTCTTTGGTAATGTATATATGATGTTACTGTGCTGCTGACCGCTCAATTATATGTTATTGGGTAATGCGATTTATAGATCCTCACAATGTATTATTCTGCAAAATTGTCCTGGATGGGAAGACTGTCATGTACGATTATCAGAAAATTCAATAAAAAAAAAAAAAGCCAAAGCAACTTATAGAGATTTTTTTTTACAAACTATTTCACCATTTATGCAAAACAAGAGGTTATTGGTGTCCCCAGGGTTTCCTTTTAGAGTGGAGACACTTACTGGAACAGGTCTGCACAGCACACAGCAGTCTGTACTTTAACTTGTCTACATTTAAACTGCTCCTCAATTGGAGGAAATGAATCTAAAAACACACTCGCAGACTGGATTTATGCCATATCCTTCCTCCACTATAATACAGTTTTATAAGATTTCATGATATTTTTGTCAAAAGACAAGTTTCTGCCATTAAAGAGTGGCTGCCCTGCTCTTCAAAAGCTGTTATTTCCCTGTCTCGTTAAAGGGTGGGCGAACAGCCTGACTTCCAACAGTGCAGTCTCAGCCAGAAGAATCCTTTATACATCACATAATCTGTCCAAGGCTCATGAGTGCAGTGAGTCCAAACTATTTAGGGCATTCCTTGCAACACATTTTGTAGCACTGTCGTTAGCCAAGACCTTTTGATTAAAAGCAAAAAAATACATGTATACATATCTTTCAGCCAGCTGTCTTCACCCATTGGCCTGTCGGTCTGCCATTCATATTTAGCTTCCGCCCACTATGCCATACACCATGGGGCAGGGGTCAGCTTGCTTCAGCCACTGGTTAACTTCACTTTGAGTGACTGCATTTTAATCTTTCACAAAGAGCACATCCACACACAAGGTAGTTCCCTCCAGTGCCTGTGTTTTTGTTTATACTTTATTTCTTTAGTGTGGTCTTTGTGTGTAGAACCTGTTGTGATAGCAGGAGGCTTTCTACCAAATGTGAACACAGGGTTCACTTCATCTTTATCAGTTCCTGTGCCGTGATAATGCTGTCATGAATTCCTTTTGGAGTGGTGTTTGTTTATCTGACTGCTGCTATTTCAGAGAATATCAGCTACCATTCTTTCTTGGCTTCGTCCTTTCCCTTCTTTCCTTCTTTCTCTTTGGATTTTTCTTTGTTTGTCTTTTTTTTGTTTTTGTTTTTCTTTCTTGCCTGCCGTTTTGCCAGCCCCCATTCCTTCTTTCTATCTTTCTTTCCTTCTATCTTTCCTTCTGAAAGGCAACAGGCTGTCAGCCAATGTCAAATTGATTGAATTTTGTAGATCTTTGCTAGCCAATACATTTTGATTTTACCAACATTGTGCATAACCCACCCACTCAAGCATGCATCAAGGGGCAATGTAAAAGCTTTCTCCCTTCAGCCATTGGTTGACTTCACTATGAGCTATGGCATGCTGCCCTTTCACAAGGAGCACATCCACACAGTCATTCTCTTCAGTGCCAGGGAGTACTGTGGTAATATGTGCTCTTTTTGTAGACCAAACAAATGTTGCTAATGTTTTTTTGTTTAGATTGATGAGGGCCTGGCCGCTTTCAGAACAATAATGTTTGAAAAAATTACAACAAAACAAGAATTGCCATAAGCCAACAGCAGACCTATTTTGGCTTTGCCAATTCTTGTTTATTTTTGTAACTGCCATGTATATCGTAGTGGTCACAAACATAGAAACACGCGTTTGCAATGCTACCTGTCTCGCCTTTGGGACCTTATATGTAGTTAGCTATGCAGCACATTAGCCTGGGTGCTGAAACATCTACTGCTCTTTAACATGGAGGGAAAGTAAGCACCGAACTGCGTGACACGCCAGGTACGGGAACACATGGAGAGAAATATTGCCTTTCAGCGGGAAATGGTATAGTCCAAAGCTCTATTTTTAATATAAAATCAGGGCTTTTGGAGGTCATATCACTGAAAATACAAGGAAACAAATATTGTCCCCAGGTGCTTGTGGAAGACAATTTCTATGGACTGGAATCTAGAGAATGCTAAAGTGAATCTGGTATTTTACTGACCTCTGTTGGTCGTTTTCTATCAAGAAAGTTAAATAGAGGCAGTTGCCAGAAAAATCTAAAAAAAGAAAGTCCCTGGGGGAAACAAAGGAGATTTGGGAGGCATCACAGGATAGGATTTACCAGTGGGGAGATAAGTCCAGTTAAATGCTTCATAGGCTCTGCCAGGCTGACACACCCCCAGCCATGGTCCCCACCATCCGCAACGCCGAGGGGGCCTTGTGTTCATCGCCGGAGGGGGTGGCCCGGGAATTTGCACAACATTACTCCTCACTATATGCACGTCGCGAGCAGATTTCAGTGGGCCTAATAGCGGAATTCCTGGAGGATATCCCACCTCGGAAGCTCACAGACCATATGCAGGATCAACTAGAGGCCCCTATCACCTTATACAAGCTGATGGGGGCCATACATGATCTACGACCGGGGCGGGCCCCCACACCCGATAGATTCCCTATGGAGTTCCGGCGGCCAAATATGCACCTGCTGGGCCCTCACTTATTAGCAGCTATGCAAGATGCCCAAGAACTAAATATATTTCCCCAGGATTGGCGGCATGCAGAGATAGTCTTATTCCATAAACCGGTGCGTCCTCCGGTGGACCCCTCCTCGTACCATCCTATTTCGCTTATCAACTTTGAGCTTAAACTACTAGGGAAGGTCCTGGTTGATCGCCTATGTACATGCGTCTCAGACCTAATCCATCCAGACCAATCGGGCTTTATGCCCTAACGGGCTACTCGTCACTACATACGAAGAGTACATAATGCCATAGCGGCAGCCCCGATGTTAGGCAGCCATAATATTAGACGACATCAACAAAGCCTTCGACTCGTTAAGCTGGGTTTCCCTTTTTCAACTACTGTAGGCGGTGAACTTTGGTCCTCGCTTCATAGCCTATGTCCTCTTTTCCTACACTAATTTAACGGTGTCGGTCCGTATAGCCGGCCACCACTTAGACCCCTTCCCAATTCACAGGGGCACTAGACAGGGCTGCCCCTTATCCCCACTGTTGTTCGCCCTGGCAGTGGAACCTCTAGCGGCGTGAGTTCGAAGCGACCCTGTGCTCCGTGGCTTTGATTGGTCCCTGTCGAGATCGGACCGCATCGCACTGTACACGGATGATGTCCTTTTCTTTATGATGGACCCGTGGTTCTCGGGGCCTCGCAACCTGCAAATCCTTAGTGTTTGGGGAAACTACTGGCCTACACACCAATCCTGGGAAATCCATGCTTTTTCCAGTCTGCAGTGACCAGGAATGTGGCACCTGGGCGTCACAGCTGTCGCACGCGGCGGATGGATTTAAGTATTTGGGCATCTTCGTATTGCCATGCCCTAAGATCTCATGGGCAAATAATATTAATCCATTGATCACAAGTCTAAACAATGAAACAACAATATGGTACTCCCTTCCGCTGTCACTATATGGGCGATAGACCATTTTTAAAATGGTGTCCCTGCCTCGAATTCTGTACAGACTACAAAATTTCCCCTACAAAATTCCACAATCCTGGTTTGCGCAAGTAAATGCCATACAAAATACATTTCTCTGGAACGGAGGAGCGATTAGGGTTGCATCTGCGCACAGTCTACATACTGTGGGGGTATTGCGGCAGCTGATATATATTGCTATTACGTGGCTTCCCATATATTAATAATAAATGAATGCTGGTATAACTCCCCAACCGACCCGGCCTTTGAGATTGAGCACGAGGCAATGGAGGGGGCCCCCCTTCTCCAGCTTCTTTATAGCACCAAACACCTAGATTATTTTACCCCCGGTGAGTAGGGTAGTGATACAGCTTTGGCGCAACACCGTCAGACAGATGGGATGGCACAGGACCCTGACCCAGACAACTCCGTTATGGAAAGGCACATACCTCCGCCCAGCGGCGGCTCTGGGAGGATTCCGCGGGTGAGACCTGGTGGTGATTTTGACCCTGGGTGATGTGCAGGCCACCACATTGAAATGCTTTCAACAATTACAGGCAGTGTTCCACCTACACAGGACACAATTTTACAAATACCTCCAATTCCGCCATGCTTTGACCCCCCTGATATGTGCCCTGGAGACCCTTCCAGAGTTTCACTCTCTGAAGGGCCTCCTACTGATGGTGGATTTGGGCCTACATAAAATCATGCAAATATACCAGACATTGACGACCCACACACAGACGACGATTGATAAGACGTGACCAGCATGGCAAGCTGATATTCCTGACCTGACTGACGACGACTTGACGGAAGTCATTGCCAGTCCCAAGGCGCTGCGGTGTCCACACAATACCACCGAATTCAGTTCAAATATCTCCACGCGCTTACTATATATGGCTCCGACTGTGGAAGATGGGAGTTATCCAGTCCCCTACATGTTTACGGTGTGAAAGGGAAGATGTTTGTTTTAGATACGGTTTGAAGCTGCACTGCGTTGCAGCCTTTTGGTGCAAAGTATCGTCATGCTTAAGTGAGGTGCTATCATGGGAACTCCCACTCGACCCATGACTCTTGCTCCTCCACAGTACAGACGACATCGGGGTAAATAAATACAAGCAACATTTACTGTTCTTAGCCCTCACTATCGCCAAGCGTGATATTGCCCTCACTATCGCCAAGCGTGATATTGCCCAGATGTGGAAAGGGTCTTCTCTATAGGCAAATGGAAGACCGAACTAGACAGATGTATGGGTGCAGAAATCGCTGTGTTTTTAGCCCGTGGCTGCCCTTAAAAGCACAGGAAAATCTGGACTCGTTGGGCGACATATCGAGGGATAGGTCTCCCCCTCTACCATCCTCGGACCCCTGATAGGAGCCATTACCTATGCACATATTCACAGACCTACCACTCCATATTATATGACAGCTCGTCACTCTACTACGGTATCATTTGTACACTTACAAAATCTAGTACAGTCTGCACTTTGTTTAAGTTATGTAACCTGCGTGTTTTGCAGGCCATGCAATTGTTCAAAAATGTTAGTACTCCTGCTGTATCTTGTTTTCTACAGGTCTTTGTAAGTCTGTGGCCCAAAATTCAATGGAACAACCAAATACGTTTGTTGTTAAAAAAAGAAAAGTCCCTAAGCCAAAAGCAATTCTGCTATTTTACTGACCTCTACTGGTCGTTTTCTATCAAGACAGTTAAACAGAGGCAGTTGAACAAGCAGAAAGCACTTCTGGTATTTTACTGACCTCTACTGGTCGTTCTCTATCAAGACAGTTAAATAGAGGTAGTTGAACAGAAATAAAGTTCCTAAGCGGAAGCAGACAAGCCCTAAGGCTGATCTCCAGAGCCCACAAAGTACATACACATATCAGTATAAACTAAAGTATATACAAGAGGTCTCGAATGCTCGACCTAAAAACAAACCAGGTCCGCAACATGCAGAGAGAAAACTCACTGCAGGTCAAGGACATTGTTTTTTTGTTCTTGTTATTTAAAAACCACCCCTTAGTTTCTAAATAAAAATCAAATCAAGTGCTAGGTGGCTGAGTGGCGCCTTTGCCAAAACTGCCCCTGTTGTGTCTGTGGGAGAATCTTTGGCAAAAAGTGCCCCCCTCAGCTGCAAGGATCTCCCCATTATGCCAGGTGATCTGCTGCTGGGCCAGCAGAGGTGGGATGTCCTCTGGCCCAGCAATTTGAAATTCATCCACTGTAGTTAAATGGATCCCTTTAGTTTCTAAAAGTTCAGTTGGGAGCAGTGCCCATTGTGCTGGACCTGCCAGGTATCACCCACAAGCAGACCACTTGCTGCAGTTGCCAGTGTTAAAAGGCTGCTATGAACTGCAGTGGGTGCCACAGTAAGCGCCAAAAGTGACATTGGGTCATGGTCACTGCCCACTGAAGAAAAACTTTGAGCCCTGGAACTTAAGTTTATTGCATATCTGGCACTGTCACTGCCATGGACCTACAGAAAACAAACCTCTACGCTTCAAGCGGCCGCAGTGTGCAGGGTTCAAACATCCCTCTGACCGTGCTCGGTGGCGTGGCTTCCATTGGTACAGCAGCACTGGGGCCCAGAGGCCTCAGCGACCCACTGAACCTATATTATTGCTGCAGTTTACAATTCCAACAGCAGAGGGCCTTCTCCCTCCTAGCACCCTGGTCCATAACATGCGTGCCATGCCACAGACCACACTGCTGCCTCTGTGTCTTAAAAGCTGCCAACAGGTCTCTGCTGTGCTGCTCCAAGTTCAGACCTCTCTCCTTCCTGTGCCTCGAGCCCTTCTTGCAGTTTGCCAGACATTTATTTTTCTCACACTATCACACTGTCATTTTGTTCCTTTCTTGGCGGAACTCTCCCCAGGCATGTCTGACACTCCACAGCAGGCAAATGAGTCACTTCTGCTTTTCCTCTCAAAAATGGATACACTTTAGTCTTTATTCACTTTGGCTGAGTAGTTCGGATTGAACTTGATTTGTGAGGATGACTGCAATATTAATTAGAGCTTAAGTTTTCCTGTATGATTTCTCATATTTGGTTCTTAGGTCTCGCGAGCCAAAGGCTCGAAGAGACATTTTGTATGTGGGATTTTCAAAGTGCTTCCCACAGTTTTGGCTGGCCTAAACCTTGAGTGCACGATCACATGCACGTGCACAGCTGCTCCCACTCCCCCCTCCCTTCTCTATAGCTTTCTTTCACTTTAGCCACTTTGACCCTTGCATTCCCCCCTCCCTTCTCACCCAGCCCTTTGATGCTCTGCTCGATTACTTTCACTTTCGCCGCTACAAACTTTTCAAGCCTTTTACTGCCTTTTGATTTTCTTTTATTTTGCTGAGCCTTGATTCATACGCGCTTGTTCCGATTTCAAGGGAAGTCTTACCCATCTTCAACTAACAGCATGCAGCCAAGCGTGAAGGATTATCGCTTGTACTTTCATTTCATATCATCTACAGCGCGTGTCCTCTAACGCATGTAAATAAATGTAAAGGCACGATCAGACAAACGGTAAGGATAATCGCTTGTGCTTCCATTCAACTTTGTCTTCAGCACGTGTGTTTGTCAGCGCGCAGCAGGTTTTCATGTTTCCTCGCTCATGACTATACATCGACGCTTGCATCATGTTTCTCCATCTCTCCCTTCCTCCTATGTTGTCCTTAGTTAACTTTACATCACTCTCTGCTCCTTTGCCACACAATCATTTGTCCTCAGTGTATCGCCTTCACGCTTTGCTTCCACTGATAGCATAACATAACATAGTATAGCATAACAAAACAAAGCATAGCATAACAAAACATAGCATAGCATCACAAAACATAGCATAACAAAACAAAGCCTAGCATAGCAAAACACAACAAAACATAGCATAGCATAACAAAAAAAAGTATAGCATAAAAAACACAACAAAAAATAGCATAGCATAACAAAAAATATCAAAACAAAACATAGCATAGCATAACAAAACAAAGCATAGCATAGCATAACAAAACATAGCATAGCATAACAAAACATAGCATAGCATAAGAAAAAAATAGCACAGCATTACAAAACTCAACAACACATAGCATAACAAAACATAGCAAAACAAAGCATGGCATTGCATACCAAAACACAACAAAACTTAGCATAGCATAACAAAACAAAGCATAGCATAACAAAACACAACAAAACAGCATAGCATGAAAGATAGCATAGCATAACACAACATAGCATAGCGTAACAAAATGTAGCATAACAAAACACAACAAAACGTAGCATAACTAAACACAGGGCAAAATGCAAAGTACTGTGGTGGGGGAGGGAGGGGAGCACGCACAAGCCCAAAGACGTGCAAGCCCGCTCCATTCATCAGCTTTTGGATGTTATAAAATCCACAGTAGTTTAATACACCATAACATAGCTTAACATAACAAAACATAGCCTAGCCTAACATAAAATAACAGCATAACATAACAGAACATAGCCTAACATAACAAAACATACCATTACATAACATAATAAAACATAGCCTAGCGTTGCATACCATTGCATAGCATACCATAACTTAACAAAACATAACATAACAAAACATAGCCTCGCATAACATAACAAATCATAACATAGCATAACAAAACATAACATAGTATAGCATAACATAGTATAGCATAACAAAACATAACAAAACATAGCATACCATCACAAAACATAGCATAGCATAACAAAACAAAGCCTAGCATAGCAAAACACAACCATTGCATAGCACACCATAACTTAACAAAACATAACATAACATAAAAAAACATAGCCTCGCCTAACATAACATAACAAATCATAACATAGCATAACAAAACATAACATAGTGTAGCATAACATAACATAGTATAGCATAACATAGTATAGCATAACATAGTATAGCATAACAAAACATAACAAAGTCTAGCATAGCATCACAAAACATAGCATAGCATAACAAAACAAAGCCTAGCATAGCAAAACACAACAAAACATAGCATAGCATAACAAAACAGTATAGCATAAAAAAACACAACAAAAAAATTGCATAACATAACAAAAGTATCAAAACAAAACATAGCATAGCATAACAAAGCATAGCATAACAAAACAAAGCATAGCATAGCATAGCATAACAAAACAGAGCATAGCATAACAAAACAAAGCATAAGAAAAAATAGCATAGCATAACAAAACTCAACAACACATAGCATAACAAAACATAGCAAAACAAAGCAAAGCATTGCATAACAAAACACAACAAAACGTAGCGTAGCATAACAAAACATAGCATAGCATAACAAAACATAGCAAAACATAGCATAGCATAGCAAAACAAAACATAGCATAACAAAACACAACAAAACATAGCATAGCATCACAAAACATAGCATAACAAAACTAAGCATAGCATAACAAAACAGCATAGCATAAAACATAGCATAAGAAAACACAACATAGCATAGCATAACAAAAGATAGCATAACAAAACATAGCATAACATAACAAAACACAACAAAACGTAGCATAACTAAACACAAAATAGCATAGCATAACAAAACAGAACAAAACAGCATTGCATAACAAAAAATGGCATAACAAAACAAAACATAGCATAGCATAACAAAGCATAGCATAACAAAACAAAATATAACATAGCATAACAAAACATAGCATAACAAAATACAACAAAACATAGCATAGCATAACTAAACATAGCATAGCATAAAACATAGCATAACAAAACAAAACATAGCATAACAATGCATAGCATAACAAAACATAGCATAGCATAGCAAAACAAAACATACCATAACAAAACACAACAAAACATAGCATAGCATCACAAAACATAGCATAGCATACCAAAACATGGCATAACAAAACAAAGCATAGCATAACAAAACACAACAAAACAGCATAGCATAACAAAACATAGCATAGCATAACAAAACACAACATAGCATAGCATAACAAAATATAGCATAACAAAACATAGCATAACATAACAAAACAAAACATAGCATAGCATAACAAAACACAACAAAACAGCATAGCATAACAAAAAATGGCATAACAAAACAATACATAGCATAGCATAACAAAGCATAGCATAGCAAAACATAACATACCATAACAAAACATAGCATAGCATAACAAAAAACAACAAAACATAGCATAGCATAACTAAACAAAACACAGCATAGCATAAAAAAACATAGAATAGCATAGCATATCAAAACAAAACATAGCATAACAAAGCATAGCATAGCATAACAAAACATAGCATAGCATAACAAAGCATAGCATAGCAAAACACAACAAAGCATAGCATCACACAACACAACAAAACAAAGCATAGTATAACAAAACACAACAAAACATAGCATAGCAAAACATAGCATAGCATAACAAAACAAAGCATAGCATAGCAAAACACAACAAAACATAGCATAGCATAACAAAACATAGCATAGCATAGCAAAACATAGCATGGCATAACAAAACAACAAAATATAGTATAGCATAACAAAACAAAACATAGCATAGCATAGCTAAACAAAACATAGCTTAGCATAAAAAACATAGAATAGCATAGCATATCAAAACATAGCATAAAAAAGCATAGCATACCATAACAAAACATAGCAGAGCATAGCAAAACACAACAAAGCATAGCATAAGACAACACAACAAATCACAGCATAGCATAACAAAGCATAGCATAACAAAGCATAGCAGAACAAAACATAGCATAACAAAACAAAGCATAGCATAACAAAAAACAACAAAACATAGCATAGCACCGCAAAACATAGCATAGCATAACAAAACATAGCATAGCATAGCAAAACATAGCATAGCATAACAAAACACAACAAAACATAGCATAGCATAACAAAACACAACAAAACATAGCATAACTAAACAAAACATAGCATAGCATAAAAAACATTGAATAGCATATCAAAACAAAACATAGCATAAAAAAGCATAGCATAGCATAACAAAACATAGCATAGCATAGCATAACAAAGCATAGCATAACAAAACACAACAAAACATAGCATAGCAAAACAAAACATAGTATAACAAAACAAAGCATAGCATAACAAAACACAACAAAACATAGCATAGCATCACAAAACATAGCATAGCATAACAAAACACAACATAGCATAGCATAACAAAAAATAACATAACCAAACAAAACATAGCATAACAAAGCATAGCATAACAAAACACAACAAAACGTAGACTAGCATAACTAAACAAAACATAGCATAGCATAAAAAAACAAAACACAGCATAACAAAACATAGTATAACGACGCATAGCATAACAAAACATAGCATAACAAAACATAGCATAACAAAACACAACAAAACATAGCATAGCATAACAAAACATAGCATAGCATAACAAAGCATAGCTAAACAAAACATAGCATAACAAAGCATAGCATAACAAAACAAAACACAACAAAACATAGCATAGCATAGCATAACAGAACATAACAAAACATAGCAAAGCATAGCATAGCAAAACATAGCATAACAAAGCATAGCATAACAAAACACAACAAAACATAGCATAGCATAACAAAACATAGCATAGCCTAACAAAACATAGCATAGCATAACAAAACAAAGCATAGCATAACAAAACATAGCATAGCATACACAAAACATAGCATAGCATAACAAAACATAGCATAGCATAACATAACATAAGAAAACATAGCATTAAGTTTGATAAACTCATAGTAGCGGGCTAGCTAGCTTTAACGGGCAGTGAGTGTAAGCAACTCCGTAAACCCAGAAGCAGTCACTCGGTCACCTTTGCTTTTGTATTGCAGTGGCTTCGTTTATTAAACAGTGCCCATATTTATACTGTTAGCACTTTACTTGTGCAAATTTCAGGGCTCACAAAACTTTGATGAATCGAAATTCACAACAGAGGCTGTTAAGTTTGTGCTATATAGAACCCTAAGGATAAATAAAAAACATTGCCATTTACAATGTGAATAGCTCCAACAAACACAAGACCTTGTTCAAAGTACAAAACATTGCCATTTACAATACCAATAGCTCCAGCTCCAACAAATGCGAGACCTATTGCGTTTCCAATGCTTGTTAAGGTTTATGTGTGTTTATAGGGCTGCAGTTCATGGGGTGTTATAGTTCCAAACAGGGCCGGACTGGGAACCAAAACCGGCCCTGGCAAAGTGCTCGGCAGGCCCCCCAGGGGTTGGGGGTGCCGCCGAGCTCTTTGCCGGGGCCGGTTTTCAGCCGATTGTGTTACAGGGCCGATTTTGCAGCGATGCTGCAAAAACGGCTCTGTAACAAAAACGGCCCCCAGGGGCCCAAAACCGGCCCCAACCCATGCGGCCCACCGGGGGAATGCCCGGTGCCGCTACGGCCAGTCCGGCCCTGGTTCCAAATCAATCCCAATACCCCTTGCAATTTGAGAATTATGATCCGTTGCACAAACCATGATTCTCACCTTCTTCCTCTATCCTACAACTCCTTCTCAAGTGAAGTTTTTTTTAACTCATGAAAATGAATACACAAACAACCCTATTTAGAAACACATCATTAAATATCAGTCTATAAAATAATTGTACTGCATCCAGCGTGATGTCTTCACCATTGTCAAAGGCAACGTGATATGTAAAGTAACAAGTGATTTCAGTAATATTATTGGTTATGTCATCTGTTACGTCAGGTGCGAGGCCATGACCTATTCATTTTTAGGGTACAAGTCATGGTTAGTGTATAAGGCGATAACTTGTACATTGAGTAGATCTGTTTTCACCGAAGAAGCACACTTGATGTGATATTGTGATACTTTTACTCTTCACATTTTAACGTGCATTTAAGAAAACATGTGGAATTCACATACAAATAACAGTCTAAGTACTGTTATGGCCATGGATTAACAATAGGTTCGCTTCAAATATATATATTTTTTTTCAATCAATTTGTGGACTTTTTCAATGTTAAAACTCTTTGCTGTGTCCCACCCGGCTGTTACCAGCCTTCGGCTGCACATAGCAAGGGCTAGCACTACCCCATCCAGGTTCGCCCCACCAGGGAATGCACCTAACACGCTGAGTGGCCAACCTCACTGTTCATGGCTGAAACTACAGACAACCTAAAATGCGAAGTGCCTATGGCCATGGCAGTGGTGGATTGCCCATAAAACTTGTTGCCAAGCCTTGTTCCCAAAACTCCTTGAAGGGGCAACTACTGCTACGGAAAACATTTGGCTGTGCACAACCTTTACAACTCTGTTGTGAGTTTCCAATCCACAATGAATTTCATTAGTGATTGGATGAATATAAATCAGCTCAAATTAAACCCTGACAAAAACGAGCTGATCCTCACTGGCGGGTCGGCCAACCCTTGGAATTTCAACTTCTGGCCTCCGTTACTGGGGAGCCCCCCCCCACTCCCATCTAGTTCTGTTAAATGTCTGGGAATTGTGATCAGTAATGATCTAACAATGAAGGCTCAGATCTGCCCAGTGGTTTCCGGATGTTTTTTTCATCTGCGACGAATTCGAAAACTCAGTAGATTCTTGTCCACAGATACCCTGACTCAAGTCGTCCTTGCCCTGGTAATCTCGCGTATTGACTGCGCAAATTCTCTGTACGCTGGTATACCAGCATGCCAATTGCATCGTCTGCAATTGGTCCAGAATCAAGCGGCTAGGCTAATCTTTGGTCAGCCGAAACACCAACATGTGAGACCACTGCTGAAAAGCCTCCATTGGCTTCCTGTGTCCCAACGCTGTCTATTCAAGCTAGGCTGCACCATCTATAAAGCGCTCTCAGGACGTGGTCCTGCCTTCATCGCCTCAAAGCTACAGCGGTATATTTCTTCGCGTGATCTACGCTCTTCTAATAAGAACCTGTGGTCCCCCAATCTCTTCAAACGTAAGAAACATGGGGGCTTAGATTTACGACCTTGGCTCCTCAATTCTGGAAACTTCTTTCTCCCGAACTGCGTATGGCAAGCTCTTACACCCAATTCAGGAAATCACTTAAGACTTGGCTATTCTCTCAGGCATATAACTGAACTCACTATTTGGCAACTGCAACTGTCCTCTCTTCAGCGCCAAGAAACCGCCTGGTGTACGTGCGCTTAACAAATCACTTTTAACATAACATTTATGTTAGGAGCTGTACCAAGCGCAGTGCTTAATTAGAGCCGGTGGTTTCCGGTGCTCAGCACCGGCAATTAATCATCAACACCGGTGCTTTTCATGAGCACCAGTTAAGGACACATTCATTTATGGTAGGCACAGGGAGATTATGTGAATTGCCCAGAATCACAGGATTTTTAGCAAACTCCGAGACTTGAACCTGGTTCCCCAGCTACGAAGTCGGCAGCTCAGGCCATTACGCGTCATCCTCTCCTCGCTTTCATGGTTAATAGTTGGTTATGTTTTAGGTGGCGCTAACAGGGGAAAGGGGCTGGTGCAAGCTGCCTCCTGATGAGAGCCCCGGCACTTATTTTCTTTTTATATAAATTAACCAGTGGTCAGGAGGTTAGCATAGATTACATGCATTCAGGAGAAGACGGAGCCCTCTTTGCTTTGTCAGGCAGCAGGTTGCTGACACCATGTCCAACATGTGGTTAACCGTTTCTCCTCCTAAATTGCACTGGTGTTTCTACTCTAGCAGGCACCCTGAGGGGTGCTCTGCAATGCCGGTGGAGCTTCAGTCTTCAAGAGTGGCAGCGGAACTCTTTCCCCCCTCTTGAACCTTAAATTAACCGGGGAACACCTTTTTATATAGCGGAACTGAGGGATCCAGAGCTGGGCAAAGGATGTCACACATGGGCATTTTCTTCTCGTGCCAAACTGACGCCATGAGATTCAGGAAAAGGGGCTACAGCAAAGCCTCATAAACTGCTATTTCCAATAGGGTGGTCTGTCCGTAGAGAGGTTTCCAAGGTTTCTAATCCAGGAAGTAGGGAAAGATCAGTTCCTTTTTGAAGCATTTATGAGGAGGCATTTCCATGTGATTGGTGCATCACATTGTATTTTTTCCCTTATTTTTCATGTTCTCACTACGTTGCTGTTATCCTTTTCACTGAGTGTTGCCTCAAGCAGTTGAAACTTCTCTTGAATCTACTTCTGGACACTTGTGCTAGGTGCATTTCTCTTACCTGGTGCAAGGAGCTGTTTGGTATTTTCCTATTTAGTTTAGTATTAAACTCCATTTTCAGTCAAAAGCTACAAGATTGGCAAGGATATTTTTTTACACCTTTGTAAACTGTCTTCCTAATTGGGTGCAACCCCATTAAGATGAAACAGCACCTTTCATGTGTACTATTCAGTGGAGGGTGGCCCTGTGGACAAGAGAGGAGTTGCCTTTTTCTCCAGCAGTCAAGAAAGGGACTCAACGGGGTCCAGTCCTTGATATTACCATGGATTGCTTGCAGGGTCTGGCCTACGATCAGGCCTTGTATCCACCCCTCCACAGGCGGTTAACCCCACAGTAGCCTGCCACTCTATGCTACGCATGGCCTCGGTCCGGGCACAGTGGGGTTTGGCTACAGGGCCTGGCATTCATTCAGGCACTACGCCCAGCCTTCCGTGGCCACAGAACCTGCCACCTGTACTTGAGTGCTGCATTTTTTTTATTTTTTGTGTTCACAAACCTTAGGATTGGGTTCACAAACCTCAATCACGTGTTGCGAATTGTAAACGTGGCTTCGAGTTTTGTGATGCTCAGGACTGGTTAGTCAAAACCTTTCCCAGATCTGGGGTGCGCAAGTACCTATAATTCAGGATTGGATTGGGATTAAAAATCGGCCCGGGCACGCTAAAAAAGTGGCCCACATTTGCCTATTGCCTTTCCGCAAAACACTGCTTTGGCGAAGTTTTATAATAAAAAAGAAGTGGGGGGCGGGGGTCTCTGACAAAGGCATGTTTTCTTAACTTTACTGAGATTAACAAAAATGCACGGATTAGGTCACACTGGTGAAAAACACCTGAAAACAAGTGAGGCCACTTCTGCTCAGGCCCCCTGCTGCCACTCAATATGCATACATTAATGGGCCGGCCCAGCGAGAGAAAGGGAGTGACACCTCCGTCTGTTGGTAAAAGGGAGGTTATGGACACCCATCTGCGTCCAGAAAGGCTACTCAGGCACCCAGTGGGCTTCTGGCGGATGCATGAACGCTATAAACAATTAGTTATTTTTTCATTTTTGAAGCCAAAATGGGTTTCTTTAGGACCCGAGACCTAGCCTGAGGTTCAGGGGTGCTCCCCCACCCCTTTATAAACCATTTTATGTTTCTTTCAAAACATGGAAACAGAGCCCTGTGTCCTACAATGGTGGCTTCAACAGCAATTTACGTTTTCTTCAAACTTTGGTCTGAAAACCCTGGCTTGAGTTTGCAAACCTGCTTTGCACGATGAGAGAAAATGCTCTCGTCTATTGGGATTTGTTTATTTTTACAATTTGAGTTCGCGAACAGTCTGCGTTTCCTGGTTCTAGAACTGTCTGCGAATTAACAGTCAAGATATGCCTATAATTAACCCTTCGAAGCCCAACCAATCCCTCTTTTGTAATGCTGATTTTTCAACAACTGTTATAGGTTTGCACCAAATCAATCAAAGACGCATCTCGGAGTGAGGGTCTGGTTGACGCCATGCTTTGTGGAAATTTGTTTAGTGGGTTTTGAAGAGAAGACTTTCCTATGAAGAACTAAACTGGAAAATGTTCATTTTTATGACTCTGCCACTTTTACTTCTCCCCATGGTCAAATCTGCACAAAGCTGGTCATGCTACAACCTGGCCCCGAATTCGGTTTGATTGGAAAGTTCTGTGCAGACTTGTCAAATTGCACCACAACAATAAGCAAAGCAAAAACTGCCTTTTTCATTCAAAGTTAGATGTAACCATACCTACATCCTGGCTCCTGCGTGCCTTCTTTGCACAGGGGATACATAATGGGTAAACATGTCTGGCACCGCCCCATAATATATGCAAGACTTAGTCCACCCTTACCGGCCTCCGCGTCTGTTACGCTCCACTACTCAGGGGAAATTCTTGGTTCCCAGGGTTAAACTCTCTCGGATGGGTGGTCGTTCATTTGCCTGTCTCGGTCCAACCTTATGGAACTCTCTCCCTATATCGCTCCGGAATGAAACAATATATGTGAACTTCCGTAAATGCTTAAAAACCTGGCTGCTCAACCAATAATCAACCAATAATTTCTGAATTTGTGTTCCTTCAGGCTGGCGCTGGGAAACCCTTTTTGGGTAGCTGTGCACCGTATAAAATTAATGTAATATGTAATATGGTCCAATGTTTCCATCTAGGCAGACCCTCCAGGATTTCGCGATTTCCCCAAAAATCGTGAAATCGGCACTTTTGTAAAAATGCCGCGATTTTTACAAAAGTGCCCGCGAAATCCTGGCATCCAGACCCGCCCTTCTATTGGCCCAGTGGCTCTTGCCACGGGGCCAATAGAAGGGGGGTCCTCACAGCAGGCAGGCGAGGTGATGTTTATCTACACCCCTCACCTGCCTGCTGTGCTGTTCTTTGACTTTCCTGCTGCTGTGGCTGACTCACCTGGCTGGTCTGGAGCGGCTGGAGCATCATCGTTGGTGGATAGTCGTCTCATCTCGGTGCGGTCGTGCGGCGGGAGGCCCAGGTAAGCTGCTGTGCTGCTGGGGCTGGAATTGTTGGGGGCCCGCCGCGTGCCCAGTGTGTGGTGGGCCCTCAGGTAGCATTTCTTCCGGGGCCCGCTGCACAGGGCACGCGGCGGGCCCTCAAAGGGGCATTTTTAAAAAAAAGTTTGTTGGGGGCCCGCCGCGTGCCCAGTGTGTGGCGGGCCCTCAGGTGGCATTTCTGCCGGGGCCCGCTGCACACAGGGCACGTGGCGGGCCCCAGCTGCCATTTAAAAAAAAAAAAAAGTTTATTGGGGGCCCGCCGAACACAGGGCACGCGGCGGGCCCTCAAGGGGGCATTTAAAAAAAACAAAGATTGTTGGGGGCCCGCCGCACACAGGGCACGCGGCGGGCCCTCCAGGGGGCATTTTTAAAAAAGCGTTTGTTGGGGGCCCGCCGCGTGCCCAGTGTGCGGCGGGCCCTCAGGTGGCATTTCAGCCGGGGCCCGCCGCACACAGGGCACGCGGCGGGCCCTCAAAGGGCATTTTAAAAAAAAGTTTGTTGGGGGCCCGCCGCGTGCTCAGTGTGCGGCGGGCCCTCAGGTGGCATTTCTGCCGGGGCCCACTACACACAGGGCACACGGCGGGCCCCGGCTGCCATTTAAAAAAAAAAAAAAAGTTTGTTGGGGGCCCGCCGCACACAGGGCACGCGGCGGGCCCCACCGGGGGCATTTTTAAAAAAAAAACATTTGTTGGGGGCCCGCTGCGTGCCCAATGTGCGGCGGGCCCTCAGGTGGCATTTCTGCCGGGGCCCGCCGCACACAGGGCAGGCGGCGGGCCCTCAAGGGGGCATTTTTAAAAAAAACGTTTGGTGGGGGCCCGCCGCGTGCCCAGTGTGCGGCGGGCCCTCAGGTGGCATTTCTGCCGGGGCCCGCCGCACACAGGGCACGCGGCGGACCCTCAAGGGGGCATTTTTTTAAAAAAAACGTTTGTTGGGGGCCCGCCGCGTGTCCAGTGGGCCTTCAGGTGGCATTTCCGCCGGGGCCCGCTGCACACAGGGCACGCGGCGGGCCCTCAAGGGGGCATTTTTCAAAAAAACGTTTGCTGGGGGCCCGCCGCGTGCCCAGTGTGCGGCGGGCCCTCAGGTGGCATTTCTGCCGGGGCCCGCTGCACACAGGGCACGCGGCGGGCCCCGGCTGCCATTTAAAAAAAAAAAAAAAGTTTGTTGGGGGCCCGCCGCACACAGGGCACGCGGCGGGCCCTCAAGGGGGCATTTTTAAAAAAAACGTTTGTTGGGGGCCCGCCGTGTGCCCAGTGTGCGGCGGGCCCTCAGGTGGCATTTCTGCCAGGGCCCGCCGCACACAGGGCATGCGGCGGGCCCTCAAGGGGGGCATTTTTTTAAAAAAACGTTTGTTGGGGGCCCACCGTGTGCCCAGTGTGCAGCGGGCCCTCAGGTGGCATTTCTGACGGGGCCCTCTACACACAGGGCACGCAGCGGGCCCCGGCTGCCATTTAAAAAAAAAAAAAAAAAAGTTTGTTGGGGGCCCGCCGCACACAGGCCACGCGGCGGGCCCCCCCGGGGGCATTTTAAAAAAAAAAACGTTTGTTGGGGGCCTGCCGCGTGCCCAGTGTGCGGCGGGCCCTCAGGTGGCATTTCTGCCGGGGCCCGCCGCACACAGGGCACGCGGCGGGCCCTCAAGGGGGCATTTTTAAAAAAAAACGTTTGTTGGGGGCCCGCCGCGTGCCCAGTGTGCGGCGGGCCCTCAGGTGGCGTTTCTGCCGGGGCCCGCGAAAGTGCACACCATTTGCCACCCCCCTCCCTTATTCCACTTCCTGCTTGTTTCACAATAGCGACAGCTTATTTTTTTGTTTTTCTTTTGATTTCAGGTGCCTGCATACGTGAACATTTTTAAAGGCTCTGGGTTATCCCCGACGACGATCTGGGATTCAATCGCGGTGGTCTTGCAATTAGATCTGAGTTTGAGACCGGCACGCATTTTTGTTGTTTTGTATTTTTCTCTATCTTAAGTAAAAACCATCAAGGCAGCGCCCAAGAGAAAAAAAAAATTAAATCAAGTAATATTGAAAATGGCAGTAAATGTTCATTCCAGGCTCTAAATTATGTTTTGCATTTGATGAGGAAACATAAAAAAGTTCAGGTATGTGTTATATTCTGCATGGTGACCAGTGTTGACGTTTTCATGCAAGGGTTGAACTAAAACGTGAAGCCCTCTGTGTTGTATTCATTAATGCGTGGACTTTCTCAGCGGCAAACAACTATTCTAAATTTTAAAAAAACTCCACACAAGCTTTAATAATCGTGTTTTACAATTTGAGTGTTTTAACATTCGTGAGTATGCTACAAGCAAGCCAACATTTTGAAGCAGGAAAGAGAGGGATTTATTGTCCCCCTTGATTAACTTTGGAACGTGGTGAATTTAGACCGGAGACATGTAAAATAAAGCATTAGCTGTCTTTAAAGATCAGGTGACACCCATCTGAAACGCATCTGTTGGCGGGTATAATGCATCGGACCGCATCCTTATTTGAAGATTTTTTTTCTAACACGTTTCACTGGCATGTTTAATTCAGTGCATGTTAATATTGTGTACGTACGCGGAATTGTGATGTTTTTTTCTGCATCCGTCAGTGTAACACATTTGCAGCCCTGGTACAGTTGTCGGTGTTAAAACCTGCAAGGCCTCTAGTCTCCAGTATACGGCCTCTGACGGCCAGTCCCAGGGCCTTTGTTTTGAATTTGAAGCACCGAAGCCTCTGTTTGCTCTCTGCTTGGGGCGAGGCTTGAAGGGGGGAATGTGGGGTCTGGGAAGGTTACGCGTGAAGGGGTTCAAGACCCGACAGGCTGCGCCGGCTCGGATGCCTGCTTCAGCAGAGGACATGTGCAATAAATGCGCCCCGATCCGTCGACAAGCGATATAGCCTATGAAGTGCCGTCTTGTGTCGATTCATTTGTGCAAAATGTGCAGTGAAAGTGCACGTTCGTGCACTAGAAAAATACACCACGTTTCTTCAAGAATGGCGCACCGCATCAAATGTATAGCCGCTCTTTCACTCCAGATTTAGTAAAACACATTGTTATTTTTGCGTGCACATGAATACATTTCCTAATAGTTATGTAAAACGTATGCCTCTAAACTTGCTTGTAATTAATGCTAAATAAACGTTTTCTTGCACAATAAGGTACATTGTTCCCTTTCTAGCCAGTAACAGGGAAGCATGTGTATTTAGACGTCTACAGATATTGTTCGCGGAGAAAAATGATAGTATACATTCGCCCAGGTATATATTTACACACTCTATCGGTCGTAATTATAAATATTATGTTTATGTACACGCTTATGCAAAATATTTTTTTCCTTTAATAAATAAGATTTGTGCCAGGTCTCTTCATTATATGAAAATTGGGGAGAGGATGTAGCCTTGCGGCTACAGCTGTCGACCTCGAAGGTGGGGAACCGGGTTCGAGTCTCGGCAATATCGCTCAACATCTTGTGATTCTGGGCAAATCACTTAATCTCCCCGTGCCTACAAAAATGAATGTGTCCTCATGTAACGAAACTGGTGCTCATGTAAAGCTCTCTGGTTCCCAATGTCTCGGGTCTAGTACACGCTATAAAAAACTCTAAAAAAAAAAAAAATAAATAAAAAAAAATGCTAAATGTGCTTCTCTTTCCCACAGCTATATCTTGAAGAGTCCTCCAGAGTACAGCCCTGATATCCTGCCTGCACCCACCCGTGGCCTCGCAGCTCATAGGAATTCGAGCACTTCATATGCACCATAAAATGCACCCTCACTAAGTTCCCCTGCGTGGCAGGCTCATGCGACAAGCGTCCTCCTCCCCACAAGCATTTGCAATGCAATAGGTCTCGCATTTACGCAAGTTTAGGCTTATGGCATTGTAAATGACAATGCCTTTTATTTATGTTTTTACAACCAAAACATTAATAAAAGGCATTGTCATTTACAATGCCAAAAGCTCAAACTCGCGTAAATGCGAGACCTATTGCATTGCAAATGCTTGTCTTTCTTTCTCTGGATCACATCATAACTAAGGGCTATAATATGGTGGTATCTCTCCGGCCCTTTTTGCAGTATTGTGGACTGTGACTGGTGATATTAATTCAGCAGCAGAAGAAATGTGGGCTGCGGATACTGTATTGCCTGTCCTTCAGCAGTAATGTCTGCTGTTGCTGTCTCACTGGCCATCATCAGACACTTGGTGCTGATTTAGATTTCCGACATACATTTGAGGAATTAATCTATTGCAGTACATTGGTGGGCAACTTGAAGATTATGGTTTGGCTTTCCATTGTCTCACCTGCACTTGTAGTATTTACTTTTTTGTGTTAGTTGTGACTACTTATGCTGTGTACCCAGACATGTTTTCAATTGTTTTCATCATGTTATTCTAAACAATGCAATGGTGTAAGTAGTGTGGGATCTTTTGCTTTTAATTAAGCTCTGCTATGAGGTTCGTATATCCCTAGTTTGTGCCGAACAAAGTAGGTTATTCTGACGCTTTGTCTCTGAGGGCTTTCTTTACAATAGCCTGCACTCTGCATCTGCTTAACATACGGAACATACTGTCGATTCCGAGGATGCCTTATAATTTAGTGCAAGTACCTACAGAAAAGCAAGCACCCCTAATCAATGTATTACTTCTGACTCCACTATATTATAATGTGAAAAATAGTTTATTTCAAAATCTACAGTTCTGAAAAATAGGTAACATGGACAGGTGAAATGTCCCACTACAATAGACAAACACTATTGTTTCTTCTGCCTCCAAGGAACTTCTTAAGGCACCTTTATAGTGAGGTTGTTAAAACATAATTACCATACATACTCCAGTACTGTTCTTCAAGTTTTTATTAAGTTCAAGCAGATAACCACCAACCCATACAGGCAGCTGGGCATAACTGATTCCAAATTCTAAACATTCCCCACAGCCCAAGGTTGCACATTCTGCTTTCATCGGTTACCACTTACAATGTTACGGTCTCCCTGCCAGTGATAACCTAGACCACATTCCAACCCTAGGTACACAATGCTGGCCAATAGATGATAACATAGGTCTGATACCGTGATAACTTTTTAAAAAATTGTTCAAGCTTTTAATGGTACCTCTCAACTGGACACCTGGTTATTACTATTGTGGCTTTGCTATCTATTACTTCCTAAAATGACTACATACCACTCCACATAATTACACTCCAATACACAGAATCCTACTCCACAATTGCAAAACACTCAGTAGCACATAATTACTATCCACATAATTCCACAACACACCATGTCACATTATTCCAATACACAAATGCCCTCCACACCTCACAGTTAGTAAAAAAGACTGCCATTTACAATCCCAATAGCTCCAGCAAATACAAGACCTATTGCATAAGTACGAAACTTTGCCATTTACAATGCCAGTAGCTCCAAACACCAACAAATGCGAGACCTATTGCATTTCCAATGCTTGTTAAGAATGAAATGTTACATGTTTTTTTAAATCATTAAATGTTGGGCCCGCCGCACACGGGCACGCGGCGGGCCCAGGTGCCATTCTTTTGGGGCCAGCTGGTCATGCGGGCCCAGGGGGCACAAGGGGGTGCTGTGGTTTTTAAAGCGGCGTAGTGGGGGCGGTGTCAGTGATGTGGGACAGGTGCCATGGGAAGGGCTAGCAAAGCCAGCTGTAACTCTTTTTTCTTCTTTTGTAGAGCCCCGGAGGAAAGAAGCTGCTGGTTCAAGAGCCATTGGGCAGTCTGGCAACTATTATATGCTTTCTGCTGCACAGAACTGGTAAGTTTTGGTTTCTGTATACTTCTGGGGAGATGAATACCACATATGCTAAATATTTGTGAAGTCCTACTTGCGATGGGTGGGAGCGCTGTGCATGGTTTGGTGATGGGATTCTGCGTGATCATGAGTGTTTCATAATTGTAATTTTGTTTTTTGTATTTCTTGGGGCTGGTTTGGGGCTGTCTTCGGGTTTTCCCCTAGACTCCCGTTAAGCACTGTTGGTCCCCGCCCCGAGTGTAAACGCCGGGCATATGTGCTCCTACAAGTACACTTGTACAAATTTGTTTCGCGCGGTTAGGTTTCACTTTCTTTGCAGGTGGCTCATCCTTCCCCTTCTTCCCGTTTTTGCCCAAATGTGATTTTTTCTTTGCAGGCACTTTGGGGCACGGTTGTTTTTTGGGGGAAACACTTTTGCCTTATGTTTTTTATGTTTACCTCGCACCCCCACTGCCCTCCACAGACTAAAAGTTGCCTAGCGGGACCACACAAGTGTGCCATTTCCCTTCGAAGGACCTCTGCCTACCTGTATGTTAACGCGCCATGTATGCAACTTTGCTTCAGAGTTACATGCATTTTTAACCATGTTTAACCTACGTTTTCTTAACTTTCCATCCAACAACTGCAATGTCTTTTTCCCCTTTGGAACACATCTAGTAACACCAAATATATTTGTAGGTGAGTAACGCGAGTGTGCCACAAGCCAGAGATCTTTTGGATTCCAAGCGGCCAACAAGCCACCACAACAAAAGCACGATGGAGAAATTTATGCAGCCTTTGAAGACTGTGAAGCACCGATCACATCTACCTACCCATATAACTGCAGCAGATCGGGCCAAAGAGTACAGCGCCGTGATGCATGCTGATGGTGGTGTGCTATTTTGCAGTGTGTGCAATGTGGCGGTGGACCACATCCGGAAACACACAGTTGATATGCATGTGAGGTCCCAAAAACACTTGAAACGCTGTTCAGATGATCCAGACCCTCACTCTTCACCAAAACGTGCCCGTCAGATGACTGTGAACTCACTTTTCACAAAGAGTACAGCTGCCGGTGCCTCAAACCAGGAAATTATAAGTGAGTGGGACAATGTCTGCACAGCGCTGAACATTCCGCTGAGCAAAACCGACCACCCTGTGTTGCGCAAGTTTCTCCATGAGCGAGTACGAAATGGTGGAGCAATACCTGGAAGTCATCAGCTTCAAGAACGTTATCTCCAAGAGAGATATATAGTAGCAAAGAACGAGCTGAAAGAACACTTGCAAGATCAGAAGATCAGTGTTATATTTGATGAAACACCTGATGTTGAAGGGCGTTGTGTATTGAATGTGTTATTTGCAGTGGTCTCTGCGCAGGGTGGCCGTAAGATCCACACCCACCTAGCAGACACAGTTTTCCTCTCACAGTGCAACCATGGCACTGTAGCGCAAGCAGTTGTGAAGGTGCTCACAGAGTACAGCATAGCCTTTCAGGATGTTATTTCCTTTAACACTGACAATGCGGCATACCTGCTCAAGGCATACAACACTGTTTTGAGAAATCTGTACACAAACTCCATACATATCACCTGCTTGGCACACATAATGAACCTTATTGGAGAGTCATTTAGGAAGCCTTTTGTGGAGCTAAATGCTTTCCTCCTGTACATCTCGTGCATCTTTTACATGGCCGGGAGCAGAAAGAGAAGGTACCTGCACCATCTTGCTGAGAACCATGGGATGAAACCACGGATGGCACCTGATCCTTGCAGTAGCCGGTGGAATTCTTGGTTTGCTGCTGTCTAGAACCATTGCAAGCATTTTGAGGCCTATGCTGGGTTTGTTGAGTCTGAGATGCAACTCAGCAAGTCTCCCCCAGATTCCCTTGAAAATCTGCAAAGGATTTTGAACAGCGACCAAAGAAACTGCATTAAAGTGCAATTGGACATTGTGGCCGAAAAATGCAAAAACATTTTGCATCTGATGGACTTATTCCAGAGTCAGACACCAGTGACAATGAAGGTGTATGATTATTTGGAGGACCTTCACATAGACCTAACAAACAATTCAGTCCTCACTCTGGAGTCACTACAACCATTTCTACAGACCACTGCAAGGGCTAAATTAACTCTGACACAGAAAAAAAAGATAACAGCCCAGCTTAATGAAGCTCTTGAAAATTCTCTGGGAAAGGCGGGCAAATACATGGGGGAGGCCCAACCGGGCATTGGGTTCTTGAAGCAAGTGCGCCTTTTCAATCCTGCACGAATCTGCATCCTGCCTAAGGACAAGAGTGCATATTCTGTCATCCCTGGTGTCAGCGAAGTTCCCGATCAGGAGCTTTGCCTCTACTTTGAACATGTAGGCCCAGAAGCAGTACAGGCATCTGTTTCTGGGGTGATTGACACTGACCTCTTTTGGCGTGGGATGCCTTACCGCATTCCAGCCCTTTCACAGCTTGCAGCTGTGTACAAGGACTGTGTGACCAGTTCTGCAGATGCTGAAAGGAGCAACAGCATCTACAAAATTATTTTGTCAGCCAGACGACGGTCCCTCTCAGAGCAATCCATCCGGGCATTATTGTTTTTGCATTATAATCAACAGCACAATATTGAGATTTGGACTGCTCAGAAGAACTGCAAGATTAACACAAAAAGCATACAGGTTCCGTGGGCATTTATTCATTAACAGGTTTATGTCCTATATGTAGTCTTGAAGACAAAGTGTCTACATTGTAAATAATCCAAATATACATAGCTTCATGTTGTTAAATAACTAAAAAAACAAAGAGATCTGTGTGTGTTATAGGAAAAACTGCCAAATAAAACGCCGCAAAATGGCTGCTAAATTTCCATATTTGTGCTGCTAAATTTCCATATTTGTGCCGCTAAATTTGCTAATCCATGCTGCTATATCCTAGGGGGTCTGTCTAGGTGTTCTGTGGACATCATAAACAATGAGGCCATTGGGCTGAAATGATGCTCCGCTGCCTCCTTATAGGCCGTTTAATTTTCATTTGGGCCTGAAAAAAATTCGAAACACTCATTTTTTACCCCCTTTTCATTTTTTAAACTGGACACATCTTCAAAAACCGTGACATGCCAAAACGTAGCCTCTAACTCTACATGATTCAAAAGCTTTGTGCAAATTTGTGAAATGGCTACAAAGGTATAATAAAATAAAAAAAATTACCTCTTTTAATCAAAAGGTAGAACTAGGTATAACTACATACTCACTATTGGTAGTGTGTTATATATAGTGGAAGTGTAAAGGGTTACCGTGCAGTATGGTCGAACTTTGCCTGATGGTTCATGGCGAAATCATAAACCATCAGGCCAAAGGCCTGATGATTTTGAAGTGTCACCAGATGGTGATATAGGACCGCATGACCTTTTTCGGGAGACCTATGCAGTTAGAGGTTACTGGGCTCATATTAAGACTATTGCAGCCTTTTGCCACTGGTGTCCCGGGGAGTAACCTTACTATTGAGCTAAAAAGTGAGCACTAATAACACTTCTTTAGCCCTTGACCCTCAGGGTAGCAAAGTTGAGCAGTCCAAGGCTTGCAGGAAGTGGTGTGGGATAAGAAAACTCATCAGTCCATCCAATGGCAATCAAGAACTCAGGGCATCATTATGATGCTGTTGGGCCTGCCTCGGACAGGCTGTAGTGGCGTTCCCACCGATAGACAGCCCTTTGGTCTGTCCACCGCATTACGAAGCAGGCGGTCAGACCCTTGAATATCGGGGCTGGACCACCGACTCTGACAGGATCTACTGATCTCGTAGGGGCGACTGTCGGAATCGTGATATTGAATGGTAGGAGCTGGCACCGCCATCAGGATCACGATGTCCCTTTCCGAATGCCTTTTCACGGCGGTCCCACTGCCAAGAAAAGGCAGACGAAAACGGACTTTGGGGGCCCTAAGTAGGGCTCCTGTCTCAGTGGCCTACTGATAAGAGGCGAGGGGGGCACATGTGGTGTCCCCCCCACATCCATGCACCATGTGGATCAAACGGAGCATGAATGTTTGTAAAGTTCGACCATTGTAATCAGGCCCTCAGTGTCCAATTAGTGTTCTTGCGTACAAAAAGAAAAAGTGCATTAATTGTATCCACAATACTTTACATACATTTCGAATAGAGCTTCATCTGCTACAGCAGCATTTGTTCAAGGGGTGCAGTGCAACTGGGGGAACAGCCTCTTCTGTTCCACTGCATCAGAGGAGTCCGTAAAGGTGCAACATGGACTTTGCTTCCCCAGGGGAACGGTTTCTGCGGTGCGTAACCTGTGATCTGGTCGAACCCCTTCACAGAGTTCCTGCGTAAGTTCAAGTTGGATTTGCCAGGGGTTCCCTTCCCCTTTGGAGTTTGGAGTTTCGCAGTCCTTTGCCTGTTGTCGGGGACCTGTAATCCACAGAAGTAGTCGGCGGAAGTGGACTTCAGACGATGGCTCTCAATAGCTCTACAGCTCCCTAACTCCAGGAATTCTTGCAGCCAAGGGTGACAGCGGAAAAGGGAATTGGAAGAAAATAAAGGAGCCTCCTTTGGGCTTTATCATTTCTTTTCTGAAGTCAGCCATCCACCAGCCTTGGTGTGGCGCAGCGGCAAGAGCGGCTGACTCCGAAGCACGGGGTTCATGGTTTGATCCCTGGAGCCGGCAGCAGCTCAGCTCAGCATCATGTGACTCTGGGCAGTAGCTCACCTAATCTCCCCGTTGGCCAGCCAGCGCCTGGATACCCTTAGGGGTGATAAGTTAGCGCTTTACAAAAGTGAAATTATTGTTATTATTGTGTATCATCACCTTCTTTCTATGCCATTAACATATGTCTCTTACTACATTGATGTTTCCCAACTAATTAAAGGTAAAATTAGTTTACTGTCTAGTTAGGTCTTTTCTTCTTACCGTAATGGCCTTAAAAGACGTTTTCTGCTGGGATCCTCTTTTTTTTCTTAACAATTCTGGCCTGTGACGTTTCTCTGCAGCAGTCTTGAAAACTCAGACCACACTGTTCATAGACCGATGGATCTCCTGTGCGTGGCCACGTGGGTTTGGAAATGTTTTCCACTACACAATGTATATACCAATAAATTACATTTACTAGCAAAATGTAGTTAAAAAGCTAAATATACTCAAAACATAGGGCTATATTTTAGAGTGGTATGGGTAATGTGCTGTATTCTCATCTGTAAAATGATGTACGTCATTTGTAGTTCTATCTGTTGCATTCCTGGTGAGGTCATGAACATTGCAGAGGGTGCGCGAGTTGCGGCTGTTGTGAGAGTTATGGGCTGTGAGTTCACCCTAATAAATGACGAATTTCGGTGCTTCCTCATTCGTAACCAGAACTATAATTTCTGAGGTATTTTTAAACATAGATATTGAGGTGTTCTAAGCAATGCTAACTGCTCTAACCTTTGTTTTTTTCTGTGTAAAACAGAATTTCAACAAACAGAACATGAAAGAAACATTTTCTCAAACAAGTGCCTTTGCATTGTTTTGGTGTAAATCTGTTCAATAGTTTTCGAGAAATTAGTATTACGAAATGCGTCAGGTTAGCTTTCAAGGGTTAAAAAGTTAGCTGTTGCTGAACCATTATTTCACAGTGGATCCATGAGAAAAATTTTAAAAAAATTAAAAAAGCAATATGATTGATTAGTAGTGTTGATTTTCCAGTCATCCATTTCGCGCCCGTGGGCCCAGCCTTAACGCCTCCGGCACAATACAAAAAAATATGTTTAAAGTGGACGTCATTACAGGATACAGGGCTCAATACCTGCATCCCGAAATAAAAACACATGTAGAACCTGGCCTCCTGGGCCAAGTGTGGGCTGCCACAGGGACCCCAAAATCTAAATAAAAACTAGGTGTTGCCTACAAGGGGGAGTTTTCAGCAAGGCTGTGAGGTTCTTGAGCCCTGCTTTGGGGTCCACAAACCTTGTTTGGGCCCTTGTTGGGTTCACAATACACTTAGGGGCAGATTTACGTGGATTACGTACATTTTGCGTCACTTTTAACATGGGAAAAGTGATGCAAAAGTGGCGCAAGGGGCTTGTAAATCTGCCCCTCAGAGGCCAACAAGAGCCCAAAAACCTCTAAGATTACTGCACCACCCCCAAAATCTTTTTACAAATATTAAAGAATAAAAGATACGAAAAAAGATTACAAAAATGGAACCCGTCCTGCCTGGCCATTGAGAGGCCACGTGCAGTGGAGGCTGGCCTGCTATGGTGGGCAGCAGGCAGGACCCAGCCAGTGCTCAGCCCTGGTTGTCTTCTTGCACCGGGTTGGATGCAGACAAAGGCTGTGTAGAGAAGGGGTTGGGAATCCTTGGCTAGTTGAGTGCGTGCCCTGCCAGCTGGCCAGGTCCTGCACTGACCACTGCAGCTGATTGCTGATGGCCAGGCCCTGCAACAAACCTCTGCTGTGAACAGCCAAAGAGGGTTATCAGCCACAGCCGTTTGGGCACTGAGCCTGGCACAAAAGCCGTGCAGAACAGGGTAAGGGGATCATTTCAAAGAAGTTGAGAGTAGTACTCCATCAAAAAAGCAAGCATTGACTGAAAAAACACAATTTAAGTGAAGCCATGGAGATGATTGTGACTAACACCAGAAAATGCTTAAAATAACCCTGAAATTCACTTGGAAAACACACTAAAAATGAATCAACGGCTAGTACAAAACAAAGAAATGCTGACCTTCACCAGTCCTGGTTGGCTCTGCAATCCATAACTTGCTTGCCAAATGCAATACTTAAGACCTCAGAGCATTTATACCAATAAGTACCTACACGTATAAACAAAATACCAATGGAGATGAACATGTACTCACAGCAATAAATACTACTACTCTTGCAGTCGTCTCTTTCACAGTGTTAATGGCAAAATGGCTAGTAAACTAATCTGTCAGACTCTGTGGCGTTGGTAATTGCGCGTCGCTTCAAGGGTGAGGTCCTGAGCGGTGCATGTGGTCTGATGCCGTAGAGCTCATGAGGGGCTAATGTTGTATCCTAAGTCCAAATCCACTGCTCCACCCTATTTCTCCACCATTGGCAAAGGTTCTAGACTATCTTCTGGGTTAGACAAACAAGAGGGCAATGTCTGAGGCTTTGATGATAGATCTCATGTTACACAACTATATATAAAGATATTAAACTTTAACAGGAGAACTTTTGAGTCTTAGGTCTCAGGAACATGTTGATACATCTCTCATTGTTTTTGCTTGTGCATCTTATGGACCGACGCCCCCATGTGGTATTACATAGGTTTATTATTAGGATGAGATGCTCTTCTGTGAATGTGATTTAATCATAATGTCTCTTGCTGTTATTATAGGTCGCTTTGACATTTTTATTCAAGTTTTCTTTACACGTAAAGCGCTTCAGTTCTTCTTGTTTGGCTGGACTTTTGCAATATCCAGAATTTACAAAAACGTTCTTCTCTTGTTTTCTTTTTCTTTTGCTAGATTTATAAGGATGCTGGGCAGTGATTGGCTCGTTTCGGTGTCATATTTCGGTTTGCATATTTTGATCCAAACTATATTTTATAGTAAGATAATAATTCCCTTTTCTGATGATCACTTAGGGGCATATGTATGAAAAAGCCGTTTTGCGAGTCTTTAATAGCGATTCTTAGCGAATCGCTACTAAGCACTCGCAAAATGCTATGTATGTAGGAATCACAATAATAATTGCGATTCTTACATATTCCTTAATTGCGAATCGCAAATTGCGATTCGCAAGTAAGGAATACCTTCCCATTCATTCCTATGGGCCTAGCGGCCCATAGAAATGAATGGGAAGACATTTGTAATTTGCGAGTACCCATTAGGTACTCACAAATTGCGAATGCAATTTCAAGGGTGCAAGGGTGTCAAAAGGACACCCTGTAGCACCCCTGAAATATGTATGTGTGCACATGTGGCGCACATCCATGCCCTAAGGGCATGGATGTGCGCCACATGACACTTTGAAAAATGCAAAAAAGTGAATTTTTCAAAGAAATTGCAAATTACCATCAAACTGAAGTTGGTGGTAATTTCCGATTTCTTAAGCTAAAATCGCACAACTTGATTGCTTCATACATTGCATTTAAGGCATCGCAATTTGCGATTCCTTAAATGCATTCGCAAAATAGGGAATCGCAAATTTTGCGATTCCCTATTTTGCGAGGGCCTTTTGGGATGATACATCCCAAAAGGCTTTTTCCCGTTCGCAAACAAGCCGATTCTGAGAATCGGCCCATTTGTGAACAGGAAAAGGGCTTGATACATATGTCCCTTAACATTTTTACCAACTGAAACCTATTCTTCTATCCCTTTGTTATTTATACATTCCTTATGTCATTACTTTGGTAAGAATGTTCTTATAACTTAAGATTTAGGTGAAGTAAGCATATACTTATGCCGTGAAGATCGAGTGGTGTGGCTCACTGGTTGGAGGCAGCAGACCCGGAAGCAGAGGACGGCCCGGGACCAGGGTTCAATTCCCGACGCGGCAGGGTCGTGGACCAGGGCCAGCGGACTCGATAACTCTCGCCTCGGTGCTTACTCTAACCAGGGATCACACTCGGCAACTCTGGGCATTAGCTTGCCTCATCTCCACAACGGCCCCCCACATTTGCCGGGGATGCCTGGTTTCACCTTGGAGATACCCAGGAGGGACCATCTCACAGGGATAGCCAGGACGGGTTCCCCAGCGGACTACAGCGCCATGACGCCTCAGGGCAGCAGTGTGCTTTACAAGACACTACATTACATTACAAGATGAAAAATGGAGATAACGACGTCTAAATAGTTTCGGATACTTTCTGTTTAATACTCCATAGCATTGACGTGTTTTTCTGGAAATATAATGTATACTAATGCATTTTATCGGGCACATTTTCTATAAACTGGAATTGTTTAGTTTAAGATTGCTCCATAGCCATCTTTACATTTTCTCCTTAGACTCCCCAGGTTGCCCCACCCCCCTCCGTTAATGGTAGGAGTACCAGCTGTCTTCAGACATGATGTCAAAAGTATTAATTTCTATTTTCTGTCTCATGTAATATAAATTCTAAAGGTCTTAGTCCAGAATACATACGAGGTCTAATTGAATGCATCGTAGAAGATTATTATAATTTATATAAAAACGTGAATTAAATAAATAAAATAAAGAAATTAATAGTTAAAGAAGTTTGTGCTCGCCATGTACTTACATGAACAGAGCCCCTACTTGCACTTCTATTCCTTGCTCCAGGGGGAAACTTCCTCACCAACATGAAATGTAAGCAGAACAAGCGCCCGAGGTGAATGACCTGAAAAGACATCAAACAGCTGGAATGCACTGTAAGTACCTTGTTGCATTTTCTGCCCAAAGGAATGTGTTTTTGCCAACTCTTACACCATAAGAAATGAACCATCAGATATATCGTCCTCACCATGAACAATGCCAAAGATCTAATTCTAATCCGGACCGCCGCCACCTGAAATATCTTGCGGCTTCTACTACCTCCTGTGGATACGTAACCTTTATCAGCACCACCTGCAACAAGAATAGTAGTTTTAAAACACAATCACCAGCAGCAGAGACCTCATACTGAAAGCACAGCCACCAGGCGATAGCCTTACAAAGCTATCACCATCATTGCAAGTATCTTCTATGCCAGCACACCCACCATGAGGCACCATCAACACCACCACAGCCCCCAAACAGTGGTAGCATCCAGCACCAGCAGAAAAATCACCTGTGGAGCCATCTTATCATCCCCAAATCATAGGCATGACCCACAGGAGCAATCCAACTTATTTCATCTTGTCCATAAATTGAAAAACGGTTAGAAAGTACCGCCTAACCCGAGCCGTAAGTGGTGATCTATCTCCTTAGCACTGCTTAACATCTCATCATTTAAGAAACCCACTCGAGTTGGTAAGCTTTCCCCGGGGCTGCAGTGAAATTGTAGAACATTCTTCCAGTCCACATCCATTGTGAGCAAGTTTTCTAGGAGTTCACAAAATTCTGAAGACCTGACTTTATCCTCCATAGTCAGTCAAAAGATGAATCCATGGTATAACCACAAATACACCCATCAGATTAGAAACACCATCTGCGCATGAACGTTGATTCACCAAAACACCAGGTGTAGCATAATGGACCTCACACACATTTTGTTCTCAAGGACTTCATAGGAAGTAACATCATAAGATGTTCCCGAATCCCAAGAAATTGCCAGAAGACCTTGATCCTGATAAAATCATAAATTACGTCGCTCATAGGTAAAGTATAGCAAATTCACAGAGATGCACCAAAAAAAAGATTTAAAAAAAAAACAAAACAGTAGTGCTCAGGCCCAGTAGTACTAGTTCATAGGGACAATACATTGCATATGAACTATGCTTGATTTGCTCCATTTTATTGTTAAGTTTTGGCATTATCGCTTGTGTGGAACTATCACACTTCCACTTCTGAATGCATTTATTTTTAACTTAAAGTGTAATCTTACAGTGGGATTTGTGGAAAAGTGAACAGTGTTCCTCAGAACACTGCTAATCTTCTGTGCTTGGTACTGCTTTTTCCACTTCTAAGGCCAGCTGTCACAAAAGCAGTGCTAGGGTTTGCAAGAGGCAAGCCAGGGATCACAGCTATGACCAATGGTGACCCCAAAATGACGTCCATGCATCTGTACAACGTCTGCACATAGATATCAGCTTCCTGACTCAATTCAAAGAAGGTTCATGCCATCTTGTAAAACCAGAAATGGAGACCTCATGCTGAGCACGACTTCCACCAACAGAGACACCATATTGGCCATTTCACCCACCATCACCATATATGTCACAATCAACACCTCCTTCTATACCAGTCAGCATCCAAATCTCATCACAGTACACATTCCTACATTAAAAATAAAATCTTTACCTTATTCAACTTCCCCATCTATACCAAATCACTTTTGTAGTCCATAACACAATCAACATCCTGATTCATATCACAATGCAATATTTGTTTTCATACCGACCACAATCACCTTCGCCCACTCTCATAACCGCAATCAACTACAAGTGAGCACATTTTTTTCAGATGTTCCACACTGGAAAATCTGCGTAAAAGGCACCATGCACAGCGCAAGAGGGCGCTGCTTCTTTCTGCTGCTCGAGTAAATGTTCTACTCGAATTACAGCTTCCTCAATGCAAACAGATGGTTTCTCAACGGGAATAGTCGCGACCATCCACGACCGCCCGCACTGAGAAATCTCATTGGGAGGTGGTCTAGCGTTGGATTTTCCTCGCTCGCCAACTTACCGTTGGAGAGCACGAGCGAGGAAAAACCAACATTTCTTAATATTTTTTACCAGATTGCTTAGTAACACAAGCAGCACTCTGCTCCTGGAAAATCAACAATAACTCAGCCCAAGGGTTGTATGTTCGAACCATGCATGCATTTACCACGCTTGCCTTTACAACGCGGTCTGAACCACAAATGCATTTTTATGTCACAAATAGTTTAGGCTGTAGATGGACAAAACTCAACAAGGAAAACTGGAAGAAACTTCTAGCCTCAACCAGACCCTTTGTCGGAAGTCACCCAGATGCCGCTAACTCCCTAGGAGATGAATGGCTAAGAAAACCATTAGACGAAGTGGCCCCCTTTACACCAATAAAGAAGGAAAAGAAAGTAAGGTTGAGACCATGGTTTATGAATCATCTGGTTTTATTTTAAAAAGTCTTCAAAGTTCTTGAAAAGAATTGGAGGAAAATCTATGATAACAACCTAAAACTCTCCTACAGGATAGCAATGAAGAACCAGGGCCTTATAGGCCTGGCGGCGCAGGGTACGCCTTAATCTCCTGAATTCACCTGCTTTGTTGAACAGAGACACAGGACACTCTGTTGAGCGTAGAAGATCAGGTTTATTAGCTGCAGCTAAGTACAGTTGTCCCAGAAGTATATTCAGTATGTTCTTAGGAGACTGCCACTTTACTCCGTGGCGCACAATCTTTTATAGCGCATAGATTCACCAAGAACACTCCCAATACATACATAATTATCCAATGAGAAGAGTTTGAAAACAAGATATAACCAATGAGAAAAGTTTGAAAACAAGATATCAAGTAACCCAAATAAAACCTCTTTTCCAACTGTTTTTGTCACCCCTCCCCACAAGTTAATCAGTGGTAGTGTCTACAACTCAACTTGCAGGTGGCAGGACACATTTGTATGCTTTGGAGGACAGTTGTGAAATGAGAGAATACAAGTAGAGAATAGCGAAGGACAGAAGATAAGATAAAGTCAGGAAAGAATGGTGCGAACCAACAGACTGTCGAGACAGGGTTTAGTCAAACCAGACGAGGATTAGTGGACTCAGCCAGTCCCTGACATTAGTTTCGTAAACAGAGGCAGGAGGTTATTTTGACACGTCGCAGTAAGATCAGCAGAAAAACTTTGTTCATTGTGCTGCCTGAGTGAGGGCAACACAAAATGGCGGTGGAACACAAAATGGTGGCTGAATACAAGCGAGATCGGAAATCGAATTTCCTCAGAGATCAGACACTACCACCAGGTAATTAAAAGAACACAGGCAGCATATTATGAAACCACAATTATGAAAGCAGCCAATACACCAAGGGAGCTTTTTCACATTGTCAATTCGCTTACTACTCTGAAAGTTGGAAACTCACTGCCCAGCCGCACTACAGTATGCTGTAATGAGCTTTCAGCCTGTTTTTAAGATAAAGTGGCAGCTATTTATGGCAACCTGCAACAGACAAGAAGCTCTCTGGAAATCCCACCATGTTTTCAGACTCCACAGAAAAAGAGCACTTTTCTCTTAAACTTCCCACCAGTCACGATGGAGTCGCTCTCGGACTTAAGTTGGCAAAGTCAAATCTGGCTCCCCACTGGATCTTGCCCCACCTCACAGTCTTACTCAAGGAGCAGAAGCAATCCCGCCCACAATGTTGGAGCTCCTCAACCTATCTCTCTCTACTGGAATAGCTCACCAAGCGTGGAAGCACGCAGTGGTCAAGCCTCTGTTAAAGAAACCTAATCTGGACCCCTCGTGCCCTGGGACCAATAGACCTATCTCCCTGCTCCCAGCGATGGGGATGATACTTGTACGACATATCAATCAAAAAACCTTCCTAGTTAGTGGAGGACAATTTACTCCTCAACTCAACCCCGTTCCAGGCCTCAGCACAGCACGGAGACCGCACTGTTAATGATCACGGAGGAGCAGAAACTGCTGCTCTAGACTCAGCAGCAATCATACTCCTGGATCTGAGTGCCGCTTTGATACTATCGATCATGTACCATTGGTAGTCAGGATAAGAAACTCAGGGATTATAAACAAAATTGCCCTGAACTGGCTCTCATTATTTCTGGAAGCTAGGCCCTTTCAAATATGGGAGCCCCCTTGTTACTCTGCTGTCTTTACATTAAAATGTAGGGTCCCACAGGACTCTTCGTTGAGCTCAACACTGTTCAACATTTATCTAAGCCCTTTGGCAGACATTGTCAAGGGATTTGGAGTGTCGATTGTGTCTTACCAGGATGACACTCAACTTGTTGTCTCACTCTCCCCAGCGACAGGACTAGTTCAACATCTAGCCCCTTGCCTAGAGAAAGTTGCATGGTGAATGGCGAACCATTCACTTGAACTAAACTGAGATAAAACAGAGGTGATGGTTCCAGGAAACAAACCAAACACTCCAATGAACATAGAATGGCCAGGGAGTTTAAGACTACACCAACCTCCATTTCCCCCATAAAGAGCCTGGGAAAGTGGCTCGACAGTGCCTTAACTATGGAAACTCAGGTAAAGAAACGTACAGTTTCCTGTTCAGTGGCGTAGCTAGCCCTATGGCCACCCGTGGCGGTCCCTGCTTCTGCTACCCGTGGCGGGCCCACTAAAAAGCGTGGGGGTGCTGCCCAGTTTTGGCACCCCATGACTGCCACAATGTAGAGCAGAGGTAGAGCGATTGCCACACTGGACATCAGGTAAGAGAGGGAGGAGGCCACTGCCCCCAAAGCTTGTGCTGACGGGGCTGACCGCCCCCCGCTCCTGCTTTGCCACTGTTCCTGTTTTGGGACGATGAGAACCCTACAAAAAATTCTTGACCTGTTACCTCCACTCTTTTCAAGGAAATAGTAGTGCAAGCTCTGATCTTGTCCCGTCTTCACTACGGGAATTCCGTGCATCTGAGCGCCCCTCAATACATCATCAAGAGACTGCAACTGATCCGGAATGCAGCTGATAAGCTGTTTCTCAATCTGCCCAAACACGCTTCAGCACAAAGTGCGTTAGCCGCATTACACTGGCTCCCGATAAAAGGGAGAATTAATTTCAAGACACTCTGTCTGACTCATAGAGCAACAATTCGGAGTAGCCCTTCTTTGATCATGGACCTTCTTGTACCTTATACCCTGTCTAGGACTTTAAGATCTAAGGCGCACTTGTTAAAGGGGCCTTGCATTCAAAGGACTAGGGGCCAGATGTACAACAAGTTTTTTAAAGCGCAAACGGGTTTGCAAACCAGTTTGTGCATGCAAAAATATCATGGGCCATGTTCAAAGCCTATTTAGTGAGTTGCAATTTATTTGTGACGCGCTAAATAGGTTATGCAACTCGCTATTTGGAATGGGCATTCCCTTCCAAATAGCGAGTCTCAAAACCATGTACTAATGTTTTGCGACCACAATTGTGGTCGCAAAACACTTGCAATTATCACCTTTTCCTTTGTAAATGCATGCGAAAATATTTTTTAATGGCAGGCTGTGGTCCCAGGGACCACTGCCTGCCCTTAATAAATGAAACGAAAACTTTTCATTTAAATTCTTTTTTAAATGCATCCCGTTTTCCTTTAAGGAAAACAGGCTGCATTTTTTTTTTTAAACTGCTTTATTTCAAAGCAGTCACAGACATGATGGTCTGCTGACCCCAGCAGGCCTTCATCCCTGGGAGGGTCTGTCATTCCCAAAGGTCTCTGAAAATGCGAGAGGCTCATTAATATTCATGAGCCTCGCAATTTGCGACCCCATTGGGAGTCGCAGACAGTGTTATACACACTGTTGTGCATTTTATTTTCTGCCTCGAAATTTGCGACTCACAATTAGTCGCAAATTGCGAGGCGCATAATAAAATGGTCGTATATCTGGCCCTAGATGGAGCAGCAGGTTCTCTTCATACTTGACCCCAAAATTCTGGAATTCTATGCCAGCCAACCGGAGAAAGGATACGAATGAGATCCGCTTCAGGAAAATGCTTCAGACCTGGCTATATCCTCACAAGCCAATCTGGCCCGCATTGATTTGCCAAGCACGGGTTATGCCTCACTTAGCGCTGGAAAGCCTTCAGGTAGCCATGTGCTTTACAAATTAGCATAACATCACAGTTAGCATAACAATACATTCCTTTACCGCACAAGCTGTTATAATGACTTGCCTTAGGGAAAGCGCTGGACTTTGGAATAGTACAATTTACTATTCCAACTCCAGTCTGCACCACAGTAGGGAAAGGGTTGAATTTAAAGTCCAACATCGGCCCAACAATGCTTTCCCCAAGGCACGTCATTGTAAAGATGCACTCCTGGTTTGGACCGTGTTGTAAAGGCACGGCATCGTTCGAGCCACGCTGTAAAGACTGTTTTCCCAGCCCAAGGAGTACATTCTAACAGAGCCCGGAGTCTAGGATCATTGATTCTCCCTCTTGGGGACACCTAGCATCCATAAATCTTCTCCTGGGGGAAGGATCTTGTTGGTAAGCCTCTCCTCTAGGCAGGCCCCCAGAATACTTGGGAATCAATATGGGTGCTCCCTTTCTCTTTAAGAGCACTCTCCCACATATGCAAATTTTCCCCTGTAGGCTTATAGGGCATGCTGTTTGCTCAAAGTCTTTTTTTTTTAGGGGGTAGGGGGAATTCTCCTCGAGCCGGCCCAGAAAAGCTCTTTTCTGTTCTTATTTCTACCCCCTCCTGCTCTCCAGGAGTCAGCGCACTCTGACCGATGTCATTGCCCCCTTATTGGGGCACTTCATCAGGCGCAAGCAATGACTGAGAAGAGGGTCTCAAAGTTGTGCAGTCTATGCTGGATCCTCAGCGATGCCCAACACCTTCTCTGGCATTGGGCAGTACAGCCAGTCTCGGCTGTGCCCTTGCCCACCGTGTTCACCCTGCCAGCCATGGCACAGGGAGCAGGCAATGGACTCCTGATCCCCAGTGTCCCACACCTCACCTTACATGGTCATGGCGCAAACACGGGGGATCCCCAAAGGTGAGGACAATTCCTGCACCCCAAAACCCAGCACATTCGCTCTTTGTAGTGTCCATACAAAATACTTAAATGTAATTGTCATTGCCTATAAAACCGATAAAAACAAGAAATTGCTCAGTTCTTCCTATAGGTCTTTCCATAGCTGGTGGTTCATTCAACATACCCGAGGTACTAATGGCTCTGGGTTTTCCCCCACATTTTCACTCTTATTGTGCACAAAAATATTTTGTATGGTCCAAGCTATCCACTGTATAAAATGAGGTTTTGAAATATAATGTTAGATGAGTTTAGGAAAAGCCAGGTCGAGTGCCGCTCCAACCAGCTTCTTCCATCAGTCACCAAAAGCCTGGTTTAGTTCAATAAATGCCACTTAGACATCTATCTTCTTTCTAATCCTTTCAATTTGAGCAAATTTACATAATCTCAAGACTAGTCAAACCTACCATGTGCAGGATTGAACCCTGCTTGCAACTTAACAATTGCATGATTTTAAGTAGATCATGGTTGTAAATTAGCCAATATCCGCTAAGCACATTATGGTCTATAACATCTTATATCTTACATCTTGAAATTTTGTACTTGTATAGCGCACTGCTGCCCCAGCAACGGGGCGTCCTGGCACTTGTACTCCTACCACTGTGGAACCCTTCCTGGCTTTCCCTGTGAAGTGGTCACTCCTGGGCACCCCCAAGGTGAAGCCAGGCATCCCCAGCGCTGTTGGGGCCGTTGTGGAGATTAAGCAAGCTATTGCCCAGAGTTGCAGAGTGGGCCCCATAATTAGAGTAGGCACCGAGGGGAGAAATGTCAGGCCCGAGGAAATCGAGCCCAAGACCCGCCGAGGCGGGAATTGAACCCTGGTCCCAGGCCAGATCTCTGCATCAGGGTCTGCCGCTCTAACCATTGAGCCACACTTCTCCACATGGGTCAATAACGTTTTGGATCTGGTGAATCCTCTTTCCTAAAGATTGGGCTGATCACTGGTTAACAATCAGAGGTTAGATCATGCGTTTTTTATAATACAGAACTGTTGCAGCATGGATTCTAGGTGCCCACTAGGGTGGAGAATTCTGAGTCCATCTGAGAAAAGGTCTGTTTGGAATGGTAGTCGGCCATACGGATTTTGAAAAAATTTATAAATTCTGCCGTATCTGCCTTTAAAGCTAGGACAGGTCAACGTCAAAAGCACTGTTAATGTTCCCTCACAGCAAGTGAGGGACATTAGTTATGGAGGTCCTGGAAATGGACCCCTTCTTCGGGAGTGGGGTCTACTTCCAGGACTCACATATCAAATGACAGTTCTGCCGTCCTTCAATGAACTGGTGATCCTGCCACCATAGTCCCTTTTTTCCACTGGAAATGATTTCCACCATGCAGTACCAGCCACTTGGGAGGCTAAACGCTCAACGCAGAGAAGGTCAACTTTAAATTTGGTGTCCCTAACTATGTCACTGTTTGGTTGCCAGGTCACCAAAGAGTGGGGGCCTTATTTAGAGTATGGTAGACTCTGGCAATAGGTGATGGATATCCCGTCTATTGTATTACAAAAGTCATAGGCGATAATGTATTTTTAATGCCGCGGATGGGACATCGCCTCGTTTATGATGGAGTATCATGCCTGCCTATCTCTAAATTCACTGAAAAAACCATAGGTTTCAGGCCTGATATAGTTAGCAATTAGCATTTAAAAAAACCTTAGAAATTCACTGAAAAAACAATAGGTTTTAGGGGTGTTATAGCTAGCTGGACATTTCACTTGAACAAAACCATTGAAATTCCTCCGATATAGTTAGTTGTACTAACTACATCTCGCGCGCCCGCAATCCACTGCTGATGATGTCACATATTACATCATTCATGACATGGTCAGTGACATCACTGATGACATCTCAAATGACATCACTGATGACATCACTGATGACATCATCCATTGAATGTGGTTCGGTTCGTTATTTAAATATGTATTATATATCTAGCAATTTGCATTGAAGAATGAGTGGATATATAAATATCTGGATGGAGGATTTAGTAGCAGTGTGATTGACTGTTAACTTGACTAATTTATAGTGTCTCACTAAATATATTGGATAGTGACTAAACTGTGTGAATATCTGTATCACTTTGTCAGTTGTTGTATAAACTGCTGCACTAGTTGGTTACTAGCTACGTGAAAGTCTATATTATTTATTGATTAGTTAACTGAGTATTTGTATGGGAGAGTGAATGTGTGTGTGGTTCGGTGGGGGGTGTGACTGCCCAAAGATGTGTGAATAGTTGATTCAGTAGGTATATGAAGTTAAAACTACATGTTATAACAGTTGTTTGGTTGAGTGAATATCTTTATGGGTGTGGCGATGAGCAAATATACGTCTCAATGGTACATATCCAACAAACTAGAAAAATAAAAGCCAGTGTATGTGTCAGTTGTTGTATGTAAATAAGTATACACAAGACTCAGTGATTGTATGAGTGACTGTATGGATAACTGTATACTTGTAATAGTTTTTTTATAACACACTAAGTATGAGTTATTATCTATATGAATAGATGAAGTGGTGTTTTTATAAGTGTATAGCTAAGTAAAAGTAAGTTGGGGAATTAATTCCTCTTCAATCCAGAGGTCCCCTGGGGGCCAACTAACCCACCAGGTACCTCCAGTATGCGCCAGGGAGCTGCGTTGCAGAGAGGTGTTCAGAAGCCATGCCCCTTTTTACAACACTCTGCAACACAGCGTTGTGCACTAACTGGAGGTATCTGGTGGGCTAGTTGGCCCCTAGGGGACCTCTGGATTGAAGAGGAATTAATTCCCCAACTTAAACCGCGCCACAGGGCGTGTTTGCACACATATCACCTCTGGCCCCGCCCCCTACCTTCACCAATGTGCAAACGCACCCCGTGGCGTGTTTTAAGTTGGGGGATTAAGTCCCCTTGAATCCTGAGGTCCCCTGGCGGCCAACAAGGCCACCAGGTACCTCCAGTAAGCGCCACGGAGCAGCGGTGCAGAGAGGTGTAAAAAGGGGCATGGCCTCATTACACCTCTCTGCAACGCAGCCCCCTGGCGCATACTGGAGGTTCCTGGTGGGCTAGTTGGCCCCCAGGGACCCCCAGTATTGAAGGGGAATTAGTTTCCCCTCTGCAAACGCGCCAGGGGGCGCGTTTGCAGAGTGGTGTAAGGCGGGGGCGTGGCCTCCGGCCCGATTTTGTTTTTTTTTTTTTGTTTTTTTTTTAGAAGGGGGGCTGTGTAGCCCCCCTTCTTTTTCCATTTTTTTGGCCCTGGCGACCCCATCCCCCGGGGCATGGCCCTTTTTTAATTTTTTTTTTATTTTTTATGGAGGGGGGCTGCGTAGCCCCCCTCCTCTGACCACTTTAAGGCCCCGGGGACCCCATCCCCCGGGGCCGGACATTGTTTTTTTTTTGTTTTTTTTTTAAATCTGGCAGGGGGGGCCGTGTGGCCCCCCTCCTAGGCCACTTATGGACCCGGGGACCCCATCCCCCGGGGCCTGGCCTCTGTTGGGGGCCATGGGGGGGTCCCCAATCCCCCCACGGTCCCAGCCGGCTCCCCACATCCTGCGGGAGGCAGCAATGCTTTTCCACATGGGGAGCAGCTAACATGCTGCTCCCCATGTGGAAAAGCAATCAGCTTTGCTTCATTGAAGCTCGCTTCAATGAAGCAAAGCAGTTTGACAGGGCGGGAGCCGCTCCCGCCCTGTCATTGCAAACTACAGTGTCCCGGGGGTGGGCACCCCGGGACACTGCAGGGTCCGGCCCTGGGGGGTGGCGGTCCCCAGGGCCTATTCAAGGCTCCAGGATCGGGGCCGCGTGGCTCCCCTCCCACATTGACAAGTTGCCCCGGCTCGGTAATATTATTTTTTTTAATGCTTTTTTTGGCCCTGGGGGTCCTTGTGGGACCCCCTGAGCAGGCCTAGGGGGTCAGGGTGTTTCTACCCTGCCCCTTTTTTGCATTTTTCACGTTTGTTTTATAGGTTTCTTGTGCCTCGGTTCTACCGAGGCACAAGATGGCTGCCAACACTTCCTGATCTGGAGTGTTGACAGCCAATTAGAATACAGCTTGTGCACGGCAGGGTGCGCGCTGGTGCAGGGAGGGTGCGCAGATCCTCCGAGGCCATAGATATATCTATGATTTTACTTTTGATTTTCGCAGGAACTACTGAATGGATTTACACCATTTAAGCAAAAGGCACGAGTCTGAACTGAGGACTACCTCTTTGCCAAATTTGGTGTAATTCCGTTCAGCAGTTCGGGCTGTAGCTGCGTCAAAAGGTCCTATGGGAAAATGCATGGGGAAAACGCGTTTTGGGACCCCCCTTTTTTCTAGGCCCCGGCTTGATGAATCACCGTGAAATTTTCAGGATAGGAGCAGACCGGAGCTGGCCAAAAGTTTGGAAAATTTCACGAAGCTTCGTCAATCGGTGCCAACGTTATTCCAAATAGAATGTTGCGGATTTCCTATGGAAAATAGGTCCTAACTATATCTATCTACTGGCGACCGCCAGTAGGTAATAAGGCACTAAATGGGTTCCAAACGTTCTGATTTAGAGTTCAGTGGTTTATGGAACATCCTCCAACATATCCCCAAAGAGAATATCCAGCAGGAAACTTCCCATCAAATTCCACCAGTGGATTCAATCCCTGAATTCTATGTGATTAACTAGGACCCCCTGAATTCGAAAATGTAAAATTCCTAGGACAGGGTAATATACAATAAGATGGTAACTTCCTAGGCAATTAATTTATCAAAACATCATTATATCATGAAAGTGTCCAATTACCGTAGCCACAACAAAACTTAAAAAATGATACAATAGTGTTTATTAATCATATAAATGTCACAAGATAAAAGAAATCACAGTTGAAGTATACAGTCATACAAAATACGGTCACTCAATACGATGATTTCATTAAGATTACAATGATTGTACAAAATAAAAACTTTTCAGTGGCCGCGTAATAATCTTCTACGCGCGTTTCGGCGAAAAGTACGCCTTCGTCAGGAAAAGCCACAATTCCTGTAATTAAAAAACAGAGACTAGAGGCTGTCTTTCATAGAACATATTTATCTTTTTCTTATTTTCATATGTAACATGTGGTAGCTACATACTTCAATGGACACAAAGATAGCTTTTATATTAATACTGTGTATATCTACTGGGCATATTTATCTTATTTAAAAAAAAAAAAATTCCTTGAGAATAGAATTAGTAATAAAACCAAAGAAAGAGTGAAATGAGTAAAGATAGAAGAGATTATTTAAAGGTGAAAAAGGTGTAGTGTATGAAAAAAGATTAAGATATAGAGAGAAATTAATACTTAGTAGATTAAGTAATGCTTACTTGAGGAAGTAGCCTCACAAACAAATTAGAGATGTGTGGTTTTAAGGGGTTGATGAGAAAACCTGTAATAATAATACATGGTACATAAGTGCATTTGGTATTAAAAAGGTGGGCAGATAACTATATTTAGTATCACTACTTAGTACCTGATATCCAATGAAGTTCCACTACGAGTTTGATACCATTATATACGGGTAAGAGGTTTAGATGCTTTTAAAGTATTTTCAATGAAACCTGCAATCACATTAAATAGCATTTCAATGAATATTTTTTGTGATGCAAAGGGACAAATAACTTTATTTGATGTAACAACTTAGTACCTGTACTTCGGTATAGGTCCACTAAGGATTATAAAGATCGAATCCTTTGTGTCGTATGTGGTCAGTAAAAGTTGGTACTATGGGAACATTCACTCTCGAAGTGATAATTCTGAAATGAAAAAGCTAGATATATATTTCTTTATTTGGTCACAGGCTGATAATGTTAATACTAGCAGGAATCCAAGTTGCTCTATAATTACCTAATGATTGTTGTAATTTATATGGGACAGGTTCCGCATTCACTTGGTAATAGGTCCTAACTATATCTATCTACTGGCGACCGCCAGTTGGTAATAAGGCCCTAAATGGGTTCCAAACGTTCTGATTTAGAGTTCAGTGGTTTATGGAACATCCGCCAACATATCCCCAAAGAGAATCTCCAGCAGGAAACTTCCCATCAAATTCCACCAGTGGATTCAATCCCTAAATTCCCACTTCCTCCAGAAAACAAAGGCATTTTCATTACCGCGGGCAAGGTTTTTTTTACTAGATGGAGAGCTGCTCAGCGGGTCAGGGCTGAGCAGAAGAGCTGTGCCTGGGTCCCAGGAGTGTGATTGGTGGGGTGCAGCAGGATTAAGGTGCAGTCACAGTGAAGTGTGGGTGATCTTGGTTCCGGGTGGTCCTTCCCAGCAGCCCGCCTGGCTGTCTGCTCTGACTAGCGCAGCTCTCAGATGGAAGCGGGGCTGCAAGCCTTCCTTTCAGGGACCTATAAATAATGCATGCTCTTCTCTGCCACAGAGAATAAACTCCCACAGATTTCTTCCTTGGTGTATTTGCATCTGTTTGTTGCTGCTGACATGAATTGCTGTTGACAAGCTGCAATTAAAAATTCCCCTTTAAGAAGAAAATGTTGAATCTATTCAAAACATATCAACATCGCCTGCTGGGGAAGCAGAAACAGCGCTAACTGTGGAGGAAGGCGCCGGCAGCTGAGCAGTGCCAAGGAAGGGTAGGTCTGCTGCATGCCCGCTGGGAGGGCTCTGTGTGAAACCTGTGCAGATTGGACCCTGGCACTCCGACAAAGAGCTCACACTCATGCCAACTTCAACATTGATTGTACCGACCTATGGCCAAGCCCACAGAGCCATCCCAAGCTGATCCGCAGCACTTGTCAAAAAATCCCCATAGCTTTGCTACCGCTCACCTTATTAACTGAGTTTATCCGTGCCAACCCAGCCCAAACCCTGACACCCACCTGAGGAACCCGAGGGGTATGCCAACCTAAACACTGGGCATTCTTCTGGGGAATCTCTCAGCCACGCAAACCTCAACCCTTGATCTCTTCCAAAGAACCTCACAGCTTATCTATCCAAGCAGTAGAGAACTCCTCAGTAGTGGCATCTACCTAAGGTGCCCATGATCTATGCCAACTTAAACACCTGGCATTCCTCTGAACAACCTCACAAGCATGCCACCGTGAACCCTGGCACTACTCTAAAGAACACCGCAGCTATGCTGTCCTGAGCCCCGGGCTCTCACAATCGGAACTCTACAGCATGGACATCCTCGTGAGGAACTCCAGGGCTGTGCCATCCTAAACACGTTAAAATCTCACTGTCATTGCAACCAGGATCATAGCGCCTACCTTAAGAACTCAGGAGCTATGCCAGCCTCAAACCCTGGCATTCACATGGAGAATCTCGCATCCAGGCCAACATGGGACCCACCTGAAGGCCCTTCAACCCATGTGTCCCGTTCAAAGAAGACTGGAGGCTTCTTGTTCGGGTAGGAGAATTATTGAGTGCACGATTGGCAACCACGGACTGCGCATGCACACTTACGACCACTCAGATTCAAACCTCTTCCTCATCATCTTCTACTATTAGCGCACTGTCATACCCAGATATTGTGCTGGAGTCATTAATAAGACTCAGGGTGGCAGACACCCACTATTCCTGGTTTTGGACGTCTACAGATCCAACTTTTGAAACTTGGCGCCAGATGCATCAAAGGGTTTTGCCCATTCTGTGTCTATGGGAAAATGTGTCCATGCAGATGGCCCTAAAATACCTTGATTTAGTAAATAGCACGTCCCGGGGCCCGCTTGCGGCCCTCTAGACCTTTACATGCGCTGACACCCCACTCCAGTGAACAGTTTGGTTGTTGAGCACAAATATTTACAAAACATTTTTAAGTAAACAGGCAAGCATTTATTAACCTGCAAATAAATGCTTGCCTGTTTATTTAACATGTTTTAAGACCTCCTTACACAATCCCTGACGCACCCAGACCTCCTAAAGCCGCCCTGCTGGCATCAATGCGGCCCTCGGACACGCTACAGACCGTACTTTGTGGCCTCTGAGCAAATGTTTGTGAGTACCCATGATCTAGACAATCTGAGCTTGACATTGAGGCCGCACCAACTCACAACTTCCTGTTTTCCTCCCTTTCATTTTGACACCCCATCAACCATCAATCACCATGCGTTTTACATTGTGAAAAAAAATTGAAGGAGGAATGTAGGCTTTTGTAGGTGGATGTATAGTACCATACTGTATGGGGTGGTTCATACCATACCCTACATCAGGGAAACAGCCATTACCACGCGGCTGTTTCCCCATATATACTTAACCACGCATGCGTAACAATGCATGCACCATTACCACTCACAGCCTTTATCACGCATGCCTTTACAACAAATTACATTGTAAAGCTATGTGTGGAAATGGTATGTGTGTGGTAAGGGTGGTCTATCGGACCCTTCCGCTTCCTCTGTATAACGTGTGTCACGTCTTAGAAGAGTTGGAGAGGTAACCTTGTGAAGAGTTAAGGGGAATTTTAAATTCAAATATTTAAATGTATTTATTTTGAAGAGGCGGGAGTTGCGCAGGGGTCCCATTTTAGGGCTCAGGGCAGGAGAGAGGTCGTTTTTAGAAGGGCTGGGGACCAGGGGGGCAGGGTAGGGCTTCTAGGGCTCAGGGGAGGGGTAGTTTGAAGAAGGGCCGGAGACCAAGGGCCGGGGGAGGAAAAGAGTCTCGCAGGGGTCCGTTTTTAGGGTTCAGGGGAGGGATATTTGAAAGAAGGGTTTGGTGCGGGGGTCGCCCAGGGGTACAGGGGATGTGTTTTTTTTTTTTTTAAGGCCGGGTGGCACAAGGGACCACTTTTAGGACTTGGGGGCAGGGGTGAGGAAAAACCTTTACCACAAATATGCCCTTAACATGCATGCTTTTACAATGAAATTCAGTGTAAAGGTATGAGTGGTAAAGGCATATTTGTGGTAAAGGTTATACGTGGTAATAACATTTGCGCTGTAACGCATGCGTTGCAATGGAATGCTTTCTAAAGTCATACAACCCCTATATCATTACAGTGCAGTGACCCACATTCCACAACGTACCACCAACCTGTCCACACTACTATATAATGCTTACCACTCCATAATTTATGACCGCGTACTTCACGCAACAGCATCAAACCTACCTGCTTCATCGAACATCATATCACACACAACCACGCTATATCCCACCCTTACATCATGCAATATAACACCAGCCCCTACTATTTATTCATCACCAAACACCCCATCAAGCCTCACCATACAACTGGTTAACTTTCAGCATAAAACCATGCATATGAGGGGATCGCATCATCTGAAATATCTCCGATGATATGATGCCCTTATATGCATACCACACCTCATACAGTTAATTCACAGCCCCCACCCACCATCCAGCAACCACCACAATGTTCAATACCATACTGAAACACATTCCTTTAAATTTGACTTACAATATCATTAAACACCGTACCATCCTTTGACAACATAGCACATGCTACAACACACAATTCCACACCACATCACACCGTACATCGCCTGTCACTACTTTGCTGAGCGCCCACCAGGACGCTCCACCTGTGGACAACATTCTCGTTTTCACTGCCCAGTGGACCCATCCCACCTGGTCTGTAGGCGAATGTGTACAATTTGTAATTAAATTTAAATCAAGGGTGGGGGGAGTTGGAAGGAGCTATGACCCATTCAGCTTCCTTACAGTCATTCAAAATCAAAGGGGGCATGGATCACTTGTACGTGCAACCAGGGTCCGGGTACGGTAACCGTCAGTTTTTAGAAAACCCTCATTCACGTAAACAGGTCGCGTCGGCGGTATTTATTGATTCTCCGCCTGTATCAAGTACGTGACAGCATCATCATTGGGTCTCTTATTGTATGCTTTCTCCACCAGGAGGGAACCACTGGTTAAAGTAGCGATCAGTGATAGGTGACTAGTGTAGGTGCTCAAGTGAGGTGAGCGCGTTAAAATATGGTCCTCACACAACCTGAACTGACGGTTACCGTACCCGGACCCTGGTTGCAGGTACAAGTGATCCATTCCCCCTTTAATTTTGAACAATTTGTAATTAAGCCAAAACCAAAGTTTGAATGTTTGATCACATAATCTGTTATCTTTTGGATACACATAATTATCAATTTCCAGAATAAGCAAACACTTACAAGGTCCCTTGGTGTTTCCCTTCTTTGGCAATGACTAGCACATTTAAAATGCATGAAGGGTCTGCAAGAACATCTGTGCTGTAGACTTGTGATTTCTGAACATCGTCTATTGAATATATCTCCCTAGCTTTAATACTCCCTGCACCAAACTTCCTGCAGGACATTTAAACTATAACACCTCCCCCCTTTGCCATTTCAGTGGCTGATAATATAGATCGTTCTCTTTCGATGCCACGAGAGGACCCTCCATGCACATTATACATTGTAGAAATATCTCAGTAATTATTGTATTTAACATCTAAATCTGCTCTTCATGTATGGATCTCTCATGTTGCTTCAATTTCTATTTGAATTTTAAAGTTTTCAAATTAGCACAAAGTTCGGTGATCCAAGTTTTGCTATTTATATTTCCCCCACTTTTTGCCATTCCGTTCATAAACATCTAAATCCTTTCTGGGTGATTCCAAGCGGACGTCGCCTGTGAAGTGAAACCGTTTTGTTCATATTCATTATGAATTTGTTAGCAGAATGTATTATTGGATAAACCACATTCTTTAAGTATTTTTTTTATTTATTTATTCATATATTAAATACAGCCATTAAAATCGTAATGGATACACAACCCTTTATGTATGGCAGCATGTGTGGGTGTCTCCACCTCTGGCTTTTGTTGTTGTCTTGTTTTTCCAGATCTTTGCTGTGCAGTCTGCAGAATCTTTGCTTTCGCCCTCTCACAGGCACAACCTTTCGAAAAAACCGTTTTAGAAATGTAATCCTAAGTAAATTGTTAAAGCTCTCTCATTCATTCATACCTGGCAGGATAGCTCAGTGAGTTGAATGCTTGTTACTGACATATGCATTGATCTGATGTGTAAGTTTGAAAAATGGCAAAGCAGACTCCGCCTCCTATTCTTTTGAGTTTGGTTAATTAACCACCTTACATCGAGTAATAACATCGGTCGTGTAGAAGGTGTATGAACTACAGATGTGCTATACGAAGCATTATATAACCGCACATTATTGTATACGGGCTCTTGATATTAAAGCTCACTGCCTGCTTTGTCCCACAGCGACCAATGAAAGGAAATCCACAAGATGCAATGTTTTGTAAATCGCCTCCATGCAATGTTAAAAGGATGACTTGTGAGGGTTCTTCTCTGGTGTTGATGCAGTCACTGACCAGCTCCTCTGCTGGGGGGTGTTGTTTACAGGTGAGGGTTCTTCTCTGGTGTTGATGCAGTCACTGCGCAGCTCCTCTGCTGGGGGGTGTTGTTTACAGGTGAGGGTTATTCTCTGGTGCTGATGCAGTCAGCGGTCACTGCGCAGCTCCTCTGCTGGGGGGTGTTGTTTACAGGTGAGGGTTCTTCTCTGGTGCTGATGCAGTCAGCGGTCACTGCGCAGCACCTCTGCTGGGGTTGTTGTTTACAGGTGAGGGTTCTTCTCTGGTGCTGATGCAGTCAGTGGTCACTGCGCAGCTCCTCTGCTGGGGGGTGTTGTTTACAGGTGAGGCTTCTTCTCTGGTGCTGATGCAGTCAGCGGTCACTGCACAGCACCTCTGCTGGGGGGTGTTGTTTACAGGTGGGGGTTCTTCTCTGGTGCTGATGCAGTCAGCGGTCACTGCGCAGCTCCTCTGCTGGGGGTTGTTGTTTACAGGTGAGGGTTCTTCTCTGGTGCTGATGCAGTCTGCGGTCACTGCGCAGCTCCTCTGCTGGGGGGTGTTGTTTACAGGTGAGGGTTCTTCTCTGGTGCTGAGGCAGTCAGCGGTCACTGCGCAGCACCTCTGCTGGGGGGTGTTGTTTACAGGTGAGGGTTCTTCTCTGGTGCTGATGCAGTCACTGCGCAGCTCCTCTGCTGGGGGGTGTTGTTTACAGGTGGGGGTTCTTCTCTGGTGCTGATGCAGTCAGCGGTCACTGCGCAGCTTCTCTGCGGGGGGTGTTGTTTACAGGTGAGGGTTCTTCTCTGGTGCTGATGCAGTCAGCGGTTACTGCGCAGCACCTCTGCTGGGGGTGTTGTTTAGAGGTGAGGGTTCTTCTCTGGTGCTGATGCAGTCAGCGGTCACTGTGCAGCTCCTCTGCTGGTGGCTGTTGTTTACAGGTGAGGGTTATTCTCTGGTGCGGATGCAGTCAGCGGTCACTGCGCAGCTCCTCTGCTGGGGGGTGTTGTTTACAGGTGAGGGTTCTTCTCTGGTGCTGATGCAGTCAGCGGTCACTGCACAGCTCCTCTGCTGGGGGGTGTTGTTTATAGGTGAGGGTTCTTCTCTGGTGCTAATGCAGTCACTGCGCAGCTCCTCTGCTGGGGGGTGTTGTTTACAGGTGAGGGTTCTTCTCTGGTGCTGATGCAGTCAGCGGTCACTGCGCAGCTCCTCTGCTGGGGGGGTGTTGTTTACAGGTGAGGATTCTTCTCTGGTGCTGATGCAATCACTGCGCAGCTCCTCTGCTGGGGGGTGTTTACAGGTGAGGGTTCTTCTCTAGTGCTGAGGCAGTCAGTGGTCACTGCGCAGCTCCTCTGCTGGGGTTGTTGTTTACAGGTGAGGGTTCTTCTCTGGTGCTGAGCCAGTCAGCGGTCACTGCGCAGCTCCTCTGCTGAGGGGTGTTGTTTACAGGTGAGGGCTCTTCTCTGGTACTGATGCAGTCACTGCGCAGCTCCTCTGCTGGGGGTGTTGTTTACAGGTGAGGGTTCTTCTCTGGTGCTGAGGCAGTCAGCGGTCACTGCGCAGCACCTCTGCTGGGCGGTGTTGTTTACAGGTGAGGGTTCTTCTCTGGTGCTGATGCAGTCAGCGGTCACTGTGCAGCTCCTCTGCTGGGGGGTGTTGTTTACAGGTGAGGGTTATTCTCTGGTGCTGATGCAGTCAGCGGTCACTGCGCAGCTCCTCTGCTGGGGGGTGTTGTTTACAGGTGAGGGTTCTTCTCTGGTGCTGATGCAGTCAGCGGTCACTGCGCAGCTCCTCTGCTGGGGGGTGTTGTTTACAGGTGAGGGTTCTTCTCTGGTGCTGATGCAGTCAGCGGTCACTGCACAGCTCCTCTGCTGGGGGGTGTTGTTTACAGGTGAGGGTTCTTCTCTGGTGCTGATGCAATCACTGCGCAGCTCCTCTGCTGGGGGGTGTTGTTTACAAGTGAGGGTTCTTCTCTGGTGCTGAGGCAGTCAGTGGTCACTGTGCAGCTCCTCTGCTGGGGGGTGTTGTTTACAGGTGAGGGTTCTTCTCTGGTGCTGATGCAGTCAGCGGTCACAGGGCAGCTCCTCTGCTGGGGTGTGTTGTTTACAGGTGAGGGTTCTTCTCTGGTGCTGATGCAGTCAGCGGTCACTGCGCAGCTCCTCTGCTGGGGGGTGTTGTTTACAGGTGAGGGTTCATCTCTGGTGCTGATGCAGTCAGCGGTCACTGCGCAGCACCTCTGCTGTGGGGTGTTGTTTACAGGTGAGGGTTTTTCTCTGGTGCTGATGCAGTCAGCGGTCACTGCACAGCTCCTCTGCTGGGGGGTGTTGTTTACAGGTGAGGGTTCTTCTCTGGTGCTGATGCAGTCAGCGGTCACTGCACAGCTCCTCTGCTGGGGAGTGTTGTTTACAGGTGAGGGTTCTTCTCTGGTGCTGATGCAATCACTGCGCAGCTCCTCTGCTGGGGGGTGTTGTTTACAGGTGAGGGTTCTTCTCTGGTGCTGAGGCAGTCAGTGGTCACTGCGCAGCTCCTCTGCTGGGGGGTGTTGTTTACAGGTGAGGGTTCTTCTCTGGAGCTGATGCAGTCAGCGGTCACAGCGCAGCTCCTCTGCTGGGGTGTGTTGTTTACAGGTGAGGGTTCTTCTCTGGTGCTGATGCAATCAGCGGTCACAGCGCAGCTCCTCTGCTGGGGGCTGTTGTTTACAGGTGAGGGATCTTCTCTGGTGCTGATGCAGTCAGCGGTCACTGCGCAGCACCTCTGCTGTGGGGTGTTGTTTACAGGTGAGGGTTCTTCTCTGGTGCTGATGCAGTCAGCGGTCACAGCGCAGCTCCTCTGCTGGGGGGTGTTGTTTACAGGTGAGGGTTCTTCTCTGGTGCTGATGCAGTCAGCCGTCACTGCGCAGCACCTCTGCTGTGGGGTGTTGTTTACAGGTGAGGGTTCTTCTCAGGTGCGGATGCAGTCAGCTGTCACTGCGCAGCTCCTCTGCTGGGGGGTGTTGTTTACAGGTGAGGGTTCTTCTCAGGTGCTGAGGCAGTCAGCGGTCACTGCGCAGCTCCTCTGCTGGGGGGTGTTGTTTACAGGTGAGGGTTCTTCTCTGGTGCTGATGCAGTCAGCGGTCACTGCACAGCTCCTCTGCTGGGGGGTGTTGTTTACAGGTCAGGGTTCTTCTCTGGTGCTGATGCAATCACTGCGCAGCTCCTCTGCTGGGGGGTGTTGTTTACAGGTGAGGGTTCTTCTCTGGTGCTGAGGCAGTCAGCAGTCACTGCACAGCTCCTCTGCTGGGGGGTGTTGTTTACAGGTGAGGGTTCTTCTCTGGTGCTAATGCAGTCACTGCGCAGCTCCTCTGCTCGGGTGTTGTTTACAGGTGAGGGTTTTTCTCTGGTGCTGATGCAGTCAGCGGTCACTGCGCAGCACCTCTGCTGGGGGGTGTTGTTTACAGGTGAGGGTTCTTCTCTGGTTCTGATGCCGTCAGCGGTCACTTCGCAGCTCCTCTGCTGGGGGGTGTTGTTTACAGGTGAGGGTTCTTCTCAGGTGCTGAGGCAGTCAGCGGTCACTGCGCAGCTCCTCTGCTGGGGGGTGTTGTTTACAGGTGAGGATTCTTCTCTGGTGCTGATGCAGTCAGCGGTCACTGTGCAGCACCTCTGCTGAGGGGTGTTGTTTACAGGTGAGGGTTCTACTCTGGTGCTGATACAGTCAGCAGTCACTGCACAGCTCCTCTGCTGGGGGGTGTTGTTTACAGGTGAGGGTTCTTCTCTGGTGCTAATGCAGTCACTGCGCAGCTCCTCTGCTGGGGGGTGTTGTTTACAGGTGAGGGTTCTTCTCTGGTGCTGATGCAGTCAGTGGTCACTGCGCAGCACATCTGCTGGGGGGTGTTGTTTACAGGTGAGGGTTCTTCTCTGGTGCTGATGCAGCCAGCGGTCACTGCGCAGCTCCTCTGCTGGGGTTGTTATTTACAGGTGAGGGTTTTTCTCTGGTGCTGATGCAGTCAGCGGTCACTGCGCAGCACCTCTGCTGGGGTTGTTGTTTACAGGTGAGGGTTCTTCTCTGGTGCTGATGCAGTCAGCGGTCATTGCGCAGCTCCTCTGCTGGGGGGTGTTGTTTACAGGTGAGGGTTCTTCTCTGGTGCTGATGCAGTCAGCGGTCACTGTGCTGCTCCTCTGTCGGGAGTGTTGCTTACAGGTTTCCTCTTGCATCTCTTAGCCTTGACTCTCCAGTCGCTGGGATGTTGAGCAGTCGGGCTTCACTGCAAGTGTTGTTAGTCGCCTTGGAACCCAGATGCAGTTCGACACAGGTATCGCGCACACAAAACCTCTAAGACCAATTTTTGTTATTTTTTTAAATGAAAAGGTATTTGGTAACAATGTCTTTAATAAAATCCAGATTTCCTGTCCATCAAAGCTGATGAAAATCTACATTTTCCGTCAGTCGCATGTTTAAGGTGCATAGCTCAGTGGGTCTGGCACAGTGTGGCAGCAATTGGGCCCAGATCCCAATAAATAACTACTTGGATATAAACTGGGACCACAAATTAGGGGTGATGGGGGTTGGCAAAAAGGAAAGTGTACATGCCTCAGTTTGGTAGGTATCCGGTGTACCAGGACTGTAGTGTAGGTAAATGGAGTTAGGACACAATTAAATGCCGCAACAGGAACGTTCAGTCAATGTTCAGGGCGCCACCTGAAAAGAGGGAATAATGTTTTGCCTCACAGTTAACATCCAATGGAAGTCACCAAAATTTAGAGTTCGCTATATCGATAATGAGTGGTCATAGTCGAAATTTTCAAAGTCCGGGCGCACCCCCCAGGGACAGACCAACCCTGGCTAGGGTTAGAATGCTACCACGCCTTAAAGAGAAATATCCATGGACCTTGGTTCAAATGGTTCAGAACTCAGGGTGAGCAGCTCTTACCAGTGGGGCCAAGAACCAGGGCTGACATAGGAAGCTGGTCTATGAGACTCAGATTCAATTCAATTAACTCTTTATTCAGGTACAAACGTATCCATAAAGGTACATTAAAAATCACAGCAAAAATGTTAAGAACATTAAAAACAAGCATTTCATATTAATCATCATATTCAAGATAAGATTCAGAGGATATCAACCACAGCCTGTCATTAAACTGGGAATAATAGTATAAAACAGTTTTAAAAAGTATTCATGGTGAGGCGGGCTCGAAAGGCAGTTTTCAAAAACATACCCACTTGAAAAATACCATCTTCATTGTTCAATTGGAGCGACTTACTATATGCATTGCTAAAATCAATAATGGCATGCCTCTTGATTAGGGGTAATACAATACTCTTGGTGCATATGGAATACAATGTAACATAGATTGACCTGAACTCCCATTACACGGCCAGGGGGGAAGTTTTTATGTTTGTCTGAAAGCCTAAAGGGAAACATAACCGATATTTGATGGTGCCTGCCCTATAACGAAGCGATAAGCTACGCTCCCATCGCCCCAAAGGTTTTGTCAAATATCTTGTGATTGAGCCATTTCTTCCAATGTTTATATAGGCTGCCTCACTCGGCTTTGAGATCTCAATCCCCAATCTTTCAGCCTGTAGGGATTTCAACAAAACGGCCTGCAGCTGGTTTTTGGTAATAGTAAGTGGGCCACCAGGGTTCTCAAGCAGGTGTTGGCAACCTGCCATATGCAAGCAGTCACTAACCATGGAATACTCCTACCCTTATTGCAGGAAAGGCAATCTGAGCTATCTCTAGTAAGACCTTCCTCCTTGTTTCTCCATAGAGATATCCATAGAAAAAATGGGGCGGACACTCATCTAATCTTCAATAAACTCGGACTCAGAAATAGGGTAGTCCAAAGTTGGGTGGGTCAAAAGAGGGAGTAGGCTGAGAAACATGCACAGTTCACAAACCCTGTGCTTAGCTTCTACGGTACCATACTTTGTAACAATCACCACAAAAAATAAAGTCGGGGATCACTAAGCCTAAACTGGGAGCCAGTTAAAAGAATATCTTGCTTTTCTTGATCTATTTCTTCATTCAAGTCACCATCCCTCGTTCAAGAGAAATACCAAAAAGCTGAGAGTTCTGGTATCATGAACGAAATTGAAAATGCGATTAGAACAAGCCAAGTTATACACCAAGATAATGAAAAGTTGATATGTTAAGGTTTGCGATAATTAAATTGGAAATACATATTTGATTTCCTGAATGTTATGCTTTTTATAATAGAAGTGGTGGAAGGTTGTTTGATATCTAAATTTTGTTGTATTATCAAATCAAAAAAATCAGAAATTTCTAGAATATGAATTGGTCATTAAAATGGATATTATGGGTAAGAAATTATTTGTAAAATTAAATTGGATTTAAGGTTGTCCAAGTAGGTTATGTTAGCAATGTAATTCAATGCCTAAACAGTAATGGATTTTTAAATGGTTTTTAGTGTTTATATTACCTACGCCTAAATTTAAAGCCTTGAACAAGCAGCCTGTGTTTGACATCTTTGGCTTCACCCCTGTATGGGGGACACTGGTCTTGTCTCCTTTTTCAAAGCAATATGCGTACTTTCATCTGTCCCTGCATCAGGACAACAGGTGGCGAGTGTGCCCCATTTTCAAAAATGGGCTTGTTAATCGCATCTGGTATCATTCAATCATGCTTTTAGGCGTGATGAGAAAGGTTGTCACAAAACGGGTTATCCCTCGCTTCATGAATCCTGCACTGGAAAGGCACATCATCCCAGAGAAGGACACTGGCTGTCTCTCAGCTGTAGCTTCAGTCTCCAATGATCACTCTTTAAAGTCCTATAAGTAGCACTGAAATCAGACTGGATTCACCTGCCATTTTAGAAAAGGCAGCAGCATGTTATGCACCTATAGAAGCAAGTGATGGGGATCTAGACCGCCTTTCCGTTCCACAAGGTCAGGTCGGTGTAAAAGAGGCAGTGAGCCAACACACAACTGTGGGAGTTAAGAAGTAGTAAACACATTTCTGCCCCTTTTAGGGAAGTCCTTTAAGGCCCCTGCCCACCCACTTTTCATTCTTTCCCTTTCAAAATTTTCATATTATCCCAGATGGTCCGCTAGATGTTGACCTGATGGAAGGAAAGGAGTATATGTCGCTCTTCCACATGGGCAACACAGTTTCATTACACCGGACAGCGTGAGGCCTATTCTATAATTATAGATGGTCTGTGTTCTAGAGAAGAATCACTCAAAGGGACAGATATGCCCATTTCTGGCAGCAAATGGTTACTCTATAACTCTTAAGGTTTGCAGTAGTGCCCCCCCCCGGTGTAACTTGGTTACATTCCATATATGGTCGATACAAAGGTTCAGCTGTAATTACGATTTGTATCAAATTTCGTAATTGATGAAAACTGATTAAAGATATTTACTATAAATGTATTTTCTATTTTGTTATAAAGCACAATAAGTTACTGATGGAAGACTCTTCGCGCTGGATTGAGAAAAAGAGATTTACCCTGTATTACTACCAGCCAAACTTTTATTTCACACCTCTAAGTGTTAATTACTCTTAAATTTAAAGTCAGTATGAAAGTGGATGGTGAGTCTTGTAATATTAAAAGAATCCTCTTCCATAAGTGGATATTGAAATGTAGTATTCTCATGTCATGCTGTAATGTTCCCTTTCACCTTGTCCCTAGCTGCTCAGCCAGTGTGAGTGTTCCGTGAGCATGTTGGTGTGATTGACATGAGTGGAATGCTTGGGTGCCTGGTGTGTGTGTGTGTCAGTTGGAAGATTGGCTGAGCAGCTGGCAGGCTGCTTCTGGTGGGGCTTGCTGTAACTTCTACTTATGGACTTAATAAACTACATCAAACTCAACTCGGCTACGTCTACTATATCACCTGAACACGTGGGACCAGCCCACTACATGAATCTACTATAAATCCACCAATCTTGCAAACTTCACCAAAATTTCAAAACATTTATTTAGAGGATCGTCCTTACGTATAAGGACAGCCCATTTAGGGACTGAAAGTCAATACAAAGTCTTTGCATATTGTAATTCTCTCCAATTTTAGGGGCGAAAGATCTCCTGTTAATTAAATAAAATGTATGGACTGTGACTTGGGCACATAAATGTTGTTTAGGCTAGGGTCCTGACAACAAGTGGCTCTTTCAGATGCAACAATCATTGCATCCAATAAAATCCGACACATAGGATTTTGTAACTTATCCAGTGCAATATTTATTATATTATGCAGATTTTGTTGCTAACTGTAGCAAAATCTGCATGTCCCGGTAAAGAGCAGACCTTTTCTTCTTTTAAATTCTGACAGGTATGACTTGCTGAAATGTAATGAACGGTTCAAACTTTATCACACCTGGTAAGTACTAGGTGCGATAACCATTGCACCGCTAATAATAGCGATCCCTGCACAAACACCTCTTTGCACAAGAATCTCATTGTATCAAGCCGCTTGTAATGATGCCCTAAGTTGAGCCTTCAATAACCATGGCCACTAATGCACATCTTCTTTCGGGATCCTTCAAGATGTTGTTCTGTGCTCTCTGCCAGGTTTTTACTTTTCTTCTCAATGGAAATGCAACTCTCTTGATTACAATTTTCTTTCAAATTGTAGTTGTTAGTCTTTTCCGATATATGCGTTTCTCGCAGAAAATTGGTACTCATATGTTTGTCTAATTGTAGTTGGCAATTTCCTTACTTTTGTTACTGTCGAGTGCATCTACATTTCAAGTGATCTACATCAAAACTCACATTCAAAATCTTAATCTAAAATTCAAGGGCGTAAAATCGCCAAACAAGCTTAATAAAAATTTCACAAAACTTTTTAATAAAGTTAAAGTCACAAAAATATTTAGAAGATCCCAATTTCTACAAACTTGCAGTCAACTCACGAAACAATTTGAAATCGTAAGCTTTAACCTTTAGTTTGCATAAATGCCAAATTTTTTTTCAAACGAACACTTAAGTACTCAAAAGCAGCCATATGCAGTGATAAATGACAGATTGGCAGAATCCTGATTGCCAAATTTGATTCTTGAATTTACTTATGAGAAGGGGTTGCCTCCTGCCATCTTCCTAATGCTCTTTGGTGGACCCAAGCAATTTGTTCCTGCTGAGCTTAAAGTTTCCTCTGGCTACACAAAGGAAGAGGATGGGACCTCAATGGTTAGAGCAGTCGACCGAAGTTGGGGAACCGGGTTTGAGTCTCGGCAGGGACGCTCAACATCCTTTGATTCTGGGAATATCACTTAATCTCCCAGTGCCTGACAAAATGAATGTGTCCGCAACTGGTGCTCATGTAAAGCGCTCTGATACCTTCGGGTCGAGTTTGTGCTATACAAAACTCCCCCAAAAAATCACTCCAACCTTCCTTTCGAGAAGAATGCGGCTGGTTTGCACATGGTACGACACTATAGTCTCTTGATTCACAGACAGCAAAAGAACCTTGGGGTGTGATTCATCCTGACTAAATACCAGGGGATGAGGTTACGTCCATCACTTTTTTTCTCCATTCGCAGGCTGACTGCATCACGTCCAACCTCATGGAGCGCTTCCTTATTGACTGAACCTGAGTTTGCTTGTTTTCAGGGCGTCATTTAATGCACGACCAAGGAAGGCAACCGCCTAGGTTGCTGCCAGAAGGGAACATAATACCTAGTTTCTCCTACAAGTAGCAAATTTGACCTGATGATTGTATGTAGGACATTAAGTGTAATTTCACTTGAGAGGGGGAAATGCTTGCACGTCCCACCACGCCTCATTGATCCGGATATTGGTAAGTGGGAATTACAAAAGTGAACATATGAAAGTTTTCTTGTTCTGAAGCGTGTCTCCAACTGCTGATACATTTATCAAGGGGTTGTGTTCTGCAGCATTGCCTTTTATTTATTAGCACAGAACATGAAACCTGTTCTCCTTCTCAGATAGATTTCTAAATTGAGCCTGAATAGAACACCTTAATGGATGCGAGTCAGCTCAAAGTGTGTATAGAATCATTATCAGTAAAAACTTGTTTTAGGATGGAACTTTCATCCAAGCTCCGCATTCTATCATTGAAGAGCGCTTTAATTTTGCAAACGTATCCGGATCCCAGGTGCCTTCTTTCCTTGTGACTTGCAGCAAACCTTCACCCGTCTAATTAAATATAAACTGTAAACAAAGGTTTTGTGGGAGAAAAACCTTCAAAGGCAACATTTAGGGGCGAGTAGAAATCTGCAGCATTGTCCAAATCGCAAATCAAAATGCACTGTTACATGTGCTACAGGTGGCGCACCAATGATGTCATCAACCGCGCGCGCACCAATAATCCTGCCTTTGGGTGATGCTGGACGCGATTTAGCATCCGCTACAGAGTAAAGGCTCGCGAGTGGGGTGTGGCTGGGGGTGTGCCCTTGTGACATGCGTGCCACTGGCACTTCTCTAGAAGCACACAGCCGCCCAAGGGTCAATCGCGTAATGTGTCATTTCAACGTATTTGCATGTTTTACACCCGAGGAAACAATGTGACTTTCCCTTGGCCTATTGTTTGCACCTGTTTTCTTTTGGTGTTTAAAGCCAGGTCGTGCTGTTTTGCCTAAATTTAGTTGATGCGGCTTTTTGTGGAATCCTAGGTGAGTTTGTGCTGTTCATGCCCCTTTGCACCCGCTTTGCATACATCACCATGTTTTGGTGCAACAAACTTTCAGCATATGGGTATACTAGCAATGAAGGCTCCTGTAATGGACGCGTTGGCATGGAAGGCAGTGGGCAGTCAGGGGAGAGCCAGTAAAAGGGAACTTGAATCATGTCAAGAAATGGGGTTGATGGAGTCAGGATATATCCTGGGACTTGTGCGCATTTATAGCAAAAGCTCCGTGAAGTGAACCATGGTTGTGGCATCCGCAAGGAGGGACAAGGGGGAGTGTCTCCCCTAGCCCCCCAGATTGTTCACTTGCCCTTTGAAACAATTCGAGATTGCGTTGCTGTTAAAAATATGCCATCCCCCGAAAAAAGTTCTGTGGACGCCCACGAGTGGGGGTGGTGGAGGAGGGCCAGGAAATGGGAAGGGTGGACCTTGGACAGTTCCTGGGGTACTGTGCCATTGATATCTGATGGGTGCGGAGGATTTAGCAATTTTAAGGTGTTTAGAGTAGATGGAGGAAAGATGGAACACACCCGTCCAAGCCCGTAAATGCTAGGCCTGGGCGAAAATTTCGTTCCGTTCTCGGAAATTGCAAAATGTCCGCATTCCGCAGCTTGGCGATAATTTGTTTCTTGCTCACGCTGTAAAATAATACATTCTCGCGCGCGATCGCCTTACCTGAATCCCTGCGTTCGCCGACAAGTTTTCTTGATCCGGTCGCGTTCTCCATGAGATGTATTGTTTTTAGCCATTTGCGCTGTCTCGCAACCGTTCGCGCCCGCAATGACGTCATGCGTCGCGCGATCACGTCTTTCTTCTCGTGATCATGTACCGCGAGACAACTGAAAACAAGATGGCCGCGCCCGCGAGCAACCACATGGGTAAGTTGGCGAGCCGCAACCATGCAGAAAATCTCGCGAACATGCGGGAAAAATTCTTCCGCATCTTCGCGATATTTCCGCGTGTTTGCGATAATTTTTAACATTTTTGCGATAATTTGCAAAAGTGGATTTCGCAAATTCCGCCCACCCCTAGTAAATGCCCTTTAGAAGCGTCTGAACACTGAAGTTCAACTGAACCTCGTGTGCCCCAGGACTGCGGTGAAGAATATCGGGTGGACCTAGAACCACCAATCATATTCCATATCACCCCACCTAAGGCACAAGTCGGGGGGTACACGCGGGTGGACCGCATCCAGCCACTATTTTCACAGGGTGGACGCCGTCCATCCTACCAAGAAGTTGGGCCCCACTGAAATATGCTCAACTCGTCCCGGTGTCATTTTCAAACACCAGCACGCAATCGACAGCACTTGCACCTTGTCTGCTTTCAATCGATAGCAACGCGCTGGCGGGGAGGGGGGCTTTCTTATGTCAGACTCCAGTTGGGCCTATAACAAAAGGCGAATGTGAGAGGTCGCCAGGGCTCCCTTTGTTCGAGTCTTCTGGTTGAGAGCAGTCAGAAGCCTCACACCGAGATGCAAATGCAGTGGGGGTTAGTGTTAGCATAGCTGCCAAGGTTTAAGATTGCCTATGTGTGACATTTTCATAATTTTAGTGTAATTATGAATGACATTCAACGACTATGAGTGACACCTTCTCGCAAGCAAAATCAAGCAACGAAGACGAAAAAAACATATAAATATCAGAAATTGCGCCCACTTGAGCAACGAGAAACTCAAAGAACATCCTAAAACATAGCTGCCAAGTTTTCAGCTTGCTTATGTGTGGCATTTCCAGAATTTTAGTATGCTTGTGTGTGACATTTAAATTTATTTTTTGTGACACTTTTAGAAGTGCTGTGGAATGAGATAAGTCATAAATGAGCCCCTTCAGTCCAGTGTAAGTTAAATGCCCTGCTGCAGTGCTCCTGAAATGTTACGCTCCTCCCTGAATACAAAGGGCTCCTGCTTAAAGGACAGGACTCGCAGGGGTCACTAACCCTAGGGACTGGCCTGGCAGCCATGTTAAGGACTCACCGCTTCTCCCTGCCCCCCAACTCAAATCATTGTAGTTTAACTTTCTAATTCATTGTCAGGAAAGCTAGGACATACCAAAGTTGTCACGTGGACTGAGTCACATAAATCTTCCCAGAACTTCAGGCCCAGCAGCAGAGGTGGGAAACTGCTGCAGCTAGCCGTAGTGTATTAAAAAATTATAATTAAGGCTCCCAGTTTTCCGTTTTTACTGAATTTTACAGATAAATACAGACTGAAAACATTTATTTTCTTGTCTGTATTTATTTTTAAATGTTGATAAAAACGGAAATTGGGTGCTTTTTGAGTAATTCTAAATACTGTCTGCCATGACTGCCAGGCTAATAGCTGTGTGGATTGATAGGTAAGGGGGTTAAAAAAGAAAGGAATTTTAATAAAGAGGCTGTAACAGAAGTAGATATGCGCAAGGTTGAATCTGAAATTTGCATATTTCCTTTTAAGTACATTGATTTGTCTTTTGCGGGTGTTTACAACATTGAAACATGGTGGGCATTCAAGAATGAGTGCATATTTACCGGTTAAATAAATGTGGAAATATACTAATTTCAGCTTCATTTTTCCACAAAACCATAAGTAAATATGGATAAATACAGATAAAATGTGAAAAAAATAAATATGGATAAATATAGACGGAAATGGAAAAAAAAATACCATAAAACCGGGAGCCCTAATTAAAATTTATAGGAACGGTTGTTGAACGAGCAATCAAAATGCTTTGTAGACTTTACTGCCATGCTTCCGTTTCAGGCAAAAGGGTTTAAAAGTTGTTTGTGGTGCGGTGGCAGCCGGCACAGGTAAACGTGGTGAGGCGGGGTGGGAGGATTGGGGGAAGTCGACAGACGATGGAATAGGTATAATTAAATAAATAAACAATAGCTATTCTGTCATCCGTCAGCTTCCCCTCTGCCGTGCCCTGCCCCACATCCCCATCACGCTTACCTGTGCCAGCCGCCGCTATTATAGTGTTATTGTGCTCAATCCTCCTAATGATGACAACGCTGTCAGAGTCGGGAGGAAGGAAGTACCAAGTCTTAGCAAACTGTTAATTTGATGCCTGTCCTGGCAGGACGTTGATAACACTGGGCGTTCATTTATGTGACCTCCGGATTCAAGCTCTCCTCTTCTATTGGTCACTCTCGGCCAGCTGCCCCACCCACTAGGATATTGAACTTAGAAACATTTTTGATTAGGAAAAAGAGCTGTGACTGTCGGTCCCCTATGTCAGTTTTTCCAAATGATGCTTACTTTAGATGCACAGTTCAACCTAAAGCACTCAAACGTCACTCACATCCTCTGGTTGACTCACAGTGACATGGTTCATGTTGTGAAAAAAATCGCAGCGCTGTGAGACAGGATAAAACTTTTAGATCTTGGGAGGGCCTCACTTTTCTGTAAAAGGAGACTGACTCCCTCTTCTCGCCGTATGAATCCCAACCGTCACCTTCCCCGATCAGGGCCTGCATCTCCACTAGGCTCATGCAAACCACCCTGGAAGCATTCACCCTTCTCCGATCGCGGTGTGAAACCCGTGTGCCATGCTCTCTTGCTGTTTGCGGCCTATCACGGCATATGGCAAAGGAGGGCTGATCTTCAAATGTGGCAAGAAAGTTGCCACGAACAACCCCAGACAGCAGCGAGCTGCACAACCTGCTGAGCTAATATTAACACAGGATGTGCCAGTTCCTAATTGACTTTTCAGGGCATCAGGCACACCCACCCGGCTCACAGCGCGTTTTTTCGTTACTATTGACTTTAGTGCGCAAATGCAGGAAAATTACTACATTCGGTTAGAATAACTCTTGATAAGTTAAACTTGACAGGGCTGCAAGCCCAAGCTCGACCAGGCGGATTTTGTTAATTATTCCTACAGTGCCTTCTTGCATATTCAGCAGGTCGAGAAGCTATAAAGCGTGACTAATGTATTTTAGTGCGGTGATGCAGCCACCAGCACTAAAATGCGTTTGTCTAACCCAAGATGCGTGGTACATGGCAGGGCTATGTGAGCACCTCAAGCATACTTGAGAGAGGCATGGTTTTGAGTTTCTCAGTCCCTGTATATGAGCTATTCATGCACTGTCAGGTGTGTTGTTCTTTCACAGTATTCACACAAAATAAATTGCAATTATAAAGCGCATACTACACCCTGACCAGGCGTTGAAAAAGCAACTTAAATACCACTATTTTTTCTTTTATAGCGCTACTCATCCCAATGCAGGGCGTCAGAGTACTTTACATCACACATACATGTCACATATACAGAAAATCATATACGTTTGTAAATCAATGTACACGATATTGAAAAAGACAGTAGGGGTTACAAGGTGTAGAAGTCACATATCATCCTTCACAGCTCACTGTGCTAAGTTATTAGAGTTTACAATGCTACTGCAAGTAACATAAGGATCTCTGTGTTCAAAGCAGTAACCGACGTACTTATCAACAGAAAATAAAATCTGTCATCTGCATGTTACATGATGTGCTTTGCAGGAGACATATTAACCCTCTATGCTACTTTGAGTCAAAACTGGGGCTAGACAAAACACAGATCTTGCTAGCAAGTGCATTAACCTTAAGAGTTATCTTACCATTATTCACTAAGATTTATTGTGAACACACAGACTCGGCAGCAGGTGCCTTAACCCCATAAGATATTTTAAAATTCAGGCTGTGCAACCAATTAAGCAAAACAGATTTACTGCCAGTTTTCTCCTTGTTTGCAAATTTTTTTGTGGCAGAGTTTTAAAAACACAAAGGTATAATTTGAGGCCCAGATTTTGCATGGGGTTGTGTAACTTTTCTAGCACAACTCTAATGCAAAATCTATTTTGAGATTTACAGTACCACACAAATCTCATTTGTGTTGCATTGTAAAAAAAAGAAAAAAAAACAGCAAGCGCAAGGCAGCACATTGCCCTCCCTAGAGTTACCTTAATTCAGGTAGGAATTACATGGGTGGTGCTTTGGTGTTCCTGTGCATCCACCCATTTATTTTGACACAAACTAGTATTTACAAAGACTTGTAAACATACAAGCACCAAACTAGTTAGTCTACCCGAGGCTGGCATAACTAGAATAAATCTTAATTTCTCCTTGTTATTTCCTCGTTTCATGTATGATGCATTCTGGAGCACACATACAAAAGGAAAATAGCCTCAAAGGATAGTTTTGGCGTGGCATTGAAGGAAAAAAAAACGAACGCAAGGCAGTGCATTGCTCTGCCTTGCGTTACCGTGCATGGGTGGAGCATTGGCATTCCTGTATATCTACCCATGTATTTTGTGTACAAATAATATACAAAGTCTTCCTAAGGTAGCCACGCTTGCTTTCCTTAGATCAGCTCTCGAGTTCCACTCGCCTGTAAAAGGAATGAGGTTATTCCCGATCTTTATGAGGCGACATTCTAGCTAGACTCCGCTACTGAGTTCAAGTCTTAGAAGTTCCATGGTGGCATAGAGAAAGTCAAAGTACCTCCACTCTGTAGCGTGTCAGTCAGAGCAAGCTCATTATTGGCTGCCCAGTATTCAGTCTTATACGCTCTCGCTGGGGTGGAGGATTGGAGGGCCCTGGCACTCATCTGCAACCTGGCAGTGAGTAGAAGACTGGATGCTGGGACACATTGCACTTTTGTTTTGATAAAACTGCTTTTATACTTACATAAAGAATTACTGTTTGTACCATATAGCCAGGTGTATATGGTCTTTCTCCTTTGGATATCGAACTAACCCTTATCTACATTTAGATTGTGCATGTAAGTACTACTATTACATACATCTTGTTAGAACTGGGGGTCTCTAGTGGGCAGAGGTAGGTACCTTTGACTAAGTAGGGACCCTTGCTTCTAGTCAGGGTAAGGGGGCTACACTCCTAAATAACCCCTGCTCACCCCCTTGGTAGCTTGGCACGAGCAGGCAGGCTTATCTCAGAGGCAGTGTGTAAAGCATTTGTGAACACATACAGTAACCCAGTGACAACACTACAGATGGACACCACACAAGTTTTATATAAAAAATAAGTATTCTTTATACAGACTTAACACAAGACCACAAACGACAAAAATCCACAATACTGTACTTTAAAAATGGTAGAATTAGCTTATTTCTCTTTAGATGTTAAAATGCGACACTTTGAGTTCAATGTACCTTAGGATGCGTAACGCTATACAACGAAAGTGTTGCAGGGAAGATGATGCGTTGGTTGCTTACACGCAAGAACGGTGATGCGCCGGGTCCCTACTGCTGCGTATGGGATGTGTTGGTTCTTCTCTGCGATGGGAGGTGATGCGTCGGTTTCTTACTGCACTTCCGTGGCGATGCGGCCCGCAACGCCATGATGCGATGAAGATCCAGTACAATGCGACAAAGATGGTGTCTTCTTCTTGATGCGACACAATACGTGCACGCTCGACGGCCGTGCGGCGACTCCATGATTCTTCTGAGACGTGACAGGCCCTGCGACATGCTTCCCGGTGATGCGGCGGCATCTGATGCGACGTCGATCCTCTTCTCCGGTGATGCGAGGCGGTTCGGCAACGATGCGATGGCCATACGGCGACTCAACAATTCTTCTTAGCCACGACAGGCCCTGCGACACGCTTCCCGATGATGCGGTGGCGTCTGATGCAATGTCGATCCTCTTCTCCGGCGATGCGAGGCGCTTTCGCGTTGTGAAGCGACAGCGGCAGTTCAGCGTGACGCTTCTTGCTCGTGAGTCGCGCTTCCAGCTCCTTGCAACACGCAGTCCCTCAGAAAGCCCAACACAACTGCAGGCACTTCCAAAGAACTCTTGGGGAGCTGGTTGGTGAAGTCTGTTGTCTCTGAGACTTCAGCAGGAGGCAAGCTCTTTTCTCAAGCCCTTGGAGATCCTTCACAAGTTGATTAGAAGTACACACAAAGTTCCTTTCTCTTCTCTTTGGCAGTCAGGCAACCACTGCAGGACAATCCCTAAAGCTTAGGGATAGTCTCTCCTCAGTCTCTCTGGTTCCTCTCCTCAGCAAAGGTTTCTTCTTGTTTCCCAAAGTGATCTAAAGTTCTTGGGCTTGGGTCCCAATATGTATACTCAGTTTCTCTTTGTTCTCTGAAGGCAGTAAAAACACTACAGATGGACACCACACAGGTTTTATAAAAATAAATATTCTTTATATAGACTTAACACAAGACCTAAAACAACAAAAATCCACAATAGTGTAATCAAAAATAGACTTAAAGATGGTAGAAATAGCTTAGTTCAAGTTGATGGTCAATGCGACACGTTTTCCACAAAGTATCTGAAATGTGTAACGCAAAACAAACAAAAGGGTTGCAGGGAGGGTGATGCGTCGGTTCCTTACTTCGGGGGAGGCGATGCGTCTGTTACTCATTGCTTGCGCAAAGTAGGCGATGCGTCTGTTCCTTACCGGAGAGGAGGTGATGCGTCGATCTCTTACTGCGTTCCGGTTACGATGTGACAAGATGGCGCCTCAATGCGATGATCCGGTGCGATGAGACAAGATGGCGCCCTTGATGCGATGCGATGACGTGAAGACAATGCGTGCATGCCCGGCGGCCGTGCGGCGAACTCTGTAACTTCTGAGCAACAACAGGCCCTGCGACACGCTTTTCCGGTGATGCGACAGTGACCCTTTCGATGGCGACAAGCTTCTCCTGTGATGCGACGATCAGCAGATGCAGCGGAGACACGCTTCTCCAGTGATGGGACGACCAGCAGTTGCAACGGAGACACGCTTATTTGGTGATGCGACGGCGACCTCTGCGGCAGCGACACGCTTTTCCAGTGATGCGACGGTAACAGCTGCGGCGGTGACATGCTTCTTCTCGTTGAGTCACGCTTCCAGCTCCCAACAACAAGCAGACTTCTGTAGACAGAATCACCAGCAAGGGAATTCAGGGGGGAGCTGGTGGTTGAAGTCTTGTATCCCTGAGACTTCAGCAAGAGGCAAGCACAGTTCAAGCCCTTGAAGATTCTTCTTCAAGATGATGAAAGTTTCAAAAAAAGTCTTTCCCCTTTCCTTGGCAATAAAGAAATCCCTGCAGGCCAACCCCAGAAAATAGCACACTGGCACAGGGGCAGTTCAACTCCTTCAGCTTCTCTGGTTCTTCTCCTTTGCAAAGGTCTGTCTTGTTCCCAGAAGTGATCTAAAGTCTGGGGGTCTGGGCCCCAATATTTATACTAGTAAATACTTTGACCTCTGAAGGCAGAAGGTGCCTGTACCTAGCCAAAACTAGTTCTGTGCAGCTTCCTGGCAGGAGGTGGAGACAGCATTGTTGAAGGCAGACCTGGCCCAGGTAGCTGAAAGGAAATCTCCTCCCCCTACTCTCTATTCTATGAAGAGTGGGGGCACTGAAAGGAAATCTCCGCCCCCTACTCTCTATTCAGCCAAGATCCTATTCAGCTCAGCCCTGATCCATCAGATTGCTGGAGCCCAAGCCCTCCTGTCACTCACAAACCAGACATACAATACACAACCTAGCAGAGGCATGCTGTATGGTTAGGCAAGAAAATACCTACTTTCTAAAAGTGGTATTTTCAAACACAGAATGTTAAAACCAACTTCACTAAAAGATGTATTTTATCATTCTGAGTTCAGGCATACTAAATTCGTTTTTCTACCATGTTCCCTGGTTCAGTTAGGATTATAAGATGTTATAATCAAACTGCCCATTCTGGCCCTATGGGGACAGGTAGCCTTGCAATACTGAATAATGAAATTGGCTGTAATTCACTATCAGGACATGCCACACACACCAGGGCATGTCCAATCTTTTACTTACAATGCACCCTGCCCATGGGTCTACCTTAGGGGTGGCTAACATGTAGAAAAGATAAGGTTTAGGGACTGGTAAGTGGGTGCACTTACCAAGTCGACATGGCAGTACCAGACTGCACACAGGCTCTGCAATGGCAGGCCTGAGACACACTTTACAAGCTGCTTCTGTGGATGGCACAACCGGTCCTGCAAGCCCACCAGCAGCATTTGATTTACAGGCCCTGGGCACACATGGTGCACTGCACTAGGGTCTGACAAGTAAATCAAATAAGCCAATCATGGAGTCACTAATCCATTACATCAATTTAACATAGGGAGCACTTGCACTGTGGCACTGGATAGCAGTGGCACAGTGCCCAAAGCATCTAAACCAGCAAAACATGTCAAAAACAGAGCAGGCAATCAGTAAAAAATGGAAGGGAGACTCACAGCAATGGTACCAGGTCTAACACATGTCCCCGCCAGCTGAAATGATGGGAGAACTACCCATCACCTTGGGAGTTCTATTGACTAAGACGGAAAAATCTGGACAGACCATCAGCATTGGCATGTTCTGTACCATGGCGGTGTTCCACCGTGAAGTCCATCCCCTGTGGGAAAATGGACCACCTCAACAACTTTGGATTCTCACCCCTCATCTGCATCAACCATCTGAGGGGCCTGTGGTTGGTCTGAACCAGGAAGTGAGTCCCAAATAAGTATGGTCTCAACTTCTTCAGCGCCCAGTCCACAGTAAATGCCTCACGCTAAATTGCACTCCACCTTTGTTCCAGTGGAAGTAACCTCCTACTGATGAAGGCTACAGGTTGGTCTAGGCCCTCCTCATTCATCTGTGAAAGAACAGCCCCCACACCATGCTCTGAAGCGTCTGTTTGAACAATGAATGGTTTTGAGAAGTTGGGCGCCTGAAGCACGAGTGCTGTGCACATGGCAGTCTTCAGGGCGTCAAAAGCCTTCTGACAGGCGTCAGTTCAGTTCACTTTCTTGGGCTGGTTCCTGGAAGTCAGCTCAGTCAAGGGTGGAACAATGTTGCCATACCCCTTGACAAACCTCCTGTAGTACCCCGTGCGTCCTAAAAAGGCTCTCCCCTGTGTCTGGGTTTTAGGGGGCTCCCATGCCTGGATGGTATCAATCTTGGGTTGTAGGGGCGCCACCTGGCCGCTTCCTACCTGGTACCCCAAGTACACCACAGAACCCTGCCCGATCAGGCACTTACTTGCCTTGATCGTGAGGCCTGCTTTCCACAGTGCCATCAACACTTCCCAGAGGTGGCGCAGATGTTCTTCCCAACTGGCGCTGAACACTGCAATGTCATCCAGATAGGCGGCACTGAAATCCTCCAGCCCAGCCAAAACCTGGTTGACCAACCTCTGAAATGTGGCAAGGGCATTCTTCATCCCAAAGGGCATAACCCAGAATTGATAGTGCCCATCTGGTGTGGAGAATGCTGACCTCTCTTTGGCCCCATCAGTTAAAGCAATCTGCCAGTACCCAGATGTCAAATCAAACGTACTGAGGTACCGTGCAGCCCCTAGCCGATCAATGAGCTCATCAGCTCTGGGGATGGGGTGCGCGTCAGTCTTGGTGACTGAATTGGATCCTCGGTAGTCCACACAGAACCGGAGTTCGGGGGCGGCACCAGGCGCGGCAGCAAGGGCTGTTGCTGTTAGAGGACTCAATCACCCCTAAGGCAAACATCTTGGAGACCGCCTACTTGATGTAAGCTCTGACCCTGTCAGGCACTCTGTAAGCCTTATACTTAACAGGAGGACTGTCCCCAGCGTCCACAACATGGAGACACCACTCAGAGACACCTAGAACCAGGGAGAACAGATCAGAGAATTGTCCCAACAGTTGATGACAATCATTCTGCTGCTCAGGGGTCAGCATGATAGAGAGGATTACACCATCCACTGACCCATCTTGCTCTGTCGCAGACAGGAGGTCAGGAAGAGGCTCAGTCTCCACCTCCATTCCAGCATCTGTTACTAGGAGCATGCCCACTTCGGACCTCTCTAAGTGGAGCTTCAGGCGGTTGACATGCAGGAACCGCAAAGGGTTCCTGGGAGATGGCAAGTCCACCAAGTAGGTGACATCACTCTTGCGCTCCGCCACCTCAAATTGTCCGGTCCACCTATCTTGGAGCCATGACCCAAACTTTCTGTCCAGGTTGAAACTCGATCAGAGTGGCATTCTGATCATACCATTGTTTCATTTCTTCCTGGCTGGCTTCCAGATACGCCTGAGCGAGTTGTCTGAATCGCCTAATCTAGTTCCTGAAGGCCAGCATGTAACTGTATTTTTCCTGGGAAGGTTTCCTGGGAGCTTTCTCCCAGCCTTCCTTAACCAGACTCAGAGGTCCTCTTATCGGGTGACCATACAGCATTTCAAAGGGACTCAACCCTAAGGACTCTTGTGGCACCTCATGGTAAGCAAACAGAAGGCATGGCAAGAAGACATCCCACTTACGCCTCATGGTTTCCTCAAGATCCATAATCATGCCCTTCAGGGTCCGGTTGAATCTCTCAACCAGCACATTACCTTGGTGGAGGTAAGGAGTGGTGAACTTGTATGTTACACCGCACTCCTGCCACAGGGACTTCATATACTTAGATATGAAGCTTGTATCACGGTCTGACACCACCTCTTTGGGGAACCCCACACGGGAGAAAATCCCCATCAGTGCACGTCCCACCATGGGAGCCGTCACTGTCTTGAGAGGGATGGCTTCCGGGTACCGGGTAGCATGGTCCATCAAGACCAGGATAAACCTGTTGCCCATGGCTGCCTTGGGGACTAGAGGCCCCACAATGTCAATGCCCACCCTTTCAAAGGGGGTGCTGACCACAGGGAAGGGCTGGAGAGGAGCCTTGTGCTTCCTCTCACTCTTTCCACTTGCCTGGCAAGTCTGGCAGGTCCTGCAATGAGTGTCTGAACTTTTGCGCATCTGGGGCCAATAGAAGTGAGTGACAAGCCTTTCAAAGGTCTTGCCCTGCCCCGAATGTCCAGCTAAAGGTACATCATGAGCCAAACCCAGTAGGAAGGCTCTGAAGCACTGGGGTACCACCAGCACACAGGCTGGCCCAGGCTCAGCAACCTTAGGCTCACTATACAGGAGACCATTCTCCCAGGAGATCCAATGTGATCCAGACTGGTCACCTAAGGCCTGGTTTGTGGCCTGTTGCCGCAAACCCTCATGAGAAGGGCACTTTTTCTGCTCCTCACAGAAGTCCTCCCTGGAGGGTCTTCCATCTTGCTGTCAATGGTTCAGCTCAGGCAGGTCCCTGAGTTCGGCCACTTGCTCCCCTGTAGGTTACAGGGCATCCCCCTCAAGGTCTGCCTCCTCCTGGACCGTGGGAACTATGGGGTCTGGTTTCCTGCGCCCCCTACCTCTTCTCTTTAAGGCAGGGACCTGGGCTATGCTTTCGGGCCTCAGGTCCTCTTGAACACCTTTACTGGCTGCCATAGACCAAGCTGTCACACACGCCCACTCAGGCAGACCCAACATCTCCAAATGAGACCTTCTCTCCACCTTAGCCCAAGGAGAGCTCTCCAAATCATTGCCCAACAGACAATCAACAGGCATGGCGGGCCTCACAGCTACTTGAAGAGTACCTGAAACCCCCCACCCACTCAAAGGGAACCTAAGCCACCTCACACTGGCTTTCTGAGTTGTCCGCAGCAACTACAGGGTAGAATGCATGGGGGACCACCTGCTCCTTAGACTCCAGCCGACAACTGACAGCTGTCACACTGGCCCCGGTGTTTCTCAGAACCTCCACCCTATGGCTATTGATGGTCACCCACTGCCTGTACTTTTTAGTGTTATCAGGCAGCTGGGTCTTAGGGACCATCTCTCAATCTTCTAAAGAAACAAGGGACATTTCTGCGGGACCCCACCCACCTTGGGCACCCATCTCCTTCCCTCCCATGGCTACACTCGCCATCTGACGGGGGTGCATAGGGTGGTGCATTGGGATCCTTCAGGGGACATTTTGGTATCATACCAAAAGTGTCCTACTTGCTTACACTGAAAGCATGTAGGGGGGCCCTTGCGAACAGGCTTACCTGTCAGGGCCTCTGGTTTCTTCTCAGGGAGAGGCTGGGAACCCTTCCCTTGGTTCCCTTGGGAATTACCGCGGGGCCCTTTCTGGAACTCCCTCTGTTTACTCTTGTCCCCCCCACTCTTCTGCTGATTACCCTGCCCAACTTTGGCGGAGTCTCCCACGTGACCCTTGTGGACCCGGGTACTGACCCAGCGGTCCGCCTCCTCAGCAAGCTTCCTAGGGTTTGTTAACTTGCTATCAATAAGGTGCTGGCGTAGCTCTGGAAAACAATTACCAGACAAATGCTCCCATGCAAACAAATCATAGAGCTTCTCAAACGTATTCACTTTGCTACCCTTCACCCAACCATCCATAGCTCTGCAAAAGAAAGATACATAGTCTACCCAAGTGGTTGCCTCCAGCTTTTGACAATTCCTGAACCTCTGTCTATAGAGTTCTGGGGTCAACCCATACCTTGTCATCAGGGCTTCCTTCATGTGGGCATAAGACATCCTATTCTCAACAGGCAGGTCTAACAAAGTATCCCTCCCCTCACTCACAAAGCAGCCCCACAACCCCGCTCGCCAATCCTTCTCAGGGACCCGGTGGGCCAACATTGCTAATTCATAGGTTGCAAACCACTGCCCAATATCTTCATGCTTATGGAAATCTTGGATGACATCCTTGGGGATATATACCCTGCCGTCTGCAGGCACAGATGGTGCGCTGCCACCAGAGGGATGAATTTCTAAGTTTTTAGCTTTGATCTCCAACTCCCTCAACATTCTCTCATGCTCTAATTTCATTCTCTCTCTCTCCAAGGCTAACTTGTTAATCTCAAACTCCAGCTTCTTACTCTCTAGGTCCTTTTGACCCTCTATTTTGAGCCTGACCAACTCCATTTTGTGCCTTCTATTCTCTCCCTGTCCTCCAACTCTCCTGGGGACAGGTCTTTGGAAGAAGGACTGCTGCCTGGCGGGGAAGGTACTTCCTCCCCTGCTGGACTCAATGGCCCATCTAGCTGCCCTTCTGCCTTCTCTGCCTCCACCACAGGAACATCCACATTCTCAGAGGAATTTCTAGCTTCCAACCAGTCCCTCAGCGCCTTTTGGAACTCATCCTTCTTGGTGAGGCCTTGAGTAGCAACTTTAAATTTTCTGCAGAAGAATTTCAGCATTTTCACAGTGTAGGTATCCACCCTGTCACACACCAGGGCATGTCCTACCTTTTACTTACAATGCACCCTGCCCTTTGGCCTACCATAGGGGTGGCTAACATGTAGAAAAGGGAAGGTTTGGGGACTGGTAAGTGGGTGTACTTACCAAGTCGACATGGCAGTTCTAGACTGCACACAGGCTCTGCAATGGCAGGCCTGAGACACACTTTGCAAGCTGCTTCTCTGGGTGGCACAACCAGTGCTGCAAGCCCACCAGCAGCATTTGATTTACAGGCCCTGGGCACACATGGTGCACTGTACTAGGGTCTGTCAAGTATATCAAATAAGCCAATCATGGAGTCACTAATCCATTACATCAATTTAACATAGGGAGCACTTGCACTGTGACACTGGATAGCAGTGGCACAGTGCACAAAGCATCTAAACCAGCAAAACATGTAAAAAACAGAGGAGGCAATCAGTAAAAAATGGAAGGTAGACTCACGCCAATGGTACCAGGTCTAACACATCTGTTCCACAGGAACCATTGTTTCTGCTAATATAATACCCACCCTGGTTCCGCGTGAGTAGGGTTCCCTTGTTTCTGCTTGTCACTAATTGTGGAAGTGACATTTGGGGAGGCAGTGTGTAGTTTGTAAAAACATAAATGCAGAGCTCCAAACTTTTTCTTAGGGTCCGATTGCTGAATGCCAAGGTTGCAATAACTTTTTTCTTTCACTACCCTACAATTGCTTATTCTTACAGGTTATTTTTCATCCCTTTTTCTGCCTTCATCGTTGTTTTCTTATCTCCTCTCTAAACCTTCCTAACTTTCTATCTCGCTTTAAATCATGGTCCGTTGGTGAAAAATGAGCCCCAATCTCCTAAAATTAGTGCAGGTGGGTAGGGCTGAGTACGAATACTTCACATAGGAGAACGATCTCACCTCTGGAGAGCACAGGCAGCTAAACCAATCACATCTACATGGAAATGTGCTGCATATGGAATATTATGCCTGGTTGAGTAGGGTGGCAGTGGAGTTATTTTGTTCCTTGGGTAAAGGAAGCTTTATGCTGACAAAAGGCAACATTGTTTTATGTGTAGCTCACAAAAGTGTGAGTCTTCTGCCTAAATCAGGAGGGTTTGCAAATTTACGCATGATAAACCTGATAAACATATATGTGAGGCCTTAAGATTTCATGTCACTGCTTGTGATGCCACTTCCTGTAAAGTCATGGGTTGTGGTGCCACTTTCTGTGATGTCAATTCCTGTGATACGTGTGATGTCATGTGCTGTGATGTCACACACCATTATGTCACTTGCATACTGCCTAACTAGGTTAGTCCCCCCCCAACTTCCATTTATAGGACTTGTGCCCTGCTCGCACTTCCTTCTTAAGAAACAAACTAAGTGGGTTATTTAGGCAATGACTGGTGGCCCGCCAGGTTAGTGGGGGACCTGACCGCTAGTTTCCTGATGGAGGACCAGTGCTTAATTTGAGCCAGTCATTTCGGACTTCAGCACCAGCACTTAATTGTCAACACCGGTGCTTCTGCAGTCTGCCGCACGGTGGCGCTATCTGGCTGATTTAGAGATGAGCAGAACAAAAGTTAATTATCAATTCAACATACATGAAAATGACTATTACCTACTGCCCAAGACATTCTTACAGCTTTGAGGGCCTGTAATAGTCTGAATTGTCACACTTGTAGGAGTGCGATGGTTAGTAGTTGTCTTGTTACTATCATTGGCAGCATGGCAGGGGCAATGTGTGGTGCGGGCTGCAGCGGCCTCATGGCACCAGCCCTGCTGGGGCCGAGGACACCCTTTCATAATTTTTTATTGCTGCGCAGGCGCCATTTCTCTTCTGCTCAGTATGCATTAATGTTTGCTTTTCAGAAACAAACTCCCAAAACAGAGGCCTACTTCTAAAATGGCAAAAGATCAGTGGCCCTGGCGTGTGTGGGGTTTTCTCTGCGTAAGTGGAGGTCTGTGCTGATTTTATGTGCCCTTCTCCGCCATTCTTAGCATGGGCCGGGACACCCAAACCTGGTTGCCATGTCCTCAATAGAGCGGGGTGACCTTCATTCTGACCTGGCAAACGGGCCGTCAGGTGACGCGTTCTGCTAGCAGAGTCAGCGGAGTCTCCACCGTGGGAACCACGAGGTTGACAGACAGGAACATCTCAAACACAAGGAGATGATGGACGGAGCGCTGAAACTTTTCAGACACTCACCCCCAGTCACAGATCTGGGTTAAATCCATCATCGTTCTTTAGCTCACTTCGCCACCTCAGTTCAGACCCAGCTATGCAAATCAGTCTTGACCCTGCTCCCCATGGGAACGATCCAGCCCGAACGGCCAAGCCAGGTCTTCCCTGAACCGGAATCAGGAACATTTGTAATTTCCGGTGAATGCCCAGCATCCACCAACCTCCAAATGACCCCTTATATGTGTGATGAAGAAGGAGAAGTATGCAGAGAAACATGAGCGATGCATTTACATGCAAGGCGTGAAGGAACCTCAGTGCCAGGAAGGGGCCAAATCAAGGTGACTATGGATGACGCACCTGGTGACGAGGGAAGAACCCTTCAAGGAGTAAGGTTCGTGGTCCAGGGCTCGTGCCTAAGGCATCAAACATGGAGCACAGCGCAGGCCTCTTGGTAGCTCCAAGTTCTAAGTGGCACACAAAATGCACCGAAGGGGGAGCTCACAATAGCCAGGAAACGAAAAGTGGTAGGGGGGCATCTCGGGGGAGAAAAGCCGTAAAAATAGAAACATTTTAACAGAATGTGAAATGCACTATTCAAAGATGATGGTATTAGTGGTTGCCAAGGCAACCTTGAGAGCGGATCTGGCCGAGAAGGGAAGGATGCCTGCTTTCTCTGTACCTCATGGGCTCTGAACTCCCAGAGCCGTGTGTCAAGGATGGGATGACCGATGGCATGTGTCTTCCTGGAACCGTGACTGAAATCCTGCCTTTAAAGGTACAGAGCTGTTGATTAGGCGCTCTGAGGCATCAGCCTCCAGGCGCTGGATGTGGTATTAGGGGCCTGTACCAAGGCACAGGAGACTCCAAACAGAGCGTGGCACTCCCAAACGGGTGGCAGGCGCGCCTGCCAGATGCAAAAGAGACGTTCCAGAAATTAACCCCACCCCTTTCTAGGTTATGAAAGTCACTTGCTGAACTCAGGTGCAGAGGGCTTCCTGTGTGGATAGTCATGGAATCAGCACAGGTACTGTCTCGCCCCTGACATGGTCTCGGTTACAGGGGCCTGCAGAGGACATGTCTGTGACTGAGCAAGGCTTCTAGGAGGGCCTGACGGGCATTTAAATACCCCTGGTACAGGGCTTTGCCCTATGGGCAGTGCTTTAAATGGGCCGGTACTGTCCGGTACTGAGTACCAGCACTTTTTTATTTTGAGAAGGAGAGTACCTGCACTTCTCAAGGGAAAAGTAATACTCTTAATTGGAGAGTACCGGCACTTCTCAGAAGCAAGCAGGCACTCTGGTGCAGAGTACCTGCACTTTTATTTTTCCATTTCAAGCACTGCCAGTGGGGGATTGGACCCATGGAGCTCAATATTTGTTTAATATTTCTTAGTCTCTTTTTCATTTTAGTGAAAACGCAGTTTTCAATTTTGGTAGCATAGTATTCATCCCTTGATAAAATGGTTTGACTCTATGTAGCTGTGATAATGAACCTGTGCTACCCCCAGAAGTGTCTTATAGTCAAGGATTTATCTCGGACGATGAGCCTTATAGGAACGTCATGACACAAGTGTGTGCGCAGGCGTGTCTCAGGAGGACCGACAGGCATGACAGTCTCAGGGAGAGAGCATGCTAGATGGGATTTTTGTGTAATCTGCACCAGAGTGTCAACCCCCAGCAAGGTCTGTTACTATGTCAGATGCAGAAGTCCCACTGATGGGAGATTCCTGAAAGGAGCGCAGTGCCTGGCGCATCCCAGCAGGACTGACGGCGTGGATAGGTCTGAGGCGCCCAGCTAGAGAAGGGTCTACTTCAGAAACAAGAATAGCTGAAAGAATATGAGGGAATAGGACCAGATGGATAATATTTATACTACCAGGGAGGTGGATACATGAGTGGCCCGTGCAGGTAAGGGCGGTGGGGCGGGGTGGAGGGCACTCAACAGACGATGAGGGCAAATTAAATAAATAATTGATTTTTCCCTCATTCTTGTCTGTAGAGTCCCCCCCACCCCGCCCACCACTCTTACCTGCACGTGCCGCTCCTGGGTGGATATTGCCAGATTGATGTTCCCACAGGGCAACTGTTAGACCTGGCATCATTGGCGTGGGTCTCCCTTCATCTTTTTGCCTCCTCTCTTTTATGTTGGCTGGATTTAGATGCTCTGGGCGCTATGCCACTGCTAATCAGTGCCACAGCGCGAATGCTTCCTGTATAAAGATGACTGTATGAATTGGGATAACCATAATTGGCTCGTTTGGTTTACCTGTCAGTCCCTAGTATAAGTGCACTGTGTGTGCCCAGGGCTGGTAGACCAAATACTGCTGGTGGGCCTGCAGCGCTGATTTGCGCTACCCACAGAAGCAGCTTTTAAAGTATGTTTCAGACCTGCCATTGCAGAGTCTATAGGCAGTCCAGAACTGCCTTTGTAACTGTGAGGTGCACCCACTTCCCAGTCCCTGCACCTTCCCTTCGCACCAAGTAAGACACCCCTATGGCAGGGTGCGTTGTCTGTGACAGGAAGAACATGCCTAGGTCTGTGTAGCATGTTCTAATAGCGAGTTACCCTCCATTTCACTGCTTACTATTGTGAGGCTATCCGTTCTCATAGGCCAGAATGGGCAGACTGAGTATTACATTCCATAATCCTACCTGCCCCCAGGAACCTGATAGGAAATTCGAATTTGATATGTTTAAGGTCAGGACTTTGAGATACATTTTTAGTAAGGATCATTTGTATATCCCGTGTCCGAAAAGGCCTCTTCTAGAAACAAGGTATTTGCCTAAGCTTTCCTGTAGGCTTTGCTAGTATGTGTATTGGCCGTCTGGTTTTGGAGCAGCAGGGCCAGCTGGGTCAGACCTGGCTGGAGAGAGAGATCGGCATTCAGAGCATGGGGAGGGGTGACTCATTGATCTGAGCAGGGCCGCGCCTGGCAAGGTGATTGATGGCTCCACCTCCCACTGGGCGTCTGATAGCAGACCCCCTGATTCTCAAAGGGCAGGATGTCGCCTTGTAAACCAAGTGCTCCCCGACCCCACCGAACTGGTCCTTGCTGGATTCAGTGATTCGTGACTTTAGAGAACAAAGACTTTTTAGGTATAAAACTCTGCTCTGAAACCTCTTTCAAGTGTGTTCCTTCTGGATGTCAAGACAAAACTCTGTCCGAGTGAACAGAGGAAAGGACTTTGAAACTTTCACCAAGCTTGCTGAAGAAACTACCCAAGGGCCTCTATTGAGAGAACCTCCTGCTGAAGTCTCAGGGACATTAGACTTCACCCCGTCAGCCGTCTGAATTCCTGTGCGAGGGATTCTACTTGCAGGTGAGGCGTCTGTCGAGTTATCCGGAGCCTCTAGTTCTACTGTGAGGAACGCGTACTGGTAACCCTTGTTAACGCTGTGTGGGCCGCAGCAGCTAAGAGAGAGCTGCCGCTGCTGAGAGCCCACCTTTATTTGAACCTTCGGAACCTTCGCTGAATCTGTGTGGGCCGCCGCAGTTAAGAGAGAGCTGTAGCCGCTGAGTGACCGCCGTTGTGCCAGCCTGGACGAGATCATCCTTTGTACTGTGGGCCGCCGCAGCTAAGAGAGAGCTGCTGCCGCAGAGTGCCCGCACTTGTGTCAGCTGTGCATCATCGTGATTTGTCCTGTGGGCCGCCGCAGCTAAGAGAGAGCTGCTGCCGCTGAGTGCCCGCACATTTGGCAACTTTGCATCACTGTGATTCGTCCTGTGGGCCGCCACAGCTAAGAGAGAGCTGCTGCTGCTGAGTGCCCGCATCTTTGCCAACTTTGCATCATCGTGATTCGTCCTGTGGCCCGCTGCAGCTAAGAGAAAGCTGCTGCCGCTGAGTGCCCACACCTTTGCCAACTTTGCATCATCGGGATTCGTCCTGTGGGCCGCCGCAGCTAAGAGAGAGCTGCTGCCGCTGAGTGCCCGCACCTTTGTCAACTTTGCATCGTCGTGATTTGTCCTGTGGGCCGCCCAAGCTAAGAGAGGGATGCTGCCGCTGAGTGCCCGCACCTTTGCCAACTTTGCATCATCGTGATTTGTCCTGTGGGCTGCCGCAGCTAAGAGAGAGCTGCTGCCGCTGAGTGCCCGCAGCTTTGCCAACTTGGCATCATCGGGATTCGTCCTGTGGGCCGCCGCAGCTAAGAGAGAGCTGCTGCCGCTGAGTGCCCGCACCTTTGTCAACTTTGTATCGTCGTGATTTGTCCTGTGGGCCGCCCAAGCTAAGAGAGGGATGCTGCCGCTGAGTGCCCGCACCTTTGCCAACTTTGCATCGTCGTGATTTGTCCTGTGGGCTGCCGCAGCTAAGAGAGAGCTGCTGCCGCTGAGTGCCCGCAGCTTTGCCAACTTTGCATCATCGTGAGTCATCCTGTGGGCCGCCGCAGCTAAGAGAGAGCTGCTGCCGCTGTGTGCCCACCACGGAGCTGCATGACGAGAGTCATCGCCACCACCAGCCCAGGCTGCCACAGCCGCGTGCTGCTACCGATGAGAGCCTGCCTGTCCCAGAGTGCCCGAATCATTGTGAGTGCACGCTGCAGACAACTGCAGCCAAGAGTTGTGGTTGCTGGGAATCCGCCTGTCACCGTCTCTGCTTCCTCGAGAAGCTGGGTGCTGTGTCACCTTCCAACAGAAGGTATCTGGTGCGCAACGGGTCGCGTAGACCCAGGCCTTGAACTCAGTCAGTGCCACGTTCTGGTGAATACGTTGCATTTTTAAGTCCATACTGATTTACGTGCATTGTGGCTTGTTAAAACGCTTTGAGAGTCGTGTGTTAAACCTTAGATAAAAATACTATTTTTCTTTACCTACTTGAGTTGTGTCCTTTTGTGGTGTCGTTACTGCCTTATTGTGCATAGTCATAAATGCTTCACACACTGCCTCTGAGATAGGCCTAACTGCTCGTGCTACGTTAACACAGGGTTGAGCAGGGGTTATCAAAGGGGATAGCCGACTTGCACTGACTTAGGAAGAAGAGTCCCTATTTGGACATTGGCGCCAGCCATTGCCAACTAGAGACCCCCATTTCTAACAGCAACCCTTTTCATGTGTGATTGGGTCGTGTAGAGATTTAAATGTGGCCCCATAAAACTGGATCTTAGGGGCCTAATGGGGGCTTTTCTTCCCTGTGGCATCTCTGGACTACAATTTTCTCTAAGATATATTCTGCCATCATAGACCTTGTTAGACTTGTCAGCCTTCCCCCAAACGTTTTGCCTTACTCCTCTATTTTTGCTGATATCATTTTTGTTGGCCATATGGCTTTGTGCACTTTACCACTGCTAACCAGTGCTAAAGTGCTTGTGCACATTCCTGTAAACATGGTCAAACTCACTTATACCCAATTGGCACATTTAATTTTCTTCTATGTACCTAGTAAAGTGTTAATACGTGTACCCAGGACCTGTAAATTAAATGTTACTAGTGGGGCTGAAGCACTTATTGTGACACCCACTTTAGTAGCCCTTTTAAACAAGCCATAGGCCTGCCATTGCAGCCTGTATGTGCAGTTTTGAACTGCCATTTTGACCTGGCAAAACAAACCTTTTTGCCAGGCCTAAACCTTCCTTTTTAATGTATTTAAGTCAACCTAGGGTAGGTCAGACACAGCCCAAAGGGCAGGGTGCAGTATGTACAGTTTTGGACACATACTTTTAACTTTTTCATGTCCTGGTAGTAAAAACCCCTAAATTCATTTTTTACTACTACAAGGCCAGGATAGCATTGGGTTGCCTTATTCATTAAATACATGATAACTTTCAATTGGGAGCAGTTAAGAAAGTTAAGTTTGATGTCCAAAGAATTGTAATTTAAAACACTCTTCAATGGTAAAGTCAGATTTTAAGTCACATTTCTGAAAATGCCACTTTTAGAAAGTTGGCATTTTATGTCCTAACCTTATGGTGCCTGCAATATGTATCCTAGGTCACAAGACCACTTGTGGCTGGCAGTTGGTCTTTGTATATTTCTTCCAAACAGTCAGAAAAAAGAGGAATCTTTGTTAGCAGGATGGGCCATCTCTGACTTGGTAGGAGGGTGGAGCTGTCACCTAACACACTTGGCCATCAGAAAAGTTCTGCCTGAGCACACTCACAAATGGTTTGCCACTGGTTAGCCCCAGACAAGCATGGATCAGAGCAGGGAGGCAGGAAATTCTAAGCACCTCTAGGGGTGGAAGCCTCTAGAAACGTCTCCTACTTCAAAGTGGGCACCAGGTATAAATAATGGCTATTCAGACCCAACTCTTCAGATCAGTTCTGGACCTGTGGACTCTGCCAGGAAGAAGGACTGCCCAGCTGTGAAGTCTGCCCTGCTGACCTGGTTGCTGACAAATTACTGCTTTTCTGTCCAAGGCCTGCTGCTTTTGCACTGGACTCTTCTGCTGCTGCTGTGAACCACCCTGCTGAATCCAGCCTGCCTGTGTGGACCCAGAACTCCAGTAAATCTCCAAGGATCGGTGGTCTGGCCTCCTGTTCTATGTAAAAGAGACCTAACGGGTTTCTTTGACATCAACGCATCTCTCAGCTGATCTGTCGACCAGAATGTTGTCACCCCTCATAGTATTCCTTTGATTCAGCCGCTGCTGGAGGCCCCAGAATGTGCAACCTACCTCAGATCCATCTTCTGTCTGAAAGTCGCAATACATCCCTAGAAATGACCCAACTGTGACCACAGTGTCAAACTCTCAGAAAGGCAGCAGTCTCCTAGGGAAGGGAATAACGGGCATATCAACAAGGCGGCGATAAAAAATTATCGCCGCTTCTGCGTCTGTTTTTGGACGAAAAGCGGCGATAATTTTATCGCTTTATCAGCAAGGTTATGCTATCGCGTGAATCCTTGCCTTAGCGCCCTTTCCCGTAACGCCCACCTTTGCATTTCTAATGAAATGCAAAGTGGGCATTCCGTTCCAAAATAACTGGAGAAATGTCGCTAACCGACATTTCTCCAATTATCAATGGGCACGCTGACAAGCATAGCGATAAGAAAAGTAGCGCTAACCTTGGTTAGCGCTACTTTCCTTACGCCTGCTTTTCCTTTGACTAAACAATGTTAGTCAATGGGTGGTGGATTATAGGGCTGAGACCACCCAGCCCTATCAACAAGGATATCGCTGTTTTCCATGGAATATCGCTGGAAAACCAGCGATGTTCCATGGAAAACATCGCTATCATAGGAATAATTATCGCCATTGCGCTATGCGTTGCTAATACAGCGCAAGCATGGCGATAATTATCTGCGATAGCCGGCAATAAAATTCCTCACACTAAGGGCGGCCAGCGATAATTCTTGCTGCCGCTTGTTGATATGCCCCTATGGACTTAAACTTATGGTCGTTTTGCACGTAGTTTACTGCACTGTTGCACTAACCTTTGCCTCCGTGCTCTTGGCGACAACGAAAACTGATTGTTGGATCGATTTATACTTTTTCCATTTGGCTTGTCCCTTCATTCCTTGTTCTGTTGGTTTGATCTAGAGGTGTGTATCATGCCAGGTATTTTCATCTCTTTAAAGTGGCTGCTGATTAATTTAGCCATAGCTAGTCTATCTCTCTGTAGGACTTGTCTTTGGAGGTGAGGTTTGTGCTCTGTAGGCATCCGGCCAAAGGGTGAAAAACCATGTGAAAACTTCCCAGGAGGAACTATTCTTTCTCATCTCAGGGAACCCATTGTTGGCTGGATCAAGTTACTCTCAGGTGGAGGGCTTGATGGAAAGTCTTGCAATCCCATTTAAAGAAACATGCCAACAGCCTTTTAATCTGGTTGCTGCTTATCTGGAATTATATTATAAATTGTTCCTGAAGGACATACAGACCCGATTATTTAACCATAATGACAGGCATTAACCAAGGCAATATGCTTAACGTTTCTATGGTGCATGCAGTTTCTATGGTGCATGCACCACATGCACACAGGCACTACACCCATGTATAAATAGACATAGATCACACTTGTGTGCATAAAGAGCAACACACATACAAATAGAAACTGACCTCTATACACTCACAGACACCAGAAGAGGGGAAAATCACAAAGAACTACTCACACAAATGTTTTGAGACCAATCGACACGCAGTCCCCCATGCCTGCAGACCAGCAGACATGTATTGCTCTGTTTGTTGCTTCGATAGCAAGCGGGGCTTCTTTACTGCCACCTCAAAAGACTAGGGACAGGAGCACAGGGATCTGGAAGGAATGAGGGAAAAGCCTTCGGAATGGGATCATCGTCCCTAAAATGATTGCATCTCCGCAGGCTGAGGGATGGTGCAGAGTTGGGAGGTATCTTCAGGCGGGAAGTTGTCAAGGGTGGCAACATAGCGAAAAGAGAGGACAGGAACAGAAAATTAAAAAAAGACAACAGCGTTGATTAGTCAGTGCATGAGAGAGGTAGGAATCCAAACACTGAAAAATAATGTATATAGAAATGTATGCATCGCCAAACAGCACAGATACAAACAGGCAGCATGCAAGCAGGCATGCTGAAGTACAAAAGGACAAACAAACAAAAAGAAACAAAATAGGAAGAATGGATGGCGGCCTCAGGCTCACTTAGGGCTGATTTGGATCTCGGCAAATGGGTTACTCCATCACAACGGTGACGGATATCCCGCCCGTCAACATATGAATCCCGTAGGATATAATGGGATTTATATCTCGGCGGACGGGATATCCATCAATGTTGTGATGGAGTAACGCGTCCGCCAAGATCTAAATCCGGCCCTTCATCTTTAACCCCTTTGAGGATTTCAAATTTGAAGTGCAGGGAAGAGTTGGCTAAATACATATTCCTCACTTGACATCCTGTAGAAATTGACTCTACTTTGACATGAAATATTGTGGTCTCCAGGCCAATCCCGCCCCTCGCTTATTGGAATAAACACTGATAGTTAGCAATGCAGATCTCTCTCTGTTCCCATTCCATCCAATGTCTATGTTATGTATTTACATATATATATATATATAGCAAAGGAACCCAGTACCTTTCTTTCATTAATATTAACACATGATGCACATGGGTTTTCCAAATGGCCAATAATTTAAGGGCTGTGGTCATGAGTGAATTGCCCAATTTCCTGCATATCACAACCAAATTAAAGTGAATAAATGTGCCATGTAGTCACACAAATGTGCATTTCACACCAACACACATACAACAGACACTTTTTGTATCAAGAGACATAAATGGCGTTTAGCACCATTAAAAAAAAAACTAAACAATACAAACATCCTATAATGGTATTAAATAACAAGTTTACAACACTGACCCAAGTGTTCCAGAACTCAGACTTCATATTAAATATTCTTAATTTCCCCTTACTCACATTAATGTATGTTCACACAGACATTGGTGAATTCCCTTCAACCCTGTGCCTCAACAGTTGCTTGTTTTCATCCTTGTTCCTTAGATATCTGGCTGGTGTGTGCCTTAGTTTGGCCAACATCAATATTTTGTAGGTTTCTATGGATTCCTCAGTTAAGGATGGAGATTGCTTCCACCCTCCCAAAGCTTGCCCACAAGGGACAGTGGCTACATGTACATCTGCTCCTTTCGGGTCACTCGGCAGATGACAACTAGACAGACTAGCTCTGTTCCCACGGTGATTCCTTTCTTGAATTCAGAGGCGGTGTTCTTTCCTGCAGTGTCCCCCTTTTTAAATCCCTAAAAGATTGTGCTGTGTGATCCTGGGCAGGCTGCTTCACAACTGTACATACACAGATCTTCCTGGGCTAGTATTATACAATGCGGCGCAAGTTCCTTGTTAGCACCAGGTGCAACTTTCAAAAGGTGCATTCGGAGCTAACAAGGATAGAGCGCCGTATTAGATTGAATGCGCTGCCCGCAGGGCAGCCGTGAACTCGTGCTGCCCTCGGGACAGCGTGTTTAAGTGAAATACGGAGCAGCTTTGAAGCAGCCTCTCCGTGTTTGACTGTTCAGGTGGCAACCCTCCTCCACTTTTAAGAGGGGAGAGAGATCCCCTTGCAGGCAGATGCAGTGAGTGACTGCACCTGCCTGCAAGGGAATGTGTGGGGGGGTCCATAGCACCCACTTCCCCCCTCCAGAGGGCTGTCATCAGATGGCGCACTGAGAGAGCACCACCTTTTAAGTGGCGCACTGTCACTGCACATCGTAACAGCTTCTTTACCTTTGCGCCCGTGTCTATAATACAGCACAAGAGGAAAGACAAAGAGTCCTTCATTTGGATGAGGCCACACCCCCATGCAAATGAGGGAACGCCCTCTGATGATAGAACTGGCGCTATATGTGCGCCAGCATTATCTTTATTAGAGAAGGGGCCGTACAAACATCTGGGACTCCTTCTGTAATAACAAAGTGCCCCGGGGGTGAGCAAAGCGGGCACAAACGCCGGTGCGCCCCGGGGCACTTTGTATAATACGGCTCCTGGTGTGGTTGCAACTTAGCTGAGGAGTCTAGCAGTACTGCTGAACTCATTTTCTCAGAACATATCTTATGAAATACCCTTGTTCAGGAGAACCCGTAGTGTGGATAAAACATTTAAAAGAAGGTGCAGTGATATACGTTTAGTCAGGTCTTCCTACAAATCCTCAATCGAAGAAATATATTTACCACTTTAACCCATCCCTATTTGGCCACTCTGTCCGCTCCCCGTCTTTTTTTCATGAAGTGAAACTTGCGGCAACTTGCAAAAGTATAACATTTCAAGGCATCTGCCATAAGGTAGGCCAACAATCTACAGTCACAGAATGGATTTCCTCAGGTAAATGGGACGTGGCTTCTGTGTGGCCCAGGAGTAGGGCAGCGAGTCCTTATGAGGGCTGTAGTCACTCCCAGGGTCAACGACCTAAGTATGCATCTGCTCCGCCCACTTACTGTTGAATCACCTTTATTCTGATCCTTCTTCCTGAGATTGTAAAAGCCTCCTGTTTAGTTGCTCATGCCTAACCTTAATGTGGCTGGGGACTGTTTACTTTTCGAGCCACCTGATGGCGCTAACACTCTAATGTAAAGGGCTCTTTCTGCTGGAACTTTATCAAACTGAGCTTGAGTGTGTCTCACCTGGTGTACACCTGGAAAAGGCGTGCCTCAAACAAGTGCCCCTACATGACCAGTACGGTCTCTGGTATATGTTGCAGTAGACCAGTCCGTCAGTCACAAAGCTCCTTCATTGGTCCCTTGTCAGGCAAGCTGGGGGTACAGGTGTGGTGCACAGTCATCCATGGATCGGTATCGGTGCAGTAGAGTCTGATGTCAGCCTGGCATCAATCGTGTTGCAGGAGGCATTCCACGGCTTACTATTGCACCTCATTTGAGCTGAGGAAAGGGTCTCTGAGATGCTGCTCCAATGGGAAAAATAAACAGAAAGCCCCCTATACCCTTGGGGTATGGCTTGTTTCTTGTCATATAGAGAGCCTTCAAAGTTACTGCGCCCAAATGGTGGCTTCTGTCTCCTCGTGTTTCTCCTATTCCATGATAGTGGCACACCGGCCTGCTCCTGTGGCCTCATGACTCGCACTCTGTCTGGCATAGGGGTATTATTAGCAGCCTGGTGATCACTGCCCAGCTGCTGGGTCGGTGTATAGGCTTCCATGATTATCACCCCATTGATGGGCATGATGCACCCTGTTCTGGGCTGCCAACCCTAGCCACCCTGTTGGACCTGGCACTCTCCGCGGGCTCACCCCAGATTTTTGCCTTCCTTTTGAGAACTCATCTTTGTTGGCATTTAGGACACTGATGACCTGTGCTAAAGTGTTTGTGCTCTCTCCATAAATATGGTGAAGTTGGCCCACACACAATTTTCACATGTAATTTACTTGTAAAACCCTAGTAAATGATGCTACCTGTTAGACCTGGCACCTTGGCGTGAGTTTCCCTTCCACTTTTTGCTGATGTGCCTCATGTGTTTTGTTGGTGTTAGCTGCTCAGGGCACTGTGCCACTGCTAACCAGTGCCACAGTGCAAGTGCTCCCTTTTGAAAAGTGTATACATTGATTGGTGTCCATGTTTGGCTTATTTGGTTTACTATCAGCCCCTAGTAAAGTGCACCAGGAGTGCCAGGGCTTGTAAATACAAATGCTGCTGGTGGGCTTGCAGCACTGGTTGTGCCACCCACAGAAGCGGCCTAGTAAAATGTGTCTAGGGTCTGCCACTGCAGAACCTGCGCGCGGTCTGGTACTGTCGCGCTGACTGCGCAAGTGCACCTACTTGCCAGTCCCCAAACCTTCACTTAACTACATATTAGTCACCCCTCTGGTAGGCCCAAGGGCAGGGTGCATTGTAGGTATAAGGTAGGACATGCCCTGATGTGTGTGGCATGTCCTAATAGTGAATTACAGCCATTTTCGTTTTAAACTATTGAAGGCTACCTGCTCTCCATAGGCCAGAATGGGCTGCTGGAATTACTACACGCTGTGGACTCAGAGAGCATGGTAGAAAGTCAAGTTTAGTATGCCTGAACTCAGAATAATATAATACTTCTTTTAGTAAAGTTTATTTTAATATCCTGTGTTTGTAAATACTACTTTTAGAAAGTTAGTATTTACTGACCTGGCCATTTCAGTCCGCCTCTGCTGTGTGTGTGTGTTCTACCTAGTAACAGTAAAGGAGCAGGGCTGGGGAATTCCAGGAGACAGGCTGGCTGCCAGGTGGTGGGTAGAGAGATTACACCAGGATGGGTGGGAGGAGTACACCTTTGACTCTGAATAGACCTGTGCTCTGCCAGCACAATGCCGGCTCCGCCCCCTGTGGAGCGGCTGATGTCTCTGCCCTGCTGCTGAAAGGAAAGAGCAGAGTCACACAGCAAAGTGCTCCAAAACTGGACTGAGCCAGGCCCAGGCCCCCTGGCGACAAAGAACAAAAGAATTGTGCTATAAAAGAAGGAGCCCTGCTCCTAAGAAATCAGATCCTGTTTGCGCCAAGAAGAAACTCTGCCTGAAGAGAAGGACCTGGGACAGCTGCATGGAGGACTACTGTCTCTGACCTGTGAGACTGGCCTGTGGTGGGTGCCTTGCTGCAAGAAGGAGAGGAGGAAAAGACTTGAGAAGAAAAGACTTTTGAATCAACTTGTGCTTTGAACAATCTCCAAGGGCTTGCTGGTGAACTTGCCCCCTGATCTGCGCCCCAGGAACAGTGGGCGCTACCTTTCCCCAAGAAGAGGAGAAGCTGCTGGAGGCGATCCTGTGACGCTGACCCCTGAGGACCTGTGTGCCCCTCATCTGAGCACTGCGACATCTGCCACCGGGGCTACTGCGAGCACCGCAAAGACCTGTCTACCTGGTCCAAGCACCGCAAGCATCTGCCCCCCGAGCCGTAGCTCGCACCGCAAAGAAGAGACTGGTTAGGCTCTGAGCGCCGAGCCTCTGCGACCCCCCTGGCCGTGGAAGCCCCTGTAAGGACCTACGACGCACTGTGTCTCCTCCCCGTGAAGCCGGCAGCGCGACGCACTGAAGAAATTGCCCCCGAGCTGCCCCTCCTGCTTCTACCCTCCGGTGCGTGTCCGGAAGCCTAGACGTGCCCCACGAAGCATCGCCTTCCTCTGACCTCCAGGGACAGCACCGCGACGTGGGACACCCCTCACCGACTTCTGGAGCCGCCAGGACCTTTGCCCAACAAGAATTTCAAGGTACTGTGTGCAGCGCGCGTTGGTACGACCCGTCCGTTGCTTGGTTCGGGCCGTACTGACGCTTCAGACCCGCTACGCTGCTCACGCGTAAAGCGTGCGCTTTAGCAACCTTCGGAGCGACTGTACGAAGCGATCCGGAAAGGTACGAATCGTCCCCCATTGAAAGTATAGTGCGTTGCTCACGCGAGAAGCGTGAGGTTTGGGAAGAGGCGTACCGAACGTGTACGACACGTACCTACGAGGGTACGGTCCGTACGGTTCACGTCCCGAGTACGCGTGCTCACGCGAGAAGCGTGAGAAACGGCAAGAGACGTCCAAAACTTAGTACGAAGCGTACCGAAGGCGCTACGAAGCGCACAGAACCCCAAAGAAGCTTGTTTTGAAGAGAAAAGTGCAATTTTAAGAACTGTGGACGGCCTAAAAGCATTTAAAGTAACTGGAACCTTATTTAAGTGAAAGAACTGTATTTTGACATCCTGCTTGAAGAAATCTTTTATATAAAGAACTTTATTTTGATATAAATACAGCCTTGTGTCTTTGTGTGGTGGGGTGGTGATTATTGTGTGAGATATCTTGAATGCTTAACCTAATGCCCTCTGGAAATCTAGCCTGACTGCTCGCGCCACGTTACCTAGAGGGTGAGCAGGGGTTATTTTTAAAGAGGTAATCCTACGCCCTGACTTAGAGGAAAGGGTCCCTGCTTGTCGCAAGTGCATACCTGCGCCAACCAGAGACCCCGGATTCTAACACTACCTGTACCAATGGCATGTAAATTAAATGATAGTTGTCGGCAGCAGCACTCATTGTGATATATACTAAAGTAGACCTCTAAAGCATGCCTCTGGCCTTCCACTGCAGTCTGTAGTGTAGTTGTAGCCTGCCATTTCAACCCAGCAAAATAAACCTTTTTGCCAGTCCTAAACCTTCCCTTTTAAAACGTACAAGTCACTTCTAGGGAAGGTCCTAACCACCCCTAGGGCAGCACGCATGGTATTTAAAAAGAAAGACATGTCTGTTCACTGTTGAGGCCTTTCTCTCCAATTGACAAAGACTGGGTTACCTTATTACATTTATTAAGTGCTAACTTCAGATTGGGAGTAGGTAGAGAAATACTGTTTGCATTCAAATGAATTGTAATTTAAAACCCTCTTTAATGTTAAAGTCATATTTTCAGTTACAATTTAAAAAATGCCCCTTTTTATAAAGATAGCCTATTTCTGTTCAATTATAATGTGCCTTTCTGCCAGTCTCCTGGGTCACATGACTGTGAATGATTCTGTTGTTGTGGGTTGTGTATTGCTTCCAGGAAATGAGACAAAAGAAACCTAGATGTGTGAGGGAGAGCCCTTCTAGGCAGGATGGCAGGGGATGAACTTTCCCCTGCCCCGATTACATTTCATATGACCATGCCTGCAGGACACACAGAGGAACCTGACACTAGGCCTCCCCTACCTTTTTTCACCCTAAACAGTTTGGAGCCAGAACCAGGGGAAGGGGAATAACTGACCTGAACCAGTTTTGGGGGTAGGTCCCAGAATTCGCTCTCACAAAGGCTGGCACCACGTGTAAAAATGAGATCTTCTGAGCCACTCATCAAAACAATCCTAGACCCGTGGAAGACTCAGAAAGTGGACTACCCTGCTGCCAGAAGGACTGCCTTGTTGCTTGGGGGACTTTCTTGCTACTTGAAGAAGTAAGATTAGATGTGCTTGCCTTGATCCTAGGCTACCCAGAGTGACTCCGATTGCCAGTTGGCTGACCTCCTGTGTGAGCTACTGGAACACAACTAGCTTCCAGAGACCTCCCTCCAACTGCCCAGCTGACCAACACCAACTGGACCTGCCTGGTCCTACCTGAGGCCTGCTGCTGGCCACTACTGGAGTCCTGATACTAAACATGTGCCCACAGATCCTGGACCATTGTCTAACATCAGTGAGCGCTCCTTCTGAAGTAAAAGGTGAAAATCCTGACGTTTGAGATCTTCGGATCATGAACGGGCTCATGCGCACCAAAACTCAGCTGTCGCGATGACTGCCAATACAAAGTTCTGGTGGGACCTGCTCTTCGCGCCGACAGGAACCATCTGCAATGATCAACCAACTTGAAGCTCCAGCGATTAATGCCTCTTTGTGCTACGGGAACGACTGTCTGCGGAGCTCGACCTGCTCTCTCATGCCGAAAGCCTTCTCTTCGTGGCTTCCTCCAACGCTAACAGAACTGTTTGCGCTGGACTCGAGAAGGTAACTCTTTAGTGGGACTAAACTGGCCCCTGTATGCGATCCACACTTCATTGCAGTCAGCGTGAACTTGTGGCTTTCCCCAGGTCTAGCATGACCAGATAACTGTGAGTGGCGCTTTCTGCTTCTTGGCACTATTTTCACTAAAAACTTTTAAAATTCAAAATCTCTGGTTCTAATGATTGGATTTTTGTCATTCTAGTATCATTTATTTATTAATTCAATCAATCAGTGGTCTTATACAGCGTGACTACTCACCTGTGAGGGTCTCAAGGTGCTCAGTGGGGGGTTGGTCTGCGGATCAGTCGAAGAGTCATGTCTTGAGGTCCTTCCGGAATTGCAGCAGCGATGGTGATTGCCTGAGGTGCAGAGGCAGGGAGATCCGGGTCTTGGCGGCGAGGTAGAAGAAGGATCTTCCTCCAGCCGTAGTCTTGCGGATCCGTGGGATGGTGGCCAGGGTTCTATTATTTACTCTATTTTTCTGAATGGGTTTGAGATTTTTCTTGTGTTGTGTTTTCACTTTATTCCTGTTTGTGCACTGCATAAATACTTTACACATTGACTTTAAGTTAAGTTGACAGCTTTGTGCAGAGCTACCAGAGGGTTAATCACTGGTTAATTTTGTGGCGTTTGTGGTTCACCTTGACAAGGATTGAAGTTGTTGCTTCAGTGAGGCTTCCACCCCTCTCAACCAATAACCCAATTTCCTACACTCCCACATTCTACTATTTGGCTGCCATCCTTCAACTCTTGATACAAATAAGATCTGGTCCTATTCAGAAATGTGAACCACGCACAGGTCAACAGTTTAGAAGCAGGCTTTACCCATGAGCCTTTTCGAACCCCATGTTAGGCACATTTATTTATTTGTTTGTCAAAGTTTTGAGGCACAGCAGACTTTCTTCAGAACACCAATCCAGCCATTTTAGCTTGTGTACAGTGATTGAAAGTTCCCACTGGGCTGAACTTTACCCAGCTGTAAACAAAGCCCGCAGACCTTTAAAGTGTATCACTGATAGATTTATTTACGACGGTTTTAAAGTGCATCAAATTAAGTGAACGATCAGAGAACTGCACTCTTAATTAACTCGTGTACAGACAATCACAGATGCATGCTGAAGATCCTCGTTTAGCCTCTGGTGGGGCAGCTGGCATAAATCTGGTGCAAACAAGGTGCGGCTCCGGCCACCCAGCTGTGGGGAGTCTGCTGCATTTACGTCAATATGTCAGCATCTTTCCCATCCCAACCCCTCCGCACAGTAGCTCTAGCATCCTAGGCAGGAGTAACTTATCTCCCTCCACCTCAATTTCTTCCATCTGCCTTATGCAAGCAAAGGACAAGTTGGTACCAATATATATCTTTTTTTACATAGTTTTATATAGCGCAAACTTGACCCGAATCGAGTATTAGAGCGCTTTACATAACACCAGTTGCATTACATGAGGACACACTCATTTTTGTTAGGCACGGGGTGATTAGGTGATTTGCCCAGAATCACAGGATGTTCAGTGTCATTGCTGAGACTCGAACCCAGTTCCCCAGATTTGAGGTCGAACGCCCTAGCCGTTAGGCCAACTACTCTCCCCAATGGTCATCAGTAGCCCTGGATGCAATTCTGTATAGCCCTGCAGGACACTTGTGTTTGTTTACAACTCCCAAACTGGAAACCTTCTGTTTCCACTCTCATGCATCTCTGCCTGGACAATAGTGGGTGCGTTGGAAGTTTTGGAACATTTGAAGCTAAACCAACCTATTAGTAGGCTGATTTTAGATTGCACAGTACATTATTTATTCCATCATTAAATACTCTGTCGCCTTAACAGTGCAACCATACTGTCGATTTAGAGATGTCCACTGACCCCCCAGACATCTATTACATTGGCAGGAACTATCATCACAGCATTTCCTGTGAATGTATTAAAGTGTGCTGTGCAGCTCCTTCAACATGATGGTGCTGTACGGCACACTTTTAATATCTTTTTATTTTTATTTTTAAAAACAAAATCCCAACGCAGGATTTTCATTTAAAAATAAAAAAGCAGTGACGCCCTCACCATGGGAGTTATTTCCCATAGCGTGGGGGTCATTAAAATGTTTTCACTTACCGTCACATTTTGGATGGCGGTGTTCGAAAGTAAAAACAGGCCAATTGTCATCCCACTATAAATGGAGCGGGTGGATAAATGGTCAAACCTCAGAATGCCCCGACTCCGCTGGGCCCTCAAAGGAGTGGGTCAACAGCTGGGATACAGTAGTGTCCGTTGCTGACATACTTAAATTCCACCGACTCTAAATGATGCGAGATGAATTTCAGTTTGACGGAGAGGGTACTCTGCCCCCGTTGGGATGGAGTACCCGCTCCCCAAATCCTATATGAAGATCTTAGCCTTTATTGACAACTACACCATGGTTGAAGATCCCTCAAGGACTCCCAAAAAAATCTTTCATAGAGCTCTACACAAAATTCAGCAGGAGAACCAAAGAACATATCTGAACCTTTCTGAGTGAAACATTTCAAATGCTGACAACATTACGTTGAATGCGCAGACAAAATATTGCTGCTGTTTCTGCCATAAAGTACTCCACCTTTTACACTTGTCCTGCTTACCTGTGGCTAACACGTGCTATTGTGGTACTGAGTGATCTGTAATCACATGTTTCATCGTAGGACAGGTATACTGATTTACAAAACATATGGGCAAAATGGTTGGTGTGGATTGTCAATGAGTCACACGCCGAACTGAGAATTCTGTTTTCATTTGAGTGTAACTTTGCCAATGTTCATATGTGCCTTTCCATTCTGCTTCCCCTAACTCTTCTGCCCAATTGTACATGTTCTCACTAGTTGTTAGCATGCTGATTCTCCCATCGCATAGTGCAGCACAAATAGCTTCACGTCGTACAAAGCAAACAGTACTGGATTTGTCAATGCTGTCTGTGAGAAAGTGGATTATTAGTTGGGGCGGGTAGCAGTGCTTAATTTGAGCCGGTGGTTTCCAGTGCTCAACACTGACACTTAATCATCAACATTGGCACTTTTCATGAGCACCAGTTAAGGACCCATTCATTTACTGGGTGATTAAGTGATTTGCCCAGAATCACAGGATGTTAAGTAGGGCTGGGCGGAATTTGCGTAGCGCCACTATGCAGAATTTTGGAAAAAATGTGTGGAAAACGAGCGCACGACCTGAGGGTCCGTGTGCCCGGGACAAGGGTCCCTCGTGCCCGGGCAGGCTCCCCGATCTCCCTGGCCTGGCTGGGTTGAGAAGCAGGGACCGGCCCCGGGGCCTGGGTTGACAGTCAGGGCCTGGGGTTTGGGAGCCCCTGTCCTGCGGCCTGCTAAGTGTCCATCTGCCCGGGACAAGGGTACCTGGTGCAGAGCCCCGGAAACCTGCAAGGGCAGGTGGGAGCCCTACCGCTATGGCTTGGCTTGGGGTGGGCAGATGGGAGTCCTTTCGGTCCCGGCCATCTGGTCGCACCAATCCCCTCGGCCATCTGATCGCACGCAATGCTTTCCAATGGGGCGACCAGATGGCCGGGCCGCCCTGGAAGTCCCGAAGGGGGCTCATTCGCCTCCCCGATCATAGCCAGGGCTCCAGGAGGTCATGCACGTCCGGGCCTAGGGTCCCCTGAGTCCTTCTGTGTGCACGGGTTCCCAGAAAGAGGGGTAGCCTTCCTTCAGATTACTAGGGGCAGGTTATGCCGGCTCCATGGGTCCCGGGCAGTCCTCACCCAGGCGTCTAGGCCCCAGGAGCACCTGCGGGCCTCCCTATGCCTGAGGACCAGCGCGGGTTCTCTGAACTCCCCCCCCCCACCCCCCCCGAGCCCTGCAGTCCTGGAGCCCTGCAGTCCCCGAGCCCTGCAGTCCCCGAGCCCTGCAGTCCCCGAGCCCTGCAGTCCCCGAGCCCTGCAGTCCCCGAGCCCTGCAGTCTCCCGAGCCCTGCAGCCCCGGAGGCCTGCAGCCCCGGAGCCCTGCAAGGGCAGGCGGGAGCCCTCCTGCGAAGTCTCGGGGCAGGCAGATTGGCGTTATTTCGGTCCCGGCCATCTGGTCGCACCAATCCCCTCGGCCATCTGGTCACACGCAATGCTTTCCAATGGGGCGACCAGATGGCCGGGCCACCCTGGAAGTCCCGAAGGGGACTCATTCGCCTCCCCGATCACAGCCAGGGCTCCAGGAGGTCGTGCACGTTCGGGCCTAGGGTCCCCTGAGTCCTTTGGTGCGCACGGGTTCCCAGAAAGAGGGGTAGCCTTCCTTCAGATTACCAGGGGCAGGGTATGCCGGCTCCATGGGTCCCGGGCAGTCCTCCCCTGGGCGTCTAGGCCCCAGGAGCGCCTGCGGGCCTCCCTATGCCTGAGGCCCAGCATGGGTTCTCTGAGCCCCCCCGGGCCCTGCAGTCCCTGAGCCCTGCAGTCCCCGAGCCCTGCAGTCCCCGAGCCCTGCAGTCTCCCGAGCCCTGCAGCCCCTGAGGCCTGCAGCCCTGAGCCCTGCAAGGGCAGGCGGGAGCCCTCCTGCAAAGGGTCGGGGCAGGCAGATTGGCGTTATTTCGGTCCCGGCCATGTGGTCGCACCAATCCCCTCGGCCATCTGGTCGCACGCAATGCTTTCCAATGGGCCGGCCTGGAAGTCCCGATGAGGGCTCATTCGCTTCCCCCATCCCAGCCAGGGCTCCAGGAGGTCGGTGGCCTCCGCGCCTAGGTTCCCCTGAGTCTGGCAGTGTGCACAGGTTCCCAGAAAAAGGGGTAGCCTTCCTCCGGATTACTAGAGGCAGGGTATGCCAGAACACCCCTCCTGGGCTGGCGGTTCTTTGCCGGGGACCAGATGGGCTATGCCCGGACAACACCTCCCCTCCATCCGGGGGCTCCCTCCTCCGGCCCACGGCTTGGCAAAGTGCCCGGGATGGGCTCCATGGGTCCCGGGCAGTCCTCCCCCGGGCGTCCGGGCCCGAGAGCTCCTCCCTGTGCCTGAGGCCCAGCCGGGGTCTCTCAGCCCCCGGGAAGCCGAGCCCCCGAGCCCTGCTAGGGCAGGCGGGAGCCCTACCGGAAAGGCTCTGCTCGGGGCAGGCAGATGGGCGTCTTTTCGGTCCCGGCCATCTGGTCGCACCTTTCCCCTGACCATCTGGTCACACGCAATGCTTTTCAATGGGGCAACCAGATGGCCGGGCTGCCCTGGAAGACCCGATGAGGGCTCATTTGCCTCCCCATTCCCAGCCAGGGCTCCAGGAGGTCGCCGCGTCCGGGCCTAGGGTCCCCTGAGTCTCTCGGTGTGCACGGTTTTCCAGAAAGAGGGGTGGCCTTCCTCCGGATTACATGGGGCAGGGTATGCCGGAACACCCCTCCCGGGCTGGCGGTTCTTTGCCGGGGACCAGATGGGCTATGCCCGGACAACACCTCCCCTCCATCCGGGGGCTCCCTCCTCCGGCCCACGATGTGGCAAAGTGCCAGGGACGGGCTCCATGGGTCCCGGGCAGTCCTCCCCCGGACGTCTGGGCCCAAGAGCTCCGGTGGTCCTCCCCGTGCCTGAGGCCCAGCCGGGGTCTTTGAGCCCCCGGGAAGCCAAGCCCTGCTAGGGCAGGTGGGAGCCCTACCGGGAAGGCTCGGCTCGGGGCAGGCAGATGGGAGTCCTTTCGGTCCCGGCCATCTGGTCGCGCCTTTCACCTCGGCCATCTGGTCGCATGCAATGCTCTCCAAAGGGGGCGACCAGATGGCCGGGCTGCCCTGGAAGTCCCGATGGGGGCCCATTCGCCTCCCCAATCCCAGCCAGGGCTCCAGGAGGTCGGGCGCCTCCGCGCCCTGGGTCTCTTCCGTCACTCGGTGCGCAAAGGGTGCCCAGAAAGAGGGATGGCTTTCCTCTGGATGATTAAGGGCAGGGTATGCCTGAACACCCCTCCCGGGCTTGCAGTTCTGTGCCGGGACCAGATGGGCTATGCCCGGGCAACACCTCCCAGGCATCCGGGGCTCCCTCCTCCGGCCCGCGGCATGGCAAAGTGCCTGGGACGGGCTCCATGGGTCCCGGGTAGTCCTCCCCAGGCATCCGGGCCCAAGAGCTCCGGTGTTCCTCCTCGTGCCTGAGGCCCAGCTGGGGTCTCCGAGCCCCTGGGAAGCGGAGTCCCCCGAGCCCTGTGTGGGCAGGCGGGAGCCCTACCGCGAAGGCTCGGGCAGGCAGACGGGAGTCCTTTCAGTCGCGGCAATCTGGTCGCACCATTCCCCTCGGCCATCTGGTCGCACGCAATACTTTCCAATGGGGGGACAAGATGGCCGGGCCAGCCTGGAAGTCCCGATGACGGCTCATTTGCCTCCCGGATCCCAGCCAGGGCTCCAGGAGGTCGGTCACGTTCGCGCCTAGGGTCCCCTCCGTCACTTGAAGCACGCGGGTTACCAGAAAGGGGGGTAGCCTTCCTCCGGATTAGTAGGGGCACTGTATGCCGGAACACCCCTCCTGGGCTGGCGGTTCTCTTCCGGGGACCAGATGGGCCTGGCCCGGACAACACCTCCCAGGCGTCCGGGGCTCCCTGGCCTGGGCCGTGGCATGGCAAAGTGCCCGGTACGGGCTCCACGGGTCCCGGGCAGTCCTCCCCCAGGCATCCGGGCCCAAGTGCTCCGGTGGTCTTCCCCGTGCCTGATGCCCAGCCAGGGTCCCCTAGCCCCCTCTGCCATCTGGTCGCACGCAATGTTTTCCAATGGGGCGACCAGATGGCCAGGCAGGCCTGGAAGTCCCGATGAGGGCTCATTTGCCTCCCCGATCCAAGCCAGGGCTCCAGGAGGTCGGGCGCGTGCGCGCCTAGGGTCCCTTCAGTCTTGCGGTGCGCACAGGTTACCAGAAAGGGGGGTAGCCTTCCTCCGGATTACTAGAGACAGGGTACTCTGGGACCCCTCTCGGCCTAGCGATCCTCAGCTGGCAGCTGGACGGGCCAGGATGCCGCCCCAGCCCTGGGTCCGTCCCTGGGCCTGCTGCGTGGCAGGCTGCCCTGGATGGGGTCCGGCAGGCCTCCCCCTGCTGTCCTGGGTCCAGGGGCCACGGGAAGGGCGGCCTCCCAATCCCAGGCTCTGTCCTTGGTCCTGCTGCGAGGCAGGGTGCCCGAACGAGGTCCCGCGGGCCCGGGGAGACTTCCCCTTCGACTCCGGGCCCGGGAGCCCCGACTGGGTCCCGGGGCCCCACCGGGCCCCGGCTCGTGTGCTCCAGCCCTGGGCCCCCATCCCCTGGCCTGCTGCCCCGCCAAAGGCC